>NC_085124.1:1250000-2500000 GCF_030269925.1 Bombyx mori
ACCTCGCACTGCATGAGCATCATGAAAAGTCTGCCCATCTCTCTCTCGCGCGGTCTAGCTTAGGAGTGTGAAGGGAACAGTTAATGTGTTGCTATTGTTAATGTTTATAAATATGGCGTGGTCTTATTTTTATTATTGTTTTAATATTAAATTATTATTGTCTAATTGTAATTGCATAAGTTGACAAAAAATGCTTTGCAATAGCTTTACCGCGGCAGTCCCCGAATGCCACACGTCTTTTTTTTCTTTACATTTATAAAATAACAAGAACCAACCATGACTCGAAATGCCTAATACAGAACCCTAATACGAAAATGACGTATGCTCCTTCCGTGTTCTACAAACAATACAATAAAATTTAACGCTTCACCTACGTACAGGGAGTAGCTGACAAAATTTTATTATGAATCTATCTATCTATATAAGTATATATAAAAATGAATTGCTGTTCGTTAGTTTCGCTAAAGCTCGAGAACGGCTGGACCGATTTGGCTAATTTTGATCTTGAATTATTTGTGGAAGTCCAGAGAAGGTTTAAAAGTTAAATAAATATGAAATTGCTCGAAATTAAATAAAAATAAGAATTTTGTTTTTCCTTTAATGTTTCCCCCGTCGGACGGATTCCTTTTGTTTGTTTTATGTTTATTTTATACAAAAGCTTAGGTCTTTTATTTATCGATTGAGGCACTACGAAGTCTGCCGGGTCAAACCATGACTGGAAATGCTTAATACGGGACCCTAATACGGAAATGACGTATGCTCCTTCCGTGTTCTACAAACAATACAATAAAATTTAACGCTTCACCCACGTACAGGGAGTAGCTGACAAAATTTTATTATGAATACTTAATAAAAACGACATCGTCAAACGAAATTCAGCTTTATGGGAACGCGTTAACGACTAACTTTATGGTGCAATTAATTCATATCTACCCTGCGCATTGGATCGGGCGTGAAATGTTAATTAATTTTTGGAACTCGTTGTTAAGTATAATACAGTGTCTGTTTATAACCTTAAGATCATTTCTACCTCGTTCCAGCTCCGGAAGCGACTTCCTTCCATTTTATTTCCTTAGTAGGTATATAAAAGAACATTATACTCACTAGTTGATGGTGGGTTGTCACAGTTGTTCGTGTATGCAGTAGGTTAACAGTTTATTTACAGTTTTGGAACAAAGTTACTTATGGGACGATGCGAAGGGGTACCCTGACCGGGAAAAAACGTCCGTAACGTAAAATTTTTATTAGTAATGCACACGGTGTACGACTTAACTTTGTAATAACGTACAAAAAATAACATATTTTTTTATCATTCATTGACCACGATCTCAGAGCGTTCGTTTGCGCAATACACTAACTCTTATGCAAACAACCGTGAATGAAGTGAACCACAATAAGTTCGCACGTTACCGAATGACCGTAGGTTGTTGCGAAACCTCCAGTTTTATTTTCTTTATACCTCGAATAGAACTTAAAATTAATATTTTTATAATAAGGAATTTCGTTCCTATCCGGTGTCCCACGACACCACACATCTTTTTTTTTAAATGTTGGTTTATATACAAGTGCATCAACGCATGATAGATGAGTATTTGCTTAAATATTCTAATAGTTTCAGTATTAAGTGCACTGCATAGTCAGTACAAGTGTACCGGGCGTATCTCTCTCACTCTTCAATCGGTCCCTCATTGCTGAGGATCGTGACTCCGTTTGATTCCGTCAACCAGCTGTCTCCATAGACCCTGTTCTGTAGCTTGGTGGAGTGCATCGCTGACAGGTATTTTCAGTTCCTCCGCTATTTGGTCCGACCATCGTTTGGGACCTCTACCCCTAGGCCTTTTCCCCTCGATTTTACCCGGTCTCCAAAAGGCGTTTCAAATTTATGGTATCCTTGCGTGCAACATGACCAAAATACCGCAATATTCTTTGTAGGCAGGTTGCATATAAAAATCCCAAAACTGAAAGTGCGAATTTTTAAATTTTCTAATTGTGTTTTATTTATTACAGGTAAGTCGCATCCATGTGAAGACATATGGTAAGATTCGTATTTTGTTTATTCGTAGATAACTAAAAATACTTACATATCTATTATGAACATTATTGATTTCTTGAAATGGAACCCGGACACGCTGCGATTAACATAGTGACTATCGCCACGTAAACTGCTTCACTCCGAGTGCTATGACATAATAACATAATAATAAAAAAAAGCAATAAAAATCCATCTAAGCAATAAATAAAAAAAAATAAAAAAAAATATCCTTCTTCAAACGAAACTTGTGGAGAGCACTTTCCGGTAAGCAACGGCTTGGTTCTGCCCCTGACATTGCTGACGTCCATGGGCGACGGCAACCACTCACCATCAGGTGGTCCGTATGCTCGTCTGGCTACAAGGGCAATAAAAATAATAGGTGGGTTAGGAGCTCATCTACTCGCCTATTGGAATATAAATAGGTACATAATGTTCACTTGTTGACATTCCCGATCCTGCGGACAGAATGAAAAGCATTCGACGTTGCCCAAAACACGTCATTACGGATCTTCCCGATTCACTAACGGTGCTTTTAGGTACCTCAAGCACCGGTCATCGTTCTCGTCGAACCCGTCACTTGCGACGAAGGGCTTGACGAGTAAATTAACCCTCAGCCACAACCCACTGAGTTTCTCGCCGGATCTTCTCAGTGGGTCGCGTTTCCGATCTGGTGGTAGATTCTGCGAAGCTCGGCTCTTGCTAGGATTCGTGTTAGCAACGTCGTCAGGTTTGAGCCCCTTGAGCTCACCTACTAGTAATTGTTACGCTGAAATAGCTTCTCAAGGCTATTAGCTTCAATAGGATAAAAAAATCACTTGTTGAAACAGTCCGCGAAATACTTATCGCACTGCTTTAACTTTCCTCAAAATCGGAGGGACGGCTTAGGATTAAGGCGGAAAGGAAACGTTCATTTTTGATTTAAATTACCTAGACTAGTGAAATTCGATGACAATTTAACCCTCGCTAATGTAATTTAGTAATTTTCTCAAACCACTTGAGCGACACCTGCCAACAACTGTACTGAATTTCAAGTTAATCGGATAGATAGAATACTAACTTGTCTACCAAGAACAAGCAAGCACGCAATATGTAATAGTCGTTAGATGGCGCATATCAATCATCATAGCCATAACCAACTAATCAAACTATCGGCATTCAAGACAGGAATTGGAGGAAGAGTTAGACAGAATACTAAAGGAATATGATAGGAACAAACTCATCTACATAGGAATTACAAATATTAATTTTCTTCAACACTGGCTTCTATCGAACGCAAAATCTGTGGTATAGAAATCACAAATTATATTATTGGACCAGCAAAATAGTATTTTGTAGTGAGCTTTATTACGAGTATCAGTTACCATGTAATGTAGAAACAACTAGAGAAGAACTGAAGATAAAACAAATAGTTTTGGAGTAAGACCATGGAGAAAATACAATTAATACCAAAAGTTTTTAGACGTTAGCTTAGAAATTTCCTTGTGATCCTCATGAGGCATTTCGGTACTCGGGAGCCCTACGATTCATGTGGACGATATTTGGAGATGGGAAGTAAAGGACAAGGGAATTACACAAAAGATTCCGAAGGTGAAGGGTCCGGGAAGTGTTAGTGAATTCTCTAAAATCCGGGATAAGATAAAACAAGAGCTTCCCGCTCATAAGGGGGTACAAAGTGGGAACATTTCCACAGGATCATGTTTGTTCGTTGGATCAATGATCCAAAATTAACTGTGACTGAATTTGTACATGCAATGCTTAATGAGATTAAAATTGCGATTCACACTTTTGATAGATTTATTTTTACTAGTGGTCCCTTGGTAGTCGAAATTCGACTATAATTAATTGAAATTAGAAGTTCGAACATTATTATAATTCTATTGTCAAAGATTATTATATTTCTATAATCACAGCTTTCGCCAAGACTACACTATAGACAAATATTAATTAACAAAAATTAAAGATAAACAATATTAATCTATTTTCCATTTGACCACAGACTTTATGCAAAAACAGTAAACAAAGAGTATAGTAGTATAGTATAGTAGATAATAGTAGATATATAATATGTATGTGTGTCAAATACATGGTAATGTGTGTAATGTTTTTTTTATTGATTTAATGTATTATTAATGCATTATTTAAAAAAAATATTAGCATTGTGCACTTCTTTTCTATATTCTATATAAGTGTGGGAAATTTCATACTCCTCCGTCCAGGCAATTTTCGTAAAAAGGGCTACAAATTTTTTGCTTCACGCATTAATATATAGATAGCTAGCACATCCGTATATAACAAAGTATTTCGTTACAAATCGTATAACACACCTAGGACGTTACCCAGAAAAATATTTATAAAATTTCCCGTATAAATCTGTTCGATCGATAACAGCCAGCAGACACAATTACAGAGCTACATTGATACATTTTTTTATTCATGTACCGATATTATGAAGGGAAACTGGTTTTATTTGCTGTATCTTTTTTTATTGTGAACTTTAAGAAAGTAAGATTCCCAAAAAAATATAAAACAACTTTACATCTTGCGTTACGTTGCGTACGAAGGGCTCGACGAGCGAATTAACCCATAGACACAGCCCACTGAGTTTCTCGTCGGATCTTCTCAGTGGGTCGCGTTTCCGATCCAGTGGTAGATTCTGCGAAGCACTGCTCTTGCTAGGGTCAGTGTTAGCAACACTCCGGTTTGAGCCCCGTGAGTTCACCTACACACGTTATGGCGAAGCTGAAATAGCCCCTCAAGGCTATCAGCATAGGTAGGAAAAATAAAATAAAATAAAAATACGTTGCGTTGATAATTAATGTCCTTACCTCAAACCGGAACATAAATGAACTTAGCTAACCGTCTTTAGTAAAAAGCAGCATTAGGCAGAGTTAATGATATCACTAGGTAGTTCGTGAATTCATTTCTGCTTAGAATGTTTAGGTTAAGTTGTAAGTTTATTTACTTAGATTGGCAAATTAGCTCATGACCCATAACATTAGTGAAAACGTTGGTACGTACCCGTCCGACTTCACAATGTGTCCTACTACTAATGAACGGATCTAGAGGAACTAGACTAGTTGGAAAGAAGATCAAATGAGGATCCTAAGCACTATGAGTGAGTCTCTCACACACGGATGAGTGATGGGCATGAAACACGTAGTCAAACAGACAGCGACATGTTACTTTGAAGCTATACGGGCATCTGTTGACAGATACAGCGCAATCAAAACTTCGAATTCACGTCCCAAAGTTGATGACGGTCTAAAGTCTCAGTACAGTTACAACGGCTACTCCACCATTCAAACCGAAACGTATTACTGCTTCACGGCTGAAATAGGCCATTAGGTGATACCTACCTCGTGCGGATACACAAAAGGTTCTACCACCAGTAAAGATAGCTTAAGATAGACCTTTGGTTTTCGAGGCTGGGTGCAATTTCAACGGCTGTTATTTAGTCTTAAATAGTTATTGGATCCCTTAGACATCACAACTTGAGGTCTGCCTCAATTATTTAGTCTTAAATAGTTACTAGATATCACAACTTGAGGTCTGCCTCAATTATTTAGTAATTACAAAAGATTTTTTTTTGCCATTTAATTCGTAACTAGATGATGACCGAACTTTGCTCGGGTTTTTTTTTATAACGCCATCTTGTTATGTCTTTAAAAGCAGTAAAAATAGTATTATTATTCGCCAATAGATGTCGGGAAGAGTCATAAAGTTGATTATCGATAAAGTTGATTATTGAAAACACGAATAAAACAACATTTTCTGAAAATAAATCGTAGCTAGATCGATTTATCGCCCCCGAAATCCCCTGTATACTAAATTTTATGAAAATCGTTGGAGCCGTTTCCGAGATTCAGATTATATATATATTAATATACAAGAATTGCTCGTTTAAAGGTATAAAATACACACTATTCATTTAAATCTTTTACTTACTTTACTTACTTTTAACATCACTCATGTAAAAATGAATATTTAAAAAAAATCTAATATTAAAAAAATAATCTAACACTAAAAAAAAAAAAAAAACATGCCCGCTGAGTTTCTTGCCAATTCTTCTCAGGACGGAGGCTAGTTTTTGTGAATTGGCGGTAGTTCTTTTGACGTTCAACAAGTATGTACTTTCATTTATGTTTAATAAAAATGTTTTGATTTGATTTGATTTGATTTCGTTATTGGAACTGACTGCGCGACTTGAACTTAATTACAATTGCATCGCTTAGTACGAAACCCGGCATCTTATCGTTTAGACCATGACGACTTCAAATGTGCCACGATAAATAGCATACCTTGAAATTAATAAGTACGCAACTTATATTTGAATTAAATAAGCTACAGATTAAGCAAAAAGAAAACGCGAAAGCACAACGCGTTCGAGGGCTCGCGTTATCCTTTTATCATCAAAGGTTTTTAGAAAAAACAAAGCCGCTTTTTAAAGCTTTGCGTAAAACTGTTAATCGTCAAAGGACCAGGAATATTTGCGGAGTAAGCGCTCTGCGTGGAATAATGTCCGTAGCGATCTTGGTCTAACTTACTTTATGTATGACATTTCAGATGACTGTGTGACGGTAGCCATCATAGAATACAAGATATTTGACAGATGCCTGAATCTCGTTTACGACATTTTATCTATATATTAATACGTGAAGCAAAAACTTTGTATTCCTTTTTACGACTACCCGATTTCGTGAAAAAGACAACAATATTCAGCAAAGTCATTAAGAATAACAAGCAAAGCATTAAGCATGTAATTTCTGCCCGTGATTCCCACAGCCCATAAACCAGGAGGTAAAATAAATCAAAATAAATCGTGACGCATTCGCCGCGATAATTTATACCCCGTATTGTCGTTTAGTGGCCGCCGTAATTTTACTGTCAACAGGCCGTCAATAGGGTTGACGCTGTCAAAATAGAAATGCGTTTATACTTTTGGAGTATTTTTTTTTCTTTCGATTTTCATAGATCAACAATTGTACTCTCCGGATTAGTTTCACGGCCACAATCAGTATTCTAATGAAATATAGTTTATACACCAATTTCTATGATCTGACGAAGCAGGTTGCGGATAATAATATGTACTTTTAGGTTATTAAACTACCTTGCATTTTGATTTAATAAATAAAAAAGATGTGTAGTGTCGTGGGACACCGGATAGGAACGAAGTTCCTTATTATAAAAATATTAATTTTAAGTTCTCTTCGAGGTATAAAGAAAATAATTATTCGGGTATACATCTTTTATTATGATTTTTTTTATTGATAAAAAAAGACTACTTTACAAAGTTATCAACTTTAATTTATTTATTATTATTAATGAATTAAAAAAATAGAAATATACAAAGAAACCGCTATTTATATGAATTATAATAATAACCGTCATCGCGTAGGCGCTATGCATTAGACACTGTATAGCCATCATACTAAGACTATACATAAATAATAAAAATCTTACGTTACGGACGTTTTTTCCCGGTTAGGGTACCCCTCCGCATCGTCCCATAAGGAATTTCATTCTAAAAATATTTTAGGTTTATACACCAGATCTGAGTCTACTAGTTTCGCGAGTGCTCGCGTGTCGTACAGGTTGAACTTAAGGAAATTCTATATTAAAATTTGAAGCCTTTAAATGTGGAACACTCATTACGAAGGGAATAAATAATAGTTTAAAAAATAAAAAAACACGCTTTATATACATAAAATTCAACTAAAAAATAGAAATTAAATTTTAATAAATTTAAATTGAAAATAGTGTAAAATATATTTTATTGTAAAAAAAGCGTGGGGTGCACGGTGTTATTAGTTATAAATATTTTTTCTGACAGATATGAGTAGAAGAATTATTATTTCAATAATATCTTAAGAAGCACCCCATGCTTATATAAATATATAAAGCGTGTTTTTTAGTTTTTTTTAAACAATTATTTATTTTTCATTTTTTAGTTAAACTGTCTATAAAAGCGTATTTTTAAAACTATTAAGTACTATAACATCAATTCCTGCTTTATTGACTTTCGATAAAAATTATATAAATTGGCAAAAATCTTATTTTGCAAATTGAATAATGGAATAATCTTATCAAATTAGTGTATTGTCATCGGTCCTCGATAAATCTACAAAGTTTGAATGAAATCTGGCCGTTTAAAGTGTGTCAAAATCGCGTCTAAAGGAGTCAGTTACAAACATACAAACATACAAGTGAAGCTAATATAAATCGTGTAAAAATAATTAGTCTCAATTTTTTCTAAGCTTGCCAAAACATGGAAGGACTCACCCTGAATACCTTATCAATCATAAACCTTCAGAACAAGCTTTTGGAAAGTTGAAACTACTAGATAAACAGTTTCAAATCTAACTCATGTTCTTGATAGGGCCAAACTTAGAACTGATGCTATCACATATGATTTATGAGGTCTCGGAGCTAACACAGCGAAAACAATAATATTATAATCTAATATAGAAAGCTCACGTCTTTTGCACAAACAGATTTCTAGACGAGCGTTAATTACGTTGATAGTTTTTTGAACGAATCCACTTAGAATGCTTTTGTAAAGGCATACGATTATTTGCGTAGAAGGGTAGATTAGCTCACGACAGCACCTGTCAGAGAAGCTTTAATATAGACAGGTAGGCAGCGGTTTGCTCGCTAGGCATAGGCTTGGCTCAGCTTGAAGTCCATGGGCGACGGTAACCACTCACTATTAAATGGGCCGTATGCTCATTTGCCTACAAGGGTAATAAAAAGAAAAAAGACATTGCTAAAATAATAATGCCAAATAACGTAAATCGCACGTCGCTGTTTAGAAGTGGGATAGTCCGCATCATGCCATGAACCAATTGAAAAATTCCCTCAAAATTGGAATATAATATTGAGTCTACGTCGAGGAAATTGAAATAAATAAACACTTTAATTTGAATGCTCCTAATTTAACAGTTTAGAGCTCATATGTTTTCCGTTCATTTTTTTATCGCTTACATGTTTGGACAGGCTCACAGCCCACCTGGTGTTACATGGTTACCGGAGCCCATAGACAACTACAACGTACATGCCATCCACCTTCAGACAAGAGTTTTAAGTTTTCAGTTATAACAACACGACGACTTCCCCATCCTTCAAACCGAAACGCATTACTGCTTCAAGGCAGAAGTAGGAAGGGTGGTGGTATCTATCCGTCCAGACTCAAAAGACGTCCTACTACCAGTAAGTTTGTGTACTAGAAGGACAAATATGTATTTATACAACATATTGAATACCCGACGTCTTTACAATGACCCACTGGGAATTAAAGCTACATTTATTTCTCCTGTAATCATCGCTAACCAACAGATTTTCGACGGGGTTATAGAGATCCTTATTAATAACCTAAAGTGCACTTAAATATCACCATTAAATAAGTTGAAAACCATTAAATATCATAAGCAAACACCAATGGAGAAAAGAAGTCCTTACGCGGAAGCGGTATTGGATTGCACACATATTAAGAAAGTCCGATACCCACCTATCCAAGAGAGCACTGATCTGAAAGAGTCCTATCCTGATCTGTCTGGCAAAAGGAAGAGAAGCCTTCCCAGAACAACTTAGTGTCGCTCGATGGAGCAGGAGCTGGGCGTCTTAGGCATGACAGGAGTTAAAACAGACTACCCAAGACTGATGTAAATGGAAGTATTTGATTCAATCCATAGATTATATACTTAATATATTTGAGAATTCAATCCCTACACCCCAGCAGAGTGTAATAAGGAAGAAAGAAGAAGAAGACACTTAAATATGGTTCCTTCGCAGCACAATTTTCGAACTAAAACAGAGAGTAAAATGAATTTCCTTTTGACCAAGCTGACCATATCTTAGCCGATTGATCTAGAAATATTTTGACAGCCCTGGGTACATGGGGTATCGTAAATACGGCACAATAAAACCCAGTGGCAATCAAATTTGAATTTTATCACCATTGGCCACGCGTGAAATTAAATTGACACGTTCTGATGTAGTGTCCTAACATAAACCTATGGAATCCCATAATACATATAATATAATTAAGGTATTCTTTCTTGGCACTTTTAAGCTGAAATTAAGTATCCACATTACATATATCTTAGATAAAATTAGAAGATTACTACATTTTCAACTTTTGTTGCCCATAAAAATCTTACCTCTTGTCTGGACGAGACTGTTTTAGTAATTCTTTAACACCGGATATTATCTGGTTATAGTAATAGTCTATGTTAAGTTCATTAATATGTGTATATTAATAACACAGAGGATCATTTTAAAAATCAACCAATTGTAGCATAATTGCAAAATAACTTTTCTATCATGGGTTTACAAAAAACTTCAGCAAAGAACAAATCATGGTACAATAAAAGTACTCTAAGAATAAATGGGTGGATATCACTATCGTTCTTATATCTACTGCAAAGTATACAGACAAACGTGTCAGTTTAGAAGATATGAGAGCCGTTATGGTACCAGTTAATAACAGGTGGATCGTGACTCATCTACAAAAACCAAAAACTTATTGACAGCATGCAGTGGGTATCATCAGCCCACAGATATCCTTCGAAGCCTAGGCAAACTTCTGTATTTCTACCAGAGCACTCATGCGCTTGAAGAGTATAACAACCATTGTTCCAAGCCAATGCTCAAAATGTTCAGATTTTGGTTAAAATGGAGCCAAATGGGATGCTAGTTTATCTGAAAGGAAAGGGAACCCTTCACTTTTAGACAGCACAAAAAGGTTCTAAGCAACACAAGAAGGTGTTACCAATACTCTTAAATTTAGAGATCCAAAGAATTCTAGCGAATCAGTCATTTCGCAAAGAGACGTCCCTTTGTTGAAAATAACCCTTTCGATATTCCCAAAAGTTGTAAGCAATCAAGCGAAAGGCTAACATCTCTATAGCGATCGGTAAGCATGTCACGATTGCTCCCTGATAGAATATTTAATTCGACATCTTAAGCCGTGACAAATTGAATCATTAGCCGTCGTATTGTGCTTGAGTAAAGTCAAAACGAACTGCTCCTGACAATCCACTGCATTTTTTGTGCTGGTTTTTTACCACATTGATTTACATTTTAGTTTCATTTACTTGCGATTTGTCTTCATTGATTTAATTATTATTACGATGAAGTACAGCTAGAGAGATATTAAAAGTAAAAGGAAGAACTAGACTTTTTATTTTCTCTTCGATTATTATCTATTTTGAAGCTAAAAAAGTGTTACACCGCTTGTATAGGAAATGATTTATATATTTTCGGTTCTATATTTAGTTTAAACAAGTGGTTTTAAACCAAATTAAACCAAAGTATAGTCTTCTACTACGTAATCTATTCTTGACTTGATTACAACTTGTCATGCATGACGTTGTTGTGCCAACCCTTTTCGGTAGCATGGTTTAAATAAATTCAACATGAAATCTGCATAAAATTTAAAATACCTTTTTGTATCGAATCACGAAATCAAATTTTTCTTAGGAAGGAAGGATAACTGGTGGCCCGTAGGTCTTGCCAGTTTCACCAAGACTTGGACTAACTGATGAAAACAGTTAGCATGTTTTATATTTTGGTGTGCCATTGTCTACGGAAGTTATATAAATAGTTTCGAGTATCTTTATATCTCACGTAATTTTTAAAAGCTTATTTTCATAACTTTATCGTTTATTGAAATTGAAGCTTTTCTTCGCTTCGATGTTTTTATCAGTAACCAATATCCCTAAATAATTCAGGTCCATCCATATCATAAAGAGGATACGAGGTTTGATTCTGAAGTGCTTTCTTCTTCAGCCCTATTATAAATTTATCGATTCTTGATAATGGTTAATATAACATTTGCATATGTTAAAGACCATAAATTACTTACATATTATCCAAAATTCAATATAGCAAATCGTTTTCCAATAGTGTAAGTCTCGTAATAAGTACGTTGTAAAAATCTAGATTCTCATGCAATCCGAATAACTGATTCCACCAAATCGAATTTGGCCTTACAATTGCTAGTAAAGTCAAGGGTTATACTCCGGATATTCAATAGCTCATCCTATTAGGTTCATAGCAGCTCCAAAATTTCTCACTGATAGAATAAATAATCTTTAACTTTACCTAAAATTCATTTGACTTATCTATAAAATAGAACAGCTGTTGCAAATATATATATTTTTTTTATTGCCCTTGTAGGCAGACGAGCATACGGCCCACCTGATGGTGAGTGGTTACCGTCGCCCATGGACCTCAGCAATGCCAGGGGTAGAGCCAAGCCGCTGCTTACCGCTTAATACTCTCCACAAGCGTCGTTTGAAGAAGGACATGTCATAGCGCTCGGGAAACACCGTGGAGGTGAGCTCATTCCATAGCCGGATGGTACGTGGCAAAAAAGACCTCTGGAAACGCACTGTGGATGACCGCAGTGGCTCCAGGTAGTATGGATGAACTCTACTCCGGTAGCGGGCGGTGCGATGGTAAAAACGAGATACCGGTATCATCTCAAACAACTCCTCAGAGCACTCATTTTCAACATCATTTTTAAAAACCAGTGATCATATAGAAGTAAAAACTTCACACTTACATATTAATGCAGGCTAGACGTGTGTCGTTTTAGGCTTTGAGTGGTACTTAATAAAGATTTAATACATACGACCTTCACAGAAATAATACAGAAGGTAAAAGCGGCCAAAAAAGAAACTGGTACGTAATGTGGAACCCACTAGAGAGACTAATACAAATATATTAAAGTTTCCTCCCAGAAAAGTGACAGGGTCAACTACGAGGCGTGAATGCTAAACAGCATTCGGTCAATAAGTCAGCAAGTAGCAATGTCGTACTGGGTGCTGAATTTTACCTAGTCCCTTGAACTTCACTTTGATTGATGAAGTTAGTTAATCTATTTTTCGTTAGGGCACCGCGCCGTGTGAGTTTAAAAGCTATAAGTTTGGGCGCTTATTGAGTTTTAATGTGATATACATTTCCTTGTTTTTGTTTGTAACTTCAACCCTGGGATCAAGACACAAAGACACTTATCGAGTGATGTGACTATCCCAATATATGAATCCCGCAAACATGCAGCCCCTTTTCACACGAAATACGTACTTAACAAATTCTCACGAATGAATTCTACACTGAAGGAAGAATATCTTGAAATAAAAATCAAACCCCCAAAAAAACTTTTGAATTTGCGTAATTACCGGTGGTGAGCCCGCATAGGTAGGTACCACCACCCTGCCTGTTTCTGCCGTGAACCACTAATGCGTTTCGGTTTCAAGGGTGGAGCAGAAAAACGTAGACTTAGGACTCATGCTCTAAGATGGGTGGCAGCATTTACGTCGTTTTTGTTTATGGGCTCCGATGACCACTTAGCACCAGATGGGTCGATAGCTCGCCAGTCATCTTTACAATAAAATATTAAAAATATAAAAATGGAAAAACTCACCTTTTAACAGTAACAAGATAGAATTATCTCCTTTTTATTTCAATCACCGAATATACGTGAGGTCCAAATCTCCTATGACTGTGTACAATATTGCTTTATGTACAAAATGACCTCATGACAGTTTGGCACTGCAAAATAGACAGGATGACAATCCCTTCCCTTGCAGGCTCACAATACGCCCTACCAAAAATATAAGCCTACTTACTAATTCTATTATAAAGTAGAAAAATGATTAACATTTCAAAAATGTCATGTATAATAGTATTTCAATGTCACCTTTATTTCTTAGAAGGTATAGGCGAAAACGGCATAATCTCTTTAGATATTGGCAGCTGAGACTAATGGTCTGGAATGCTTGAGGACATGTTTAAGAGGCGCTCCCGCCCTCTTACCCATTAATTCCGGGATCTGCATTGAATTCATCGGATCTTAGGTGTTCTGTAGTGTGGATTCTAAAGAAAATGGCGGTAGATTTTCATCTTTGATCTTTTAATAATGTTATTTACTGTAGCTTCCTTGCTTCCATTTTTTTAAAGTGAGAAATATTTTTTCATCCCATGAACTAACCACGATCTTTCCAATGTTAACTAATTTTAAGTGAAATATATTATGATATATTCACTGGAAACAAAAATTTAAAAAACTTAGCGACGGTCAGCATTCACGATTTACTCTTGTCATCCATTAACGAACCAAAGATGTTAAAGATCTCGCGTTTGTATCCAATCTACACTAATATATAAATCTACAGTGGTTTTTACGGATGTTCCGTTATAACTACTGAACCATGCATCCGATTGACTTGAAACTTTGTATCCATGCAGAAAATACATGTACTTAATGGATAGGCTAATATTTATATGAGTGTTGGACTCCCTAATAATAATAATGACAATAAATAATAATGTTAATTTCAAATGCCCAGCGAAGCGGGCGAGTATGGCTAGTCATTAATAATATCTATGCTAAACGTTGTGAAAAGTATCCGAAACGTGGCTCAGTTGTGCCCCTGGCATTACTGACGTTCATGAGCAGCGGTGACCACTCTCCGTCTTCTTCTCTTCTCAGTCGTTTGCACTCTTGGCAGACTGGTCGTGGTCATCAGTTCGGGTGGTGCTGCGCTTCACAAGACGTCGCCAGTCTTCGCGTGCCACAGCCTTTCTTGTGCACTCGTTGAGGTCCCCTTTTTTAGTTCCCCTGGTTTATTTGGCTCTCCATCAGGTTCAATAAATGCTCGTTTGGCTATGAAAATGACAATATACAGTCTTCGTAGAATAAAACCAACCGTGAGATTAAGCAGTTCATAACTAATAAATAAAGATTTCTTTCCAAGCCGAAGAAAGGTCCTAACCCGATTCTCTCAAGTTTGTAAATCTTAGCTGTAATACAGTTTTTTTCATAAAACATAACGTGACGCAGCTTGGTCAAATTCAATTTACCTTCGGAGCTGTTCCGAGTAACTCACTTCTGCCAGCCTTTACACAATTCACCGGGTCGAATGAAGACAAATAGGAGATTTTGTTTTCCACTAACCCTACATATCTATTTGAATAATTTTAAGCATTAAGATTCATTTGTAGAAGATTAGATTATGCTAGGTTGTTTTTTTTATATGGGTGGACGAGCTCACATCCCACCTGGTGTTAAGTGGTTACTAGAGCCCATAGACATCTATAACGTAAATGCGCCACCCACCTTGAGATACAAGTTCTAAGGTCTCAGTATAGTTACAACGGCTGCCCCACCCTCCAAACGCATTACTGTTTCACGGCAGAAATAGGTAGGGTGATGGTACCTACCCACGCGGACTCACAAGAGGTCCTACCGCCAGTAATTACGCAAATTATAATTTTTCGGGTTTGATTTTTATTACACGATGTTATTCCTTCACCGTGGAAGTCAATCGTGAACATTTGTTGAGTACTATTATGTGCTATTCGACGACATAGCTCTCAAAGTTAGCAGGCTGAAGTGGTAATGGGCCGGTCACATCTGTCGAGCCAGCGACGCCAGGTGGGGGAGGAAAGTCCTCGAATGGAGGCCACGGATGGGTACAAGGAGCGTGGGGCGTCCTCCAACCAGGTGGACTGACGACTTAGTGCGCACGGCGGGAAGTCGTTGGATGCGGAAGGCGGAGGACCGCATTATGTGGAAGGCATTGGGGAAGGCCTATGTCCAGCAGTGGGCAGATAAAGGCTGATGATGATGTGCTTTTCCGAGAACATTTAACGTTATCTCTTCTCTTAAATTGTTTCCAAATCGTCTAGAAGAAATAAAACCATAAAATTGTTATTTAATTTAGCTAACACGCCTAGTTCGGCTACTAATTACGATTTTGCTTTGCCAACATACACAGCAATGAGCAGGCATCCGTTTTTGCTGCCAACATCTCTGTACCATCTTCAGTAGAATGCTTTAAACAGATAATTAATTCGATTACTCGTGTCATTGTGTATCTGACAGTCGCTGATAAGGGTGCGCTTTTTACGAAGTCGTTGTCTTGTTTGCTTATTATGTATTTAGGGGACGTTTAGTATTATTGTTTAATTACTAATTACTTTTGTGAAGCGAATTTTTCGCCTTAGGATATAGACTGTAAGGTGATCAAAATAAATTATTGGCTTCTCAGTTACATACTATTCTGGTTGCTTATTTCTGCCGTGAAGCAGTATTGCGTTTCGGTTTAAAGGGTGGGGCAGCCGTTGTAACTATATTTGAGACCTTAACTTATATCTCAAGGTGGGTGGCGCATTTACGTTGTAGATGTCTATGGGCTCCAGTAACCGCTTAGCACCAGGAGGGCTGTGAGCTCGTCCACTCATCTAAGCAATAAAAAATAAATAAATAAAAAACTCTTTTGTTTACTGTCAAACTTTTATTATAATTATTGTTTAAAGTCTGTGGTCAAATTGAGAATAGATTAATATTGTTTGTCTTTAATATTAATTGTCTATAGTGTAGTATCGGCAGAATCTGTAATTATGGAAATAAAGTGTTTGGCAATATAATCATAATAATGTTCAAACTTATAATTAAAATTAGTACTTATGTTCGAATTTCGGCTGCTGGGTGACCACTAGTACTCATAAAATATATACGATGCTGTACTATTTCATTAAAGTAATTATGTTTAATCAAATAGTTTTGACTTTGTTATTGATTTAGACAAACAATTTCTTGTAGACTTTTTTTTATTACTTATATGGGTAGAAGAACTCACGGTCCACCTAATGACAAGTGGCTATAGAAGCCCATAGATATTTACAAGGTAAATGCAGTCACCCACCTTGAGACATGAGTTCTAAGGTCTCAAGTATAGTTACAGCGGCTGCCCCACCCTTCAAACCGAAAGGCATTACTGCTTCACGGCAAAAATAGGCAGGGTACCTGCCCGTGCGGACTCACAAGCCCACACGCAATTTATATTTTTTCGGGTTTTTATTTTATTACACGATGCTATTCCTTCACCGTGGAAGTAAACTAACTAACCAACACACTAAGATAATTACATCCATACAATACGATATAATTTTTGGAATCCCAGTTAGTGGGATGCAGGTGTTGCATAGCTTTCACATAACTTCAGATTAACAACCGGACAGGCTTTTAGTATAAATTCATACTAATATTACATACACGAAAGTAGCCGTACTATCTGAAACTTTATCACGACAAAAAAATACTTAACCGATTCTGTATAAAAATATTTAGGAACCAGAAATCCCGGAAAATAATAAAAAATAATAATATAATAACAAAAAATAAACGAGGCCCTAAATTAGGATTCCATGTATTATGGGTGCCAGAAACTGACATACATACATATATGTAATGTTTTGTTAATGAAACATAAAAACAAGTTGTTGCTCTGCAAAGAGTTATTTATTATTATTATTATTTTATTTATAAAAGATATCGTGCACGAATCACAGCCCAAAAAGAAATCCAAGAAAAGGCAGCATTGGATGTCTACCGAGACCTGGGACTTAATTGAGAAGCGTAGAGAGCTTAAGGCTGGCGGTGCCAGAATGCAGGAGTTGAACGTCATGAGCTCCGCCATACAGGCTGCTTGCCGTCGTGACCGAAACACAGCGCTACAATCAATATGTGAAGAGGTTGAAAGGCATTCTCAAAATTTTGAAACAAAAGATTTACACATGAAAATCAGACTTATAACTCGTCAATTTAAGCCAAAGACTTGGGCTATTGAGAATGCGTCTGGAGATACTGTCACTGAGATCAAAAAGATTGTTAGTGCTTGGAAAGACTATTGCAAGTCTCTGTTTACTGACACCACAACAAGGATCTCAATGACCTACAGTGAACCCTCGGAACTGGAGCCGATGCCTTTAAAGGACGAGGTGCGAGCAGCTATCATCCACCTTAAACGGAATAAGGCTGTAGGTTTTGATGAAATCCCCATCGAGACAATAAAAGCCATGGGGGAAATCGGAGTGGATATACTGCACATCATCTGTTGTCGAATTTGGGTCACTGGAGTTTGGCCGAGCGATTGGTCACATTCGATATTCATTCCACTTCACAAAAAGGGATCAACGAAGAAGTGCAATAACTACAGACTAATTTCTCTCGTATCCCACGCCAGTAAAGTCATGCTGCACATAATTAACACGAGGCTCCAAGGTTACTTGTCCCGAGAGATCGCCCCCGAGCAAGCAGGTTTTGTAAAAGGTCGAGGCACAAGAGAGCAACTACTCGTAATGCGGCAAATTGTAGAAAAGGCCAGAGAATTTAATATTAGCCTATATGTGTGCTTCGTGGATTTCCGAAAGGCTTTTGATACCGTCAAGTGGTGGAAGCTGTGGTTGGTACTGACGGAAATGGGTGTACCGCAACATCTTGTACACACCATCAGACGTCTGTACGAAAATGGCACGGCCGCTGTTCGTGTTGACAGTATTGACTCCGAACGCTTCAGCACACAGGCAGGCGTTAGGCAGGGCTGCATACTATCTCCTCTTTTATTTAATATATACACAGAGTATATAATGCGGATAGTTCTTGAAGATTGGGATAAAGGAATATCCGTTGGTGGTCGGAAAATATCAAACTTGAGATACGCCGATGATACTACCCTCTTGGCGTCAACCAGAGACGAAATCGAGGTGCTTCTTCGCCGGCTGGAGACTACAGCGTTGGATTTTGGACTTGCGATCAATCGTGATAAGACCAAAATGATGATCGTAGATCGTGCTAACATCAACCAACCGGAAGTCCAACATATAGCGGGATGCGAGGTAGTTAATAGCTATGTATATCTAGGCTCCACTATCACCAACGCTGGAGGCTGCGAAGATGAGATCCGAAGACGTTGCGCCGTGACAAGATCCTCAGTTGAGAGGCTAACAAAGATTTGGAGAGACCGCAGAATAACCAAAAATACAAAAGTTCGGTTAATGAGATGCCTGGTCTTTCCAATCTTTCTGTATGGGGCTGAGACGTGGACGCTGAGGATGCAAGACCGTCGTAAGATCGACGCACTAGAAATGTGGTGTTGGAGACGTCTCCTCAGAATTCCGTGGACCGCGCACCGTACCAACATTTCGATCCTGAAAGAGCTCAACATCAAGGAGAGACTATCGTCAACAGTCCAATTACGAATCCTCAAATTCTTCGGGCACATCACTCGTAATGAGGACTCCATTGAGCGGTTGGTGGTGCAAGGGAAAGTCGAGGGCAAAAGATCACGCGGACGATCTCCAACACGATGGACCGACCTCATAAAATCTGTTACTCACTCCAGCATAAATGCTTGCTCTCACTCTGCGAAACATCGTGCCACATGGCGTCGCATCGCGAGAGCATCGGTATCGCAGGATCCGACTGATGCATGACCACGACCACTCTGTCAAGAGTGTACGAATAGGAAGAAGAATTATTTTATTAACTTATCTTCAATTATTATTATTATCGATCCTGCAAAGAGAAACAACATTGAAAGCTATTGCTTCAATATTTAGACCTTTTTTTAAATCTGCAAGTTTTTAAATTTTTTAAGAAAGTACGTTATCTTTTTGAATGTACAAAGCCAGAGAGCAATTCTCATTATAGAATGAACTTAGCTCCACCATAGATAATACTATTATGATAGTCGTAGCTAATTTGCGGGAAATTTAAATGCAATGAAGGGGCAAGAGAGCTTCATTTATATAATATATACGTTTAGATATATAATATATGTACAGATTATATAGATAATGAAAGATGAAAGGCGATTGCATGCAGCAGAGATGCGAATGTTGCAATGGATGTGTGGAGTAACGAGAATGGATAGAATACGGAATGAATATGATGACATTCAACACTGGAAAGGTTAGAGGAAGTCTGAAAGTGGCACCTGTGACAGAGAAGCTGAGAAGTGCGCGTTTAGGATGGTATGGACATGTCTGTGATGAGACGAAATGAAAATGAGGTTGGTAAGAAAACGTTAACTATGAATGTGGAAGGGTATAGAGGAAGGGCTAGACCTAAGAAAAAATGAATGGATTGCGTGAAAGACGATATGGGTAAGAGGGGAGTGAGCGAATAAATGGTATATGATAGAAGAGTATGGAAGGAGAAAACATTTTTTTTTTTTTTTTTTTATTGCTTAGATGGATGGACGAGCTCACAGCCCACCTGGTGTTAAGTGGTTACTGGAGCCCATAGACATCTACAACGTAAATGCGCCACCCACCTCGAGATATAAGTTCTAAGGTCTCAGTATAGTTACAACGGCTACCCCACCCTTCGAACCGAAACGCATTACTGCTTCACGGCGGAAATAGGCGGGGTGGTGGTACCTACCCGTGCGGACTCACAAGAGGTCCTACCACCAGTGATTACGCAAATTATAATTTTGCGGGTTTGGTTTTTATTACACGATGTTATTCCTTCACCGTGGAAGTCAATCGTGAACATTTGTTGAGTACGTATTTCATTAGAAAAATTGGTACCCGCCTGCGGGATTCGAACACCGGTGCATCGCTTCAACACGAATGCACCGGACGTCTTATCCTTTAGGCCACGACGACTTCAACCAACGTGTTGTTGCGCCAACCCCAGGTAACTGGGAGAAGGGCAGGATAATGATGATGATGATATTATATAGATAATAAACAACCAGATAAAGAGCAAACAAACCTATGTATCACACGAATGTTTGCCCGATCTGGGAATTAAACCCACGACCCTCGGCGCAACAATCAGAGGCGGTAATTACTGCATCATCGAGCTAGTCATAAAGAGTGTAAGCTATTTTTAATCTCACTGCTGGGCCAGAGGTTCCACCCATGCAATAAAAAGTGTAGTCCACGAGGGTGATGCTACAGGCTAAAGCCACGAATAAATTTTAATTAGCTGCAGTGCTCACTAATATTCACGAAACAAAAAAAAATATAAACACACCCGTTAATTTGTCCCGTAATAAATTTAACAAAGCCAGTATTCGTAAATTCCCTCGCATTTTACAACACGCCGCCATTTTGCGAAATGGCGCCCGAACAAATGTCATTTTCGGTTCGAATTAATTTAAAATTCCTTTAATTAGTCCCTCGGTGTACTTGTTTATTACCACGGAATTATTTATAAGGGTTGATTTGTTTTATTTTTTAAGTGAAGATAAATTCTCTGTTCTTACTGTTAATGCTTTAAAAATTCAAGAGCATCGTGCTGACAGATGTCGCTAGTTGAGACATGGAAGAATTTAAATTCATTATTAATGAAGGCTTTTTAGATAAAGCTTTTTTTGAAATAATAGACACTTCAAAGGTTTCCTTTGGAATCGTTTATATATTCCTGAACTAATGAGAAGTTATAGAATATAAGAACTATACAGATAGACAGATACATCAACATTATTTTCTTCTTTATTAATATATTTTAACTGCTATCATTGAATTCTGATGTTTTAAATCAGTGCGTTTATAAATTGACTAGCGACCCGCCCTCGCTTCGCTTCGGAAACATTAAAACACACATGAAACCAAAAAAAAAAAATAAAAAATAAAAAAAAAAAAGTAGCCTATGTTCATCAGGGACAATGTCGGCTTCTAATGGAAAAATAATTTTTCAAATCGGTCCAGTAGTTACGGAGCCTATTCGAAACAAACAAACAAACAAATCTTTCCTCTTTATAATATTAGTATAGATATAGATGATATTTTCAAAAGATCGAAGCGTCTCTGTCTATATGTGGTGGTAGGATCTCTATTACTGGTGGTAGGACCTCTTGTGAGTCCGCACGGGTAGGTACCACCGCCCTGCCTATTTCTGTCGTAAAGCAGTAATGCGTTTCAGTTTGAAGGGTGGGGCAGCCGTTGTAACTATACTGAGACCTTATATTTCAAGGTGGGTGGCGCATTTACGTTGTAGATGTCTATGGGCTCCAGTAACCACTTAACATCAGGTGGGCTGTGTGCTCGTCTACTCATAAAAGCAATAAAATAAAATGTATATGACTTCAAATCGATGATTACAATGGCTTTCAGTCTGTCTGTATATTCGGATATGCGTCATTTGTTTATTGAAGTAACAAGCAAATTAGTGAATCGATTTATTAAGTGTATTTGTTTTGTAATTTATTGGCCAGATCATTTGATATCTCGCTACGATCACGAGTGTGCGAGACGGTAATTATGGGCATTTTAGGCAAGCATTAAAAAGCTTGGAGCAAATCGTGAACATTAATTTCAAATTTGCTCACGGATTTCGGTTAAATATATCGTCTCACTAATACAACGCAAAATCAGCTTAGCAAATCGTGATGTCTGTTGTTTCTTTAATCCTTTTTTAATATAGAAGCAGTCTACGGACTTGACAACTTTGAATGCCAATCCCTCACCTCAATTTTGACTTCCATGACCCATTTAATGGTATGGTTAGCACATAGGTTCTAGTTCTTCACTAGGTTCAAAGACCTGTATTACTGATCTCCAGGCTCCCTCCTTCTTAAGATAGATTAGGTCAGGTTAAATCGTGAACAAGATGCTGCGGACTAGTGTTGAGAGATCATTAAGTGTTATCATTTAAGAAGGTCATTATGCGTGTGTAAAAGTTAGTACAAATAGTTTTATTTCTTGTGTCATTTTATTAAGACGTTCTTTAAAAAGAGATTGTGAATATGTTAAGATTCGTAATTGAATTCAATTAAAGCTAAGTGTATTTCCTTTTTACAGTCGCACACTTGACCCATATTCCGGCTGTCGGAGTGGAATTCAGGAGACAAGAAAAGTGAAAGATTCTTTCAATAAATGAAAGGGAGCGACGACAAAAGCCAGTCTCGAATGCTGAGACGAAACGATAGAAGGGCCGTAGGGTTGGCACGATCGATTATGATTTTTTTTTTATTTTTTAGTGTTTTTTTTCATCCTACCTAAGCTGATTAAGAGGCCATTTCAGCGTAACCCTAATAAATAGGTGAGCTCGCGGGGCTGAAACCTGACGTCGATGCTAACATTAACCCCAGCAAAAGCAGTGCTTCGCAGAATCTACCACCGGATCGGAAACTCGACCCACTGAAACAATCCGGCGAGAAATCCGGCTGTGTCTGTGGGTTAATTTACTTGTCGAACCTTTCGTCACGAGCGATGGGGTCGACAAGAATGATGACCGGGGTTTTTCAGTATTATGCCATCTTGGCTATGAGAATATATTCACTGATCCGGTAGTAGATTCATTCGCGAAGTAACGGTCTTGAGTTTTTTTTTATTTTTTTATTGCCCTTGTAGGCAGACGAGCATACGGCCCACCTGATGGTGAGTGGTTACCGTCGCCCATGGACTTCAGCAATGCTAGGGGCAGAGCCAAGCCGCTGCCTAAGTTGTTAGGTCTCCTTTGGAGGCGCTCCTGCAGCTGTTAGCAAATCCTATCTCTCCTGGCTGTACCTTTGCTTGCTCACCTGTCCTGGTGAAACTGGAAAAGGCTTCGAGCCAACCGTAATTCTTCATTAAAAAAAGTATATCTGCGCTTCGTTTTCTCAAGGTCCGTGTTTTTTGAACACAATATGTTTCTTTTTCATATTTTTAAATGAATCTTGCAGTAAAATAAATCAAAGAACTTCAGAAAGTTTCGAGTAAAATTGACACTGTAAACCAAGAAAGCTTAAACGTGACGTAATGAGTGCGCACAAAAGCTCACGATCGGCGTAAGTTGTTTACATTATCAATGTGCTTAGGGCTTTAATTACAATACGCCCTACTGGACCCAACACTACTAGTCTTATCTAAAATTATGATCAATGTTGCTTTTTACGCGTTCGGTTCTCTAAGATTTGTGATAAAGTTATGATTCCGATCTCATGTCTTAAAATGGCCGGTGGAATTTACATATGTGTATAGCTTTTAAAAAATGCTGAACACTACGTAGAAGAGTGGAAAAAAACCTTCATCTGCAATGGTAAAGATTAAAAAAACTGCATCGCGACAGCCCTTGCCTCATCCAGCAATCATACCGCTCATCCGTTCGGAAAGAACCATTTAAGAAATTTCACAAGAATCCCTTGCAATTCACTTAATTCATCTTCAATACAGGAAGCGCGAAATATAGTCTAGCTCACAAAAGCTAATGAATTTCATAGATGGAATCTCTATGTTGGATGAAATTTTTTTTTTTTTTTTTTCTCCATAGTTAATGTGACGCATTGATGAAGTAGTGAGTGATAGTGCCATGGTATGGACATCCATACGTGAAGTAAGAACGCAAGCTTCATTCGTTGGAGGAAACCGTAACTGTTCACGCATCTGCCATGCTGAGGATGTCGATCCGTGAAATTATTAATCTATTAATCTCTATATATAAAAATGAATTGCTGTTCGTTAGTCTCGCTAAAACTCGAGAACAGCTGAACCGATTTGGCTAATCTTGCTAATCTAACACACACGCCAACTGGTATCTCAAAAAATCAAACATCTTTTAATACAACCGAATACAGTCCTCAAGTCCAAAAGAAAATCAAAGTTCAAGCACAGCATATCTTTTTTTTTTATTGCTTAGATGGGTGGACGAGCTCATAGCTCACCTGATATTAAGTGGTTACTGGAGCCCATAGACATCTACAACGTAAATGGGCCACCCACCTTAAGATATAAGTTCTAAGGTCTCAAGTATAGTTACAACGGCTGCCCCACCCTTCAAACCGAAACGCATTACTGCTTCACGGCAGAAATAGGCGGGGCGGTGGTACCTACCCGTGCGGACTCACAAGAGGTCCTACCACCAGTAATAAATATATAAATAAATCTAATAAATATCTATTGCCGCTACAGTAACCTACCTACACGCCGCCACGTTAAAAATTCGGTTCATATCTGCAAAATTTAGACACACAGATACGCCACGGCTCCCCAAAGCCTGCCTACAAAGCCTCGATCCAGCACTTTTATTATAAAATATAAACAAACAAAAGGACGGCACATAAAGCCATTTATCTCTGGGACCCCGCGCGGCTCGACTTCAGAACCGTGTCAATTCTCATTGTGTTGCAAATTCGATGACAAAGCGCCCACCGGGAACAGGTAAACGTTGTCTGGAACGAAATCTGTTCTGTTTTCATGTTGATTTAATGATGAAATATATATTTTGTGGATCTAAGGATTTTGAAGTCGTCGTGGCCTAAAAGATAGGACGTCCGGTGCATTCGTATCTAGCGATGCAACGGTGTTCGAGTCCCGCAGGCGTGTACCAATTTTTCGAATGAAATACGTACTCAACAAATGTTCACGATTGACTTCCACGGTGAAGGAATAACATCGTGTAATAAAAATGAAACCCGCAAAATTATAATTTGCGTAATTACTGGTGGTACGACTTCTTGTGAGTCCGCACGGGTAGGTACCATCACCCTGCCTATTTAAGTACCATCAGTTGTTATTTATTCGTCTAATACGACCCAATTTCCAAGTTTCGTTAATTTAAAATTAACTAGATCAATACGAGAAAGTCTGCCGAACACAAGAGAGAACGCCGCACAGCAGGAATGACAAATATCCATTGCGTTTGGAAATTTATTAATTTCATCCTTCCGTGAATGCCTTCACGTGGATGAATAATACAATTGATCCGCCCCAAGACGGCAAGCTTACCGGCCTATCGAAATATTAGTCACTAGCGACCCGCCCTCGCTTCGCTTCGGAAACATTAAAACACACATGAAACAAAACAAAAAAAAAAAAAGTAGCCTATGTTCATCAGGGACAATGTCGGCTTCTAATGGAAAAAGAATTTTTCAAATCAGTCCAGTAATTTCGGAGCCTATTCGAAACAAACAAACAAACAAATCTTTCCTCTTTATAATATTAGTATAGATATAGATAATAGTGATCACGTATATTATATTTCCCAGTATGGTTTGGTTTTCAAACTGGGTTAAAATCGCCCAATCTGGAGTAGAATCTTGAGAGAATGGCTATCCTTAGAAAAGGCATTTACCCGAGAAGGGGTTCTTGCAAGTGGATACAGTACCTAATATTATTCAACAACATATTTATTAGTTAATGAATCGCATAGATCACTCTGATTTAATTTGTTTTTATAAGTCACTTGTATGAAATAAATGGCTTTTTATTTATTTATATTATATTTCGCACTCGAGAGAGAAGATGCATGTGACTAGGAGATATATGGAAATGGTAGTGCAAGGTAGAGAGGGAAGAGGTCGACCGAAGAAGACATGGATGGAGTGTGTGAATGACGATATGAGAGAGAGAGGAGTGAGTGTTGAGATGACGGCTGATAGAAGAGAATGGAAGAGAAAAATTAGCTGTGCCGACCCCACCTAGTGGGATAAGGTGGAGAAAAAGAAGAGAAGGTATTTCGCACTCAAATACTTCTATCATATTGCTCGGGAAGCACTCGATAGCTTAGTGAGACTATTCGTGACAGGGAAGATTGAAGGAAAGACAACGCGCCTTCGCAGCCCGACAAGTTGAATCGATCAAATCCCATTCCACAAGAAGAAACCCCATTCCACAAAGCCCATCACGTGGCCAATGATCGGAAACGCTGGGAAGATGTAACAGAAAATCAAATTTTGTCTAAACATGATGTTCACAACCCTCAGCAGTGAAAAAATGACGCGAGGAAGATGAGAGAATACTGACATCTTTCATCAACATTATCGTAGCGGTACCCTTGTGCTGTTTATAGGGTTAACCTCTTTTGAATAGCAATTCGTTGCCAATCTTTAATAAAATGATTTCAATTAAAAATGACGAAGATGACCGTTGAAGATTTATCCGTAATTTACTTAGCTGTATGTAAACAAAGATCTATAAACACGTATACAAAGTATATGACGCAAAGCCAAGAATTATGGGAATCGGACGAAATAATGATAATTTTGTTTTGCATCATCATTCAGTATCACTTCTTGAAATTTGTTGTTTTTTTTGGAACGAAATCCCCCAATGGGACGATGCGGAGGGTTACCCGAACTGGGAAAAAACGTTCGTAACGTAAGATTTTTATTAGTAATGCACACAGTGTACGACTTAACTTTGTAATAACGTACAAAAAATAACATTTTTTTATCATTAATTGACCACGATCTCAGAGCGTTCGTTTGCGCAATACATTAACTCTTACAAACAACCGTGGGCTGTTGCGATATCTCCAGTTTTATTTTCTTTATACCTCGAATAGATACTCAAAATTAATATTTTTATAATAAGGAACTTCGTTCCTATCCGGTGTCCCACGACGCCACACATATTTTTTATCTAAGTTTGGCGGATGGACGGATGGCCTCTCTGGTGTTAAGAGCCCAACGTGAACGATAGTGAAATTGCAATATTATTTCTTCTTCTCATCAATAAATATTTAAATTGAGGCTTAATTTGGTTCTCTTTTTTCATGTGTGAAAAAATAATTTATTTAGAATGTTTTTGCAGTCATTAATATAATTTTCAAAGTATTTTTAACGTGTAACACCTTTGTGTATACAAAATATATAAAAAAATACAAGAGTTTAGGAAATTTAAATTAGGTTTTAATGGATTTTTTTATCCATTTATTAGGCACACAATACACAACAATTATTACCAGGGCGAAATTAAAATTTATTAACATTAACATTCAGGATAAAATGGGAAACTTAAACATAGCTTGATGATTTTGTGATAACTAAGTTTAAAAGCATATGTTACTATGTTTTGTTTTTGTTACATGAAATTCGTAAGCAAAATATTCGCAGTTCTTCAAAGAAAATGAACAAAAAATCACACGAAAACAGAAATTTTAATATTACATTAAAAGCGTTTTAAATAAACGCGAAACACTCGAAAGCGTGATAATTGAATATCATTTTGATAAATTATTGTATTTTAGTTATTCAGAATTCCATGACCCCGTTTAACGTTAACAGCAAAATTATTCCAGAGGTCTACTCAATTTGGATAATAAATGGACAATTTTGTAGAAAATTACGTCTTCAATTATTAAATTGTATTTTTAGTGAAAAATGAACGGTGCGAATATTATTCCTTAATCTTCAAAAGCCTTCCTACAGTTAAAGATAAGCATTGAGTTTGTAATCCACAGCATTCTTTTCGTTTATTATCGATCGCTAAAAGCCTACGGAACTACGTATGCTCTGATTGGAAATGTGTTTTGTATTTTTTTTTTTATTGCTTAGATGAGTAGACGTCTTGAGTGTTGAGGTCACGGCTAAGAGAATGGAATAGAATAGAATAAAAAAATTCGCTATGCCGAGCCCATCTAGTGGGATAAGGACAAAGAAGAAGAAGAAGATGGGTGGACGAACTCATGGCCTACCTTATGTTAAGTTGTTCGTGGCCCATAGACATCTACAAAGCAAATGCCGCCATCCGCCTCGGACTGACGATTTAGTTATACTGAGCGATGCACCAATGCCGGTGTTAAAATCTCTTCTTTTCGGGTTAAAGGAAAGCTGGCGGCCTGAAGGTCTATCCAGGTATATCCAGCTTCATTAGGACGGGAGGGCAAAAGCCCAAAAGCTTTTGCCCTCCCGTCCTAAAGCACAGCCTATAATAATGATGAAACATTTCATCAATATGTCAGGAACTATTCAAAAGTATTTAGAAAAGTTTGTTTAGCGGCAAAATCTTTACATTTAAGTGATTTAATAAAAAATGCCCCTGACAAGATAAAGATGACTTGGAACATCATTGGTAGAGAAAGTGGAAAAGTCAGAAATAGCCACCAAGAATTCTCATTAAAAATAGATGATAAATTGGTAACTAGTCATAAAGATGTGGCTAATGCTTTTGAAAAGTTTTTCTCTGACATTCCAGTTTCAACTACCACTTCTCTAAATTCATCCCCCACAGCAGCTGAAATATTATTGCATAAACATGTCAACAAATGTAATGAAATTTTTAAATTTAAGGAAATTAATTCAAGCAATATAATAAAAAGTTTTAATAGCCTTAATGTAAAAAATACAGCTGACTTCTGGGGAATATCAGTAAAGGTTTTGAAGTCTGTAATAGACATTATTGCTCCTCATCTTGCTAGTATTTTTAATGATTGTATTAGGTGTGGTGTATTTCCTGACTTAATGAAACATAGTAAAGTGATTCCTCTTTTTAAATCTGGTAGTACTGATGACCCCTCTAACTATAGACCTATTTCAGTACTCCCTACGTTGAGTAAAATCTTTGAAAAAATAATTTTGACACAACTTTTAGAACATTTTAATTCAAATAACCTGCTTCATAATAAACAATTCGGGTTTACCAGGGGTCGCTCTACAACTGATGCAGGTGCTTATCTAGTCAAAAATATTTTTAAATCTTGGGAGGAATCACATGGGTGATCACATGATTGTCTTGGAATTTTCTGTGACTTATCCAAAGCATTTGACTGTGTTGAACATGAAACATTGGTGAGGAAACTACATCACTATGGTATTAGGGATGGTGCATTGGAACTTATTACTTCCTATTTATCAGGACGGATACAAACAGTAGATGTGAAAGGTAATAGATCTTCAGGTACCTTGTTGAAAATAGGTGTACCTCAGGGTTCCATTTTGAGTCCTTTTTTATTTCTAATATATATAAACGATTTACCTAGTTTTATTGAATCCCGACACGAGGTCGTATTATTCGCAGATGATACATCTTTATTATTTAAAGTTAAACGACAATTACAAGTCTATGACGAAGTGAATGATGCGATTTCGTGTGTGGTTCATTGGTTCCGTATCAATAACCTATTATTGAATAGTAAGAAAACTAAATGTATTAAATTTACTTTAAAATGTATTAAACCATATTTAAATGTGAGACAAGTGGATAGTGATGTAATTGTTTCTGAGGAATCATTGGAGCTTGTTGAGTCAACCGTATTTCTTGGTATAACAGTGGACTCCAAACTGCAATGGGGACCTCATATTCATAAATTGGCGAGTAAGCTCAGCTCTGCAGCATACGCAGTAAAAAAAATTAGAATGTTATCAAACGCGGACACGGCTCGTTTAGTTTACTTTAGTTACTTCCACAGTGTCATGTCCTATGGCATTTTGCTATGGGGCAATGCGGCCGATGTAGAAACGATATTTATTCTGCAGAAAAGAGCTATACGCGCTATTTATAACATGCACTCAAGGGAATCCCTGAGGGAGAAATTTAAAGAAATTAAAGTTCTCACTATACCATCCCAGTACATTTTTGAAAATTTGATGTATGTTCGTAAACATATTGAGGAGTTTCCTAAAAAGTCGGACATACATAATAGAAATACTAGGAACAAACACAAGCTTGTTGTGCCGATGAGTAGGTTACATAAGATACGAAATTCATTCGGGTGTTTGTCTGTGCGCCTGTACAACAAAATCCCACAAGATGTTCAGAACCTACATATACATAGGTTTAAGAAAACTGTTAAAGAACATCTGTGCAATAAAGCTTACTATAAAGTCAATGATTATCTAGAAGATTGCACAAAGTGGGAATGAGTTGCTCGCTCCGGGCATTTCAATATTGTAGTAATTGTTACGTTATAATACTCATTGTAAAAAACTCATATTTAAAAAAAATTATGTAATATTAAAAAAAAAAATAATAATAATTTATTAAAAAAAAAAAAAAAAACATGCCCGCTGAGTTTCTTGTCAATTCTTCTCAGGACGGAGGCTAGTTCTTGTGAATTGGCGGTAGTTCTTTTGACGTTCAACAAGTATGTACTTTCATTTATGTTGAATAATTTTTTTTTGATTCGATTTGATTTGATTTGCTCAGTCAGAAGAGGACTCAAACCTCGCAAATAAGTAGGTACTGTTTTGTACCTCAACGGGTGTACCCCAAATTGTCTGATTTTATTGCGTATAAATTATTACCATTTTGATAGGTTTTTTTTTTTATTGCTTAGATGGGTGGACGAGCTCACAGCCCACCTGGTGTTAGGTGGTTACTGGAACCCATAGACATCCACAACGTATAACTTTCGTGGTACAATACAATTGAAATTTCGACGATCATGACTCAAAGTGTTAAGTCATTGTCAGCATTCTGAGTACGGACCGCTAACTGCCTAACCGTACCAACCAAAGATACTGCAGCCAATCATCGATATTCAGAGGGCCATAGTTATCGCACCCTAACGTAAGAGGTCGATGTATCAATTGCTTTATATAACGGCTTTTCTAGAAACTGGAAACTTCTACAAACTGTTTTTTTCCCTACCTATGATGATCCTTGATGAAGGCTTTGAGAAGCTATTCCAGCTTCGCCCTAACATGTTGATGAGCTCACGGGGCTCAAACCGGAGTGTTGCTAACACTGACCCTAGCAAGAGCAGTGCTTCGCAGAATCTACCACCGGATCGGAAACGCGACCCACTGAGAAGATCCGGCGAGAAACTCAGTGGGCTGTGTCTGTGGGTTACAAACTGGATTGTACGACGGCATCGCTAGTGATATCTACCAGGACTTGTAGTACCTACTACCAACGGCCATATTAACAACAATTATGCCAGTTTTTAAACTCCTTGTGGACGTCTTTCGAGAGCACGAGTTTAAAACGTATTTCCTTTGAAAAATTATCAGGTCACTAACACTGTCCACTCGAAATAGAATAGAAATATTTACTGGTAGTAGGACCTCTTGTGAGTCCGCGCGGGTAGGTACCACCACCCTGCCTATTTCTGCCGTGAAGCAGTAATGCGTTTAGGTTTTAAGGGTGGGGCGGCCGTTGTAACTATACTGAGACCTTAAAAACTTATATCTCAAGGTGGGTGTCGCATTTTCGTTGTAGATGTCTATGGGCTCCAGTAACCACTTAACACCAGGTGGGCTGTGAGCTCGACAACCCATCTAAGCAATAAAAACAAAAAGAATCGATCAGAAACATTTTCACATAACTATGAGTGTTGTTCCACTAATTAAGCCATACACCGTGAACCTGATAATTTCGCTTCGAATCGCCGAAACCCTTATCACTGTCACGATCTGAATAAACATGGCGAATTCGAATTTTGATCTTCCTGAATTATCATTTAAAAATAAAATTTAATTCGTCACGTGTCGACAAGTCAGTTTTGTATTTGTGCTGAGCAGAAATGACGAATTCCGCTCTAAAAACGAGAATAGCACTACGATGACCTGTAAATATAAATTAGGAAGCGAAGTCATAAGTTAAGGCATTAACAGACCGTTATGACTGTCGGTAGGTACTTGAACCATTGTACCATGGTTCACTTGCGGACTAAATAATAATAATAATAATAATGGTTGGTTCGAAGTAAGTATCAGTTGAATGGAATATTTGAAATGCATTCAACAGATAATTATTTTTAATAACTGTATCTTTTTTATTTGATTGGTTTTGTTAATTTTAAAGTATGTTTCAATGATACTATGTACACATATGGACTTGTTGTTGTCTGAAATAAAATAAATCATTCATTCATTCATAAGTCAAACTAAAGAAAACTTGGAGACACACCAGCTCCGACTTCTTTTTTAAGAATGAAGAACAGGATTGCACATTTTTTTCATTGCCCCTTCTAGGCAGACAAGCATACGACCAATCTGATAGTGAGTCGTTACCATCGCCCGTGGACACCAGCAATGCAAGGTGCAGCCTACTGTTAAGTACATTACTACATTTAAATCAGGAACCAATTTAAAACACGACGATCACTGTTTGTGGTACATTAACTGACGTGCAGTCAAGTGGGATCGTTCTCGCTCTGCAAAGTGGTGGTGCCACCAGATCGGAGTCACAATACGACCGAAAATCGTACGTTGAAAATCAACATAAAGAATCCTTTATCAAAAATCCTCCAAAGGGCTTAAAAACTGTTCGCTACAGCTAACCAATTAATTCGGATTTTGGGAAAGAAGGGTTATACGGTGGCAATCTTTATCAAAATTTACATTAAGGGTTTTTACGTTACATTGGAATACCAATGGCATTTACAATTTTTAGCCCGGGATCAGAACGGGTCTAAAAATCGGACGGTGAATTAATTTATAAGAGAACTTTCCCGAAAAAAAATTAGTCTCTCTTGTCTATAAGTACGATGGACCCTAGAGCGTACCACGTGTTAGAAAAAGACAGACAGATGTTTGACACCTTCATTCGGTTTTTTAATTCTAATAGCAGTGTTCAGAGAAGAAAATTGTGAAGTCAAAAAATAATTTGAAAAAGACTTTGAGAAAGACACTTTTAGACGGGTCATATGATAGTTTATTGTCGAACATGAAGTCGAAATCTCAATTATCTGACGGCAATGTAGGTTTGGTTGGCGGCACAAGCAGACAATGGTGGTACACACACTACGGGAACACAGCATACCTTACCACCAATAAATGGCGATTGATGATGGCAGTATGGCTTTGGAATGAGCCCCCCCTTCGGTGTTTCCCGACCACTATGACATGTACTTCTTTAAACGAGGCTTGTGGAGAGGACTTAACGGTAGGCAGCGGCTTGGCTCTCCCCCTAACATTGCTGAAGTCCGTGGGCGATCACTACTATCAGGTGGGTCGTGCGCTCGTCTGTCTACAAAGGCAATAAAAAAGTATGCTGGTATATAATAAAAAAGTACTTCAAGAATACTGTTGCCCAATCTCCGGTAAATTATTGAGCATTCGAGCAGATTATAGACTGATACCCATCAGCGCCAATTCAGAATACGTCCTAAAACCAGCTCCGATCAAAACAAACACATCTCGGTAAATGATAGATAAATTACAGACGACGGTTTCGATTTAATGAAGTCGTAAAGAACACGAGTAACATTAATACAGTAGTACAGACAGATCCCTTGATCTCATAAGTGTCGGGCATCATTGAGTTATGACACTAGCGAACGTCGCACCCGCGTCAATCAGTGTCCGAGACTGACGTGGGGTAGTGCTGACATTTATCTACTTGCAGTTTGATGATTTGATGTGCCCAATGAGTTTATTATCGTAATTGCCTTTTGCGTTTTTCTATCTTATCTTATACCTTTAAACGAGCAATTCTTGTGTATATAATCTGAATCTCGGAAAAGTCTCCAACGATTTTCATAAAATTTAGTATACAGAGGATTTCGGGGGCGATAAATCGATCTAGCTACGATTTATTTTCAGAAAAAGTGGTTTTATTCGTGTTTTCAATAATCAACTTTATGACTCTTCCCGACATCTATTGGCGAATAATAATACTATTTTTCTTATTTGAGGGCAACTGACCGCTTTAAAGACACAACAAGATGGGGTTATCAAAAAAAAGAAGCGAGTGAGGCTCGGTCATCGTCTAGTTTTATTTTATTCGTCTACTTGGGCGAATAATTACACCTGACGTTAAGTGGTTACCGGATCAAGATGAATGGTGGCTTGCACGATAAGCTATTGGGCATATTGTGAATGTCGCAACTCGCCTTGAGATATGAGGTTAAATTTTCACTTTTTTTTCTTGGATTAGTGGACAAACCACAGGGCCCACCTGGTGTTAAATGGATACCGGAGCCCATAGACACTTACAATGTAAATTCCGCCACCTTCAACAGTACAACGGCTGCACCGCCCTTCAAACCGAAACGCATTACTGCTTCACAGTAGAAATAGGCAGGGTGGTGGTACCTACCCGTGCGGACTAACAAGAGGTTCTACCACCAGTGTCCATAACAATGCATGGTGTGGGATATTGTTGTGCTATGAGCTATATACTATATGCTATTATATTATAGCGTAGTCTGAAAGCGGCTATAGAACATAATCACTCAATCAACTTCCTAATACCAAAGTAAAATGAAAACTATAAAAATATAATACAAATGGATATAATTTGATTTAAACATATCACTTTATGATGGTAAACAAACAAAAATAATTAAAATGTTTAATTGGACATGAAGACCGGGCGGGCCCCGCTGAAAGAATGCCGAAGGACTCATTTGTGTAATGGTAACGACATGTTGAGTATAGCGGAGCGATTAGCGGTTACAATATAGCTGTAGTTCAAAGCAAATATTTACATACTCACCAACTAGTAGCCAATTGTTTGTGATAAAGTGACGCTTTTGTGTGATATAAGTACATATAATAATATCTGGTACGTTACAATTAACTTTTTCCTCCCTTTTTAGAAACAAAATATATCAAAAATAAATCAAGACAAATTTTAATAAATATCTGTACTAATATTATACAGCTAAAGAGTTTGTTTGTATGTTTATCACAGCTGAAGAGTTTGTTTGTTTGTGTATATTTGTTTGTTTGTTTGTCACTATAACGTTTTTTATGCTAACCAAATTTGTTCTAAAATAATCCTCAATCCTAATCAATATTATTCAAAAATATTTTTACTCTCTATTTAAATGAAGAGGCGGGTAAAATTTTGCGTTATGCCAAAGTACGCGGACGAAGTCGCGGGCAAAAGCTAGTCTAAGATGATTTTTTATCAATACATCATAATATTTTGTTCGCGCAAATTTTTTTCCTCTGTTTCCTTTACGCTTTCCGCTACCGCTTGTCAATGTGTCGTCTACCGAAAACGAATTAAGGTCGTCTAATTGACTTAACGACGTCTCCGGAGAGCGGAGGACTCGCCGCAAGCGATGCTCAGTACTCACCCTTAGAGTGAAACATTAAAACAAAAATATATGTTACGCTATGTACTGTTTGTTTGTACCTCCGCGATAAATTTTCTTTAGCAATTTAACCATAACATCACTTTTTTTTTATTGCCCTTGTAGACAGACGAGCATACGGCCCACCTGATGGTGAGTGGTTACCGTCGCCCATGGACTTCAGCAATGCCAGGGGCAGAGCCAAGCCGCTGCCTACCGCTTAATACTCTCCACAAGCCTCGTTTGAAGAAGGACATGTCATAGCGCTCGGGAAAAACCGTGGAGGGTCTCTTCTAGGACTGACAAGCAAATCTATATCCAGAACTTATTTTGAATGCATATTATTACATAAGCAGTTGGTAAAAGTATATATTGTTTACTGTATAAAACTGAAAACTTAGAATTCATATCTCAAGGTAGAAGGTGGCATTTACGTTGTACATGTCTATGGGCTCCGGTCACCACGTAACATCAGGTAGGCCGTGAGCTCGTCCCATTTAAGCAATAAAAAAAATGTAAATACTTTTTATGGATTTTTTTTGCCCAAAATATACAAAAAATTTGTGAAGGCTTAGTTAAACTAAATATTAAACACAGTTTTCTCTCTTCCGATTTCATGCATGATACCACATTTCACCACTAGTTTGGATTGTGGTTTTAACAGGAAATTCGTTCTTAATGGCATTTGCCCTTTGAGTTCGAGGACAAATATAGCCCCAATTTTCAAAACAGAACACGTAACTCCTTTATGATAGAAATAGGATATATCTTAATTAACAATCCGGACTTATGGTATACAAGTACATCAAGCTAAAGTTTTTTTTTTTTTATAAATAAATAAATATTTACTAACAATCACGCCACGTTAACTGGTCCCGTGATAAGTTCGTAAAGAACTTGTGTTACAGGTACCAGATAACGGATATAAATGTAAGATTTTTATTATACACATACATATATTTAATATACATCCATAACCCTGGAAAAGACATTTATATTTATCATACAAATATCTTCCCTTGGCGGGATTCGAACCCCCTTGTGTAGTGACCATGTCACTTACCACTACACCAGACGGCCGTTGATCCGTTGATTCATTGATACTAAAGGTTTATACCATTTCAATATTTATTTTTTACTTGCAAACTAAAGTAATCCATAAAATCCAATTTAGGTGGGTGGCTGCTTTTACGTTGTAGATGTCTATGGGCTCCAGTAACCATTTAACACCAGGTGGGCCGTGAGCTCGCTCACCCATCTAAGCAATAAAAAAAAAATAGAGACATAAATTACTGAGTCGGTAACTCAGCTGTGAGCGCCGATAGCTTCTGGGCCGAAGGTCGTGGCTTCTGTGGCGGGTACCCATCATACAACACAAGATAATATGTGACAATTGCCTAAATACAAGTTCCGAGTAACAACATTCGGACTGTCAGTTTACCGATCAATATGACTCGCTCGGGAGAAGATCTTGTCTTCATCTACACTTCGATTCCCTAATCGTGTGAATAGCATATTTAATCTCTCTTTACCTGCGTGTTTTAAGTCATGTTTCTAAATCTTAACGTAAATGCGACACCCACCTTGAAATATAAGTTCTTAGGTCTCAGTATAGTTATTAGGGATACCCCACCCTTCAAACCGAAACATGTTAATGTTTCACGGCAGAAATAGGCGGGGTGATGGTACCTACGCATGCGGACTGACAAGAAGTCCTACCACCAGTAATTACGCAAGTTATAATTTTGCGGGTTTGACTTTTGTTACACGATGTAATTCCTTCACCGTGGAAGTCAATCGTGAGCATTTGTTAAGTACATATTTCATTTGAAAAATTGGTAACCGCCTGCGGGATTCGAACACCGTTGCATCGCTAGGTACGATTGCACAGGACGTCTTATCCTTTAGGTCACGACGACTTCTTATTTATATACTTCACAAACTACAATAGTTTAGATAATATAGATCGTTAGACATTATTTAATTGTTCTGCCTTCCAAGGGAAAGGTATTACGACCATATTTTTTTACGTTCAAGAAATATCAACTATTCCTTCACAGTTTTCTATAGTATTCGAAAATAATTTTTCATCATTCTAAGGTGAGATACATCGACGCAGTCAGTCCGCGGAAGATTTCCCAAAGGTAAATACGTTCTTTGCTGATACGTGTACGTATTTGCTTATGAAAAGCTTTCACGATTTCTTTTACATCATGTTGATTTTTGATACCGAATAACGGGCGCCGGGAATATTCTTTGTTGAGTAAATTTATTGTTTCATTGTTTAAGTTAACGATAATGTAACAGTAAAGTAAATATAATTTTTGCGTTGGACCAAGAAAATGTTCTACGGTAATCGACTTCAAAATATGATTATTTAGCTGGGCGTCCTAGATTAGTTCTACCACATCTCTAGCTGTTGCGTTGTGGTATATGAGCGTGGACTGTTTTTTTTTTTTGAGATATTTTTTTGTCCTAATATGACAAACTAAAGACTGAATACAAAGAAATATAAACCGCTGCTTCCTTCTTGGCGGCGGAATTTGAAAGAGAAAAAGTGTCATGGCGGACGTCGCTCGCATATCCTTTTTTACAATGACGTCCAGAAATTACCTGGAGTCACTGCGTTCATCCACAGTGCGCTTCCAGAGATTATTTTTGCCACGTACCATCAGGCTTTGGAATGAGCTTCCCTCCACGGTGTTTCCCGAGCGCTATGACATATCCTTCTTCAAACGAGGCTTATGGAGAGTACTTAACGGTAGGCAGCGGCTTGGCTCTGCTTCTGGCATTGCTGAAGTCCATGGGCGACGGTAACCACTTACCATCATATGGGCCGTAAGCTCGTCTGCCTACCAAGGCAATAAAAAAATTTGAATTCTATCGGTGGGTGTCGTAAAAGGCGATTAAGAGATTTACTAGAAAATGGGCAGTTGTGTATACTAATGTACCGCGATCTCCTATCAGCATTTACTGTTGGTAAGGCACATTGTAAGCCTGCATGGGTACCACCATTTATGCCGCGAATCGTGCGGTCCTCTTTGAAGGATGAGATAAACGTATAATTAAAGGTTGATCCTCGTTTCTCAAACTAAGTGGCTGCATTTATGGCGACCAGCTTACACCAGATGAGTCGTGAACTGGTGCATCCACCTATGCTATAAAAAAACTAGGGCTCAATATTTACCCCGTTCGTATACTTCTTAACAAAAGATTACTTGATAATTGGGGTAAAGACTCGATTGTGTATTGATATGACAGTTGTAATAATTTCAATAAATACCAGTGTGATTGGTGCGAGTTTTTTAAAGTTCTCGATCTCGTAAAAGTTAACTCAAATTTGTATGGAATAAATAAATTGGAACGTTGGCTACGTTTGCCGCTAGGGGCGCTGTTCAAATTGCATACTATTTTGAGTTAACTTTTAGGAGATCGAGAATGCTATAAAACTCGCACCAATCACACAGGTGGGATAAGCGACATTGTATGTATGTACCTATTAACGACAATTTTGTAGTCGTCGTGGCCTAACGGATAAGACGTCCGGCGCATTAGTGTTGAGCGATGCACCGGTGTTCGAATCTCAGGCGGGTACCAATTTTTCTAATGAAATACGTACTCGACAAATGTTCACGATTGACTTCCACGGTGAAGGAATAACATCGTGTAATAAAAAAATGAAACCCGCAAAATTATAATTTGCGTAATTACTCATGGTAGGACCTCTTGTGAGTCCGCGCGGGTGAGTACCACCACTCTGCCTATTTCTACCGTAAAGCAGTAATGCGTTTCGGTTTGAAGGGTGGCGCAGCCGTTGTAACTATACTTGAGACCTTAGAACTTATATCTCAAGGTGGGTGGCGCATTTACGTTGTGGATGTCTATGTGCTCCAGTAACCACTTAACACCAGGTGGGCTATGAGCTCGTCCAACCATCTAAGCAATAAAAAAAAATTCTAAAGCAGTTATTGATTGTGTAAACGTCATTATGTGCGCATTAATGTGCTCCTCAGTGACTCAAAAGTTATGTGGGTAGTGAGAAAAAAAGGCGACACGCGAAGTTAAAGTGTGTAATAAAAATTATAAACGATACTCTCGAGAGTTTTTACAAATTTAATTTAATAAATAAGGTTTATTAAGTTTAAAGTGTTGTTATGAATGTTTATGTTGTGTTCGTGAAGTTTGATTTTAAAATGAGGCGATTGAATTAAAAATGAAACCAGACCCGAAGGTAAGTAATGTTTGAATTATAATTTTTTTATGAATTTTTAATGCATAGATATTTTAGATGAGCTAACGTTGAACCGTTGTAAAATTTTTGCCGGATTTTTTAAAACGAGCAACACGAATGTCGACTTATCTATACTAATATATAAATCTACAGTGGTTCTTACGAATGTTCCGTTATAACTAGTGAACCATGCATCTGATTGACTTGAAACTTGGTGTCTGTGTAGAAAATGCATGCACTTAATGGATAGGCTAATATTTATATGAGAGTTTTACTTTATACACCAGTTGCGGGGGCGTTAATGGTGAGAGTCTTTGTGGGGGTGAGAAATAATAATGTTAATTTCAAATGCCCAGCGAAGCGGACGGGTACAGCTAGTTGTATATATAACTGGCTGACCCGGCAGACTTCGTAGTGCCTCAATCGGCAAATAAAAAAACCTAAGCTTTTGTATAAAATAAACTTAAAACAAACAAAAGGAATCCGTCCGTTTTTGACACATCAAAGGAAAAACGAAATTGTTATTTTTATTTAATTCCGAGTGCTTTTTCATATTTAGCTACCTTTTAAACCTTCTCTGGACTTCCAAAAATAATTCAAGATCAAAATTAGTCAAATCGGTCCAGCCATTCTCGAGTTTTAGCGAGACTAACGAACAGCAATTCATTTTTATATATATAGATGACCAACCATCCTTTGTAACGAAATATATGGTTGAATTAAGACGGACAAGGGAGTTGATTAATCTGGGTATGGTTTTAAAAGATAATGCCATTTGCTGATACCTAGTCTCCGATCAAAAAACGCCTTAAAACAACTTAAATTCAAATATACCAGTCACTGAGATATATCCACCCATACTCGGCATTCATTCTCTTGTCTCCAAAGCTACCACTTGAAAGATGCCAATTACTTGCACCTTCGTAAACGGGTCAAGTAGTCAATTAGTGACAGAAACTGATAAGACGCTATTATGCCAACACTAATTAGATACAGCTCTAATGGGTCTAAAGTCATTAGACTATCTAATTAGATGACTGGTAAGTGTTTTGTCAAGCAATACGGTAACGAGTAAATCAGATAACGGTTAATTGACTATTTAGATCATACGACAAATGTGGACAATCTTTTTTTTTTTAATAAAAATTACTGGCTTGGAAACAAAGTCCTTTAAGCCACATCAGTATTTCTGTTTCTTCATCAACTTATGTACGACTTTTATAATAATTAAAATAAAGATTCAATGAAAAATATTTATATATTTTTTTCACACCGCGTTTTCTTTTTGAAGGTTGAACAATGTTTAATCTCTAATTTAAGTAGATTATGCATGTGCCTTTTATTTGTTTGTGTACCGCTATGCATGTCCGACTTCATTACAATTTTCCACAGTTTTTTTGGGACTTTATTAATAGTTCTTTATTCCAAAATAGAAGTGATGAATAGATTAGTACACTGAGTTTCTCGGTGGATTTTCTCAGTGGGTCGCCATTCCGATCCAATCGTAAATTCTGCGAAGTACTGCTCTTGTTAGGGCCAGTGTTAGCAAATTCTCTCAGGTCACTCACCTGTCAGCTATAGTATAGCTGGAATAGCCCCTTAGGCTGCCAATGAATAGGTAGGGGGAAAAAAGGAGAGCAGTTTAAATGAATTAGTCTATTTCATAAAATGTTACAGTCAATGTATCTTTTTTTTTTATTGCTTAGTTGGGTGGACCAGCTCACAACCCACCTGGTGTTAAGTGGTTACTGGAGCCCATAGACATCCACAATGCAAATGCGCCGCCACCCACCCTGAGATACAAGTTCCAAGGTCTCAGTTACAAGAGCTGCCCCACCCTTCAAACCGAAACGCATTACTGCTTCACGGCAGAAATAGGCGGGGTGGTGGTACCTATCCGTGCGGACTCACAAGAGGTCTTACCACCAGTAATTACGCAAATTATAATTTTTGTATCTTCTTCTTCTTATCAGCCCAGAGACGTCCAATGCTGGACATAGGCCAATAATAGTAACTAAAAATGTTGTCACTGACATCATTTTTGGTTCTGATTTCTGAGAGTGCCCAGCGGATGACAATTCTATCTCATGTACATTGACGATTTGAGAAAGCCCAAGATGCTGATTCTAGAGCCTTATAGTTTAAATGTTTCTGTACGTAAAGGAAACGAAATCAGAAAAATTATAATTTGGAAATAGTATTGCTTTTTATTTGACTAAGTATTTTTATCTTTCATAAATCCTTAATTTATCCAGCTTACAAATAATGTCCCGTATTTAAAACCTTAATGCTTCTTCAGGCTTGCTGTGTGATCTGTCAACTTGTTTTCTGCTGTGGCGACTGCCGCCAAAGACACGAAAAGTTCGTGCACGGCTTGACTTACGACTGCCCGATCTGCAGAGGCTCCAACTATCTCTGCAACCCACAAACTTTGACTGAAGATTTCATAAAACATATTTTCCTAGAACATCTTCCCCTATACTGCAAAAAGTGTAACAAGCAATTCAATAGAATGGAAGATCTTATCAATGTCGAAGAATGTACTAGTATATCGGAGTTAATTAAAGAAAACGAAATAAAAGCTAAAGAAATTAACGTCGATGTTAAATTTGATTCGTTATACGAAAGAGTTTTAGATGAAGCTAAAACTAAAGCCAATAGAACAGCAGTTATAACCCCTGTTGTTAGAAAGAAACATATAGTCGATTACGAATCTAGCGAAAGCGACGAAGATAATCTACCGGAAGGTATTGGAACCCCTCACCCGGAAGCAGCTGGTAAAACCCCTAGATTAAAAAGACAAAGGGTGGCTACTCCACATGTTAAGAAGCTGCTTAGTCTGATGAGGCAGAAGGTCGTCGAAGAGTATGAGGAGACGCTAGATGATGGGAATGTTGATGGATCTCCTGTTACTAAAACCACTCCATCGAGGAATGAAAATGAAACAGGTATGTTTACATTTCTCATCTTTAATTTTTCTTTTCGCCTCACTGCTGAATACATGTCTCATGGATTCATCATTCATGGATTTAATGACTACCATAATCGGCTATTGTTTAGCATTACTGATTTAACAACCGATCCGTCAAAATATAATGTATATTATAATATATAATATAAGTGGTTGGTGTCTATGAGCTCCGATTACCACTTAAAATCTGGTGGGTCGAGAGATCGTACATCTATCATAGCAAAAAAAAAAACATATTGAAAGTTTCAATGGTTGTTTAATAAAAATTATCACAATTGCGACTCTTATGCATCACAAAAATCTTGTCAATATCGACGGCAAAAAGCAAACCTGCTGTAACCCACATCAGTCACGATTTTTTTTATTTCATATTTGGAATCAGAAAAAAAAACTCAGTCGAATGGTTCTATTCCCGTGGCTCAACGACGATTAGAAATTTTTGTACAGCAATAGAATTAATCCTATTTTTTCAAAAAGACAACTGGTTACTTGAAGTAAATAACATGAAAAACAGCATTTTCCTAGCATTTGTTATTTACACCAACTTTGCTTTTCCTAATAAAGTAATCATTGTAGTTACAGCACCGTTGTACGCTGGTTAGTGCGGTTTACAGCAAAATTGCATATTATTTTTTAGCAAGGTACCACGTTTACGACATTTAGTTTATAATAAACAATTGATCCTTGTAGTGTACTACAAGAATAACAGCTATGATATTGTAGACAATCGCTAATTACGGCAACATAAACACATAAAAGTTTTTAGATTCCTGTTATCTATGCCATTTTTAATACAATATTACTGTGTTGATTATGTGCGTTTACTGCCATTAAATACCCGCGCTCGCGCTCACTTGGTCGCGGCTTACCGCGTCGCTCAGTCGCTTCGCGGCACCCAGGAAGGTATGTCGTATTTGCTGTTACTGTGTGTCTTCGCGGAATTGGAGTGACTTTAAAAGGTAAGTATTGTTCTTGTTATTATATAATTTAAAAATGTTATGTTAGTTAGTTTCCTACCTACTGCAAAGTAAGTTCGTATAACTATAAACATTAATTGATTTCAGATGTCTAAACGCCGTCTTGATTGGAAAGAATCGCTAAAACCGGATGTTACTGTTGGCAAAAAAAGAGGAAAAATAAACATTTTAAAAGATGAAACCTATAAAAATGAAAATGGTAAATTGACTCTTGTGTCTAGTATTAAGACTAAAAAGACATCCACGCAAACAAATACGATTAGCATGATACGTTACGCACTGTCTCAATGCAAGAACATAAAGACAATTCAAATTAATTATTTGATTCCTGGCCATACCTATATGCCGGTGGATAGTGTTCACGCTACCATTGAGACTAAAATAAGAAAGTGTATCGTTTGGGCACCATCACAATGGCCTACTATAATGGAATTGGCACGTCTGGATCCAGAGCCATACAAAGTTGAAGTACTCAATGGAAAAGATTTCATTGGTTTTGACGTTAACTCTACATTTAATAAAAAACAAAAGCTATCAATTTCAAAACTAAGTATTGCTACCTTCAAGAATCAAGAACCCAACTTGATGTATATTAAAAATTCAATGTTACCTGACGCAGAAACCATAACAATTCCTTTGAGTCCATTAAAAAATACAAATTGTTTGAAGGATATGTTATACCCTACAGCATTAGGAATATCTGCCAAAAAATACAAGGATTTAACGAGTCTAGTCAATAAAAACATAATTCCTTCAAGGTTTGCTGCAGAATACAAAAATTTAAAAGTAAGCATTACTGCAAAGGATTACTTAATGGACACAGATGAAGAAGAAATACAAGAAATAGATAGTGCAAATTGATTTAAAAATTGTTAAACTGATTACATTTTGATTTTATGATATTTTATAATGTTTTTAATTTACCCTAAAATAATTTATTTATTCAACATTTATTGTTCACAAAACATACATAAACTTTTGTTTTTGTTCTTTCCAGATAATTTCCAGATAAATATTTTATTTTGTTCTCACAAAATAAATAAATTTCCATAGTTACAGCGTTATGTTTTACCATCCTTTCAGTATTTCTAGCAGTAACGACAAATGAAATGCATCTAGTTATACACAAGAATATCATTTACTTCAGAATTGACACAGATAATTTATTGGTTTATGTAATTACATCAAATATTCTTTACGCATAAATGTTTGATTTTGAGTCTCCCATACATTTATATGCTTCATTTACAGCAAATTCACGTAACAGACAAAAAGTTGCTATTGTTGTAACCAACACAAACACATAATAAAACTTACTTCTGGTAAAATCTTAGTATTCGGCTTGATAGAAAACAAAAAAATACATTTTGGTTATTAAAATAATACTTCTAAGTTTTATAGTTTAGGAGATTTTTTTTTTTTTTTAAATGAATAATTTTCTTTTGCCTCTGGTGAACATTTTTCATTTTGTGGGTTATAGCAGGTTTGCTTTTTGCCGTCGATATATTCATTCTTCCATTGGAAACTGAAGAGAATACAAACCGACTTTAAGAGTTGACTTTGCATACAGAAATATCTGTTAACCACATTCATTATCAATATCCAACAACAGTAATTGTTATTTCAGAAGAACAAAAGGAGATGACCACACCAACTTCTCATGTACTAAATCTGATGAAATTGGCCCAAACGGTGACCACAAGTACTCCGACACATCCGATCGCTGGTAGTTGGTCACTGTTCAAAGATCCTGGAGCTGATTCACCACTATCTGAAATTGAAAACACAGAGAGTCCTGCACAGAGTATAGGAAATGAGGTTATTGAACTTGTTATCCAGGTATTTTTAGATATTTTAGTCTACGTCAGCAGATGAGTTATCTTGATTAAAGCACATTACAAACCTCAGGCTGAAACCAATACGTTCTATGAGAGTGTTCTGAGGTTTTTTTTTTATTATACCATCACGCATCCTACAATAAAAGAAGAGTCCATTCTCCCATTCTAATTGGAACCACTGCGTTCATCACAGTGTATTTCAACAGAATTTTCGCCATATACCACCTGGCTTTGGAATTATACTTAAATCGGTATTATCGGAGCGCTAGCACGATGTCTTAAAACGAGGTACGAATGTGTCCTCAGCAATGGACAGCAATATTACTGACTAGCGACCCGCCCTCGCTTCGCTTCGAAAACATTAAAACACACATGAAACCAAAAAAAAAAATAAAAAAAAAAATAAAAAAAAGTAGCCTATATTCATCAGGGACAATGTCGGCTTCTAATGGAAAAATATTTTTTCAAATCGGTCCAGTAGTTTCGGAGCCTATTCGAAACAAACAAACAAACAAATCTTTCCTCTTTATAATATTAGTATAGATATCGCAAATATTCATAAGTGATGATAGCCAGTCATAATACCGTAACATAACGTACTTAATATGTTTATATGCTTTTACAAATTCATAATATAAATGCTCCACGACAGACATATTTTATGTCTAAGGTATCCTAGTTGTTTACTTACTGTCCGAATACTTATTATTTATCTATTTTCTATTTCAGCCTTCGAAATCTGAATCTGAATCTGTGCCTCCTAAACTTAAAAGTATTATTGTCACTGGCACTCGATTGAAGCTTGGAAGTCAAGATAGTTCAGAAAAACACGTGACCTTTCAGGATTCCAATAACACTGATGTTTCGAGCAAAACTAAAAAGGTTAAATTTGCTGACGATACGGTTTTTCAACAGGAACCTAAACTAAAGAGGGGTAATTGATCTAAAAAATTGTTTATAAGAACTAAAAATCACCTGAAAGTAGCTCCTGCAGACAATTGTTGTTTTTTTTTATTGCCTTTGTAGGCAGACGAGCGTACGGTCCTCCTGATGGTAAGTGGTTACCGTCGCCCATGGACTTCAGCAATGCCAGGAGCAGAGCCAAGCCGCTGCCTACCGTAAAAGACTAAGAGCTACTGAGAGCTACGGAGGCTATACAATAAATAATAATAATAAATAAATAAATATTTACTAACGATCACGCCACGTTAACTGGTCCCGTGATAAGTTCGTAAAGAACTTGTGTTACAGGTACCAGATAACGGAAATAAATATAAGATTTTTATTATACACATACACATATTTAATATACATCCATAACCCTGGAAAAGACAATTATATTTATCATACAAATATCTTCCCTTGGCGGGATTCGAACCCGCGACCCCCTTGTGTGATGACCATGTCACTTACCACTACACCAGACGGCCGTTCTCTAATCACGAACTCTAAGGGTTTAATATGTTATTATTTCATAATTTTCATAATTTCAGTGTTCCGAAAACCGAAACGCATGTTGACCCCGGGTCCACAAAAACGTTTCTGCTACAACCCACGTTTCCAAGCTCTGATCAATCGTTTCGAGAATCAGGGTTACACTTTAACTAGAACTCCTGTAACCAATAGAGAGAAACCTCAAGAAACTACCCCACCCGTAGGAGAACCTTCAAATTTGCCAGCTAGAGCTATTAATTTCAAAGAAGAGAGTCCGATAATCGATGGAAACTATTCAAGGGATAGTGACGAATCATACAAAACATGTACAGATTCTCCACAGTTGGGCATGAGCACAGCTTTAACGGCATTAACAGCCAACATAGCTGGATCCTTGCAAAACTGCCTGAACAATATTCTTAGAACTTCCGATGACGAAACTGAAATACAATTTAAATTTACCATTACAAAGAAGAAATTTAACCTTAGAAATGTTGCTGAAGCCGATAATGATGATGAGGCTGAGAATTTAGAACCAAATAAAGAAAACATTTGGTCGACTGTCGCCAAAGCAGTGAAAAATGTCTTTTGGGGAGAACAAGGTAATTCCCTTGTTTTATGGGCTCGTTTCATTTCCTAATGGACTGGTATGAGAACTGCATCTTTACACTCATTTAAAATTATGTATTATCATTTAATATTTTAGTGTGGTAATGGATCAATTTATTTTTCATGTTTTTTTTTTTATTACCCCTGTAGGCAGACGAACATACGGCCTACCTGATGGTGAGTGGCTACTGTCGCCCATAGACTTCAGCAATGCCAGGGGCAGAGCCAAGCCGCTGCCTACCGCTTAATACTCTGCACAAGTCTCGTTTGAATAAGGACATGTCATAGCGCTCGGGAAACACCGTGGGGGAGCTCATTCCATAGCCGAATGGTACTTGGCAAAAAATACCTCTGGAAACGCACTGTCGATGAACGCAGTGGTTCCGATGGCGGGAGGTGCGATGATGAAAAGGAGATGAGGGGCTCATATCAAACAATTCCTCAGAGCACTCCCTTTTTATTTTGATTGAGCTTTAAATTTATCGTTAACTTTATATTTGTTGCGCCTTCAACCTAGTCGTGTTTCATTAAAATTCCAACTGTAGATAAACAACTGACAATTTTAGGCACAGCTTTCATTTCATGTATTCATATTCTTTATATAACGTGAGGAAATTCTCACGACAAGAATACAAATTCTTACGGTATTAATCTTATACGTGGTATACAAGGTGAATGAGTCTATTACTGCTGCTTTGGCAGTTGGGAAAGCCTACAATCTAAATTAGACTGGTCGTATGTGATGGTTGCAACATCCAACTGATGTCTAGGATCTAAGGTATCCGCTTAATAATACTACGTGGGTCGTGGGCTTTGTCTATCTAGTATTAATCTAGAAAGAAAAATAGTCACTCTTCTCAATGTGTATAGGCAACTACAAACACAGAAAGAGAAAAAATACACAGAACAGACATTAAAATTTGGTTTAATTAAAAAAAAAAACTGCAAAACCTGCCGTTCTTTTTTGCCGACAAATTGAAGAGTCATGTTGCGTGTATATTTTTATTACGTCACGTGGGAACCCCATGCCTCTGCGGTCGTAATTTAATTGTGTTGGCAAATTAACCGTTTACTACATACATATTTGTAAAATTGACACACCTTCTTACCTTTTTAAATAGTACTTGCACAAATAAGACGTCTTTGTCAATATCTCCGCTTTCGGGATAGGGTTGTCAAAGCTCATTAGGATAATCAAGATAATCTAGAGAAGCGATTTACCTTTTTTTTTATTGATTAGATATATGGACGAGCTCACAGCCCACCTGATGTTAAGTGGTTACTGGAGCCCAAAGACATCTACAACGCAAATGCGCCACCCATCTTGAGATATAAGTTCTAAGGTCTCAGTATAGTTACAACGGCTACCCCACCCTTCGAACCGAAACGCATTACTGCTTCACGAGGCGGGGTGGTGGTACCTACCCGTGCGGACTCCCAAGAGGTCCTACCACCAGTAATTAATAGATTAAAAATAAATTCATAAGAAACTTCGCTTTCTTATCTGCCAATGTAGATTTAGCTCTAGAAAGACTTTGTGAATATTTAACTAAGTCTAATTCCATCGATATTAACAAGAAATTCCTTAAGTAATCAAATTACTTCCTAAATGCTTCAAAATCAACCTTAAATCGTAGTACCACAAAAAAAAACTCCAAAAAGCTTTGTACCCACTTGAGTAAAAATCACAGGTCATTTATTTCTAAAAGGGTCGTTTAGTTGAAAAAGAACTGCTATCAGAGAGCAATGAAATCCTAAACAAATCGGACACAATCCAAAAACTCTGTGGCCATTAAATTTCATATAATCTGGACAAAGGGACTGGCAATTTGATTGCTGCCTAACGTTGTATTTCTGCCAATGTCATGGTTATTGTGAATTGATGAGTTTTTTATTGCTTTTGAAGAGAGCCGGTAGGGTTTCCTCCAAGTGCGTTACATAAAATCTTAAAGAAATAACTTTGTATAATATGATTTTGATAACGTGTTTCAAGTAGGTATCGTAAAACTGTTTCTACAAGCTTAACTTATTAAATCATCACTGATACAACTTAGATTACACAAAGTCATGTATATTGTATTAGTTTGAAGAAACTAGTGGATTAACAATACTTTTTTGCCAATCGAATAAATAATTAAAAAATTTTTATAAGCGTTACAAAAGTTTTATCGTGGGTCATGACCAAACAAATGCTAAAAATGACTAGGATCTATTGTGACCCCGAAGGTTCAGGTATACTACCATTTTGCCTGTTTTTGCTGCGAAACAGTAATGCTTTTGAAGAGACAATCCTGTTACAATACAGTTGTGACTTCCATAGCCTTCAATAGCTCCTACTGTCCCCCCTTATCCTGTGCAGCATTCAATATGTGTTTCTATATCAATTACTTCGGTAACTGTTTTTCACCAAGTAAGCGGTGATATTCTATATACGCGGCGCACAGAAGTAACTATGTAAGTAGATTTATCTCTTCGATCTTCTTACTAAGGCCCCGGAATATCTAGAGTAGACTTTGGGAAAGACGAATCCGAAGATACTGTATGGATCTAATTTTTTTTTATTACTTAGGTGGGTGGACTAGTTCACAGCCCACCTGGTGCTAAGTGGTTACTGGAGCCCATAGACATCAGACGTAGATGCGCCACCCACCTTGAGATATAAGTTCTAAGGTCTCAATTATAGTTACAACGGCTGCCCCACCCTTCAAACCGAAACGCATTACTGCTTCACGGCAGAAATAGGCAGTGTGGTGATACCTACCCGCGCGGACTCACTAGAGGTCCTACCACCAGTAAAGTATTTCTAAGAGACCTAAAAGTTTAAAACACACATTACTAAACAAAAGAAGGCAAAGTTAGGCTATCCAGGCGCTTAGTAACAGAAATCGACATAACTACTCCAGTGCGCCGCGTAGGTCACCGGTGACCTACGCGGCAGTCAACGTGTTAATCCAAAAAAAAAAGATTGGGAAGGACGGTATTTTTATTGGTCACTAGCTGACCCGGCAGAATTCGTTGTGACTCAATCGATAAATAAAAGACCTAAACTTTTGTATAAAATAAACTAAAAACAAACAAAAGAAATCCGTTCGTAGGGGGACACATCAAAGGAAAAATAAAATTGTTATTTTTATTTAATTCCGAGCATTTACATATTTATCTACCTTTTAAACATTCTCTGGAATTCCACAAATAATTCAAGATCAAAATTAGCCAAATCGGTTCAGCCGTTCTCGAGTTTTAGCGAGACTAACGAACAGCAATTCAATTTTATATTATTGGCCATTTTTATCTTTAAACTTAGTAACTTAGATTAAGGGTATGTCAACAACAAAATAACAAAACAAAGAATACACTGAGCGGTGTGATTCGCTGATGGACCGTAGCCTATTTAAATTCTCTCCAAAGCTACTGAAGATTCCGGCCAAGTACATATTAAGGTGGGCAGCAATATTGAACCAACTATGCGTTAAATTAATAAAAGTCAGCTCAAAGACAAGCCAACTTCAATATTATAACTCCACGTAGAATTTTTCCCCTAAATAATTTTGCAAGAAATGTAATATTTCTTAATATATTTCTTGGCATCTTAATTTAATTACATTAAATTAATATTAAAGCTTCCAGTGCTTGAAGAAAGATATTGCATTGTTTTTATACGTTTTTAAATACTGAATCTCGACTAAAAATATGAGAATTGTTGAATGTACAGTTGTGTTTCTATGACTACGCTAGATTTAATATTTCTTTGAGAACGCGAATTCCTGAGCGCTTAAACTAATCTGTTTTTATTGAAGCTAATAAAAAAGCACAATGATGGTCCCTCACTCTTCCTCTACCAATACATCCACGGAGCTTCGCAAGTTTATTTGAAATTTCCGTTTCCGGGTGTCCGGATCAGGATGTATTAACATTTTTGTCACCAAAAACTCACGGAAAGTTAAATATGAAGGAAAAAATGAATAAACGCAAAAAAAAAAATGAATCTCAGTATAACTTTATATGGTGGTCTTTTTGTCAATGACATTATGTAGAAAAATAGATTTCATTATAAAAATGTGTAGTAGGACCTCTATTATCTAGACCTCAAATTATATCCAATTGTATTATATTTATATAGTTTTCATTTTACTTTGGTATTAAGAAGTTTTCAGACTACGCTATAATATAATAGCATATAGTATATAGTTCATAGCACAACAATATCCCACACCATGCATTGTTATGGACATTGGTGGTAGAACCTCTTGTGAGTCCGCGCGGGTAGGTACCACCACCCCGCCTATTTCTGCCGTGAAGCAGTAATGTGTTCCGGTTTGACGGGTGGGGTAGCCGTTGGAACTATACCTGAGAACTTAGAACTTATATCTCAAGATGAGTGGCGCATTTACGCTGTAAATATTTATGGGCTCCAGTAACCACTTAACACCAGGTGGGCTAGGTGGGCTACGTGTAAGCACGTCCACCCATCTAAGCAATAAAAAAAAGCTTTAAGCTTTGGTACTTATTTTTGCCCAAAGTCTACCAAAATCTTGGCTACTTTGAACACCAATTACCCTTGCACACCCTTGAAACAGAGCAGAGAGTACAGTAAGGCCCTACAACAAGTATTACTTCTACCAATTATACTTTTTCCCTTGAATTACCTATAAACCAGGATGTTAGTTTTTTATTTGTTACAAGAAAAATACCTTAAATTTCCCTCTTTCCTCATCATAAAACTTTTTAGCTCTTGAACAGCAATCTTTTATGCCAAAACTTTTATGTCCTGACGTGAATATTAATAGCATAGGGGCTCGCGTTTACCGTTTCAAAAAATCAGCCACTTTATACTAAGTTCAGGCGATAGGCAGAATCTTTTATTTTCAAAATGAAAATTTGATGCTGGAAATATATTAACTTCCAAAAGTTTGAAATGTATGAGAAAAGTTTTTTTAAGGTTTACTTTAGATTTTGACCGTATAATTTTGTACGGAAAAAAATATCTTGTCTTTCTTTATGTAAACCATTGATTTATCGTTCTATTTCGTTCCTGTCTGAGATAGTTTTTGTTTCAATGCCATTGAGGCTTAAATAAGTTTCATTATTCAAGATTCTTGCACAGATTTATAACAACATAACTCTAAATCCATTATCTTTTATTCTTGTTGATGAATCATGATAAATTTATGTTACGTATAGACATTGTAATCCAAGCGGCATCTTAATTTTACTTTAAACTTGGCTGCCGTATCTATTTTAGACAGCGGCTTGGCTCTGCCCCTGGCATTGCTGACGTCCATGGGCGACGGTAACCACTCACCATCAGGTGGGCCGTAGGCTCGGCTGCCTACAAGGGCAATAAAAATAAGAAACTACTAATACAATACCTTTCTTTCTTGAGCCACTCTGTTCCATGTGACTCCTGCCTGAAAAGGTTGGAGGAGGCCTTTGCCGACTGGCAAACAGATCTAGGAAAGATAACCAAGCAACAAATATTAGTTTAAATTTATTCATATCTATTAAGTTTTAGATTTTAATGCTAGATTTTACATAAGTTTAAAAATTCATTGTACTAAGAGATCTGAATAAAAGGCTATATTATTATTATCATTATAATACAATACCATTCTTTCAGCATCAACAACCCCATACAAGTCCGAATCGTCAATGGACTCTTCCTCGTCCAAACGTAAGTGCCAGGACATGACCGATCCTGACACCAGCCCTCTGAACCACAAGAAGCATAAGTACGAAGGCCGGATTAGAGGTAGACCTCCATTGAGGAGTAAATTCGGAGTATCAAGCTTAAGAAGCTCCCATTCTGCTGAACAGCATTCTATGATGAAGGAAGTATCTTTTAACCAGGACGATGCGATGAACTTGAGCTTTTGAGACTTGAGAGATATATTTCTCTCACGACACTCAGATTATGATATCAGACCAAACTATGAGCGATATCGGTCCATTCGTCATCAAATCAACTACAAATCTCTATAAATAAAAGTTCAGGACATACGAACAAAGTTTACCTAGGTCGATTTTATCTAACGATAATATATTTCATTTATCTGACCAAATTACATATCAGTAGTTGCTGAGCTAATCAGCGGCATGTACCTAAAATAATAGGATTTTTTGGTTTCTCATAACTTAAAAGAAAATTGAAAAGCAGACAAAATAAATGATGCAGTAAAGTATTAGATTTGAGAATCACATCATTAAAAAAACGTCAAGTTAAAAATAAAATCTGACTTTCCGAACTATTGAAAGAATTATAGATAAGAATAAAGCAATATTACGAATTTTCGATGAGAAAATATTTCAGATGTTTCACCGAGAGACATCAATCCAATTTTTATTGTTTTCAAGAAAACGTTACCTAATCTTAAATTTAATATGGGAGTAAATTTAGAAATTATTAATGAATTACTAAAACGGAGACCTTACGAGATTGGTGCGCAGTCGATTCAATTAAAATAAAAAATGTGTGCGTGTACTAGTGTACACACGTAAGAAGTGAAACTTGTTTATGGCCTTATTTTTCGAAAAATGATCTACATGCAACTTTCTAGAAATTGGTTAAATAAAGTTAAATTAGATAAAGTTTAAACAAAAGGATTTTATTATCATAGACATGAATACAAAAAAGTTAAATTAGATAAAGTTTAAACAAAAGGATTTTATTATCATAGACATGAATACAAAACAGATGGCGCGTAACGGAAAAAAGTGACGCGTAACCGAAAAATGTGACGGTAAATTTTTTTCCAACGCCGATAAGGAAGTTTCACTTCAAAAAAATGTGTGCGTGTACTAGTGTACACACGTAAGAAGTGAAACTTCTTTATGGCCTTATTTTTCGAAAAATGGTCTACATGCAACTTTCTAGAAATTGGTTAAATAAAGTTAAATTAGATAAAGTTTAAACAAAAGGATTTTATTATCATAGACATGAATACAAAAAAGTTAAATTAGATAAAGTTTAAACAAAAGGATTTTATTATCATAGACATGAATACAAAAAAGATGGCGCGTAACGGAAAAATGTGACGCGTAACCGAAAAATGTGACGGTAAATTTTTTTCCAACGCCGATAAAGAAGTTTCACTTCAACAAATATAAATGAATATTCCGAATTGTGACGTCACTATCAGCTCAATCCAACGAGCGAAAGAGAAGGAGATATATTTCGAGACGAAGCCCTGATTAACTAATTTTTCTTTCGTTTCTTATGACCAATTGCGATGTAGTTTCGTCAAACCGATTTTAGTTTTTAAATCATGTTTTACTTTATTAATTTAACAAAAAAATAATAAAAAAAATTGTGTCTGTGGAAAATGAAGTAAGCATTTCTATTTTCGCAAAAAGTTTTAAGTTAAAAAGTTTGATGTCGTCTACAATATGTATTTAAGTGATTAATGGAGAAATTAAGAGATATTAAAACATTGAGATCGAATAGATGTAGTGTAGATTTACAATAAAACGAAGTTGTGTAATAGCATTGATAATATAAAATTATTATGATAAATGAAATTATGTAAAAATAAAACTATACCATTTAAGAATTCCGTTTATCATTTCCTAAACTAATAATTTTTAACTTTGATTCAAAATCAATATTTTAATTGTTTGCACTAGTTTTTATGACAATACTAGAAATTCGACTATAATTAAATGAAATTATAAGTTTGTACACTACGTATTATGATTCTATTGTCAAAGAACATTATACTTCTTTATTTACAGATTTCGCTAAGACTACACTTTAGACAAACACCTTTAATATCTACTGTAACAATACTTTTGACCATAGACTATAAGCAATAAGAAAAGTTTGACCATAAACAAAACATTATGCATGCGTGTGTGTGCCAAATACATGTAAGTGTGTGTAATGTTTTTATTTATTAATTTAACGTATTTTTAATTCATACTTTAAAAAAATATTAACATTCTGCAGTCCTTCTCTATATACTCTATAAGTGTGGGAAATTTCATACTCCTCCGGCCGCGCAATTTTCGTAAAAAGGGATACAAAGTATTTGCTTCACGTATTAATATATAGATGAATGAAAATGAAATGAATAAGCCTGTATTTCCTTATCCTTAATTTTCATTGCAAATCCAGTATTAGTTGGTTAATGTTTAGTTAATTATTAACGTTTTGCATAATGTCTAAATGTTAGTAAGAGTTAGTTTTTGTAATTGGATATGGACCCCTCCTCGAGTTAAGGCCTCCTGCAATCCTTTCTAGTGATCTCTGTCCTTGCCTATAGTTTGCCATTCCTTTCAGTTTATGACAATATACTTAAACGAAAAGTGAAAACCCAACTAAGTCTCCAGTATATTTCTAAGTAGGTGATGGCATTCATACCATGATGTCCATTAGCACTAGTAACCTATTTACATGTCTGCAATAAATTTCACACGCATTCCAAAAAAAACTACTCGCTTGGGAACATAATGAGTCTACAAGTACCGCTGCCAATATCTTGTGCAAGAACAGCTATTGAGATCGTGCTCTGAATACGAATAAGACTTACTCAAAGGGATCGAAAAATATTGAAAGGCTCACCACCAATCACTGAAGTGAGTAAACACAACACTACTTAAAGAATCTATGACAAATACTCGTAATATGTTTTTTTATTGCTTAGATGAGTGGACGAGCTCACAGCCCACCTGGTGTTAAGTGGTTAATGGAGGCCATAGACATCTATAACGTAAATGCGCCACCCACCTTGAGATATAAGTTCTAAGGTCTCAAGTATAGTTACAACGGCTGCACCACCCTTCAAACCGAAACGGATTACTGCTTCACGGCAGAAATAGGCAGAGTGGTGGTACCCGCGCGGACTGATAAGAGGTCCTACCACCAGTAATTACGCAAATTATAATTCGGTCATCATCTAGTATTATTTCAGTGGTAAGCGGCATTTAAGAGATCGAATTCGACCAGGCCAGATTTGTAGAAGACAATTCTTGGATTTTGCACCACGTTAAGTGAAGGCGCTTCACACAAGGCCAACACTGTGAAGGATTGCTTCACCAAAACACAAGTAACATCGAGCAACCACCAGATATGACTTCGTTCAACTTTGTTATTTTTAATAAATACAAATCACCACTTCATGGTTTTCATTCGGTAAAAGACAATGGAAATTTAGCAGCGAGAGCCGATCTCAATTCCGAGAAAATGATGAGATTAAAAATGTTTTGATGATATAATCCAATCATCAAAACATTTTTAATCTCATCATTGGCATCGTTGGCATAAACTTTATAGTTTCTGAAAGCATTCTTTGAAGGTGATAAAATAAATTTGGATGAACCGGTAACATTTTTTGTATTATTATTAATATTTTCCCGGTGCTTTCTTGAAACAGTAGCATTCACAAAAGTTCAAAATATGCATTTACAAAATTATACCTTCATTTAATTTTTTCGAATGATTGACAACGGATATTTTGATCTGAATGGCACAAAATTTATTTTTAATTCACTGCTAAAATACTTTGTAAGAAACTATCTTGTAACTATCTTCAATGTGAATACTATACTATAATATATTAAACATACTACAGAGAAAAAAAAACCTACACTTAAAATTCTCGAAAGGGGTGAAAGGTTGATGAAACTTATCAATTTACTTTTGCGCGCGATTAAACAGCAAAAGCAAGGGTTTCTTCAAAGATTCAAAGCCTTTCTCCTTAAGCCAATAGAGGAAACTACTCTTTAAATAAAATCCCCTGAATAAAATCGAATATCCAAATAACTGCGTACATGAAAATGAACATAATGTCCTATTGATAAAGCTGATTTTCGTAACTGTAAAATCTCAGATCCGACCTTATTACTGACTTTTTGATATCACTTAAGATTTCTGCACTCAAAACTGACTTTCAAAGCCTTTCAGACTATTACAAAGGAGAATCAGACTTGATATTTGAGAGGGAAGACTGAAAACGGTTTGAGCACGACTTGTCCTAAAGCAATTGTCAATAGCAGCGAAGCGATTCCTCTGTGGGTTTTATAGAGCTGTACTTAGTAACTGCTATCGGGAATTCTGATCCGTGCTTTTTGTAAAGTGATTTTTTCTTTGTAACACATAACCATAATCTATACTAATATTATAAAGGGGAAAGATTTGTTTGTTTGTTTGTTTCGAATAGGCACCGAAACTACTGGACCGATTTGAAAAATTCTTTTTCCATTAGAAGCCGACATTGTCCCTGATGAACATAGGCTACTTTTTTTAATTTTTTTTTTTTTTTTTTGGTTTCATGTGTGTTTTAATGTTTCCGAAGCGAAGCGAGGGCAGGTCGCTAGTTATCTATACAGTTACGTTGGGTAATATCTGAACAAGCACAAGATAATACCTATATTTATTTATTTACTCATAAATAGACAAAGTTAAACGTAAAAAGAAAATATGAGATCTTTTGTCGATTACTAGAGACTTCTCCGAATGTTTTATTTAGATAAGATAATGAACACTTTAGAATTCTTGTGTTAAAGAGATACTAGAACCTATACATTTAGCAATACGAATGCCGTCACTTATGTTGAAACATTTTTTACTGGTGGCAGGACGTCTTTTGAGTCCACACGGGTAGGTACCACCACCCCGCCTGTTTCCGCCGTGAAGCAGTCATGCGTTGCTCTTTGAAGGGTGTGGCAGCTGTTCTAACTATAATTGAGACCTTAGAACTTATATCCCAAGGTGGGTGGCGCATTTACTTTGTAGATGTCTATGGGCTGCAGTAACCACTTAACACCAGGTGGGCTGTGAGCTCGTCCATCCATCTAAGCAATAAAAAAAAAAAAAAAACATGGAGCATTAAATGGAGTTGCTGAAGGCTGTTGAAGGGGAAACTGTTTAGATGAAACGGTAGCAAGAACCCGTTCGATACCATAGGTAGTGATTCCAACATTAACTGCTTTAAAGTGCCAGTAGTTAGGTAATGAAACTCATAGTCACAGTTTGAGACGCAACTTAGCACTCATTCCGATAGAGGCACCCGTCTCGTGCGGACGTGCCCATCGACCACTCGATCGCCCGGCCTTTGTGCGCCCGGCTTTTGTTAGCCCGGCCATTGTTCGCGCGGCCTGTGTTCGTGGTACATCTGCCGACCAAGTGTTTTTTCCTGGAAGTTTTTATTTGTTTTGTTTCCTTTCGTTATTTCTGTGTTCGTGGTACATCTGCCGACAAACTGCTTTCCTGGAAGTGTTTAATTGTTTTGTTTCTTTTTGTTATTTCCGTTTTGTTGTGTTTTTTCTTTGTCCTGTAGTAATCGTGCCGCATCGCCACCTGTGTTCAATAGAACCGCTCAGGTCCGAGAAGTTGGGGCCTCGCCGCAAGGCGAGTGTCTTCAAGACCCGGGGCCGCCCCACCTGGGCACTCAGCGATCATGGACGCTGTGTTCGCGGAATTCCTCCGACTTCGTCATCCACAGCTCGCCTCAGAGTTTCTGGCTTTCAAGGCCAATCACACTGCGAGCTCTCTCGAAGACTCCGCCGTGCTCGCTGCTCCTGCGTCGCCTGTACCTGCGTGCAAAGCTTCTACATCGAGCACCGCAACCTCCGTCGTGCCTGCCGTTCCCGCGTCGCCTATACTGGCGAGTAAAACTGCTGCGTCGTCCGCCGTGGCCACCGTTCCAGCTGTGCGATCATCCGCGGCCTCCGTCGCGCCCTCCAAAACACCTGCTCGTAGGTCACCGGCGCCCGCCTCCTCGTCCTCCGACTCTGACTCGGAGATGGAGTTCGACCTCGCCCCCGCCTCATCGACGGATGGATTTACCCTGGTACAAAAGGGTAAGAAGCGTGCCGCGGAGTCTCGAGCTCCCGCGGCCGCTAAAATTAGCAAAGCCGCGAACGCGTCGCGCCCCCGCCCCCAGACTCCCGTTGCGCCTCCAGCCCGTGCCAGTCCGTCGCCGCGTCCGGTGGCACAAAATAAAACCCAGTCCCCTCCTCCGGTAATCCTTCAAGAGAAGGCAGCTTGGGATCGAGTTTCCCTGGCCCTTAAGGCCAAAAATATCAATTTCACGAATGCCCGTAACCTCGCGAACGGCATCCAAATAAAGGTGCATTCATCTGATGACCATAGGGCCCTCACCTCTTACCTCCGTAAGGAGCGTATAAGCTTCCACACTTATACGCTTCAGGAGGAGCGCGAACTCCGCGTTGTAATACGCGGAATCCCTAAAGAGTTAGATGTAGAGCTCGTAAAAGCCGACCTGTTAGAACAAGGCCTACCAGTGAATTCTGTGCACCGTATGCACACCGGTCGCGGTAGGGAGCCATATAATATGGTTCTAGTCGCTCTCCAGCCTACCCCCGAGGGTAAGAAAATCTTTAACACACAGACCGTCTGCAGGCTCTCTGGTATCGCTGTCGAAGCCCCCCATAAAAAAGGCACTCCTAGCCAGTGTCATAACTGTCAATTGTATGGGCACTCTTCCCGTAACTGTCACGCGCGCCCCCGATGCGTCAAATGTTTAGGCGATCACGCCACGGCCCTATGCACTCGCGATCAAAAAACCGCGACGGAACCGCCTAGCTGCGTCCTGTGTCGAACACAGGGTCACCCCGCAAATTACCGCGGATGCCCCCGAGCCCCGAAAATAAATCGCCGCGTCGCCCGCCAAAACCGCCTCCGAGCTTCCGGCCCAGACATCAAAGCCTCGGCACCCTCTGCGTCGCAGGCTAAGCCAGCGTTCGTTCCGGCGGCGGTGCCCAGTGTCTCGGCCTGGGCGAAACCGCTGCCGTACACGAACACGGCTACAACTCCCTCCTCCGCGATTCGTCCCGCCCCCGCGACTCGTCCCTCTCCCGCGACTTGCCCTCCGACCGCGTCCGAAAATCTCGCTTTAGCGATCGACTTCTTTCAGTCGATCAACTTTGAGCGCGTTAACGCTTTGGGCGACGCCATTCGCGCTGCCTCCACTGCACAACACTTTATCGCCGTTGTGCAGGAATACGCCGACGTATACGCGTCATTAAATACGTACGTCCTCCCCTCACTCCGCCGGTAATCAATGGCGTATATAAGTAGAATAAAGCCCCTATCCGTGACGATAGGATTTTTTAACGCTTACGGTCTCGCAAATCAACGTGATCAGGTTTCTGACTTTTTACGTGACCATCAAATTGATATCTTTTTAGTGCAGGAGACCCTACTTAAGCCCGCGCGCCGTGACCCTAAAATCGCGAACTATAACTTGGTCAGGAACGACAGGCTCTCTGCCCGTGGTGGTGGTACCGTCATTTACTATAGAAGAGCCCTGCATTGCGTCCCGCTCGATCCTCCCGCGCTCGCTAATATCGAAGCATCAGTGTGCCGAATCTCACTGACGGGACACGCGCCGATCGTTATCGCGTCCGTTTATCTTCCACCGGATAAGATCGTTCTAAGCAGTGATATCGAGGCGCTGCTCGGCATGGGGAGCTCTGTCATTCTGGCGGGCGACCTAAATTGTAAACACATCAGGTGGAACTCACACACCACAACCCCGAATGGCAGGCGGCTTGACGCGTTAGTCGATGATCTCGCCTTCGATATCGTCACTCCGTTAACCCCGACTCACTACCCGCTAAATATCGCGCATCGCCCGGATATACTCGACATAGCGTTATTAAAAAACGTAACTCTGCGCTTACACTCGATCGAAGTAGTTTCAGAGTTAGATTCAGACCACCGTCCCGTCGTTATGAAACTCGGTCGCGCTCCCGATTCCGTTCCCGTCACGAGGACTGTGGTGGATTGGGACACGCTGGGCATCAGCCTGGCTGGATCTGATCCACCATCGCTCCCGTTTAACCCGGACTCTACCCCGTCTCCTCAGGATACCGCTGAAGCCATAGACATCTTAACATCACACATCATCTCGACATTAGATAGGTCATCGAAACAAGTTGTAGCGGAGGACTTCCTTCACCGCTTCAAATTGTCCGACGATATTAGGGAACTCCTTAGAGCTAAGAACGCCTCGATACGCGCCTACGACAGGTATCCTACCGCGGAAAATCGTATTCGAATGCGTGCCCTACAACGCGACGTAAAGTCTCGCATCGCCGAAGTCCGAGATGCCAGATGGTCTGATTTCTTAGAAGGACTCGCGCCCTCCCAAAGGTCTTACTACCGCTTAGCTCGTACTCTCAAATCGGATACGGTAGTAACTATGCCCCCCCTCGTAGGCCCCTCAGGCCGACTCGCGGCCTTTGATGATGACGAAAAAGCAGATCTGCTGGCCGATACATTGCAAACCCAGTGCACGCCGAGCACTCAATCCGTGGACCCTGTTCATGTAGAATTAGTAGACAGTGAGGTAAAACGCAGAGCCTCCTTGCCACCCTCGGATGCATTACCACCCGTCACCCCGATGGAAGTTAAAGACTTGATCAAAGACCTACGTCCTCGCAAGGCTCCCGGTTCCGACGGTATATCTAACCGCGTTATTAAACTTCTACCCGTCCAACTCATCGTGATGTTGGCATCTATTTTCAATGCCGCTATGGCGAACTGTATCTTTCCCGCGGTGTGGAAAGAAGCGGACGTTATCGGCATACATAAACCCGGTAAACCAAAAAATCATCCGACGAGTTACCGCCCGATTAGCCTCCTCATGTCTCTAGGCAAGCTGTATGAGCGTCTGCTCTACAAGCGCCTCAGAGATTTCGTCTCATCCAAGGGCATTCTCATCGATGAACAATTCGGATTCCGTACAAATCACTCATGCGTTCAACAGGTGCACCGCCTCACGGAGCACATTCTTGTGGGGCTTAATCGACCAAAACCGTTATACACGGGAGCTCTCTTCTTCGACGTCGCAAAAGCGTTCGACAAAGTCTGGCACAACGGTTTGATTTTCAAACTATTCAACATGGGCGTGCCGGATAGTCTCGTGCTCATCATACGGGACTTCTTGTCGAACCGCTCTTTTCGATATCGAGTCGAGGGAACCCGCTCCTCCCCACGACCTCTCACAGCTGGAGTCCCGCAAGGCTCTGTCCTCTCACCCCTCCTATTTAGCTTATTCGTTAACAATATTCCCCGGTCGCCGCCGATCCATTTAGCTTTATTCGCCGACGACACGACTGTTTACTATTCTAGTAGAAATAAGTCCCTAATCGCGAAGAAGCTTCAGAGCGCAGCCCTAGCCCTAGGACAGTGGTTCCGAAAATGGCGCATAGACATCAACCCAGCGAAAAGTACTGCGGTGCTATTTCAGAGGGGAAGCTCCACACGGATTTCCTCCCGGATTAGGAGGAGGAATCTCACACCCCCGATTACTCTCTTTAGACAACCCATACCCTGGGCCAGGAAGGTCAAGTACCTGGGCGTTACCCTGGATGCATCGATGACATTCCGCCCGCATATAAAATCAGTCCGTGACCGTGCCGCGTTTATTCTCGGTAGACTCTACCCCATGATCTGTAAGCGGAGTAAAATGTCCCTTCGGAACAAGGTGACACTTTACAAAACTTGCATAAGGCCCGTCATGACTTACGCGAGTGTGGTGTTCGCTCACGCGGCCCGCACACACATAGACACCCTCCAATCCCTACAATCCCGCTTTTGCAGGTTAGCTGTCGGGGCTCCGTGGTTCGTGAGGAACGTTGACCTACACGACGACCTGGGCCTCGAATCAATTCGGAAATACATGAAGTCAGCGTCGGAACGATACTTCGATAAGGCTATGCGTCATGATAATCGCCTTATCGTTGCCGCCGCTGACTACTCCCCGAATCCTGATCATGCAGGAGCCAGTCACCGTCGACGCCCTAGACACGTCCTTACGGATCCATCAGATCCAATAACCTTTGCATTAGATGCCTTCAGCTCTAATACTAGGGGCAGGCTTAGGGACCCCGGTAACCGTACTCGTCGAACTCGACAAAGAGGTCGACGTGCAACCTAACCCATGCATCAGCCCGCTGAGTTTCTCGCCGGATCTTCTCAGCGGGTCGCGATTCCGATCCGGTAGTAGATTCATTCGCGAAACAATTGCTCTTGAGTTGTTAGGTCTCCTTCGGAGGCGCTCGGGCAGTTGTTAGCAAATCCCACCCCTCTTGGCTGAGCCTTTGCTCGCCCACCTGTCCTGGTGAAACTGGAAAGGCCTTCGGGCCACCAGTAAACTTTCAATCATAAAAAAAAAAAAAAAAACTTAGCACTCTTGACAAGCCTGTCCTTCAGAATCCAACCCACGAATGTGTCACATCAGATTGGTAGGATGATGATGAACCAGGACAGGTTGGAAGCATTTAACAGAGGTGGTCAGTATCGCGTATAGATTTCGATAATACTACAAATAGCTCAGAATGTAGGTTCCGTTCTATGTTCACAAATGGCCAGTGATGGAAGAAAGGTGAATTTCTCTTAGCTGCATTTCTTCTCAATCTGAGATTTCACGGGTGGTAGGAAGTGTTGTGAGTACGCACGGGTAAACACCACCACCCTGCCTATTTCTGCCGTGAAGCAGTAATGCGTTTCGGTGTAAAGGGTGGGGCAGCCGTTGCACTATTAAAACGGAGACTTTAGAACTCTTGTCTTAACGTGGATGGTGGCAGTTGAGTTGTAGATGTTTATGGGTCTGGTAACCACTTGGCATCAGGTAGATCATAAACTCGTCCATCCATCTCAATCAAAAATAAATCAGATTGTTAAGGTGTATTATCTGCCGCTTTCTAAGGGTGAAAGTAATATCTAAACTGTTACCTATGTTTCTTCTGGTTGAATTGATTGCGGGATCCAAGACAAATTGGCTTTCCACCGGTTGTCCTGAACATCGTTCAGAGTATTTTCATGTAATCCTGACTACACCAAAATTGCAGTGACGGGAATGAATAGCGGGCCAATGCTCGTATTCCACAATCCTCTGGCCTTGAGTCGTATGAATAACTCTAGAACTGGAATGGATACATAAATGTATGTGTAAGGCCGTCCTTACGATCTACTTTATACCCTTTGAATTTGAAATAATGTGGGCATGAACCTTGAACGTGACCCGAATGCGAAACAATTCACAATTCTCACTGGAGTTCTAAAATATAGCGTGTTATATTATGAATAAAGCGCTCCCCTGTTAATTCCAACGGAGTAAAGCAGGACTAGTTTTTTCGACATAAGCATAATATAAAACACGTGATACTGATTTAATGGTGATCAAAAACGATAAAGCGGCTATTCGTTTTATTTATGACATGACGAATTCGATCATCGACCACTTATCATAAGGTCGGTGGCGACATTCACACTGTGATGTGAATGGGCTCCGTTAACCATTTAAAACCAGGATCATTTGTTTGCTTGTCAACTTCTTTGTCGTATCGCTCTTGTGAGAGGGATCGTGGTCGTCATTTAGTATCATTGCCGTGGGCAGATGTTGTACGCCTCATAAGCAATTACCACTTCTCCCGGCTTGTGGTGAGCCTGGCACACCCATGGAAACAACCACCAACTGCTGACTTGACTTGATCGGTCCATCGCACGGGCAACTATCCGCGTGGAGGGTTGGTTGTCAAATACAGCTCTACATAAAACTCGCTATTAAAGAAAGGGTGATAAAAACCTTGATATCACAGATAACTGATAGCGGTTTAGAAAAGTATCGAGGTTTAACTCCTTTTTTTTCCTACCTAAGCTGGTAGCCTTGAGAGGCTATTCCAGCGTAACCTTAACTAGTAGGTGAGCTCACGGGGCTCGAACCTGACGACGTTGCTAACACGAACCCTAGCAAGAGCCGAGCTTCGCAGAATCTACCACCGGATCGAAAACGCGACCCACTGAGAAGATCCGGCGAGAAACTCAGTGGGCTGTGTCTGAGGGTTAATTTGCTCGTCGAGCCCTTCGTCGCAAGCGACGGGTTCGACTAGAACGGTGACCGGTGCTTGAAGTACCTAGAAGCACCGTTAGTGGATCGAGAGGATCCGAAATGACGTGTTTTGGGCGACGTCGACTGCTTTGCATTCTTTCCGCAGGATCGGGATTTAACTCCAGTGAGAACGTCACGATGCAAGCTTTTGAGTGTCAGCCGAAATTGCTTTTTTTTAAGCCCGTTCATTTCATGCAGAACAATTTAATTCAGCTCCGAGAAGATCTATCGTTTCGATTAATATCGATTTGTTTATAACTCATGCCATCTCTCAGTGACCTTCGCTTTAGTATTACAGATCCATGTTGTATTTATATCCTGGATTTGGGTAGATCTTTACCACCAACTGTTAACATGGCCAATTGAATATGACCTAAATATAAGTTAAAGTCTTAATTGTATTCTATAAACAGCTAGCCCCAACCTACAAATTAGAACGAAAGTTTGCTTGGCGTCAGACAAAGATAGATTATAATAACATGAGCGAGTTCACAACCATTTTGGGTAATATTGCCGTATGGTCGTAAGTACCGTGTGTGGCGAGGTTTTTAGCCCATAGTCACAACCCACTGTGTTTTTCGCCGGATCTTCTCTGTGGGTCGCGATTCCCATCCGGTAGTAGATTCAGCGAAACACTGTTCTTGCTAAGACTAGTCTCTCAGGTTGAGCCCGTGAGCACGCCTTAGAATTTGCGCGAAGTTGGAATAGTCCCTTAGACTACCAACGATTAGGTAGGGGAAAAAAGCGAGGTAATGGTTATAGGACGCATTGCCAATACCTTCTATTTTGAACCTTCTATTTTGAAACTTAAAACAAACAAAAAGAATACGTCCGACGGGGGGCGACGGGGGACAACACATCAAAGGGAAAACAAAATTGTTATTTTTATTTAATTCCGAGCATTTTCATATTTATCTACCTTTTAAACCTTCTTTGGACTTCCACAAATAATTCAAGACCAAAATTAGCTAAATCGGTCCGCCCGTTCTCGAGTTTTAGCGAGACTAACGAACAGCAATTCATATAACTTATCTTATAACTTATATATTCGTATAACTTCAAAAAAAAACGTATGGTGTCATGGGACACCGGATAACTTAAAATTTATATTTTTATAATAAGGATTCCTTATTATAAAAATGTTAATTTTAAGTTCTATTCGAGGTATAAAGAAAATAATTATTCGGGTATACATTTTTTATTATTATGATTTTTTTATTGATAAAAATAAAAATAATCGCATGGGTCAACCAATCCGTAGTGCAATGGAGCAGGCTCGCCCTGGGAGAACCGCCAGCATGATCACCGTATCCCCTACGCCAGTTAAAATTAAATATGATTTAGCAAGAGAAATACGAGAACGTCTTTCAATTGTGTAACATCTCGTCACCGCGATTCAGCGACATCTGTTGATAACAAACTACATAGCAAAAATCTTACGTTACGGACGCTTTTTTCCGGTGGGAGTACCCCTCCACATCGTCCCATAAGGAACTTTGTTCCAAAACTCTTTAAATTAAGTGGTTTGATAGTACATTCCTATATACCACAAAAGCACTAACATTCTCGCACAGAAATCGAAGAAATTCACGAATGTAATTTCGTATTACCACAAAAGAATGTGTACAATACACTAGAGTCCCAAGTAGAAATACGAAATACTTCTATTAGTAATATTACGACCAATATAATACAACATACGAGGCATAAAACATAATCCAGTTACGTATTTCGGCCACAAGAAAACACAATTCGAATTTTTGTTACAGTATACGATACGATTTGACGGATCGGATCTAAAAGTTCATCATGGAAACTTATGAGGCACGGCTTAATTATTATTATAATGTATATTATGTTTTATTGCTTAAATGTGTGGACGAGCTCACAGCCCACCTGGTTTTAAGTGGTTACTGGAGCCCATAGACATCTACAGCGTCACCCACCTTGAGATATAAGTTCTAAGGTCTCAGTATAGTTACAACGGCTGCCCCACCCTTCAAACCGAAACGCATTATTGCTTCACGGCAGAAATAGGCAGGGTGGTGATACCTACCCGTGCGGACTCAAAAGAAGTCCTACCACCAGTAAGAATATTGGCACGGGCTTAATAACGTGATTTGGATTGGTTGTATTCATGTGGGACTCTTTGCACAACATTAGAAAGAAATTAGAAGAAAACAGTATGCGGGATTATCAAAACAAACGTAGGTTTAAGAGACACACTTATAATGCACAAAAATAGCCTTTAATGTATCTTTATCTTGTTTGAACTTTAACTTTACTTTTTACCTCCTGCTAATATGAATTCAAAAATATACTACATTATAATTTGCTTCGAATAAATTTTGAAAAATATGATTGTGTGTTCATATGTTTGCAAGATTATTATCGGCTTTTGCACTACAGTTTCTATTAACAAAATCTTCGTGAAGTATAACACTGTATTGTAATTACTTTATAAAAAATATAACCAATATTCCTAATCAAATCAAATATATAATAAATCATAATTATATAATTAAACATGCTCCCTCCAATTTCATTGTAAGCCCATTGTTTCTGTTTGATATGTTTTTTATTTTATTTTATTGTTTAGTTGGGCGGACGAGCTCACAGCCCACCTGGCCTTAAGTGGTTACTGGAGCCCATAGACATCTACGGCGTAAATGCGCCACCCACCTTGAGATATAAGTTCTAAGATCTCAGTATAGTTACAACGGCTGCCCCACCCTTCAAACCGAAACGCATTACTCACAAGAGGTCCTACCACCAGTAATGCTACATCGACAACATCCGATTTGTCGTAACGCGCCTTATAAAAGGCTCAAACTACAAATCCACCTTCGCTAGAGTAAACTAATAAAACGGAGACACACAAAAGACGCGGGGCGATGGCCCCCACGTACTATCAAACGGAAGTCCGCATCTGCACCGGATGTTGTCACGTGTGACTTCAATTGTTCCGATCAACGACCGAGTTTTCGCGACTTCTTTATCGAAACATTTACGAGTATATGTTTACATAGCATCTGGTGAGGTACTGAATTGGGAAACGTATGTTTTATTGTGGGTGTCGATCTTTGGGATTAATTGCGTGTGTGTCTTGGCTCTGTACCTGGCATTGCTAAGTCCACGGGCGATGGTAACCATTCACCATCAGGTGGGCCGTATGGCTCGTCTGTATATAGGGGCAAGAAAAAAAAGGTGTTAAATAGGTGGCTCGTTTAAGTCGTCATGGCCTGATAAGATGCCTGAGTAACTTGTAAATGATGTAATGATTGGCATATTAAGCAAATCCTGCAAGCGGGTACTAATTTTTCTAAGAAAATCACCGTACCTCCATCCTGATTATTTCTGCCGCGAACTAATAATGTTCCGATTTTGTTCTCACAGTTGTTGAACTATGTAATTGCGACTTCGACAACATGTACCAAAATAGCCGACGGCATTTACGTTGCTTTATCTCTAGTTTCCGGCAACCACTTGCTACATGATGGACCGTGAGATCTGTTACCAATATTTGCAATAAAATATCCAGATACTGTAAATTCTCGGCCGGTGGTTAATTTTACATTGTACTGCCTTGAGATGTGTGTTCAAAATTCCGATTTGAAGAAGTAGCGCAAGACTGTTTCGCACCAAAAATAGATACGGTCTTAGTACCTACCTCCTTGGCCACATTGCGATGTACCACTAGTGACTAGTTAAAGTTTAAAAAAACCTTTGTTTAATCTATGCATTATGTTTTGTCCACAGGTACACGGTTCGTGGGGTCTTCCAGCCTTCGTGTGTGACGTGTACATAGCAATGGACGTAACCTCGTCCACTTCTAGCATATTCAATTTAGTCGCTATATCCATTGATAGGTAAGTAATGATTTAGATACCATAAATATATTTTTTAAGCAAATTTATAAAATGATAGTCTATGTTGGTTGGATTGGCTCTTTAGTGCACACCACCACTCCATCTATTCCCAAGGGTGGCGTAGGCGATTAAGGTATTCATAAGCCAAGTGAGTTTCTCGCCGGTTCTTCTCAGTGGGTCGCAATTCTGATTCGGTGGTAGATTTTGCGAAGCTCTTGCTAGGGCTAGCGCTTGCTAGTGTTAGCAAATTCTCTCAGTATAAGCCCGTGAGCTCGCCTACCCGTTTGGACGTAGCTGCAATAGCCCCCTAGGCTACCTGAGAATAAGGAGAGGAAAAAAAGGTTCATCAGAGATTAGGCAGTAGCAATTTCTGAATTCGTTCATATCTACGTATTACGTACTACGTAGTGAGTATGGAAACCATCCACCATCCTGCCTGTTTCCACCGAGACCTAATCCTTAGTTTCCGCCTTGACGCATATGGTCAGAGACTTCGATGTTAAGTCTCAAAGTAAAAAGGGGCTGTTAGACTATGGTCACCACTTTAAACTAGGATAGTGAGCTCATCCGCTCGTCTAGTATTACAATAAATAAAAATAGCCGTAATCACTTGCACTAATTTTTTTTTTTTTCTTAAGGCTGTTCTGATTCTGTTAAGACTTTATCGATTGATACTGAATTTGGCGGGTATTTTGTAGAATAGTTTTTATTTCTAAAATATTGCCTACAATAGGACAGTTTTTATAACAATAACCTTGATCTGACGTAGCGGTATTACCGTTCGCACGTCATTACCGGTGTGATGTTCATCTGCTCTCATAGCCACTTATGATCAGACGTCCGCTGATTTGTGGTAATAACCTCTTAAGGGTATCTTAACATTACTCTTCTTTATGTCACAGGTACATCGCCGTCACTCAACCAATAAAATACGCAAAGCATAAAAACAACAGGCGAGTCTGGTTCACTATAGTTCTGGTCTGGCTGATATCTGCTGCTATTGGTGCTCCAATCGTCTTAGGCCTCAACGACACGCCCGACAGGAACTTTGACGAGTGCCTGTTCAATAGCCAGAACTATATCATCTATTCATCAATGGGATCGTTCTATATACCGTGCATCATGATGATGTTCCTCTATTACAATATTTTTAAGGTAATCAATCTATTTTGATTTACTTGATTCTGGTACTTTTTCTAGACAGTGTACATCTATAGTAGCCCAAATTCTGGTTACTGATTACTTATGTGATTATGTTAAAGCCTCTAAATTCTCCATTGTAGTGTTTCAAGCTCAATGATAGATGAGTAGAATGCTTGATTTAATTACAGATGACGTAAGAATTGTTTTATAATATATAGAATAGGGATCGCAGCGCATAAAATAAAATTTACACTGTTCCAATCTTCTGTTATAATAATAATTTAAAATTAATTAACACTTTTATCACGCCTTATTCATTTTTTAACCGTCTTCGCTATCTTCCTTTTCTCTGTCATTCTATCTGTCATTCTCTTCTCCCTTTCTTTCCATTTTCTGTCATTCACATCTTAACGCTCCGTTCCACGCTCATTTCATATTTTCCGTTCTTACCAATCCTACATATATAACAGTGTACCAAATAGGCCTATCATGCTTCACCAAAAACATAATATCCCAGTCAACCCAAGTATTCTGACCGTGATCAAACAGAGATTAATGGAACGCGTGTCGTGCAATTTTATTCTAAATATTTTCGCAAGCAAATTTGATAATGTAAGGTGTAAGCCATAAATAAGGTCGCGTCAAAAAAGATTTAAAGTCTGGACTACATAAATTTAGTACAACAATTATGTAATTTACTCTAGGGAGTGAGAGTCTACCATCTTGGGTATACATAAATTTTAATTCAAATTTACGAGATGCTTTTAGGTAATATAGGGAACACCTGCCGTTCTTTGGTATTAGACCAAAGGTATTAGGTATAATAGACTTTGGTATTTACAAGGATATTTTATAGTCACGTGTGCTCGATCTTGATTAGACACGATGGTTACGTGATTATGATAAGAAAAATGGTAATACATTTTACGAACTATGATAATAATAATATAACTCTTTATTTATTTAACACCTTAATATGTACAGAGTAAACTAATAAAACAAAAGTCGGTGATATAAACCGGCGGCCTTATCGCTGAAAGCGATCTCTTCCAGGCAACCTTGCAGGGAGAGCAATAAGTTAACTGGACGGTGTTATATCTTAATAAACTTACATAAAAATATATACACACATGTGAAAAATAAATACCATATAAGATAAACTTACATACGATTAAATACAAATAAATACTAAAAATATACAAGATAAAATACAAAAGAAGTAGGAACTTATACAGTTTTATCATAGGAGCAAAGTAGTGTGATTTCAATCTGGACTTAAAAATTTCCGGCGAGGACGATTGTTTGACGCTTAAGGGTAACGCATTCCATAAACGGACTGCTTCAACCGCAAAGGAATGGTCATAAAATGACGTCCCGTGTGATATTTTCAGTAGAATACCCGTAGTCTTCAATTAATACTAAATTACTTCTAAAAGACACAGACTCATCTACACACTCAATAACTATTGTGTACTCAATAACAATAACTTCTTATTAGATTCACTCATCTTGAAAGTACGAAAAACAATTATTTTTATTTTTCGCAATAATGAAATAACACTTTTTTAAACATAATAATATTATTATCCGTAAAACGCTTCGTTAGATTATAGAAACCGAGTTATCAGCAACATGCTTCGTCAAAAAGCGTGGAAGGGGTAGGACCTCTTGTGAGTCCGTGCGGATAGGTACCACCACCCCGCATATTTCTGCCGTGAAGCAGTAAGGCGTTTCGGTTTGAAGGGTGGGGCAACCGTTATAACTATACTGAGATCTTAGAACCTATATCTCAAGGGTGGTGGCGCATTTACGTTGTAGATGTCCATGGGCTCCAGTAACCACTTAACACCAGGTGGGCTGTGAGCTCGTCTACTAATCTAAGCAACAAAAAAAAAGAAAAAAGTACTATACTTACTTTCAGCTACACATGATAACTACACATAATAACAATAATAACTGTTGTACCTATAACTATAATACTTCAACAGGCACTAAGAATACGAGCAAAGAAACAAAGGGCGGCCAAGAAGCCACCAGTTTCTGGTGACCCAGCAGCCGGTGCGTCCGCAGCTGTGGTCATAGAAAATGTTGCCCAAACTAGAAGGCTGGCGGAAACAGCGCTTCACGATGACAGAGCTACGAATACTGGGTCTGGGAGTAACGAGGAAGACCATGAGGACAGGTATGAGTAAAAGGGTACTAAAATCGTCTTAAGTGTTATCTTATGTATCGGTAGGGAGCGACTTGGCTCTGCCCCTGTCATTGCTGAGGTCCATGGGCGACGGTAACCACTCACCATCAGGTGGGCCGTATGCTCGTCTGCCTACAAGGGCAATAAAAAAAAAACTCTCCTTAAATATGACCTGATTCGGGAACTAATTTAGCTTACTGATGATGCCGACATTTCCAGATAACCATTTCTGTCACTGAGTTATTATGACCGGATTTCGTAAACTTCATTATACTTCTTAATAAGCTGTTGTCTCGTGCTTCAAAGTACAAACTCTCCACAAAGAACTGTCTATACTACCTATAACTGAACGTTAAATAAAAGAAGTAAAGTAATTTGACCTTTAGTTTTTTTTTTTCCTACCTGTGCTGATAGCCTTGAGAGGCTATTTCAGCTTCACCCTAACGTTTGTAGGTGAGCTCGCGGGGCTCAACCGGAGAGTTGCTAACACTGACCCTAGCAAGAGCAGTGCTTCGCAGAATCTACCACCGGATCGCAAACGCGACCCACTGAGAACATCCGGCGAGAAACTCAGTGGGCTGTGTCTATGGGTTAGTTCGCTCGTCGAGCCCTTCGTCGCAAGCGACGGGTTCGACGAGAACGGTGACCGGAACCTTTAGTACGGTACTTACAAGCAACAGAAACGAAGTAATAAAAAAAAAAAAAAAAACTGTGATATCTAACGATACGAATTCGCAATTCATACCAAGGTCGGCTAAAAGCTCGTCTGCTAATATAAAAAAATATGTGTCCGTCTTGGGACGCCCGACAGAACTGATAACTTAAACTAATCCAAATTAAACTATTTAATTTTGAAAAAATTTAACTTGAGAAGAGCTTACATTATTACTTAAATTTTATGTATATTTGATAATGTAAGGAGAACTGTAACATAAATTGAAAGATATTTATAAATAGTTAGGAGTTACATACGTTGTCAGTACCTTTAGCGTATTTGTGAGAGAAAGGGAAGCCAGACAGACTGGGGCCGTAACGCGTTACGTAACGAAGTGGTTTACCCACCCGCAAAAGTTATCACTTCAAAAAAAAACCTAAATCTAATGTAACTGCCCATTTTAGTTACGACAAACGATCAGCAGATCTCGAGGCAGACGCAGACGAATGTCACGTGATACCAAATGACAAGTCTACGGAATTCATGTTGGCGACAGTTGCGGAAGAGTCCATTATGTAAGTTATCTAAACGAATAGCCCCACAAACACAATAGGTCCTACGACGTCCGCAAATTTCGTTAAATTGGCTTATCTGATCTCAATGCTTAACCAAAGTCCATGGACATGGCATAAAAGTATAAAATTCTCATCGTTCTAACCCTTATACATGATTGGTGTGCTTCAAATAGTGACATAGTGACATGTTATATCAATTGGCCATGACATCGTCTACCATAAATAGGTTTTGAAGTAATTTGTGCAATGATCTAGTCGTCTCTTTTGAATACGTTTTTATTAGCTTCAAATGTATGTATACAACATGTAACATAATTAACGCACACCCTGAAAGTAATTTGTTCAGAATCGGAATCTGGATCGATTTTGATAGTTTTTTATGTACCAAATTTTTTTTCTAAAATTTAGTTAAAACTAAGTAAATTACAGTCACCCTACACAGCTAGCTAAACAGTTCATAGAAACGAAAATGGAACGTAAGTCAGGGTATTAAGACTTTTTAAAATGAAATATCTAATTAGTAAAAAAATATATTATTTAATTAAATAAATCTGATACTTATTTCAAGGCTAATAGTCTATTACAAAATAAAATACCTACGCACACAATACCAACAGCGACCGCCGGCACACAGCAACACTACAATACATAAAAGAAAACCACGTAATACAAAAATAATTACTATCCCTTTCTTTCGTCGGCTTAATATTCATAAAATAAACGGCAGGCTAATCCCGATGTTCGCGGCGACGCGGTTGCGTCGGCGGTGATCAAAGAAAAATCTAAACAACGAAGTCAACAAAATATTTTTGACAAGTCAGTCACGCCGCGTCCACCTTATCGATAAGAGGTCAAGTGATAGTGCAAATAAAATATCTCCCGTATTTCGCTATGTCTTTTCGGTCAGTGACCTCCTAGATCAGCTGATTTGACGCCTCTCGACTTTTTTTTGTGGGGGCGAATTAAATCGCTAGTTTATAACACACAGACAATAAGTGCCGAAGAACTAAAGAATAAGATAATAACCGCCTTTGATAAAGTGAAAAGTGACATTGCAGTATTATCTAAAATAAAACAACAAATACGAAAACGAAATCGTATCTAGATTCAATATCTATATATCGCAGCAATATCGTTGAATCCGATATCGCCCCGCACGAAATCTATATATCGATATCAGCCGATACACGATATTGCTCGATGTGATGCGCATCGGCATATCGTACCGATTCGTGAATCGAAATCTATGTATCGATATCAGCCGATACACGATATTGCTCGATGTGATGCGCATCGCCATATCGTACCGATTCGTGTATCAGCAATATTCGTTTGGTTCGTATCGAATCGGCCAGAGTGAGTGAGCGCACGATAGGGATATCATGTGATGAATGAAACAGAAACAGGCATTATCCATACAATTGTAAACCTTATATTTAAGTCCATATGTCTGTAGATTATTCTTAGCGTATCAGCAGGATACAATTTAGGAAAGAAGTTTCAACTTTCGACCCTAACTTGAATGCAGTATAGCCTATTTGCATCGTTGAATTTAATTTCACGTGCTTTGACCTTGAACTAGAATTTTTGGACAAGTGTTTATAAATACTTAAAAGGTTTTTGTGTTTGATTTTTAAAGTACACATTTTTCTATTTTTAGTTGAATCCAAATAATTGAGTTTATTTCTTGTGTTTGTATTAAACTTTTGAAATCTACACTCTTTTGGTATATTTTGTAATTTTAAATTAAGACACAAAATACTAAAAACTGAAAATAATGTAGCCAGTCCTAAGCCTGATAAAAGCATGAAGGAAAGTTTTTTTGCTATTTTTATTTTCATGTTCTTTTTATTACTTTAAAATCATATTATAAATTGATATCAGAAAACCAACCGTATAACGTTGACTTAAATCTATATCTACTACGATATTATATCAGCGTATCGTTTCAAATCTCAAATATCAAGAATCGAGAAAATCTACTAGCATCTATCAATATATAGATTCAGAAAATATATAGATTCAATATCCGATATTGATACTCGATATATAGATACCATTCGATACGCGGCAAAACCGATATTACCCACTCCTAGTTTGAGGGTGTGCGTTAAATATGTTACATGTTGTATATGTTTGCAACGGAGTCTTTGAAAATGATCTTGACCCCCTTCAAAACGTCGATTAAAAAATTAAAAAGATTGAAATTCAACTAAAAAATAAATAATAGTTTAAAAAAACTAACAAAATACGCTTTTATAGAAAATCCAACTAAAAATAGAAAATAAGTTTTGCTTTCGAGGATATTATCAAAATAACCCTTCTATTCAAATCTTTTCATAAAATATTTATAACTACTTATACCATGCACCCCACGCTTTTTTACAATAAAATCATTTTTTCTTATACTATTTTTAAATAAAATTTATTAAAATTTATTTTCTATTTTTTAGTTGGATTTTCTATAAAAGCGTATTTTGTTAGTTTTTTAAAACTATTATTTATTTTTTCGCCATCGGATTAAAATTAACCTAAAACTACATAGAACGGCTAATTCATCAACAATGGGTCTTAAGAAATTATTTTGACCACGTATCACCATTTACGTAGTGTCCCAAGTCTACTTGAGCGCTTTGCCATGCCAACTTAGAACTTAAATTAATTTACATTGACAATTAATACATTACTTGTTTTCAGTACCCCAAAAAACCACAGCAAAAACCGCATGCCGGATCCGAATGGCAACAACGACTCGGGGAATGCGCCTTCGAACCTCGAAGACACGATCAGAGAGCACGTCTCTCCACCTGGTTCACCTGGCATGAAAGACGCTACAGTCTTGAAGAATATGGGCTGTGATGGTATCAAATGGAAGAAAAACGGAAAGACTGCGAAATTGACTGATTCTAGGTAAAAATATAAATTTTGGGGAAAATACTTAGAGCCGTGAGTGGATAGGACGCAAAAGCCTTACATGATGCTAAGCACCCATAGATACAATAAACCGAAAGTCTTCGACATGCCTTTCAACTGATTCGCTGTAATGGCTGTTTTAATGTTCGAAGTGAAGCACATGATTGAGTTGCGATAGAAACAAGCAGAATGCGAATCATTGCGCAAAAATATAATTTTAATTACACGAACTTATTCGATAATTTTGGAAGCTTGTCAATGAAAGGACATTGCTTTCTTAAGTTAGCTTTATATCAGAGCTCGACACGTGATAAAGTCGCATTAAGTTTTCGGTACAAGTACGAATGCTTAATACATACATAATATAAATTGTACACTAATTTACAAAACATACATATTTATAAACACATAATATATCATAATTATTTGTGGCATTTCCTTGGTCTGTAAGCTAAACAGATTTCAGTTTCTCAACTCGAGGTTTCGGACGATGCAGATTATAAATTACCTACCTGAGTACCGATTGCAAAAAAAGCATCATTTAATAAGGAATTCATTTTTTATGTCCGCACCTAAGACCAACAGCCAAGTTTCCTCATTCGTTTAATTTCCACAGAAACGTTTCCCTCGCCATACGTTCGGAGGAAGACTTGGAAGCCAGCACCTTGGACCTCCATGATGGCGCAACGTCTAAAAAAGAGCGCAAAGCCAGCGCTGCGACAGCACGCTTCACGATTTACAAAGCGAATAAAGCCAGTAAGAAGAAACGCGAAAAATCCTCTGCCAAAAAAGAAAGAAAGGCCACCAAAACTTTGGCCATAGTTTTAGGTGAGTTCCAAGGAATTCGGCGGCCACTCGTCGTAATGGACTCGACCGAAGTTGAGCGAAAGTTTTATCGACCGCGTCTGGGGTATGATAGTTTTGAACGATTTTCGTGCACCTACTACTTTTAGTTGGAGTTACGGTATTTGAATTGGTTTATCGCTGTTTTGGAACTTACATAGTAGCGGCGTCGACTGTAAAGTGTGTCGAAACTTTAACAGTCTTTAAATTTTGCTATTGCAACACTTTACATGGCATAAGTTGTGTTTTTATTAACGTAAATCTGCAGATGAGGGTATCCTCTATGTATGGATATTGAAAGCATTTGAACAACACAACGTAATCACAGTATTTAATGCATGAACGAACCCCAAAATTAACATGCAACTTGTAAGATCATGCTAAGTTCCTATTAAATGAAACTATCGTCTATCTATATATTAATCAGTCATATTTGCATGTTTCTTTTTGCTTAGATGGAAAAACGAGCTCATAGCCCACCTGGTATTAAGTAGTCACTGGAGCCCATAGACATGTACAACGTAAATGCGCCACCCACCTTGAGATATAAGTTCTAAGGTCTCAAGTATAGTTAGTTACAACGCCTACCCCACCCTACAAACCGAAACGCATTACTGCTTCACGGCAGAAATAGGCAGGGTGGTGGTACGTACCCGTGCGGACTCACAAGAGGTCCTACCACCAGTAACCAGTGACCAGATTTATGTTGATTTGGCTGTCTGTTTCTTATCTGTAATAGAACTGGTATCCGATTTTAACTCTTTGTATTTTCCATAGGAGTTTTCCTCTTTTGCTGGGCTCCGTTCTTCACGTACTCCGTCCTTGGAGCTATCTGCGATAAGTTCGATCTCCCTTTCTCCCCTGGAGTGACGGTCTTCATTCTGACAACGTGGCTCGGGTACATCAACTCGTTCCTCAACCCGGTCATCTACACGATCTTCAACCCGGAATTCAGGAAGGCTTTCAGGAAGATCCTGCATTGCGGCACCTAGCCCGCGGAATATTTGGTCGTCTTCACGCAGTAAGGCTGATGGTGGAGCCTTGTGGAATATATTTACGTGCTACCGAACTGAAGCAAATTTAAATGACTTTTGGGCCAAAATTTGTCAAACAGAGACAAATGTTATTATCATTGTGCGAATCCAAAGTGATTTAGCAACAAGACACTTTAATTTTTGGAGAATAATAATTCAATAGAAATAAAATATCATTATTTTGCTTCTCAATGTTTTAAAAATCTTTTGATGTATTTATTACTGTGCCCGTCTCTAATGGAATTAGTGGAAAATCTCAGTCTCGGGTGTAGCGTTTAATGAAAATTAATGAAAATTAATTTTCAACAATTAGTGCTTGTTATATGTATAATGCATATTTTGACAAAATTAAAAATAGTTCCACGAGTCTCTAAAGACGACCAAATTTATTCTCGATCGAACGTGTATCAAAGAGTATAATATAGAAGTGACTTTTCAATAAAATTAATAATAGCATATCATGTGTAATAATAGTTAAAGTTGTGTTAAGTATTTGCGAGTAGACATTGTAATTGTAAAGCATTTGTACATTCTAGTCAAGTATGTTACGGAAATATATGCCAAATGTAGTTAGGTATAAGATTAAATTTCAAATAATAATGTGTACACTTTAGAAACGCTTTGATGTGTAACAATGTTGATTTTCGTGAGTTTTCATTTGGCCCACGAATTAATTAGTGCTTTAAGCTAACCAAACATACTCAATGTTTTTGACTTTTAGTTTTTTCGAAGAGGTACCAATTTGACTTATTTATTATTTGGTTCGATTACTTATCAAATCATTTACTGTTCTGTCCAGAGTAGGTACATAAGAATTTAAGTAGTGTGACGTCATAGTGACGTAATTACGCGTTTGAGCGGTAAAATCAAAAAGTGTTTAAAAACATTCACTTGTTTACTATAGTTAAATATACTTTCTTATCAATACACTGAAGGTTGCTTATTGTAAATCTTTAAAAATTTGATTATGTAAATAGTTTTAGCGAGCTGCGTTTTAATTCCACTCCATTAAGTTATCTTTCTGACTCTTTTTTGTTTAATCAGATTGATCCAAAACTAGTTTAAATGGAGCTTGCTGTTAACTACTTTACAGAATAGTCGATAATTTATTTTCTGTGGCAGAGATAGCTGGATCTTTATTGTAAGTAGGCGAGTATAAGATCCACCTGATGGAATGGTCACCGCCGCTTATGGACGTGGACAGTGCCATGGCAGGCCACAGCTTACTGCGGAGTACTCTCCTCAAATTTTCGTGGGTTCCGGTAACCAGTTAACCACCATGTGGCCCGAAAGCTCGTCTGCCTATTCAAAGTTAATGGTTGTTAGTAGTGATATTTTTTTTTCAACTGCCTCATAGTTTAAGATTTTACTTTCTAACGCATTCAGTAACTGTAGTAGCTGTAATTTTACGAATTTGTATTAAATATGAACAGTATTTATTATTTTGTGATAATCGTGTAGTGATAGCTTAAGGTTGTGATTTATTTGTTCTCGTCCGACTTGATTGATTACTGTTTTAATATTAATAAATAAGTTTATAATTCTTCTAATTTTAAGAGCCGGTTAAATAAGCGTTATTTTTTTTGCTGAATCAGGAACTTGAAATTAGTCTCCGGATTCTGACACACTTTGGTTTACTGAATAGAAAAAAAAAAAAAACCATTCCGATAGAGGCACCCGTCACGTGCGGACGTGCTCATCGTCCACTCGATCGCCCGGTCTTTGTTCGCCCGGCTTTTGTTAGCCCGGCCATTGTTCGCGCGGCCTGTGTTTGTGGTACATCTGCCGACTAAGTGCTCTTTCTGGAAGTTTTTATTTGTTTTGTTTCCTTTTGTTGTTTCTGTGTTCGTGGTACATCTGCCGACAAAGTGGTTTCCTGCAAGTATTTATTTGTTTTGTTTCTTTTCGTAATTTCTGTTTTGTTGTGCTTTTTCTTTGTCCTGTAGTAATCGCGCCGCATTGCCACCTGTGTTCAATAGAACCGCTCAGGTCCGAGAAGTTGGGGCCTCGCCGCAAGGCGAGTGTTTTCAAGACCCGGGGCCGCCCCACCTGGGTACTCAGCGATCATGGACGCTGTATTCGTGGAATTCCTCCGACTTCGCCACCCACAGCTCGCCTCGGAGTTTTTGGCCTTCAAGGCCAATCACACTGCGAGCCCTCTCGAGGACTCCGCCGCGCTCGCTGCTCCTGCGTCGCCTGTACCTGCGTGCAGAGCTCCTGCATTGAGCACCGCAGCCTCTGTCGTGCCTGCCGCTCCCGTGTCGCCTATACTGGCGAGAAAAGCTGCTGCGTCGTCCGCCGTGACCATCGTTTCAGCTGAGCGATCATCCGCGGCCTCCGTCGCGCCCTCTAAAACACCTACACTTGCTCGTAGGTCGCCTGCACCCGCCTCCTCGTGCTCCGACTCTGACTCGGACATGGAGGTCGACCTCGCCCCCGCCTCATCGACGGATGGATTCACCCTGGTACAGAAGGGTAAGAAGCGTGCCGCGGAGTCTCGAGCTCCCGCGGCCGCTAAAATTAGCATAGCCGTGAACGCGTCGCGCCCCCGCCCTCAGACTCCCATTGCGCCCCCAGCCCGTGCCACTCCGTCGCCGCGTCCGGTGGCACAAAATAAAACCCAGACCCCTCCCCCGGTTATCCTTCAGGAGAAGGCAGCTTGGGATCGAGTTTGCCTGGCCCTTAAGGCCAAAAATATAAATTTCACGAATGCCCGTAACCTCGCGAACGGCATTCAAATTAAGGTTCAAACACCCGACGACCATAGGGCCCTCTCTTCTTACCTCCGTAAGGAGCGTATAAGTTTCCATACGTATACGCTCCAGGAGGAGCGCGAACTCCGCGTTGTAATACGCGGAATCCCTAAAGAGTTAGATGTAGAGCTCGTAAAAGCCGACCTGTTAGAACAAGGCCTACCAGTGAATTCTGTGCACCGTATGCACACCGGTCGCGGTAGGGAGCCATATAATATGGTTCTAGTCGCTCTCCAGCCTACCCCCGAGGGTAAGAAAATCTTTAACACACAGACCGTCTGTAGGCTCTCTGGTATCGCTGTCGAAGCCCCCCATAAAAAAGGCACTCCTAGCCAGTGCCATAACTGTCAATTGTACGGGCACTCTTCCCGTAACTGTCACGCGCGCCCCCGATGTGTTAAGTGTTTGGGCGATCACGCCACGGCCCTCTGCGCTCGCGACCAAAAAACCGCGACGGAACCGCCTAGCTGCGTCCTGTGTCGAACACAGGGTCACCCCGCGAATTACCGTGGTTGCCCCCGAGCCCCTAAAATAAATCGCCGCGTCGCCCGCCAAAACCGCCTCCGAGCTTCCGGCCCAGACATCAAAGCCTCGGCACCCTCTGCGTCGCAGGCTAAGCCAGCGTTCGTTCCGGCGGCGGTGCCCAGTGTCTCGGCCTGGGCAAAACCGCTGCCGTACACGAACACGGCTACAACTCCCTCCTCCGCGATTCGTCCCGCCCCCGCGACTCGTCCCTCTCCCGCGACTTGCCCTCCGACCGCGTCCGACAATCTCGCTTTAGCGATCGACTTCTTTCAGTCGATCAACTTTGAGCGCGTTAACGCTTTGGGCGACGCCATTCGCGCTGCCTCCACTGCACAACACTTTATCGCCGTTGTGCAGGAATACGCCGACGTATACGCGTCATTAAATACGTACGTCCTCCCCTCACTCCGCCGGTAATCAATGGCGTATATAAGTAGAATAAAGCCCCTATCCGTAACGATAGGATTTTTTAACGCTTACGGTCTCGCAAATCAACGTGATCAGGTTTCTGACTTTTTGCGTGACCACCAAATTGATATCTTTTTAGTGCAGGAGACCCTACTTAAGCCCGCGCGCCGTGACCCTAAAATCGCGAACTATAACATGGTCAGGAACGACAGGCTCTCTGCCCGTGGTGGTGGTACCGTCATTTACTATAGAAGAGCCCTGCATTGCGTCCCGCTCGATCCTCCCGCGCTCGCTAATATCGAAGCATCAGTGTGCCGAATCTCACTGACGGGACACGCGCCGATCGTTATCGCGTCCGTTTATCTTCCACCGGATAAGATCGTTCTAAGCAGTGATATCGAGGCGCTGCTCGGTATGGGGAGCTCTGTCATTCTGGCGGGCGACCTAAATTGTAAACACATCAGGTGGAACTCACACACCACAACCCCGAATGGCAGGCGGCTTGACGCGTTAGTCGATGATCTCGCCTTCGATATCGTCGCTCCGCTAACCCCGACTCACTACCCGCTAAATATCGCGCATCGCCCGGATATACTCGACATAGCGTTATTAAAAAACGTAACTCTGCGCTTACACTCGATCGAAGTAGTTTCAGAGTTAGATTCAGACCACCGTCCCGTCGTTATGAAGCTCGGTCGCGCTCCCGATTCCGTTCCCGTCACGAGGACTGTGGTGGATTGGCACACGCTGGGCATCAGCCTGGCTGAATCTGATCCACCATCGCTCCCGTTTAACCCGGACTCTATCCCGTCTCCTCAGGATACCGCTGAAGCCATAGACACCTTAACGTCACACATCACCTCGACATTAGATAGGTCATCGAAACAAGTTGTAGCGGAGGACTTCCTTCACCGCTTCAAATTGTCCGACGATATTAGGGAACTCCTTAGAGCTAAGAACGCCTCGATACGCGCCTACGACAGGTATCCTACCGCGGAAAATCGTATTCGAATGCGTGCCCTACAACGCGACGTAAAGTCTCGCATCGCCGAAGTCCGAGATGCCAGATGGTCTGATTTCTTAGAAGGACTCGCGCCCTCCCAAAGGTCTTACTACCGCTTAGCTCGTACTCTCAAATCGGATACGGTAGTAACTATGCCCCCCCTCGTAGGCCCCTCAGGCCGACTCGCGGCGGTCGATGATGACGAAAAAGCAGAGCTGCTGGCCGATACATTGCAAACCCAGTGCACGCCCAGCACTCAATCCGTGGACCCTGTTCATGTAGAATTAGTAGACAGTGAGGTAGAACGCAGAGCCTCCTTGCCACCCTCTGATGCGTTACCACCCGTCACCCCGATGGAAGTTAAAGACTTGATCAAAGACCTACGTCCTCGCAAGGCTCCCGGTTCCGACGGTATATCCAACCGCGTTATTAAACTTCTACCCGTCCAACTCATCGTGATGTTGGCATCTATTTTCAATGCCGCTATGGCGAACTGTATCTTTCCCGCGGTGTGGAAAGAAGCGGACGTTATCGGCATACATAAAACCGGTAAACCAAAAAATCATCCGACGAGCTACCGCCCGATTAGCCTCCTCATGTCTCTAGGCAAACTGTATGAGCGTCTGCTCTACAAACGCCTCAGAGACTTCGTCTCATCCAAGGGCATTCTTATCGATGAACAATTCGGATTCCGTACAAATCACTCATGCGTTCAACAGGTGCACCGCCTCACGGAGCACATTCTTGTGGGGCTTAATCGACCAAAACCGTTATACACGGGAGCTCTCTTCTTCGACGTCGCAAAAGCGTTCGACAAAGTCTGGCACAATGGTTTGATTTTCAAACTATTCAACATGGGCGTGCCGGATAGTCTCGTGCTCATCATACGGGACTTCTTGTCGAACCGCTCTTTTCGATATCGAGTCGAGGGAACCCGCTCCTCCCCACGACCTCTCACAGCTGGAGTCCCGCAAGGCTCTGTCCTCTCACCCCTCCTATTTAGCTTATTCGTCAACGATATTCCCCGGTCGCCGCCGACCCATTTAGCTTTATTCGCCGACGACACGACTGTTTACTATTCTAGTAGAAATAAGTCCCTAATCGCGAAGAAGCTTCAGAGCGCAGCCCTAGCCCTAGGACAGTGGTTCCGAAAATGGCGCATAGACATCAACCCAGCGAAAAGTACTGCGGTGCTATTTCAGAGGGGAAGCTCCACACGGATTTCCTCCCGGATTAGGAGGAGGAATCTCACACCCCCGATTACTCTCTTTAGACAACCCATACCCTGGGCCAGGAAGGTCAAGTACCTGGGCGTTACCCTGGATGCATCGATGACATTCCGCCCGCATATAAAATCAGTCCGTGACCGTGCCGCGTTTATTCTCGGTAGACTCTACCCCATGATCTGTAAGCGGAGTAAAATGTCCCTTCGGAACAAGGTGACACTTTACAAAACTTGCATAAGGCCCGTCATGACTTACGCGAGTGTGGTGTTCGCTCACGCGGCCCGCACACACATAGACACCCTCCAATCCCTACAATCCCGCTTTTGCAGGTTAGCTGTCGGGGCTCCGTGGTTCGTGAGGAACGTTGACCTACACGACGACCTGGGCCTCGAATCAATTCGGAAATACATGAAGTCAGCGTCGGAACGATACTTCGATAAGGCTATGCGTCATGATAATCGCCTTATCGTTGCCGCCGCTGACTACTCCCCGAATCCTGATCATGCAGGAGCCAGTCACCGTCGACGCCCTAGACACGTCCTTACGGATCCATCAGATCCAATAACCTTTGCATTAGATGCCTTCAGCTCTAATACTAGGGGCAGGCTTAGGGACCCCGGTAACCGTACTCGTCGAACTCGACAAAGAGGTCGACGTGCAACCTAACCCATGCATCAGCCCGCTGAGTTTCTCGCCGGATCTTCTCAGCGGGTCGCGATTCCGATCCGGTAGTAGATTCATTCGCGAAACAATTGCTCTTGAGTTGTTAGGTCTCCTTCGGAGGCGCTCGGGCAGTTGTTAGCAAATCCCACCCCTCTTGGCTGAGCCTTTGCTCGCCCACCTGTCCTGGTGAAACTGGAAAGGCCTTCGGGCCACCAGTAAACTTTCAATCATAAAAAAAAAAAAAAAAAAGAAAAAAAAAATATTGCAGGAGTAAACGAGAATATAAAAATGCGAAAATACGAAATATTTATGGCTTACAGAAATAGTACATTGTGCACCAAGGGAGAAAAGTTGGACATTTCCTCCCGTGTGTAAAATTGCAAACACGTAGGAGAAAATGTCCAACTTTTTTCCCGCGGTGCACATACTATTTTTTCTCCTACCAGGCCGAAAGTTCATGGAGTACTGAGCCAGGGTCCAGGGGCGAAGCCCTGGCAGGGGCTAGGGGGGGCCTGAGCCCCCCCGTACTTATAAAAATCTTCGGCCCATTGGCAGTCAGCGCTGAGCTCAGCATTACTCAGTCGTTGGATCTAATCTCAAACTTCATTTTATTTGACCATTATCAAAATGGAAAGATATTTTCAAATTGACCATTATCAAATTTTTGACAGTCGTCGTGGCCTAAAGAATAAGACATCTGGTGCATTCGTGTTGAGCGATGCACCGGTGTTCGAATTTCAGGCAGGTTCCAATTTTTCTAATGAAATACGTACTCAACAAATGTTCACGATTGACTTCCACGGTGAAGGAATAACATCGTGTAGTAAAAATCAAACCCGCATAATTATAATTTGCGTAATTACTGGTGGTAAGACCTCTTGTGAATCCGCACTGGTAAGTACCACCACCCCGCCTATTTCTGCCGTGAAGCAGTAATGCGTTTCGGTTTGAAGGGTGGGACAGCCGTTGTAACTATACTTGAGACCTTAGAACTTATATCTCAAGGTGGAAGGCGCATTTACGTCATAGACGTCTATGGGCTCCAGTAACCACTTAACTTACCAACTAATCATTTATTAGACACATACATACTTTTGAATATATTATTTCATTTTCAGTAGATTTTATTTACGATTTTCCGCCCATTCAATCAACTTTTTAATCTTCAAATAACTTTCAAAGTCTAGTCTAGCTTGATTAATTAATTGTATTACGACCGAATATAATTATTTTGTTTGGAGGAGACTTGTGCCAATGTACAATTAAAGGTTATTGTTGTAAACAATTAAATTGAAATACTCTAGACCGTAAAACATTAACTTTTAATGAATGTATATACTGATTCTTTTAGTAATAGTGTTACACGCTGGGGTTCGAGATCAATAAAACTTCCTCCGAAGTACAAATTAAAACTCTATTAATTACTTAGAACACTTAAGGAACACTTTAAAATTCTCAATTCACTTCTTCCGCTTCGCTTCAGGTGATCCGTTCGCTGTTTCTCTTCGAGTAGTTCCGATTACTAACCGCCTTCGTCTCATCTCTGCAACGCTTTTATATTCAATATGACATCTCTACAATTATCGAGAACTTTCCCGGCAAGACCAGTCGTTTCGACATGTGTTTTCGCCATTTCACGATGGATGGCGTTACCCTTACCGGCGTAACAATTGTTTATGTTTTCTAAAAACAAGAAATACATATGGAGAGCAGGACTCTGGTGTGAATTGGGAGAGGCCTACGTCCAGCAGTGGATGACTGTGGGCTCATGATGATAGTGATGACATTTTTAGTTTAAAAAAGAACCGGTCTTTATTGGAGTCCACATGGAGAAGATAGTGCGGATTCCTTAAAACTAAGCTGCTCGAGAGCCCATATACCAACCTTGATACGTCGGAATCACATACATCGAAAAGACTTATCCTTCAAATTGATACACGAGAGAGGCATCCGGCAAAGTTAGCTATAATTATGGCATTTTTTTCCCTACCTATGCTGATGGCCTTTAGAGGCTATTTCAGCTTCTCCTTGACGTGTGGGTGAGCTCACGGGGCTCAAACCAGGAGTGTTGCTAACCTGGCCCTAGCAAGTGCAGTGTTGCCGCAGAATCTACCACCGGATCGTAAACTCGACCCACTGAGAAGATCCGGCGAAAAACTTAGTTGACTAATGATGACAGTACTTTCCCTTGTGGTCTCACAATAGTGTCACCTGACTGGTTACAAAAACTGGTGTGCTTTATTATTATTCATAGGATAGATAAAATTGTCATTAGACACAAATTGCACTATGAGATTTGAAAATGTAGTTGTAATAAATGTATTATAAAATAATCATATCATATATTATCAATAATATAAAAATGTATAATATAATATATAATATTATATATAATCCATTTTGGCTCTGTAAATAATTTCTTAGGAGTTTCCTACGAATTTTGGTGAGAATCATAATAGTTGAAGTGAAACTAGAAAAACTTTAACTAAAGCAATTTATATTACTCATCTCTTATTAAGCAATTTATATTACTCATCTCTTATTATGATTGCTCAAAATACCTATACTAAATCTTTCTACTGTATGTATATAAATATATGCAACTGCATTAAAATTTTTTGTTATTATAGTATAATTATTGTTTATCAAAAAATTATATTTTACCAACTTTCCCTAATAATCATTTATGTTGTGATTTATTTTTAATTCGCTCAAAATTAGTCAGCTCAATTATTATTTACTTGAATTATCATATTAAACTAGTGAATAGTGGTAGCAATCAAATAAATATCAAAACGATATTTAAATATTGTAAAAACATGTAAATACTTCCATAACTTGATCATAGTTTTATTATGTAATTAGAATCGCGTATAAATTTAATATTTGATAAAATGTAATGTAGCAAATAACAATTGATTAATAGCTTATATTTTGTTATGGTTAGAAGCGTTTAATATTATGTATTGAGGATATATTAGTAGAAGGAACAGTCGTATAATAATAGATCATATACATAGTAGCTTCTTCGGTTTTCGTGACTCGTAAATATGTCTATGTAAATATTAATATTTTTATGATTTATTAGCCTATTTATTAGTTGCATTTATTATTTGAAACGTTTCAAAAAAATAAATTTTTGGTGGCCTCACAAACGACAAAGGTGAATGACCGAAGATAGTGCCAATTACCGCCTATTTTTTTGTATATATTAATGTGTTATAATAGAATTATATACTAGTCGTGCTCCGCCTTTCCACCCGCATTGAACTTTTAATTGGGAAATAATTAAAGACGCGTAATTTTTCCGGAATAAGATATTACTTGTGTCATTTATACATGTACCAAATAAACTAAAAATAAATATTGTGTACCTTGAACAAGGTGAAATAATAGTAAGCACGATCGGAATTAGCTCCAGACTCAATTCAGGCAGTTTTTTAAACGTTTTACGTAACAATACAAATAATAAAAAAATCCATATTATTAATATTAACATTATAAATATTGTTGATGAGATGTGAGTTTGTTTCCAGTATTATTATTACTAAGCTGTTAAATGTCTTCAATTTGGATATGGATCTCTTTTTCGCTTAAGGCCTCCCACAACTTTCTTCATAACCGCCTGTCTTTGCTTTGGCTTACACAATTGTCTCCTGTCACCTGTATAATATAATCATCCTTTTCTCCTTTATTTTCCGTTATTTCACATTATAGTTCATTTTTATCATTATACAATAAAGTACAATACCGTAAATATATGTACATACATATATTATTAACAGGAAAAAGTTATTAATATTATAACTTTTAAATTTTACTATGTCTTAGCTTTTCTATGTGTTGGAATCGATTCCGAAGTCCTACACATATTTATCTACTCAAATACAAACGCTGTTACCATCAATAGATATTTGTATCTCTTAAGCTGTATCTGTATCTAGTGTAAAATCGAATCTAATTGAACATGTAAACTATTTAATAACATTGTAATTATTTCAACTAACTATATATACCGCTTTTTGGATTATTAATATAAGTATTTGTATGTATAAAGTAGTGTTTTAAAATATGCGATATGATGTGATCGGTTAAATATATCTTGTTTTTTTATAGATTGTTGTGTTTTATTATTAAATTTATGACCCAGCTGTCGCAAAGCAGACTGCAAAGTTAGAAAGCGGCTTGACTGTCTCACCAAAATTTCCGCTATATCATAAAAAAAAACAAAAAATCGAAATCTGATGGCAGGAAAAACACTAAAAAACTCAAAATCGTTTAATTATACAGCTAACTATAGCATATACGAATTGTATCTTAATTACGAATTATTGCCACTAAAACGTCGCGGTAGGCAGCGGCCTGGCTCTGGCCCTGGCATTGCTGAAGTCTATGGGCGACGGTAGCCACTCACCATCAGGCGGGCCGTATGCTTGTCTGCCTACAAGGCAATAAAAAAAATGGACGTTAAGTAGTACTTAGTAGTAAAAAGGTACTTGTGTTTGATAATGTGGTATTCTAAAAATAGTCTACTATATCTATGTTGCAAATAAATTTAAAACAAGAGAAAACCTAAGTTGTGGCCATTGAATTTCGTTAAAAAAACACACAATTTCTTAATGCAAATTACATTACAATCAAGTTAAAGAGATAGCTGTGTAATTTTAATACACAGTTTAAGCAATAGCAGGTCACGTTCGCAAAACTGAGATAGCTAATGTTTCAAAGCAACCAAACCTTCCAATTACCCATAAGTCACATTTTTATCCAAAGTAACTTTTTACTAATTGTGGTTTTGTTCAGTCTTGACTTTTGTTAAAGTTGATTCCACATTTACTACGAGTATAATATATACTATAGATATGTTGAACACTATGGGGGAACAAAACAAATCTGTCACAGATGAATCACTGATTTGTTTTGCTCCCCCATAGACCTATATTTTGATCATGGCTAGATCCCAACAAAATCTGTTTTTAATAATTATCTCATAGTAATTTAATAAAAACAGTTGTGGCCGCAGAGGATTTACTTCAAGAACCATATGCTATTAGATGATTTTCGTGCAAAACTGTTTAGAGATTGCTTCGTTTGTCTAGTAGTGATCCCTCAGTATAGCTCTGTATCCTCGTAAATTCCAGGTCAAAGCCACAGGATATCTATGCGATATTTGGTATTTGAAGCTTGAGTGTATATTATATATATATACACATATGTCTCGTATCTGTCTTTCTGCAGCAACAGAAGATGAAATCTTGATAAATTTTTTTGTCCTTGTAGGCAGACAAACTTACGGCCCACCTGATGGTGAGTGGTTACCGTCACCCATGGACTTCAGCAATGCCAGGGGCAGAGCCAAGCCGCTGCCTACCGTTTAATACTCTCCACAAGCCTCGTTTGAAGAAGGACATGTCATAGTGCTCGGGAAACACCGTGGAGGGGAGCTCATTCCATAGCCATAGCCGGATGGTACGTGGCAAAAAATGCCTCTGGAAACGCACCGTCGATGACCGTAGTGGCTCCAGGTAGTATGGATGAACTCTACTCCAGTGGCGGGCAGTGCGATGGTAAAAACGAGATGATGGTATCATCTCGAATAGTTCTTCAGAACACTCCCCATGGAAAATACGGTACAAAATACAGAGGGAACCGAAATCCCTCCGCGGACCCAGAGGTTCAAAACGATCCGTGAGAACGAGATTATCGACTTTGGATCCTTCAATTTTTAACATAAATTTATGATAATTAGTTACAATGAATACTTAGAATAGATTATTATACCTACCCTAATTATATAAAGCTTGTCATAATTAAGCTCTACGTACAAGAACAGCCTTCAACCTGTCACTACAGACATCAACCATTTCACACAAAGCGGTAATTCCCTTAAAGCTCTAGTTTTACAATTTACACTAAAACCACAAAGTTCTTTGTGTTGAAGTTAATTTCGAGGTACTTTCGCATAGGGTACATATCAAATGAAATTTACTTTTCGACGCTTTTGGTACGCAGCGAAGCTTTTGGACATTTATGTTTGATATAGCGTAGTATAAAGTAGACATTGTAATTTGAAATGCTTTAAGGATTTTTTTTTAGTTTTAGCCAACATTTCGTTTTTATCATCGCACCACCCGCCATCGGACTAGAGTTACATTGAGTAGCTCAAATCAAAAATGTTTTGCGTAAAATGGGTTTCTTCTCAAGAGGTTTTATTAGCATGACTTCAGCGTAAGACGTCCGATTAACATGGAACTTTGCGGATGCTTTATGGAACAGTTTTATTACTTTGGCCTTTTAATATCTTATTAAAATTACCAAGATAAAACAAAGTTCAGCTTTATCTTAAAGCGTTTTAGCTTTTAAATTTGGTTTAATTATTTTAAAGAAAGGCCTATGAACCGATTATAATATTACCTGATTCATGTAATAATCTCATGTGCATGTAGGCATTTTTACATTATTTTACACTAAAATTAACAGATGATTAAAAGTATCCTGAAGCTACTTGATCGACTGCAATTTCAGCTAATCAAAGATTTTTCAATAACACAAAGAGGCAGGTTTAGCGTAGGGAAATAAAAAAATACTAACTGTAATATAATTGCACTGTGCGAAGGCTATGTGATCCATCACAGCGTAGGAGCGGGTCCAAATGAAACATACTCTGTAACAGGTGCTCCCAACATGTTGAGATATCAATATTTTAATAACAATAATGCTATTAAATAATGTAAGTACTTCGGTATATTTTTAACTGTATAATATTTAAGTGAATATATTTGGGCCTGTCTAAAATATGGCCAATTTTTATCTCTGTAAATGAAGAGACTAGATTACAGATCTCTTATATACGAGTTTTAAGCTTGACACCCACAACAAATATTAGCATTATCAGCACACTTATTCCTATCAAATGTTCTCTAAGTTAGAATACTATTAACCTATCATTCATTAACTATAAATACCATTGTTTTACTGGATTCTAAAATGACTATCTTATTTTCAATAACCAATGTGCGCTTGTTTGTAAAAAATAAAAATACTTTGAAATATAAAACTCTAAGTGTCCAGAATTCAATTCCCGCAGAATCATCTACTACTAGACTGGGGCCTCTCCTGATATTTTGACTGACCTCTGACCAAGTATAGCCTCACTATTTATTAGATTTATTCTCCTACTGTTATGTAAACCAAAAGAATAAACTACTGCATCACGCTTATTTTTGTTTTAAAATCCAAGACACTTTATATCTGCCAAAGTCACGTCCTTAGGAATCCATCAGATCCAATAGCTCTCGCATTAGATACCTTCAGCTCAAACACCAGGAGCAGGCTGAGGGACCCCGGTAACCGTAGGTAGTAGATTTATTCGCGAAGCAGCTGCTCTTCAGTTGTTAGGTCTTCTTCGGAGGCGCTCTTGCATCTGTTAGCAAATCTCACCTCACCTGGATGAGACTTTGCTCGCACACCTGTCCTGGTGAAACTGGAAAGGCCGACGGTCCACCAGTAATCTTTCAATCATAAAAAAAACTGGCAAAGAGAAAGACAAGTATGTTGAGCTAATGTTTACTAATAGAATTCGGTTGTTATTTTAGCAACGATATATAACTTATGTAATGTCATTTTTGTGAATGTCGAAATAAGTCTCGCTGCTGCTAGAAGAAAATTTGGAAGTAAATATTAATAATATAAAGAATAAATTCACGCATCTTGTAGACATTTCTTGTACATAAAACGTATTCATTGAAGAAAAACTAGTATTTCTTGGGAATTGTCTTTAATCGATAACAGAAGACGGATAGGACAATTTATTGCCTCATTTGTGATATATTGTATTAGTTGGCCCTAAACCAAACAAAGGTCAAGGCCTTGGTCTGATCCCTTGAGGACAAAACACTGTGGTTATTATAGTTAGATGAAATTAGAGCGATAAAGGGCTTCGAATAACCAGCACAAAATTTATCGACTCTCAAATGAAACAGTCTTGGTACTCGTATATAATTAGACATTGTGGGCTTTTAGATGTTGAGTTTTGAAATGAATCACATTCGTCTGTGGGGATTCAGTACTTTTCTAGATTTCTGATTTTTTTTGAAGTAAGCTTTTCAGTAGAAGTCTTCATAATTTTCTTGACAAATACCCCCCCCACAAAAGCCTCATTCAACATTCAATTCGATGAAGTTTCGATTATTGTCGACCACAATGCACTGCAGTAATCCACCGATATGAGGCTCTACTCAAAAGCTAATATGTGCCATGCTTGTGCTATTGTGGGCTTCACAAAGCAACCTATACGGGATGTGACTTCAGAGTATTTAGGATCTAAACCATAAGACCTCAACTTCATCTGAGGTTTCTTAAAAAATATTATCAAATGACTCAGCTTCGGTTATGTATAAAATGTTATGCTTGGAATTTGACTCCTAGTTTTTTGAAAGTAATAACATTTTGGACATTTGATTTCAAGTTACTTAGTTATTAAAATAATGCAATGAGTATACCATTAAATAATATACAATTTGAAACCTATTAAAAAGAACGTCAAATTTGAGTATGGCGGGCATAAAAAAATGTAGAAAAAGACATGAATTGATGACTGGCCAACTATGTAGTGACTTATCCAACGGTATTATATTATTTAACTACAATAGAAAAGTATATTACGGCGCGTGATATTTTTGAATAATCTAATGAATTGAAATAATGGGCCAATGACCCCATGACTCACAAGACTATTCATGTTTAATTAGTAGAATATTATCAGCAATAAAGTCGATAATATGAGGAGGTGTAGTCTTAAAAATACTTGGAAGGTCTGTGTGAAAGATGATATGTGACAGAAGAGTGCAGAGGTGATATATATATAGGCCTGAATGGAAAAAGAGAACATGCTGTTCCGACTCCAGATAGTAAGATAATGGCAAGTTGAATAAGATTACCAATAAATTCTAACTGACCAAACAACTCATACCGAAAATTAATGAGACACTTTTTACGGAACTGACCTCCCAATGTAGTTTATTTAAACTTAGTTCCAGATACTCAGTAATGAGCGAGTTACTGGAATAGGGGAGGATAAGACTCCGCTAGTACCCATATTAAGTGATGCGACAGTATTCATGCTCAAATCCCGCAGTCAGGTCACAATTTTATTAATAAAATACGCATTTAGCTCACATCCACAAATGACTTTCATTATCTAGGAGGAGCTCTTACACCAGTCTAATAAAAAAGGAGAATGTGTAAAGTAAGGCGTTCTTTAGTTCTTTTTAAAATTTGCCCGTTTGCTTTTAAAATAATAAATACATACTTCCCGCTGCGTTTATAATTTTAAACCGTACGACACCTCGGATAATAGTTAAGTTGTCTCGAATCCCGAAGTCAATTCCCGACGTATTGTCCCACGACGAACGACAAAATCTATTTCGTTTTGAAGCTTATGAAATATTTTTCAAAATGTTTTCTGGTTTACGCCGCACAGAATGGTATTTGAAAAGGCCGTTCTATGCTTTTGAGACTTCAATGTCGTTCTGACAGTAAGGCTTTGTGATGATACCACTTAGAGTGGTATTTTGCCCGGATCATTTAAAATACTAAGGAACGAATCTGCCTACATTCACTATGAGTTGGATGTGGTGATAGAAAATGTCAATTTATTTAAGAAATAGTTCTTGGAATTCAATGGATTATAATAATAGTAGGTACGACAATATATTATTTTTTTGCATCTTTACAATGAATGTTTAAGAAATATTGATATATATGGTACCTAAAAGTAATAGTCTAGACATCCAAAAATTAAAGCTTCCAAAAAACCACACACGAAAACACATAAATATTTTCAGCAAAAAATGTAGAAATGTATTTTGGGCAAACACTATCCATTATGTCCATATAACCAGACCGTATTATCATAAAATATCTAGTGTAATTCATTCGTAGGTATTCGTATAGTGTTTTTTTATTCGGTTTTCGTGAGCTGTAGGCACAATGAAAGCAACATTATCGGATTAATCGCGATTATTATTGTCATCTTCTTATTCTTCTTCTTCATAGCGTTTTCCTAGTCTAGTATCAGGATCCGCTTTCCTACTTACTTTTACTTTCTTACTTTCCTCCACTTTGCGCGATCTTTGGCATCTTCTGGGTGAGATGATTCTCTTCGATATCCACCTTTACCACATCCAACCAACGTTTCTTGGGCTTACCGCGGAATCTTGGACTCGGTACGTAGGTTGAGGCATCTATTTCTATTTATTATTGTCATCTATACTAATACATAAATCTACGTGTTTTTACGTATGATCCGTTATAACTACTGAACCATGCATCCGATTGACTTGAAACTTGGTATCCATGTAGAAAATACATGTACGTAATGGATAGGGTAATATTTATATGAGTGTTGGACTCCCTTATAATAATGCCCAGCGAAGCGGGCGAGTACGGCTAGTCATAATATATTATTTCTGAGGTATTGAATACTTAAGAGATTTCCTGGTCACGGAGGGAATAAGGTGTTTGTTATTTGTCGTCATTTTGAACTTTGTACTATATACATATTATTTTAAAAAGACATAGTAGAGATTTTTTTATTTTTATGGCTTCGATGGCTGGACGAACTCATAGCCCACCTGGTGTTAAGTGGTTACTGGAGCCCATAGACATTTACAACGTAAATGTGCCACCCACCTTGAGATATAAGTTCTAAGGTCTCCGTATAGTTACAACGGCTGCACCACCCTTCAAACCGAAACGCATTACTGCTTCACGGCAGAAATAGGCAGGCTGGTGGTACCTACCCGTGCGGACTCACAAGAGGTCCTACTACTAGTAATTGAATTTTCTTTGCATTTTCTTTAAATGTATTCAATTACAATTTCGAGTATGATGAAAAATTAATATCTCTAAATAGTAAAAGCGATGAATGAACAGTAAAATATTTGAATAATGAAATATCTGATGAAATTGAAAGTGCAGAAAAAGACTTACGAAATAAACTTAAGAGTTAACTCACCCTGTGAATGGCGGATAAAGATGAAGAAATTTGGATGTGACACTCGACAGGAGTCTCCCGATGTCGAATCAGTGGAGTTGGAAACAGTGGTTTTTTTTGTGAAATAGCACTTTTACTGTATAACAAGACGTCACACGGATTAATCGCATGTGATCCCTTATGTGATTTCAACACAACTGGCACTTCGATCTCGTGTCTGAAGATGGGCGTCTAACTATGAAAAATAATTTAAAATATTTAGCTTTGTCACGCTCTAATATCGAAGATTTAAACTAAGTATAAAATATTCGAAATTACGGAATAGTATTATTAGCATGAACGGCAATAGCTTCATTTAGCTATAAATCGGCATTTAAATATTATTATCAAAGACTGTAATCTTCTGCGAAACAACCTGAGCATTGTGCTTTTAATATTTACAATATTCAGCGTCTACTCTATGACGCAAGACAATGCGCTTTTCTTTATCCAACAAAGAGGGCCGTGAAAGAGACGGTATTCTGAGTTGAGAATGGTTTATTTAAGAGAAATCTACTGAATAAATTCTTTTGTTTCCCTCACTTCAATGCGTCAGACTGCAACAGATAATAGAGCTTCCTACTTCCAATGGGCTTTTTTAAGCGGGGCTCACGGTCAGCTTTATTTTTGGATTAACGAAATATAGAAAAATTTAAAATCGGCATACAACTCGCAATCGAACTGTAAATTGCAGAATCATCGCCTCACTGTCTAGGCCTATAGTGGGTAAAACTCTTTACAAATTTTCACCACGGTGATGCGCTAGTTCTATATTCTTGAAAGGAAGTTTTTGCGGGGGCGAGTATCGCTAAAAGATGAACAAAAATAGGGGCAGGCTGAGGCTAGGTTATGAGGAGTAGACGTACCTGCCAACCCATCGCTAGTTCTTACAGGATGCAGAATTCAACGGACGTGACTGCTAGACGATGCGTAATGGCGGCGGCTGGCCTGACGACTTGACACGACACTCTTCTAAATTATTTGTTCATAAAACTGGTATACCACTCGCGCAACGACGAGTATGATCGTCAATAAGAGTTCGTATTTTAATAGAAAATTAATAAAGGTCCATAAAAATATTTAGGTGAAAAAACATGTGCGTGTACAACGCGTGTGGTGCGGTCGGCCATAGTCTTCTTTTTTTTTATATATATAACTGGCCATGCGATAGGCTTTATGTCTACTCTCATTAAAAGAAAAACAGCCTATGTAGGTATTATGAAATGAACGTCACAAAAACTCATCCGCCTCTGGAAGCTCATGCATCCGATCGTTGCAAAAGCCAAACAGAACGAACGAAGAGAAGAATAGAGTGGCGCAAATCCTCTTACAAATCTCGTTAAATACCTGCCTAACAATTAACAATTATGACCACTTCCTGAGTAGCAGCTAACCATGAAAATATGTGAGCGCAATATTACATGAATACCATCGCCTAATACTCAACTGTGGGCCAAAAATAGTTCTTAAATTCGTACAACAATTACACGTACAAGACATATTTGTCGAAGAAATAGTCAGGTAACAGTCAACCCCAATGCCAGGTAATTAGTGGGGTCCACAGATCCAAAGATCAAAGAGTCATCGCAGCAACCAACCACGAGACAATAGGTAAGTGGCAAAAATAGGCGAGATGACGGTTATTTTTTTATTGCTTAGATGGTTAGATGATCTTATAGCCCACCTGGCGATCAGTGGTTATCGAATCAACAATGTACATGGCGCCACCGAATACGGTTACATGTCACGTCTTAAGCACGTCTTTATTAATAATAGTTTTGAGCTTTAACATTGTGCTATGGTCTTCTTTTCACAGCTTGATCATCATTGTCATGTACGTACAACCCTTAAACCAATTCTCACGGGAAATTGACATATCAAGTACAAGATTAATCCCTTAAACTACTATTTTTAGCAATATCCGTTTTTCATCTGATGTTCGTAATGAAGATAAAATTTGATGTTGATCCAGAAAAATTATAAAGTTGCCGTTAATGCCAATATATTCAATACTTTATTTTATATCTCTGGGAGGACGCCGTTCCCATTTTGGCATCTATGTTGTTGTTGTTGTTGTAGTCCTAGCGTACCCCGCTGGTACATAGGGCCCTCACAAGTTGTCTCCACTTTACCCTGTCTAGCGCTTGCTCCTTGACATCACTCCAGGTCACGTTGGCAGTCCTCATCTCATTCTCCACGGTGCGTCGCCAAGTGTGTACAGGGCGACCAGGTCTTCTCCTGCCAAGCGGTTGCCACTCAAACGCGATTGATACTGCGTTGACTCCGCTGCGCCGTAGAGTGGCATCTATAGCCAGGAAGAATTCTGGTCTATCCTAGCACGCAGAAAAAGCAATAAATTTCTGTAAACGCCCAAAGAGAAATTTCAATGGACGTCAAAAATCACTATTATCCTGTGTTCACAGAAATTCACAACACAAATTAAATTAAACTATCAATATTCAAAACACGTAATACGATCAATTTGTAACCGCTGGAATAGTTCACGGACTGAGCCCAAGAAACTTAAACAGAAATTAAACAAGAGATTTGAGTTCACTCGATCCCATGGTTGACCAAAATGGAAACCTCCATTTTGAAGCAATTAAGATATTATGGAAGGGTACGGGGGGCGTTGCTCCCTTGGGAGACGATAGTTGAGACCAAGATATAACTAAGAACATAGATGCGTTTAAGGTAAAATCTGTTTTCCGAAGTTAGGGTCGCTTTGTAGATTGTGTCAATGTTTGGTGAATTAAATTAAATGACTTGTTAATAACTTTACGGTTCTCTGTTCTTCATAGTTCGCTTGCTGCTGAGGATCGCGAATACATGTGACTTTCCTCCATAGTGCTCGGTCATGGGTGGCATGGATCACACGGTATAGACTAACACCAAAATTAGGATCTTCTCTAATTGATCTCTGGGAGACCGCATGATTTGTCCGAAGAAGCTTATAACACGTTCTTGGCAAACGGCAAGGAACCTTTTTTGGATGTTTAGCTCTAATAAAATGAACCCGTTAGCTTTCATGTCAGTCCGTGATATTATGGTTACGAAGCAGTAAATGTAAATATACCAGATATAGGTGTTAAACAGACAGATGCTTTACATATAAATGCAGATGATAACGACAAACAAAATAGCTGCTAAAATAAGATTTTACCTGACCATATATCATTTTGAGATTGCTTTCACTCACGTATGTCTGAATGACACTTTAGCACTCTTTCGACGGTTTTTATGACTAAGATAATTTTGAAATCCTGTTTACTTAACATAGTGTAGCTAATTCTAGATTAAAGAAAAGTCATCAAAGGACATTCCTGTTTTTTCTGTGCACTTTCTCACTATTAGGCTGTAGCATAATAAGCACTATAATTAATTTATATCACACATTAGTACGTCTGAACTAAGATCGCGCATGACGCCTATTATCTAGATGACGTCATTGTCTATCCCAACTAATAAAAACAAAATCATCCGTTGTTCTCATTTAACTGAGAAACAATTTTATCGTTCCACAATTAGACAGAGATTGTTGGATCGAATTTATATCGGTGGCCAAACGTCTAAATTTGAAATTCGACTTTGAAGAGAACTCAACACAAAGAATTAACAATGGCCGTAGTTTAAACAGACAATTAACCGCTGAAAAATGACATTTGCAAAAGCGAGCCCGATCTGTTATGCAGATTGTGTTTTGCATTTTTGAAGCTTGTAGACATAGGGGACGTATTTAGATGTTAACGAAGGGGTACATTTTGTATTCAGAATGTTTTAAGAGCGCTAGTAGCAGTTAGGCTTATAAAGTTAAATGCTCAATTTAGACACAGAAGTTAGCCATAGGTATTATGTTGCAGCAAATATTAGCCTACATGTACCCATTTTCATAACAATATATGATAAGCATAATCTGAATTCACATTAAAAAAACTTGCAGTATAGAAAATAAGTCTGCCAAAAGATAATGACGATTATGGTAATTAATTGTGCTAAAATTGTGAGAAAATGGATACAAAGTTTTTCTGTCACAAAATATTTTTTATTTTGGGACACTTATTCAATGCAATTGAGATCTTGAGCTCCGGTAAGTTATGGAGAACAAGTGACAAGTCAGGTCGACTATTTATATACTGCTATGAGCCCACAGACGTCACCTGCTGAACTTAGCCTCTCCAAAGACTCGGCACACCCTATCTACACTAATGAAAGAATGCTTTTGGTCTGGCCCCCTAACTTTTTAGATTCATGCCTTCCCTTTGAAGTTCTCCCAGTTAAAGGTGCATTCTACACGTGTAAAGCACGTAACGTGAACAATGAACAAAGACAAAATTAACATTGTTTCTCAAATGCTACGTACATTAAGAAACTTGGAATTATAACATGTAAATTTTTGCTTGATTTTTGCGCTACATCCAGTTGGTGTGCTGTCGAAAAACAAAAGAAACTAGATTATATTCAAGATGATTGTTCTCGTTATCTAGTATTACTTGTACGTAGCATCGCAATGAAGATTCGGCGAACGCTTAGTCAGGCTTGTTCACTGGTAGCGAGAAATATAGAATCAATTTAAATTGAAACATCTTCAACTCTCTCAACAGCTCGCTTTAGTCGGCTAGGATCATTTCTTTGAGGCTCGCGGTATCATAGTGGCCGATTTCTGATCAGAGAACAGCTTTTTATTAACACATGCGAAAAAAATCTCCAATAATGTTCCAAAATATTTACAGTTCAAATTGAGTAAGCAATTTCATACAATTTGTCAACTCGGATCATTTATCCGTCCATCTACTACTGGATCGCGATTGCGACCCGCTGAGAATATCTAGCGTCAGCGAGAAACTCAGCGGGCTGATGTATGGGTTAGGTTTGACGTTAAACAATTTGATGAGTTCGATGAGAACGGCTACCACAGTCCCTATGCCTGTTATTAATATTAGAGGTGCATGCAGCTAATGATAAAGTTACGTGGATGGCGTTTGGCTCATGCGTGAGCCGGCGTCGGAGAGTAATCAGCGGCGGCCACTATGAGGCGATTATCACGACAAATCGCCTTGTCGAAGTACTGTTCCGACGTTAGCTTCAGGTGTTTTCTGATGGATTCGAGGCCCAGATCGTCATGTAAGTTGATGTTCCTCACGAACCGCCGTGCTTTGAGGGCTTATGAGTAAAAATGGGATTAAAGCGAATACCAGAATCGCATAGGTTATTAGCGTAAATATTTAGCAGCACTAGTGAGTATTTTGAGCTCGATGATTCGAAATTCGTGGGTTACAAGTCTGGACGGGAGATTTCGACATGTCTAAAGCAGCGTGACGGTACCTATTAACTATTTAACACCTGGTATTACGTAGAGAAATTTAAAATTATCAAGAAATGAAAAATCCTTCATTCTCGTCTTCAGCTACAGAAAATACCATGAATTATTCAAAACACTCCATGTCATTACAGTTTTCCTATAAGCAAAGCTATTAAATTAATAAAATTTTCTAGCTTAGGACTAAGAGCTTTCAATGAAGGCTTTAAAAGCCCTTCCCAAACAATATACGTGACCAAACCCAAGATATTCGAAGCTTAATATTTAATGAATGCAAGTTTAATGAAAACTTTAAGCTCGTTCCAGCTTTGGAGGCTCAAAAGTCGGCCGTAAAATGAAATAGAAGCCGACAGCGAGTCCGTAAAAGTTTAGTAACGGTTTTCTTAGATACGAGACGTATAAACTGGGTATCAACCAAATGCGAGTGTGAAGACGGATGAAAATAACTGCTTGATGGATTGCGTTGTTTCTTTTCGGGATTTGTTTAGGGAAAATCTCATGTGTCATTCATTTTTTTTATTTTCTAATCAAGCTAATGTATTATGCCTTATATGATTGATGCAATGACATAAATTGGGAGTGATTTCTTTTTTAACTGTTTTTATTTAACACGCTTTATTAGCTTAGTGTGTTTATGTGTACCTATATCACGGAATGTTTAATCGTCATTTACTGACTTCAGCAGTCCAATTCACTTGAAATTTTGCACTCCTATCATAAGTCGAAGAGAATACAATAATTTTATCATTTCGCTCTTATAACCTGACCAGTGGTGTTGTTCATTCGGTTTGCCATTTAAACGTGCTTATTAGTTGTTAAGCTACATATTGCCTATACATATATATTACTTGCATATTATATATTACACCGGTAAGAGTAACGCCATCTATCGCCGAGTAGCCGAAACGAATATCAACGGAACTAGTAACGTCGAGAAAGCTCGAGAAGTACAACGCCATCTATCTTCAGATAGCGGAAACACACGTCGAAGCTACTCGACTTGCCCAGAATGTTCTCGATAAATCTAGGGATGTCATTGACTGTAAAAGCGTTGCAGAGATAACACGAAGGCAGTTAGTAATCGGATCTACTCGAAGTAAAACTGCGAACGAATCATCTGAAGGGAAGCGGAAGAAATGAATTGAGAATTTTAAAGTGGTCGTTAAGTGCTTTAAGTGTTAACACGGTGTTAATTTGTACTTTGGTAGAATTTTTTTTTATCCCGAATCCCAGCGCGTAACGATGTTATAACCATGCGGGATAGATATATTTAAAGAAATCTTCAAAAATAAGAAAACGGCAACTACTCCTGGATTTTTTTCTCGAAAACACAGCAAAATCTCCTAAAGCTTAGCAGTTTCAGTACACCAGTTTTATTATGTCATTACCAAACTTTTAAACGCGTTTCAAGTATATTTTCATTTAGTTTCGCATACGGCTTTTACCATTTTAAAGACAGCTGAACGTAAAAAGTTTGAGTAATTAAACATTGAACCGGTGTATTTGCACAAACACTGAATCCCGAAACTCACCTCGTAAAATGCACATACAAATAAACTTGCATCAACTCATGCCATTATCTTACCAGAGATATACTGCAATGTTTATGTGCTTCGAAAGTAATTTGGGACCTGACGGTGGGAGGTCACATTTGGAAATCTAGAATGCCAAACTACTTAGTAACTGTTTGAAAATATACATGTGAAATATTTTCGTAAAATTTCTGACGCTTTGGAATGGCTTGAGCAAGCATCGAAGTCATCGTGGCCTAAAGGATAAAGCGTCCGGTGCATTCGTATCTAGCGATGCTACGGTGTTCAAATCCCGCAGGAGGGTACCAATTTTTCTTATGATAATATTGCTTAGATGGGTGGACAAGCTCACAGCTCACCTGGTGTCAAATGGTTACTGGAGCCCATAGACATTTACAACGTAAATGCGCCACCAACCTTGAGATTTATGTTCTAAGGTCTCAGTATAGTTACAACGGCTGCCCCACCCTTCAAACCGAAACGCATTACTGCTTCACGGCAAAAATAGGCAGGGCGGTGGTACCCACCCGCGCGGACTCACAAGGGGTCCTGCCACCAGTAATTACGCAAATTATAATTTTGCGGGTTTCATTTTTATTACACGATGTTATTCCTTCACCCTGGAAGTCAATCGGGAACATTTGTTGAGTACGTATTTCATTAGAAAAATTGGTACCCGTCTGCGGGATTCGAACACCGGTGCGTCGCTCAACACAAATGTACCGGACGTCTTATCCTTTAGGCCACGATGACTTCAGAGACCGCATGATTCTTTAATAATAGACGTTGATTATTAAATTTTAGATACAGTATTATGAATTGCCACTCATCTTAGGGTCCACCCACGGCCAATCCACTTGATTATTTATGCACCAGGTGCCTTAACTCCTACGCAACTGGCGCTCCGAATACTTGCTTAAGTAAACTGAAAAGACTTCGACAATTTCGTGAAGAGCATTTTAATCAATCAGCTGAGAAGTGATTGATGGATTCGAAGCTTTTACACCAAAAAACTATCTATTTTCATAAGTATTCTTTTTTTTTTTTTTTTTAATTAAAAATCTGAAATTTCAGTCTCAATAATTAGATGCGTGTCTTACTGTAAAATGTCCTAAGGCTTTTGATATAAGTCACGAAAATATTGCCGAAATTTGAAGATGTACTTCTAAGCTGTCAATGTTGATTATTTTCAATAATTACATAACAATCGAATTGGATGATTTGAAATCATTTCAACTTATTTTATCTCATTTACAAAGTAGTCTCTAATAAAACACTATCAGCATTATCTACGCGGGATATAATATACGCGCTAACACCGGCCCAAAACGAATATCTAAATCGTTGGAAAGCTCAACAAGTTTTTATTAAAATTTATTCTCCATTTTTTTATTTAACTCCTTAAATAAAATAACAACTACGAGTGTTAATAACAGTGTCTAACAAGTCTAATCTATCTTATTCCTATTCAAAATCCAAAATTCGAATTCTCTCAAACCGTCCCTTGAAATATTTTAGATGACAAGGTATATTAAACATACATTGCGAATAACTAAAATTACTATCTAGCTTCCGACCTTCTGCTTAGGAATTCGGCTGTGGCACCCGTTTTGCTTTGTGGCCGTGCTTTGATATAATAAGGTCGGATCCTGGTATTTGTGGTAGGCGAGGTGAGATCTATATTATATATTTATTACACAACTTATCTAATTTAACTTTCCAGTAGTAGTTACAAGGCGAAGGTTACATTTATTTCGGCGAGGTTACATAAAGTTACATAAAGTTTTAAATGGATGAATTGAATAATGAATTGTTGAATTGATAATTTAAACTATATTGGATTAAATTAAAATTTAAATGGATGACAAAGGATCTAAATAAAAGGATAGCTGTTAACAGAACCTGAGTACTTTATAGGTCATGAGATAAAAAAAAAAGTACTTACATTAAACGCAAATTGTTCAACTCCTGCAAAATTCCTTCTCAGATTCATAGTTGCGAGACTTTTTACCTTTACTGGTGGTAGGACCTCTTGTGAGTCCGCACGGGTAGGTACCACCGCCCCGCCTATTTCTGCCGTGAAGCAGTAATGCGTTTCGGTTTGAAGGGTGGGGCAGCCGTCAAAAACTATCCAAGAGAAAGAATTGAAATTAATGACATCTATAAAACATACATACTTAATCATAACTTATTTATTTATTTATTTATGTACACACAGAAAAGAAGACATAGTACAGAGTAATAGGAAAATTATGTACAAAGGCATATAGGAATAGGAAAATTATGTATGTGTATATTATGTTACAGAATCTTTAACGTCATTTATGTAGCATTGATAATGGAAATGTTCAGGGTGGACCAGGTCTGATCCACTAGTGATTTGGTGCCTACCAGACCTCATGGTCGTTGCAACACGATTCTTGCTGCTAACCTCAGGTTAAAAAGTACGTAAGGAGTTCGAGAAACTTATAACTTACTAGCTTTTGGCCGCGATTTCGTCCGCCTTATATATAGTTACTTTGGCATAACGCAAAATTTTACTCGCCTCTTCATTTACGTAGAAAGTTAAGAATAAATATTTTTGAATAATAGAATAGAATATAATAATAGAATAAAAATAATATTTTTCAATAATAGAATGTTAAGGAGCTATTTAAGGTACCAAAATGACGCTTTTTAACCGACTTCAAAAGAGGAAGTTATCAATTCGACCATAATTTTTTATCTATGTGTGTTCACCGATTTCTCGAGAATGCTTGACCCGATTCTGATAATTATTTTTATTTTTTATTTTTTTTGTTCGAAAGGGTAGACTTCCCGGATGGTTCTGTAATCATCAAGATCTGATGATGGGATCCTGGAGAAATCTAGAAAAATCTATAATAGTCTGTTTATAATTGTCTTAGCATGATGTTATATCCTTCCTATAGCCTTCCTCAATAAACGAGCTATCTGAAACTGAAAGAATTTTTGAAATCGGACCAGTAGTTCCTGAGATTAGCGCGTTCAAACAAACAAACTCTTCAGCTTTATAATATTAGTATAGATAAACTTATGATATCTCTACAAGAAACGATTTTGCAAACAGTAAAATCGGGTTCCAATAAATTTAAATTTGTATCTCGCAGCCCTAAGCTCGCACTGACAATTTTAATATTATTCCAAGTTTAAAATCAGCATCTTCATGTGAATTCTAAACAGCACTCAGACCCGGATTAGTACAACGTTAGTCGATAGCGTGAATATTCATCAGTGAATCGTCAGGTACACATTAGCTGTGTCCACTTCCCTCTGACGTACTTTGATCTGTGGTGTGCATTAAAATATCTACAGTGACCTTAACATTTACACTGCCCGCTGAAAAATCAGCTTAAATACAAACGATGACATTGCCATCAACATTGACAGCTTAATAAAATTATCCAGGGATAATTAACAATATTTTGTGATCGTTTGTGGGCGCTAATTTCTAGAACCATTGTATCAATGATGTACTTGTATAATATAACTATCAGCCATGATATCAATACTCACTCCTCTCTCTCTCTGTCTCATATCGTCATTCACACAATCCATCCATGTCTTCTTCGGTCAACCTCTTCCCCCTCTACTGCAATGATCTTATGTTGTATTAAAATTAGATATATTAGCCTAGCATTGATTGTTATTATTAAAGAAGAAGAGATGAAGATTTTCATCCGATTATATTACCATTTATTTTATTGCATAGACGGGTATACGAACCAGCTGTGGTTGGGCCGTAGCCCGCTTTGTATTGTGCGGTTACCAAAACCATCTACTGATACCATATGGCTATAAAGCCAACATAAACCACACCACCCACCTTAAGACATGAGTTCTTAGCTTCAGTTGTATAGCACAGAGGCTGCCCCACCCTTCAAACTGGAACGCACGACTGCTTTGCCAAAATGGGCAAAGTTATGTTACCTACCCGGGCGGACTTACAAGAAGTCCTACCAGTAATCAACTTAGTTATAAGTTTTACGGGCTTGATACACATTAAACGTCTATTAAGTTCTTATGTTACCTCATTATATAAATTGGTACCAGCCTGCGGATGTTGAATAGAGTCATAGTCGCAACACTTGAAAGGATTACCTAGCGTCTGACCAAAGGTCAAGACCACATCCAGATTCCACCGGAGCCAAGTGTAATATGCTGCTCTTCCCATATTTCTCTCCTCTACGATGTCCTTGACCTTTGAGCAGAATTCTTAATTTAGCCTCAGGCATTGAAAATATTCCTGAGAACCAATGACTACTTAATATAGTCTATAAAATAAGCTATAAGAAGTCACGGCTCATAAGTGCCTTTGATCGTAAAAATCACCAACATAAATATCAATTTTAAAGTCAATAAAAAGAAGAAGTTTTTTAAAAAATGAACGAAGATTTATTGCAATTTTCTCAATTGTCTGAGAAATCCTTTGGCGAATCGAGAGCGAATTGTTGAGCGTTTGATGATATCTCGTCAACGCTATGACGAATTCAGAAAAGCTAGTATTTCGGACAGTCATATAATGCAAATGAGTACGTAAAGTAAAATTCCTTCAGGAGTGCTCACAGCTGCATGCTGCCACCCCCCACTCCGCCGCTAAAGCTTGGATAGTTTTAGTGTAATAACCACAACCCAGTCACCGGAGCCCATCTTTTACAGTCCCAAATGTAATAAAAACTCCTATTCTTTAACTAAAAAGAATGTTAGTTTCGTGGCAAAAATGATAATAAGGTAAAACTGCATGATCTAACAGTGTAATCATGAGTCCGACCCGAATTTTTCAGTTAAGTTGCTTAACATCATATCAGTAAGCCTAATTTTAAAAAAATCGAAAAGAACAGAGATTTAAAATACAAATCGACGCTTGAAAGGCAAACGTGACTAAGCGACAATAACTGCTTTGTACATAAATGATAGGCAATAACCATATTCGATGCGCAAAAAAAAAATATTTCTAGGTCTATTAAAATCATTTCAATCCTACAGCTACTAGCTAGATTCTACTACAGCTGGATTCTTTAAAATAAAATTTTGTTTTCAGGTATTTCAACTTTAAACTAGTCTACTGTAAAGTTCACGCATTGTCGCTTAGTCACGTTTGCCATTCAAGCGTCGAAATATTAAAAAACAAACTGCATCAGTGCATTGAGACTGAATTTAATCTCATTAAGTTTAAAGTAAGCCTTTGGCAATCCTATTGGAACGCATACTTACTGGGCATTACGTGACGGCAGTGACTAAAGTCGCGGAAAGAATACATTTCAGCCGAGCGAACAAGCAAGATGGCGTTACACGTCCACAGCGGCTGACGTTACATGCAACTGTGAAATTTTGGATGCGGCATTTGACTATAAAGTTCTTTTTAACGGGAACGATCCCTTGTCTACAAATATGGACACTTTGATGACTAAGCTTTAGTAGTGTTAATGAGGATTATACATTCAAACGATTTATTTATTCCTCTTTTTCATCTCTTGTTGATGTGGTACCGGAGCCGGTCGGTCGTACGTCGATGATACTTGTACAGATTGGGGTTCCAGATAAAACGATGAACAGGTTCTTCTCCATGTAACATGATGATTTATTCAATAGATATGGCTTTATATGCAACTAGACACCATAACTATACTATGCGAGAATTCTTCTGTGTTATGGTAACAACGTCTATAGAAAGTTTCAACTCGATCGTCTTATAGGAAAAATATCTAATGCCTGAATTATAATCGCCTTTATTGTGTTCTATTGTGTATAAGCATTAAAACTTAACCTACTAGTGAATCGGAATCGAAAAACTTTTTTTTTCTGGACAGCGGGTCGCAGCTTGTACAAGACACCTAGGAAGTGCGCAGGGTATGTGGTACTTGACGATCTGCAGAACTTGAGAACAGACTGCGGACTCAAAGTGTTGAGGGCAGATCTTGGGTAGAGTAGGGTAGTTTCTGCAATTAACACTGCAATCAGACTTATAGCGTCACCCTTACCGATGGGTCGTCGAGGCGACCGTCTATAACCCCGGTGTCTGCCCTGACAGGCCGTCTTGGCGTTGTCGCTGCTGATACGCTGCTGGGTTAGAATCAGCCAACCGGTTGAAGTGCGATGCACAGCCGTTCCGGTTGTTCCTCTAAAGCAAACCTGTGAGACGATGAGAATGGCCTAGATTACAGAGCACGGTCATCAATGCGTCAGATCCTTTCTCCTGGGGCCCAGCGCTCTAGAATGACGCTAACGAACGGCACAGCATCAAATCCCTCAAACCGCCCCGTGAGCATCACCAGGAGAAGACGGCCTCCTCACGGAGCTGGACGAATGCGCTCCTCCGGTCCCAGGGTCAGCAGAAGGTAAAAAAGCGAATCGAAAAACTAAACAAATATTTTTGTTTTAATTCAGTTTAAAATAATGTATAGGTATTCACGAATCATTTTTCGGTCATCCTTTACATTCATCTCAACCATGGCGCGCAGAATCCGTGATAATCTACGACAGCTGGATTCTGCACTTAAATCTGATATTGCTCGAGACAACTCGCTTTTACACTTTAATAACGCGATTTTTTTAATTTCTCTTTTAAAATTCTGTAAGCTCTTACTATTATTTTTGAAATGGACGCAGTAGATTCTGGGCCAGTTTAATGGCGATAGTGATCCTGCGATATCAAGGGGAGTTTGCTACACGATAACTTCTTCTAGAATTTTTGCGTGACGACTTTAAGACATTTCCATAACACACAATTTACTGGTGGTAGGACCTCTTGTGAGTCCGCACGGGTAGGTACCACCGCCCCGCCTATATCTGCCGTGAAGCAGTAATGCATTTCGGTTGGAAGGGTGGGGCAGCCGTTGTGACTATACTGAGACCTTAGAACTTATATCTCAAGGTGTGTGGCGCATTTACGTTGTAGACATCTATGGGCTCCAGTAACCACTTAACACCAGGTGGGCTGTGAGCTCGTCCACCCATATAAGCAATAATAAAAAAACCACAAATCTTTAAATAAATAACACTCTTGTTTCATATTGGTAGGGCCTCTTGTGAGCCCGCACGGTTAGCTACAACCCCCCGCCAATTTCTTCCGTGAAGCGGTAATGCGTTTCGGTTTGAAAGGTGGGGTAGCCGTTGTAACTATACTGAAACCTTATACTCATATTTCAAGGTAGGTGGTGACATTTACGTAATACATGTCATTGGGCTCCGGTAACCATTTAACACCAGGTGGACTGTGAGCTCGTTCACCCATCTATGCAATAAAAAAAACAAATTTAAACTATGTTTACCAGCGTTTCGGGTTCTTCACCCAATTTATGATCACCGTTGACTGACTGTTTCAAATAAAAAACGCGAGATTTTTTTTTTAATTAACAGGCAAAACAGTAGGGAAAACCCATCATGGACACACAACACTACACGGGCTCGGGCAGCGCTGGACTCCAACCAGCTAAAACCTCCAATTTTGCCCTCACAATTTTTTTCCCATGTCGTTAACATGGCTCCTAATATTACGTTTGAATTATTTTTTTTTTTTTTTTTTTTATTGCTTAGATGGATGGACGAGCTCACAGCCCACCTGGTGTTAAGTGGTTACTGGAGCCCATAGACATCTACAACGTAAATGCGCCACCCACCTCGAGATATAAGTTCTAAGGTCTCAGTATAGTTACAACGGCTACCCCACCCTTCGAACCGAAACGCATTACTGCTTCACGGCGGAAATAGGCGGGGTGGTGGTACCTACCCGTGCGGACTCACAAGAGGTCCTACCACCAGTGATTATTTATTTATATTTATTTTTACCTAATGTAAGGGGCTATGGATCGGGAGTTTTTACTTAATTTTTGCGTACAGTCTTACAAAAATTAAGCTTTAAAATGTAAGCTTTAGGATTGTAATCCTAAACCTAAATCCTTGACGAGATATCATCTATTTTTATAAATCGTTTCAATTTTTGCATAATTCTTTATTCTTTATTGTACACACAGTTAATATTACAATAATTGCGTAAGATATAAAAAATGGCGAGCTTAACTCAACAATTGAGTTTTCTACCAGCTAACCGTTCTTAACGAAGGAAAGCTTTAAATGAGTGGGTAGAAGAATACAATCTAAACAATTTACAATTTACAATCTAGACAAGAACTTAATAAAAATAAAAATAAAACACTAATACATAATATATTAGACTACATATATATACATACACACATAAAATGTTTTCTTTTTTCAGGTAACAAACGCGAGATTATGCCTTAAACGTAGTTTTAGTTATCCATAGCATCTCCGAGGAGCACCGTTGAAATGTTTGGCATTTGGAAGGTGCCCGGGAAGTTCGATCGTTTAAGCCGACCCATTGAATCGCGACGCAAATTTTTGACATTTCGTGGTCGAATCCAAGTCAAGAGAAAATTACCTTTTTTATTTTATTATTGAACTAGAGGTTCTGTAGTAGTCGAAATTCGACTATAACTAATTGGAATTGTAAGTTTGTACACTATTATGATTGTATTTTATACTTCTATAATCACAAATTTCGCCAAGACTACACTAAAAAAAATATTAACAAAGACAAATAATATTTAATCTATTCTCAATTTGACAACAGACGTCAAGAACAAAAGCCTGACAATAAATAGTATGCATGCGTGTGTGCGTCAAATACATGGTACGTAGTGTGTGTAATGTTTTCTTGATCGATTTCATGTATCTTTTATGCATTATTTTAAAAAAATATGAGCGTTGTGCACTTCTTCTCTATATTTTCTATAAGTGTGGAAAATTTCATACTCCTCCGTCCGCGCAATTTTCGTAAAAAGGGATACAAAGTTTTTGCTTCACGTATTAATATATAGATGATCACTGGTGGTCCGGAGGCCTTTCCAGTTTCACTAGGACAGGTGGGCGAGCAAACGCTCAGTCAGGAGGGGTGGGATTTGCTAACAGCTACCCGAGCGCCTCCAAAGTAGCCCTTAGCAACTCCAGACCAGCTGCTTCGCGAATAAATCTACTACCAGATCGGAATCGCGACCCGTTAAAAAGATCCAGCGAGAAACTCTTTGCCGAGTTCGACGAATACGGTTACCGGGGTCCCTAAACTTGCTCCTTGTGTTAGAGCTGAAGGCGTCTAAAGTCAGAGTTATTGGATCTGATGGATCCATAAGGACGTGTATTTTATCATACATTATTACTGCTTCACGACAAATGTTGGGGCTCTTTACCGTCTGTACTTACAACATTTTTCGGGCTTGTTTGTTCCTTCATGATAGAATTCATTTTTGAGCACGTGTATAGTTTAAATGGCAGTATAATCTTTGTTGTATCAATTAGGTTAGGTTCTTCATAAAAGTAAAAAATACGACAGCTGAAATTATAAACTTTTTATACGAAAATTTTACCTCTAAAATGTTTACTATACCCAGTTAGGGTCAAAGGACGTCAGTATGCCATAGGGGACCAAGCTATTTTACACTTTGAATTCGGACATGATGCTACGAGAATGATTACTTCAACTAAAAGTTAGAACAAAATATTAAAATACCTAATGCATTATTGTTAAATGAGTTAACTACAATATATTGATCATCAGCCTGTGTCTCTGTAAATCTGAGTGGAGTGGAGTTTTGCAGTTGAGACCGCAAATTGGCAAACATAGTGCAGGTCGCCTTCAGGCTTGGCGAAGTGATGATCTATGCAGGGTGGCTGGCGATAGCTGGATAAGAGAAGCCGAGAATCAGTGGCGTGTAATTGGAGAGGCCTGTGTCTATGTGATGATGATCATGATGTCTCCGTACTTATGGGCACCGTTGTCGCCTACAGAGACAAAGGATCTTAACTTAATCTTATCGACGTTCAACGAGTTAGAGTCCGAGCTTAACAAGAATTTATTTCGATATCCTCTCTCAAACTGAATCATATTTTTTTCCCTATCCATGCTGATAGGCTTGAGAGGTTATATCAGCGTTAGCATGCAGGTGAGCTCTCGGGACTCAAACCAAAGGTGTTGCTAACACTAGCCCAAGCAAGAGCAGTGCTTCACATAATCTACCACCGGATCGTAAACGCGACCCACTGAGAAGATCCGGCGAGAATCTCAGTGGGCTGTGTTTGTAGGTTAAAAAAAAGATGTGGTGTCGTGGGACACTAGGTAGGAACGAAGTTCCATCGGCTAATGTAGAATCGACACAATTTGCAAAAAAAAATCGTGCTCAATTTTATGTAGGTTTTCTTAATTTTTCTCTTAAATTTTGCTGATTAGTTTTTATTTAAGTACAGGAAAGTATTTAGGAAATTCAGTATTTTAGGAAATAATAAATTACGTAAAATAAAAAAAATCGTAATTCAAATTATCAATTAAAATAACAAAATATGTCTCTTTATTTTTGTTTGACAACATAAAATTACATAGAAATATAAATAATTACAAAAAGAAGGAGAAAGAGAAAGGTATTATACACTACTCGCTTGTGTATACGACTGTCGCGCCTGCGCACGTCTCATTTAACGGTTTTATTCCACGGACTTTTTCTTACGGTTTTACTATCACATTTTGTTCAGTTCGGTCGCGCAGCAAAACCCCTATCTCCTCCAAGCCTGCCGTAAGGAACTTCGTTCCAAAAACTGAATCTATATTAGTGAAATCGTTATGTACCGTTAACCAACGCGCTGGCAAACACAGTATACTCGTAAATTTCTTCCAAATTTACAGTAAGTTCGAAATAACAAACTTTAACGATCCAAGACGGCTCCTTCTCGCATAACACCGAAATAGACAAAGCTAACAAAGTTCAACTTACATTTTCCTGTGTTAATATAAAGCCGCGTACAAAGTTTGCATGGCGCTGCGAGTGTGCTAACACCAAATATACTTGCCTTTGCATAAGTCGAAAACGTTTTTGATTGTGTTATGAGGTGTTTTAGTGATGTACTAATAATACTCTTATTACTAGAGCTGTGTTATTAAAAGTAATTAAAAAACATTATTGCATTAGACGTCTTCAGCTCTAACACTAGGAGTAGGCTTAACCACTCTGATATCCGTACTCGTCGAACTCGGCAAAGAATTCGTCGTGCAACTTAACCTCAACATCAGCCCGATTAGTTTTTCACCGGGTCTTTTCAGCGGGTCGCGATTCCGATACGGTAGTAGGTTCATTCGCGAAACAGCTGCTCTTGGGTTGTTAGGTCTTCATCGGAGGCGCTCGGATAGCTGTTAGCAAATTCCACCCCTCCCAGCTGAGCCTTTGCTCGCCCACGTGTCCTAGTGACACTGGAAAAGCCTTCGGGCGACCAATAGACCTTCTTTCATAAAAAAAGCACACACCCAAACACACATAATTATCCTATTAAAATGAATTTTAAATCTAGTCTCTAGTATAGAGAACGGGATAGGCCACACGGTACGCTTACAACACCATTGAGATTTCAACCTCATCAGGTGAACGACTACCAGATTTAACTTTAACTTACCAGAGCCTATAAAATCGCAACACGAATACCGCCGTCCACCTTGCCTTTTCAGGTCGAAGCCTCAACTCCTTTTGTAAGGCAATGGTATTCTAAACTTTAATTTAACTAATGATTATGTAATAGTTTTTGGAACGAAGTTCCTTATGGGACGATGCGGAGGGGTACCCCAACCGGGAAAAAACGTCCGTAACGTAAGATTTTTATAATTTATGTATAGTCTTAGCATGATGACTATACAGTGTCTAATGTATAGTCTACGTGATGACGGTTATTATTATTATTCATATAAATAGCTGTTTCTTCGTATATTATATTTTTTTTTTATTATATATTTTTTATAAATCATTGTGAATAAAATAAAGTTGATAGCTTTGTAAAGTAGTTTTGGAACGAAGTTCTTTCTGGGACGATGCGGAGGGGTACCCCAATCGGGAAAAACGTCCGTAACGTAAGATTTTTTCTATTTAGTTTTTATCAACAGATATCACTGCCCGTAAATTCAACAATCTTCATCGCAGTGACGAGATGTTACTCAGTTGATAGAAGACGTTCTCGTATTTCTCTTGCTAAATCATACTTTCCTGGCGTAGGGGATACCGTGGTCATGCAGGCGGTTCCTCCAGGGCGAGGCTGCTCCATTGCACTGCGGAGTGGTTGACCCTTGCGATTATTTTAATTTTAAAATAAATTAAATTAAGTAAATAAATTAAATTCCCTTAAATTCCCTTTTTCTTAATCCACGGCTTTATGAAGAATTGTAACGCTCCTCCTAGCGGGCGAAGAAAAAGAACAAGTCGACGTTTTCGCACCGCGCGCGCAATGTTAGAAAAAAGGCAATTTTGCTATTCAACTTGTGCGTGTGTCCGTATGTCTTAAACTCCAGCGTCCAGAACAGTGCCCCGGGGACAGAAGGCCACAAAATATATCAAGCAAGCCTTTGTGAGTACCTTCCCCCTTTTTAGTCGGTTTAGTTTTCTGGGAAATTAAAATTTAATTTAACAAACCTTGCTTAAACAACATTATCAATAAAAAAATCAAAATAAAAAATGTATACCCGAGTAATTATTTTCTTTATACCTCGAATAGAACTTAATATTAATATTTTTATAATATGGAATATCCGGTGTCCCACGACACCACACATCTTTTTTTGTTTTATTTAGAGTATTATAGATACAGATTGTACTATTTGTTTTCCGAATTAATAAATACATCCGCGCGGTGCCCCGGTTATAAAACACACGCCTCCCAAATTAATCACTTGACGGCCACGGGCGGGGGAAACTTTCTTGGAGACTGCTACAAAAATCATTATCCGGAACGTGACCCGGCATCAGAGGCCCGACCTCAGCCCAAACAAAAGGAAGGCGGTATACGGAATGACGTCACAAATTTATGTCTTTAAGGCCATACATGATATTAGTTTGCCCGCCTTTTTTGCGGAGATAACTTAACGAGCTACACAGTACGCGTGGTGTTAAGTAGTTATCGAAGCCATATCGCCACCAACCTTCAGATTTCAGTAATATGTTTCGATTGATTGATATTCTTAGTACCTAATTCGTGAACATATGCTAATTGCGTGTTTAATTAAAAAAAAATCGGTACCTGTCTGCGGGATTCGAACACTGGCACTGTTGCTTCGCTCGATACGAATGCACCGGGCGTCTTAACCTTTAGGCCACGGGGAACACAAATCATCACTTCACTATTAATCGAAAGAGAACTCTTTTTTTGTTTCTTAGATAGGTGGACGAGCTCACAGTCCATCTGGTGTTAAGTGGTTACCGGAGCCCATAGACATCTACAACGTAAATACCGCCATCCACCTTGAGATATGAGTTCTAAGGTCTCAGTATAGTTACAACGGCTACCCCGCCCTTCAAACCGAAACGCATTGCTGCTTTACGGCGGAAATAGGCCGGGTGGTGGTACCTACATGTGCGGATCCACAAGAGGTCCTAGGTAGCTCACCGTGTATCACATACGTAACACCGGACATTAACTTGCTAAATGATTCGAAGAAACAAAAAAAACAATTATTTCAAATCTCCATTATTAGAATACTAGAGGTCCCACAGTAGTCGAAATTCGACTATAATTAATTGGAATTGTAAGTTTGTACACATACTATAATCACAAATTACGGCAAGGCTACACTATAAAAAATATTAATAAAGACAAACAATATTTAATCTATTCTCAATTTGACCATAGACGTCAAGAACAAAAGTTTGACAATAAATAGTATGCATGCGTGTGTGCGTCAAATACATGGTATGTGGTGTGTGTAATGTTTTCTTTATTGATTTAATGTATCTTTTATGCATTATTTTAAAAAAATATTAGCATTGTGCACTTCTTCTCTATATTCTCTATAATTGTGGAAAATTTCATACTCCTCCGTCCGCGCAATTTTCGTAAAAAGGGATACAAAGTTTTTGCTTCACGTATTAATATATAGATAATAATGCCTAAAACGTCACAATAAACTGTCAAACGATGATGCGAACGAGGATACAACAAGCGAATCGTTCACCTTCAAGAACCGAATACAAAGTTAAAACAAAAGGAAAATTGAATTACTGCATCTACGAAACTGCGACGCTTAGCATCGGGAGAACCGTGAATTAGGTAAAATACAATTAAACTTTACTAATTAGACGGGCCCGAAGGGAAGTTCGGTACCAGGGAGGCATAAGTTAAAAGGAGATTATCTTGAAACTCGCGAGAATCGTTCAGTGTTTGCGATGGAAAAATCTAAGAGTTTTCGATTTACACTGAACGTTGGGAGAAGTGTGATGCGTCTCGCACATGCGACGCGCGGGCTCGTAATACAAAATATAATAATTAATATCGAATATATCGATATTATTCAGAAACGGTAGCATAACAGCATAACATAACTGGGAATAACTTACACACGATCATCCTGCCCTAAGTAAGAAGAGAGAGAGAGAGTATTCTTTATTGTACACAAAAAAAAAACAATGCGAAACATTAAAATATTAAATTTTTTTGTGTATCGATGTAAACACATGCCTTGAGTGAAAAAGCGTACACACTGAGTTTCTTGTATGATTCTACTTAGATGTGAAATTGCAAAGTTATCTGATCTGATCCGACCATCACTTAACTTGATCATCTGACCAGACAACAAATATTTTAAATATCTCCGAAGTTTTACGTCTAAGATATAACAAAAGCCAATAAATAGGTAGTTATAACAAAAAATAAGTGAACAAAAACATTTCAAGGAAAATTTCGGCTATGATTAAGGGTATTATGAGAAAAATTCATTAGACTTAAGTAAAGTAGGTGATTTCGAAGGCGGCGTCCACGTGAAACGACGTGCTTTGTTTATAATTACTGCGACATTCTGTTGTGCCGTTTCGAAGGTTTTAAGATATTGCATAATAAGAGCTTTTATCGCGAGCTTTGAGCGCGGCGACCGAATCAAGAAATTCCGAAACGAAAATAAAACCTAACACCCCCACTCCGCCTACTATGTAGCTCGCGTTCAACACATTCACACATTGCGCTTGTGTAGTGTTTGTGAATAAGCGCGCGGCGTGACGTCGCACTGCATGCGCATCATTAAAAGTCTGCCCATCTCTCTCGCGCGGTCTAGCTTATGAGTGTGAAGAGGACAGTTAATGTTTTGCTTGGTATTATTTTATTATTGTTTTAATATTAAATTATTATTGTCTAATTATATTTGCATAAGTTGATAAAAAATGCTATGCAATAGCTTTACCCCGGCAGTCCCCGAGTGCCACACGTGCTTTTTTCTTTATGTACCTACCTACTTACTTGAAAAGATTAGACTTAATCTGTGAAAACTCTAATCTGTCTATTAATGTAATCAGTAATCGTTTGAACTTCTGCTCCGAAAAGAAGGTAACATCCGAAAATTAGTTCTTTTAAATTCTCCCAAGACAAGTACCTAAATATCTTGAGATTTTGGTAAATCTTTCCCAAGAATTTTATATACAAGAATTTTATATCTTTCACAGTGGCGTAGCTACCTGGGGCTAGGCGGGGCAGTGCCTCGGGACCCTCAAGCTCAGGGGGCCCTCGAATCCTTACCAGAAATCTCGATCAAACTGGACTTTTGGAAATTTCTCCTAATTTCAAAATAAATATGACAGGTTGCAACCCCACTTTAATCATGACAACTCAGTTGAGAGAAATTCAAAAGTTATGTCTAAGGAATTCCCCTAAATACTTTCTGTAGATTGGCAGTGTTGTCAATTTGACGGATATGTGCGTTTTATACGTACTACCAGCACTCTAGCGCGCCGCCAAGGAGGTACGATACACCGAGTATCGCGTCCCGACCCGGCAGGCTGGTTCTGGTCCAGCGGGATATTTCGGGACACCAGCGGCACCACCTGGGCGGCCTGACGGGCTGCTGTACCGAGACGACCGACGTTTCAAAGCCTTCAATTCGCCTCGAAGGCTCCGTCGGCTGGGCGTCCTTGGGGTGAGCTACGCCATCTGGTTGTAGTGTTGACCGCGGTAACCCCCTTATCTCATCCGGGCTCTGACCTCGGAGGGGATCGGACGCTTGGGTGAAGAGTGCAGGTAGTCATTTAGTGGGTAGGGCCCTGAAAACATCCTTGGGCCCGCGGTCTCGCAGTGGGGCCAGTACCACACACCGCGAGCGCCCCCTAGGCGCGGGGACCTTGTAGGAGGTTCAGCCCCCATCCCGAAAAAAAAAGCCCGACCTTTATATAATAAACCCTTGAATCTTCTCTATTTCGTTTTATTAGTATTAATTGTAATTTATGCTGTTACTGTTTAATATTTTTTTTCCTGCCCTGCAGTGCACAAAAAAGAGCTTAAGTAGCTTAGCATTTTTAAAGTATTTGTATATTTCATATTTTTATTTGATAAAACCTAATCAGCTTACATAGCAATGGGGCCATTTTTTTTATTTGCCCCAGGGCCCTTGGTTACCTAGCTACGCCACTGATCTTTCATCCATGCGAAACATACCAATTAACGTGGTTTCGATCAACAAAATTAAATAACTGTTTCTTTCATCCATAGATCAAAACTAATGTGTTTAATAATATGTATATGATTTTTTTTAATATCACAGTTTATTTCCTAATCCTGAGGAGATATTTCAACGTAATCAAATATCAAAATGGCAGATTAAGTTGAAAATTTTCCCATCTGTTGAGGACCGCTGACAATAAATACAATTACTAACTTTGGCTTAATATTCAGAATAATCAGTTTATCAAAATAGGTTTATTATTATTCCGGTTTTTATTTCCGTATACTGTGATTAGTAATTATTGTCTTTTTTTCGTTAGGTAATAATAATCTACATAAACATATTATTATCTTTTCTTACTTGTTAAAAATTTTGTCTTCCAAATCAAATAAAAATAATTTGTAATCATGCCATCTAACGTCCAATAGCATCACTTCTAGTGCTAAATTTATTGCTGCGCTATCTAGTAACCAATGCTTAGTCTAAGATGCAATTAATCGTACCCAACAATTATTGCATATTGCGCCATCTAGCGTTCACTAGTCACAGCTTAAGTGGAATTAAACTGCAGTTTGTGTAAGCGCCATCTGTTATCTAACTTTTAAAATAGGTATCTCTAAAATAGTTCCGCGTTTCTTAATTAGATGTCGTACATCCTATTCACTAGATGTCGCAACATGATATTTTCGAGGAATTTCTAAAGTGAAATTCGCTCTCATAATTTTAAAAGTAAGTAAAACAGCTGAATGCCTAGTATTAAAATACTATTTACATATTTACGTATTTATTCTAAGCACTGGATGACTTAGCATTTGGTCCTCCTTCGGGTATCGTATGGAATTATAATATTTCTTTGACTAGTACAAATTAATGTGTATTTCTGTTTTTTTTTTTACCTTCCCTATGCTGATAGCCTTGAGAGGCTATTCCAGCTTCTCCTTGACGTGTAAGTGAGCTCAGGGGGCTCAAACTGAGTGCTAACACTGGCCCTACCAAGAGCAGTGCTTCGCAGTATCTACTACCGGATCGAAAACGCGACCCACTGAGAAGATCCGACGAGAAACCCAATGAGCTGTGTTTATGGGCTAATTCACACATCGAGCCCTTCGTCGGAAGCGACAGGTTCGACGAGGACGGTGCTGTCGTGTACAGACATGTCGGCGAAATATTGTAGACGTTCAAAATTAACCGCGGTTACAAAGTCGCGTACTAAAATTAACTCTTTTATACAACTTATTTTATTATTGAAGTGAAACTTCCTTATCGGCGTTGGAAAAAAATTTACCGTCACATTTTTCGGTTACGCGTCACATTTTTCCGTTACGCGCCATCTTTTTTGTATTCATGTCTATGATAATAAAATCCTTTTGTTTAAACTTTATCTAATTTAACTTTTTTGTATTCATGTCTATGATAATAAAATCCTTTTGTTTAAACTTTATCTAATTTAACTTTATTTAACCAATTTCTAGAAAGTTGCATGTAGATCATTTTTCGAAAAATAAGGCCATAAAGAAGTTTCACTTCTTACGTGTGTACACTAGTACACGCACACATTTTTGAAGTGAAACTTCTTTATCGGCGTTGGAAAAAAATTTACCGTCACATTTTTCGGTTACGCGTCACATTTTTCCGTTACGCGCCATCTTTTTGAAGTGAAACTTCCTTATCGGCGTTGGAAAAAAATTTACCGTCACATTTTTCGGTTACGCGTCACTTTTTTCCGTTACGCGCCATCTGTTTTGTATTCATGTCTATGATAATAAAATCCTTTTGTTTAAACTTTATCTAATTTAACTTTTTTGTATTCATGTCTATGATAATAAAATCCTTTTGTTTAAACTTTATCTAATTTAACTTTATTTAACCAATTTCTAGAAAGTTGCATGTAGATCATTTTTCGAAAAATAAGGCCATAAAGAAGTTTCACTTCTTACGTGTGTACACTAGTACACGCACACATTTTTTGTATTCATGTCTATGATAATAAAATCCTTTTGTTTAAACTTTATCTAATTTAACTTTATTTAACCAATTTCTAGAAAGTTGCATGTAGATCATTTTTCGAAAAATAAGGCCATAAAGAAGTTTCACTTCTTACGTGTGTACACTAGTACACGCACACATTTTTTATTCCTTAAGGTAATTGAGTTCTTGTTCACAACTTTACTGCGCTTTTACGCTGTTAACAGTACCGACAATTCGTAATGCTATTTATTTTTTTATAGAACACGGGCGCGATTTGGGGACGTTTTGCGAGTAGAGGCTGGGGCGCGGGGCGAGACGCGGGTACAGGGCGCGAGTGTCTTGCCATCCATAGTGAGCGGCAAGGGTTTTGCACATGCCAAAAGAGTAGGCAACGGTGACGCCACGAAGACAGGCTTCGATATTTTCGAATTTCGCTGGGTATTTAGGGACGGTGGTTTTAGGGGCGACGCGGCGTTTGTAGTTCTTCCATGAGGCTCAGAGGCATCCGCGGTAGTTACCAGAGTGACCCCGTGTTTGGCACAGGATACAGCTGGGAGGTTCGGTTGCGATCTTAAAACCGCGCGTACAATGGTCAGTGGCGTGTCTCCCAAGCATTTCACGCAATGGGAACGTGCGTGACATTTACGGGAGGGGTGGCAGTATAAATAGCAGTTGTGACACTGGCCTGGAGTGCTACACCTGTGGTGAGCCTCTACTGCGATCCCGGAGAGGCCACAGACGGCTATGAGGGCAGAGGCAATACGTTTGCCCTCTGGGGTGGGGTCGAGGGTGACCAATACCATGTCATATGTGATTTTTTCTTAAGAACTTTCGCAAATTCCACCTTAACTTAAGCGCGCTCGCCTTGCGGCGAAGCCCCGACGTAGGAATCCCTCGGCGCTTAGATTGCCGAGTTGAGAGAGATGGGAATCTTTGTTCTTTGTTTGTTCTATAAGAGTTCAGTTGCCGAGCGAGTTCCAGGGGCTGTAGAGGCGGCTTTCTATTATTCCCAGGTGGCGATACGTCGCAATTGATTGCAGGTATCGCAATTCAATGCAGCTAAAACTTCCGAGAAACACGTGAAGAGCAAATATGCCGCGAACAAGCGATCTGGCGACCGGGCAATCGAACAGTTCGTCCGCACACAAAATGCTATGTGCAATAAGCGGCGGCCATGATAAGGAGTTATCATGGCGCGCCGCTTTAGCAAATTAGCGTTCTGACGCTTCGACATACTTACTCATCGGTTCTCGGTTTAGGGCCTCATGAAGATAAATATTCCTCACGTAACACAGTGCTCCGACTGCTATACTGTAGAATATAGATTGGATGACCTGGAGAAAGTTAATATGTATAACTTAAATACAACGCTATTGTTTAGTTCAAGCAATACCGCGATCTAATTGCACGCGATTTGCCTAGTGCGTTGAACGCGTCCCATACATTATATATATTACACGATTTTTATGTGACACTCATCGTTGAATCACGTTCACTCACACACGCCAACATGAGCATCGACCTTAATCATAAACTAATTAGTTAGCTTGCCCTGCACAATCATATTAATTAACAAAAATAATGCATAATTTAAAATATATTTTGAAGTCGTCGTGGCTTAAAGGATTAGACGTCCGGTGCATTCGTATATAGCGATGCACCGGTGTTCGAATCCCGCAGGCGGGTACCAATTTTTCTAATGAAATACGTACTCAACAAATGTTCACGATTGACTTCCACGGTGAAGGAATAACATCGTGTAATAAAAATCAAAAACCCGCAAAATTGTAATTTGCGTAATCACTGATGATAGGACCTCTTGTGACTCACAAGAGGCTGCCTATTTCTCGCACGCTGCCTATTTCTGCCGTGATCAGTAATGCGTTTCGGTTCGAAGGGTGGGGTAGCCGTTGTAACTATACTGAGACCTTAGTACTTATATCTCGAGGTGGGTGGCGCATTTACGTTGTAGATGTCTATGGGCTCCAGTAACCACTTAACACTAGGTGGGCTGTGAGCTCGTCCATCCAACTAAGCAATAAAAAAATATATATATATGTATGGCCTGGTAATAATTTGCAGCGGACATTTTCCCTCGCTCTCATACCGTCAACAAATATATCGGATAAAATATTTTAGTGCATATCGGTGAATGAGTGCAGTGTTGAGCTCACTTGTACGCCACCTGTTGTATGTTCTTAGTACTGTGGCATGAGCTTTCTCTGACTATTTTTTGAAATTGTTCAAGTTAAATCTTCTATAGCACCGTTGTGATTTGAAACTTGGCGAAACAAAGATGTTAAATAGAGATAATAATTTACATCAATAGAATTTAGATTACGAAAGAATGTTATGGAATAATTCTGAATGTTTCAGTTTTACCTCGTATATTCATTTTTTTGCATATAATATGTTGGACGCTTAAATTTGAGGGGATTGGGTTCTGTAGGTTGATGAGATGCTATTTAAAAACACACTGCTTCATTATAATTATATTCCAAATACTTTGAACACTGTTACGCCAATATAATATTTTATCTATATATTAATACGCGAAGAAGAAACTTTGTATCCCTTTTTACGAAAATTGCGCGGGCAGAGGTTATGAAATTTCCACACTTACCTATAGAGAATATAGAGAAGAAGTGCACAATGCTAATATTTTTTAAAAATAATGCTTAAAAGATACATTAAATCAATAAAGAAAACATTACACACACTACATACCATGTATTTGACGCACACATGCATGCATACTATTTACTGTCAAACTTTTATCTTGACGTTGTGGCACAAATTGTGTAGCTGTGTGACGACAAATTGAGAATAGTAGTATAAAATACAATCATAATAGTGTACAAACTTACAATTACAATTAATTATAGTCGAATTTCGACTACCGCGGGACCTCTAGTCTTTATAAAACTCTTTAGATGTTGCTCTGACCGTGTCTAGATGAGAAGTCATTGTCTTCACTGACGAGAAGACAATTATTTGTTTTAAACATTTAAAATAATTCCAATATTTGAAATCGGTAATCTTATATGTGTCAAGTGTTGCCTGCCATTACGTTCATATTCAAACTCCAACAATATATTATGTAAAGAAAAAATATGTTTAGTTTTAAAAAGATTTTTCTTAGACAAGTTCACTTAGCTCAATGAAGAGAAATAATTCAATCTTACATAACATAATAAAATTGTTTGAAATATTAATTTAAGCAGAGATATTAGGGGCTTTAAATTTTCTTTTCTTATTTATGTTAAAGGCGAGTCAATATTTTGTTAGATGAAAGAATTATTATAGTTTTAATTTAATATTGTCAATAAACTGCGTTTTCTGTAAAATCAATACGAATTAAGTTGTGCATTGTCTGGATATTTTTTTTATTGTTTAGGTAGGTGAACGAGCTCACGGCCCACTCGGTGTTAAGTGGTTACCGGAGCCCATAGACATCTACAACATAAATGCGCCACCCACCTTGACATATAAGATCTCAGTATAGTTACAACGGCTGCCCTACCCTTCAGACCATTGGTGGCGCATTTATGTTGTAGATGTCTATGGGCTCCAGTAACAACTTAACACCAGGTGGGCTGTGAGCTCGTCCATCCATCTAAGCAACAAAAAAAAAACACAATCCTTTGATCGTTTAGTTCTGATGTCGTAAACAATATCTGAGTAAAGTGTTAATTAAATTGAATGACTATTTGTGTGAACGTTCGAAGTTAAGTGCCCATAACGAGAGAATGAGCGAACAATCTTTAGGTAGGGAGCTTTGTAGTCCCGCACGGGTAGGTACCACCACCCTGCCTGTTTCGGCCGTGGAGCAGTAATGCGTTTCGGTTTGAAGGGTGGGGCAGCCGCTGTAACTATACTTGAGACTTTAGAACTTATATCTCAAGGTAGGTGGCGGCATTTACCATGTAGATGTCTATGGGCTCCGGTAACCGCTTGTTCCTTGCTGGATGTCTTGTTGTTCTCTTCAATAAAACGATTTGGCTCGTATTTACAGGTTTATTAAAAGATAAAAACTGAAGAACAAATAATAATGAGGTTGAATATTGTAGCAGATAATGTAATCGTTAAAGATGTATATGCGTTCGCGATCGCTCGATGAAGTGAAGCTCGGTGGTGGGCGAGAATAAAAACTTGTTTGGAGGGGAATTTAGAGATCCTTAACACCGCTTAACACCAAGTGGGCCGTGATTTGGTTGACAAGTCTATGTAATTAATAAAAAACCTATAAATATGCATCGTAAGACATACCAAGACTTATCACATAGGATTTAATATGGATATCTATAGTAAAAGCGTAATAAATAAATAATATATATACAAAAACTTATCACATTGGACTTAATATGGATATTCCTAGAAAAATATACATCAAACGAATGCCCTTTTTGCCAACCCTCAGATCCTTGCATAACCGGGCCAATGAATACTCAGGCCATCACCAATAAATCTCCCCCTTCTGCCCCGTTCGGAGTGAGTTATGGAAACTTTATGGGGATGACATGTTCGCTAAAAGATCCGAAAAGGGTTTGCATCCCTAAATATATGACAAATCTTATAGGGTATTTGTGATATTAGAATTTTATGGAGGTTTTTAGGGCACATAAAATACCATTTTGATGAGCTTTCTGCTTGGACAGTGTTTAAGCTCATAGCCCGATGACGCAGCTTCTCAGTCAAGATATAGCAGGTTTGATATTAGTCCGGTATTTATAAGCCTTTAAATACCGTTTAAACCGGTTAAATAATATACATCAAGCGGAACCCACAAAAAACCGGTTGGCCGTTTTAACCGGAGAAAATGAAGGAAAACCCTCAATGACCGAAACTCTTTTAAAAATTTAACCGGTTTTCCAGCCTTACTTTACACACACGCGCGCGCGTAACAGCAAACCGGAAGTCGGTAAATAATTTAATTCAATTTTGACTTGATAGTCACTAAATAATTTCATAATATAAAAATCTATTTTTTTATTGCTTATATGGGTGGACGAGTTCACAGCCCACCTGGTGTTAAGTGGTTACTGGAGCCCATAGACATCTACAACGTAAATGCGCCACCCACCTCGAGATATAAGTTCTAAGGTCTCAGTATAGTTACAACGGCTACCCCACCCTTCGAACCGAAACGCATTACTGCTTCACGGCGGAAATAGGCGGGGTGGTGGTACCTACCCGTGCGGACTCCCAAGAGGTCCTACCACCAGTGATTACGCAAATTATAATTTTTATAATTAAATGCTGTTATTTAAAATGTAATTGAAGTCATATTTTGGGGTAGACACTGTGACAGTCGCTTTCTGAATACTTTTTAGTTAGTTACTAGCTAAACCGATTATTAAGTTCGAGCTGTTGTACTTAATTACATAAAGCTCGGGCACACGGAAAGCGCCCTGAGCTTGCAATAACAACATTAGTGGACGTTAATGTAATATGGCTTTAAGTTTAGTTTCCACGAATTGAGGGAAAGCTCTACGAGAAATACAGGGCTGAAGTTCTTGTACGATAATATGTATTATATAGTTTTAATTATGTATATTACTCGTGCATATCGAAGAAAAAACTTTATGGATTATTTATTTATTCCTTACGTATTGGATGATAGCCTAAGAGGATATTCCAGCTACGTCCAGACGGGTAGGTGAGCTCACGGGCTCAACCTGAGAGAATTTGCTAACACTAGCCCTAGCAAGAGTAGTGCTTCGCAGAATCTACCATTGGATGGCAAACGAGATCCACTAATAAGATCCGGTGAGAAACTCAGTGGGCTGTATCTGAGGGTTAATTTACTCGCCAAACCCTTCGTCACAAGCGACGGGTTCGACGAGAACGATGACCGGTGCTTGAGGTACCTAAAAGCATCGTTAGTGGTTCGGGAAGATTCGAAATGACGTGCTTAGGACGACGTCGACTTTTTTTCCATTCGGTCCGCAGGATTGGGTATGTAATTTCCGGCGGCCACGACCAGAGAATTTTCGTTGGGGCCGCCTTCTCAAAGTGGCCCACTGATGCCGACTGAAGTGTTTAGGGCAAAGGTAAGGTTATTTTACCTACAGACATTAGCGTAACAGTAAATTATATGTTCAGACTATAATTTCAACGTAAGCTCAAGTAAATCTGTGTGCCTCAGAATATTATTACTATGCAGGCGCCGCGGTCCGGTCCGGGTCAGCCTTTACCTCGTGTAAATCATAAAGGAGAACCTTGTGTGCTATTAAACACTACGAGGCCAAGAGCTTGGGATGACTAGACTTTTTTTTAATTTACAATCTGTAATACTCCGACTAAAATTGCGTTCTGCAATGAATTCAGTGTGAGATTCAACAGTATGTTTGTCGTCCAAGAAACATAAAATTAAGGCGTTTCCCAAAAAAATCATCATCCGTAGTGGTATGTAGATTCTATCTCCAGCGGTAAAAATATGATAGTGTTCATTGGGGCAGCCGTTGTAACTATACTGAGACTTTAGAACTCATATCTCAAAATGGGTAGCGGCAATTACTTTGTAGATGTCTATGGGCTCCGGTAACCGTCCGTATCAGGTAGGCCTCACGGCCTACCTGCTCGTCCGTCAATTTAAGCAATTAATAAAAAAAATATATAATATATTCCGATAAACTTTATATAGTGAAAAACATGTAAGCCTCTTAAGTTACGGCCTAATTCAAATTCTTACTCGAGGGTATTGTGGACTTTCACTAGCTGAATCATACGGTATTACGTATTATCATCATATACATGCATTTTGACGAGCCTTTGCCCGTGTCAGTTAATAAATAGAAAATTAATATAATATAAATATAAAATTAACTAATAATTTACTGGTGGTAGGACCTCTTGTGACTATACTTGAGACCTTAGAACTTATATCTCAAGGTGGGTGGCGCATTTACCATGTAGATGTCTATGGGCTCCAGTAACCACTTAACACCAGGTGGGCTGTGAGCTCGTCCACCCACATAAGCCATAAAAAATAAATAAATAAATTGGTTCTGTGGACTTCTGTCATTTTCGTTCAATGGGAGTCGGTAAACTGAAGTGACAATGGACTAGAATTATTAGCCATAGAACTTATGATCGCAGGAGCAAACATATTCTCCAGTGGAAACCGCCAAATCAGTAAAGTGGAGTGCTTCTCACCAGGTGGAGCGATGACCTGCGAAGGGTGACCGGCATGAAATGGACCAGGAGAGCTGAAAACCGGGCTCACTGAAGTCAAAATGCTTCTGTCCAGCCTTGAACAAATGTTACTGTTATATTTTACTGGTGGTAGGACCTCTTTTGTGTCCACACGGGTAGGTACCACTTACCCTGTACTGCTGTAAGGCTGTAAGGCTGTAAGCTGTAATGCGTTTCGGTTTGAAGAGTCGGGCAGCCATTGTAACTATACTGAGACCTTAGAACTCATATCTCAAGGTGAGTGGTGTCATTTAATTTGTAGATGTCAATGAGCTCCGGTAACCACTTAACACCACGTGGGCTGTGTGCTCGTCCACCCACCTAAGCAATATATTTTTTTTTAATCTAATATTTGTACTACCTACTTGAATGACAAAAAATATATATTTAAATTTTATCAATCACAAGAGGTCCTACCACCAGTAAATAAAATTTAGTTTACTTATTAAAGAAAGATCGACAAAAAAACTTTAAATTTCGTTTCTTTGTTTCCAGGTAGCTTTATGATACTATAATTAGTGTTTTATATCTGAATATGAAATAAAACTTTGTATAACAGAGCAACACATATAGTTTAATTTCTCATTATCTAGACTACTAGATCACAAATAGACTTATTGTCCTATACACACATAAAAAAAACGATAGAACGATTTTAAACTTTGACACCGACCACAGCAAATAAACCAGACAGTAACACAGTTACTATCTCCATAAAAAGGTCATTTACATCCCGATACATATACGTAGTTTTCCTGAATAATTTTCCAATTCCCTAAAAAATATTACGCTATATTAGCCAAAAGGAATGTCCTGAAATCGGGTATTGCCAAGTGTGCATTTGTTCCGGCCAATCAGATTGTCGATTTGATTTTATTGTACTATTTTTGGTGAGCCAAATATTATGGGGGAGATGAAGGTGCAATGTTGTACTTTGGGAGGTGTTCAAGGAAAACGTCTTCTTGCGTTTATTCCATGTTTTATTATAATCTTAATCCTAATTTACAATTATGAAGAAGCTGTCTTTCTGGGTGGTCCGCCTTATTAGGGGGACATACGAGATTACACCTATTAATTATGTTATATACTAAATGCTATGCTAATACTATGCTATGCTATGGTATGCTATAATATATAAGTATACACACTTCAAAGGCGCGGAGGCTAGGACGGCTGGGGCATGTAGTGTGTATGGAGCAGGATCGGGCTGTGATACGGGTGTACACGGGTGTACCGGAGGGACGCCGCCCCGTAGAGATGTCCAAGCACCACTGGTCTGACGCTGTGAAAGGAAATTTACGTGAGCTCGAAGTGTCGGACTGGCAAGCTGTTGCGCAGTGCCGGGATGAATGGCATTGTTTATTGTCGGAGGCCAAGACCCACTTCAGGGTCATAGCGCCAGCACAGTAGTAGTAGTATTTGAGAGTACGTTCTGATGGTTGATCTTGTGCTAACCAGCTACGGAACTTATAGACATCACGACGTAAGAGAAGATGATTGAATCACATCATGAATGAAGATCACTTTTTTTTCGGTGGGTTTTTCCTACCTAAGCTGATGGTCTAGGGGACCATATTTTATCAGCGTCACTGGGCTAGTAGATGAGCTCACGGGGCTCAAACCTGACGATGTTGCTAACACGAACCCTAGCAAGAGCCGTGTTTCGCAGAATCTACTACCGGATCGGAAACGCGACCCACTGAGAAGATCCGGCGAGAAACTCAGTGAGCTGTGCCTGCCGGTAAATTTATTCGCCGAGCCCTTCGTCGCGAGCGACGGGTTCGACGAGAACGATGACCGGTCCTGAAGATTACAAGATATCCCTTTGTTTGCTTTTCAACCATATTTAACGCCTGATTCGTATAATTACAGTATACTATAACATCCAATACCTACACAATACTTCATATCTGTGCTTCTAGCCGTTGAGTTGCTCCTTTATCTACAACCATACCGGAACACAGGTCAGGCCTAATTGAGATTGAACCAACATCTAAAATTAAAGTCCGCCTGAAAAGAGGAAATTAAGACTTATTCAAGTAGTAAAATAATAGGGTTTTAAGTATTGATATAATTAAAACTTGTTATATTTTTATATTTTTACTTTCATTCAATTCTTTCTGACGTTTCAAAGTTACAGCTCTCGTGGTCAGTTGCAAGATCTGAACTGACATACATAAAAATGAAATGAAAATCAAATCAAAACTTGTTAAGCTATGTAACTACACCGAAAATCACATTTGATGAGGCATAAATATACTGAAGTATACTTGACTTCTTTTGAGCGAACGTAAAACAGCAACGTAGTCGTAGTCCCATGCGCTGGTCCGATCTGATTAAGACGACTTTGGAATCCAGCATCAATGTCGCTATCCACTGCGCGGAGGACAGAAGTGAATGGAGGAACATAGTCCTAACAAAAGTGCTCAGTAAAGGTCACGGCCCTCAGAACTGAGGAATACGACGCACGGAGGAGGAGGAACACAGCAACATTGATTTTTTCATGTTAAAAACGAGTATGAATATAAGCATCTAAATTTGAGATACACGCGCGTCTCTGATATAGCGTTCTGCCGTGGCTTCGCATAATTTCCATCATTTTTCACAAAAATTCTCTAAGGATTCGCTTCTGGCTTGTTTGCTCCCGATATTGCATTTCGCTTGGAACGTGTGTCATATTTACATTCCGAAACGCGTATTGAAGTTTCATCTTGGTACCAGAAATCGGACTTCATTAAAGTAGAACAAAGTAGTTTTCATTATCCTGTCCTTCTCCCAGTCACCTGGGGTCGGCGCAACATGTTTTCTCCTTCCTTCTCATGTTGCTCTAAGTTTTGGCAAATTTTTTATGACCGGCCGCCTGCCTGACGTCAACCCTCCTTGGGAATGCTTTTGTTGACCTTGGGCCGAGGTTTTATTGACTTTGGTCTGGGTTTGGCTCTTAGTCGCCTTCTACGACACCCATGAGCTAAGTTTGGGTTGGGGGTATTCTTAGGCGCCCACCACACGCTACAAAGTAGAGCAAAGTACCATGCGCTTGCATTTGTCTAACGCATATTCTAATTTTTTTTTTATGATTGGAGCTTTACTGGTGGCCCGGAGGCCTTTCCAGTTTCAACAGGACAGGTGGGCGAGCAAAGGCTCAGCCAAGAGGGGACATATGAGCCAGCATGCATGCGTCGTACAAGAAATATGCAAAACGGTGGCACCAATTACTGGTGGTAGGACCTCTTGTGAGTTCGCACGGGTAGGTTACCACCACCCCGCTTATTTCTGCCGTGAAGCAGTAATGCATTTCAGTTTGAAGGTTGGGGCAGCCGTTGTAACTATACCTACTGAGACCTTAGAACTTATATCTCAAGTTGGGTGGCGCATTTACGTTCTAAATGTCTATAGGCTCCAGTAACCACTTAACATCAGGTGGGCTGTGAGCCCGTCCACCCATCTATGCAATAAATAAATAAAAAACCAACCAGGACTTAAGGCCCTAGGAGTTAAGAAATAGGGTACTACCAACAGAAGATCATCTTAACAAACTTTGGCGCGAAACAGTCAACGATTTGAGGGTAGAAGTAACCTCAATTGAGGCTTTGAACCCAATTACGACCGCGTTGTATAGGATTCGATAATCACTTGAGCCGGTGGGTCATGAGCCAATGCAAAAGAATAAAGATATTCCCACAGAAAACATTCCCACTAGAAAATTTATCAAAAAAGCAGCAGCACTATAGAAATGATTTCCACGTTCAACATTATTCATGAAACTTGTTTGAATTCGCTCGCGAAACTAGATGTGCCTGCAACGAATATATATTGTCTATAGCGAAACCACACCTTTGTCTGTCTGTATGTTTAGAATGGAAATGTTTTAGGTGTTTTGAATCGATGATATTCAAAAGGTTACATTTTAAATTTCAATGATTACACACACATATATATGGAGCAGATTCTGAAATAAATTATTTTAATTTAATTTTTTTGTAGGTAGGTGTAGGTTTTTGAGTAGGTGAGCTCACAGGGCTCAAACCGGGAGTGTTGCTAACACTGGCCCTAATAAGCAGTGCTTTGCAGAATCTACCACCGGATCGGAAACGGGACCCACTGAGAAGATCCGGCGAGAAACTCAGTGGGCTGTGTCTATGGGTTAGTTTACTCATCGACACGGCCCACTGAGTTAATTTATTGTTGACGCAGAAGGTTAGACAGGTATCCTAATAAAATCTGTCCGGTTCTTTTGATACGAAAGTGATCATTCTGAAGTATATTTTCATGATGATGTTGATAACCCTAGTGACAGTTCACTACGAGGCTCGTGTACAAAGTACCGTATGTGAGTGGGTCGAATCCAAAGCTCGGAGCCTTACGGCACTTAATAGACTGTAATGTGAGGAGGGACGTCCTAAAAAGAGCTGAATGGACTGCGTAAAAGGAGATGTGGGAGAGAAAGCTGTGAGTGCAGAACTGATGTAAGATTGGGCTGAATGGAGAAAGAAGATATGCTTTGCTACGTACTATTTTTTGCTACCATGTAATTATCCACTGAAATATTATTAAAATCTTAAGTTCTTAGTAAGAGCTTTCTCGCCCTTTAGACGACAACGAATATTTTGTAGCAAGTTGCCGGATTATGTCCCGTGTAAGGGTTCTGACACTCCAGATGATATATTTGCGTCCGCACAGAATAGCGTGCTTACCCCGCGACACCCAAGCGTATATACGATCGCCGCCGAGACAGATTCCAGAAAGGTAAATTGTTGCAAGGCTTCCTTTTTGTATCTCGTCTAGGTTCAGTGGGCTCTCGGGAGATCGTGTCCTGAATCAGAAGACAGTCGCCGGGATGCCGCAAAATAGTTCCGCTAAGCTTTATCACTTTATCATTCTACTGTAACTTGAGATTACGGAATCTAAAGCAATTAATTTTTTTATCGTGTATATTGTTGGACGATCTCACGGCCGATCTAGGGTTAAGTGTGTACCGCAGTCCATAGACATCAACAAAGTAAATGTCGTCGCCCACCTTGAGACATGAGTTCTAAGGTCTCAGTTTTTTGTAAAACAACGGCTGCCCTACCCTACAAAACGAATCGCATTACTGCTTCGGTAAAAATGGGCAGGTTCGTGGTACCTACCCGCGCGGGCTCCGAATACTCGCTACCGCCAGAGGTTACGCAAATTATCATTTTTATTACTGGATATTCCTATATCATAGAAGTCGTTCGTGTGAACATTAGTGAAATACGTATTTCATTAGATAATTTTCTCCTAGATAACTCAACAACAACTATGCTTACAAGATATTGGGTAGTTTGCTTTGAGCCTGACAGGGGTACGCTTTCTTCAATTATGATACACACACATTATCCCAGAATAGTTGCCTGGTAAACATTGTTATTACGTCACTCATCTTATAGCCTTTTCTCTAGACTCTTAATAAATTACATGCTCTTTAAGAAAAAAATCTTCAATATTCCCGTATCGTTTCGCAGCTAATGGTTGTAAGCTTGCGGTCTCTCCAATCTCAAAACATTAAAATTTCTGCTAGTTTACCCTAAAAAATTAAGTCTCATATAGCAGGCACATTTAAAGAAGTGCCATAATCAGATTTATTACAAAGCAAATACTTTGGAAGCTGTGACAAAAAATAAAAAAGGTTGCGTCGACATTCCATAACCTATAGGTACTAATAATCATTTATATTAATAGAAAAAGCGGTAAGGAGACGATTATGAAGAGGGAGATATTTCTTGATCGATCGAGTATCCAAATTTTGTGGTCTGAAACATACTTTTACTGGTGGATTTTTACTGGTTCTAGAACCTCTTGTGAGTCCGCATGGGTAGGTACCACCAGCCTGCCTATTTCTGCCATGAAGCAGTAATGCGTTTCGGTTTGAAGATAGGCACAGCCGTTGTAACCATACTGAGACCTTAGAACTTATATCTCAAGGTGGGTGGCGCATTTACGTTGTAGATGTCTATGGGCTCCAGTAACCACTTAACACCAGGTGGGCTGTGAGCTCGTCCAACCATGTAAGCAATAAAAAAAACAAAAAAAACATTTTAATAAGTAACTACATATTATGTAAGTTAATCTTGGAAATAATAAATATCATTAGCGCTATTCAGTTTCTTCGAGATTTATCTTATTGTATCCTAACTATCGCTACAGTTGTAAATTTAAATACAGCCATAATCAAACACAATCACAAGCGAAACCACAAACATTTGTCAGTCTCTGCAAATTCAAATTTCTCCCGCGTCCTAGTAGAAATAACGGTGCTTATATCAACTAGTTCACGGCGCGGCCTTGTTGACTTAAAATTTATCGCACTATAAAGAAATATTAGCCGTCGTAAAAATGGGTTTTTAGTGTGCTGTTCCCTGATCGCTTACAAATACGTAAACGAAGTACGTACCTGAAGTTCGAATGTAGTTTTTTTTGGTACTAAGTTCCTTATGGGACGATGCGGAGGGGTACCCTAACCGGAAAAAAAACGTCCGTAACGTAAGATTTTATGTTTGTTACCTTATAACTTTTGACTAGGTGAATCGATTTTGATGATTCTTTTTTTATTAGAAAGCGGACGCTTTTCGTGTGGTCTCATTTCATTTTAGTCCAGTTCTGATAATGGTATCCATGAGAAAATCATATAAGTCTTAAATCTGCATTATGTACGTGCACGACAAATAGATAAATAAATCAATAACTCAATATCATGCCAACCGATTTCGATGATTATTGTTTTTAGTTTAAATTTACTTGTTTTGGAATATCTTTTTTTTTTTCTATTTGAGGTCGGTTTTTGTTAAAGCATGTCTATTTACAATTATTATTGTGATAAAGCTTGCAATTTGGTTGCATGAAAAAAAAATTTTTGTGTTTATAAACAATATTTTTCATTATGCAGTAACAAAAAGTTAAAGCAATGTCATTGAAATTTATTTGGAACTAGCTGACCCGGCAGACTTCGTAGTGCCTCAATCGATAAATAAATTACCTAAACTTTTGTATAAAATAAACTTAAAACATACAAAAGGAATCCCACCGACGGGGACACATCAAAGGAAAAACAAAATTGTTATTTTTATTTAATTCCGAGCATATTTATATTTATCTACCTTTTAAACTTTCTCTGGACTTTCACAAATAATTCAAGACCAAAATTAGCCAAATCGGTCCAACCGTTCTCGAGTTTTAGCGACACTAACGAACAACAATTCATTTTTATATATTTTATATAGATTTAATTATGAAACTCTGCCAACGGTACTAGTCCTTCGATGTCTTACCAAAGCATCGCGGAGCTAACAATAGCCGCACTTAAAGTACAGACGCGAGCTAAAGTGTTCGAAATTACCATTAAAAATATTAAATTAATAAATTTAGTTTTGTATGTTGGTCAGTTTTTTTCAAGCTTGTTGCCATTGTACAGCTTATATCCGATTGAGTTGAAACTTTGTGTACTTGTTAGTATTTTAAAAGGCAGTTGTGTAATAAAATAATAATAACTGGGAACAAATCACGCGCAGTCATCCGGCCCCAAGTTAGGATACCCTGTGTTATGGGTAGCAGAGACTGATAAACATATTTATATATGGTTAAAAAGATAGATTTATTGATAACTAGCTGTACCCGTCCGCTTCGCTGGGCATTTAAAATTAACATTATTATTATTTCTCACCCCCACAAAGATTCTCATCATTAACGCCCCCGCAACCGGTGTTGGGAGTCCAAAACTCATATAAATATTAGCCTATCCATTAAGTACATGTATTTTCTACATGGATACCAAGTTTCAAGTCGATCGGATGCATGGTTCAGTAGTTATAACAGAACATCCGTAAAAACCACTGTAGATTTATATATTAGTATAGAAGTATAGATAAACACCCAAACAAAGAGCAAACAAACCTGTTCATCACGCAATGTTTGCCCGATGTGGGAATCGAACCCTGGGCGCAACAGTCAGGACCGAATACTATTGCACCACCGAGTCGGTCAATAGTGATTTGAAAAATAGTCGTTCATGGATATCTACTAAAGGCACAGCCTAACGACTGCTACCATTTGATTATTTTAAAACTTTGAAAATATAATAATGCTCAGTGTGTACCTATAGTTTTACCAGAGCTGGATGGTAAGTGACTTAAAATAGACTGATAGTGTTAAATCCCATTGCAATATCGGGTGGGACGATGGTAAAATTAGCGGTGGGATAAAACCGTCTGGTATTATTCGTCCATTGACGTTAATGACTGTAAGCCTAGCCTAGCCATATTACCTTGAACCACTGCGTTGATCCACAGTGCGTTTCCAGAGGTATTTTTTGCCACGTACCATCCGGCTTTGGAAGGAGCTCCCCTCTACGGTGTTTCCCGGGCGCTATAACATGTCCTTCTTCAAACGAGGCTTGTGGAGAGTATAAAACGGTAGGCAGCGATTTGACTCTGCCCCTGGCATTGCTGATGTCCTTGAGCGACGGTAGCCACACACCATCAGATGGGTTTCATGTTCGTCTGCCTACAAGGGCAATAAAAAAAATTCTACAAAGCTAGTAATAAATATCATTGTATATCGGTAGAAGCAATCCCAAGAATTTTCTTTATGAAATTACTCGCAGGTTCGATTGCAAGATGAAAATGCAATTAAGTGCCGCGTTTCATGTCGAAAGCTCTCACTCAAAGCTTTGTGTTGGACTCTTGAAATTACACCATTGTGGCTCCCCAGCTTTTTAAGACTTGGACATCAAAAGCTCAATCCAGGTCAGTGCTATGCCTATTGTAACTGACGGGTCATTGTTTGGGAACACAATTATAACAAATGAGGAATGATGAATCAGTAACGTAACCTTGCAAGATCAATAACTTGGCGAGTTGTCGACGTTGATTCAATCTTCATTGGTGGAATTTTGGTTATTTATTTTGATTTTTGTATCTTTTTTTTTTTGTATTGCTTAGATGGGTGGACGAGCTCACAGCCCACCTGGTGTTAAGTGGTTACTGGAGCCCATAGTCATCTACAACGTAAATGCGCCACCCACCTTGAGATATAAGTTCTAAGGTCTCAAGTATAATTACAACGGCTGCCCCACCCTTCAAACCGAAACGCATTACTGCTTCATGGCAGGCAGGGTGGTACCCACCCGCGCGAACTCACAAGAGGTCCTACCACCAGTAAGATCTATATATGTATCTATGTGGAACGCCCTGGAGAATCGTTTGCAAGGATCCTATGGTCTCTTTTTACCGTAGCATCTCCCACCACTGGAGAAAAATTCATTCGTGCTTCCCGGAACCTGCAATCATGCACAGTACATTTCCAGATATACATAATTGCCAGAAGGTCCGAAATAAGCTCCCCTTCCAGAATGCTTTCCAAAAAATGATTTTATGCATACGAAGCTTACAAGGGGTATGATCATATACCTTCAAAGACAAGCACAAGCTTCGAATACTTGACAAGCACGGCTTTGTGGTCCATTCCCGATCCTGCGGAAAGAATGGAAAGCAGTCAACGTCGCCCCAAACACGTCATCTCGGATCCTCCCGATCCACTAACAGTGCTTCTAGGTACTTCAAGCACCGGTCACCGTTCTCGTCGAACCCGTCGCTTGCGACGAAGGGCTCGACGAGTAAATTAACCCTCAGACACAGCCCACTGAGTTTCTCGCCGGATCTTCTCAGTGGGTCGCGTTTCCGATCCGGTGGTAGATTCTGCGAAGCAAGACTCTTGCTAGGAATCGTGTTAGCAACTTCAACAGGTTTGAGTCCCGTGAGCTCACCTACTAGTTAAGGTGACGCTGATATAGCCTCACAAGGCTATCAGCTTAGGTAGGAAAAAAAATTGTGGTCACCGATGATTAGAGGTTGAAAACTGTTTAATTAAAATAATAAACCCGTAAAAGTACTTTTACTTTACGAAAGCAGAAGATTGATTTTCAAACCTTCTAATTAATTTATCGTTCACGATAATTTTATTAATTAATTGAAACGTATAATATTTCGCTACCTAGTAAGTTGGTAAGCCAATTGATGGAAGGCTGAGTTTACGATACAACGGAGGCATTTATCTGTACTATCGATCATCTATATATATAATAGTTTACTAAAAGAAAATTTTGTACAATTTTACCTGTAAAAATTAATTGGGCTTACAATTTATTTCCCTTTTCCTGTTGTCGTACAGTATTGACAGAGCTGTTGTCATAGTTATGGTGCTTAGTGATCATTGATTGGTACCCTGGTAGTCACATCATTTGCGTAGGTAGTTTTTTCAACTAGATACTATGTTTGGTAGCTCGTAGCTATATGGAAGACTTTAATAAAAAAATTTCAAATCGTAGATTGGTGAACGAACTCACGGTCTACCTACCTACCTACCTATTGGAGCCCATAAACATCACAACATGAATGCCGCCTCACTTCTTGAAATCCTCCTCCTCCTTGTTTCGATAATCCTCAATGCTGAGGGTCGTGGCCTCATGAGGCTTTCTTGGAAAAGTACACATGGTGGGGTCCCGCGTCCTTCCACGGCAGTGCTTTTGGAGGAGATTTAGTTCTTCTAAAGCTTTATTTCGGTCCGACTAATTAACTGGCGCCAGACATTGACGGCGTTGACTATTTTACGGTGGAAAGGTCAAACTCCAACTCAACCTTCTTCTTTTCTCATCCGAGCTTGGGACCGGCTTTAGCACTTCTTGAGATATGAGGTCAAATTCTCAATTATGGTTGGTTTACCTTAAACCAAAGTGGCTAATTTCGTAATAAATAGTCAGAATCGTGGTACTTACTTCTCCAGACTTACAATAGGTATGTTCTACCACCAGTGAAAAAAGCTCCTATATTTGACGAACTTTTATTGAACATTAAAATTCAACTCTTTACTAATATGCAAGCAAGCAAGCAATGAGTGGTGGGACTCTAAGCTCGTCAGTTGTAGTGATTTTTTTGCCTACCTATGACTAATAATCTCGAGGGTATGTAGGCGACCTCACGGGACTCAACCTGGACTTTGCTAACACCAGTCCTATCAAAATGTAGTGACTCTGGTAGTTCTTTTAGGACTACCTCTCAGTATTACGGCGGGATGGATGTAATATGCTCTACGTAAACCCTGTCCCGCCGTCTCAATATCTCCGACTGGGCTCCGGTCCGATCCGGGGTAGGGCAACGGCTGTGAGCGGCAGGAGTCTTTAGTGAGGTTCAACATGCACATACCCCACCCGTCGTGCAGGTGGTGACCCGGCGATTTTCTCCTGTGGAAAAAAAACCTCTCAGTATTGAATATAGTTATCCAGACATAAGTCAGATTAAAGTAGACTTTCTTTGGAAAGTTCTTAACCTTTTCACAGCGGAATATCTGTTATTTTAAGCCCTAAACCCTCGTAGTTGTATGTGGTTATATGTAGAGATGTTTCACCGTCCTGCCCTTGTTATTTGCAGGCTCAGTCAGTTTAAACGCTCAACTTATGCTTGAAACTTCCAATGTCCCATTACAGTCCTTTCTAGAACATTTATGTGGTACCAATTCACAATTTATTTATTTATTTTGAATGCCGATTTATTTGTCATCAAGCAACGTCTAGAGAACACGATTTGATTTAAATGAAACTTAAAAAACAAAGAAGAAATATATTTAAGGTGGACTCGCCCATAACCGCGGACCATTGCTAGTTTTTAATAAAACATTTACGGGATTTATGTCAAATTCAATAACGATTTATGTTACGACATAGGAATGCGTGCAATCCCCGAGGATTTCACTAATAGGTATCCGATACAATATTTTATTGGGGAAGAAATAGGTTTGCGTGTATTGGAGCTACGAATGCTTTCGTCCTATTATTTTTGTTGAATTGAGACAGTACAAATGTCAGGCTTGAGACTGAACGAGAATGTAATGTGAGTAATGTGGCTTTATTTAATTTTCTACCTGCAAATTTCCGTTTGGCTTAAAGGCTGTTATTTTTTTTTTATTGCTTAGATGAGTGTACGAGCTCACAGCCCACCTGGTGTTAAGTGGTTACTGGAGCCCATGGACATTCACAACACCTTGATATACAAGTTCTAAGGTCTCAAGTATAGTTACAACGGCTGCCCCACCCTTCAAACCGAAACGCATTACTGCTTCACGGTAGAAATAGGCAGGGTGGTGGTACCCACCCGTGCGGACTCACAGTAGGTCCTACCACCAGTAAATGGAATGGAGTTCCTTTTGCCATATCATTTTGAGTTTATATTAAGTAATTAATTATTAAATGAAAATTGAAGAGTCGGTATAAAATACAATTAAGTGTGAATAAATGCCAATAAAGTTGTTATTAGTGGAGGGAGACATTTTTCTGGAATATTAGTAAAGAAGTATATTCATTACTTATTATAAATATATAAAAAATTTGAGGGCGCCACTCGCGCCATGTTGTTTTAAAAAATTGTGTTTAAAACTTATTCCTACAAATAATTGAATTTCGAGTGTATAATAATAAAAAAACGGAGCTGTACTCGGTTCGGCTGTCCAACACAGTCTTCGACCACAATTTTGGATGTAGACGATGAAAAGGTTAATTTAAAGGTCATAAGTCTTAGGTCACAAAAGGTCTTATTCAATGACAGGGACTAAAAAGGAATAACATCGTTAAAAATTTAAATCAGTATCCTTCTTGCCTTTATCCGTCAGTATTCTAATGTTTTTTGGCACCTATTTGAATATGAAAAAGTGGTCTTTAACAACCTACATATTCAGGCAGGTTTTCCTCGCCAACCAATCAGACTTTCGACATTTTGCCACTGAAGATTTAATTATGGATTGTGGAAGCAATTGAGATTGTTCTTGCTGGTTCAATATATTTGTTCAACACTCGATCTCACATGTAGCGTTGACGTTAACTCAATAAATAAAACTTTGTTGATTAAGATGAGAAATAAATCATATTTATCTTTAGTTCTTGATCTGATAAGCATGGTAATCGTTTGATCAATTTTAGTATTATGATCATGATTTTAACGCAGTATGAAAAAGAGTATTCTGATACTGACAAGTAAATGCCGGTCTGCACAATTGACTTCACAGCTTAATTTGAAAAAGCAGTAGAATATATTAGAAGTACTTTATTATTGTGAAAAACGAGGACAGAGAAAAAAAGAAAATAATAATACGTTTATAAAAATAATAATGAGTGAATTTTTTACTAGTGGTAGGACATCTTGTGAGTCCGCGCGGGTAGTTACCACCGCCCTGCCTATTTCTGCCGTGAAGCAGTAATGCGTTTCGGTTTGAAGGGCGGGGCAACCATTGTAACTATACTAGAGACCTTTTAGAACTTATGTCTCAAGGTGGATAGCGCATTTACGCCGTAGATGTCTATGGGCTCCAGTAACCACTGAATATCCGGTGGGCTGTGAGCTCTTTATGACGGGCATCATTGATGTATTTATATCAATGACGGGCATGAAAAAGCTTCTTATTATTCATTGCAAATCAGATTTTGATACGTGAAGCTGGTTTTCAGCTAGCCAGCCAGCCGGCACGACGGTGATAGGAAAAGTACGTCCGGTTCACAGTCAATCAGTAAGTCGCTTCATACTTGTAAAGAAAATTTACGCCGCCCATAAAATCCAAATAATAATAAATATCTACGAATCCCCATCGATGGATATGGAAACCGCAACACAATGCATCTGACCTCAAGCTATTACTTGGCATAGCTGCGGCGCGCCAAAACCTCACCTGTGTTGCGACTAAGGCTAGAGTGACAAGCATTTAGATAAACTCCTATTTCACTAACTGGTCGTGTCGTGGTCGCAATACAAATATGTATATATTTTTATTACCATTCCATTCATATATTCCATTTTATGTTTCATGATTTATGAAATTATCCTTATTCAATAAATTATGGAAAATAAGAATTGTTAACCAGAGAGCATTGCCTCTTCTTTATTTGTATGTTTCTTTATTTGTAATAGTTTCTTCCATAAAATAGTGAGCAATAGTTGGATTTTTATATGAAGTTTCAAAGACACTTTGAAAAATTAACACAATATAGTATTTAAGAATAAAAATTTCGTTCCTTATCCCCATTATATGGATCGGCACAGCATGTCCATTTTCCATTAAGGCGTTTCAAGCATTTTCTCTGCACTGACACTCTTCTCTCGCATATCCTCTTTCAGACAGTTTATGAAGTCCATGGTTGCTAAAGTCCATGCGCGATGGTAATCACTCACCATCAGGTGGGCCGTATGGCTCGTCTGCCTACAAGGGTAATAAAAAAAACATGCGTGGGACTCGGGGACTGCCGCGGTAAACCTATTTCATAGCATTTTTTATCAACTTATGCGATTATAATTAGACAATAATCATTTAATATTAAAACAATAATAAAATGAGATCACGCTATATTTATAAACATTAACAAAAACAAAACATTAGCTGTCCCCTTCACACTCACAAGCTAGACAGCGCGAGAGAGGGATGGGCAAACTTTTCATGATGCGCATGCAGTTCGCCGTCACGCCGCGCGCTTATTCACAAACACTACACAAGCGCAACGTGTGAATATGTTGAACGCGAGTTACATGGTAGGCGGAGTGGGGGTGTTAGGTTTTATTTTTATTACGGAATTTCTTGATTTGGTCGCCCCTATGCAATAGCTTAAAATCCTGTATATGTAATGAAAGAAGACGGTAATTTGAAGAGGGTATAAGACAAATAACACAAAAATATAAGAATAGTACCTTAAAGGTTGTAAGAAGAGTACGATTGTGAAAGCGGATATTAACAGACCACATTTATGGATTGGATCAATCATGGTTCGAATGGTTAGTAGCATAATGAATACGAAAAGGAGAGACAAGGAAAAGTGAACGTCAGAATAAAAGTAGACGTGGTAATTTGCAAAAATATTATAAATAGTCTGATTTCAAAAGGCAAGGAATTGAAAAGCTGGGAAACAACGGGGCAGGCCCATGCCAATAGGACCAATTTTATCTAGAATATTTTTTACTAATTAAATATATAAAGAAGAAAGAAGGTTGTATATAAACAAAGGTACGTTGATTCATTATTTACTGTTCGTGATTTAGTCGTAAATGTTAAATTTTTTAATCGAATTCAATCGATTCGAAAAGTCTACATTTATCTAAATGGCGATAAAATCAGTACCTAGATTATCACACAAGATTAGTTCGACTGGTATGAAATTATAATCGCTCCTAACAATACAACTAATTATGCAAAATCGTTTTCAATTCGTATACCCGATTCCAATGTCATTCGTCAAGGGGTACAAACGCGTATAGGCTTCTACCACGAACTACCAATTTAGATTTAGCATATAAATGGCAAACTTATCGCGGACCAACGAATAATTAAACTTTGACCGAATGGAAAACCATCAGCACGTGAATACGTACGTGACTGGGAATAAGATAAACAGATTTATCTTTGGATATGTCATAGATAAATTCCGCCCATTATATGAATAGAGGGGTTTCATCTTGCTCGCCGGATTATTTGCAGACCAAATCAGTTGCAAGGCTCGTCTTATGCACGGGCCTTCGTAACAATGTTCCATTAGAGCCCTACCGACAAGGAAATACATTGATAAAATATAAAAACTAAATATATTTATTTATGGTATATAAATATTGGTATATATTTCACATTATATGTAAAAGCTATATATTTTGTTTATAGTATGTATATATTTTCTATAATAATGTATTATCTATAGTACACCGCAACATACCTGCTATATTTTTATATTTTCCAGAATTTCTGTAAATTAAACGGTTGTCTGGAAGAGATCGCTGTTAGCGATAAGACCGCCTTTTGTACAAATGTATCTGCTTTTATGATTGTTTTATTAATGTAAATTGAGTTTTGGTGTGCAATAAAGTGTATTCTCTCTCTCTCTCTCTCTCTACATACCTATATATTTATCAGTCTCCCTTGATGCAAACTATATTCGTTACCTCTACTTTCGTATATTAAAAAGAGACAACAGGAGTACACATACTTGTTACTTCAAAAACTGCCATGTATTTTACGTAGCCATATTCGAAAATGCTACAACGAGGGTGTGAATGATACTGCCAAATTAAGAGCGCGCAGGGGTACACAATAAGGTCCAAAAGACTAATGCTCTAAGAGGAATCTCCTGCACTTCTCCCAGTCACCTGGGGTCGGCGCAACATGTTTTCTCCTTCCATACTCCTCTATCATATACCAGTTCTTCGCTCCTTGAATATTCAATTATATTATATTTCCTCTTAATGCTTTAAGAGGAAATATTCATTGTATAATATCAGCATTGCTCGTTTGGATAACTTGGTTGCGAAAATGCAATCCAAAGCTAAGTTTTTAATACTAAATGGTCTGATATTTAGTGGTAACCGAAGCTCCGAGACGTCAACGTTAATACTCCCACAAAACTTGCGACATTACATTTTAATTTTACTTCATATCGGCTGTCCTACCTTTCGTATCGAAACAAGTGACTAGATCGGGGCATAAACACGCAGGGTACCTACTACGGTTCCCTCTGTATTTTGTACCGCATGTTCCATGGGGAGTGCTCTGAGGAATTGTTCGAGATGATACCGGCATCTCGTTTTTACCATCGGACCGCCCGCCACCGGAGAAGAGTTCATCCATAGTACCTGGAGCCACTGCGGTCATCCACAGTGCGTTTCCAGAGGTATTTTTTGCCACGTACCATCCGGTTATGGAATGAGCTCCCCTCCACGGTGTTTCCCGAGCGCTATGACATGTCCTTCTTCAAACGAGGCTTTTGGAGAGTATTAAGCAGTAGGCAGCGGCTTGGTTCTGCTCCTGGCATTGCTGAAGTCCATGGGCGACGGTAACCACTTACCATCAGGTGGGCCGTACGCTAGTCTGCCTACAAAGGCAATAAAAAAAACCGTTGCGCTCTGCAATCAACTTGCGGATGACCTTATAACGTCACGAGATACCTTAAGCCCCACGCGACATTTAACGCACACAGAATGGAAATCGTAAGGGGCTAAAACAATTTCTGCTCAGCGTTTATTACGGCTATCGGATATGCTTGCAATAACGTTAAATTTCAAAATACCAAGAGCATACTAAATATTTCAAATGAGGATTTGAATGTCAGCTTGAATTTCCCTTATTTTTTCTAAGCGCTTTGAAAATCCTTCTTCAAACAAAGGTTAAAAGAGTCGTTTTACTTTTGACATTGGGTCTTTGTCCTGGAATTGATAACGTCCAAGGATAAAGGGACCGCTTAGCATTAAGATGGTCATATGTATGTACATACATATGGCTTCGAATTCTATAAAAAAAGGACTAATAGAAGTCATTTATTAAAAAAAATATTTTAATTAATCATGATAAAAGCTTTGTTATAATTATTTTCTGAAAGGTTAATGAGAATACTTTGAAATTTTATACTTTGAAACCGCTTTCTCGTCTGACAAGCTAATAAAATTAACAGGCTGACATAAATGACTGTGCTCAATATATTATTATTAAATATCATTAATTGTGTTTGTATCGTGACAATAACAAGGTATGCGTAGCAAGTTCTACTGAAGTCGTCGTGGCCTGAAGGATAAAACGCCCGGTGCATTCGTGCCAAGAGCTCAAGGTATCTTGATGGATGGATACTCCCTGTGTATCTATCCAAGTATACGAATATGTTCTTTTTTATTGCTTATGTGGGTGGTTTAGCTCACGGCCCACCTGGTGTGTTTACTGGAGCCCATGGACATCTACATGGTAAATATCGCCACCCAACTTGAGAGATGAGTTCTAAGGTCCCAGTATAGTTACAACGACTGTCCCACCCTTCAAGCCGAAACGCATTACTACTTCACGGCAGAAATAGGCAGGGTGGTGGTACCTACCCGTGCGGACTCACAGGACGTCCTACCACCAGTAAATGTTTTAAAGTTAATTGTTTTTACGCAATATTTAAAATACGCTGCAGTGTTTGTTGCCATAACTAAGGTGTTTTTGTCAGTGAACTTAAGTCCAGCTGATGTTAAATGATTAGCGGATTCCGCAGATATCATCACAACGTGGATTCCGTCATCAACTTTAGTCGAAGTCCTAATTTTATGTATAAAGACCCTGGCAATACGACTCTGGCGATGTCAGTGACCCTGCTTGCCATCATGTGCATGCTACTTCCAAAACAGCTGATCGAATTTTTATGAAGTGCTACTTCTACTTGTCCGTCATCTTTCCGAATTATTACTTATATGGATGAAGGACTTCACGGATTTAAGCCGTATTTTGCCCATATCTTAAGGAGGGTTAGGCATTTCGCTTATAATCTCTCTATGCTCTGTTAGATGCTTAACAACTGGATGGCCGTAAGATGGTGGTTGCTAATGTCTCAAAAGAAACGCACCTTACCAGTAAATACTTAGAATGCCAATTACAAAGCCCTAGTAGGCAAATGCGCGGATGGGTACCACCACCTTGCCTATGTCTGCCGTGAAGTAGTAATGCGTTTCGGTTTGAAGGGTGGGGCAGCCGTTGTAACTATACTTGAGACCTTAGAACTTATATATCTCAAGGTGGGTGGCGCATTTGCGTTGTGGATGTCTATGGGCTCCAGTAACCACTTAACACCAGGTGGGCTGTGAGCTAGTCCGCCCATCTAAGAAAAAAAAAAAATGCGTTGTGGTTAATATTACTTCATTAATTGACAGAAGAATCTTTCGTATTTGCTAACTATATCCCTCGTGACGGCTTTCCCCGATATATATCAAAAAGTTTCGTGTAAATTTCTGTTCACCTAACATTAATTGCCGGCCGTTTGGAATACTTAATTCGGAAAACGATTGTTTAATTCGATTACCTTAAAAACAAAAACATTCTATCGGTTAGGCTGAATTAATTAACCAATTATAATTGAATTTAACTTCACTAAATGCGAGTAAGCTATGTAGTTTACTGCGCTTGTGCGTATTGCGAGGTAGCCTTCAGTCAGTCCCAATCCCGCCCTTCGTGAGGACGAACCGCCCGCCCCGGCAAACCTGAAACTTCGCGAACGGTGTGTGTAACGTGATTGTTGTGCGTATTAATTGAATTTTAACCAATTAATTGGTGAGTGGGTGTGTGTTTACGAGGGACCCAATAAAATAGGTATGTGTTTTATTAATTGAATCAAAGTTAGTTTGTTTTTTAAGTATAAATATATAATTTTTTTCTTCGTCGTAACTTCGGAGATTGTAATTCTAACGGAAAACTTTTTTGAACAACTTTTCTAATTTTAATTTACCTTGTGTTAAAATTCTGAATAATTTTAATAACAGTTTTTTTTAATATGTTTTATTAATACGTTTCCCAATGATTTTTGTGCTTTTAAATTTACCTCTATAGCCCTAGCATTTTTCACTAGCTGACTTAATATCAACTAACAATGAAGATATTAGAGAAATATTTTAGCTAAATTTACAATATTAATTCAATTTGAATAAATATGATAAAACGTTACAAGACCGAAGCCTCTCTGATAGCAAGTGATTACAGGAGCCCACGACTTGTGAAGGCCCTATGTACCAGCGGGTCCTTACCTTTGGTCTTACAAACCTTACCCTTGGTCTACAACAATAACAACAACAACAGAAGCCTATGGACCATATTAGAAATAGCCACACACCGCTTATCCCGAGATGTGCGATCAAATTTTTTTTTATTGCCCTTGTAGGCAGACGAGCATACGGCCCACCTGATGGTGAGTGGTTACCGTCGCCCATGGACTTCAGCAATGCCAGGGGCAAAGCCAAACCGCTGTCTACCATTAAGTACTCTTCACAAGCCTCGTTTGAAGAAGGATATGTCATAGCGCTCGGGAAACACCGTGGAGGGGAGCTCATTCCAAAGCCGGATGGTACGCGGCAAAATAGATCTCTGGAAACGCACTGTTGATGAACGCAGTGGCTCCAGGTAAATATTAATTGAGATAAAATCAATTTTCACATTATATGTATTAAATCGAATTCGGTAATTTAATTTTTATTTTATTCCAATTGTACCTGAACCTAACAATATATGTGTATATAAAGTATACAATAAAACATAGGCGAATTTATTGAACGCTACATGAACGTTCTCAAAATGTCATTCATCTATGTAATAACATAAATAGGCAAAGATAAATCGTTAAAGACCATTTTCTTCTCTGGTTTCTAGTAGTCCTTGACCTGCATGTACTTCATATATTAGTCAGTTGTTTTTCCAAAACGTTAGAAGGAAATAGAAAATCTAATACACAAAATGTATTGGGTGACTTAGAATAATGCTCTCTTTAGTCTTTACTAGCGACCCGCCCTCGCTTCGCTTCGGAAACTGTAATTTATTATTGATTTTTCCACTATTTAATGGATGTTATTATACATATAAACCTTCCTCTTCAATCACTCTATCTATTAAAAGAAACCGCATCAATATCCGTTGCATAGTTTTAACGATTTAAGCATACATAGGGACAGACAGATATAGGGACAGAGAAAGCGACCTTGTTTTATACTATGACACTCGTAGTCTGATACTCTTGACTATAATTACTGATTCGGTGGTACAATAGTTAGTGTCCTTAATGGTTACCCCGAGGGTTGGGAGTTCGATTCCCACATCGGGTAAACGCTCGTGTGATGACCAGATTTGATTGCTCTTTGTCTGTTTTTTTTTATCTTCTTATCAGCCCATGGACGTCCACTGCTTGACATAGGCCTCCCCTAAGCCTCGCCACAAAGACCAGCGGATCCCCACGAACCTCAACAGATCGTCGGCCCATCTTGTGGGAGGCCTACCGACGCAATGTCTTCCAGTACGCGGTCGCCACTCAAGAAATTTCTGGCCCCAACGGCCACCCGTTCTGCGACAAATGTGTCCTGCCCACTGCCACTTCAATGTCGCAATCCTTTGGGCTACGGCGGTTACCATGGTTGTCCTGTGAATCTCCTCATTTCTGATTTGATCTCGCAGGGAAACTCCGAGCGTAGCCCTCTCCATTGCTCTTTGGGTGACCTTGAGCATTCTCATAAGGCCCATTGTGAGCGACCACGTCTCAGTGCCATATGTCATCACTATATCATATAACATATATATAAAGGTATATAATATGTCAGTCTCTGGTGCCCACAACACGGGGAATCCTAATTTAGAGCCGGATGACAATGAATGATATGTTCGCAGTTCAAAGATGAATAAATAAATCGAAAACCTCAGGGCAAACCGCAAAATCTATACGCGTTTGAACCAGTTCTAACCTGGAAGCGTCCGCCTTGTAATGGCAATATGATCGCAGATTGTCGTTTTTATTTTGTTTATTTATTAAATTTTGAAATTACTCACAGCGCGATTCAGAATTTGTTTTTTCGAATTCCTTGAGCTGTGAAAAATAACTATACAGAGTTTCGTGTGATTAAGGACGAACGCAGAGAAGCAAACAAAGCTATAACCATTAAATATTTGTATATCCATACATCCATAAGTGAAAGTGTTTCTCGCGTTTGTTTATGACGTTTTCAAGTTTTAGCTAGACTACAGCCGATCATTGTGAAATATTGCCGCCTTGACGGGAATAACCAATCAAATCTAATCAAACTTTATTAGCTAAAACACGATTTACAAAGTTGCTGATAGTTATTTTATAGAACAGTGTGTTTCTATCAGGTCGGCGTGCAAATATTATTCAAAATTATTTACATTAAATCCAGTCAGTAAATATATTAATTAATTAATTGAAAATGAACATAAGATGCATTTCAGTCATGTTGTGGCGTGCAACCTCTTTGACAGGACATAAGACCTACAATGACTAGACACAGACTAAGACAGAGATTTGAAAATAATTCGAAAAGAAATGGAACGAGGGCGTACGTGACCAGCGGCACGGCAGTACATTTTTTGACTTCGAAAAAGACCAGACAAAAGACGAAAAAGAACGAATTGACCGTTCTCACATAAGACAACAATAGAACAAACGACCGTTCAAGTGACCTTCGACCGTTCAATCCAGAAGAAAGTATTATACATCGGGAGTATATTTTTATATAAAATATGCCTACAGCGAAGCCGCACATAGGAGTTGCAAGTCGTCGTGGCCTAAAGGATAAGACGTCCGGTGCATTCGTATGAAGCGATGCACCGGTGTTCGAATCCCGCAGGCGGGTACCAATTTTTCTAATGAAATACGTACTCGACAAATGTTCACGATTGACTTTCACGGTGAAGGAATAACACCGCCAGCTAAAAATCAAATCCACAAAAATGATAATTTTTGTAAATACTAGCGCTTACTTCTGTCGTGAAGCAGTAACGCTAATCGGTTTGAGTAGAGTACTGGAAAACTGAGACATGGTGGCAGCTATGTCGTTGTCTGGTAACCACTTGGCGGACCTTGTGATCGTCAACCGTTCTTCTTCTTCTTCTCCATCGCTCCCTCATTGCTGAGGATCGTGACTCCGTTTTAGCTTGTCGACTGTCAGCCTCCATCGGTTCCGGTCAGTTGCCTGGTGTAGTGCAGCGCTAAGTGGTCCGCTGGTTTGCTCGGAGATCTGGTCGGACCAACGTTTGGGGCTCCGGCCTCAAAGACGTTTTCCTTCTACTTTTCCAGTGACCATTAGACGTTCCAAGTTGTCTACACCTCTGCGGACAACGTGACCAAAGTAGCGCATTATGCGTTGCAGACAGGTGGCAGACAGGCGTTGAGCGTTCTCCATTTTAAGCTGATGTAGGACCGAGATGTTCGTGCGGTGGGCTGTCCATGGAATCCTTAATAGGCGGCGCCAGCACCACATTTCAAAAGCATTAACTCTGTTTCGGTCAACCGTTCTAAGTAACAATATAAATAGAATATACTTGTGATATCAAATAAGTCTGCAGTTTACACCGAATCTTAAGTTTTAATCCTATCGTTGGGTATTACTTTTTATAATTCCTCAAAAATACGTTAAAATAACAAAAGAATTCTAAATCAAAACCCTTTCGTAATTAAAATTTCACAAATTTTCTTTTTCTTTCTTATTTATTTTCGTATAATATTTCCCTTAAGAATAATGAATTAGATTAGATTCGTTTAATGAATTCCGAGACTGTGTACCCAACGTCTCAGTTTAAAAGGATGGGGATTAAAGCGAACAAGTGGAAGCCTCACTAATGCCAGTCTGTATATATCCTGAAGTCTTTGGGCAGGTGGAAAGGTATTGTTTAATTATATAGCTACACAAATTTTTAAGTTAATTGGGCGAACGAACTCAGCTTCATTTAAATGCTTGCATTGGGACCTCGCAGGAGGTTCGGACACCGGCGCGAAAAAAAAAACCTCTAATCGTAAGAAGACTTTGCGACCCATCAAACCGAAAGACTGTTTCAGCGTGACCTTAACTAGTAGGTGAGCTCACGGGGCTCAAACCTGACGACGTTGCTAACACGAACCCTAGCAAGAGCCGTGCTTCGCAGAATCTACCACCGGATCGGAAACGCGACCCACTGAGAAGATGCGGCGAGAAACTCAGTGGGCTGTGTCTGTAGGTTAATTTACTCGTCGAGCTCTTCGTCGCAGGCGACGGGTTCGACGAGAACGATGACCGGTGCTTGTGGTACCTAAAAGCACCGTTAGTGGATCGGATAGATCCGAAATGACGTGGTTTGGGTGACGTTGACTTTGTACGATTGTGTCTAGCCGAGCGAGCCCACAATACTTAAAGGCAGTAGTACATACGCAAATTTATATGCACGAAGCTATCTTTTATATTCTGGAAGACGATTCTAAACGCCATCTTCTGAGCTCCGACCCTACCAGTTTTTGTCGCTAATCAGTAATAAGTTCCAGCTTAAAAGATGAAATAGCCGTCATACTTAATTGAGACTTAGACCTTCGTGTCTCAAGGTATTAAACACTTACTTTAACACTTAAACACTTTTTACTGGTGGTAGGACTCTTGTGAATCTGTACGGGTAGGTACCACCACTCCGCCTATTTCTGCCGTGAAGCAGTAATGCGTTTCGGTTTGAAGGGTGAGGTTGTTACTATACTGAGACCTTAGAACTTATATCTCAAGGTAGGTGGCGCATTAACGTTTTAGATATCTATAGGCTCCAGTAACCACTTAACACCAGGTGGGCTGCGAGTTCGCCCACCCATCTAATCAATAAAAAAAAACTTAACATCACGTAGGCCGTCAGCTTGATCATCTTTTTCCGCAATAAAAACATAACAAGGAGCTAGCAGCTATGACTCAAGTACGCTCGCAATAGTTTATTCTTATTAACAGCTATACATACTTATATCACCTTTTGTCTGGTCTCTAAGCCAATACTAAATTAGGATTATTAGATCTATGTATGTCATATGCTCTTCTAAAGTGATTTTACATTGTATTAATGACGTAATCGTGGCGTAAAAACAAAAAAAAGGAAAGTGTTCACAAACAATACATTCTTAAGCTTTTAGAACAGCCAATTCCTTTTAATTATAATAGTTTAAATTTTAATGTTGTCCAAAATATAGCGCTTATCAAATTTAAAAAGAAAGGGGTACATTGGAAAAATAATGATGCTACAACACAAGAATAGTGCAGACTAAGGTCATTTATTTATTTATTTTATTATTATTTGTGGTTACAGGTTAACAAAGATTAATAGGTCAATATTAATGAATGTATCACTATATCCTGCTAGTAAAGATCCAAGTACGATTTCCTGGAATCACATTGGGAAAAATTTAGCATTTCCAAAATCTCAGTCGTTAGCTCAAGTGAATTCAACAAAAACACTAAAAATGACGTTTCAATCCAGCCTCGCTTCACCGGCCACTAGTATGTCGTCACCACAAGCGCTTACGAACACTAATAATACGATACAAGTTTCAAAAAAAAAAACAACCTGAAAAAATAGCAACGTTCAAAATGGCCCCCATGCCACAGTACTCGAAACACGAATAAAGCGGGCACCCACAAAAATATTTGTCCCTCTTACAGGCGCGACCACCGAAGCGTGTAATTTGGATAAAATCCATATACACGTCGCTATGGGAGATTAAAAGGTCTATATAGTGGAAGACAAAATTGTTGGTATGAAGAATTATATTTTATTTCTTCTGACTTCATATGAGATTAGTATATTATTTTTGAGCTACCTTTTAAAAATAATGGTAACTATGCCAACACGCCCAGTTTACCATTAACTGTACAACAACAAAAGCATATTATTCATGTCGGTGCCAATTTTTAACATTCGCAAGGAATAAATCGGGTAGCAATTAGGTTACAAAACTTTTTTTATTGAACAACGCTGTGTTTAATTTGAGCTTAGAAATATTAAATTCGCAATATCAAGTCCAAAGAAAATAACGACCCTTAGCTAGATCCGGTAGTGGCAAAATTGAATTATTGATAAAACATAATGCGAATAGCAAACTCTAAATCCGATTATTCATTGAAGCAATGCACAAAGTACGCAAAATGTAAATTGAGGTACCGGTTTCCATGGAGACTAATGGATGGCAACGTGAGATGAATTCTATAGAAGTGCAATATTGATATGCGAGATATTCTAGGCAAGACACGTATGACCGTGATGAAGCACCTTGTCTCTTGATTCGGATGTTTTGATTAGGTGGTTTCGAAAGGCGATATTTCGTTTAATAAAAATCTGAATTGAATTCTGAAAGTGACAAGCTATATAAATCAAGGGTCTATTTTTCGTTGCCAAAGTCTATGTGGCCTTATGAGCGCGACGTCTGATACGGTCATGTAAACAATGAATAGAAATAAGTAATAATTAAACACGTGCGGAATTAAACCTTGTCTTTGTTAACCATTTCCACAATGAAGGTATAATTTGTAATTAGTTATAGGTACAAATTTTTTATAAATATGAGATATCGGTGTTTCCGCTGAGTGAATTGTGAGCTTAACAATATTGATGATATCGTCCTTCTGATGTCATGAAACAACAAAATTGAGAAGTAACATTTTGAAATTTTAAACAGGATTTAAAATAAGATCTTGGTCTGTTTGTTTGTCATCTAGATGAAAATAAAAAATAAAAATGAAATCCCATGACGTATTCTCATTAAAGTGAAAAAAAATATTGAGAATTTGGAACATAACTATTATTTCATTATAATTTTCGACAAAATGCCCCAATAAATACATGGCATTTAAATAATTGCTGTACTTTACATGGCTTTTCATACTTTTTGTGTTTCGTTTTTCAATTTAGTTTTTCATTTATACAATCAAAAATGAACTTTACACTGCTAATTTTAAAGCTGTAGATTCAGTACTTTAAAGCGATTGTATATAGGCTTATTATCATAAGTATGATTGCTGAGTGGTTCCACTTTGTAATCACAGATTAAACATCGACACTCTTTGACGTCATACTATCAAATTCCACTATCATATGGCAATAACCAAACGATAACTTGATGTTTTTGACGCTAAACTTAAATTTTCAATAATGATTGAAACTGTGTTTGGATTATTTATTATCCACTGGGATCGGTATGCCCATTTTAATTGGGATCTTGTTACAACTAACTTTACACAGACACCCATGATATATTTTCCTAAAGAATAAGACAGACGGCTCTGACAGAATATTTTTATTGCCAAAGTCATTATTGAGTATTTTAAAGCTGCAATTTGATAACAGTATGCCCACCTATTACTTTAAAGATATCGGTAGCTTTCTCTGATATTACCTAATTCCTCATCATCATAAACGGTTGCTCTTGGCAGAGCAGTTGTGGTCATGTGGAATTCTTGCTTATTAAAGCCTTGATAGATGTTTTCCACAGATTGCGAACCGAGGCCCGGCGCACACACTCGTTAAGTGGGGTTTCAGTAAGGTCTTTCACCTGATCAGTCCAGCGCATGGGGATTCGTCCACGAGATCTCTTACCATTGAACCTACCCTGAATAACAAGTTTCTCGATAGACTCTGCTGGTCGTCGCGATACGTGTACCTAATTCCTACCTGTGGTAAATCTGCATAGGTATGCAAGATATATTTCCTACAGTAATTGAAATCTTAGCTTGGGGCCAGATGTTTTTTTATTTTTTTTATTGCTTAGATGGGTGGACGAACTCACAGCCCACCTGATGTTAAGTGGTTACTGGAGCCCATGGACATCTACGACGTAAATGCGCCACCCACCTGATGTGTGTGTTTTCTACCCGAATGTATTCGCTTTTTGTTATTTTTTGCAAGTAATATTTACTTATCCTATTTTAGTCGCCGCCATTATACTTCGGATGAAACGTACGCCTGAAAAGGAATAACATGCCTTTACACAAAGGCCTGTACTATCAAGATTCGGTTTTTATTAATACGACAAACAGAAATATTTGTGTCGGAAGCGCTTGTATTGAAAATTGAGTATATATATACGGGTAGGTACCACTACCCCACCTAATTCTGCTGTGAAGCAGTAATGCGTTTCGGTTTGAAGGGTGTGGCAGCCGTTATAATGTAAAACTGAGACCTTAGAACTCATGTTTCGAGGTGGGTGGCGGCATTTTCGTTGTAGATGTCCATGGACTGCGGTTACCACTTAACACCAGGTCGTGAGCTTGCTCAATCATATAAGCTATATAAAAAAACCAACTCCTTCATTGCATACTGCGTCCATTAACTCTAGAGTTCATTGACACGGTTGTTTAGCTCCGTGTACATTGACTCATGAATTTGAGATAGGTACGTGAAACCATTAAAGTGTAACTTAGATTCCTAAATTATAGTATCTCGATTTTTGCTTTGCTAACTCGAATACAGTTATAACGTGTCATATTTGTCACGAATTTTGCCCTGTTTCTCAAACTTCCGGATCGCCGATTTAATAATGGTACTTGAAGTGTCTAGCAGATTTTTTTAACATTCCTTTGAGGAGCACAAAAAGGACGAAAGATGAACGATGAGAACCCTTACCACGTGCTTGAGAAACGCTATTGGACTTACCTATCGTATTTCGCATGAAAATCTTACTCCCATAATATTTGTATGATGCTTTTGTCCTAGTATTTATTGTAAAATTTAAAACATGGCCACGCTTACTCCGATGTTCAATATACACTATAATGATTATAGGCTTCAAAAAGATTTATGATAGAGAGAGAGAGAGAAAGAGAAAGAGAGAGAGAGAGAGAAAGAGAGAGAGAGAGAGAGAGGATAGAGAGGAGAGAGGCATAGACCTCTCTCTCTCCTGTCCAGCCTGTCCACTGTCCACTGCTAACCTATATTGATGAAGATGATGATGAGAATTTAAAAAAGGCCAATATGAAATTTAATATTCATTTCGTTTCGTTCATTATTTCAATCATATTCAATATTTCATTACGTTATTATTGTTCCACCGCCTTTTACTGGTTCAGCGTTCCTTTTTACTACCAAGAACCACGAATTTCTTCCATTTTTGCCATATATCATCTCGCCGTTATTAAAATCGACTGAGCGACTAAAATATCTCCTTCGGACGACGGATAGAGAGTTGGTAGTGCTATATAGTAGCTAGGCTATTCCTGTACCTAATATCCTAGACCAACAATTAATAATGCCATCAGATAGGCCATATACTCACCAATAATACTGCATAAAAGAAAGAAAAAAAATACGAAAATACGGCAAATGCTGTAAAGCAGTAATTCAATTCATTACTTAAACCATTTATTTATACTTAGTTATACGATCATTCAAATGTAACACGTAATTCCGTATTATTTATTACCGAAAGCTTTTACCTGTACCTTTAACACCCGAAGAAAGCTTAATTGAAGGCCAATTATTAAGCCTCTGGAGAATTATGTAAGCCATAAGCGGCTTTACTTTATTGCCGAGACAGCTTGATTTAGCGTAAGACTTATTTTATGTACGCACACCAAGAAAAAAAATCATTTTATCGATTTTTTTCCTCACCTTATCGCTGATGGCCTAAGAGGCTATTTCAGCTTAGCACAGTTTGGTAGGAACTTGGACGGACCTGTTGACACTAGGCCTAGCAGATTGGCTGAATCTCCAACTCGATCGAAATTGTGACCCACTGATGTGGCGATAAACTCATGAGTGGACGAGCTCACAGCCCACCTGGTGTTAAGTGGTTACCGGAGCCCATAGATATCTACAACGTAAATGCGCCACCCACCTTGAGATATAAGTTCTAAGATCTCAGTATAGTTACAACGGCTTCACGGCAGAAATACCACCAGTATCCACCAGATTTTATCTATTATCCTAATTTCAGTCGAAATCTTTATCCAATAGAGAAATATAATTATAAATAATAAAAATAAATATAATTACTTATCTTTATTAAGAATAATCTTTCTAAAATCAATGCCATTCATGCAGTTCCAAGAACAGCACAATTTATGTTTGGTATATTTGTTTTATCATCTTTTGGACATATCTCCCGGCGAGGAAATGACTCCATAGAGCGCCTTGTCGTTCAGCGCAAATTAAAAGGCACCAGACCGCGTGGAAGGTTGCCCATGCGATGGATCGACCAAGTCAAGTCGGCAGTTGGTGGTTGTTTGCATGAGTGTTCCAGACTCATCATAAACCGGAAGAAGTGGCCAATGCACATAACATCTGCCCACAGCAATGATACTAAATGATGACCACGACCGCTCTGACAAGAGTGATACGACAAAGGAAAGGATTTCTTATTTTATTGATTAGATAGGTGGACGAGCTGACAGCCCACCTGATTTTAAGTGGTTACTGGAGCCCATAGACACCTACAACGTAAATGCGCCACCCACCTTGAGATATAAGTCCTAAGGTCTCAGTAAAGTTACAACGGCTGCCTCACCCTTCAAACCGAAACGCATTACTGCTTCTCGGCAGAAATAGCCAGGCGGTGGTACCTACCCGTGCGGACTCACAAGAGGTCCTACCACCAGTATATTTGTTTTGTTTTTCCTTGTTTTTCCCGGCAGCCTCATTACTCGTGTTAAATATTAATTGTACCGTAAATAAGTTGATAAAGTCATTTAATATTGGCCCAAAAATGGAGAGTTTCAAAATCAGTATGAAATATCGGCACACGAGACCCTATACGAGATTCGCAAGACAGTGACATTAAGGGTAAATTGTAGTCAGAGATGACTGGTTTACTGTTACAAGCGAGCTCAGAATTGAACCTAATATATTATTCTGAGGTAAGTACGAAGCTTCGATAAATTTGAAATGTTATTATTAACACAAAATCGGTTGTCTGTAAAGTCGGTTTACTGACGATAGTTGAACGTGACAACGTCATAAGAAAATACTGATCGAATGATTTTATTTTTCAATTATCGTTGCAATAAACAATTGACACCACATTCACTTTTCACTGAACTTCATACTTGACGAAAACATGTAAATGTATTATTGTATAGCAGCTGTCCATGCGGATGCATCGCTCACTCAAGTAGGAGAGAGACAGATGTCGAACGCTGCCGAACGCGGAGGCCGATTGTGCCTCTTTGTTGCTCGTTGCGCGCTCTCGCTTGCACTTCAAGCCTTAAATGGAACGCCTCAGAGCGAGGTAACGCCGCATGAGTCATGTTTTTTCGTGCGTGCAGCCAACTCCATCGAATTATAAGACGTTGTCACGTCAAAAACTACTCGCAGAATTTATATAAGAAATCGCTACGGTCAATATGGTTTCACTTTTAGCATCTTTTTCTCTTCGGATTTTATGAGTCGTTCCGTGGACGTAATTAAAACTAGGCTCACGATTTGATCGTTTGGTTGGCACTAATCTTATACTTGGGATCCTTTTATCGTAAAAAGGTCCGGAAAACTGCCGGTTCGCAAGATACCATTAGGTATTTTTCTGTAAAAAGAAATCTGATTATGAAGAAACGCACTTAATAAATTAGAAGGGATTGTGCGCAATATTTAAATATTAACGAATTACACCTTTATCGTCTGCTACCATGATAACTATAAAGTATTCGTGAAGTTGGAAATAATAAAACGATAATCATAAATGAGAGATTACACGGTAAAAATTGTTTTAATCTTTGTTTCGTGTACGCAAATTTCGTAATTCCAAAATAGCTCTTATTTTCAGGACATAAAGGACCAGTTTTAAGATTTCTATATATTAATGCGTAAAGCAAAAACTTTGTACCCCTTTTTATGAAAATTGTGCGGACGGAGGAGTATGAAATTTCCCACACTCATAAAGAATATAGAGAAGGAGTACAGAATGATAATATTTAAAAAAAATATGCATTAATAATACATTAAATCAATAAATAAAAACATTACACACACTACCGTGTATTTAACACGCACATATGTATAATCTTTGTTTATTGTCAAACTTTTATTATTGCTTAAAGTCTATGGTCAAATTAAGAATAGGTTAATATTGTTTATCTATAATATTATTTGTCTAAAGTGTAGTCTTCGCGAAATCTGTGATTATAGAAGCATCTTTCACAATAACCATAATAATGTTCAAACTTATAATTTCGATTAATTATAGTCGAATTTCGACTACTGCTGGACCACTAGTATTATTTAAAGTCCCAGCAGTTTTGAGGGAGACCGAAAAACAACCACACATTTATAATATTGTGCATATTGAAATCATGTTATAAGCTCAATCATGCTTTGTTTCTTTAAGCGACAATCAAAACAAATGTCAATAACAAAGGTTTATTTGATAAACTCAATTACAAATTGAAAAACAAATTTCAAATAACAACAAATTCCCAAACATGCAGATGAGAACTGCTGACTTGAATCCATAATATTTTCTAATATGTAACATAACAGTCAATAGAAGCAGTACAAACAGAAATTCCAATACAAGCCATCCAGTCGCTCGGTGACAATATTACTTGGTGCGAGTACAATTGCAGGGAGGTAGTCAGGACAAGGGGGGTCAGTCTTCGAAAATTTCAGCAAAGTATTAACAACGTTCATTAAATACAAGAAGTCATGTAGTCGTCGTGGCCTAAGAGATAAGACGACCGGTGCATTCGTGTTGAGTGATGCACCTGTGTTCGAATCTCAGGCGGGTACCAATTTTTTCTAATGAATTACGTACTCAACAAATGTTCACGATTGACTTCCACGGTGAAGGAATAACATCGTGTAATAAAAATCAAACCCGCAAAATTATAATTTGCGTAATTACTGGTGGTAGGACCTCTTGTGAGTCCGCGCGGGTAGGTACTACCTCCCTGCCTATTTCTGCCGTGAAGCAGTAATGCGTTTCGATCTGAATTATTGCTTAGATGGGTGGACGAGCTCACAGTCCACCTGGTGTTAAGTGGTTACTGGAGCCCATAGACATCTACAACGTAAATGCGCCACCCACCTGGAGATATAAGTTCTAAGGTCTCAGTATAGTTACAACGGCTACTCCACCCTTCGAACCGAAACGCATTACTGCTTCACGGCGGAAATAGGCGGGGTGGTGGTACCTACCCGTGCGGACTCCCAAGAGGTCCTACCACCAGTGATTACGCAAATTATAATTCTGCGGGTTTGATTTTTATTACACGATGTTATTCCTTCACCGCGGAAGTCAATCGTGAACATTTGTTGAGTACGTATTTCATTAGAAAAATTGGTACCCGCCTGCGGTATTCGAACACCGGTGCATCGCTACACACGAATGCACCGGATGTCTTATCCTTTAGGCCACGACGACATCGTCGGGACAAGTTTTTAATTTCATTGAAAAAAAGGGGTGAAAAATATATGAAGCCGAAGGCCGATTGTCAATCTGTTCATATGTATTTTAACATATCAGCGGTTGACTCATATGCCAAATGACTAGACTTGAACCCGTGCACAATGCAAAAACTTGTGTTTGATAGCCGTCGGAGCCCCGTGGTTCGTCAGGAACGTCGACCTCCATGACGACCTGGACTTAGAGTCCGTCAGTAAGTATTTGCAGTCGGCGTCGATGCGCCACTTCGATAAAGCGGCACGACACGAGAACCCTCTCATCGTGGCCGCCGGTAACTACATTCCCGATCCTGCGGACAGAATGGAAAGCAGTCGGCGTCGCCCAAAACATGTCATCTCGGATCCTCCCGATCCACTAACGGTGCTTTTAGGTGCTTCAAGCACCGGTCACCGTTCTCGTCGAACCCGTCGCTTGCGACGAAGGGCTCGACGAGTAAATCAACTCTCAGACACAGCCCACTGAGTTTCTCGCCGGATCTTCTCAGTGGGTCGCGTTTCCGATCCAGTGGTAGATTCTGCGAAGCACGGCTCTTGCTAGGGTTCGTGTTAGCAACGTCATCAGGTTTGAGCCCCGTGAGCTCACCTACTAGCTACGGTTACGCTGAAATAGCCTCTAAGGCTATCAGCTTAGGTAGGAAAAAAAAAAAAGTGTTTGATACCCAGGTCTTGGACCTTTTGTAATCGGGACAAATCTTTTTTGGCATAATTCAACCTATAGAATAATAGTCATATTTTTAGACGAGTGGAATGGTAAGTGGCACTGACTTCTTCAAGATACTACTACCTGCATATAATACGCTCACCCGCAGTAGGAAGCCGGGTGATGGTAGACCGCGTTCCCCCGACTGCTCTGGGGGAAGGTGTAACGCGGCGCCATCAAAGCGGGCTCTCGGCCCGCTGAACGAGGGAACCGGTGGTCGTGTCGCTGGCGGCCGCCGGTCCGGCGTCCATGGGACGGTGGGATGGATGTAATGTGCTCTGCGTCAACCCTGTCCCGCCGTTTCAATAGCCCCGACTGGGCTCCGGCCCGGTCCGAGGTAGGGCGCCGGTCGTGAGCGGCAGGAGTTTTTAGTGAGGTTCAACTCCCACATACCCCACCTGCTGCGCGGGTGGGGATCCGGCGATTTTCTCCTGTGGAAAAAAAAAAAAAAACAAACAAAAAAAAAACCTGCATATAATACACCCTGCATTCATTACCTAGCAGTAGCCTCAATTTTCTTTAATGTTAACTTCTGGTCACCCATACACGTATATTAATTGGTCTCTTAATCGGCCATTTTTTGAGTCCAACAAAGTACTAAATGATATTGTACAACATAAAAATCGAATAAAACCTTACTTTTTTGTACCAAAAGAATAAAATATTCCGTGCTTTTTTTATATTGCAAATAAAATAAAAAATGAAATGAAAATTACTCCTTCTTAGATTTAATAAAAAAAACTGATGTATTGTTCTCGTTCTCAATGGCCAAATGGACTTATAGCTAAAAAAATTAATTTCCCTGTTTGAAGTGAAACTTCTCTAAAGAAGTTTCACTTCAAAATTCTAAAATCTATGGATGTGATTTCAAACTTGATGAAACGAAAAAATGAAACGTGAAGTTAAATTATCAATTCTCAGAGGGCGCCACCTCATACTACAAAAGTAAATTTACAATTGTTTCTATTTACTTTCGAGCTCGAGAACGTCTATCAACTGTGTAACATCTCGTCATCGCGATTCAGGAATTGTTGAATTTACGTGCAGTGACATCTGTTGATAACAAAAGGGAAATTTTCTCTTGCTAAATCATACTTACCTGGCGTAGAGATAACGTGATCATGCAGGCAGTTCCCCCAGGGTGAGGCTGCTCAATTGCACTGCGGAGTGGTTGGTGGTTGACCCTTGCGATTATTCTTATTTTTTATAAGTTTCACTTCTACCGTGTGTGACTTGCATACACACACACATTTTTTTTATTGCAGTATGCTCGGTCCACCTGATGGTGAATGGTTACCGTCACTCATGTACGTCAATGCCAGAGGTAGAGCAAAGTCACTGCCTACCAAATCTATACTCGATCTAGCGATACAAATTCGCAGATTGAGCAAAATTTCAGTGCCCTGGTTATTTAGCACGGATTATTTCCAGTCTTTGAAATTGGGCAGAGACACAGATGATATCCCTCAACGAAGACAGCTAACAGCCGTCAAGCGCTTCGAAGGAAAATAATATTACCACAAAATGACCCCTAAAACACAACTCTGAGTCCATACATCCATTGCGTAGTTGCTGCATACCAAGCCAATACAAAGTGGAATTATCCGCCATTTCGTTGCGCATTCAAAATATACTCTAGATTTTCTGACCACAGGTAACAATACATTTTCATTCATATTTTAGTTCAGTTTGAAGCTGCCTTTGTCTAGTTGGCTGTTGAGTCGGTACCTCAGAACTCAGAATGAATATAGAAACAATGTGGATGTTGATTTTCCTTGTGTTGCTTCTCAGCACTTCTGAAGTGTTGTTTGGGAGTAAATTTAGAATTTGTAACTAGCTCCTCCTTTGTTTTCATTTAGTAATTCACCAGTCGCTTGAATAGCAATTGCTTGTAGTGTTTCTGAAACATTGCAGCTCATTAGAAGTTTGGTAGCATGCGGCGTGCATTACTACTTTGAATTTTACATGTGGGCATATCATTTTTCGAAATCTCATTTTTGGGTATTTTTAACCCGCTACTTTTTATTAGGTTTCAAGTTATTTTTATCGAATCATTAAATAAATAAAAAATAGTCCTTGGTTTTTAATTTCTATCTTGCTAGTAATGTATATATAGAATAGACTAGCGGCCCGCTCCGGCTCCACTCGGGTCTTTAACAAAAATTTCAACGATATATGACGCCGTTTTATTTTTTTAAATAAAACAACACTTATTGCGGCATAAGTATAATAGTTAGGCATATTCTGTCGCGACACTTTTTGTAAATAATAAAGTGTTCTACAAAGTCGTAGTACATTATTTTATTCTATCATCAATAGTTTTCGTAGGGCACGCGATGTAAAGAATATTTTAGGTAATTTTATTACACCTTGGGTTACATTATTGGATTTTTAGTAAGGATTCCTAAATTTTTTTCAAAAAAGATTATAGCCTATGTCACTCGGGAATAGTGTACCTTCCAAACAGTGAAAGAATTTTTCAAATCGATTCAGTAGTTTCGGAGCCTATTCAATACAAACAAACAAACAAATCTTTCCTCTTTATAGTATTAAGTATAGATTAATTTAATTCTTCAACTCTCTGATATTGCTGAACTTCACCAATGACATTTCTGAATGGATAGAACCTTTAGATAAAGTAATTCGAGCGTGAAATGAAAATTACTTTTAAAACTTGCGAAATTTCCTATTCAAATTTATAGCCCTGATGTGAACGAAACGCCGAATGGCTCATTTCGGTAAATATCAAACATTTTAATTTCTATGTAAATTTAAAAGTTTGATTGATCGCCTTGAAAACTCACGATATATAAAATCATTTCAATATTTCTCAGAATTTAATTAATTGGCCAATTATTTGCGACTTCAGAAGCTTCAAGTTTGAATTTTAGTAAATTATTCATTTAAGTCGAGACTTTGTTCTGCGATTTTCTTTGTTTTATAAATAGCTTCGGTATCTTAAATTGACAGGTGACATTTTATTCCATCTCGCATTTAAATCAAATGTCTAAACTAAAATAAAGCCATTAAAAAATCGAAACGAAAGATTTTAATATCCTTGCCTCATTATGTTAAATACTGTTTCCGTCTCTCATGAAAATCATTAAAGCCAAGGGTCCAAGTGATCACACGCCCGTGCCCACTGCAAACATCGAAACAGACTTCTGGTCCTTAATCTTCAGATCCGCTCGAGATATGTTGTCCGTGTGAAGCACAATAATATCTCCCAATGAATTGGATTAATGTTAACCTTCCATACTACACAAGGATCTTTAAGGATACTTTCCCACCCTCATATTTCGATTTCCGACCTTGGACGTCAGCCAAGTCCGGTGACTTATTACCGCTGTCACAGCTATTTGAGATTACTTAATGTCGAAATTATTTTTGGGATCAGTTACTAAGTAACGTTTTATTGGTACCTAGAATGCTCTGAGGAATTGTTTGAGATGATACTATCATCTCGTTTTTACTATCGCACCACCCGCCACCGGATTAGAGTTCATCCATACTACCTGGTGCCACTGCGGTCAGTGCGTTTCCAGAGATATTTTTTGCCACGTACCATCCGACTTTGGAATGAGCCCCGTCCACGGTGTTTCCCGAGCGCTGTGACATATCCTTCTTCAAACGAGGCTTGTCGAGAGTATTAAACGGTAAGCAGAGGCTTACCTCTGCCCGTGGCATGACAGGGCAAAGCTTTGTGCTTTTGCACGCCCTTGAGTGGAGCTTTGAACGATATTGATTTATTGAAAGCTCAAGTTGAAGTTCGTTTTTTGTAAACTAAAATAATAATTCTGTTTTTGATAAAGGTTTAATTAAACGTAGTAAATGGAATGAAATCTGGATAATTTTAGTGTGTTTTTTTAAATCGCTCGATTTTTTTATGATCCTGATGGGTTTCTTATTGAGTAGGCGGTAGCAGGGGTTTCTTGAGCCTTTGACATGTCCTTCTTCAGTCTTGAGAGTACTAGAGTTTTATGAGAGCACTCTGTGATTGACAACGATGTGGCTGTGCTTCTGGCATTCCTGACGCCATGAGCGGCGGTAACCATTCACCATCAGGCGGGCAGTAGGCTTGTCTGCTACAAGGGCATTGAAAAAAGAACTCTGGAGACGTGAGCTAAAGGTCTTAAATAGTATAGTAACTGTTCCGCCCTTAACACCGAAATACATGACTGCTTCATGATATAAATAAGGGAGGCAATATCTACCTGTGCAGGATCATAACTTCACCCTACTACTCAATAGCTTAAACAGCTGCTCTGTGCCAAGTACTTTATTCTCTCCTTGCGTCGTATTCCTCATTGCTGAGGGTCGTGACCACCCTTATGTATCACATTCGCAAGCACGATCTTTCTCCATTTATTCTTGTCTCTGGCGGTGTGGAGGGCGTTGTGAAATGTCGAATCAAGAGCTGTGCGGGTCTGGTCGGACCAACGTGTTGGGGTGCGTCTCTGAGGCCTTTTCCCATCCATCTTATCGGTCACGATAAACGTCTAGTGATTGCTACCGTGCCAATAGTTTTTAGCCAGCTGTTAACTACTCATTTAGTCTAATAGTTCAATAAAAGTTTATTGGTGGTAGGACCTCTTGTGAGTCCGCACGGGTAGATACCGCCACCCGGCCTATTTCTGCCGTGAAGCAGCAATGCGTTTCGGTTTGATGGGTGGAGCAGCCGTTGCCACATGCAACATGCCAGTAGTCTCGTGAACCAGGTCTAAATATTATATTAATTTTTCCTTTTCTGTCTTCACGAGGTTCTCGTCATGAGGAATGGTGATATCAATCAACACTGCTCTACGCGCAGACCGATCTATTATCACAATATCAGGCTTATTGGCAACACTATACCTATCCGCGATAATAGATCGGTCTCAGTAGAGCGTAATCAAGAAAGCCATATTTCAGAGCAATTTATTGATGGATAATCCTAGTGACTTTGTTATGTCTATGCAAGTACTCGTCGTTAGCAAAAAGAGAACAGCGAGAAACAATATAGACTCTCCCGGACGGTGGCACGCTCGACAAATGTCGACCGGCCCATCCTTTATTATTATTATTATTATTTTAAAGGCCGCCAAATCATCAGCTCAATAAACTAGACCAAAAATATATCACATTGCCGACTTTTTATTTCAATGCTGTTACACATTCTGAAATCGTAACTCTGGACACAGTGTTTTGTAATATTTATACATTTTGATTTGATTATTAATATTTTGTTGCTTAACAAATTGCGAACTGTAGTAAATTCCGAAGCACTGCTCTTCACGACAACACCCTTGAAGCTGTAAACAAAGTTTTGCAAAAAAACAAGCATATAAATCATCCCTTCTTGTTATTATTGCTTACTAGCTTACAGCAGAGTATGACCGACCCTGTGTCTTATAACGAACCCATATGAAAGGATTGTTTCCTTTTAAAAATCTGACCCTGGTCAAACGCAATAACCTACGTTACGATTGAGTACTCGTAGTAAAGGTCACTGATCTAGACTGTTTTGGAAAAAAAAAAACCTCGAAGTTTATACATTTTTTTTTTGTTTCTTGCTTAGATGAGTGGACGAGCTCACAGCCCACCTGGTGTTAAGTGGTTACTGGAGCCCATAGACATCTACAACGTAAATGCGCCACTCACCTTGAGATATAAGTTCTAAGGTCTCAATTATAGTTACAACGGCTGCCCCACCCTTCAAACCGAAACGCATTACTGCTTCACGGCAGAAATAGGCAGGGCGGTGGTACCTACCCGTGCGGACTCACAAGAGGTCCTACCACCAGTAAAATAACATTTGGAAAATAACCAGGCCCTAAGTTTCTCGATGGTTCTTTTTTGTTGCATACCTACATTCCAAGTCGGTGATGAAGACAGATAATTTAAAAACACTTGTCTTTACAAATAAAAACTAACTACAAATAAAAACTGTTTTGGTTTTAACGTAATGCCTGCATTCGTTTTGTCAACGCGATCTGGATACACTGAGGAGCTTTTTACCCCGTACTTTTTCTTCAATAGGATTAAGTTTAGCATATTTAGAAGTACGTGCCGGTGAGTTTAATCGAAAAAAAAAGCACCAAATATTTTTAAATTTGCTAGTCTAGGACGATACTTTTGCATTTTAGTAGGGTGGGAGAGTCGTTATAATTTTTTTTATTGCCTTTGTAGAAAGACGAGGATACGCCCCACCTGATTGTAAGTGGTTACCGTCGCTCATGGACGCCAGCAATGTCAGGGGCAAATCCAAGTCGCTGCCTACCAATAAGTACTCTCCGAAAGCCTCCTTTGAAGAAGGACATGTCATAGCGCTCGGGAAGCACCGTGAAGCTCATTTGAAAGCCGGATGGTACATGGCAGAAAAGATCTTTGAGAGTTACATTTCAGAGTTAGACCTCATTTCTCAATAGGAAAGGCGGCAGTTACGTAGTGATGACTATGGGCTGCAGTAGCCACTTACAACCCATCAGATGGGTCTCGATGCTATTGCGATTTCTGCCTCCTACCTTAAAGTGGAACAAATAGTTTTGTGATCAGTACCTTAAGGATTATACTGCATTTTGTAAATCAGGAGTTCATATATCCATTTATTTACTCCCATGTCATAGGGAATACTTCTTCCAAAGCTCACTGTAACGCAGGTAAATTATCTCCGATTGACAGTTGTGTTTACTACATAATTAAGTCATAGTATTTATGATATACTAGCTGACCCGGCAGACTTCGTAGTGCCTCAATCGATAGTTAAAACATCTAAGCTTTTGTATAAAATAAACTTAAAACAAACAAAAGGAATCCGTCCGACGGGGGACTCTTCAAAAGGAAAACAAAATTGTTATTTTTTATTAAATTCCGAGCATTTTCATATTTATCTACCTTTTAAACCTTCTCTGGATTTCCACAAATAATTCAAGACCAAAATTAACCAAATCGGTCCAGCCGTTCTCGAGTTTTAGCGAGACTAACGAACAGCAATTCATTTTTATATATATAGATTTGGAAATTAAAAACAATTTAACTTGAAATCCTAAAATTGATCAAGCATTTTAACAAACTTAAATATTATATGGCCCGAAGTGCCTTTTCAACTTCGCTCCTAATTGAAGTACCTTTATACAAACAAACAAATATATTTTAGATTTTCTCAAGGATGATTCTTGTCGCTGGCATTCTGGAAAATGTCATCTTCGTAATTATTTTTGCTTAAGAACTGTCTTCTCCACTTACGCCCTAAAAATACCCTATTATAGTATTAAAAAAACCTTTGTCAATAAAATTAAATGTGCTGATTATTTGGTTTATTTTCGACCGACAAAGACGGATCTAAAATTAATAAGAAACATTAACCATGTTCCGCTGGTATAAGAAAGGATTACTAAATATATTTGGGAGCAAATATAAAGACTTCAAAGTATATGTATTCTTCTATAAACTAGGAGATAGACTTTTTTCTTTGTCTCAAGAACAAAACAACAGAGAAAGATAAATACCCAAAATTAATTCAAACCTTGAGGTATTAGTGATTATGGTTGAATTTCGATCGCTGGGCGAACACTAGTACATCTAAATTTCCTTCCGCATCATATTCTTCTTAGTAGTAGCATCTCAACCGTTACTTTGACCAAAACAAATAAGCTTACGCCACGTAAGATTTATAGGAACTTTTCGGACTCCACAATAAGACCCATTTATCACTCGCTACCCACTAAGTGGCGTACTCCTGCCAATCTCAAAAAGAAATTACATTTCCACTCCATCTAAATTGGCAGGTCGGAGCTCTATTCAGAATTTAAATGTAGCAGTAACTGACATAAAAAAAATGTATATGCAAAGAAATACAGTCGCTTTAAAAGTAATAAACAGGGCTAGATTTGAAATTTAAATTGCGTCTTGGTTTTACTTCTGGCACAGTCAATATCCATTAGCAATGGTGACTAGACACTATATCGGGTAGTGCGTATTCTTTTTTATCCTCTGAGGTAAGGGGGTAGGTGTCAAAAGTGAAACAAGTGCTTTAAGTTTGAAAATTAAAATTAATTCATTTTATTTACATTATAAAGATTTTGTGATCCTTTTGTGTGTCATTAAGTATATATATATGCATTTTGGCAATATTTACATGATTTAAGCCAATAAAAATACCACCTGCCAGCACCCCTTGAAATAGAAACATAACTATGTCGCAATTATCTGCGATTGAGGTTGCTCAAAGAAACTTGGAAGAGTGCTTCACGAAAAGAATGGCCGATCTTGAGGCACAGCTTCATGCTGGAGGGCCTGCGAAGGATACAGTCTCCAAGGTTGCAGAGGAATTCCGAACATTCCGGGAACTTATATTCTCTATGTTGAAACTTCTTCGACAGCAGATTGGTGAGTGCACTCGACTGGTTGATGCGATCGAGACCAGACATCGTCGAAAAAACCTCATCTTTCTGGGAGTCCCTGAAGTTCAAAACGAAGACTGCACCGCTGCCATCTTGGATATTTTGCATAAAAAAATGCTTCTGAATACCTCTGCTGCTGACTTCAATGTGTGTCACCGTATAGGAGCTACTAATAAGGATCATCACCGCCCAATCCTGGTCAGATTGAAATGCTTAGATACACGGATGTCGATTTGGAGGACGAAGTCCAAACTTAAAGGTTCTCCTGTGTCCATCAAGGAATTCCTTACAAAATCTCGACAGGCGGTGTTCGGCAAGAGCCGTCAGTATTTTGGTGTACGTCAATGTTGGACGCAAGACGGGGTCATTATTATCAAGGCTGCGGATGGAAATCGTCACAGATTGACCACTATGGATGAGTTTAGCGACCTCGCAGTTAAATATCCTATTGTGGATGGTAAGCCAACATCAGCTAAGGGCAGCGTCTCTAAGGCGGCACCGGCTATCACTGTGAACTCGAAATTGCGGAAGACCTAGTGGCCTGTGTTTGTGTTTTTGTTTTTTTTTTTTCACTTTATTTACTTAAGATTATTCGACTTTCACTAATATATTTAGTCTTATGACTTCACAACGTATGTATATCATTATTTTCATTCCACAATTTATGATTTGATGATTTAAATGTTTATCATTGGATTTATTATTTTTCACTTTTACTTTTATTCACGTATTGTTGATGTTGATGTTGATATGTTTCGTGGGTAGATTATTGGCATCACGGAGTATAATATTGTCATTGGCAAATGTTAATGTGTTTGTGGGTAGTATTGTTAAAATAATTAATTCTGTAAATTTGACACTTGACAGACTGTTTTAATTGACTGCGTTCACAGATAAAATTTGCCTTGTAGTTTACTTTTTTGAAGTTTTAATCAGAATATTGTTGTGGAGATTTGTTCTTCATTATTCTAATTAATTGTTTTTTTTTTATTGTAAATTATGGCCTTTATTATGTTTTTCGTTATTAATATTCTTTATTTTCTGTTTCTGTTTTATAAGGTATTGTAATTTTTTTTTTTTTTGTATCATCATCCTGTGTATATCAGCTGGCGGGTGGTGCAGAGACATTGCGCGTGCATTACTTTTAAACTTAATCCTTATTTTTATTTTATGGTAGTATAGTTATATTTATTTTAGTTTATTTTATATATTTATTTATTTATTTTATTATAATAGTATAGTTATAGTTATATTATTCTGTTATATTTAATTTGTATACAATGGAATGTATTGATGATTCATTTCTTTCTGCTAATGATTCTATGCTGTCATCTGATAACGATAGTTATTGTTCACTTCCCGATTCCCTTGGAGACTGTATACGGCAGACGTTTGATAAATCATCTGACTGCCTTTTAAATGTATGTCACATTAATGCTCAAAGTATACCAAGTCACTACAATGACTTATTCATTACTTTCACTAACACTAACGTTCATGCTGTCTTGATTTCTGAGAGTTGGCTTAAGCCTCATTTACCTTCTGCTATCTACCCTCTCGATGGCTTTACTTTAATACGGAATGATCGTATCGATGCCCGAGGGGGCGGCGTTGCTATATATCTCCGCAGTAACATTTCTTATAAAACAATAGCTTGCTCGTCTGCTGATTCTTCTACACCTGTGGAATATATCTTTCTTGAAATTTCTATGAAGGGAGCAAAAATTGTTCTCGGTGTCGTATACTGTCCCCCCAACGTCGACTACTTCTCCAGTCTCGAGCTGATTCTGGAATCTTTAGGGTCAGATTATTCACATCACATTATCATGGGTGATTTCAACACCAACTTCATAGCTCCTTTATCCTCTCGTTCCCGTAAACTTCAGGAAATCATTAGGTCTACTGGTCTTCATGTCTTGCCTCTACAGGCTACTCACCACAACATTAATGGCGATGATACTTGGCTAGACCTAATGCTGACCTCCACTCCTACCTCTGTACCCACTCACGGTCAATATCCTGCTCCTGGTTTTTCCCATCACGACCTCATCTTTTTATCCTATACGATTAAACCTCCTAAACCACAGCCCAGGGTTTTGTCCATGCGTAGTTTTGGTCGTATGAATAAGGAAAATCTATGCAAAGACGCTTCTAAAGTGGACTGGGACCAACTAATATCTTCACCCTCGGTAGATGAAAAAGTTCACATATTCAATGAGGTTGTCCTTGGGCTTTACAACACTCATGCGCCTATCAGAAAAATTAAACTGAAACGCCCACCAGCTCCTTGGATGACTGAAGGTATTCGGATGGCTATGAGGCGCCGGGATCGGGCTTTTCGAAAATTTAGGAGGAATCGGTGTATTGATAACTGGACTAAATTTAAAGTGTCGAGGAACCGGTGCAATCAGATGATACGTAACGCTAAACGACGCCACATTCTAGAAAACATAAATTCCGCTTCGCCTGCCGATATTTGGAAATTCCTTGGAACTCTGGGTATTGGCAGACAGCGTCACTCTGATTTTCAGGCGACGATAAGTTTGAATGACATCAACTTTCATTTCTCCTCTGCTACACCACTAAATAATCAAACGAAATGTCGCACCTTGAACTACCTGAATGGTTTGTCTCGACTTAATGTTGACTCCTTTGAATTTTCTTCGGTTGCTGTGGATGAGATCAAAAATATTATCCTGTCCATAAAATCGAACGCCGTGGGTTGTGACAATATAAGTCGCCGTATGATCGTCACAATCCTGGATCATCTTCTGCCAGCTATATGGCACATCACAAATTTTTCCCTATCATCAGGCTCTTTTCCTTCATTGTGGCGTAAGGCTTATGTTCTTCCTTTACCTAAAATTCCTAACCCTTCCCTTCCAAATCACTTCAGGCCCATATCTATTCTTCCCTTTCTATCCAAGGTGATCGAGGCCTGCGTACACAAACAATTGTCGCAGTTTATTTTCCGGAACAACCTATTGAGCCCTTACCAGTCTGGCTTCCGACCAGGTCACTCCACCGTTTCCGCTCTCCTTAAAGTGGTTGGCGACATTAGGACAGGTATGCAAGACACTAAAGTCACAGTACTGGTACTAATTGATTTTTCAAATGCGTTCAATGCCGTCAATCACGATATCCTCCTATCTATTTTGTCCTATATTATGATCTCTCCTACAGCACTGGAATGGTTTTCATCATATCTTCGGGGACGCCAGCAGTGTACTCGTATTGATGACACCTCTTCAAGTTGGTGTAGTGTCAACTCTGGCGTGCCCCAGGGCGGTATTTTGTCTCCATTATTATTTTCTATTTTTATAAATTTCTTAACACATAATCTTCAGTGTACGTATCATCTGTATGCTGATGACTTGCAGCTTTATAGACAGACGACTGTGGAGTCTATTTCTCAGGCAATAAACCAGCTAAATAAGGATCTGGACTACATATGCAGTTGGTCAACTAAGTTTGGCTTAACTGTGAATCCAACGAAATGCCAAGCCATTATTGTGGGCAGTCCTCGTATGATCCAACGCTTAACTACTATGTCACTCCCACCTATATTCTATAATGGTACAGCAATTCCCCTAAGTTCCGTGGTTAAGAACCTAGGCCTTTACATAGACTCCACACTCGACTGGAAAGCTCAAGTATCTTACGTTGGACAAAGAACCTCTGGAATTCTTCGTGCTCTGTATCGCCTCAAGAATTTCTTACCATCAGCGACCAAGACTATGCTAGTACAAGCTTTGATCTTCCCTATAATTGATTATGGTGATGTGTGTTATTTTGACCTGAATGCAGACCTTCTTAATAAACTTGATCGTCTTCTTAATAACTGCATTCGATTTATTTTTAATCTTCGTAAATATGATCATATATCTTCCTATCGTGCTCAGCTCAAACTTCTACCGATTCGCCAGCGTCGTAATTTACGTGCACTGACGACTCTTCATTCCTTACTTATGTCTCCCGAACCTCCTTCCTATCTAACTTCCTATTTTCAATATCTTCACTCCAGCCATGAGCGGGCCCTACGTTCTCTCAATAGCCTATTAATTCGTTGTCCCACACATAGTTCTAGTTATGTTCGTAACTCTTTCGTCGTGCAATCTGTTCTGCTATGGAATGCGCTTCCTCTCGAGATCAGGACTATTACCAACCGCTGCACGTTCAAGTTAAGGGTTCGGCGAATGCTGTTGGAAAAGTTAGCGGAATCGTCATGAACTTGATGAAGTTATTTGTTAAGGAAATTTATTAATATATTCCTTTTAATACTGTATAAACTATTTTATGTATGTATGTGTGTATATATGTATGTATGTATATGTATATGTGATTTTGTATATATGTAGATATACTTTTTTGTATGTATTCGTTACCTAATATAAATTTCATTGCACCTACCACTATTTACTCTGCACTACCTTTGGTTGACTGGTAGAGAATGCCTTAGGCATTAAGTCCGCCAATGTAAATTTTACATGAAGTGTAATAAATAAATAAATAAATAAATAAATAAATATACAAAGCTTTGAATACTTATATATTATTTAATTTTTTTTTATTTTTATTGCTTAGATGTGTGGACGAGCTCACAGCCCACCTGGTGTTAAGTGGTTACTGAAGCCCATAGACATCTACAACGTAAATGCGCCACACACCTTGAGATATAGTTTTAAGGTCTCAGTATAGTCACAGCGGCTGCCCCACCTTCAAATCGAAACGCATTACTGCTTCACGGCAGAAATAGGCGGGGCGGTGGTACCTACCCGTGCGGACTCGCAAGAGGTCCTACCACCAGTAATTACGCAAATTATAATTTTGCGGGTTTGATTTTTATTGCACGATGTTATTCCTTCACCGTGGAAGTCAATCGTGAACATTTGTTGAGTACGTATTTCATAAAAAAAATTGGTACCCGCCAGCGGCATTCGAACACCGGTGCATCGCTCGATACGAATGCACCGAACGTCTTATCCTTTAGGCCACGACGAATTCAAATCAATATGTTTATTATTTGACATCTGTCACTTTGTCTTGCTTCTCGAACGTGACGATATCCTCATATGTGACGGTCTACGCTTACTAACGGTTTGCATTATCACTAATCCTTATCCATTCCTGCCCTAAACCCTTCTCCCTAAGTGATACTGCGCGAGACGACGAGGTCATCGGTTCCGGTGAGTAATTAGACGATATTTTGTTGAAATAATACATACGGCGCCGCGGATCGCGGCACATGTTGACGGGCACCTCGCGCTGGTTTCCGGAGCCCTAGGCTGCCACGAGGGCGCTGGGTTCGGATCGAATATTACGTACTTTTAATCTTACTACGTACGAGAGTACCTCAAAGATACTAAAATTAATAAATAAAGTCACAGCTTAATGCGTAAACCACTTTACCGATTTTCACCAAGTAGTTTGTGGTACTTGGTAGTTTGTAGTACTAACAAATTGTCTGGTAACACATAACATAACAACAAAACTTACTACAGGCGGCACATCAAACTTTATTTACATAAACTTTGACCATTTGACAGCACACGACATTACTTCTAAAGCATTAGATGGCGTACGAACTCATACATAGCATGCGAATTGCGGTAAGAGCCCTCAAAGGCTGACGTTGTTCGATGCAAACCACTCTCAGCTCTAAAACTCGCGTGTTAGGTACTGATTTCGCGTGAAATTAAAATTTTACATTCCGAATTACATTTTAAAGCCATTAATCAGGATCGCGGAGTTCTCGCTTTGGTTGCGACTCAAGTTTTCGGTTCGTTCTTTGATTTAGGGATGGCATTGTTCTTTGTCGAGTAAGAACCCTACTGGGATCGATTTGTTGAGTTGAATAGATTCGAATCAAGTCTGATTTGATCTATTCATAGATACGTATCCTGCCTATTTTAATGCCTAAAATGCTGAGATGATACCGGCATCTCGTTTTTACCATCGTACCGCCCGCCACCGGAGTAGAGTTCATCCATACTACCTGGAGCCACTGCGGTCATCCACAGTGCGTTTCCAGAGATCTTTTTTGCCACGTACCATCCGGCTATGGAATGAGCTCCCCTCCACGGTGTTTCCCGAGCGCTATGACATGTCCTTCTTCAAACGAGGCTTGTGGAGAGTATTAAGCGGTAGGCAGCGGCTTGGCTCTGCCCCTGGCATTGCTGAAGTCCATGGGCGACGGTAACCACTCACCATCAGGTGGGCCGTATGCTCGTCTGCCTACATTGGGCAATAAAAAAATAATTGTTTAATCACTCAGTTAAATGAATGCGCCCAAGGCCCGCCCGATATTAAGTAGTTACCGGATTCTTTAGACACCGCTAGGTGAATGCTGTCATCCATCCTAAGATATAAAGTTTAAGTCTCAATTACGTAGTCTGGCGTCTGTAACATTCCACCGCTTGTAACGAATTACGGTTTCGCGACAGAGATATGCAGAGTTCCAGCTCCTTTGGTCTCACAAGATGCTCTACCAGTACAACTTTGATAGGGACTGAGATTCTGTCTACTTTCGCCACGAAGCAGTCAAACTTTCTGGCACGCCGAATACAAGCATACATTCTTATTGAGACGCCGACTTTAAATCGCAAAGCAAGTATCACTCACGGTATGTATAAGCTTCGATAAACAGTAGTTTTTTTTATTGCTTATATGGGTGGACAAGCTCACGGTCACCTGGTGTTTAGTGATTATCGGAGCTTATCTACTTATCTACAACATAAATGCTGCCACCCACCTTGAGATATGGGCTCTAATGTCTCAGTTTTTACAGTACAACGGCTGCCCCACCCTTTGAACCGAAACGCATTACTGATTTACGGCAGAAATATGGCGGTAGCTCTTTTGACATTCAACAAGTATGTACTTTCATTTATGTTAAATAATTTTTTATTTATTTAATTTGATTTGATAGCCAGGCCGACACATACGTATGAACTCACAAGACCTTCTACTATTAGTAGAGCTCTAACTATCAATGCAATAAACACAAAACTTCAACTATCACGGCGTGCTAATTTGTATAGTAAACACTTCCGAAATCCTACGACCTAATCTGGTGTATTTGGTTTAAATTTCAAATATTTTACACAAAAAAAACAATTTACAACCCCTCTTATCTTTCAGCATACATCATCCAACACCAATTTTTTATCATTCTTAACTTAGCCTTTCTTCATTACAACAAGAAAAATACACAGATTAGAGACGACAAAACATCCAATTTTGCTAAAACAAAATGATATTCTTCATAATTCTTATATTAAAAGGAAACCATCTGTTCCCTCAAAGAAAACATTGATTTATTGCCTAAAATGTGTCTATGTCTTTGGCTTACGTGCCACTATAAGAGCAACCGTCACACGTTTTTGTAACAAAGACGGTAAGCTAGTAGACAAGCTCATGCTCCATTTAAAATGTAAAGGTTTCCGGAGAATACAGAGATCTCAACGTAAATTTCGATTCTTGGAACATAAGATCGAAACCCCAATTCAATAATGTACATATTTCCTACCCTTTACAAATTACATGGCTGGTAACACCTACCCGCAGTCTCACAGATCCCTCTTCCATCGGCAATTACGGAAATCAATATATCCCCCGTTTTCATAACACGCTACACGAAGTAATTCCTACATTGTGGAAATCGCTTGCAATGAACACATTTCTATATTATTCTATTCTATCATCCCATAGAAGTCCACAGCTGGACATAGAGCTCCCCCAAGCCGCATAAGGATCGATCCTGCACTATCCGCATCCAGCGGATCCTCACGAACCTCAATAGATCTTCGGTCCATCTTGTGGGAGGCCTACCCACGCTATGTCTTCTGGGACGCGGTCGCCACTAAACAACTTTTCAGTCCCAATCACCATCCGTTCTACAAGTAATGTACCCTGCCCACTGCCACTTCAAAGTCGCAATACTTTGGGCTATGTGGGTCACCAATGAAATATGAATACATAGTACATAGCTACTTTGAAAAAATTACGAATGCACTGGACATTAATAAGCCACAGATGCTTCTACTAATATCAAAAGAGATTTTTTCTGTTATAGTTAAAGCAAGTACATTAAATATCGTATACTCACTGTGTGTGTGTGTGTGTGTGTAATAATTCTAAACCACTCGTTGCAGATACGTATTCCGTTCAGAGATGAATTCGGAAATGACCGGCTGGTACCCTCGCAAGTGTAAGATAATGTTACATCGATATCGATACTCTGGACGTTCTTAGTGCCATGGATTGGTACCATGTATGCCGTTTTTTGAAATATATTTTTTTAATTGCCTTTATAGGTAAACGGCCATACGGCTCATCTGATAGTAAGTGGTTACAGCTGCTCATGGATGCCAGCAATGCCAGGGGCAGAGCCAAGCCGCTACAGTTGAAATAGACCCGTGTCTTAAGGCAATGTCGTTTGTCAACATCCAAGAACGGAGTGTCATTTTTTTTTAATTTGTTTTATTGCTTAGATGGATGGACGAGCTTACGGCCCACCTGGTGTTAATAAGTGGTTACTGGAGTCCAAATGCGCCACCCAACTTGAGATATAAGTTCTAAGGTCTCAAGTATAACGTAATAACGGCTGCCCCACCCTTCAAACCAAAACGCATTACTGCTTCACGGGGGAAATAGGCGAGTTGGTGGTGGTACCTACCTGTGCGTACTTACTAGAGGTCCTACCAACAGTAAAAACGTGAACTAATTTTTCAACAACAATGAAACAACAGCTGTAGTAATCTGAACGTAAGTATAAAAAAGATCGCTCGATAGTGAGACTACAAATTATTGAACATCACTATTGGCTCCGCGACGGAAGTTCTTTGATTCGTCCTAAAAATCAACCTTTCAAATATAATGATGGGTTTTTCGCTGGAGTGCCAAAGAGTAACATTCGAAATATCGATTTTAATTTATAGCAATCGATAACCCGGTCCTACCGCTTTGCTGACCGATCTTTTTCGATTTTGAGTTTGATTCGATCACAACCAAACTTCACAACGTCACTGGCTAAGTTAATCCGAAGATTTCTTGAAAATGTCACTAAAATAACACACATATATACATCGACTTTGATATAAATACATTTTATGTGACAAATATGAAGAGACCAAATCAAAGAAAATAATAATATGTAATTATTTTAAGTGCAACTCGATAACAACGGATTTTCTGAACTTTGGAACTATCGGAACTTCTGAAAACGAATATTTGCAGTTTTTATTTATTTGCAATATAACTTTCACTTCTATCTATGCGCCTGTTATTGAATAAAATTTTTCGAATCTAAAAAGTTAAGCTTAGATTGAGCTGAAACAGAAAACATAACAGAACGCTAGCCCCAAAAAGAATCGAAGCGATTTTTCTAAAGACAGATCCGAACATGTCATTTATCTGGAGAATTTAAACAAAGGTAAAGACAAAACGATTATAAACCTTTATCTCCTTTGTTTATCAATCGTTTTTCTTCTTTTTTTGAGCTACGAACAATGACTTTAAGAGAAATCTTCTTGTTTTTAAAAAGATACAAAACATTTGAGCGTAATTTTCTCGTTTGCTTGTCAACAGATTCTGTTCAGTAGCTTTAGTGTTATCAGTCAACATTTTTTTTCCAATATTTATATATTTATTTATTTATAACTTCATATACTAGAAAGTATAAAGGCGGACTTAATGCCATAGGCATTCTCTAACAGTCTACCTTAGGGGAGTGCAGAGATGAAGCTTGGTAGGTGTAGTGTGAAGGTAATATTACTTAAACATATGTGTATATACAATATACATAATATTTATAGATACAAATACTCGTACTTAAATAAATACATATAGATAAATATATAGATATACATAAATACATTTATACATATAAAAACATATATAAACAAATATTATCACTTATTTATAGTTCCACTACAAAACAACCAGAGGATGATAATATAATTATTAGAAGGTACTTAGTGATCGCGACAAAGTTTAGCCGTGAAGATAGATTTAATTATTAAGAGAATATCTAATATATACAATGAACCTTAATTTTGACGCTTCAGTCAGGATTATGATCCTACTTCGACAACTGATCGAAAACTAGCTATTAAAAGTATATGTGGCCAAAGCGACGGTATGTAATCGAAATAAGACAAGTGTATCATAATATATAATATAAATTAAGAAATAATAATAATATATATAAGTATATGATAATGTATTATGTATAGTACACCACGACATACCTGCTATGTTATTATATTTTCCAGAATTCCTTTAAATTAAACGGTTGTCTGGAAGAGATCGCTTTTAGCGATAAGACCGCCTATTATACAAACGTATCTGCTTTTGAACATTTTTTGAATGTAAATTGTCTCTCTCTCTCTCTCTCTCTCCCTCTCTCTCTCGTTTCGGATCCGTGTCTATCATATTCAAAGCATCACTTAAATCAATTTACTAAGAAGTCCCCGATTTGCACAGAGATTTGACGACCACGCTCCGGTTAGGTTGAAAGCTTTTGGGTAATTACAACTTTACCTCCCAGTACATCTATGAAGGCACATTTATTAAACCCAAATATCTCATTCCAATGGATTCTTGGAAGAAAACAATTTGAGGTCATAATAATATACAAACAAAACATCTTTTTTATCACACATTACACTTATATTATTATTAATATTAATAAATTTGTTTAGTGTACTAATAAAGACTTTGAAACCAAGATGGTGACGGACCGTGTGTATGAAATAGTCGCTGCTTATTAATACTATGCAGGATCTCTTATGTTTTATTTGTCATATTTATTAATCAGCTGCCTGGAGAGTATCGCATACCACTTTAACTATCATTATTCAAGCCAGATCGTGTTATAGGGTATACTGGGTAGAACTATAGGGTATGAAGAGATGGGACAGCAGTACGATCTTGTGGGAGTTAAAAGCGTCCCTAACATCTGTACCCAGCAGAATTATGGAGGGAATACGAAGTGTGAAAAAGTAAAAATTGCTGATACCCTTAAATGTATCTAACAAATAGTCGGACATTGGAGCCTCTGGGTCTGCGGAGGGACTTCGGTTCCCTCTGTATTTTGTACCGCATGTTCCATGGGGAGTGCTCTGAGGAATTGTTCGAGATAATACCAACGTCTCGTTTTTACCATCGCACCGCCCGCCACCGGAGTAAAGTTCATCCATACTACCTGGAGCCACTGCGGTCATCCACAGTGCGTTTCCAGAGATCTTTTTTGCCACGTACCATCCGGCTATGGAATGAGCTCCCCTCCGCGGTGTTTCCCGAGCGCTATGACATGTCCTTCTTCAAACGAGGCTTGTGGAGAGTATTAAGCGGTAGGCAGCCGCTTCGCTCTGCCCTTGGCATTGCTGAAGTCCATGGGCGACGGTAACCACTCACCATCAGGTGGGCCGTATGCTCGTCTGCCTACAAAGGCAATAAAAAAAAAACATTATTATTATATACCTCAGTTTTTGACCAATTTCCGATAGATATTATTTTAATGCGCCTGAGTTTTCCATTTTACATAACAAGGCGCTCTGCTCTTTGTAATCAGATAGGCCTTTGAATATCAAATAACTTCATCTATAAAAATCTAAAGTCACTTCTATTACGCGGCAAAATTTCTCGAGTTACGCTAAATAAATTGAATTTCCCGAGCAACACACCCTGCGAATTGGCGTCGGGAACTTTGGAGTGCTATCATTAATTAATTGCTCACTTCTACTCGTGTGGTAACTTGTCCAGCGTCTGTATAATTTGATTATCGATCTATGAAGGATGTAGAGTGTCAGGCCTCTTTATTTACATATACATATTTGTTTGATAAGACGCCAACGAACTGAGTTTTAACATAGATATTTTGTGACCGGATAAATTAAAGATCAATAAGCGGTACAAAAAAATTGGATACTCTGGATAGTGGATGTTGCATTCTAAGTCATGTAATGGATTTTGATAAGGTTTTAATCGTCATTTAGTTAATTTTATTCGAGGAATCTGTGAAAGATACATTGTCCTGCATAAAACTTTGAGAGACAGGAACATATCGCTCAAAACGAAAATCAAACTCCTGCGCACCTTCGTCTTCTCAATTTTTCACTATAAGGCTAAAACTTGAACCCTAAGATTTGCAGACTGCACACTAGATGATGGCTTCAAAACGTGGTGCTGGAGGAATATGCTGAGGATCCCATGGACTGCATATCGGATCAACTCATCTATACTCACGAAGCTCAAAATTACAGCAAAGCTATCTAGCATCTGCTTTAAGCGAATCCTGTCTACTTCAGATACATTATCAGGAAATACAGAGACAATCTTGAAAAACTGGTAACTGGTAATGTGGAAGGAAAAAGAGCGCAAGGGTGCACTCCAATGCATTGGTCTGGCCAGATCCGCACCACCCTCGATTACACCCCTTACGATGCTTTCAAAGTAGCTGAAGATAGGATGAGATAGCATCATGATGATGAAAAGTCGTGAATGGAGCTGATAAAAACCTTCAGACACGAGGAGTATGACTGGAGGAGGAGGATTAAATCGAAAAAGCATTATTTCTTAAATAGGCAGGACTATGATGAAGCAACCTTTTTAAGGATGCATCTTTAATTCTATGGCGGGAGCAGAAAGACTAGTGACGGAATGCAAAATGAGGCTTAACACTTATTCTATAGCCTAATTCTCATTCATCGAACGACTAAAAAATCCTCGAACCTAGAGCAAGTTCAACTTTTTCATCATTAAAATTATAACAAAATTAAAACTAGAGAAATTATTACGATATTCATGAGAACGTATAGACTTCGGTCAGAAAGTAGGAAAATATATTTTCCATATTTCATTGGTGGCTTCAATATTCATGATTTTTCCAAGAGCTCTCCCCTGGATGGGTCCATTATTGAGAAATGGAAAAATTATTAGAATCTTTCTGGAAAGCTACGAAACGTGAAGGGACGTACTTCAGTGTGAGTGCAGGGGGACAGAATCACACGTCAATCAGGGGGGGTATGTATGTAGGAATGGTAAAATTCTAGAAAAAAATTATGACATTGGAATATAATACGGTGTCCATGATTTCAATTTTTATAAACTACATTCGCGCTGTTTTACTGGTGGTAGGACCTCTTGTGAGTCCGCGCGGGTAGGCACCACCGCCCTGCTTATTTCTGCCGTGAAGCAGTAATGTGGTGCATTTACGTTGTGGATGTCTATGGGCTCCAGTAACCACTTAACACCAGGTGGGCTGTGAGCTCGTCCACCCATATAAGCAATAAATAAAAAATAAAAAGTGTTTCGGTTTGAACGGCTGGGCAGCCGTTGTAACTATACTGAAATTTTAGAACTTATATCTCAAGGTGGGTGGCGCATTTATGTTGTAGATGTCTATGGGCTCCAGTAACCACTTAACACCAGGTGGGCTGTGAGCTCGCCCACCAATCTAAGCAATAAAAAATAAAAACTGTGGTCTCCGGAAAATCACGCCAGTCGTGAACTGGTCTGTCCAGCTGGAACCATAAATAAATTCCGATATTTTTTATGTTCTTCAACTAGTTAATCGCTAAATTTAATATTAAGTAAGCAGCGTAAACTTTTTCAGTCATTGTAATTTAAAATACGATGATAACGATAACGTAGAATACAAATAATAATAAGATAAAATTGACCTTAAAACTCTTATCTTTTTTTTTATTGCTTTGATGGATGGTCGAGTTCACAGCCTGACTGGTGTTTAGTGGTTACTGAAACTCATAGACATCTACAACGTAAATGCGCCACCCACCTTGAGATATGAGTTCTAAGGTCTCAAGTATGGTTACGACGGCTGCCCCGCCCTTCAAACCGAAACGAATTACTGCTTCACGGCAGAAATAGGCAGGGTACCCACCCGCGCGGACTCACAAGAGATCCTGCCACCAGTAAAAAGGTGCGTGGCGGCATTTACGTTGTAGATGTCTATAATCTCCGGTAACCACTTAACATCAGATGAGCTGCGAGCTCGTCCACACATCTATACAATAAAAAAAATCGGAACTAAAGATAGAGAAAACAAATACATCTAAAGAATTTATGCAAAACACTACGGGAGATTTCATTTTTATTGCGTACTAGCTGACCCAGCCGACTTCGCAGTGCCTCAATCGATAAACAAAAGACTAAAAAAACTTTTGTATAAAATAAACTTAAAACAAACCAAAAGGAATCCGTCCGAAGGGGGACACATCAAAGGAAATAGAAAATTGTTATTTTTATGTAATTCCGAGCATTTTCATATGTATCTACTTTTTAAACCTTCTCTGGACTTCCACAAATAATTCAAAACCAAAATTAGCCAAATCGGTCCAGCCGTTCTCGAGTTTTAGCGAGACTAACGAATAGCAATTCATTTTTATATGTATAGATTTGGAAATGAAAAACAATTTAACTTGAAATCCTAAAATTTATTGAGAATTTTAAGAAACTTAAATATTATATGGCCCGAAGTGCCTTTTCAACTTCGCTCCTAATTGAAGTACCTTTACGTACAGTATACTGCATTTTGTAGATCGGGAGTTCGTATATCCATTTATTTACTCTCATTTCTTAGGGACTACTTCTTCCAAAGCTCACTGTAACGCAGGTAAATTATCTCCGATTGGCAGTTGTGTTTACTACATAATTTAGTCATAGTATTTATGATATACTGGCTGACCCGGCAGACTTCGTAGTGCCTCAATCGATAGGTAAAACATCTAAGCTTTTGTATAAAATAAACTTAAAACAAACAAAAGAAATCCGTCGGACGGGGGACACATCAAAGGGAAAACAAAATTGTAATTTTTTATTTCATTCCAAGCATTTTCATATTTATGTACCTTTTAAACCTTCTCTGGATTTCCACAAATAATTCAAGGCCAAAATTAGCCAATTCGGTTCAGCCGTTCTCGAGTTTTAGCAAGACTAATAATAATAATAAAGCTTTCTTTATTCCACACAAAAATACTTAATTACAAACAATTTGAAGATACCTTAATGGTTTTTTTTTTTTTTTTATTATTATTAAACAGTTAAAAAGTATATATTAAAGTTTAAAAAGTGAATTTAGTTTTTTTTTTTTTTTTTTTTTTTTTTTTTTTTTTTTTTTTTTTTTTTTTTTTTTTTTTTTTTTTTTTTTTTTTTTTTTTTTTTTTTTCTTATATTAATTTTAATATTATTTACATTATTTCTGTATGGACCCCCTTCGGGTAAAAGCCTCCTCTAAGGTACTCCACTTCTTCTTATCCTTGGCGATATTCAGCCAATCTTTACCAGCCACTGTTATAATTTCGTCTACCCACCTAGCGTAGGGGCGGCCTTTAGCTCTCTTTCCTCGTGGACCTGTCCATACGACCGATCTTTTTGTCCATCTGTTGTCGTTGTATCTAGCCAGATGGCCTGCCCATTTCCATTTCCTCTGTAGCGAGAATGTTAAAGCATCTGTTATTTTCGTTTTCTGACGGACATTCGTGCATTTCACCTTGTCTTTAAGTTTTAAGCCCATAATACTTCTTTCCATTTTTCTCTGAGTGGTCTGGATTTTATTTTTCGTTTTGAAATCAAATGTCCATGATTGACACCCATAGGTCAGGCATGGTAGTATAGTTGTGTCCATGGCTATCTTCTTAGTGGACAATGGCAGTTGCGATTTGAAAATTTCCTTATAAGCCCAATACTTTTTCCAGGTCATGGCGACTCGTCGGTCCACTTCTTCTGAGTGTCTCTCCCTTCTAAAAGATATTTGCTTTCCTAAATATACATATTTTTCTACAATTTCAAGAGGAATGTTGTTGATAGAGATTGGTAACGTATGGTGATTAGTCATTACTTTCGTTTTCTCGAGGTTCATTTCTAAGCCAATTTTTGAGCTAGCTTGATGTAATTCATTTATCATTATACTCAATTGTTGTGGGCATTCAGAAAATAGTATAACGTCATCTGCAAATTCGAGATGGCTCAGATAGCTTCCATTTATGTTAATCCCTTTTTTAGACCATGGTAAATTGCTCGTTATCTGTTGTAAGACGGCTATAAACAGTTTTGGGGATAGAGGATCGCCTTGACGGACTCCCCTCTTTATGTTGATTGTTGCTCCGATTCTATCTAGCTTAACTTTACTTGTGCAGTTGGTATAAATGTTTTTTAGAATGCTAATGTATTTTTCTTGAATATTTAATGCATGTAAAGCTTCCCAGATACTGTCGTGTGATATAGAGTCGAAAGCTTTTTTATAATCTACAAAAGCCAGGTATAGGGGCCTTTGGAACTCTAAGTATTTTTCGATAACCTGGTCGACAACTTGAATATGGTCTGCCGTGCTAAAACCCGTTCTGAAGCCAGCTTGCTCTATCGGCTGGTGTGAATCAATGCTGGAGGATATTCTTTCAAGTAGGCAGGAGGCACATAATTTATATAAACAGGGCATAAGGCTAATCGGGCGGTAATTCCCTATGTCAGCTGGATTACCTTTTTTATATAGTAATATAATCTCAGACTCCCTCCATAGCTGCGGCACAGTTTCTTCTTCAAGTATTTTGTTCCATAAGATGGTGATTGGTGTCAATAGTAAGGTTCTAGCTAACTTGATGTATTCGTTGGTAATGCCATCTGGTCCTGGGCTCTTTTCTGACTTAAGTTTCTTTACTTGTCTTAAGACTTCAGACTCGGAAAAGCGTTGTACAGATGAGGTATTAGTATGACTAAAGATATCTTTTTTCCTCAGTGGATTAATGTCTGGTTGACTGTATAATTTAGTGTAAAAGTTGGTAGCTATATTTATAATCTCTGTTCGGGATTTACATTTATTAGTGCCGGCCTGTAGTGATGGGATCCAGATTTTTAATTTATTTAATTCTTGTTGACCTTTTTTAGCAGATCTTGATTTTTCAAGGTGCTTTTGTATTATGTTTGTCCTATAGATATCGTAGCATTTTCTTATTTCTTTGTTAGTTAGTTTATAAAGTGATTTTAATTTTTCCCTGTATATTTTATTCAATTTAGATTTATTTTGTAGTTTGCTCCTTTCTTTTATAAGTTCTAGCACTTCCACTGACAAGATTCTGCTCTTTTTTGGCCTTTTTATTCCTTTCAAACTTTCCTTTATACATTTTACGATTTTTTCGTAGTAATCTTCTAGTTTATAATTACTATATGTCGTAATAAGTTCTGGTATGTAGCTCTTAAGGTTTTTGAGGTATATTTCTTGTTCGGCTATACTTTTTAGGTTTGTTGACACACTACAGAAATTGCGTCTATTTTTCTTTGTTGATTTTAGGTGAATTGTAGTTCTTAATAATCTGTGGTCTGATCCAAAAGAAAAAGATGATAGTACTTCGTATTTAGAAACTATGTTAGGAATCGTGGTCATAATATAATCTATTTCATTTCTGGTATTCCTATCTGGAGAGATCCATGTCCATCGATTTTTAGGTTTTAAATTGAACATTGTATTAATAATTTTTAGGTTGTACTCTTGTGCATATTGAATGAGTCTCTCTCCTCGCATACTCCTGATACCATGTCCATACTTGCCGGTAGCGGAACATTCATACTTCTTGGTAGTCCCTATTTGTGCGTTAAAATCTCCCATAGAAATTATATATTTCGTACAGGTTGAGTCATGCGCTTTCTCCAGGTCGTCGTAAAAGTTATCTATATCTTCTTGCGACGAGTTTTCAGTTGGGGCATATGCCTGGATAATTGCGAGACGTATCTTTTCTAGCACGATTTCTAGTATGCACACTCTCTCAGATATACCTGTGAATGATATGATATTTTCTTTGTGTATCTTCTTGATTAGGAAGCCTACCCCGTGCAGTCCTTTGGTTTGGCCTATGTGGTACATAATGTATTTGTCATCTTCGATTATCTTTTCACCAAAGCGGCGGACTTCGCACAGTCCTATTACATCGTGGTTGATGCCTTGTAACGCTGCCTTAAGCTCTATAAATTTTAATTCGGAAGCTAATGATTTTACATTGAAGGTGCAGATATTGAAGGTGCTGAAGTTATTGTTCTTTAAAGTGGTTTCCCTTAGTGGGTTTTGGTCTAACTCTCCCGCGGTGACCGGCCGTATTGGGAGATGATATGTGGGTGGGAGTTCTAGTGTTGATTGCTATTTTGCATTATCCTTGGAAGTATTTGTTTGGTTTTGAGGTGCTTCTTTCTGGGCGAATACTAGTTTGGGCGTCTGTGTTATGTAGCTTTTCATGTTCCTCGCTTTGGTTTTCTTCAAAGGTTGTTTTTCAACGTGTTGAGTTTCTTGGCTAGCAGTCATAGGTGTCTCCGGGGATTCGGAAAGGTATCTCTTGTTTGGTTGATTGCGGGGAGAATGTTTTTTATTCAGTATGATAAGTTTGTCATATCTTATAATTGCTCTATTTCCTGCTTCTTTTTCCCTCTCTAACTGGGCTTGCAACTCTTTGCGCTTTTTTAAGATTTCAATTGGATAGTCTTCTTTTATGTAGTATGCGGTTTTTTGTAAACAATATTTGTCTTTCTGAATTTTTAGTTTTAATCCTAATGTGTTGAACGTTATTACTACTGGTCTGGTCTTCTCTCCCTTTTTTCCCAACCTACGTACTGCTTCAATGCTGTTAGTTTCGCAGGATACTTTAAAATTTGTATTTATTATGCTGATTATCATTTCTTCAAGTTCGTGGTATGAGTTTTCGCGCTCTTCTACACCAAACATGACCAAGTTTTTGCGTCTAGACTGTCTTTCTAAGTTGTTCATCTTTCTATTTTGTTCTTCAATTTTTTGTTCTAAAAGCTCGTTTTTAAGTTCTAAGCTGCTTAACTTCTCGGCAAGGCTGTTAACTATTATGTTTTTGATGTCTTCCTTCATCTTTACCATATCTTCTTTTTGTTGTTTTATGTCTTGTTGCAAACTCAAGAACATGTCTTTTATTTCTTCCATAATTTTTATTTTTTATTTTACTGAACTCTATTGGAAACGTACAGTACTTTTTCTTCCACTCAATTGAATTTATCGATGCTTGTTAAGTAGTGTCGTTGTTTGTCACTAGATGGCAAGTTAGAATTTAACAAGGGGTTTGTCTTAGTTGTTTTGACAAAGTACAGTAGATGTCGCTTATCAGTGTTTTTTTTTTGGTCGTTACGTTAGCAAGACTAACGAACAGCAATTAATTTTTATATTTATTAGATATTTTGCAATTGTATCTAAATTTCGGCTCTGCACGTTTTGTGCCCGGAGTTGAACATTACTGTTACCAGGGACTTAAACTCGTGCAAATACCGCGCGTGTCGCCAAATTAGAAATGTTTAGAAGACACCTTGAAATTGGTATGTCTTTGCTGAGAATAACGTTAATATCCCCCCAGCAGCGTAGGGGCTATAAAGAAAATTTGTTTTCTCATTGCAAATGACGCTGTCTTCCTGTACAAAATCAGTTTGAAATCATAATGTGTCTTATTACTTTTGTTTATTCGTCCCAGTCTTCTTAGGACATTCTCTACTCAAATTATCGTCGACTTTCATAACCTGAATTGCTTGGCCACATGATCATCTAATCTACATCTAAAGTATAATTCAGACATATACACTACTTACTTTAAATGCTTACAATCTCAACTTTAATCTTCGCGACATTTTCTTTGGATTCCTCGAAACAACGATTCTAAGTCAACCCTAGCTTAAAACTAGCCGGTACTTGTTATCTTTTAGTGCCACTGAAACGATCGGTTTATGTGTCCAACCGCCCTTGAACTCGCAATCAAAGGCACGTATACTGTAAATCATTACTTCTCCAGTGTGTGTTAAGCGAACTTGACCATTTATAACTATATATCTATAAGTTTTTTTTTATTGCTTAGATAGGTGGACGAGCTCACAGCCCACCTGGTGTTAAGTGGTTACTGGAGGCCATAGACATCTACAACGTAAATCCGCCACCCACCTTGAGATATAAGTTCTAAGGTCTCAGTTATAGTTACAACGGCTGCCCGCCCTTCAAACCGAAACGCATTACTACTTCACGCCAGAAATAGGCAGGGTGGTGGTACCCAGCCGCGCGGACTCTCAAGAGGTCCTACCACCAGTTGAAGTCGTCGAAGAATTTAAAGAATGAGATAGCTCTATTGCAACAAAATTTAATGCGCATTCTAGTGTCCCATGTTTGGGTGACCTTGAGACAATATGATATCTATAAGTTACGCTGCTCATTTTTGACTTGTGGACTCTACATTTTTTGTGAACTCTACTACCTCAATCGAAAGATCGTCGCTACGTGTGTCCCGCTATGTTTATGTTTTCTATAAGACATTTGTGATAGCGTATTCACTATTGGCAGTATCAGTGTATTATCATTGTTAATGCCCTAACAAACCATAACTCCAACTAGGAATTAGGGATGATGAGCCACGAATATATACAAAGGATACTTCTCTTACAAATACATGTTTCATACAAAAATGTTTTCATTTAGCCTGTGTCATTTCTTTAATGTTACAATATTGTGAGATCAAACGACTTTCTCTTGAACGATGTAAAAGAACAATTTTTTCCTTAGACACGGATCCAGAGCATTTTTATTGTTCTGTTATTTTTTGACGAAAGAAGTTGGCGAGTTTCAGTAAACAGACAGTAACAAGTATCGTCATCAGAAGTCAAGCTTTTTACAATACTTACTATTAAATACTTACCAGAACTAATAAACAATAATGACGTCACAACCTCGTGGCGATATGCCATCCCAGTACATTTTTGAAAATTTAATGTATGTTCGTAAACAGATTGAGGAGTTTCCTAAAAAGTCGGACTAAAAGTCGGACACTAAAAGGAATTATCACATATTCACATTATATTTGATTGCTGTATGTAAAGTTTTTGTCACGCATATTCGTTATTTCAATGAATTAACAGATTTTTCGAGGGAGAGCATTCATTTTGTATCTTCTGTTTTTAGTGATCACCTAACACCAAGTGGGAAGTAAACTCGTTTTCTAGTCTATACTAGTGAAGAAACAAATCCCAGGTCTATTCCTAAAACTTTTTTTCTCTGAAAAATAAGCTTAATAAGAAAAATAAGCTCGACCACACAATCGGATATTAACAAAAAAGTTCTTTGTCTGAAAATTCCTGAAGATGAGGTTTTCAAATAAACGCCGAAAGCAATATCTCTACATCATCGGATTACAGTGTGCAGATATACGTAAGGGATTAAAATACAACTGGAAATATATTTTGTCGGTGCTTCGCTTCTGCATTAAGCCGTCCATTCGAGGTTTTACGCGAATTAAATTGAGGGTACCGTATTTTTTTTGTTTTTTTTTTGATTCCGTAGGTGAATTTGAAAAAAACGGAACCCTTAGAAGTTTTGCTCGTTCTAATCCTGTCATTGCTCGCACAAAAATGTTACTCGAATAATTAATGCTACTTTTACGCTTTATTTTCATCACACCACGACTGCGGTGAGTGTCACGAAAACTGTCAAGCACTTGAAACGTCAAAAACAAAAAAGGGTGCGTGTACTTATGTACGCGCGTAAGAAGTTATACTTTATTTTTATTAAATTTATTTCTTTTTTTTTTTATTTAAATCTGAATCAATTTGAAAAAAAATCGATTAAACAACATCCTCAAACACGCATAATGGACATCCCTTTTCTTGACATCGTATAAATTCGGTAATTCTCGGTACGGTTCGGAAAGTTCACCTGCGGCTATATTCAGACTCGCCAAGTTACGTCGGTCGTATTGTAATGAGCGATTGAGTGGGCAACTTCATTTCTGTTAATTTTGTGTCACGGTGCGCGCGCATCGTAAAATTTCACTCTCATAAATTTTTCATAACGCGCCTAAAGAAGTATAACTTCAATAAACTAACAATAAAATACCCGAGATAAAATCAAATAAAATTGTGTTCATTTTATCTAAGGTTCGCGAAATTCAAAGCAAAAGACTACATTTCTGAAATGCTTGCAGCTTGGGTGTGCTGTAAGCAGTAGAAGTCGTTGTGGCCTAAAGGATAAGACGTCCGGTGCATTCGTGTGCAGCGATGCACCGGTGTTCGAATCGCGCAGGCGGGTACCAATTTTTCTAATGAAATACGTACTTAACAAATGTTCACGATTGACTTCCACGGTGAAAGAATAACATCGTGTAATAAAAATCAAACTTGCAAAATTATAATTTGCGTAATTACTGGTGGTAGGACCTCTTGTAAGTCCACACGGGTAAATTCTACCACCCTGCATGTTTCTGCCGTGAAGCAGTAATGCGTTTCGGGTGGGGCAGCCGTTGTAACTATATCGAGACCTTAGAACTTTTATCTCAAGGTGGGTGGCGGCATTTACGTTGTAGATGTCTATAAGCTCCAGTAACCACTTAATACCAGGTGGGCTGTAAGCTCGTCCACATATCTAAGCAATAAAAAATATACATAGTGGAATTCAGGTAGTCTGCATTCAGTAGCCACCTCAGACCAAATAAGCTTTTTAAACTAAAAATAACTTAAACAAAAACTAAGATTTTCTGTAAAAAAATAATGAAGAGATACAGTACTGTAGTAAATGTAAGAGCTGGTACGAATTATTTGGAATGTTTTAATAAAGAAAAAATATTAAGAGTACGTACACCGACAATGTAACCAAGAGATTAAATATTAATTAACTGGAACCCGTCTAGGGTCTGGGAGCGTCGACGTATTTTTTAAAAATAATAATGAGTAAAATACACATGGACTTCTAATATCACAAAAGTGCTAATAACTTTTGCAATTATTGTTTGGTAAAAGCACGAAAGATATAACTTTAGAAGTTAATAGAGCTAAACGAGCAAAATTCTATAAATTTACTAACCACTAACTAGCAATCATCGTAACTATAAAATATTTGTTTTGGAGCCAGTCCTTGGATCGCCAGATAAACTCATTTTTTTTTATTGCTTATGTATGTGGTCGAGCTCACAAACCACCTAGTGTTAAGTGGTTACTGGAGCCCATAGACATCTACAACGTAAATGTGCCACCCACCCTGAGATATAAGTTTTAAGGTCTCAGTACAATTACAACGGCTGCCCCACCCTTCAAACCGAAACGCATTACTGCTTCACGGCAGAAATAGGCATGGTGGTACCTACCCGTGCGGACTCACAAGAGGTCCTACCACCAGTAGAAAGTGTCTACGCAATAGGAATAATTAATATATGGTATAAGAGTCGATCACACCTAATAACCTTGCTGCCCTTAACATTAGTTTCCGGCCCATACCGAAAAAGAACCTGAAAATCTTCGGCTACTATTACAATTTCCTCACAATTCGTTCGTTAAATTAGTAACTTCACCATATTTCCCATAAAACTACTCCTGTGTCTCATTAATGATTTCTGAGTACTGGTATTGAAGATCATCCAGTAACTGTCATGACTATATTTCACGTTATACCAGACGAATTAGAAAAAGGCTACGTGGAGCTATAAACCCTTATAAGCTTAGCTGACTACAGAAAGCTGAGTCAACTTTATAAATAGACAGGCACCTTGCAATGGACAATGGCATGACAGTACAAAGCTTTGTGCTTTTGTACGCCCTCGAGCGGAGTTTCGAACGATATTGATTTATTGAAAGCTCAAGTTGAAGTTCGTTTTTTGTATACTAATATAATAATTCTGTTTTTGATAAAGGTTTAATTATGTGTAGTAAATGGAATGAAATCTGGATAAATTTAATGGTTTTTTTTAACCGCTCGAAGGTTTAGGATCCTGATGAGTTTCTTGCGCAGCAGGTGGTAGGAGAGGTTTTTTGAGCGCTATGATATGTCCTTCTTCAATCTTGAGAGTACTGGAGTTTTATGAGAGCATTCAATGATAGACAGCGATGTGGCTATGCTCCTAGCATGCCTGACGGCCATGAGCGGCGTTGACTACTCACCAACAGGTGGGTAGTAGGCTCGTCTATCTATAAAGATAATAAAAAAGTTTAAGGAGCAAGATAGAATAGTCATTATGGCATAAAAGCATCCATTTTGATCACTTTCTGTAAACAGCTAACACTGCTGTACTTGTACCACATGGACTCTGCTCCTCTTCTACGTTAAAATCAAATAAAGAGTAACACGTGTAGCACTGGGGGACTGCCGCAGTAAAGCTACTGCATAGCATTTTTATCAACTTATGCAATTATAATTAGGCAATAATAATTTAATATTAAAACAATAATAAAATAAGACCACGCTATATCTATAAACATTAACAAAAGCAAAACTTTAACTGACCCCTTCACACTCATCAGCTAGACCGCACTAGAGAGAGATGGGCAGATTTTCATGATGCGCATGTAGCGCGACGTCACGCCGCGCGCTTATTCACAAACACTACACAAGCGCAACGTCTGAATTTGTTGAACGCCAGCAACATGGTAGGCGGAATGGGGGGTGTTAGGTTTTATTTTTGTTACGGAATTTCTTGATTCGGTCGCCGCGCTCAAAGCCCGCGATAAAAGCTATGCAATAGCTTAAAAAATACGATTGTTATTTGACACCTAGAGACAAAGAGTTCAAGTTTCCAATAATAACGGCTTTACTACGCTTCAAATTGGTATTCATGACTGCTGTGCGACAAAATTTGATAGGATAATGACACCTAGCAGTGCGGTCATAAAGGTGTTCCTAACACAAAAAACAACAACGCATATCGTCTTCTCGCATTAAAACTGTTTAATCTCAAAACTTACCAATTTTACAGGAGAATGTTTTAAAGGTTTAATATTAATCGTATTAGCAACATTAATTTTATATTTTTTACCAAATTACATTATCTGTATCTGTATATTTTAAAGTAAGATAAAATTATGTATTAATTTTGTTAATAGTAGTCAAAGCATAGGTAAACTAAAAAAAAAAAAAACTAAGCTATGCTCTTTTGACAGTATTTATGAGAAAAATACTGGTGATACCAAATGATTCCGCATATTAACTCAATTTCGAATATTTTTGGAAATTGTACACTTTTAACGCGAAAAGACGATATGCGCATTTTTATAAACTAGGGGTCCCGTAGTAGTCGAAATTCGACTATAATTAATTGTAATTGTAAGTTTGTACACTATTATGATTGTATTTTATACTTCTATAATCACAAATTTCGCCAAGACTACACTATAAATAATATTAACAAAGACGAACAATATTTAATCTCTATTTGACAACAGACGTCAAGAACAAAAGATTGACAATGCATGCGTGTGTGCGTCAAATACATGGTATGTAGTGTGTGTAATGTTTTCTTTATTGATTTAATGTATCTTTTATGCATTATTTAAAAAAAATATTAGCATTGTACACTCCTTCTCTATATTCTCTATTAGTGTGGAAAATTTCATACTCCTCCGTCCGCGCAATTTTCGTAAAAAGGGATACAAAGTTTTTGCTTCACGTATTAATATATAGATTTTTATTATACTATATGTGTAAAGTACATTCGCAACGCCATTAAACCACGACCGCTACGTGCCCATTTCATATCACACAAGCATCACAAATCGATTATTTCGGGTCATTATAGTGGTGAACGGCTCTAAATCTATCGAAGCATCACTTCTAGTGCGGGATCGTAAACCGAAAGACTTAAACAGAAATATAATACTAACACCGTAAATCAATGTGACTACCTTTTTATGGTCCAACGATGAATAAGTGTTGGACGACTATAGAAATGGCTTCATTTTTTGGAACGAAGCTCCTTATGGGACGATGCGAAGGGGTACCCTAACCGGGAAAAAACGTCCGTAACGTAAGATTTTTATTAGTAATGCACACAGTGTACTACTTAACTTTGTAATAACGTACAAATTAGTAATGCACACAGTGTACGACTTCATAGACCACGATCTCAGAGCGTTCGTTTGCGTAATACACTAACTCTTATGCAAACAACCGTGAATGAAGTGTACCACAGTAAGTTCGCACGTTACCGAATGACCGTGGGTTATTGCGAAATCTCCAGTTTTATTTTCTTTATACCTCGAATAGAACTTAAAATTAATATTTCTATAATAAGCAACTTCGTTCCTATCCGGTGTCCCACGACACCACACATCTTTTTTTTCTCCTTTTCCTACCTATGCTGACAGCCTTGAGAGGCTGTTTCAGCTTCGCCTTGACGTGTAGGTGAGCTCACGGGGCTCAAACCGGAGTGTTGCTAACACTGACCCTAGCAAGAGCAGTGCTTCGCAAAATCTACCACTGGATCGGAAACGCGACCTGCTGAGATGATCCGGCGAGAAACTCAGTGGGCTGTGTCTATTTCGTCGAGCCCTTCGTTGTAAGCGACGGGTTTGGCGAGAACGGTGACCGGATTGGCTTCATAAGGTATTCACTGATTAATATTACTGATTTATATAAATACTGGCAAAGATATTGAAAACATTTTCTCACGGAGGAACTTCAGACAACCGAAGCTTCCACGGCCTTATAAGCGAGAAGCGCTTCATGTCGCGACAGGTAACCTTTTAAAGTGAATGTTGTGTAATTATATCAAACCAAATTTCTTAACTTGGAACTAATACTAGAGTTTCAAGCTTTCGAATTAGAGCTTTCGATTGGTAGAATAGAAGCTGAGTAATCAAAGTTTCTGTTTGTCCTAATCAATGAACATCTCAGCAAGCAGTAGGTGTCGCGACGAGACCGCGTTTGTAGAACACCTTTCACTAAATACTATTTGTATTATCAGAAACAACAAATCAATAGTTGCCATAGTTCCGAATTTAGAAATATAATATATATTATATAATTATTATAAAAATATAATATATAATTCGGGAACTGTAATTTACACATAACATACAGATATATGCTGCCGGGCTTTTTTGTAGGACTATTAAAATTTAAGATAAAGTTGAAGTCGTCGTGGCCTAAGACGTCCGGTGCATTCGTATGTAGCGATGCACCGGTGTTCGAATCCCGCAGGCGGGTACCAATTTTTCTAATGAAATACGTACTTAACAAATGTTCACGATTGACTTCCACGGTGAAGGAATAACATCGTGTAATAAAAATCAAACCCGCAAAATTATAATTTGCGTAATCACTGGTGGTAGGACCTCTTGTGAGTCCGCACGGGTAGGTACCACCACCCCGCCTATTTCCGCCGTGAAGCAGTAATGCGTTTCGGTTCGAAGGGTGGGGCAGCCGTTGTAACTATACTGAGACCTTAGAACTTATATCTCGAGGTGGGTGGCGCATTTACGTTGTAGATGTCTATGGGCTCCAGTAACCACTTAACACCAGGTGGGCTGTGAGCTCGTCCAACCAGCAAAGCAATAAAAAAATAATAAAAAAATTCTGGGCAACTCTCCCTTAGGCCAGTTTTCAAATTGTTCAGCTTGAGAATTCGATTACATCCTACTTAATATTATAAATGTGAAAGCTTGCAAGAATGTGTGGATGTATGTTTGTTACTGTGTCACGCAGAAACTACTGAATGAATTTGGATGAAACTTTACAATAATATAGCTTACACATCAAAATAACACATCTAACGCTAAGTGCCAAGTAAGTAGGAAAAAAATCTACAATCTGTGAGCTTTTCCAGCGTACTGCAAAAACCGTTGGAGATAGACGTATATAATGTATTATGGAAATTCTATTTATTATATTTATAGTTCTACAAAACAAGCTGCGACAGCATATATCTCTCTTTTATGTGTAAGACATTATAGCCAAAAGAGTGAACCAAAAATGCAATAAAAATTGATAATTTATAAACGCACAGTTGGTAGTCACAAATTGATGCTTATATGAAAATAAATACTTTTATCGCTTCTGATAATTAAAGTATATGTGGCGTTTTATTATGCGTAAGCCGGAACGCACGAGATGTGGGAAAAAGAATATAGTCTGTGACACTAGACATTTTTACCGCCGAATATGAAAAACATAAAAATAATTTATAATGTGTTAAATAACTAATTTAATCTAATTACTTTATGCCGCTATATCAATAAAATTTATATTGTTTCAAATGTGGTGTTAATTACATAAAACACGACCAGGCGAAATAAAGAAGGGATTCTATATGCACTCCCTTATATACAAACTTTGTCTTTTACACTACATCCTTTGGACAAATATTTGAATAGTTATGATTTTTAGCAAGCAAGTGTACGATATTACGAAAGATGAAGATAGAAAATTCAATAAGATCAACAATAAATTACAGTTTCCGAAGCGAAGCGCGGCGGGGACGCTAGTTATTCATAAATCAATAAATTAATCTCATATTTTAAATTGTTTAATCATTGTACAAGCAAAGCTTAGACCCGTTGAATGGATGGTATCAAAACCCGCTCTCAAAGCCCTTCAAAGCTGATCGAAATTCGAAATAGTAAATCTTGTTAATAACTTGTAATATAATATCTTAGAGAAGCTAGCGAGCAGATTCGATGGTACAGTCGTTAATAAATGGAGTTAGAGACGGTTCTGTTTTTGGATAGCGTCAAGGGCTTTGGTGAAATATTTATGAGATTTTTTTAAACACAATAATATGTTTGAAGGTTCTAAGATAACTTTAAAATTATCTCTTTATTCGGGTCTATATCTTGCTTCACTAAATAGTCAGGATACACAGCGGTGACCACAGGAAAGAATTTGTACGATAAGGCTCAGGCTACCTGAGGAGAATCCAATTTATATCGGATCCCGCAGCGAACTCAATCAGATAATAATAGGAGGTGTTGTGATATATAATTCAAACTAAGCACTGGAAAATGAATGTTGAAGAGACACTTCAATTAAACAAAGAACTTCGGCCCAATACTAAAATACCGTAATCTGCAGACTGTTTTTTGGAAATGGAATTGGATACCGGAGATCGCACTGTAGGATATAATAGATCACGTATGAGTGATTAACAAAAGCCAAACAATAACTGTCCCCTTCACACTCATAAGCTAGACCGCGCGAGAAAGAGATGGGCAGACTTTTCATGATGCGTATGCAGTGCGACGTCACGCCGCGCGCTTATTCACAAACACTACACAAGTGCAACGTGTGAATGTGTTGAACGCGAGCTACATGTTAGGCGAAGTGGGGGAGTTAGGTTTTATTTTTGTTACGGAATTTCTTGATTCGATCGCCGCGCTCAATGACCGCGATAAAAGCTAAGCAATAGCCTAAAATATTTTATTTTTATTGTTTAACATAAAAGCTTATCATAAAATAAGAAAAAAGATAGAGGAAGAAAGAACAACGGTGTGACAAAAAAAGGAATCCTCATCATAATCAAATTTGAATCGAATGAGCAGAATAATTCAATATTCTGTCCAAATAAATCAGAAATTGTTCCGCATCAAACGGCCTCACGCCACGCTATTCTATATTTTATTAGTGCTTTGAATACCTGAAACACGAAATGTGAAAAAATGTGTGCGTCTCGGGAAGCCCGAAGTGATAGGTAACTTAAAATAATCTAACTTTTTTTTTATTGCTTAGATTGATGGACGAGCTCACAGTTCACCTGGTGTTAAGTGATTACTGAAGCCCATAGACATCTACAACGTAAATGCGCCACCCACCTTGAGATATAAGTTCTAAGATCTCAGTATAGTTACAACGGCTGCCCCGCCCTTCAAACCAAAACGCATTACTGCTTCACGGCAGAAATAGGCGGGTGGTGGTACCTACCCGTGCGGACCCACAAGAGGTCCTACCACCTATGTGAATGAACTATTTAGCATAGATTTTTTCTAACTTGACTAGGTTATTGCTTAAATTTTATGTATATTCATATGATAATGTAAGGAAAATTGTAAAATGAATTGAAAAATATATATAAATAATTAGAAGCTACGTACGTTCTCAATAACGCTGCCGTTTGCGTGAGAGAAAGAGACACCAGACAGACAGGCGCCGTAACGTGTAACGTAACGAAGCGTCTTACCCTCCCAAAAGAAGTTACTACTTCAAAAAAAGCACCCATAACTCCCAAATGGTATCATGGTACAGGCGATGGATATAATCCGTAAGACCGAATCAATCGCACCTTGAATTATTATGATTACACTCCAACTGATTCCGTCATAAATCCCAGAGAGAGAAGTCCAATCCGTTGTCAGAATAGATACGCTCTACTCTCAACACGTCAATCCACGATGCCAACCGCGCAGCCGAGAACAGGCAAGGCTGGTGCAGGATTCTTCTTCTCAGTCGTATGCACTCTTGGCAGAGCGGTCGTGGTCATCACTTCGGGTGGTGGTGCGCTTCACCAGACGTCGCCATTCCTCGCGAACGCGGTCCTTCTTGTGCATTCCAGGATAATCCAGGAGAAAGTTAATTCAGTAGGCCACGATCCCCTGGATAGAGGATTGTCGAGGCAAGGAGGAGAAGGATCCCATTAACCTAACATAGGACCATCTTTATATGCTCAGAATTAAATAAAAATAACAATTTTATTTTTCCTTTGATGTGTCCCCCGTCGGACGGATTCTTTTTGTTTGCTTTAAGTTTATTTTATACAAATGTTTAGATCTTTTATTTATCAATTGAGGCACTACGAAGTCTGCCGGGTCAACTAGTTACTAATATAATTGTTAACATTTGTCTTGGTCAATTTTGTTTCTGTGAAACATCGTCTTGTGATTTAACCTTTTTCTTTTGTTTACCACCACAAATTGAATCTGTCTAGGAGCATTCGTTCGGTATTTGAACCACAAGCAGACTATTCACAAAAAATAATTTACTATTCGAATCCTAGCACGACCCAATCTCTGTTTGTACGTATTAAATATCATGTAAACAAACATTTTTTTTCTTGCTAAGCTTCGAGGAAAATTGTTTTTTTATTTACTCTCTGGCACAGATTATAATAAAAACGTGAATGCTTATAGCATACGCGGATACGACAAGAAATTATGCCAGGAAAATCACTCCTGAATTATGGCCAGAACTCTTGAAGACAAAATTATTACGTTATCTTAAAATAACAGGAAAACCACAATGATCCATGTAATGTTTTAGCTTTTTGAAAATCCATAATTGCGCGCAATGGAAACCGTACAAAGCTGAATTTCTATTGAATCAATTCTGAAGTTAAAGATTTTGAAAATGAAAAAAAGCACTACAAACAAATTCACTAAAAACTAACACTAGATACGACCTTATGTTTCCGATGTAAACTAATCATTCTAAAGCGCAGATAAATGAGAGTCCCATCTACATTGGAAAAGCCGTGTTCCGAGGTAGCAAGGTCGTATTTCCAGTAACTAGAACTGTAGGAAACTTGTGTGTTCTACCTCTGACCCCCTTCAAAGGTATCCGACACAACCTGTTGACGTCACACGTCAGATCCGCTCGGAAATGTTGAACGTGCTTGTTCCTAACGTTAAATCAGCTTTTTAAACTTTTTATTGGAGCGTACATTGATATTTTAACGCTCAAAAGCTCGAAGCTGAAGTTCGGTTTTTCTGTATTGGTAAATTTAACTGGACCCTCACTTCCGTCTGTTGGAGCCACAGTCCGACCAGTACCTACTTACTTTTATTGAATTAAGTAAATTGCATACACGAGTTTGAAATCTCAAATGCGTTTTGTGACGGTCGTTTCATGCTTCAAACTGGAAATAGCAACAGCTTGTAGATTCAGTCGCGAAGCAGCTGCCCTTGAGTTATTAGGTCTCCTTAGGAGACGCTCGGGCAGCTATTAGCTAAAATGTTCACGATTGACTTCCACGGTGAAGGAATAACATCGTGTAATAAAAATGAAACCCGTAAAATTATAATTTCATATCACTGGTGGTAGGACCTCTTGTGAGTCCGCACGAGTAGGTACCACCACCCCACCTATTTCCGCCGTGAAGCAGTAATGCGTTTCGGTTCGAAGGGTGAGGTAGCCGTTGTAACTATACTGAGATCTTAGAACTTATATCTCGAGGTGGGTGGCGCATCTACGTTGTAGATGTCTATGGGCTCCAGTAACCACTTAATACCAGCTGGGCTGTGAGCTCGTCCATCCATCTAAGCAATAAAAAAAAATAAAAAAATTGCGTAATTACTGGTGGTAGGACCTCTTGTGAGTCCGCGCGGGTGGGTACCACCACCCTGCTTATTTCTGCACAAAAAAATCAAGTTAAAAAGGACTATTTAGGATAATTTTGATTCATGATTTAAAATGAATTTATGGTGCAAATGAAATAATAGGTAGTGTCCTATATACAAGTGGTACACGCCACAAAGAGAATCAATCTCTCTTTATGGATCTAGAGGCTCCAAAATAACCACACTAAACTTCAATGGGAATACAATCAAAAAATGATTTTAGCATAACAAAATTCAAATCACGAAAGCATTCCACCATTCCAAATGCTCTTACGAAAATCAATATTGCAGTGAAATCTCGGGTGAGCCAACATTAATTCAGCTACCATCTACATTTCAGCTGAAATTCCTTTACTGAAAGCGCTGGCTCGCGGGGTCCCTTTGTGACTCGTGCACTACGTTGAAAATATAGCCTCTGATGGTCGTTAAGCGCTTTTCAACTGGAAAATGTTCTTGGAGGTGTGATTTTGTATTCAAAACCCTGTTCATTGTGTTTACCATAAAATAATGTTGTCTTTTTTTAAATTTCGTATTATAAAGTTCTTTAAAAGCCCAAGTTTATGTATATACACTATCCTAACGCAAGCTTATATGAGGTGTTTAAGTTCTTCGTGACTTTTAGCATAGAAAAGTCTGTTTCACGCGTTCTCACAATGAAGGTATAACATGAGTGATGATCGTGACTTATTGACAACCTATTTATAGGGGTAAGACTGATGAAGGAATGTTTGAAGAAGAACAGGTTAGGGGAAGGTTAGGATCAGACACGAAACAGTACAGTGACAGACCGCACGGGTAGGTACCACCACCCTGACTATTTCAGCCATAAAGCAGTAATGCGTTTCGGTTTGAAAGGTAGGGCAGTCGTTGTAACCATACTGAAACCTTAGAACTCATATCTTTTACATTATATCTGTACCTCAGAGGTAAACAATAGTAACTCCACATTTTGTCGAAATCAAGTTTTTTATACCATTAAAATCGCAAGAACCAGTTCTACATAATGGTATAAAGCATTAAATCCTACGTTGCCTATGAAAAGAGATATACAATGGTATATAACATTAATTGCACAAATATTAACAGGGTATAGGATCTCAAATGATGTTGATATTTTTTGCCTCTAACCACAGCGCGACGTTAATGCTGTTCATTGGACATAATGTTCTATACCTCTTAACAAAACGCGGGGGCGCTCGCGGTACACGTGAAAAAGTCGTTGCTTTGAGCGTATAAAATAACGCAATTAATTGTATAAAAGTGTAAAATTATATGTTTTCACGTGGAAAATTACTATGTAATCTTGCAAATGCCGGAGAACAGTGTAATGCAACTCCTGAATATAGTAAGTACTCTTATTATTACTTCCATTATCATGAACATACTGGGTAAATAATAGAAATGTAAACAAGTGGTAATTGCATGCTTGTCGTATAAGTGGCGAGTGGCTGAATGGCGAGCTTTCTCTCATATGGCCCGTTATTCTTCTCTTCGAACAAATTTTAATCCAACCCATGATAGTGCTCAGTAGTTGTTAATGCCTCTCGCCGTTAACCTTCTGAGGACTGACCGGGCTGAACGTTGTTTATTTTCAGTGGTCGATCCGAACGAATGCTTCAGTGATAACTGCTTATACAATTTTGTTTAGTTGTTTTCTAGAGCCTCGGAGAAAGCAGCAACATGTACCTGAATGCCACGATTCACCCAAAATGTTATCGCCAAGGCCTTACAAAGACCTTGATGTGCATTTGGATCCATCTTAAGAACTACATACAGATAATTTTGATACACAATCATCCCACCTTCGCTTTATTTACTGATATCTCAAACAAACATGAAAAAGATATAGAACAGAGAACCTCACGGAGAAAATCTGCATTTCCTGGTATGGAATTCCGCCGAAAATTTATTTGCAAGACTTTGCCTAGAGCTTAACGTACTTTTAGCTCCATCTCAAGAAAAGTGTACGGTCGGTGTTACTACTGATAATGGATCCCAACTGTCAACCACTGTTTTGCTTACTGATATTTCTAAAAATTTCGTACCATCTACCAACTTTCAACACAAAGGTACAGTTAAGTTTATGAGCTGAAGTTAATGAGTTTATGAGCTGAAGATTTTTCACCGTTAGATGAAGAATATATACCAGACACCGATGAAGACGCTACAAAGTGCGAGTATGTTGGAAACAAGCAGGTAACTATACCAGAAACAAGTAACTCATCCATCGAAGATGTAGAAAATATGATAGAAAACAGAGAAACCCAATTACTCAATCAATCAGTTAATTCCTTTAAATCCTTTCCTTCCGTTAATTCCTTTAAATCCGTTAAATCCTTTTAGCGTCTGCACTATACGCTAAAATTTCTAACTGTAGATCTCCAAAGATGTTTACCAACACTCTATTTGACTATAGCCAAAGTTTCTGTTACAGAAAGCTGTGGACGTTTAACTTTACGATTATGGACTCAGTTCCAAAAGATAGCTGGTGTTTTATGTGGGACGAAACCGTGGCGGGTTGAGGTGGAAATGAAATGGCATCAGGAATAGTTAATGTTTTTAACGATAAAGCGTTGAAAGAAGTAATCTTATGGAGCGACAATTGTGCGGGGCAGAATAAGAATGTATACTTGATGGTGGCTTAGGTACTTCTGGATATTGACTCAAAAAGAGCATTTGTAAATAATAAACCACAAGTATTTACTAAAAGGACACACATGGAAGTGGATGTGATCAACTCAATAATAGAACGAGAAAAGAAAAAGATCCAAGAGTTTCCCATTGTTACTCCCTGGCACTGGCAGTAGTTTATTAAGAGCTGTTCAAGAAATAATAAAAGTAAAATGATTAATATGGAAACCGATCACTTTAAGGATTTTTCTGCTTTTTGTGAAGGATCATTAACTCCTTTTGTTCACAGAAAAAAACCGAATGCAGGAGAAACTGTGCCTTATTCAGCTAAAGTGTGGATGCAGTTCCGAAAAAATTAGATGGGTTCATTTGACCAGGAAACATTCTAACAAGTCAGTTTTATTAGAAACAAACGAAGAGCATGTTCGATGTCCGCGACGAAACCTATTGGAGAAACTTGAAAACCCATTTCAGGACTGAAATACAACGACTTACAAAAATCGTTGCAGTGGATTCCATCTATATTTCAATATTAAAATAATCTTCCATGAGCGGAAGTTCCTGACTTGCCTGAAGCCTGCGAGTGAGCTATTAGTCTCTTATAAATAATCAGATAAATAAATATTTCAATTTCTTAGCACAGACTTATTATTTTTATTATATAAAATAAATCCTCCTGTCTCCCTCGACCCCTTCAAAATTACTTCCATATACATTTGGATTACCTCATAATATTGTATACCTCTAAGAAATACATTTTTTTTAAAGGTATATAGCATCAAGTCCATAAAAAAAGATAATAGATAGATTTATCGTAATTATGAAGTATTTCATGATACTTCCCTCTATTTATTATAAAAAATACAGCTAAGTTAATTACTCTGCCTCTATTATAACTCTCTCAAAATTACATTCAAAATTTCTCTTCGCGCATTTTTGCCTCTCCTGTAAAATTTGACTTTAGGCTCTTAATGTTGTATGCCTCTGAGGTACAGATATATGTCTATGGGCTCCGGCAACCACTTAACACCAGGTGGGCTGTGAGCTCGTCCACCCCTCTATGTAATAAAAAATAAATAAAAGGGTGGGGTGATGGTATTCTAGGCTACGACACAGTCGATGCTCCCAACATTTCGGACACTATACAGTTTTCACAAGTGAAAGGCCCATCTCCTCGTGCCGATCATATATCGAATTCGCATTAATTTATTAATAGCGGCGAAGCCCCTATACAATCCGAAATTAGGACGTGACGTACAGACGCGTATTCGTACAATTAATTAATTACGATGATGGATTGGGTCCCCGCGAATCAGCTTCGGGAAAGCGTGCTCGCAGCTCGGCAACCCAACACTACATACGTATAGTAACATCCTTTATTTTTAACCGACTTAAAAAGGGGAGGAGGGCTCTAAATTCAAAACGACAATTTTTTGAAGTGAAACTTCTTTAGAATCGTGATTTCAAACTCGATGAAACGAAAAAATAAGTCCATAGAGACACAAACACATAAATGTATAGGATTCAGCCGGCGAGAGAATGAGATAGAACACATTAGACGTTCTCGGTCTGCTCTTTGTGCGACTCTTCGTAGCTTCCCCACTGTCGTCTACTAAACATTGTCCATATGTATGCTCCTGTGTAGTGGGATAGTCAGTATATCTATTATTTTTTTATTTTTTTATAAGTTTCACTTCTACCGTGAGTGACTTGCACACACACGTACACACACACGCACACTTTTTGTTTTTTATTCTTCGTATCATCATACACTGTGCCCATAAATGTTTACATTTTCGTTACCTATCTATACTAATAAATATTTATATAATATTAATTATATTTTTATATTCTATTTTAAAGAAAATATACATATCGCCCACCGAAATGAAAAATAAAGGTAGCCTCGACTTTTGGCTTAAATTTTAACCCATATTTTATTGGGTAGGTGCCGAAGGGGTCACCTTTAAGGAAGACTCAGAAAAGTAACCACTCATTTAACAGTCGTTAAATGAGCGGGACACCAATGACGCCACCCGTGTGGCCCGACGGCCACCGTACCGAGACGGCTGACGTTAGAGCCTACGCTTAGCCTCGAACGTTCCATCAGGCTGGCGTCCTTGCCTTGTTGCAGTATTGACCACAGTAATCCCCTTACCTTGCCTGGGTTCTGATCAGACGCTTAGGCGAGAGTGCAGAAGCGCTGTTTAGTGGATAGGGCCCTAATTACCATCCCTTGAGCTCGCGGTACGGTTCCAATTTCTATGGACAGTCCAGTCCCACCTACCCCATAAGCCACCCAGACGTGGGGTAGGAGGTTCGGCTCCCAGCCCAAAAAAAAAAGGCCAAGACTGCAACAATGTTACTGGTTCTATCTAAGGACGCCTGACTAGCGGACTCTTTGAAGCGGATATTTTTAAATAGTCCTTTTGCCTCCGTAACTATAGGTAAACGAATTAATAAGCTGTTATTCCTTTGACGTAAGTATAATTGTTCGTGATTACGTATTAAGTACGTATAATACGTATTTCATTAGATGTTTTTTTACCGGGCTGCAAAATTTGAGCACCGACATGCGCGGCATGTCCGAGTGTCTTATACGCGTTTTATGAAATCCGGTAATCTAAACTATACGAATAAAATTAAATAAACTAAATCAAAAGCCCTGTCTACCCTACATTACAATAAGTTTAGACACATGACCCATGACAAGAGTATGTTTCGTTGTTGTAGTTCATAATACGAAAAGTTTCATAATTAAAGTTTGGGTATTCCTTTGTAGCGGCGTATGAGAGTGATGTTATGATTTTCGTTAAATTTGTTCCGGTTGAACTGCTCTGCATCTTGCGTTAGAATTATTGCCTGCTAGATCATTGGAGACAAAGAAACCTACCAAGGTAACTGCAAATATGGGCCACTACTAAATCTTATATATCTATATAGATATATAAATATGAATTGCTGTTCGTTAGTCTCGCTAAAACTCGAGAACGGCTGGACCGATTTGGCTAATTTTGGTCTTGAATTAGTCGATGAAGTCCAGGGAAGGTCTAAAAGGTGAGAAAATATAAAAAAAGCTCGGAATTATATAAAAACAAACAATTTTGTTTTTTCTTTGATGTGTCCCCTTGATGTTTCTTTTATTTGTCGATTGAGGCACTACGAAGTCTGCCGGGTCAGCTAGTCCCGTATAGTTATTGGTACCGTAATTTATATAATCTAGTACATACCCGATCCTATGGATCGAATGGTAAACAGTCGACGTCGCCCTAAGCACGTCGTTACGGATCCTCCCGATCCATTAACGGTGCTCTAAGATACCTGAAGTACGGGTCACCAGCCTCGCCAAATCTGTCGCTTGCGACGAAGGGCTCGACGAGTAAAGTTACCGATAGACACAACAGCCCACTGAGTTTCTCGCCGGATTTTCTCAGTGGGTCGTGTTTCAGATCCGGTGGTAGATTCTGCGAAGCACTGCTCTTACTAGGGCCGGTGTTAGCAACACTTCTGGTTTGAGCCCCGAGAGCTCATCTACACGCTAGGGTAAAACTGAAATAGCCTCTCAAGGCTATCAGCATAGGTAGGAAAAAAGTAATGTAATTGTTTATGTCTCTTACTGCCTTCTGGTTAAATTCGTTGAGGGATCTACAGCTCGAGCAACCTGATCCCATTACAGAGTCTTGTGGCCGTCTTTGTGGATCCTGGGTATGCATAAGTCATAGAGGCTGAGTGGCGGGCAAATAAATACCCGATAAATGTCATAAAAACACGCGTAGAAAACTGTAATTGTAAATGTTAGAAAAAATTAAAATTAACGTAGACTTAAGTAAAATCTGTACATCCATTATTTAGAAGCAGCTTGCTTATCCATTTTGTCTTCGTTTAATATTTTTACGACCTAAAGCTTTTTGTGGGAGATACTTTATTATTTAAGCATGAAAGCGGTTTTGGAGCTTTACATTATTTATTCTTTTTTTTTCCTTTTTAAGCTTCTAGTTTTCTTTTTATAATATAAAACTCAATTAATAAAACTAAGTTTTCTTTATGTTAAGTTTAAGTTTTCAGGAAAATTCTAATCGGCATACGAGTCGCTGCAAAAATTAATTAATTTTCTGTTCAACTTTCTTTTCGTTAAAAATGATGCTATCCTTTAGAAAATATTTTTGTTTGCCCATAAATATTGCTCGAACATAGATAGATTATATTTGGATAGTGTTCTAGATATGTGCCACAACGCTCGAAATTCTGATCTTAGTTTGCCTCAATCCAATTTTCCTAATAAAAACCAGAGTGTAGTTGAATCTTCATGGGCACTAACTACTAGGACCTCACTTATTTTAAAGCAGATCGCAATTTTCATTGCCTAAGAAAAAGTGCTGAAGAATTCCTATGCAACTTTGACTGCGGTCTTGGCTCAAGATGACTAGTGGCCTTAAATACGTATTAGTCATCATCGTAATCAAATAACGTAGATATTCGTCCTTTGCAGTCTCATCATCATCATCATTATTAGCCCACAGTCGTCCCCTGCTGGACATAGGTCTCTCCCAATGCACACCACTGAGCCCGGTCTTCAGTTCTCCTCATCCACCTCTTGCCGACCACTGCTCGGAGGTCTCTTTGTCTTTGCAGTCTGATTTCTCAAAATCAGTACATACAAGATCACGAATTAGAACATTACTTAAATGATGCAACTATTGAAGTCTAATGAGATTGTTTGATGATGTCCCCGGTCACGTATCGTAGACCCGAACGGATCGGTTCAAAGATCTTGTTTCTATTTGTTGTGAAACAGTCATGCGTACCGATTTCAAGGGTAAGATAACGGTTGTAGAATACAAATGTCACTACGGCTTTATTCTAGTTTACGGTAGACCAGCACCGAGGGCTAATATGACCAGTTACGGCAAAAATGTGATGAGCTGGCTTCAGAGGATCTGGAAATTAATGTTTCTCGAATTTTTTTTTTTATTGCCTTTGTAGGCAGACGTGCATACGGCCCACCTGATGGTGAGTGGTTACCGTCGCCCATGGACTTCAGCAATGCCAAGGGCAGAGCCAAGCCGCTGCCTACCGCTAAAATGCTTTAAAATGTTTTTTTTCTTTCAAAAGTTTGAAAATAGACCTCAAAGAGGAGCCGGGCTGTGACCTTCTAAAGAAATAAAACTAATATCTCAAGGCGGAATTTACGGGCTCCGGAAACCTCTTGGCATTAATTAGATGGACCGTAGACACATCAGCCAAACTAATGCAATAATCTAAGGTAAAAGCTCCTAATACGGCGGTAGTCAAAATCGCTTCCTATTACGGTGGTATTTCTATTTTCGACATTTATTCTTGTTTTATTCAGTTTAAGCTCACCAAAACGGAATCTATTTATTCTAAATCTATTACTTCATAACATAACTGACATTTTCAAGTGTAGCATATAAACAACACTACAAGATCTATCAGTTTGTAGCACGGCATCAACGTGAGAGGAGTTTCCATACAAACGCGGAACAAAAAAATAAGTACACTAATATTTAGAAACTAAGTTTTTTGTATTAATAAGTCGTTCAACTTTGTTAATGTGTTATTTGTAGCATTTTCCTACTATTATACTTACTTTTTAAATAGCTTGTTTCATATATGTAACTCATTTTTTACTCAAAAAATCAGAAACAAAATACCGCCGTAATACGGTACGAATTTTATAGATTAATCCTAATACGGTGGTATAACTCCGAAATAGGAAATATACTGGGCATATTTAATTGTTTATAACTTTCAATTTATTAAGTTATTGAATTAGTTCCAAGTTTAGTTGGAATAATTATTAATCTTGTAAATTAGAAACCATATTCTGCGGTATGTATTATTCATTAAAAATCTAGTTAAATATGAAAACTGTCGAGTGCAAAATGTTGGTTTCTTAGAAGGGGTAAAAATAGGAAGGTGTATTTTAATTAATCACAAATCATTTATTTTGTATAACTGTTGACTTGAGTTTTACACATCTGGGCCAAAAAACTGTTATCGTTTGATTAAGTATTTACATTCTTTGTTTATCGAAATTTTGATGGGTCAGAATTAGGATTAAAAAAATACGAGTAGTTTTCCTATTACGGTGGTAGTTATTTCCAGGTAACTCTGTGTTAGGTTCTATGATCTCCTATTACGGTCATATTCATAGAACATAAAATTACAAGTTTTAGGATTCCATAGAAATAATAGAAAGGTTATTTATACTTATTTTACACAAAAAGATAATACAATAAAAACAGATTTAAAGAATGTCTAAATACTATGTACAAAGGCGAGCTTAACTCTTCATGAGTTTTCTTCCAGCAAACCATTAGCAGAGAGAAATACGATGTATAAGAGGGGAATAGTGTACAAGTGAAAGGTTATTAAAATATATTAAATACAGTGGATTTCATTAATAACGACCTCGGTTATAGCGACGTCAAACTTATGTCCCTTGAATTTAAAGCATATTTTCGTAAGAAATTCATTCGGTAAGAGCGACTTTGGATACTATAGCGTCAATTTCGGGTATAGCGATTTGTTTTTATGAACCATTTATGACAGATTCCCAGAAATCCCGTACAGATATTTCTATTGAGTCGGTAAAGGCACAAAGACTCATTCATAAAACTATTAAACTTTCTTATCTTTTGTTTACATTCACAGATGACCATCTGTGAAACATTCACAGATGGTCAAGCAAATGCTTTGTTTGTTTGTTCCTAAGCAGTCCTCAATAAATTTACCATTAAGTAATTCTATTTTGTTCATCTTAAATATGTATAGCTCTATTCAAACAGCAGTGGCAGCGGCCGCCGCATCAGCCACCGAACATTTTTATCCTTTCAAGCGATACTGATCTATAAAACAATGTAGATAAAGTTTAAAATTCTTTCAAAGCTGAAAGTGCTCTTCGCACCTTTTTTTTCTCCTACCAATGCTGATAGCCTTGGCAGGCTATTTCAGCTTCCCCTTGACGTGTAGATGATCTCATGGGGCTCAAACCGGGAGTGTTGCTAACACTGACCCTACGAAGAGCAGTGCTTCGAAGAATCTACCACTGGATCGGAAACGCGACCAACTAAGAAGATCCGGTGAGAAACTCAGTGGGCTGCGTCTATAGGTTGATTTCTTCTTCGAGTTCTTCATTGCAAGCGACGGGTTCGGCGAGGACGGTAACCGGTGCTTGAGGTACCTAAAACACCGTTAATGGATCGGGAAGATCCGTAATGACGTGCTTAGGGCGACGTCGACTGTTTACCATTCGGTCCACAAGATCGGGTAGGCCTTCACATCGCTGTCGGCCGTTGCCACCGATGTCTGAATTGAGCCGAAAACTGCACTTACCTTAAGTTTACCATTAAGTTTAAATCTAAAAAAACCTTAGTTACTCCTTATATCATCAGCTATCTATTAGTGAAAGTCTCGTCAAAATCGGTCTAGTCGTTCCAGAGATTAGCCGGAACAAACAGACAGACAGACAAAAATTGTAAAAAATGTTATTTTGGTGTATGTACCGTATATATATTTATATGCATGTGGTAAAAAGCGGTTATTTCAATATTACAAACAGACACTCCAATTTTATTTATGTGTATACATTCGAAATTCCCTAGAATTCTCATGTTAAAATACAATCCAAATCACTTTTAAACGCGGTAAAAATGTACTCTTCTTTCCGAGCCGACCTGTGTGAATGCACTGTTATACTTACTAGATACATTTGTATTATAAATTTCATTAAAAGTGGTCAATTAATGCAAAACTTACAATTTAAGTTCTTCACATTTATATTATTTACTTAATAAATATTATATGTTCGGAACTTAATAAATATAATTTCTGACCCTCTGTATTAGGAACCGTCTACCGCAGTAATAGGCTCTGACCTCAATCATACCTCCGTATTAGGGAAAATCGACCCGGCTATTTAAAACATTTTTTTAAATAAGTAATTTCTAGAAAAGAAACATAGACTCAACAGTAATACGAAATTTAAATTCCATTTTTGACGATGAAAATTTTTTCCATCTTTAGAAATACTTACAAATGCTTATTTTTCTTTCTTACTTTCAAATTTTGCGAAATACCTCCGTAATAGGTGCTTTTACCTTATATATTAATACGTAAAGCAAAAACTTTGCACTCCTTTTTACAAAAATTGCGCGAAAGGAGGATTATGTACGAAAAAATATAGAGAAGACAGTGCAGAATGCTTTTTTTTTTAATTATTCATAATAAATATGTTTAATCAATAAAAAAAAACATTACACAAACTACTTGACACACACACACACGAATAAATGCACTCTTTTGTCTATTATTAAAGTCTATGGTCAAATTGAAAATAGATTAATAATGTTTATCTTTAATATTATTTGTCTATAGTGGCAAAGTCTGTGATTATAGAACAATGATTATTATAGAAATGTGACAATATAACATAATAATGATCAAACTTATAATATAAATTAATTATGGTCGAGTTTTGACCATTGGGCTGCCACTAGTAAACTATAAAATTACCTATTTTTTCAATCAGGTTAAGGGAAGACTATTTCCAATCTCAAATCTACATCATTCAACAATATCACGATGCTATTCCGTAAATCTCGAACAACATTTACTTTACCCCAATTCCCATATCCTGGTTCCACACAATTTCCCCTTATCCTGTCCGCGGAATCCCTAAAAGGTAAACTCGACTAACCACGAATCACGTGACATCTTGATTTAAGCCCGTTATTATCCTCCACCTCAATTTGTGTGGCGTTTCCACAAACTGTCAGCGTCCATAGAGTGTGACACAGAAGTGAAATTACATTAGATTAAAATCACCCAACCAAACACTTAAACTAAGCTTTTTTTTTATTGCTTAGATGTGTGGACGAGCTCACAGCCCACCTGGTGTTAAGTGGTTACTGGAGCCCATAGACATCTACAGCGTAAATGCGCCACACACCTTGAGATATAAGTTCTAAGGTCTCAGTATAGCTACAACGGCTGCCCCACCCTTCAAACCGAAACGCATTACTGCTTCACGGCAGAAATAGGCGGGGCGGTGGTACCTACCCGTGCGGACTCACAAGAGGTCCTACCACCAGTAATTACGCAAATTATAATTTTGCGGGTTTGATTTTTATTACACGATGTTATTCCTTCACCGTGGAAGTCAATCGTGAACATTTGTTAAGTACGTATTTCATTAGAAAAATTGGTACCCGCCTGCGGGATTCGAACATCGCTAGATACGAATGCACCGGACGTCTTATCCTTTAGGCCACGACGACTTTGACAATTTAATGTTCAAGTCATGATTGTTTAAGAGCTTTTAAGGGCAGTGCTTCACAGAATCTACCACCAGATCGAAATAGCGACCCACTGAGAAGTTCCGGCGATAAACCTCTTTAAACATCTTCGAACTATGATATATAAGTCCGGATAATTCATTCGGCGTATATCACAATACTGAGACCTATGTCGGGTTTCTGTTGTGTACGGGATACGCCGTGAGCACGTTTTCAAATTATGAGCATTACACCAAGCTTAAAATACCGGAGGTAATTAAATTAACGTATTTTGATTCACGAATACCTCCGATTTCTAAAAAGAATCTTCCACTAAAAAGTAGTATTAATTTTATTATTAAAACATTATTCCTGCAAAGACCTGAAGCAAATAAACAAATTAACTACAACCAATTATTGTAACTATGCTGTTAGCCTAAATTTCTACGGGGCACTTGTTCGCGTGCTTAATCTATAACTATTATTACGGTTTGAACATAGAACGTAAAAATCAAATAGAAGATGTCAAACCGAATCAAATGCCTAAAATTACGTGCCCTCTTAGAGACAATTATTATTCCTAAAACAGAACGGGCGTCACCGGCATGAAATATTTTCTTATTGCCCTTGTAGGTAGACAAGCATACAGCACATCTGATGGTGAGTGCTTACCGTCACTCATGGAAGTCAGTAATGCCAGGGGCAGAGCCAAGCCGCTGCCTGTCGTTAAAATCTTAAGCACGTTGAACACTGGACACCACCCATTTCAGAAAGTCATGGGTTCATGTTTGTTTATTACGTGAATACCCATCTGGTGAGCTAACTCATAGCCCAGGCGTTTCGTGATTACGTGAGCTCATAGATCAGAACTTGAATGCCCAACTCGACCCTTTTTGCTTAAATGGGTAGAAGAGCTCACGGTCCACCTGATGATAAGTGGTTACCGGAGCCCATAGGCATTTACAACGTAAATGCCGCCACCCACCTTGAGACATGAGTTCTAAGGTTTCACTTTTAACTACGGCTGCCCTGCCCTTCAAACTGAAATGCATTACTGCTTCACCGGCCGTTTGTGCTTTAGGCCACGACTACTTCCAAAGACACGGTATTGACGTCTCAATTATTTATTGTATAAAGGCCGTTACAGCCTTCAAATCACATCCACTTCTGTTACCCCCACAAGCCATACGACCCAGGACGAAAGAGGTCACCATCACCTGTGTAATAAGACACAGGTTCATTGCCTCTAATCAAATACTCTCCTTAAGTCTTTTACAGAGTTTAATTCAGTCCCACAATCATATTTGTGGAAGAAAACACTTTTGAAATGTTGTTGATGAAGCTCCACTTACAAGAGGCTAGTCGTTTTCTGCGGCAGTTAATTGATATTCGAGCGATCAAACTATACAACCCTATTGGCAAAATCGAACCTATTAATAAAAGCTTTCGAGTTACGAAACAACTCAATGATTGTTTTAAGCTCTTATTGTAAAAGTTTCGGGTAAGTTCGATTCGACTCCTTGTTACCGATTTAGATCGCTTATTGACTGAGCTCACACAGCAGAATTGTTTTACGGAGTTTGTTTGCGAAGTGATTTTTTTTTTCATTTCGTTTTAGTCAGATTTTAAATTAGTGATTTGTGTTTTACTAGCATTTAAGGGTAATATGACGACCATCATGGCGCTGTTTGTGGTGTTGACACTCAATCTCTTTCAATGTTGTTGAAAGTCAGCGGTCGACCCGATGCTCGGTGGTCGCTGTTGCCCGTGGACATCAACAAATCTAGGGGCGGAAGGCCGCTTCTTTACTGCTTAGATGGGTGGACGAGTTTACAGCCCACCTCATGTTAGGTGGTTACCAGAGCACATAGAGATCTACAACGTAAATATCGCCACCCACCTTAAGATATGAGTTCTACATCTATGGTATCATTATAGTTACAACGGCTGCCACATCCTTCAAACCGAAACGCATTATGGCTTCACGGCAGAAATAGGCAGGGTGGTACCTCACATCCGTAAATGGATTTCCCAGCGTTAAAAAAAAAAAGAAAAAGTGTGATACCTCACAAGACGTCCTACCATCAGTAATTATGCAAAATATAATGGTTTCATTGTTATTTCGCAATGCTATTGTCTACTATAAAAATAACGTTCACTATTACAATAACATTTTAAAGTTATCATCGCTATGTCATTAATGATCCACTCACATCTCAAGCCCGGTTCTGACACATAATTATGAAACATCATTTTAGCACATGACAGAATCTATTAAGATACTACATATGAAATAGCTTAATAAAAATCAAAGTATTATTTTTGGCTTTACATTTATACAAGTCAATCAAAGTGCTTAAATATATTTTTTTAAGTAATATATTTGGTATATCAACACAGTTAAGGATATAATTATTATAGCTAAAATACGTTTTTTTAGGAATAGAAAAATATTACAATATTTTTTTTGTAATTTAAATAACAGACTGGTAATAAATAGTTCTGAATCCACTTCCAACAATGGCTTACCTAACATAACAACACATAAGTTTCTACAAATGTTACATAACATCCAAATATATTTTTCATGGGTACACAATACACTTTTACGCATTTATATTCGATTTCTGTGTAGCCAGTGCTTTCAATTAAAGACACCCCCCCCCCCCCCAAATTTTATGTCGTGAGTTAAAACTTCAATGTCCATTCTGTGTACTCTTTATTCTTTGACGTAGAAAGGGCGTGCGTGACAAGACGAAGAAGTTCCGAGTAGCCCTCGCGTCACGTATAAACTTATGATTTACGACGACTCTGCAACAACTAAGCTCAACTCAGCGATAGCTCACAAGCATTACATGAAAATAGAATATTAATTTATTTTTAAGAAAAATAGGGAGGTGAAAAAAAGCGTTTCAATGTTTGTAGTCCGAATCGATGCAGGCAAGTAAGTGCGAGTCGAATTTTGGTATAGAAATCAATATTTTAGTTTTATGATACGCCAATTTTACTAGTGGTAGGACCTCTTGTGAGTCCGCACGGGTAGGTACCACCACCCTGCCTATTTCTCCTATATTGAGACATTAGAACTTTTATCTCAAGGTGGATGGCGCATTTACGTTGTAGATGTCTATGGGCTCTAGTAACCACTTAACACCAGGTGGGCTGTGAGCTCGTCCAAACGCATAAGCAATAAAAAAAATGCTTGAGGGTCCTAAAAGCACCGAGAGTGAATCCGGGTGATCCGACAAAACATGTTTCATCTGAACAAAACCTATTCGATGAATTCGTATAAAAAAACTTAATAACTTCAATTACGTAGGTAACCTAAAAATAACAAAATTTAATTTTAATCCATTCGAAATTGTTAACATCCAATTTAATCAAACCACCACCGATTCAGTTTCCACACGTAATTTAATTTTACCAGCAATTAACTACAGGAGCTTCTGTATTATTTTAGTCTTACCACAGAACTAGTAAATATTCACGTGGTAAATAATATGGTAGAATATTATGCCCTTTAATTGTTTACTCTCCTGTTCAGTTGCTGGTGTATATTGGAAATTGTTTGTATAAATGTGTCTGAACTTAAATTAGTCTATAGTAAAATCATAACCGTTTGTCTAATTAAAATATTTATTAACATTGTTGTTTGTTCGACTGAAAGTTAAAAGTTAATTGTTTTTTTATTTTATTGTACTGAAATATCAGTGTATCGATTTTTATCTGTGTGAATCAATGTTAATGGAATGAAAGATTTGTGGTTTTTCTCTAACCAAATCTGACTGCCTTTTTCTACCGGTAACGTAAATTATTAGAAAAGCTCTCAAAGACTCTGAGTTACCTAAAGGTATAAACTAATAAACGAAGCCTAAAATAAACCTCGACTTAGATATCACTCGATTGAGTACAACAACCGTCTTATTCTTAAGACTAATTAAAGAATTGCGGGCATGAGTTAATAAAACAATAATAATTTAATCTTCTCAGTGGATCGCGTTTCCGATCCGGTGATGGATTCTGCGAAGTACTGCTTTTGGTAGGGTCAGTGTTAGCAACGCTCCGGTTTGAGCCCCGTGAGCTCACCTACACGTTAGGGTGAAGCTGAAATAGCCTCTCAAGGCTATCAGCATAGGTAGGGAAAAAAATAATCACGTATGAACATCGGCTATTACAATAACTCAGTGGAACAATATATACAATTGTAAAGCCCGGAATACAAATGAAGCTAGCTCCTGATCATTTCACGGACTGGCAAACTTCTCTTATGAAATTTTAATGCCTCGACGAGTTTAATTTTTTTTTGTGTTACATTTATAATGTTTATGTTAATTTATATTTTTTACGAGCTTCGATTATCAGTTAGGGTTATAGACATCACTGAGTTTAGCCCAATGAGTTTCTCGCCGGATTTTCTCAGTGGTCCGCGTTTCCGATCCGGTGGTAGATTCTGCGAAGCACTGCTCTCGCTAGGGCCAGTGTTAGCAACACTCCGGTTTGAGCCTCGTGAGTTCACCTACATGTTAAGGCGAAGGTGAAATAGCCTGTCAAGGCTATCAGCATAGTTAGGGAATAAAAAATGTGACGTGAAACTTGTGACCGAAATCTTAGGGGAGACACGTAATATATCTCTACCCGTGTGGCCATAATTTATTAGACAAGGTATTGTTTTTTGACGTGATAAAGTCTTATAAATCGATAAACACCGGCTGCACGCACGAAAAAGTGTCACGTAAAAGTATGCAAAACTTCATTAATGTTTCTTTATGACGTCATCACGTACAACAATTATAAATAAATAAATAATAAATAAATAAATATGTACTAACAATCACACCACGTTAACTGGTCCCGTGATAAGTTCGTAAAGAACTTGTGTTACAGGTACCAGATAACGGATATAAATGTAAGATTTTTTATTATAAACATACATATATTTAATATACATCCATAACCCTGGAAAAGATATTTATATTTATCATACAAATACCTTCCCTTGGCGGGATTCGAACCCGCGACCCCCTTGTTTAGTAACCATGTCACTTACCACTACACCAGACGGCCGTTAAAATTATAAATTATATTAATAAAAAATTGTGTGGCAATCAACATGTTTGGCGATAGGCTACACGAGTCCAGTGTGCTTAGTGCGAGTTTTTTAACGTTCTCGATAGCGTAAAAGTTAACTTAAATTTGTATGCAGTTGGGACAGCGCCCCTAGCGGCAAACGTAGGCAAACTTTCCAACTCTATACAAATTTCAGTTAACTTTTACGCTATCGAGAGCGTTAAAAAACTCGCACTAAGCGCACAGCTATACCAGATTACGTATTTTCGCTCACATACTATGTTCACGAGCGAGTTCGACGATAAAAGAAAATCGTAATACTTTCATTGCTGTCATACTGATGAGAAGTCAATGACCGACACGTATATATCCACTTATATCGCCAAGCATTCAATCTTTATTACAAAACTCAAGACATCATTCTAGTTATGGTGTCTCTGTATTACAACTTAAGACTACTTGAATTTTATGGTGCAGTTAAAAAGTAAACTATAACACATAAACTAACCCTTTAATTATATATATCGAAAGTTGAAAGGCTATTAATTTGGTTTAAGCGTAATTTTTGCAACTTCAAAGGAGAGTCATTCAAAAATTTTGCAAAAAAACCAAAATCGGTTGTCTGTAAAGTCGTTTTACTGACGATTGTTGAACGTGACAACGTCATAAGAAAATACTGATCGAATGGTTTGCTATAAACAATTGACATCACATTCACTTTTCACTGAACTTCATACTTGACGAAAACATGTAAATGTATTATTGTATAGCAGCTGTCCATGCGGATGCATCGCTCACTCAAGTAGGAGAGAGACAGATGTCGAACGCTGCCGAACGCGGAGGCCGATTGTGCCTCTTTTGGCGCTCGTTGCGCGCTCTCGCTTGCACTTCAAGCCTTAAATGGAACGCCTCAGAGCGAGGTAACGCCGCATGAGTCATGTTTTTTCGTGCGTGCAGCCGGCTCCATCGAATTATAAGACGTTGTCACGTCAAAATATCGTAACAAAAAACTTCTTCATCTATTTGAATGAAATCAACTTAATTGAATTTCAATTAAAAACATCGATCTGTTGATGTTAATACCGAATAAAACGACCTTTAATTATAAAAATAAATGCCTTTCACCCCTCGATATGATAAATAGCCCGTTAAATAACATTATGAATGTTGATTGAAACTGTATGTACTTTTTTGTGGTCACGGACGACTAAGACTAAGTGATCCGTGACCACGAAAATTATTAAGTGTTGAGTTTTTCATAGTCACAAAGGACTAAGTTATCCGTGATCTATTTATTGAGTATTCGAAATAATTTCTAAATTAAATAACGAATTCGTGCTTAAGTATCCAAAGCGTCGGATATAAAATATTAAGAAAATATTATTATGAATCTTTCCAGAAGAAGAAGAAGAAGAAAATCTTTATTCGCCAGAAATATAGTTTACAAGATATTATGGATATAGGACATAGTTTCATATATTTCGCCTGCTTAGGCATGCGAAAATTTCACTTATTTTTATATTAATTCTAACACAAAATTTACTAAATCTATCTATTTTTATTATTCTATCACTTCTTATTCTAATATTTTATTATGTACAAAAATTCTTGCACACTATAATAAGCCTTATCTATTAGCCATAAATATAATTTTCTTTTAAATTGAGTTAGTCAATGCCGTAGTCCAATAATATTTTGTTCTAATCATTTATGGCTGTAAGATACTGCAAATAACAATTCACTCAAAGTACTGATTCGTTCTATCAACACTTCGAGTACTAAAAAGCTCGATTCTAAAAGCTCTGGCTTTGAGGGGCGCTCGAAATTAAAATTCACTATCCGATTAAAATTGATTCGGTGACTTTTAAATTTTCGAAGGACTTAGACAAATGGGGTTTTCTAGCAAGTAATTGGAGTTTAAAAGAAAACATGAACCCAGGGACATCATGGCATTACACTATGCGACTTTTCTGGTTCGAGGTGCATATCAATGGGAAAAAACGGTCTTCATAAGTTTTTTTGTTTTTTGTTTTTTTATTGCTTTGATGGGTGGACGAGCGCACAGCCCACCTGGTGTTAAGTGGTTACTGGAGCCCATAGACATCTACAACGTAAATGCGCCACCCACCTTGAGATATAAGCTTTAAGGTCTCAGTATATTTACAACGGCTACCCCACCCTTCGAACCGAAACGCATTACTGCTTCACGGCGGAAATAAGCGGGGTGGTGGTACCCACCCGCGCGAACTCACAAGAGGTCCTACCACCAGTAAATCACCAGTCTATGCGCTATGAATTATTTATCTTACCTATCTATCTTAGAGATATATGCTGTCGCGAGCTTGTTTTGTAGAACTATTTAAGATAAACATTATCATAATACATTATATACGTCTAACTCCAACGGTTTTTGCAGTACGCTGGAATAGCTCGCAGATTGTAGATTTTTTTTCCTACTTACTTGGCACTTATCGTTAGATGTGTTATTTTGATGTGTAAGCTATATTATTGTAAAGTTTCAATAAAATTCATTCAGTAGTTTCTGCGTGACAAAGTAACAAACATACATCCACACATTCTTGCTTTCACATTTATAATATTAAGTAGGATGTAATCAACTTCTCAAGCTGAACAATTTGAAAATTGACCTAAAGGGTGAGATGCCCAGGGAATTAGACCTGCAGACCCTTTTTTTCGGGCAGGGGGCTGATTCTCACACGAGGTTTCTCGTTTCACGGAAATGTTTATCTTTTTTTTTATTGCTTAGATAGGTGGACGAGCTCACAGCCCACCTGGTGTTAAGTGGTTACTGGAGCCCATAGACATCTACAATGTAAATGCGCCACCCACGTTAAGATATAAGTTCTAAGATCTCAGTATAGTTACACAACGGCTACCCCAGCCTTCAAACCGAAACGCATTACTGTTTCACGGCAGAAATAGGCGGGGTGGTGGTACCTACCCGTGCGGACTCCCAAGAGGTCCTACCACCAGTGATTACGCAAATTATAATTTTGCGGGTTTGATTTTTATTACACGATGTTATTCCTTCACCGTGGAAGTCAATCGTGAACATTTGTCGAGTACGTATTTCATTAGAAAAATTGGTACCCGCCTGCGGGATTCGAACACCGGTGCATCGCTACACACGAATGCACCAGACGTCTTATCCTTTAGGCCACGACGACTTCAAACCTTCAAACAAAGAAGTACCTTAGACAAGCAATTAGTATGCATGACTTAATACTTTCTGACTCATAAACCAACTTTTAGGAAACTAAAGAATCTCTGAAAATTACCCGGTCAAAGATTCTAGTGAAAATTGCGAAGGAAGTCTCTGTCCCTTTCTAACCCTTTAGAATATTGACGTCATTATACAATATGCTTTACTCTCTCTGTAAGATGTAATTGAAACGCTTTTAATTTTCTCATTTCTGAAGCAATTATTATGTTATTTTCGTTTTGATATAAACATAATGTAAGCTTTCCTAGGAAAGCATAAAAATATCTACTGGTATTAGGACCTCTTGTGAGTCCGCACGGGTAGGTACCACTAGCCCGCCTATTTCAGCCATGAAACAGTAATACGTTTCGATTTGAAGCGTAGGGCAGCCGTTTTAACTATACTGAGACTAGAACTCATATCTCAAGGTGGGTGGCGCATTTAGGTTGTAGATGTCCATGGGCTCTAGTAACCACTTAACACTAGGTGGACTGTAAGCTCTTCCACCCATCTATTCAACTAAAAATAATAATAAAAAAACCTTCAGTAAGACCTCGTTGCAAATATTAATAAAAACATTACAGAAGCAACAAGATTCCTAACTCGCGACAAAGCCGTAAACGAAACGTAAGAATATTAAAGGAATCAAGAACGCTCCCAGACATCTGCCTCGGGGCCATTAATTCCGATGAAACAATTACAGATGTTGACGGAAACGCTTACTCGGTTAGCAAATAAGCGTGTAATAGCGACGCGGGCGAAGCCACTTCTCTAGCTGATAACGTTAACAAATTAATCTGTATTATTTCTCCAGATATTGTAATTGTGTAAAAGTACGTAACTATACTGAGACCTTAGCACTCATATCTTTTTATTTATTTTTTATTGCTTAGATGTGTGGACGAGCTCACAGCCCACCTGGTGTTAAGTGGTTACTGGAGCCCATAGACATCTACAGCGTAAATGCGCCACACACCTTGAGATATAAGTTCTAAGATCTCAGTATAGCTACAACGGCTGCCCCACCCTTCAAACCGAAACGCATTATTGCTTCACGGCAGAAATAGGCGGGGCGATGGTACCTACCCGTGCGGACTCACAAGAGGTCCTACCACCAGTAAAGTATCTCAAGGTGGGTGGCGGCATTTGTGTTGTAGCTGTCTATGGGCTCCGGTAAGCACTTTTTACTGGTGGTAGGTACGATCACCCTGCCTATTTCTACCGTGAAGCAGTACTGCGTTTCGGTTTGAAGGGTGGGGCAGCCGTTGTAACTATACTTGAGACCTTAGAACTTACATCTCAAGGTGGGTGGCGCATTTACGTTGTAGATGTCTTACGTTGTAGATCCAGTAACCACTTAACACCAGGTCAGCTGTGAGCTCGTCCACCCATCTAAGCAATAAAAAAAAATGAAAAAGTACAGACAAACTGGCGATAATAGAATTAACGTCATTGTAAATAAACAGAATGTCATTTATTTACGAAACAATAATATTATTAACACATTGTATTGTTAGATAGCAGAAACACTTATAGAAGTTACTCGACCTGTCAAGAATGTTTTCGATAATTGTGGACATGTATGACACGAACGCAGTTAATAATCGGTACTACTCGAAGCGAAACAGCGAATGAAGCGAAGCGGAGGAAGCGAACTATGAATTGTAAAGTGCTCTGTAAGTGTTAAATAGAATTTTAATTTGTACTTCGGTGGAAGTTTTATTTATCCCGAACCCCAGCGTGTAACAGTATCAACGTACGATCGTATCTTAAATAGAATCAGGCAACATTTCGAAAAATGATATTAGCACTAATTTAAAACAAAACTTGAGATAGCAATTTATTTCGTTTTCCAAATTAGTCGTTGGTTTTCAAGATTTTCAAATTTCAAGGAGCTGAGACCAGTGGAGTCTTAGTAACGTTAAAAATAATGAAATGAAAATAATAAAGACGATATTAAACTATATGAATAGGTTGGATAACGATATTATATTATTTGTTAGGGTAACTTCAATGTTCTCTTTATTTATATCAAAATGCTATTATAATAAACTAGATTGAAAAACGATATAGATCGACAAAAGTAAGCACTTTATCCCAATAGTTTATGTTTATTTTATTTTAGACTTTAGGGGCTTGGTAAAAAATTGTATAATACTTCAACACTTGTAATACATATATTATTTTGTGGCATTCTTGCAATTTAGTTTTCTTTTCAAATGTAATATTTGGTAAATCAGCAATGTGCTGCGAAGGAATACCCGCGTTTTTTTTTCCCTACCTATCATAGTAACCTCTAGGGCTTATTCTGGATTCGCTGATCTAGTAGATGAGCTCATGGGGCTCAAACCTGACGACGTTGCTAACACGAACCCTAGCAAGAGCCGTGCTTTGCAGAATCTACCACCAGATCCCCGCGTTTTACTGTGCACGTGTATCTATACTAATAATATTATAAAGCTGAAGAGTTTCTTCGTCAGGTCTTTTCGTCGCCCATACTACAATGTCTGAAGACAAAGGTCCATAATCAGTGCGTCCTACCCGTGCTTACCTACGGAGCCGAAAAATGGACACCGACTGTGCGACTAGTCCACCAACTAAAAGTTACTCAGCGAGCTATGGACGAGCTATGCTTGGTTTGTCATTGCGAGACCGAATACGCAATGAGGTCATTCGGGCAAAAACCAAAGTGATCGATATAGCTCGCAGAGTTCATAAGCTGAAGTGGCAGTGGGCTGGTCACATATGTCGCAGAACCGATAACCGTTAGGGTAGACGTGTTCTGGAGTGGAGACCGCGAACCGGCAAACGTAGTGTAGAACGCCCTCCTGCTAGATGGAGCGACGACCTGCGCAAGGCACCTGGCAGTAACTGGATGCGTAGAACCGAAGATCGGGTTCAGTGGCGAGCTTTGGGGGAGGCCTATGTCCAGCAGTGGACTGCCGCAGGCTGATGATGATGAAGAGTTTGTTTGTTTGAACGCGCTAATCTCAAGAACTACTGGTCCGATTTGAAATTCTTTCAGTGTTAGATAGCTCATTTATTGAGGAAGGCTTATAGGCTATATAACATCACGGTAAGGCCAAAACAAGTGGAGCACCAATAAATAATGTTTCAAAATAGGGGTTTAAATAGCTCCTTAACATATTTTCACTCTCTACGTAAACGAAGTGGGGGTTAAATTTAGAGTTATGCCAAAGTAACTATTCCACGCGGGCGGAGTCGCTGGCAAAAGCTAGTTGCTAGTAAATTTTGATCTGCCCGACGGTATCAATACCGTCTACCCAAATCGGACGGTCAAAGTGACTTTTAACCACTTCCAACGTTCTTCGATAAACAATAGAACGAAACTTTCGCTAACAATTCATGTAAGAGTGCATTAGCCTGTTTATAACCGAACTATTTAGGGATTAATGATTGTATGTCTGACATTGGTGGAATCGCAGCCATAGGTAATTGTGAAGCGAATATATTAGTTACAAATTAGTTTCCATTTACAAAATTGGTTTCAGTAATCACTGCTTTAATATTATGAAAGCGTGTCGCACTCATTAGATCCACTTACATTAAGTATAATCTATTTTTTTATATAATTCTATTATTAATGTGAGGTTTCGTTGATGTTGAGGGCTTACTATGCGCTCTCCTCCGGAAACCTCATCGGAGTGGTCAATAAAACACTGACTATAATTGTATGCTTATTTGCCTCAGCGACCACGGTGGATCGCTGCACGTTAACCACTGACTGACTAACGAATGCTGCTCATTACTATATGCACACTAACTGCATAGTAAGCTAAGCGGGGCGGGGTATCATTCCCATACAATAATATAATGTAATGTAATTATATAATTTGGTTATATAAAATAATCGTATTATAAGTTATGTTACACTACATAGGAACATAATTTGCTCTGAACACTGATAAATATGACGGCCATGAATTCCACATTCAGAGTTCCAATGGATAGCACCGCGATAGAAATGACTGACTGGTGTTATTTAAACGTCAAACTTAACATTTTCTCTACTCAGCATTTATCAATAGCAGCGAAGAAGCGCTGTTTGTCAAACGCATTCTTATCCTACGTTTACCTCGGTTGAGAATTTTTTTTTATTGCCTTAGCAGGTAGACGAGCATATGGCCCAGCTGATGGTAAGTGTTTACCGCCGCTCATGAACGTCAGCAATACCAGGGGCAGAGCTAAGCCGCTGCCTACCGCTTAATACTCTCCACAAGCCTCGTTTGAAGAAGGACATGACATAGCGCTTGGGAAACACCGTGGAGGGGAGCTCATTCCAAATCCGGATGGTGATTCCGAAGCCGGATTTTGGATGTACCAATGATCTGACGTTAGTTTATGAGCAACAGACGGAGCTTAGTTGCATCAGCTTCAAACTTACCCATTCACGGCCCTTAACGCTTAAAATCAAATCTGGAAGTTTCTTCCAGACCCAAACAAAAACAATATCTATTAAACCAATTCACAAAATTAAGGGTCGTGCGTTTTTTCGTTACTTGATATGATTCCTTTGTCGTTTTTTTTTATTGCTTCGCTGGGTAGACGAGCTCACAGCCCACCTGGTGTTAAGTGATTACTGGAGCCCATAGACATCTAGAACGTAAATGAGCCACCCACCTTGAGATATAAGTTCTAAGGTCTCAAGTATAGTTACAACGGCAGCCCCACCCTTCAAACCGAAACGCATTACTGCTTCACGGCAGAAATAGGCAGGGTGGTGGTACTCACCCGCGCGGACTCACAAGAGGTCCTACCACCAGTAAATCACCAGTCGTTGAAGAACACGCGCTATGAATTATTTATCTTACTGGTCCTCAGAATTAGGAAAACACTGAGCATCTTAGGACATTAAAACACGAATTCTTCAAATAGGATTTAGAGATTAGAGAACTCCTAAATTGTGGAAGGCGTTGTTTCCGTTGCGATTCAATTTCCAAACAAAAACTATTTTCTAATCTTACCTAACAAACAACACGAAAGTAAGCCCACTAATCTTTCTAACCTTTAATCTCGGTATACAGAAAAGGAACACCTTAACGAATCCAATAGAAGATGTAATGACCACGTTACGTACGAAGGCAATCAGTTTGCAGAGAACGTGATAATTGCAAACGATACGAAAAACGTGTGCTGTGTCCGTAATCCAAAACTTTCGGACACTCAGAGGTTACTCAGACGTACTAATACATAGAAATATCTCTGAACATTTCATTAGATTAGCAATTTATTAAATTATCAAGAAACAACAACAATTTGAAGTCGTCGCGGCCTAACGGATAAGACGTCCGATGCATTCGTGTTGAGCGATGCACCGGTGTTCGAATCTCAGGCGGGTACCAATTTTTCTAATGAAATACGTACTCAACAAATGTTCACGATTGACTTCCACGATGAAGGAATAGGATAGGACCACGGGTAGGACCTCTTGTGAGTCCGCGCGTGTAGGTACCACCACCCTGCCTATTTCTGCCGTGAAGCAGTAATGCGCTTCGGTTCGAAGGGTGGGGTAGCCGTTGTAACTATACTGAGACCTTAGAACTTATATCTCAAGGTGGGTCGCGCATTTACGTCGTAAATGTCTATAGGCTCCAGTAATCACTTAACACCAGGTGGGCTGTGAGATCGTCCACCCATCTAGCAATAAAAAAAAAACAAGATATTAAAATAGGGAGTCAATTTCTTTGTAAATTAGCTAATGATTTCGAAGATTGTGTGTTTGCTAAAAATGTATAAGGATTCATAGATATCAAAGTTCATACATGGTACCATAAATAGAACAGAAAGCTAGCCCTCAAATTCAGTAGAATATAAACATAGAGAATAGAATTATGAAGTTAAAATCCAATGTTTCTATTTAGTAAGTCGACATTGGTTCTTCTGTATTAAATATAATTCTATTGTATGTTATTATTTACAAATTTGGTGGTCAAACATCGAAGAAAGCCCAATTGCCAAAACCGACAACCCAGGACAGATCAATCTGGCGGCGTAGAGTGAGGAAACCCGACCCCAGATATTGGGAACAGGGACGGAAGAAGAAGTTCCCATTTAAATTTAGTTCAAAGAAACATTCGCACTCGGAATATAATTTTCTGCCCGTAAGGTCACCAATAACGACCCCGGTACAGCAATTCGGGGCTGATAATGACCAACAAAAATAGTGACCTCCTAATTGATTACTGCCGTCGGCTGTAAACCAAGTGTGATTAGCCATTTCCAAAAAGGGGTCGAATAGCTCGTCCACCCAACTAAACAATAAATAAAAAAGAATTATGTACTAAAAGCGTTTCTTTGTAAGCCCATCATTCAGGATCACAAAGAAACGAGGAAGAAATGAAGATAATGCTGGTTAAAATGTTGATGTTTACAAAATACAAGCCCAAGAACAGCGAGCACTTAAAATTAGGGTTTAATCGCAATTATAATCGACATAAATGGCCAGACTGACAGCTCCTAGTTTTGATTGAATATGACTTCGCTAATATCACTTCGCTAATCGCTAATAAGTACTGGTGGTAGGACGTTTTGTGAGTCCACACGAGTAGGTACCACCGCCCTGCCTATTTTTGCCGAGAAGCAGTAATGCGTTTCGGTTTGAAGGGTGGGGCAACCGTTGTAACTATACTGAGGCCTTTGAACTCATATCTCAAGATTCAATATTATGTATTACTCAAAGATACTGATATATCTCCTAACTAGATTCTCAGTAAAATTTCCAAACACGACAAAACTGAATTTATAGTTTACGTTATAGCTTTGATATTTATTTAGCTTGCTTCACTTTGACCTGCTAGTTTAAATCGTACAGAAATCCTTGAATTTATTTATCAAACTTGTTAATTTTATATGGCATCTCTGATTCATCATCCTTCATTGTTACTAGTAATAGGCCACTAAATATAGTGAGGACATCTGATCCAGTTTTTATAAGGTTGTCACATTGTTGTGGATTCATCTAGTGGACGCCTGACGTTTCTTTCATCTGGAAGAGCCCACTAATCTGTAAAACAATTTATTAACTTGCCATTTATCATATCTAATATAAAAGATACACAATTGAATAATACCATCAAGCTCTACATTTATTAAAATTGAAATATGTACATTGCAGATTGCATTGTAAAAACGTTCGCCAGATAAACATGTCGCAGAAAATTCTGCTTCTAAATGCGAAGAGTGCGCGAGTCTTTTTTTTCACCTGGCGTTAAGTGATTACCGAAGTCTAAATAAAATTAAGAAAGTATATACCGCCACCCACCTAGCAACATGAGTTCTAAGTTTTTTTTTTTTTTATAACAACTAAGAGGCAAACGAGCAAGACGGGTCACCTGATGGTAAGTGATTCACCGCCGCCCACGGTCACCAGCGTTTACGCCAGTGCGTTGCCTACCCTTCAGGTAAGAATATGCTCTTTTCTTGAATAACCCAATGTCGCAGTTGTTGGGGAAGACCGCTGATGGCAACGAATTCCAGAGATTTACTGTGCGTAAATAAATACAGTCTCCATTCTATAGTAAAACTGCCCTACTATTCAACCAAACTTTGAGAAGGCGGCACGACATGAGGACCCTCTTGTCGTGGCCGCTGGGAATTACATACCCGATCCTGTAGACCGAATGGTAAATAGTCGACGTCGCCCAAAACACGTCATTACGGATCCTCCCGATCCATTACACGGTGCTTTTAGGTACGCGGTTTTAGGTTTTAGGTACACGGTGCTTTTAGGTACCACCCCACTATAATATATATAACACCATATAACACCACCGGTCACCGTCCTCGTCGAGCCCTTGAGCGAATTAACCCATAGACACAGCCCATTGAGTTTCTCGCCGGATCTTCTCAGTGGGTTGCGTTTCCGATCCGGTGGTAGATTCTGCGATGCACCGCCTGCGATGCACCCTGGCCCTAGCAAGAGCTAGGGCCAGGGTTAGCAACACTCCGCCTTGAGCCCCATGAGCTCACCTACATGTTAGGGCGAAGCTGAAATAGCCTCTCAAGGCAATCAGCATAGGTAGGAAAAAAAAAAATTCAAACCAGAACGCGCGGGCTCATAAGACCACCAGTAGCTGCATTATAAGAGAAGTTCTTCTTGAGTAAATCACTGTGTTAACCTTGTTTGGTATCTCCAAATAGAACAGCATCGTTAGTTTGAAATACATGACCGGTTCCATGTTCGCTGCAGGCTCTCAATTGCGATGCTATAAGCAAGTATGTTACGGGGTCAAATAGGCTCTAGTTAGGCACCACGATTTCTTGCACACTTCCCATAAAACGATTACCGCTCTTTGACGTCAATTACTTAATTTGACGGCAAAATTCAAGGATTTCTTAGCGATTTAAACTAGCAGGTCAAAGTGAAGGAAGTAAAATAAATATCGAAGCTATAACGTAAACCATAAATTCCGTTTTGTCGTGTTTGGAAATTTTACTGAGAATCTAGTTAGGAAATATATCAGTATCTATATATTATATACGTGAAGCAAAAACTTTTTACCCCTTTATACGAAAATTGCGCGGACGGAGGAGTATGAAATTTCCCACACTCATAGAGAATATAGAGGGCATAATGCTAATACTTTTTTTAAATAATGCATAAAAGATACATTAAATCAATAAAGAAAACGTTACACACACTACATACCATGTATTTGACGCACACACGCATGCATACTATTTATTGTCAAACTTTTGTTCTTGGCGTCTGTGGTCAAATTAAGAATACATTAAATATTGTTCGTCTTTATTAATATTTCTGAGTCTAAAGTGTAGTGTTAGCGAAATCTGTGATTATAGAAATTTAATAGTCTTTGGCAATAGAATCCTAATAGTGTACAAACTTATAATTTCAATTAATTATAGTCGAGTTTCGACTACCTAGGGACCACTAGTAATTAAGAAATATATCAGTATCTTTAAGTAATACATAATATTTATTTATTTATTTATTTATTTATTTATTTAGACACACCAACAGCAATACACACAAAACATTCAAGCTTAAAATTAACATGTATAAAATTAAGTACTGGTATGTAAGCCAGTTACAGGCATGTACAGCAATCTCTTATAACACACTATGACATGTTACAGCAATATATATATTTGAAAACAACATGAAAACAAGAGCTAACTACACACACTACTAACTTCACAGATTACTAAATAAGAAATAATGCACATATTTATATAGTAAAAAATTATAAATAAAAATTATAAAACTATAAAAAAATTAAAAAAGTCGAGCGCGGCAATGCAAAAAATATAAATACATAGAACAGACTGCGCAATGTAATCAGAATGACATTCTCTCATCAATTATAAGCAAAGGAACTTGGATACTAGTTTGTTTTTGAGACCAGCACACGTGTCGTTAAAAATGTCAATGCCGTCAATTAATGCATATATTTGGTTATATTCACCACAAATCTTTGATAAAGGGGAATATCTAAGGAGGTTTGTTCTACTTGCGGGAATATGGAAAATTTCAGTAATAGGATGCCGTGGGCAGTGGTATGGAACGCTAAAGTTGATTTTCTGAAGTAAGTGGCTACAATCTATGCTTCCGGAAATTAGTTTTTTTAGGAACATGATATTAATTATTCTACGACGGTTGCCGAGCGATATCATTTTAAAATGTTTAAGACGTAGATCATATGTGGTACGGTAAGATATGCTAGAAGAATGGAATGCCAAGTGCCTAGTGAATGCACGCTGTACGCTTTCAATACGCTGCGAGTAAGTAGCGTAATGGGGACCCCAAACTACTGATGCGAACTCAAGTTGACTGCGAACCAGCGAGTTGAATCTAAACAAAGGCTAACTTTGACAGATTCTAATCAAATCTAGTAGCTCTCAATGTGGCCATTTATGTCGATCGAAATTGTGATTAAACATTAATTTTAAGCGCTCGCTGTTCTTGGGTTTGTATTTTGTAAACACCAACTCTACTTACATACTCTACTCTACTTACTATAGTACAACAATGAACTTAAATTTCTAAGTCATATGTACCTAGATTCGTTTGTAAATTTAAAGGGTAATTTAGTATGGAATTAGCTTATATTACCAACTAAACACAACTACATTTAAAGCACTGCATCACCAACTCTACTTATATACTCTACTCTACTCTACTTACTATAATACAACGTTGAATTTAAATTTCTAAGTCATATGTACCTAGATTCGTTTGTAAATTTAAAGGGTAATTTAGTATAGAATTAGCTTTTATTACCAACTAAACACAATTACATTTAAAGCACAGCATCATCAACTCTACTTATATACTCTACTCTACTCTACTCTACTCTACTCTACTTACTATAATACAACGTTGAATTTAAATTTCTAAGTCATATGTACCTAGATTCGTTTGTAAATTTAAAAGGTAATTTAGTATAGAATTAGCTTTTATTACCAACTAAACACAATTATGTTTAAAGCACTGCATCACCAACTCTACTTATATACTCTACTCTACTCTACTTACTATAGTACAACGTTGAATTTAAATTTCTAAGTCATTTATGTACCTAGATTCGTTTGTAAATTTAAAAGGTAATTTAGTATAGAATTAGCTTTTATTACCAACTAAACACAATTATATTTAAAGCACTGCATCACCAACTCTACTTATATACTCTACTCTACTCTACTTACTATAGTACAACGTTGAATTTAAATTTCTAAGTCATTTATGTACCTAGATTCGTTTGTAAATTTAAAGGGTAATTGAGTATAGAATTAGCTTATATTACCAACTAAACACAATTATATTTAAAGCACTGCATCACCAACTCTACTTATATACTCTACTCTACTCTACTTACTATAGTACAACGTTGAATTTAAATTTCTAAGTCATTTATGTACCTAGATTCGTTTGTAAATTTAAAGGGTAATTGAGTATAGAATTAGCTTATATTACCAACTAAACACAATTATATTTAAAGCACTGCATCACCAACTCTACTTATATACTCTACTCTACTCTACTTACTATAGTACAACGTTGAATTTAAATTTCTAAGTCATTTATGTACCTAGATTCGTTTGTAAATTTAAAGGGTAATTGAGTATGGAATTAGCTTATATTACCAACTAAACACAATTATATTTAAAGCACTGCATCACCAACTCTACTTATATACTCTACTCTACTCTACTTACTATAGTACAACGTTGAATTTAAATTTCTAAGTCATTTATGTACCTAGATTCGTTTGTAAATTTAAAGGGTAATTGAGTATAGAATTAGCTTATATTACCAACTAAACACAATTATATTTAAAGCACTGCATCACCAACTCTACTTATATACTCTACTCTACTCTACTTACTATAGTACAACGTTGAATTTAAATTTCTAAGTCATTTATGTACCTAGATTCGTTTGTAAATTTAAAGGGTAATTGAGTATAGAATTAGCTTTTATTACCAACTAAACACAATTATATTTAAAGCACTGCATCACCAACTCTACTTATATACTCTACTCTACTCTACTTACTATAGTACAACGTTGAATTTAAATTTCTAAGTCATTTATGTACCTAGATTCGTTTGTAAATTTAAAGGGTAATTGAGTATGGAATTAGCTTTTATTACCAACTAAACACAATTATATTTAAAGCACTGCATCACCAACTCTACTTATATACTCTACTCTACTCTACTTACTATAGTACAACGTTGAATTTAAATTTCTAAGTCATTTATGTACCTAGATTCGTTTGTAAATTTAAAGGGTAATTGAGTATAGAATTAGCTTATATTACCAACTAAACACAATTATATTTAAAGCACTGCATCACCAACTCTACTTATATACTCTACTCTACTCTACTTACTATAGTACAACGTTGAATTTAAATTTCTAAGTCATTTATGTACCTAGATTCGTTTGTAAATTTAAAGGGTAATTGAGTATAGAATTAGCTTATATTACCAACTAAACACAATTATATTTAAAGCACTGCATCACCAACTCTACTTATATACTCTACTCTACTCTACTTACTATAGTACAACGTTGAATTTAAATTTCTAAGTCATTTATGTACCTAGATTCGTTTGTAAATTTAAAGGGTAATTGAGTATAGAATTAGCTTATATTACCAACTAAACACAATTATATTTAAAGCACTGCATCACCAACTCTACTTATATACTCTACTCTACTCTACTTACTATAGTACAACGTTGAATTTAAATTTCTAAGTCATTTATGTACCTAGATTCGTTTGTAAATTTAAAGGGTAATTGAGTATAGAATTAGCTTTTATTACCAACTAAACACAATTATATTTAAAGCACTGCATCACCAACTCTACTTATATACTCTACTCTACTCTACTTACTATAGTACAACGTTGAATTTAAATTTCTAAGTCATTTATGTACCTAGATTCGTTTGTAAATTTAAAGGGTAATTGAGTATGGAATTAGCTTATATTACCAACTAAACACAATTATATTTAAAGCACTGCATCACCAACTCTACTTATATACTCTACTCTACTCTACTTACTATAGTACAACGTTGAATTTAAATTTCTAAGTCATTTATGTACCTAGATTCGTTTGTAAATTTAAAGGGTAATTGAGTATAGAATTAGCTTATATTACCAACTAAACACAATTATATTTAAAGCACTGCATCACCAACTCTACTTATATACTCTACTCTACTCTACTTACTATAGTACAACGTTGAATTTAAATTTCTAAGTCATTTATGTACCTAGATTCGTTTGTAAATTTAAAGGATAATTGAGTATAGAATTAGCTTTTATTACCAATTAAACACAATTAGGTCATATAAAGCACCGCATAAAAGTCCAGCACAGGTGAATTTGACTTCAAAAAAGATTTATCTGTTGCTCTGTTGCTCACTATGTTTAACTCCCTCCGAAGAATCTTATGTGTTCGATCCCGCCCTGTCATACCTTTGTCATATATTTGTCCGTAACAGAACCTTCTCTAGTGTAACCCTTAATAAACCTGTCAGGAACTATTGTCGGTTTCAGTTGAAGAAGGTAACAAGTCAAGCGTGCTGAATGCTAACTCGTGCGTTGATGAAGCATTACTTGTTAGGAAGCTTTTACACATGTATTTATGTTAAATTAAACACATGTATCTGTGAATTGAGTTATGTCCATTTTTTTTTATTGCTTCGATGGATGGACGAGCTCACAGCCCACCTGGCGTTAAGTGGTTACTGGAGCCCATAGATATCTACAACGTAAATGCGCCACCCACTTTGAGATATAAGTTCTAAGGTCTCAGGTATAGTTACAACGGCCGCCCCACCCTTCAAACCGAAACGCATTACTGCTTCACGGCAGAAAACGGCATGGTGGTGGTACCTACCCGTGCGGATTCACAAGAGGTTCTACCACCAGCAATTACGCAAATTGTAATTTTGCGGGTTTGATTTTTATTACACGATGTTATTCCTTCACCGTGGAAGTCAATCGTGAACATTTGTTGAGTACGTATTTCATTAGAAAAATTGATACCCGCCTGCGGGATTCGAACACCGGTACATCACTCAACACGAATGCACCGGACGTCTTATACGTTAGGCCGCGGCGACTTATATTGTTTCGTAACAAATCGAATAGCTCCAAACATTTCTCGCTCACGACTCGGTCGTGCGCGGACGTGCTTTCCGATCCGTGGCCCGCTTGCGAGCTGCGTCTCTGAACTCACAGTTGTGCTCGACAGTGTAGTGACCGTGAATACATCGTGCGTACAATTCGGTAGTGCGGACGTGCCGATCCGTTGGTCGCTTGCGATCTGCGTATCGAGGTCCATTTTTGTGCGCTAAAGTTTTGTAACCGCGAACCCACCCTTACCAACTGCCTTTTTCAAGGCAAAACCAATCGCTACGTTCAGCTTCCTGTGGCACTCACAGGCTAGCGATTTCCTAACCCTTCCCAAAAACAACAGTCTTTTTCAAGACTAGACCCCCGCTCGCGATTCTGCCTGCTGTAGCACTATACAGCCCGAGCGGGTTCCTTTCCTTTTCCCCGCCGATTGCCGTTTTCACGGCATAGGCATTCCCCCCCCCTGCTCCTTGCTGTCCTGCAGCACAGGGGGGTTACAAATCCTATCCTATCCGGGGCCTCGCCTTTCGGCGAGTTCAACAAAAGTCCCGGGGCCGCCCCCCCCGGGCAAGAAGACCGAAGCATGGAAGAACTCAGTGAGAGTGTTATTAGTGACAGTGATTTTGTCGGGTTCCTCCGGGAAAGGTACCCGACAATTAGGGCCGAGTATGTTAGGTATAGGGCCTCTCGTGGCAATCCCTCTCCCCCCGCGTCCGTCGCCGCGTTTCTCAACCGTGCCTCGGAGGCACGCCGCGCGCCCCCCGTCGCCGCGTCAAGTTCGAGCGCACGTTCCCACGATGCGGCTCACGTAGCGCCTAACGCTACCCCCACCCCCGCGCCCGCGTCGAATACGTCATCTCGCGCTTCGTCCGTCGCGACCTCGATTGTTTCGAGTTCAGGCTCCGATACCGAATCGGAGATGGATTTCGAATCCGCGTCAAGCCCTCAGCCTGGAACTTCGGATGGGTTCCAAACCGTAACGCGCGGTAAAAAGCGTACTCGCGCCGTGGAGTCCCGGAGCTCCACGACGAAGCAGACAAAATCCGCGACCGCCTCCCGCCCGCAGGTAGTCGTGACACCGGAGTCGGACTCCGCTCGCCGCGTAACCCCGCCGCCGCGTCCCAAGCCCGCGCCCGCTCCTAAAGCAGCTGCCCCGCCCCCGCTGATTCTCCAGGAAAAAACTGCGTGGAACCGCGTTTCCCAGGCCCTTCAGGCAAATAAAATTAATTATACCCATGCGCGTAACGTCGCGCATGGGATTCAGATAAAGGTCGCAACGCCGGGCGACCATAGGGCCCTCTCAGCATACCTCCGAAAGGAGAACATAGGTTTCCACACCTATGCTCTTCAGGAGGACCGCGAGCTCCGCGTAGTGATACGCGGAGTCCCTAAAGAACTCGACATCGACTACATAAAGGAGGATCTGACCGCTCAGGCCCTCCCGATAGTTAGTGTGCACCGGATGCACAGCGGGCGGGGCAAACAGCCCTATAATATGATACTCGTGGCGTTAGAACCCACCCCGGAGGCCAAAAAGAAGATCGCATGTCTCACGACAATTTGCGGCCTATCCGGGATCTCAATCGAAGCCCCCCACAAGCGTGGCACTCCCGGGCAGTGCTACAGATGTCAGCTTTACGGCCACTCGGCTCGTAATTGCCACGCGCGCCCCCGCTGCGTAAAGTGCCTCGGCGACCACGCCACACTAGATTGCTCGCGTGTTAGGGAAACCGCGACCGAACCCCCAAGCTGTGTCCTATGCCTTAAGCAAGGGCACCCCGCGAACTACCGTGGATGTCCTAGGGCTCCGCGCAAGCGTTCAACCCTCCCAGCTCCGCGAACCGTCGGCCCAAAGACTTCGGCACCCTCAGTGCCGAAACCTGCCTTCGTGCCGGCTGCAGTTCCCACGGTTTCAGCGTGGAAAAAGCCGCTGCCGTATACGAAGGCGGGAACGCAAACCGCACCCCCGCCCCCGCTCGCGACACGCCCCGCGCCTCAGCCCCTGCTCGCACCTCGCCCCGCGCCCGCGTTCCGTCCCCCGCAACCCTCTGCCGCCAACGACTTCGCGCTCGTGCGCGACTTCGTCACCGCGGTGAACTTCGACCGTCTGCGATCGTTCGCTGACGCTATCCGTAGGTCGACAACCCCCGAACAGCGGCTCGCGGCCGCGTTCGATCACATGGACGTTTACGAGTCCGTGTCGCGTACGTTATAAAATCTTTACCGGTAATCAATGGCGCAAAAAGGTAGAGAAAAACCGTATTCCCTTACGTTAGCATTCTACAATGCTAACGGACTCGCGCGGCAACGCGATCAAATTTTTGAATTCCTCCGCGACAATCTTGTAGATATTCTATTAGTGCAGGAAACCTGTCTGAAGCCCTCGCGTCGTGACCCGAAAGTCGCGAATTACGTCATGGTTAGGAATGACAGACTCACCGCCTCCAAAGGCGGGACTGCCATTTACTATAGGCGGGCCCTGCACGTTGTCCCTCTCGATACTCCCTCGCTCTCACATATCGAGGCGTCAGTGTGCCGTATCTCGCTGACGGGACACCAGCCGATCGTCATCGCATCCGTTTATCTCCCCCCGGACAAGCCCCTCCTGAGCAGTGACATCGAGTCACTGCTCGGCATGGGAGACTCTGTCATCCTGGCAGGCGATTTAAATTGCCACCACACTAGGTGGAACTGCCATCGTACAAACGTTAACGGTAGGCGTCTCGACGCGTTTATAGACGACCTCACCTTTGAAATAGTCGGTCCCCCAACTCCAACATGTTATCCGTATAACATCGCGCTCCGTCCGAGCACTATAGACCTGGCATTGCTTAGGAACGTAACTCTGCGCTTGCGTTCCATCGAAGCAATGTCAGAGCTCGACTCAGACCACCGACCTGTCGTTATGCAGCTCGGTCGCCCTCACAACCCAGTCACTGTTACGAGGACCATGGTGGATTGGAATAAGCTGGGCACGTGCCTAGCCGACGCCGCTCCGCCAATCCTCCCTTACGGCCCGGATTCGAATCCATCCCCCGAGGACACCGTCGAATCCATAAACATCATTACCGATCACATCTCTTCCGCGATCATTAGATCTTCTAAAGAAGTCGATGTGGAGGACAGCTTCCACCGCATCAGACTGTCCCCCGATCTTAGGAATCTCTTAAGAGTTAGGAACGCGGCAATCCGGGCCTACGATCGTCTTCCCACGCATTCAAACCGGATTCAGATGCGTCGTCTACAACGCGAAGTCCACTCCCGCTTAAGCGACGCGCGTAACGATAATTGGCATAGTTATTTAGAACAACTCGCGCCCTCCCACCAAGCATACTGGCGACTAGCTAGGACTCTCAAATCCGAAACTACCGCTACTATGCCTCCCCTCTTACGCCCTTCAGGCCAACCACCGGCATTCGACGACGATGACAAGGCTGAGCTGCTGGCCGATGCACTGCAAGAGCAGTGCACCACCAGCACTCAACACGCGGACCCTGAACACACCGAGTTAGTCGACAGGGAGGTCGAGCGCAGAGCCTCCCTGCCGCCCTCGGACGCGTTACCCCCCATTACCACGGACGAAGTTAGAGACGCGATCCACAACCTCCAACCTAGGAAGGCACCAGGCTCCGACGGCATCCACAACCGCGCGCTAAAATTTTTGCCAGTCCAACTGATAGCAATGTTGGCTACAATTTTAAATGCCGCTATGACGCACTGCATCTTTCCCGCGGTGTGGAAAGAAGCGGACGTTATCGGTATACATAAGCCGGGCAAACCGACAAACGAAACTTCTAGTTACCGTCCGATTAGTCTCCTCTCGACGATAGGAAAAATCTACGAACGGCTCCTTAGGAAACGCCTCTGGGATTTTGTTACCGCGAACAAAATTCTCATAGACGAACAATTCGGATTCCGCTCTAAACACTCGTGCGTACAACAAGTGCACCGCCTCACGGAGCACATTCTGATAGGACTAAATAGGCGTAAACAAATCCCGACCGGCGCCCTCTTCTTCGACATCGCGAAGGCGTTCGACAAAGTCTGGCACAACGGTTTAATTTATAAACTGTACAACATGGGAGTGCCAGACAGACTCGTGCTCATCATACGAGACTTCTTGTCGAACCGTTCGTTTCGATATCGAGTAGAGGGAACTCGTTCTCGTCCCCGTCAACTGACCGCCGGAGTCCCGCAAGGCTCCGCGCTCTCCCCGTTATTATTTAGTTTGTATATCAATGATATACCCCGGTCTCCGGAGACCCATCTAGCGCTCTTCGCCGATGACACGGCTATCTACTACTCGTGTAGGAAGATGTCGCTGCTTCATCGGCGACTCCAGATCGCAGTAGCCACCATGGGACAGTGGTTCCGGAAGTGGCGAATAGACATCAACCCCACGAAAAGCGCAGCGGTGCTCTTCAAAAGGGGTCGCCCTCCGAACATCACTTCGAGCATCCCACTCCGTAGTAGGCGCGCAAACACCTCCGCCGTTAGTCCCATCACTCTCTTTGGCCAGCCCATACCGTGGGTCTCGAAGGTCAAATATCTAGGCGTCACCCTCGACAGAGGGATGACATTCCGTCCCCATATAAAAACGGTACGCGACCGCGCCGCGTTTATTCTAGGACGACTCTATCCAATGCTTTGTTGTCGAAGCAAACTGTCCCTCCGTAATAAGGTAACTCTCTACAAAACTTGTATACGCCCCGTCATGACGTATGCAAGCGTAGTGTTCGCTCACGCAGCCCGCACCAACTTGAAATCCCTTCAGGTTATTCAATCACGATTCTGCAGGATAGCCGTCGGAGCGCCTTGGTTCCTTAGGAATGTGGATCTCCACGACGACCTGGAGCTCGACTCTGTTAGTAAGTATCTACAGTCGGCATCGCTGCGCCATTTTGAGAAGGCGGCACGACATGAGAACCCTCTCATCGTAGCCGCTGGAAATTACATACCCGACCCAGTAGACCGAATGGTAAACCGCCGACGTCGCCCAAAGCACGTCATTACGGATCCTCCTGATCCATTAACGGTGCTTTTAGGCACCACAAGCACCGGTCACCGTCCTCGTCGAACCCGTCGCTTGCGACGAAGGGCTCGACGAGCGAACTAACCCATAGACACAGCCCACTGAGTTTCTCGCCGGATCTTCTCAGTGGGTCGCGTTTCCGATCCGGTGGTAGATTCTGCGAAGCACTGCTCTTGCTAGGGTCAGTGTTAGCAACTCTCCGGTTGAGCCCCGCGAGCTCACCTACTAACGTTAGGGTGAAGCTGAAATAGCCTCTCAAGGCTATCAGCATAGGTAGGGAAAAAAAAAAAAAAAAAATAGCTCATCTTCTACTGCTTAAATCGAGTGTAAGTTATTGACGGCGTAGAACCACTCAAGGTGGGTGATGGTATTTAACTTTTAGAATATCTAGATTTAATTGAAAAAATCTAGTAAAATACAGTTATTGCTAGCCGATTTAAGATTTAAGTAGATCTATGTAGATAATTTATTGTGAAATCATGGGTTGTTGATAAGCGTGCAACGATCACTGAGCTTTTGCCGGATCTTCTAAGTGGGTCGCGATTTCGATCCAGTGATAGATTCTGCGAAGCACTGCTGTTGCTAATGTAGTGTAGTACGTATAAGCCATGTAATTTGTAATTAGAGAGTAGTATTAAACTCCCTTCATGGCGACCCTGCCAGGATTGAAGGGAGTTTCTTGTTCGAATGAAAACAACTGTCTTGTCCGATTGTTGGTTTAATAGTACTCTCTAATTACAAATTACATGACTACACTACACTAGGGCTAGTGTTAACGAATTCTCCCAGGCTGAGTCCGTGAGCTCGCCTACCCGTGCGCGAGAAGCTGGAATAGCCTCTTAGACTACCAACGCATAGGTACGGGAAAACAAACGCGTACAAATATCGAAGTGGATTGGATGTCTTGAAGTTTCTGATAACTACATTGACATTGGTACAGATCAAGCTACGTCTTGAACAGATGGGTTACTGGTGGTAGGACCTCTTGTGAGTCCGCGCGGGTAGATACCACCGTCCTGCCTATTCCTGCCGTGAAGCAGTAATGCGTATCGGTTTGAAGCGTGGGGCAGCCGTTGTAACTATACTGAGATCTTAGAACTGATATCTCAAGGTGGGTGGCGCATTTAAGTTGTTGATGTCCATGGGCTCCAGTAACCACTTAACACCAGGTCGACTGTGAGCTCGTCCAGCCATCTAAGAAAAAGAAAACAAGAAAAAAAAATCCAACACAGCTAGCAACGGGAGGACATCGGATTGCGGAAACACCATCGAAGAATTAAAAGTTTTATCAACACTTTCACCTCGCATAGCACGCCCGACCCTAAATTAACTTAGTATACTTATATAATACTAGAGGTCCCGCAGTAGTCGAAATTCGACTATAATTAATTGGAATTGAAAGTTTGTACACTATTATGATTGTATTTTATACTGCTATAATCACAAATTTCGCCAAGACTACACTAAAATAAATATTAACAAAGACAAACAATATTTAATCTCAATTTGACAACAGACGCCAAGAACAAAAGTTTGACAATAAATAGTATGCATGTAATAGCAATTTTATCTAACAACAACCTAAGAATTAGCAATTTAGTAATTCTACACTATATATTTGTTGAATTGCATATTGAAGCATAGTTCAAAACAGTTACTTCATCAGGAACATCTATCTATTGAGTAATAATAATACCATTATGTAATAATCATTGTATATTCATTTATTTATGATAAATGGCAAATAGAAACATTTTACATACATAATAATATTTATTTAATAACGTAATAATTATACTTATCTTTTAATTCACAATGTCCACACTTATACACAGTATCAAGCCAGAGAGAGAGCTCCGCACCGCCCGACGTCTCAACCGAGAATGAATCGAGATTGGTCGGCGCAGGGGCTTTTGTAGGCGGTGACAAACAACTATGCGTCATACTTGTTTGTCATCGCTCGAACGTTGGCTTTAATTTAAATTTGTATTTACTGCAATTATTTATAAATATATTATTACTTAATTTACTAACATTATTTGTGTTATATATCTATACCTATACATAGGCATAAGCTATCACGGCCATACTGACAGTACTTCGTCCTCGAAGTATTGTGTTACTATTTTATTTATAATATATGAGTAGGTATATTCGATTCATTAATCAACATAATATACATGGCACAGAAAAAAAGAAAGAAAGTAGTCAAAAGTTTTCAAACAAGTCGAATCAACCATTTGCATAGACACGATGGTCCCCTTTAAATAAGTAACAGAGTATTTTTGCCAACTACATAGACATGTCGATCACATTCACCCGCTGCTTGTGAGATAATCGACACCAAATAGAAGGCCGACCAGCGGTACTCTCTTCGAGTAATGCCAACTACATAGACATGTCAATCACATTCACCCGCTGCTTGTGAGATAATTGACACCAAATAGAAGGCCGACCAGCGGTACTCGGATTGAAAAATTATTGAGTAATGCCAACTACATAGACATGTCAATCACATTCACCCGCTGCCTGTGAGATAATTGACACCAAATAGAAGGCCGACCAGCGGTACTCGGATTGAAAAATTATTGAGTAATGCCAACTACATAGACATGTCAATCACATTCACCCGCTGCCTGTGAGATAATTGACACCAAATAGTAGGCCGACCAGCGGTACTCAGACAGATAAAATTTAAAGCCAAATATTTTTACTCATTCACAATATGACGTGAGTTTCTCAATTTCTTTTTGTACCATGTATATATTTTTAGTAACATTTTATGTAGGTAACCCATGTTCTTAAAAAAAACTAATTTAAATACAAAACATTATATAGTTGAAAAATAAATATAATCATCAAACAATTATAATCTTGAAATCTAAGAAATCACAAATTATCATCAACCCATTCTCCTGGCCAAAACCGTAATTTTTCCTTAGCGACAACTATATTCCTAACATTACCGTTGCCTTTCAGAGTATAGCGATCATTTGGAAGGATAGACTGAATTTCGTAAGGGCCCTTAAATCTAGATCTTAATTTATCATTACGCCTATGATCTTGGCTGACATAGACCAAATCACCTATATTGTATTGTTTATTATTCCGCCTAACATGATCAAATCGTTGTTTAAATGTTTCTGCTATTTTTTGTAGTCTCTGTTTGGCTATTTCACGATCAGCTTGGACGTCAATATTGGGGTGTAAATCCTCATCATTAATAATTCCGTTTAGATGAGATTGTACTATAGGTATATTTGCTTCTATACCGGTTAGTAAACGTAAGGGGGTGAAACCAGTCGATTTTTGTACTGTCGTGTTAATTGACTGCTGTACTTTTGGCAATACGTTCGGCCACTCTGACGGCTCCTCGCACATAGTGTTTAACATATTGACTACAGTAGCCACATAACGCTCAACCTGACCATTGCCTCGAGGTGTACCAGTAGCTATCATGTGGTGTTCGATATTCAGTTCTCTAAAAAGGTCTTTGATTTGATTAGAGCTAAAATTCGTACCACGATCAGTTATTACCAATGATGGTGTACCAAATAGTGTAACAGTTTCTCGGATAATTGGTATTAATTCTCCCGCAATTAGTGTTTTAAGGGGTTTTAAGAGACAAAATTTTGTGAAACCATCAACTAATAATAGTATGTGCTTAAAGCCTTCCGTGGTTGTTGGAAAAGGCCCTGTGCAATCTAAATGTATGGTATGGAATGGTACAGCAACTTTATCGATCGGATGTAATAACCCTTGTTTAGGACCAGAGACTCCCTTTTTCTTAACGCAAGTAAGACAATGGTTAATATATTTTTTGATAAAAGATGTTATCCCTGGGAACCAAAAATATTGTCGGATTTTATGTAAAACTTTATCGAACCCCACATGACAATTTTCATCATGAAATAGTTTTAAGATTTTTAATCTACATCCCTTCGGCACAAACAACCTCGGCTCAGCATCAGGACTAGTTTTATAATGTAATAAATTATTTTTAATTACATATTGGTTAGTGTCTAAGTTACCGGCTTGTAATTGCGACATTAGGGTCTGGGTTTCGGGGTCATTTGTTTGCGAGATTTTTAACCAAGACTCGGGACTTATATTATCGGCTTCAATAAGATTAACTTTAAAATAATGCTGCCGTTCTGACGGAGCGGAAACAGGATTGCGACTTAGAAAATCAACATGACTGATGAATTTACCTTTTTTATACTGGATATCAAACTGAAAATCCTGCATAAAGGTCCACCAACGTGCTACCCTAGGTGACAAATCTTTTTTCGTCATGGTTGATTTTATTGCATTGCAATCAGTAATTATTGTAAATTTAATGCCAAGAAGGTATACTCGAAAGTGTTTTAATGCATTAAAAATGGCAAGTGTTTCTAGGTCATAAGAGCAGTACTTGGATTCTGCTGGACTTGTCCGTTTACTATAATAAGCGACCACCTTATTCACGTTGTCTGACTTTTGTAATAATATTGCTCCATAACCTATAGCACTAGCATCGGTGTGTAACTCTGTTGGACGCTGAGGGTCAAATATTGTCAAAAGAGGTTTGGAGGTAAGACGATCAATTACATACTTTCGTGCTCTATCTTGTTCAATGCCCCATTCCCATTTTTCGTTGTTTCTAGTCAATTTTGTTATACATGCTGTCTTCGAGGCAAAATCGGGTATAAATTTCCTAAAATAACTACATAAGCCCATAAATTGTCGGACTTGTTTAACATTAGAGGGTGTTGGTGAATTTGCTAAAGCATTGGTTTTAGATTCACCCGGCCTAACACCTTCACGAGATATTCGTCTCCCCAAATACTCGATGCTATCTAGGAAGAATTTGCATTTCTTAAGATTAACTGTAAAGCCACAAGAGCTAAGTGCCGAAATTGTTTGTTCCAAATAAGATAAACCTTCTTCAATTGTATTAAACGGGATCAAAATGTCATCAATATACACCAAAAGAAATGGTAAATGGCCTACTGCCTTAGTGATAGCTCTTTGAAACACCGACGGGCCATTACAAATTCCAAAAGGCATTTTCGTAAATTCGTAATGTCCGTCTGGTGTTACAAAGGCGGTGTATTTAGTGGAGTTACTGGAAATAGGGATTTGATAAAAGCCATTTTTCATATCTATGGATATATAATACGTTGAATTTCCCAATTTATCTATTTGATCTTCAATGAGCGGGAGAGGATATCGATCCTTTTCTATTATCTTATTTAACGCTCTATAATCAATGCACATTCTATCGCTTCCATCTTTTTTTTTAACTAAAATCATGGGACTAGCGAAAGATGAATTACTTTCTTTGATTATTTTTTTATTCAATAAATCTTCCACTAATTCTTTAACCTTCTCTCTTTCTATCGGGGCTAATCGGTATGGCCTGTAATAGATTACCTCATCTCTTTTTAATTTTATTTCAAGTTCACCAGTCTTTACATGACCAATATTGTCCAAAACAGAGGGGTATTTTTGAAAAATAGCCCTTATCCTATCCTGCAGCTGATGATCTAGACTGTTTATCGCACCTGAGAGTTCCATTATACTATTAAGGTTAACGTTTTGTATCAAATTTACGTTATAACTAGATTTCGTAATACTTTTTCGCACTAATCGAGAACCTAAATAGTCGGTCACTAATGCAATGTCGGGATGTTGGATAGCATTTCTGCCAATCAACAGACCGTATTCAAAATCGGTATCCGTAATGACAAAAATATCTAGTTCGATACACAATTCATCAAATTTAACAGGAACTGTAATTTTGGCAAATACTTTCAAGGTACCTTTGCCTATCCCGCAAAGAGATAAATAACATGGGTTAAAGTGGACGCCAAGACGTTCTGCTATAGATTGTTTGATTATACTACAGCTTGATCCTGTATCAATAAGTGACTGAATTAAGACATTATTAATATGTACTGGTGTTAAAACTAATTCGCTTTGTCTAAAAAATTTACTTCGTTATCAATTTTAGAAGGGTCCGTTTTGGTTTTATATCTACAGTAAGAATCTAAATGCCCGGGTTTTTTGCAATAAGTACAAAATTTTCTTTTTTCATTATTTGATCCTTGTTCTGAATTAGGTTTATTATCTTGGGTACTTTTTTTACTGTAACATTGTTGTTTGGTGTGACCGATTTTACCACAGTTAAAACACCTTGTGTCATCGGGTTTAGAATCAGTCTTAAAGCGCTTAGAGGGTTGCGCATTGTAAGAGTCTTTACTGTCTATTGGCCTTTTTTTTGTTTTCGCGTAAGAAGTAAATAGGGCAATTAATTCTGAAGTAGTTTTAACATTGCTGTTAAACGAAGCCATTTTTACATTAACATCGCATATACTACCACAGACTAATTCAATCAATTGTAATTCCGTAAATGTAATTTTTGTATTCTTTAGTAACCTAATTTTTTCCCTTGCGTACTCGCAATAAGAATCTGCAGTTTCCGACGTGTATAGTACTGCCTTATGAAGTTTTTCTGCTAGATTCTTTTTCTCAGGGTATAAAGCTACCAGCTCTAAACGTAAATTGTCCCACGAACGACCCTCAGCCGGGTCCCATGTTTCAAACCACAATAAGGCGGATCCCTTAAGGGCCTTACCAGCTTTGGCGACTGTTGCGATGTTACTCCATCCAAACTCTTTGGAGAGGGTTTCAATATTGTTGCACCATGATTCAGCACCAAGGTCACTTTTAGCAGGATCAAATACGGGCAGGGCGACCTCGCTGTCGTTCTGGCGGGAACCGGAAACTGCGTCTTTGATGGCCTTCAGAAGCTCTTGTAAGATAGGTAAATCCATCTGGAGTTTTAAAAGAAAAATATTAATCAACAAGCTAGGATTATCGAATCCCACTTCTGATAATAGCAATTTTATCTAACAACAACCTAAGAATTAGCAATTTAGTAATTCTACACTATATATTTGTTGAATTGCATATTGAAGCATAGTTCAAAACAGTTACTTCATCAGGAACATCTATCTATTGAGTAATAATAATACCATTATGTAATAATCATTGTATATTCATTTATTTATGATAAATGGCAAATAGAAACATTTTACATACATAATAATATTTATTTAATAACGTAATAATTATACTTATCTTTTAATTCACAATGTCCACACTTATACACAGTATCAAGCCAGAGAGAGAGCTCCGCACCGCCCGACGTCTCAACCGAGAATGAATCGAGATTGGTCGGCGCAGGGGCTTTTGTAGGCGGTGACAAACAACTATGCGTCATACTTGTTTGTCATCGCTCGAACGTTGGCTTTAATTTAAAATTGTATTTACTGCAATTATTTATAAATATATTATTACTTAATTTACTAACATTATTTGTGTTATATATCTATACCTATACATAGGCATAAGCTATCACATGCGTGTGTGCGTCAAATACATGGTATGTAGTGTGTGTAATGTTTTCTTTATTGATTCAATGTATCTTTTATGCATAATATTAAAAAAAAATTAGCATTGTGCACTTCTTCTCTATATTCACTATAAGTGTGGAAATTTTCATACTCCTCCGTCCGCGCAATTTTCGTAAAAAGGGATACAAAGTTTTTGCTTCACGTATTAATATATAGATAATCACAGATTTTGCCAAAACTACACTATACATAAATAATAATAAAGTCAAACAATATTCATGCATTCTCAATTTGACCACAGACTTAAAACACTAATAGTTTGACAATTGACAATAAACAAATAGTATATTTGTTGGAGTATTTCCACTTTCGGGTAGCGACATGGTGAGCGGGTGGTCTTCGTAAGTCAATAAAACCAGAAATGTTAACTCAGAGCGTATATTACGCAGGAGCGTTCTGTCTGATACGGTGACTCGCTCGCTTCTGAGCTAAGGATTGTACAGCAGCTCTTTTTATAGTCAGCCAGTGTGCCGGCAACTCGCGCCATCAAAGGGTGCCGCTGCGGTATGTGATCTAAGCCGCCCGCCGCGAACGTTGAAGTGTGCCGGCGACCACCGTCCGATTAGTCTCCTCCCGACGATAGGAAAAATTTACGAACGGCTCCTTAGGAAACGCCTCTGGGATTTTGTTACCGCGAACAAAATTCTCATAGACGAACAGTTCGGATTCCGCTCTAAACATTCGTGCGTACAACAACTGCACCGCCTCACGGAGCACATCCTGATAGGACTAAATAGGCGTAAACAAATCCCGACCGGCGCCCTCTTCTTCGACATCGCGAAGGCGTTCGACAAAGTCTGGCACAACGGTTTAATTTACAAACTGTACAACATGGGAGTGCCAGACAGACTCGTGCTCATCATACGAGACTTCTTGTCGAACCGTTCGTTTCGATATCGAGTAGAGGGAACTCGTTCTCGTTCCCGTCAACTGACTGCCGGAGTCCCGCAAGGCTCCGCGCTCTCCCCGTTATTATTTAGTTTGTATATCAATGATATACCCCGGTCTCCGGAGACCCATCTAGCGCTCTTCGCCGATGACACGGCTATCTACTACTCGTGTAGGAAGATGTCGCTGCTTCATCGGCGACTCCAGATCGCAGTAGCCACCATGGGACAGTGGTTTCGGAAGTGGCGCATCGACATCAACCCCACGAAAAGCACAGCGGTGCTCTTCAAAAGGGGTCGCCCTCCGAATACCACTTCGAGCATCCCACTCCCTAATAGGCGCGCAAACACCTCCGCCGTTAGCCCCGTCACTCTCTTTGGCCAGCCCATACCGTGGGCCTCGCAGGTCAAATACCTAGGCGTCAACCTCGACAGAGGGATGACATTCCGTCCCCATATTAAAACGGTACGCGACCGTGCCGCCTTCATATTAGGACGTCTCTATCCTATGCTTTGCAAGCGAAGCAAACTGTCCCTCCGTAATAAGGTAACTCTCTACAAAACTTGCATACGCCCCGTTATGACGTATGCAAGCGTAGTATTCGCTCACGCAGCCCGCACCAACTTGAAGCCCCTTCAGGTTATTCAATCCCGATTCTGCAGGATAGCCGTCGGAGCACCATGGTTCCTGAGGAACGTGGATCTCCACGATGACCTGGAGCTTGACTCTGTCAGTAAGTATCTACAGTCGGCATCGCTGCGCCATTTTGAGAAGGCGGCACGACATGAGAACCCTCTCATCGTAGCCGCTGGAAATTACATACCCGACCCAGTAGACCGAATGGTAAACCGTCGACGTCGCCCAAAGCACGTCATTACGGATCCTCCTGATCCATTAACGGTGCTCTTAGGCACCACAAGCACCGGTCACCGTCCTCGTCGAACCCGTCGCTTGCGACGAAGGGCTCGACGAGCGAACTAACCCATAGACACAGCCCACTGAGTTTCTCGCCGGATCTTCTCAGTGGGTCGCGTTTCCGATCCGGTGGTAGATTCTGCGAAGCACTGCTCTTGCTAGGGTCAGTGTTAGCAACTCTCCGGTTGAGCCCCGCGAGCTCACCTACAAACGTTAGGGTGAAGCTGAAATAGCCTCTCAAGGCTATCAGCATAGGTAGAAAAAAAAAAAAAAAAAAGTGCCGGCGACCCGCACCATCAAAGGGTGCCGCTGCGGTGTGTGTTCCAAGCCGACCGCCACGAACGTTGCAAGTGTACCGGTGACCGGAGCCGTCAAAGGGTGCCGGTGCGCTCTGTGATTCAAGCCGCCTGCCGTTGATCGTTGCAAATATGCCGGTGACCCGAGCCATCAAAGGGTGCCGACGCCCTCTGTGATCCAAGCCGCCTGCCGTCGACCGTTGCAGGTGTGCCGGCGGCGCTCGCTGACAAAGGGTGCGGATGCGCTTTGTGATCTAAGCCGCGCGCCGACACGGCCATTCTGCAATTGACGCGTCTCTGCGGCATTAGTCCTGTAATGATAAATTACTTGAATCTTGGTAGTGGTACTTAAGTTGGGTATCGACACCATACATTGTAACAACTAAGCCTGCACGCTAGTGTTCAAAGTATGGCCTCAACACCATTGATAATTTTGCAACAACCAAGCCTCCACGCTGGTGTTCAAAGTTAGGCCTACACGCCATTACTCATATTGCAACAACCAAGCCTCCACGCTGGTGTTCACTCTTAGGCCTACACGCCATTACTCATATTGTAACAACCAAGCCTACACGCTGGTGTTCAAAGTCTGGCCTACACGGCATCAACAACCAAGCCCAAGTGCTGGTGTTCAGACTTAGGCCTACACGCCATTACTTATATTGCAACAACCAAGCCTACACGCTGGTGTTCAAACTCTGGCCTACACGCCATCAACAACCAAGCCTCCACGCTGGTGTTCAAACTTAGGCCTACACGCCATTACTCATATTGCAACATCCAGGCCTACACGCTGATGTTTAAAGTCTGGCCTATACGGCATCAACAACCAAGCCCAAGCGCTGGTGTTCAGACTTAGGCCTACACGCCATTACTAATATTGCAACAACCAAGCCTACGCGCTGGTGTTCAAAGTCTGGGTTACATGTCATCAATAATATTGGAACAACCAAGCCTCTTCGCTGGCGTTCAAAGTTAGGCACACAAAGAGAAGCCTCATTCCAAAAATTGTATCTCATTGATCTCTTCTAATGGAAATTCATACGCCGACACGGCAATCTCATTCTGTTTTCCATAGTTTGGAGCTGCTTGTAATTTTCATGAGCTACTTTTGGGTCCACGTTCTGTGATTTTCTTGACCTCGTATCGGTCATTAGGAAGGACCTTCTTTATCTCGTAACCCCCGAACTTTTTGACTTACTTTGGTTCCCAACCGGAAGGGTTAAATCGTATTGATCCTAGTCAATTCCTTTCATTTTTGCTTTAGTGCTATGAAATTTAGCTTTAGTTTTCTCTGCCCGTTCGGTCATCCTTTCATACACTATTTTACAGAAAATTTAGGATTGGCTCTCATTTTCTTCATCAATAATTGAAATTAGCTCCATTCCATAGGTGCTTTCCCAGTTGCTTTGGATAGGTACTGTACAGTTAATAGCAAGTTGTGTTCCCAGTGATCCTGCTGAATATTACTAATGACAGTGAGTCCATCTTTCAACGATGCGGAAAATTCTTTTGGCCTGGCCGTTTGATCTATTCGTGTATGCTACGATGTGGTGCAGTTCAATGCCGTACTGTTTACAGTATTGTTTATATTAGGACACGAATGCACCATCACCATCAACGATTATCCTCTTGAGAGTTCCAAAAAGAAATACAAGTGTTGCAAGGCCGATTCTTGACTTTTCTTAGTAGCATGCTTTAATAAAAGAATTTGGAAAAGGCATCAACCGTACAAAGACGTATTCTTTTTTAGGTCCACTCAATTTCCCAGAGATATCTACGTGAATTGTCTGTGCTGTGCCTGAAGTGCTTTTCATAGTTTTACAAACCACGCAATTGTCTATGAAGCTGCGAACTTTTGAGCTCAATTTGTCAGACCAAAAGTGTTCTTTGAGTTTTTCGAGTGCTTTCTCCCAGCCAAAGTGTTTTAAAACTTTGTGGTAATTATTTATGATACTCCATTGGTAGCATTGTGGTACCGCTTTTAGAGTCTTGGTTCTTCCATTCTCCAGCTTAATTTTTTGGCACAAAATTTCGTCTCTGATTAAGTATTCAGTGTTTTTATTGCCATTGTTCTTGATATCATTGATTAGGCTACTTAAAAAGGATCTCTGTACTGTTTCATTACTAACCAGTCTTTATCCAAAGTCAAGTTAAGGGTTTTCTGGGTAATATGGTTCTTACTAAAACAATTGACGTGTTTTAGTCTTTCTCTTTTACGATTCTCGACATCAAAGTTAACATTTTGCAGAAAAGGCCACCACCGATGCACACGTGGCAGTAGTTCTTGCATATGTCGAAAGGTTTTCAAAGCATTGCAGTCTGTGACAACAGTGAGCTTTCTGTCGTATAAAAAGTTACATAAAGGTTTTATGGATCTTACAACAGCCACAGTCTCCAATTCATATGAGTGATAGTTGGATCAGCATCACTTGCATCTGTATGAAGTTCAATTGGTACGCCCTCTTTGAACATGGTATGAAGCAGCGCGCAGGTACGGTAATCGATTATGTTTAATCTTGTTGCTTCGTGAGAGGCAGTCCATATCCATTTCGTTCCTGATTTTTTCAATTCCCGTAGTGGTGCCATTCGGCCCAAAGTACTTAGTACATCTTTGTAAAGTTTCTTCTACCAATCTTCCAAGCATAAGGAGGCTATCCAAGTAAATCAGAGTCGCTTCTTCTATCAGTACTTTTAGTGAATTTCTGGTATACGAACGGGGCATTATGTAGAAGTAGAGTATTTTTATTTCTACTAGTTCATTTTGTAGGGCCGCTGTTCCACAACATTATTTAAATGAAATATTCAGTTCCCCAGAGGTCACTTTGTTTGTCGAAAGCCTTTCTCTGATGATTTCACTGAACTGAAAACAATAATTTGTAAGTGATTAGTGGTCAAGCTCAACACAAAATTCAAGACAAATGAAAATATCAATAATGTGCACTCAGATTAATTAATTGTGCGTGAGAGTAAGTCGGGACTGGACAGATTCCTTTCAAACACTTCGATGTATTCTTCCTTTGTCCCGAAAGCCACAATACAGATTTCTATGGCAGAAAAATCTGCCTCGCTCTTCCAATTTGTTTTGTTCAGTCTTTATCATGAAGGCATTAATATGTGCCTTAGTCTCAGTACTCCGTCATAGATTCACTCTTTTACTGTGTTGTTCGTCAGCAATTCTTTTAAAACATCTTGCTGTAGTGTGTCGAGTCCCTTTACAGTAGGAACACTCCTTAATGGATGGTACAGGCGAATCTCTTGATGAGAAAGAAGCTCCTGATCCTGATGCTGAAAACGTTCCACGTCGAATTGCATTTTCCGGGCAATATCCAGCAAAATGACCTGTTTTTCCACAAACATGACAAGTCAAGTTGGATCTATCACGATTAAAGTTCTAACGAGGTTGCTTACTGAACTCAGTCGGTTTAGTTGGTATATTCTTTCGTTTGCGAAACGTTTTGGCTATAGCAATTAACTCCGGAACAGTATTTGACGGAACAGTATTTGACTTGCTATTGAGCAGTTCTGTCCGAATCCGTTCATCTCCAATGCTCCCAATGACAAATTCTATTGCATCCTGTTCCGTTGGATGAGGTTTTACTATCTTTTTGAACATACGCCACACGTTTGAAATAAAATCTTGAATGTTTTCTGCCTCGTCAATGGTGTAATTTCTATAACTCAGAATATCTGCAAAGTACCTGGATTCGGGTTCGAAAGTTTGCAACATGTCATCCCGCATTTTCGTCCAGGTTGTTGTCCTTAGGAGGCTACTATCTGCCCATGTCTTTGCACGACCTTTTAATACACTTGCTGCTTTTAATCGTACCTCATGATCTCGAAGTCCATATTCTGCTTGAGTACGTGTAATAAGATCTACCCAATCGTGTACATCGGTACTAGAATCGGGGTCATATGTAGGAAAATAAACGTCGGCAATGCGCACTCGCGTATTTTCTTCTGATTTCATGGTGCCGATCATTTCAGTCAAGGTTACGCGATGATCGTAAGACAGTTGAGTCATCATATCGTTCATCGTGATTTTAAATGCGTCTGCCATAGCTTGAATTACGTCATTAGGCCGTTGTTCGTCACGTGGTGTTCCCTCTTCTGATGTTGGAGTATTTCCACTTTCGGGTAGCGACATGGTGAGCGGGTGGTCTTCGTAAGTCAATAAAACCAGAAATGTTAACTCAGAGCGTATATTACGCAGGAGCGTTCTGTCTGATACGGTGACTCGCTCGCTTCTGAGCTAAGGATTGTACAGCAGCTCTTTTTATAGTCAGCCAGTGTGCCGGCAACTCGCGCCATCAAAGGGTGCCGCTGCGGTATGTGATCTAAGCCGCCCGCCGCGAACGTTGAAGTGTGCCGGCGACCCGCACCATCAAAGGGTGCCGCTGCGGTGTGTGTTCCAAGCCGACCGCCACGAACGTTGCAAGTGTACCGGTGACCGGAGCCGTCAAAGGATGCCGGTGCGCTCTGTGATTCAAGCCGCCTGCCGTTGATCGTTGCAAATATGCCGGTGACCCGAGCCATCAAAGGGTGCCGACGCCCTCTGTGATCCAAGCCGCCTGCCGTCGACCGTTGCATCTAAGCCGCGCGCCGACATATTTATATATGTATATGTGTTGTGTCAAATACATGGTTGTGTGTGTAATGTTTTCTTTATTGATTTAAAATATATATTATGCATTATTTAAAAAAAAAATTAGCGTTGTGCACTTCTCCTCTATGTTCTCTATAAGTGTGGAAAATTTCATACTCCTCCGTCCGCGCAATTTTCATAAAAAAGGATACAAAGTTTTTGCTTCACGTATTAATACAAGTATATAGATTCCTGAATTCTCTGTCTAAATTCCATAAATCTCATAATTGGAATGAACGTAATCATCGAACCCGCATTCGTTACTCAAAGTCTAGATATTATATTAATAACTTTAACAGTTCCAACGTAATGCTCAAGCCTGACAATTAGTAATTTGACATTTCGATAATTAATCAAACGCTTTGAAATTAAACTCCAAAGGAATTTCGTAATTATCCGCCTTTATAAGCGAGCTGCTACGTCTATGAGTAAATTCGTATTGGGGATATTGTTATACACGATGTAACCAAACCTAATCGGGCCTATTTTATTTACAAGTATGTTTCCAGTGAGCTTAGTTCGCGATATAGGGTCTAAGTTTCAATCATACTGCAAAACGACCATCCAACCCTTCAAACCGAAATCCATTTCGACTTAACGGGAGTTGTGTAGGATGTACATACACAAACGGTCTAACAATTGTAATCCCAAGAAAAATCTTCTTCTAAACAATACATAAAATTTAATCATTCTTATGATATGATAAAACGTTAGCCACAAGTCTTAATAAACAAGAAATTTTATTTAGCTTACCTTACTAATACGTTAAAGTGAAAATAACTGCATATTAAGGGCAATAAATGTTTCCGAAGGTGGAATTAATGTTCTAAATATTTACTGAGGCGTACCAAGGCGTACATATATTCAATCTTTAATCTACATTAAGCTCCAATAAGTTTGACCTTTTCATTCTAAAGTCCGGTAATATTCAAAATTAAACAGTAATTATCGAGTTAATATTTGATTGTTCACTCTTGTTTAATTCCATTCATACATTAAGCGTTTTCGAAAATCTAATAATATAAGATTTCTCACTTTTCATAATTAATAAAATTAATGACTTTTCGTTTTGGATGATATTTCCAAAATTAACCATAATAATTTTATTTTTAATCAAGTATTAATGGAATTATTATGAGCGTATTTCATTTCTAGGTATAATACATCTAAAATAGCACTAACAAAATCGTATTTAAAGTACATACAATAATGATGTTTCTGGAATCTAGCTTCTCATAATCATTAAAAGAGTTTTTCATTGGAAAATATTTATTATTATTTTTTTATTGCCTAGATGTGTGGACGAGCTCACAGCCCACCGGGTGTTGAGTGGTTACTGGAGCCCATAGACCTCTACGACGTAAATGCGCCACCCGCCTTGAGATATAAGTTCCAAAGTCTCAAGTATAGTTACAACGGCTGCCCCACCCTTCAAACCGAAGATTACATGTCCTCGGTAACACCACGCGGTGTAAAAAGACACAGCGAATTGGATAAGTAGAAAGACTACCCGTTGAAGACTGTATAATCAAGTCGTCACTTACAAGCATCGACGCATGATTCGGCTTCCGAATTACCTTCCCAACCCAAGAGCCACCCAATAAGTGGTTCCATAAGAAGTCTTCTGGCACTCTCAATTCTAACACCCAATTCCAGTATGAGCTACGAGTGTATTTGTCAAAATCTTCCGATACCTTATACAAAATGAGTTGCCCTCTTGGCTGAACCTTTGCTCGTCCACCTGTCCTGGTGAAACTGGAAAGGCCTTCAGGCCACCAGTAATCTTTCAATAATAATAAAAAAAGAGTTTTACTGACCTTCGCTTTCGTTAAAACGTCACGAATCACACAACTCTATCTTAATCATCAACAGCTTATCCACTGCTGGACATAGGCCTCTCGAATTGCTCGCCACTTAGCACGATCCTCGGCTTCTCTCATCCAGCTCCTGCCAGCCACCCTGCATAGGCCAACACTCCACCGAGCCTGAAGGCGTCCTGTACTGCGCTTGCCGATTCGCGGTCTCCACTCAAGAACGCGCTTACCACAACGATTATCGGTTATCTGGCTAATATGGCCAGCCCATTGCCACTTCAGCTTTCTAGTTCGCTGTGCTATGTCTATAACTTTGATTCTCTGTTGGATCACCTACCTACCTTACCTCTTCTTCGTCGCTTCCTCATTACTGATGGTCGTAACCACCTTGGTCCTGTTTCTGCACCAGCTACCACCAACGTTGCCTGCATTCGGCCTGCTTAATGGCGCCCGGGACGCTGGTGTTTGTGGCCTCCTTTATAATGTCCGTCCACCTGGTTGGCAATCTTCTTCGACTTCTCTTTCCTTCCACGTGACCTACAACTATTAGTTTTTCCAAGTTGTCAGAATTTCGTCGGGCCACGTGTCCAAAGTACTTGAGGAAACGCTGCATACAGATCGTAGATAGACGGGTATTGACGCTTAGCTCCGAGAGAATTGGCACATTTGTTCGGCGCTCCGTCCATGATATGCACAGTATTTTGCGCCAACACCACATTTCAAATGCGTCAACCCTCGATCGGGTACGGGTCTTGAGGGTCCGCGTCTCAGAGGCGTATAAGAATATGAAGATAAGTGTTCGCATGAGCTTTACCTTAATTTTTTTTGTTTAAGCTGCGGTTTCTCCAAATCTTCTTCAATCGCTTCACAGCTGATTTTGACATCTGGGCCCTCCTGATTACCTCCCTGTCACAATCACCGTCACTGGATATTAATGACCCCAAATACACAAATTCCTGCACCACGTCCAAATCACGCAGTTCGTGAGGGCGTTTCATTGTGCCAACTCTTATTACCTACCTATCTTAATAATACATCTAAATTAATTCATTCGTAATTAATACTTGAAGAAGAAAACTTAAAGAAAGTTTAAAATATTGTAGAGGCTGTCGAAACTTTAGATTTAATTGGTAAGTTAAAATATTACATTAGCATTTTGCACTTCAATTAGGATAAAGGTTTGTCTAATTTTGTTCTACCAGTAGAACTGCTTGCTTTTGTCTGAATACGGCATGTCATAGACGCCACAACGTAAATTCTACCACGCATTATATACGATCATGGTCTCAAGTTTATTATTATGTTCAAAGCAGAACGCGCTACTGTTTCATGGCATAAACATGCAGAATTATTGACCAAAATAAACAAAACGGCACATTATGGACTAATTTTAAAATAATTATATTCTAAATAACCTTATTGCTAAATAGAGGTAATATTCCAGATAACGCAAGAAAAACAAATAAAATACACAAAAATGATGAAGTTTCTCTAAATAAATCGAAAATTACACATTTGCTAAGGATATTTTGTTTAAATATATCCATTACTCATAGTTACAAGAGATCATTGACCTCCGGCTCATAATTGCATTCCATTACGCGTAAAAACTTCAATCATAATTATTTTATTATTATTTTATTTAATATATATTAATGTCAAATACGGCATTCCTCATTTACCAATACGCGCTCAATATCCTTGTATCGAAAATACTTTACCTGAAGTAACCGCGATTGATTGAGAAAGTTCCGTTGCGAGTTCCATTACCGACTTAGGAAACACTCCATCACGGTATGATGGCTGGTATAATAAATAATATTTATTGATCATAATTATTATTATGATCAATAAATAGTATATATTAATATGATATATAATATTAATAGTATATAGTAATATGACGTACATGTTTTATGTATGCTGTTCAACATCCTCAATAACCCAGCTGTTCCCCAATACCTCCGTGAGCGCTTCGAGTACCAGATGCCCCGTGGTGTACCCTGTCGTACAAGTAGATCCCTTCTCCTTAATTTCCCCCCTCACTCCTCCAGCCGCTACGGTGGTTCGTTCACTGTGCACTCTGTGCGTCTGTGGAACTCAGTTCCACACTCAATCCGTGCAAGTCCCTCACTTGAAGTTTTCAGGAAGGCATTAAAGGAGCACTATCTATCAATTTAGTATTACTTATATATATTTATTATATGTATTTCATTATATATGTACGTGTATGTATATGTTTATGTTATTTATGTGTGTAATTGTGAATGTATATAGTTTGATATATTATTATGTATTAGTGTTTATTTTTATTACTTTTATTGTTATTGTCTATAGTATCAATAATTAAATTAATTAGATTGTACTCATCTACCCACTCATGTAAAGCTTTCCTTCTTTGAGAACGGTTAGCTGGTAGATAACTCAATTGTTGAGTTAAGCTCGCCATTTTTTATATCTTATCGCAATTACTGTATTATATTAACAGTGTGTACAAATAAAGAATAAATAATTATTAAGTTTTTTTTTATTGCCCTTGTAGGCAGATGAGCATACGGCCCACCTGATGGTGAGTGGTTACTGTCACCCATGGGCTTCAGCAATGCCAGGGGCAGAGCCGCTGCATACTGCATGATACTCTCCACAAGCCTCGTTTGAAAAAGGACATGTCATAGCGTTCGGGAAACACCGTGGAGGGGAGCTCATTCCATAGCCGGATGGTACGTGGCAAAAAAGACCTCTGAAAACGCACTGTGGATGACCTAAGTTAAATGATTACGGTAATACAACATTAGAATATTTCAAGTATCTCATTAGTAGCTATGAACTCGCATGGGTAATCATTTCTTTATCTGAAGCTGGACTGGCACGTTTAAAAGAATTTAAGCCGGTTAATGCCGGTTTTACTGGTGGTAGGACCTCTTGTGAGTCCGCGCGGTGATTTCTGCCGTGAAGCAGTAATGCGTTTCGGTTTGAAGGGTGGGGCAGCCGTTGTAACTATACTTGAGACCTTAGAACTTATATCTCAAGGTGGGTGGCGCATTAACGTTGTGGATGTCTATGGGCTTCAGTAACCACTTAACACCAGGTGGGCTGTGAGCTCGTCCACCCATCTAAACAATAAAAAATAATAATAATAATAATGCTATAGAATAACCGGGATTTTGAACTCTTGTCTTATGTTGCGGTATTGTTTGATTTCTACGGGCTCTACTAACAGCTTATAATAGTTATTTATTGCATATATGGGTGAATCAGTTCACCGCCAGGCTGATGGAAAGTGAATATTTCCACCTAAAAGCCGTAAGGGACCTTGAAGAATGAAATCGAAGAATGAATTGTATTTTATGCAAGAAAGAAGCAGGGTTGAGGTACCTAGCTGTGCGTATATAGAATTCGTCCTACCACCAGTAAATTATTGTTGATACATGAACTCATCAGCCGAGACAGCTTGACGTAAGCGTAACTTATTTTAAGTTATAAACCGAGAAAAAAAATCGTTTTATCGATTTTTCTTCCTCACCTCATCGCTGGTAGCCTAAGGCAGCGGTTTTGTAGGCAGCGGCTTGGCTCTGCCCCTGGCATTGCTGAAGTCCATGGGCGACGGTAACCACTCACCATCAGGTGGGCCGTATGCTCGTCTGCCTACAAGGGCAATAAAAAATTTAAAAAAAAGAGGCTATTTCAGCTAAGCACCGTTTGGTAGGAACTTGGACGAACTTATTGACACTAGGCCTAGCAAATTGGCTGAATCTCCCACTCGATCGAAATTTTAACCCCCGGATGTGGCGATAAGCTCAGTGTGTTGCGAGTTTATTTTTTATTGCTTAGATGGGTGGACGAGCTCACAGCCCACCTGGTGTTAAGTGGTAACTGGAACCCATACACATCTACAAGGTAAATGTGCCACCCACCTTGAGATATAAGTTCAAAGGTCTCAGTATAGTTACAACGGCTGCCCTACCCTTCAAACCGAAACGAATTACTGCTTCACGGCAGAAATAGGCATGGCGGTGGTACCTACCCGCGCGAACTCACAAGAGGTCCTACCACCAGTAACTAAATACAGGAAACCTATAAATATGTAGAATGTATTGTTGATTCTTTAATATTTTAATTATACAGACGGTATAACTAGTTAACAATCAGGGATTACAGTAATAATTAGTGGTTTAGAGCTAGAGGTTTGTAAATGATCGTCACGTACGACCGCTGTCAACAAGATAATAGAACATAGATAATCTATATATTAATACGTGAAGCAAAAACTTTGTATCCCTTTTTACGAAAATTGCGCGGACGGAGGAGTATGAAATTTTCCACACTTACAGAGAATATAGAGAAGAAGTGCACAATGCTAATTATTTTTTTAAATAGTGCATAAAAGATACATTAAATCATTAAAGAAAACATTACACACACTACCATGTATTTGACACACACACATACGTATAAATATACTCTTTGTGGATTGTCAATTGTGAAGCTTTTGTTATTCTTTAAAGTCTGTGGTCAAATTGAGAATAGATTATTATTGGTTGTCTTTAATATTATTTATCCACAGTGTAGTCTTGGCAAAATCTGTATTATATAGAATATATTAATATCTGTAATTATATTGTAGAAGTATAATAGCGTTTGACAATAAAACCATAATAATGTTTAAACTTTTAATTTCAATTAATTATAGTCGAATTTCTGCGGGGACTACTAGTATATATTAATACGTGAAGTAAAAACTTTGGATCCTTTTTTACGAAAATTGTGCGGACGGAGCCGTATGAAATTTCTCATACTTACAGAGAATATAGAGAAGAAGTGCACAATGCTTTTTTTTAAATAATGCATAAAAGATACCTTAAATCATTAAAAAAAATATTAAACATACTACCATGTATTTGACACACACTCGCATGCATACTGTTTGTTTATTGTCAAACTTTTCTTATTGATCAAATTAAGAATAGATTAAATACCTATTGTTTGTCGTTATTAATATTTTCCTGTGATTATAGAATTTGAAAATAGAATCATAATAATGTTCAAACTTATCATTTCTATTAATTATAGTTGAATTTCGACTACTGCGGGACCACTAGTACACATAATATGGAATAGGATGACTTGACGTTGGCCCCCCATGACAAACGCAACTCCATTTAAATTTGGTGTTACCGGCTCTTACTTAAAATTACCATTTAGTCGAATACAAGACGATTAATCATCACTAGTGGTCCCCCATCATTCGAAATTCGACTATAATTAATTGAATTTTAAATTTTTACATTGATACCATTCTATTTTCAAAGAGTATTATACTTCCTTAATCACAGATATCACCAAGACCACACTTTAGACAAATATTATAAAGACAAACAATATTAATCTATTGTCAATTTGACCAGAGACTTTCAACAATAAGAAAAAATTGACAATAAACAATTAGTTTGCATGCGTGTGTGTGTCAAATACATGGTAGTGTGTGTAATGTTTTTTTTATTTATTTAATGTATGCATATTTATGCATAACTTAAGAGAATATTAACATTCTGCAGTCTTCTCTATATTCTCTATAAGTGTGGGAAATTTCACACTCCTCCGTCCGCGCCATTTTCGTAAAAAGGGATACAAAGTTTTTGCTTCACGTATTAATATATAGATTAAAATAGTAGAAAAATTAACTAAGGATTATAAAAACTCTCAAAATTAACTGAGTTTCATTATTTAAAAATTTCACCCGCAGTTAAATAACCAAACAAATTTTTAAAAACTCTGAGAGTGTATGAAAACCATTATTTCTCATACGCAACACTCTGAAGTAATATATTACACTGATATAATGTATCATGTGAGCTTTTTCCATTAGAGGTGAAGGAAAAGGATAAAAGCTTCTTTCGACTGTAGCTTTATAGAGCTTCCATATTGCATGAGATGAGCTTTTAAAGAATGCAAGCTTATGAGTTTTTGTATCGAGCTCTGGTAATGCGATGTAATTTTTAACAGACTCACAGCTCGTTTGGCTTATTGGTTACTGGGTAGCATTGACATCGTAAAAATAAGAAAAGATAATATTATGTCATCCAACCGAGAATCAGAGTTGGATCTAGTGTAGAAGTCAAGTTCAATGATCGCAATAACTCCCTACATCATTCACTTCAATCTCCTGATAAACTCCAAATATTTTGGTAGGGGTCTCGAATGAGATTCATCACCGGACCAATGAAGCGAAATGAAGTTAAGAAAAAACGGTTGTCTGTAAAGTCGGTTTACTGACGATAGTTGAACGTGACAACGTCATAAGAAAAACTGATGGAATGGTTTCATTTTTCAAAAAAAAAATTTAATTTTATTTGTTTGATAGATATTCTGTATGGATATAGAGGAGGAGATAAATGGAAATCACTATTGAATTGATCAAGTTACATTTATTTGTATGCATAACTACAATTATGTAATTTTTTTTACAATTATGTATTATTGTATAGCAGCTGTCCACGCGGATGCATCGCTCACTCAAGTAGGAGAGAGACAGATGTCGAACGCTGCCGAACGCGGAGGCCGATTATGCCTCTTTGTCGCTCGTAGCGCGCTCTCGCTTGCACTTCAAGCCTTAAATGGAACGCCTCAGAGCGAGGTAACGCCGCATGAGTCATGCTTTTTCGCGCGTGCATCCGGCTCCATCGAATTATAAGACGTTGTCACGTCAAAATTTAACCGTTGAATAACAAACATCTGACTCTTCAACTCTGAACTCATAACAGCATCATGGTAAATTTAAGCAACACGATGGTAGCAACCCACGCAGGCTCTAATTCTCGCTCCCAATATGTATATATAATATTAACAATATATTGCTTTGTTTTAACAAGAAAATAACGATTTGAGGAACAGCAAAAAATTTCCCGTTCGCATAATTTTTTTTGGCTAATATTAATAAACTTTTTTATTATGCATCGTAAAAGATAATTTCAAAGGTTTGCGATGTTTTTCTTTGTACTGGCGAAATGTTGTGCACCCGCAGGCATGGGTACTGCGATCCTACCTATTTATGCCACGAAGCAGCCATACGTTACCGTTTCGACAACTAGACAACCCATATAAAGTATTGCCTTCGGTTTTTATGAATCACAGACATAATCCAAAATAAATTTATGGTTTAATTTCCTGTTTTTGTATTATCATAATATTATTTCCATTATGTTTGTATTAAGTGAAATGAAAAGTGAAAGTCTAGAAAATACTTTTATAGAAAAATAGACGTCAGAATAGAATAGACAGCAGCGGATAATAGACAAGTATAAAAGCCGCTGATGTCCATTAAGAAGGGATGAAGAGAGAAGAGAAGAAAGAAAGAAAAGACAGTCCCACCCATCATAAGCTCTAGCGTGCCCCTCACCAACCTGCAGTGCATCACCCCTGCCTCGATAGGCAGGGAGTTATAAGCCCGGGCAGAGGGGGATACGACGACCCTTTCATCTCCGGTAAACTTAGATGTTTGAAAAAAAAATTGTTTGAAAGTAATCGGCAATCTATATCTCCGTAAACTTTAATACATAGTTTTTCTATTATATAGAGATTTATTAACTTACAAACCGTCTGGTAGATAACTTAAATTGATTATTATTCGGTTTATTTTAATTTTGCAGCTCTTACGGTATTCGAGATGCTGCGACCGCAGAGTATGCTGAGAGATGTATTAGAGCCGTTTCCAAAAAGTGAATGTTGGTAGGAACTGCGCGCAATGCAACGCAATTATAAATCAAGTGATGCGTCGGATCAACGACCTCGAGAGAACCCAGGGGGACTAGAGCGAACAGACTACCTTCGAGTTTTATTGCGGGTACACGGAATAATTTAGGATCTTCCCAAAAAAAAGCAGAACTTGTTTTTTACGACTTAATATCGCATTTACTATTTTTCATATCTGAATTTTCGATGACTTCACATTTTTTATACCAACAACGGTAGAAAAATTATACAAACATTTCTTGACATTTCTTTCTCTTAGTGTGACTCAGAATTTCATACTCACGACAAAAGTTTATCAGGTATGAAATAAGCGCCGCGTATCTTCACTATTAAAGTTAAGTAATATTTATTAGATTAAATTTGAATATATTTATTTGATACTACTAGTAATTTATTCCATTTACCAATAAACTAATTAGCTATAAAAATACACCTACTCTGTAAGCTATTTATTGAAGAAGCCATGGACACATACATTATCCTTTGACAAAACCCTCTGAGCCATCAAAAAAGTCCTGATAACATCAATAAAATTGTGGACTGAGAGCCTCACAAAAACATTGTCACAAAGACCTTGATAGTTCGGACAGCGAACAGGAAACACAACAGAAGCAGTTACAAAAACAAATAAATTTTACGACGTCCACTCAATTCAGGCTAACTTATCTGTGTTTATCGATCATCCGAATAATTCATTCGAATGAACTAGACGTGACGAGAGAACCAGAAACATAATCAGTGGACACATCAAGATCGACTTGTTTAGATTAGGAACTTCTTAATCTCGCTGCCATGAAGTGGTCTAATGGTGATCGTTGGCTATCAAGAAATGGACATGGAAAAGAGCGGGCTTATGAGTGTAAATTGAAGAAGCAGCGTTTAGCAGTGGATGACTGATGGTAATGATGATGATGGGCTGATGATAATGATAATGAAATATGCATACGAGACCAAAACGAGCTATCAAATTAGAAATATCAACTGAGATAGGCAGTGTCAGCTCTGGAGGGAAAAATAATCATAGGGACACTAATTCTATGTACAAGTTAAGGCAATTCAGTAACAGCCGATGACAGTTCAATCTCTATGAGATCCTCTACGTATTAATCAAACCAACCGCCATACAAAAAGAATTTAAAAAAAAACCCACCAATTCCAATTATCTGCATCATAAATCTCTTTTACTGCAATATAAAAATTAATAAAATTCTAACTTTCACTATCTGGAGTACGTACCTGCGCGTTTTTGTAGTTTTTCATCTCGTAAAGTTTTACAGCACCCGCACGGTGTCCGCTGGACATTTTAATTAAATCGCTCTCAAAATTTTAGTGCTTTTGTTTCGTTGACATTTTTCATGACGAGGTAAAGATTTACCGAGGACGGTTTATAAGGAGATTTAGCACTGAATCCTTTTTGCTGTGTACATAGACACACACGGACTTTTCTGAGCGCTATGACATGTCCTTCTTCAAACGAAGCTTGCGGAGAGTACTTAACGGTAGCAGCGGCTTGGTTCTGCCCCAAGCATTGCTGACGGCCATAAGCGACGGTGACCACTTACCATCAGGTGGGCCGTATGCTCGTCTGCCTACAAAGGCAGTAAAAAAAAAAACAAAAAAAAACTCAGGTTTTCACTTGGTAATGTCTATATTTTTACTTGGTGATGACTATAGGCACTGGTAACACCTAAGAACACGCGGGTCGCCATGCGCCAGTTCGTCTGTCGATGCAAAGCAACAAAAAAGATATGATTGTTTTACAACCCAAAAAAAAACACGTGTGGCACTCGGGGATTGCCGCGGTAAAGCTATTGCACAGCATATTATTTTATCAGCTTATGTAATTATAATTAGACAATAATAATTTAATATTAAAACAATAATAAAATAAGACCACGCTATATTTATAAACATTAACAAAAGCAAAAAATTAACTGTCCCCTTCACACTCATAAGCTAGACCGCGCGAGAGAGAGATGGGCAGACTTTTCATGATGCGCATGTAGTGCGACGTCACGCCGCTCGCTTATTCACAAATACTACACGAGCGCAACGTATTGTTGAACACGAGCTACATGGTAGGCAGAGTGGGGGGCGTTAGGTTTTATTTTCGTTACGGAATTTCTTGATTCGGTCGTCGCGATCAAAGCCGCCTCAAATGAATTTCACGGATTTCTAATTAATTCTCCAACACGATCAAGCCCTATCTAATTTGCTATTACATAAATAAAAATTCAATAAGGTCTATTTATTGTTAGAATTCGTAAATAGCTCGGTAAGTGAAACCGCACGAGACTGTATGCAAATGCCGGAGTGTTTCTGTCTGTTCGCATCTTTCGAATTAGCATGTCGACGTGGGGAGAAAATCGAATTGAGCACACGTCACCGGCAAATGTAATAATCCGTGCATTGTTCGTGATCTAAACGAGTAGCTCACGTGTGATATGTGAAATTTATCGGAAGAATTCAGAATCTATTTACCCCAGTAAATTATAATACAATTACTGTGCAATACGACTGGTTTTATAATGTATTTTTTCCCTACCTAAGCTGATAGCTTTAGAGAGCTATCCAGCGTAGCTGAACGAGTTAGCTCACGAGGCTCTAACCTGAGGTATTTATTAACTCTAGTCTTGGCAAGAGCAGTACTTTGCAAAATCTACCACCGAATCGGAATCGCGACCCACTGAGAAGATCCGGCGAGAAACGCAGTAGGCCGTGTCTGTGGGTTAAGTTGTGCGCTGAGCCCTTCGTCGCAGGCGACAAGTTCGACAAGAACGTTGACTGGTGCCTGAGGTACCTAAAACCATCGATAGTGGATCGGCAGGATCTAAAATGATGAACTTAGGGCGACGTCGACTGTTTACCATTCGGTCTGCAGGATTGGGTATGTAGTTTCCGGCGGTCACAACAAGAGACTTTTCGTGTCGCTGATAGAAGTAATTACGCGAAAACTAATTTACGTTCCGACTTTTTGCCCAGAATGAACCCACTTGATGTAAAGTAACTAACGTAAGCCCTAAACCGATGCCACTTTGAAATATAATATAGAAGTCTTCGTTATATTTTATAATAGCTGTTTCTTTGCAGTAGGAATCCGGTAGACACTCGTACCTACCCGTTGTAGTTCACAATGATCCTCAATACCAGCAGTTATTTATTAAAGCAGTCATCTGCTTTTGTCTTTATTGCACGATATTGTATTCACTAACGTTTTCCCTGAATAGGAAGAGTTACTGGCCGATGCATCGCAAAAGCAGAGCACCAGCAGTGTTTAGCCCGCGAACTCCAAGCGTACCCAATTAGTCGACAATACCACATTCGAAGTCAAAGAAACGATTGAAAACCTAAAACCACGAAAGGCTCCCGGACGCGGCGACATCCACAATCACGTATTGAGTATTTTACACGCCCACCGATAATCATGTTGGCCTCTATCGCAAATGCCGCTACGACGAACTGTCCCACGGTGTGAAAAGAAGCGGACGTTATCGGCGTACACAATATGAAACACCTAAAAACGAAGTCATGAACTACCAACCGACAAGTTTCCTACCAGCCATAGGCAAACTTTACCGGCCTAACCTAAGGGAAGAGCTCTCCCTTTCTCGTTCTACCGCCTCCTTCTGCGAGACGCTGGAGTCACAGAAGTTGGTGGAAGTCGGAAGGGTATCGCCTTCCAGGACGCGTCACTGCCGAGCATTGTAGCCAACACGATCGGCAGCTACAAGTCCTCTCCCATAACCACAACGAGTGTTTCGGGCTGCTTCCGAAAACCAAAACAACGCGCTAATGTATGTTGCGCGGCGTCCTTCTCTTCGGGGTTTTCAGAGACAATGCGCCATCGATCCGCTTGGGGCGACACGGTGCTGGTATCGGCTGAAACAGCCGTGGCCGTCCGAGGCATCCTGGAGGGGACCCCGCAAGGCACCTCACAGCCCCCAGTCGTAACCGACAGGCCTAGGCTAGACCCCTTGTAGCGGGTAGCCATCATTCAACGCAAGAATTTTGACAGATACCTGAATCTCGCTTACGACATTTTCAAGATAAGCTTGCATATATACAAGTTCCGAACAACAACATTCGGACCGTCGGTCTACCGTGCAAATATCACCCGCTCGGTGGAAGATCTTCCTTTTGTCGTTCAGCCTCAAGGTTTTGTTTTTTCATTTCTATAAAGCTTGTTTTGTTTACCTTATCCCATATTTACACAAAGCCACGTGAATTCCAAACGACAAGCCTTTTGTGTTATCCAGTGACGGTTCACTATCTTGTCTTAATGTTATCTGAGACTGTGAGCTTGACAGCGTCAGTCTATGTGGGGTGACTTTAAATGGGTAGTGCTTTTGAGTTTTAATAAAATGCTTAAATAAAACCTTAAGCTACGGTAAGTTTTTTTGAATCGAAACTATTTACTTTACCTTACTAATTTTGCAAACTGGTTACTTTACTTTGTGGTTGTCTGAATTAGTTATATTGATTTTAGCAATAATTCTGCCTGTTGGACTTTTGTATTATTGTATAGGGTTCCGATCGTGCAAATGAATAAAAGGAACTTATTATAGAGTGCTGCTACTATATTATTATTGTAGGTCTATATGACACTTGAGACCATAGATGATACGCTTAATATTTAAACTTAAGACGGTCAGTCTTCAAAAAGACTAAAGGTATCAATTTGAAATGCCAAATGTTAAGGTATTTGACGGAAGCAACTAAAAAATAAATCAAACTCCCCAATCAAAGTATTTTAAAAATGAAAAGCTATACTCATACAATCTATAAGATTCTTCTGATTAGAATCATAAAATTTGGCACAAAGCACTGTTGTTATACATATTCAGGGGAAAGTCACGAATTAATATAGAATTAAATAATGTACCAGTAAAACAGTGGAAATTTAATGATGTTTTATTTTTGGAAGTGCCCAAAACGGCATATATCGAAGCGGACTTAACAAAGTCTTTATATTTGTGCACTTTCATATTTGTATACTATTACAGAAATTCACTTTCGTAGAACGTTAACAAACCAATATTATTACACGTGTAAACCGGAAAAGCCACTAAGTAAATAAATAATTCAAACGACCTCGCCCTCGCGTAAGCCACGTTGCAACCTTATGGATCGTTTGGAGCCTCTGGGTCTGCGGAGGGACTTCGGTTCCCTTTGTATTTTATACCGTATGTTCCATGGGGACTGCTCTGAGGAATTGTTCGAGATGATACCAGCATCTCGTTTTTACCATCGCACCGCCCGTCACCGGAGTAGAGTTCATCCATACTACCTGGAGCCACTGCGGTCATCCACAGTGCGTTTCCAGAGATCTTTTTTGCCACGTACCATCCGACTATGGAATGAGCTCCCCTCCACGGTGTTTCCCGAGCGCTATGACATGTCCTTCTTCAAACGAGGCTTGTGGAGAGTATTAAGCGGTAGGCAGCGGCTTGGCTCTGCCCCTGGCATTGCCGAAGTCCATGGGCGACGGTAACCACTCACCATCAGGTGGGCCGTATGCCCGTCTGCCTACAAAAGCAATAAAAAAAAATAAAAATAAAAAAAACTTGTAAAGCGCAGTTTTTGGAATCTGGAATAATTTTCCCAACAGAAAAATAAATATTGCAAAACTTGAATAGCTGCCCCTGGGCTGAGGTTGGGTAGTTGTTGACATATCCCACTCCTCCTCCCTGAACCCGTGCTGGCACACCTGTCCTGGTGAAACTAGAAAGGTCACCAAGCCATCGTCCCTCCAAAAATAATGATGACTATTCCTGTCCTTGATCTGTAAACGTCCGTGGCCAAAGCATAAGGCACCGAGTGACAAGTGCTGGTAGTAATGAATTGTATCCTTGGCTCGTGCTTACAAACGAATCTCGTGAAAGAATGGCCTTGCATAAAATCGTGGAAACCGTGATTACCGATAGGGAGTAGGTACCATCAAGCTGCTTATTTCTACGACGAAGTGACTATACATCCCCGTTGCAAAGACAGAACACAGTACTATTGAGACTACGACCTCACGCCTAAGGTGGGCAGTATTCAAGTTATGTGCCTTAATCATTTTTTAAGAAAAGCGTGAACGCTTTGCAGCATGACTGACATATATCAGTATTAGCATGTAATTGAATGATGACATACGAAGTATAATAAATTGAACACTATTTCAAATAAACAACCCGACTAATGCTTTTATTGTAAAGTAATTTCAAATATTTAATCAAAAAAGAAACCTCTAAAGCTGGGAACTTTATAATTTAAGTCATTACAAAAGTTTAGGAGACCCATTGAAAAGCTATCTATTTCGATTACTCCCGGGTGGGGCACAAGCAACCCCATGATAATGTATGAGACTTTCGCAGAGAGCCGTTTGATTGTGTTGAGAGGGGTGAATCGAAAGGAAAGTATTTCTTGAAGATTGCTTTTTGATTGAGGAGCGTGAGTTCAGAAATTTTTGCAACTTAAGCGACTAACTCGATTGGTGCTGTAGTTAGCGGCCATAACTGTTGCAACGAGGGTCGTGGGTTCGATTGCCCCATCAAGTATACATTGTGTTTTTTTTTATTGCTTAGGTGGGTGGACGATCTAACAGCCACCTGGTGTTAAGTAGTTACTGAAGCCCATAGACATCTACAACGTAAATGCGCCACCCACCTTGAGATCTAAGGTCTCAGTATAGTTACAACGGCTACCCTACCCTTCAAACCGAAATACATTACTGCTTCACAGCAGAAATAGGGTGGTGGTACCTACACATGCGGACTCACAAGAGGTCGTACTACCAGTAATTACGCAAATTATAATTTTGCGGGTTTGATTTTTATTACACGATGTTATTCCTTCACCGTGGAAGTCAATCGTGAGCATTTGTTGAGTACGTATTTCATTAGAAAAATTGGTACCCGCCTGCGGGATTCGAACACCGTTGCATCGATACGAATGCACCGGACGTCTTATCCTTTAGGCCACGACGACTTTAACTTCGTGTGATGAACAAGTTTGCTTTCTCTTTATCTTGGTGTTTATTATCTGTATATGTATTTATTTAAACGTTATTACATTTGTCGGTCTCTGGTAACCAAAACACAGGGAATTTTAAATTAGGGCCATATGACAGTGTGTGTGGTTCCCAGTTATTTATATTCCTGCGGAGTATGTGGGGCTGTTCCGCCTATATAGGTATCACTATAGATTGAACGGTGGTTTAACGAATACAATATTTTTGTATATGAAACTGTTTGTCTACTGCAAGCAAATACGCAGCTAACACGAGGAATGAGATCCCCCCCTTCAAAACGAACCGACTTAAGGCAAACATCCAGTACGGCGATACTCAGACGAACGATCTTAAGGCTTTAAGCCGTTCCAAAAACCTCCTCATCCGCCAGAGTTGAAACTGAGCACTTATTTCTAAAATTGTAATCTTACTACACACGTTATTCTCATAGAGTGCCTTAAACACGATATTCTTTATGCTCAAAATATAATTGGGTAAACAAACAAGGGAATATCTCAAATTAGCGACGAGTTTTAAAAGAATAATGCAAAATTCTACAGCACGGATTGTATTTCTACGAATTTCCTCGTCATTTTTATATTCGAGTTTCAGCGCCAGTTGCTGAAGGCTGACTATAATTCAACTATTCTTGTGAAAGAACAAGGGCGTAGCTGAAAAACTTTCAAAATAATTGTTACAGTGAAGATTTTCACGACAAATCTATACATTAATACGTGAAGCAAAAACTTTGTATCCCTTTTTACGAAATTTGCGCTGACGGAGGAGTATGAAATTTTCCACACTTATAGAGAATATAGAAAAGAAGTGCACAATGCTAATATTTTTTTAAAATAATGCATAAAAGATACATTAAATCAATAAAGAAAACATTACACACACTACATACCATGTATTTGACGCACACACGCATGCATACTATTAAAATTTATTGTCAAACTTTTGTTCTTGACGTCTGTTGTCAAATTGAGAATAGATTAAATATTGTTTGTCTTTGTTAATATTTTTATAGTGTAGTTTTGGCGAAATTTGTGATTATAGAAGTATAAAATACAATCATAATAGTGTACAAACTTACAATTACAATTAATTATAGTCGAATTTCGACTACTGCGGGACCTCTAGTTTATTTAAGTACCCGAATTCGTAGACATGACTGAGCTAATTTTGCCTCCTTTCTTTTCCACTCCACTCTACAAGCAGAATCGTTAACTGCTCTATTTTTTTTTTGCTAAGATGGATGGACGAGCTCATGGCTCACCTGGTGTTGAGTGATTAACGGAGCCCATAGACATCTACAACGTAAATGCCACCACCTACCTTATGAGTTCTAAGCTCTCAGTTTTTACAGTACTACGACTGCCCCATCCTTCAAACCTACCCGTGCGGACTCACCAGACGGTAGGACCAGTAAGTATATCAAAAGTACATAAATATGTAAAGCATGATGACATAAATTGAAACTTTCCCCAATCTACTTAAGAAAGTTTCATTTAATATTTGAAACTTAATGCTCCTAGACTTCCATTCTTCATTGGAATTAATCTCGAACGAGACTTTACCTCGAGAAAAGTTTAAAAGTTTCATGAGACATTTAAATACGAAATGAAGTTGATATTTGAAAGAAAGAAAAAAACGAATTCTACATTATTGTTTACTAGCGACCCGCCCTCGCTTCGCTTCGGAAACTGTAATTTATTCTCATTTTTCCACTATTTAATGGATGCTATTATACATATAAACCTTCCTCTTCCATCACTCTATCTATTACAAAAAACTGCATCAAAATCCGTTGCGTAGTTTTAAAGATTTAAGCATACATAGGGATATAGGGACAGAGAAAGCGACTTTGTCTTAATAATTTATTGTACCGAAATACAAATATATAAATTAATTACTTTAAAACGAGCGTATAGTTTACATATCGACGCTTGAAAGTCAAACGTGACTAAGCGACAATGCGTGAACTTTACAGTAGACGAATTTAAAGTTGAAATACCTGAAAACAAAATTTATTCTAACGAATCTAGCTGTAGTAGAATCTAGCTAGTAGCTGTAGGATTGAAATTATTTTAATAGACCTAGAAATATATTTTTATTGCGCATCGAATATGGTTATTGCCTATCATTTATGTACAAAGCAGTTATCGTCGCTTAGTCACGTTTGCCTTTCAAGCGTCAATATGTTTCTTTTAATCCGAGTGGATGGATAGAACTCACCTAATGAGAAGAGGTATCCGCCGAGCGCTATGAGAACGAGTTTAAACAATAACAGGTCATAATGCTTACAGAATACCGTTCATTTTGAAGACAGATGGTACACAGCAAATATAATCTTAAGAAAGTTGATGAACCTAGTGGTTTTAGGCAATAAGGATATTCTGCGTCGGTGGCGCGTTTTGCTGTAGTAAAGGCTTCGTCAAACAGAACGCGTAATTAGCGCGCGTCAGAGCGCTACGCTATGACGCCGAGATGTGTTGTACTACTACGGTAGTATAGGTATAGGCGCTATAGCGCTGGCGCTCTGTTTGACGGTATGATACCGTAGTAGTACAACACATCCCGGCGTCATAACGCGGCGTTAGTTTAGCGCACTGACGCGCGCTAAGTACGCATTCTGTTTGACGAAGGCTTTAAACAAACGATGTAATGTCGAGTTTACTGTAACAATTAAGATTAAGTAAACGAAGACCAAAAACCGACGAAAATTTCTAATTATATCCTTATCGTTGTGGATCCCAAGGATCTTAGTGGACGTCATAAACGTTAGCAAGGATGTTCCGCAGTTGCCACTGCGTAAAATGTCAGCTAGAATTAATGAGAAACCCGTTTCTACTTAAGTAAGTAAACACTATTGTATTATTTGTAGCGTCGCCATTGCCTTTACTAGTAAAAGGTATTATGAAAATACTGCTTTGTTCTGATATCGAGAAAACCTTCGTATGGTTATATTTAGAGATGTTATTATCTTACAAAGAGAGTGCTTGCTGTACATCAGATCCGACCCACTCATTCCCTGTGGATCATTACGTTCAATGTAAGAGGATACTTGCTAACACATTTCTAAGAACAATGTCATTTGTGTGTTGTTCTTCATAAATATTTTTATTATTATCTTTACTGGTGGTAGGACTTCTTGTGAGTCCGCACGGATAGCTACGACCACCCTGCCTATTTCTGCTGTGAAGCAGTAATGTGTTTCGGTTTGGAGGGTGGAGCAGCCGTTGTAACTATACTGAGACCTTAGAACTTATATCTCAAGATGCGTGGCGCATTTACGTTGTAGATGTCTATGGGCTCCAGTAACCACTTAACACCAGGTGGGCTGTAAGCCCACCCATCTAAGTAATAAAAAAAACGCATAAACTCAAAATTTTACAGTAATTAGTTTAGCCTGAAAAATAACTTTGGAACACGAAGTCGAAATTTCGATTTTATTGGACTCGCTGCAGATTCAAAAATGAAACCGAATATTCAATATTAATAGATTCTCAAAATTGCTTTTTACTTGCCTCTTGCGATGCTGTGACCGGTTATTATAAGTGCGCACACCCGTTTGTCGAATGGTAATGGTACATTTAAAAAAATGATGCCTGGTGTGCCTTCATTTTTCAACCTTAAGTCAAATTTATCTTGTAATAGGGAATGCTGTGTATCAGAGAAACGATCTCTTCACTTCACCATTTTTGTATATGTTTTAAATTATATATAAAAAAAACCTTCAGTAAGAATAAAATATAAGATAGTTAATATATTACTGCCATCTAAAGGAGCAATGAGAAAATAATAACAAGCCATCTAGTGGCCGACGCCTCTAAACAGAATGTGTATAAGAGAAACGGTCTAGCACGCTTTCTCCCTCTCTCCAAGTCAAGTGGTTCGCGAGACGCTCTATCTATTTTCTCACTCTCGCTTGTCCTAAATTGTATCTTTTCTCTCTAGCCGTAACGAATCTGTCACGAATTTAATTTTACTCTCAACGCGCTGAAAGATGTTTCGCTTCAAAAACCTACCCTGATTATCAGCAACAACTTAATATGGAATGGAAACGGCACAGCCAGCCTGGATCTCCTGGTGCTCTTCTGGGACGTGACGTGGATCCTCTTCCAAAATTTTAACCGTTACTGCTCTCGAACGCGCGCGACCTCTCATTTCGGTGCGCAGTGCCGCAACCTCTAACTCTAACCTACTCATCTGCTTATTCATCTCTTCGCCCGCTGTTCCCGATGTTCCTGCTACCGCTTTTTCCGATACGGCTGAAATTTCTCCAGTTCTGCTGTACTCGATGATTTTTCCGCCATGACTGCCAGGTTTTCTAATGTCTGGTTTTCGCACACAGCTATAACTGCTCGAACTGATGACGGCATCCTGGACATCCACAACCGGATAAAACTGTGACCATGATACGAACGTATAAGCACGTAATGTAAATTTGCGTCGGTACTGGTTTAGTGCAACTACCGCCATGTTGCCTGTTTCTATTACAGCCGTGCGTTTCAATTTGGAAGGCAGCCCTTACATAGTTGAAGCTTCGATCTCATTGTCTTAAGTTGGGTGCCAATATAACGCCATCATATTTTTGAGCTCCGATAAAAAAATCAAGCAAACACACAAACCTACCAAAAACTATTTTTACATAATTTTTTTTATAACAGCTAAGAGGCAAACTAGCAAGACGGGTCACCTGATGGTAAGTGATTCACCGCCGCCCACGGTCACCAGCGACGCCAGTGCGTTGCCACCTACACAAAAAACAAAAACTCAGTTATTCCTTTTCCAATTATCTGTAAATACCTTAAATATTATTGGAGCCTGTAAATACCTTAAATATTATTGGAGCATCTCAGTAGAAATGCTTTTGCTTCGAATCTAATTGATTTCAAAACCTCTAACCTTTTTTCTTGAGCGAAATTCACTTTTATCTGCAATAAATATTTAGGGTTATTTTTTGTGTTTAGGTTAAGTAATTGATTTTTGAGACAATTGGACTAACAAGTGTTCAATTTTAAATAAAGTTAATTTTCTGATTGTGATATTGTTAGAAGTGGAGTATCTGATTAGTTTGCTACCGAAGAAGGTAAGGTGAAATTCACGCTGGCAGACATCTAAATTTTTTTATTTTTATGATTGAAGGTTTCCTCCTGGTGGCCCAGGGGCCTTTTCAGTTTCACCAGGACAGGTGAGCAAAGGCTCAGCCACGAGGGTTGGGATTAGCTAACAGCTGCCCGACCGCCTCCGAAGGAGACCTAAAAACTCGAGAGCAGCTGCTTCGCGAATGAATCTACTACCGGATCGGAATCGAGAGCCGCTGAAAAGATTTGGCAAAAAACTCAGCAGGCTTATGCATGGGTTAGGTCCCTAAATCTTATAGTAACGCCATTGAGCTGTATAATGACGAATACCAATTACTTCAACTCTTTAAATGATCAATCATTAAAAAAAGCAGTATATTCTCCGTATAGTATTTTTCTTTAGTCTGGGTGCTTATTATCTATATATCTATAGATATATATTCAAGCATATATAAGTATGTATGTTAATCTCTGGTACTAATAACACAGGAATTCCTAATTTGGGGCCAGAAGAACTTATTTTATTTTTTTATTTTACTTTATTAAAACTACTTTTACGGATTTGTAACTAATCATATTATTTCATGCCTTTCGAATACGTAAAATAGCTGCGACGACAGTCGTATTATTAAAGATAATTTGCCGAAAATGAAAGCAAACATAGCTCGAAAGAATTTGTGCCAAAAAAAAATTTCTTCTTAAACAAACAAAATCGTGAACAAAAATTAGTTAAAGAACAAAAAGTTAAGCCTCCTGAAGCAATTTGCCGTATTTAATTGAGTCTCCAGTTCGAAATTCAGATTACGAATTACTTATTTTACTGTTGAACTATGTTATATTATTACTTTGGACAACAAATGGAATTGATGAAGTAAGTGCTGTAGTTCTACAACCTACAATTGTTTTAGATTCTTTTTTTTCTGATTTTGTATTATCTCTTATAAAAGTAAACTTATGATTTTTTCTTCACGTGGGTCCTTCGGCCAAAATTTTATTCGAAGTGCCAAAAGCTACCAAGCATACAGCTTTTTTTGGTACTGGTGATAGCCTTATTATGATCATGTACCTGCTACCATTTTATTTCTCACTCGAAACAACAAAGTATGGTGGGATTGATATTATTGGAAATGGTATAGTAAATATTTGATTTCATGGTTACTGATTTATTTTGTAGATTATAATGATTATAATTATTTTTGTAGCTACAACTATAAAAATGTAAGATTACATACACCCTCAAATCATTTGTTGAGTTTGTATACTCTATTAGTATAATCTTTGATCATTGCACTTTTCCCTCCATTTTTGCTGTCAAAACCCCTCTAACGATTTTATTTGTGTCTCATTATAGTAAAGTTTAATAAATTCTACAAATTAAAAAAGTTATTATTTAAAATACGACTTAAAGTGGGTGAACAAACAGTATTATAAATATTATATTCAGCATAAGTATAGCCCGATGCGTTGCTAAAGTTCGTTCAAATAGGAACATAAATAAGAGCAAAACTTAGGAACCAAATAAGGAAGCATGTTTAAAATTATGTAATCAGTTAAGAACTGAATGAGCACAGTTTGTTTGGCGCCAAGGTGTCTACGATGGCTCAACTGTATTCTCCAGAGTGGAGGAGAACGGGGGAGCTCAGTATTTAGTCCATTCCAGGATATTTGTTCCAGTAGGGTATCGCAATAGATTTCGCTGCTACAATGAAGTTCGAGAAGTTTTTGCCTAAGTAAGATTTCCTCCAGGACGAATCATGCAAGGTTATAATATTTCGCTAATTAAGGTCATTCGGTGTACTGCAATAAACTTCTGTCCCAAAGCAGTATCTTACGTCTGTCATGATCGTGTTTGTAACTTTGACCTTTAGAGTAAGTTTTTACTCAAGCTTTCTAAGAACGTCGTCATTGTTGAGAAGCTTTTTATCCGATTTTTGCGAATATATGGTCTATGATTCGGCTTTAACAATTTTTTCTATTTCATATATTGGTAATAGTCACAGCGAGTAATGCAGGGATTCTCAAAGCCTTTAAGCTTACACGCAAACCTCTAAGTTCTAAGCACTAAGCGAATACTTATGTAGAAATCCCTGCAACGACTCCCTCGGGGAATATGAAGCACACGAGTATAGCAGTGCATTTAGTTAAATTGAAAACCCTGTAGAGGCTGCCTGTCTTGACAGAATGTAAACTTTAATCTTTTAGAAATCTGACTTAGTAATATGGGTACATACTGCATTATTTATAGAGATTTTTTCGTTGGAATTTAGAAAATAAAGACTGTAAATTTATTCTTACTTGTGGTCCCGCAGTAGTCGGAATTCGGCTATAATTAATTAAAATTATAAATTTGAACATTATTAAGGTTCTATTGTCAAAGATTACTATACTTCTTTATTCATAGATTTCGCCAAGACTACACTTTAGTTAAATATTAATAAAAACAAACAATATTTAGTCTACTCTCAATTTGACCACAGACTAAGAAAATTTTGACATTAAACAAATAGTATGCATGCTTATATGTATGTGTGTGTGTGTCAAATACATGGTAGTGTGTCTAATGTTTTTTTTTTATTGATTTAATGTATGTTTTATGCATAAATTAAAAATATATTAACATTCTCACTTCTTCTCTATATTCTCTATAAGTGAGGGAAATGTCATACTCCTTTCCCCGCGCAATTTTCGTAAAAAGGGATACAAAGTTTTTGCTTCACGTATTAATATATAGAGTAGCCAATTTACGGCATTCATAAGGTAGTCATGAACCTTTAGTCAGGTTCAAAGAACGAAGCTGTCGTTATACATTTGAGACTTCGATCTCATGTCTTAAGGTAGAATTCGTATTGGCAGGTCTATGGGCTCCGGTAACCATTTAAAGTAGGCCGTGAGGTCATCTTCGCATTTAAACCATTATTAAGGGAGCAAGGTAGGGTGATAATAAAATCTAAATGCCAAGTAGGGATAATGAGGCGTGTTAGTATGTGAATAATGTATTATCTATATATTAATACGTGAAGCAAAAACTTGGTATCCCTTTTTACGAAAATTGCGCGGACGGAGGAGTATGAAATATTCCACACTTATAGAGAATATAGAGAAGAAGTGCACAATGCTAATATTTTTTTTAAATAACGCATAAAAGATACATTAAATCAATAAAGAAAACATTACACACACTACATACCATGCATACTATTTATTGTCAATCTTTTGTTCTTGACGTCTATTGTCAAATTGAGATTAAATATTGTTTGTCTTTGTTAATATTTTTTATAGTGTAGTCTTGGCGAAATTTGTGATTATAGAAGTATAAAATACAATCATAATAGTGTACAAACTTACAATTCTAATTAATTATAGTCGGATTTCGACTACTGCGGGACCTCTAGTCAATACAAATCCATGACTGCGTGCTTGACGACCTGATAGATAGTGTAATTTATGTTGGTTCGTAGGTTGGTGGAATGCACTAATAGAGGTTTTTTGTGAGAAAAATGTTTATTATCTATAGTGACGTGGGATGACAAAAACTTTAGTGGTTAGGAAGCGCGCGGCGTTCGTTAATTTGGTAACAGCACTGACTTCGTTCGCCTCAGGTCACCGGTCCGAGGCCCCCTCACCTCTCGTTGAACCCCGCGCACTCCCTCTTACAAATCTTGTTAATTTAAAACTAAGCTAAAACTTTTGTTACACCATACAAACAAAAATACACCTAATATACCAATCATAGCAAATTTATATTTAACGTATCGCTAACAGATAGATAGCATTACAATTATTTTACAACCTTACAGTGGTAGCTAGCACTCCCACGATACGATCACAAGACAAAACTAAACAAGAACTTTACAATCTCGCGTAATCTCCGCGTTATTTCGAAGTGTTGCTAGAACGGACACTATCGTCGAAGTTTTTAGCTTAGTTTCAAAACTCCGCAAGTATTGTCAGATAACGGAATTGGTCCCTTGTTATTTTTTCATCCTTGTACAAGAAATCAGTGTGTCATTTCCGATTACCCTTAATATTTTTTTGTATGTAAGAGCTTTTTTTTTATTGCTTAGATGGGTGGACGAGCTCACAGCCCACCTGATGTTAAATGGTTACTGGAGCCCATAGACAACTACAACGTAAATGCGTCACCCACCTTGAGATATAAGTTCTAAGGCCTCAGTATAATTACAACGGCTGCCCCACCCTTAAAGCCGAGACGCATTACTGCTTCACGGCAGAAATAGGCAGGGTGGTGGTACCTATCCATGCGGACTCCCAAGAGGTCCTACCACCAGTGATTACGCAAATTATAATTTTGCGGGTTTGATTTTTATTACACGATGCTATTCCTTCACCGTGGAAGTCAATCGTGAACATTTGTTGAGTACGTATTTCATTAGAAAAACTGGTACCCGCCTGAGATTCTAACACCGGTGCGTCGCTCAACACGAATGCACCGGACATCTAATCCTTTAGGACACGACGACTTCTGACGACACCTGCATTCCAATATATTATCCAACGTATAAAAATATATCATATTTATTCACAAATTTCGTCTCAGTATACGTTCAGGCTTAGATTGTGCGGTGTCAAAAATTCAAAAAACTGTTAGATTAAAACCGACGGCATCTAATAAATAAAATTAAATGGCGCCATTGATGGCATACTCACAACTCGAAGAACCTGGCTGTTTTACAAACGCTCAAACCGGTCAGACCCCGGACTGCTTATCTTATAAACAGTCATACTTATCCTCGTCCTTAATTAATTTCACAAATATTACCTATACAACAGAGGGATTTCAGTACGGTAGCCAGGAACCCCACTTTTGCTAAAAAAAAAAACAAAGATTATTTACGCTAAGCCATTTCCCCTAAATTGACAAACCGACGTAAAATCGTATCCCGTCATAACGATGTTCTATAAGGAAAAATAGAAACGTTTATCTCCAAAGCAAATTTCTCCATTTTGCTTCCAATTATAATGAGAGAGGAAAGCATAAACACACCTAATCCTTTTTCCAATTTATTCCCCTTACGAACTGTTTTATGAAGTTGCGGTGATGGCTGTGTAAAATTAACCTCATAAAATGTCATTTTGTTAGTGAGTTTCGGTGTACAAAGACTCATTTTCTAGTTTTGTCAGGATTACTTCCTTTTTTGGTCTGGAGAAAAATGCGGCTTTTTGCCTACGGAGAATGCTAAATAAAGACATATCAGAGAGAGGAGAATATTCTCTGCTATATCCCACCACCTACTTCTGTAGGGGGTGCACTTGGAAAAGCCGAACACTGCTCGCCACGACTCCAGAACCACCTGGCTACGATATTTGGAAGCGACAGGTCAAAGGCGTACAGTATGTGTTACAAGGGCACGACGCGACCCCTCCCATACAAGGCAGACCGCGATCACCTGCTCTATCACGACTAACGTTATTTCTCGGCAGAAGTAGACACGACTTTGATACCCCAAGCAATTTCCAAATCCCCAACTACCCCTGCATTTGATACCAATAAATAGAGGATGAGATATGAACCCTCGAGCCCAATAAATTTTTGGCCACTAGCCTTACAAAACAATGTTATTATAAAAGCATTCTTTGTTAAATCGCCATCGTGATACCACGTTATTGATGACATAGCGTTTATCTCATAATTTTAGCGGCGTTTTTCCGCACGTTTCCCACGGTTATTGGTTCCTATGATTAATGGGATGTGGTAAACCCATGGTTTAACGTTGTATTAAATCAAGAGGGTACTTTTGCTATCGAAAGCCATTAGAAGCACTTGACGTGAAAAAGATACCCCTCATTGATACTTACCATGTCAAACATAGTTAAGTCCCTTCCGAATGTCCCATAAACGATTTGATCGATGTGGTAATAGCGGATTTCCAAACTGTCGGGTCTAAAGGATAAGACACCCATTACACTCGTATCGAGTAATGAGAGAGTACCCGCGGTAATCAGGTTTTTTTTAATTGCTTATGTGGGTGGACGAGCTCACAGTCCACCTGGTGTGAAGTGGTTACTGGAGCCCATAGACATCTACGACGTAAATGCGCCACCCACCTTGAGATATAAGTTCTAAGGTCAAGTATAGTTACAACGGCTGCCCTCTCCAACACTACATGACGTCCACAACTGCTCTATCAAGAGTGAAACAATTGAGGAGCAGAAAAACTTCTGCAGCGAAGCAGTCATCTATCCGATTTGAAGGATGGAATAGCCGTTTTACAAAACATTAAATTGGTGGACCTCAAAATGTGTGAGGGTTAATACCACCACATTCAACCGTCTACGCGACAAATAAAAAACAATTACTGTTGTTGTTGTAGTAGATGTCGTTAGAGCTTATAATAGACACCGTCCTAACATTATTTCTGTCGCGAATGATTGCCTAGTTCAACTCTGAAAGACAGGGAGGAAATTGTAACAATTAAATTGGCGTTCGACTACAATCAAGCATGTCCTAGAAATATCTGAATTATAAAATTGATAAAATTGATTTACGTAAATTCACGGAAGATAACAACAAAAAATTATAATTCCACATCTCAGAATAAACACCCACGCGCTGCGTCCTACACTAAAAAATGATGTCTGGAAAAGTATAAAAACCTACTCAACATCAGCCATTCGAAACCGACCTTTATTACGAGAGACTCAAAGCGTTCCTTTATGAGACGTTGAGTGTCCGAGCTTATTAAATTGAAATGTCAAGCAGTAGCAGCAAAGTTGACAGTAAATATAATAGCCCGGACTCCTTACACAGACGAGTAAATTCACTAATAAAATAAACAGTGTCGCCATCTGTTTGTTTTCCATTTGTGTAAATAATAAAAAGAAAATTGTACTAAGTATAATCCAGAAAAAGAGTGGTTGTCAATCATTCTTTAGTTTATAAATTAAATCACATTCTGAAAAGTTCGTTTTACTAATATTTTATGTGTAACACGTAATGTATGAACAGTTGCTACGCGTCATCTACTAGTATAACAGTTCATGGCAGATACTCACGATAAGCTTATAAAATGATTAAAAAAATGCTGTTAGTCTTTTTTTTTATTGCTTAGATGGGTGGACGAGCTCACAGCCCACCTGGTGTTAAGTGGTTACTGGAGCCCATAGACATCTACAACGTAAATGCGCCACCCACCTTGAGATATAAGTTCTAAGGTCTCAAGTATAGTTACAACGGCTGCCCCACCCTTCAAACCGAAACGCATCACTGCTTCACGGCAGAAATAGGCAGGGCGGTGGTATCTACCCGCGCGGACTCACAAGCGGTCCTACCACCAGTAAAAGTAAAGTCGTCTACGTATACCCTTTAAATCTTACCATATTATTAATTGTGCTCAATGTAACACAAATTAAAATCAGCTGACGCGTAATTTTACTGCTAACGTCAGGATTGGTAGGCTAACTGGAAAAAAAAGGTTAACTTTTCTATAATCATGAACCAAATAGACATGGTGATAATACTGACCTGTCTAGACTCATAATTAGCTTCACTACATTATTTTTTATTTCGCAGACTTTCATTTTATTTTTTCATTATTCAAATCATACGGGAATGCGTGACTTTAATTTTAAATCTACTATTAGAAATTCATTTATTCAAAACATTAGCGAATTAGCAATTGTACTTTAACTACTGGTTTATTTATCAGCATGAAGCATTAAAAAATCGTAATTAATTAATATGAAAAAATACTTGCTCTATCTAAAAGAAGCGACTTCTTCGTTATGCAACACTAACTTAACGATTTTCAACTAAAAAAACATCATCAATAAAAACAAGCACATACATTTTCCACATGCAACCTTCGTTTAAACTTTTAATCCGCAAAAAGCTAACTTTCGCATCGAAATCCCGAACAAATGGAGCCCGAGCTTTTCATTTAATAATAACGAAGCTTACACAGGCTTTGTAAACACAAAACGAATCGGATGTGTAGTTAGTTTTTTTTTTTTTTTTTTTCCTACCTAAGCTGATAGCCCTAGCGGCTATTTCAGCGTAGCCTTAACTTTAGTAGGTGAGCTCACGGGGCTCAAACCTGACGATGTTGCTAACACGAACCCTAGCAAGAGTCGTGCTTCGCAGAATCTACCACCGGATCGGAAACGCGACCCACTGAGAAGATCCGGCGAGAAACTCAGTGGGCTGTGTCTGAGAGTTAATTTACTCGTCGAGCCCTTCGTCGCAAGCGACGGGTTCGACGAGAACGGTGACCGGTGCTTGAAGTACCTAAAAGCACCGTTAGTGGATCAGGAGGATCCGAGATGACGTGTTTAGGGCGACGTCGACTGCTTTCCATTCTGTCCGCAGGATCGGGAATGTAGTTACCGGCGGCCACGATGAGAGGGTTCTCGTGTCGTGCCGCTTTATCGAAGTGGCGCATGGACGCCGACTGCAGATACTTACTGATGGACTCTAAGTCCAGGTCGTCATGGAGGTCGACGTTCCTGACGAACCACGGGGCTCCGACGGCTATCCTGCAAAAACGGGATTGAATAATTTGAAAGGATTTTAAGTGTATGCGGGCCGCGTGAGCGAACACTACACTTGCATAGGTCATGACGGGGCGTATGCAAGTTTTGTAGAGTGTCACCTTATTTCTAAGGGACATTTTACTTCGCCTACATATCATCGGGTAGAGACGTCCTAGAATGAAGGCGGCACGGTCGCGTACCGTCTTGATGTGGGGGCGGAATGTCATCCTACTGTCGAGGGTGACGCCTAAATATTTGACCTTCGGGGCCCACGGTATGGGCTGGTCGTACATCGTGATTGGGCGAACGGCGGGGGCGGGGGTGTTGACGCGCCTAGTCGGGAGAGGGATGCTCAGCGTGGTGTTCGGAGGGCGACCCCTTTTGAAGAGCACCGCTGTGCTTTTCGTGGGGTTAATGTCGATGCGCCACTTCCGGAACCACTGTCCCATGGTGGTAGCTGCGGTCTGAAGTCGTCGATGAAGCAACGCCTTCTTCCTACACGAGTAGTAGATGGCGGTGTCATCGGCGAAGAGCGCCAGATGGGTCTCCGGAGACCGGGGTATATCGTTGATATACAAACTGAATAGTAACGGGGAGAGGGCGGAGCCTTGCGGGACTCCGGCTGTGACGTGACGGGGCCGGGAACGCGTTCCCTCGACTCGATATCGGAACGAACGGTTCGACAAGTAGTCTCGTATGATGAGCACGAGTCTGTCTGGCACTCCCATGTTATACAGTTTGTATATCAAACCGTTGTGCCAGACTTTGTCGAACGCCTTCGCTATATCGAAGAAGAGGGCTCCTGTCGGAATGGGTTTCCGCCTGTTCAGCCCTAGTAAGATGTGCTCCGTGAGGCGGTGCACTTGATGGACGCACGAGTGTCTGGCGCGGAATCCAAACTGCTCGTCTATAAGAATTTTATTCGCGGATACGAAGTCCCAGAGGCGTTTACGAAGGAGCCGTTCGTATAGTTTGCCTATCGCCGGGAGGAGACTGATGGGGCGGTAACTCGCGGTTTCGTTCTTCGGTTTGCCCGGCTTGTGTATGCCGATAACGTCCGCTTCTTTCCACGCCGCGGGAAAGATGCAGTTCGTCATAGCAGCATTTAATATGGTGGCCAACATCGTTATCAGTTGGGCTGGTAACAGTTTAAGCGCGCGGTTGCGGATGCCGTCGGAGCCGGGAGCTTTCCGTGGTTGTAGGCTATCGATCGCCTCCTTGACCTCGGAAGTGGTAATGGGGGGTAACGCGTCCGAGGGCGGCAGGGAAGCTCTGCGCTCGACCTCCCTGTCGACGAACTCGGTGTGTTCGGGGTCCGCGTGTTGAGTGCTGGTGGTGCACTGCTCTTGCAGTGCATCGGCCAGCAACTCTGCCTTGTCATCGTCATCGTAAGCCGGTGGTTGGCCTGAGGGGCGTACGAGAGGCGGCATAGTGGCTATAGTTTCGGACTTGAGGGTCCTAGCTAGTTGCCAGTATGCTTGGTGAGTGGGCGCGAGTTCTTCTAAATAACTATCCCAGTTTTCGTTTCGGGCGTCGCTTAAGCGGGATTTGACCTCCCGCTGTAAGCGACGCATCCGAGTCCGGTTTGAATCCGTGGGATATCGATCGTAGGCCCGGATTGCCGCGTTTCTAATTCTAACTAGGTCCCTAAGTTCGGGGGAAAGTCTGATGCGGTGGAAGCAGTCCTCCACATCGACTTGTTTCGAGGATCTTATGATCGCCGTCGAGACGTGATCAGTGAAGATGTTTATGGATTCGACGGTATCCTCGGGGGATGGAGTTGAATCCGGGCCGCAAGGGAGGATTGGTGGAGCGGTGTCAGCTAAGCACGTGCCCAGCTTCTTCCAATCCACCATGGTCCTCGTATCTGGTTCGCGGTTGAGTGGGCGACCGAGCTGCATGACGACAGGTCGGTGGTCTGAGTCGAGTTCTGACATTGCCTCGATGGAGCGTAAGCGCAGAGTTACGTTCCTCAGCAGTGCCAGATCTATTGTGCTCGGACGACGCGCGGCGTTGTACGGATAGCACGTGGGGGTCGGGGGGTTGAATACTTCGAATGTGAGGTCGTCTATGAACGCGTCGAGACGCCTACCGTTCACATTCGTGCGATGGCAGTTCCACCTAGTGTGGTGGCAATTTAAATCGCCTGCCAGGATGACCGCGTCCCCCATACCGAACAGTGTCTCGAGGTCACTGCTCAGGAGGGGTTTGTCAGGGGGGAGATAAACGGATGCGATGACGATCGGCTGGTGTCCCGTCAGCGCGATGCGGCACACTGACGCCTCGATATGTAAGAGCGAGGGAGTATCGAGAGGGACGCAGTGCAGGGCCCTCCTATAGTAAATGACAGTCCCGCCCTTGCGGGCGGAGAGTCTGTCATTCCTAACCATGACGTAGTTCGCGACTTTGGGGTCGCGACGCGAGGGCTTTAGGAAGGTCTCCTGCACCAGAAGGATGTCGATGAGATTATCGCGGAGAAACTCATATACTTGATCGCGCTGACGCGCGAGTCCGTTAGCATTATAAAATGCTAACTTTATAGAACGCGGTTTTTCCCTACCGTTGCACGCCATTGATTACCGGTAATCAAACCAGCGTGCGCTGGACGGACTCGATGACGTCGATGTACTCGAACGTCGCGTTTAGGCGGTCTTCGGCCGTGACCGCTCTGCGCATGGCGTAGGCGAACGCACGCATGCGGTCGATATTTATCGCGGCGATATAATCGCGCACGATTGAGAATTCGTTAACGGCAGGCCGCGCGGGGCCGGGGCGAGGCGCGGGACCGGGCGCGGGGGCGGGGCGCGGCGCGAGCAGGGGCTGGGGTGCCGGTGGCTTTCCTGCCAACGTGAGCGGCAGCGGTTTTGCCCACGCGGAGACGGTGGGCACCGGTGCCGGCACGAAGGCAGGTTTCGGCGCGCGGGGCGCCGAAGTCTTTGGGCCGACGGTTTTTGGAGGCGCGTTGGCCAGACGCTTCCGCGGGGCCTTGGGGCATCCGCGGTAGTTGGCTGTGTGGCCCTGCTTCTGGCAGAGCACACAGCTCGGTGGTTCAGTCGCTGTCTCTTTGACCCGCGAACAGTCGGCTGTCGCGTGGTCGCCGAGGCACTTTACGCACCGCGGGCGCGCGTGGCAGTTGCGCGCGGAGTGGCCGTATAACTGACAGCGGTGGCACTGCCCGGGAGTGCCTTTTTTATATGGGGCCTCGACGGTGACCCCGGATAAGCCGCAAACGGTGCGGAGGCTTGAGGCAATCCGTTTGCCTTCGGCGGTTGGTTCTAACGCGACGAGAACCATATTATATGCGAATTTATCGCGCCCGCTGTGCATTCGGTGCACGCTTACAATCGGGTACGCCTGCCCGATGAGGTCCTCCTTGACCAGCTCGACGTCGAGCTCCTTCGGTACTCCGCGTATTACTACGCGGAGCTCGCGATCCTCCTGGAGCGCATAAGTGTGGAAGCTTATGCGTTCCTTTCGGAGGTGGGCTGTCAGCGCCCTGTGGTCGTCCGGTGAGGCCGTTTTTATTTGAATGCCGTGCGCGATGTTACGCGCATGGATGACGTTTACGTTTTGTGCCTTACAGGCACGGGATACGCGATCCCACGCGGCCTTATCTTGCAAAATTACCGGCGGCGGCGCGGGAATTTTGCGGACGGACGCGGGTTGGGGTCGCGGCGACGGGGTTGCGCGGCGAGGGGAGTCGGGTGAGACCACGACTTTAGGACGCGACGCGTTCGCGGCCTTTGGCTGTTTCGGCGCCGCGGACGGTTCCACGGCGCGGGCGCGTTTTTTCCCGCGCGCGACGGTGGTGAACCCATCGGAGGTTCCGGGTTCGGGGCTGGCGGCCGACTCGAACTCCATTTCCGACTCGGAGTCGGAGCCGGAGCTTGATGCCGCGCAAGACGCGATCGACGCGGGCGCGGGGGTGGGGGGCGACATCGGTGAGTCGGGGATAGTCGCGGCTACTAGGCTAGCTTTGTACGCCCTAAACTTCGACATAATGTCCGGGCAGTACTCTCGAACGAATTTCGCGAACAACGCGGGGTTATCTTCTTCTTCCATCGTAGTTTTGCCCGGGGGGGGCGTCCCCGGGACTTAAGGCACACTCGCCGAAAGGCGAGTCCCCTGAGTAGGAGTTCACCCCTTGTGCTTTACCAGCAACAAAAGGGGGGGAGTGCCTTTGCCGTGAAAACGGCAGTTGGCTGGGGATTGGGGTGGAGTTTGGAAGGTGGGGCCCCACTGGGTTGTGAGTGCCACAACAAGCGGTGATCGCAGTGGGGGTTCAGTCTTTAAAAAGACTATTTTGCTCGCCGAATAATATAAATAAATTTAATAATATGGTATGAGTGAAGATGATAGTGAAGTTGGCGTTTCGAGTGCACAACTCAAGTACAAACTGTTTTTACAACTCAAGGTCGCGACGCCAGCGACAGCGCGTCAAGAATGCACAACAATGCCGCGATCGGTGCGACAACGACAATGTTGGACAACTCGAGACTCACGTTCGCGACGGCAGCGACAATTATTTGCAAAAACGCGTCCGGACTGAACGGCGATGCAATCGGAACTGGTGTAGTTAGAAATCGAATATCAATTTAAATACATCCTAAAATTGAATTAACTTAAATCGTAATATATTATTGAGCCAGGAAGCTCGTTCGTAACCCCGCCCTATCTGGGTTTGAGTTCTACACGGCTCCATCCTCACCAGGCTTCTGTTCAATTTGTAAATTAATTACCATGATCTGGTCACCGCCGGCTGAACTAGCCCTATTGGTTGACACTGCTATTGTCTACCACGGTAATCCTTCATGCGAATATAGAGTTTATAGGACAACAGTACCACAAGTGGCACGTCGATGCTCGTGTGCTCTTTCAAAGGGGCAGTTTGGCACGAATCTCTAGATTTTTACTGGTGGTAGGACCTCTAGTGAGTCCGCACGGGTAGGTACCACCGCCCTGCCTATTTTTGCCGTGAAGCAGTAATGCGTTTCGGTTTGAAGGGTGGGAGAGCCGTTGTAACTATACTGAGACTTTAGAACGTATATGTCAAGGTGGGTGGCGCATTTACGTTGTAAATGTCTATGGGCTCCAGTAAACACTTAACGCCAGATGGGCTGTGAGCTCGTTCAGCCATCTAAGCAATAAAAATAAAAAATCGCAAAGCCGAGGTAGCCCGAAACATGTCTTGTCGGATCCCCCGGATTCACTCTGGGTGCTTTTAGGCCTCTCAAGCACCGGTCACCATCCTCGTCCATTACGATGAAGAGTTCTACGAGCAAACTAACCAATAGACACAGCCCACTGAGTTTCTCGCCGGATCTTCTCAGCGGGTCACGATTCCGATCCTGTGGCAAACTCTGCGAAACACTGCTCTTGTTAGGGCTGGTCTTAGCAAATTCTCTCAGGTTGAGCCCGTGAGCTCACCTACCCATCCAGTCGTCGCTGAAATACTCTCTTAGGCTACCAGCCAATAAGTAGGGAAAAGCTCAAGCAATAATCTCTGGTAAGTCGCGAATTGTAAAAACATCTATCGCAAAAATACATTCGTAAATAACACTTGCAATTGAAAATAGTACTTAGACTAAACACACAGCATTTTAAACAGAACGCAATAAATAAAAACGGGGTCTATAAAGTTTTACTATAATAAAACAGAATACACACTACCTAGGTTCTTATGTCTGAGCGCTTTAAGCACAATTTCGCTTGAATAACGTACGGCTAGGTGTAAGCTTAGGACACTGAAATATTTATGTGTTTTGCGGGAACTTCACCGACGGTTCCAGAGAGAACGGGACGCGTTTATCATAGTCGTGGATGCTAGTCGTGGAGATTAAAGCCAGCCGAGGCAAATATGTTTCGCAATTTAAGTAATAATAACTTACGCTCCTAAAGTCATTAGATACACGTATTTAATCTTAAGAGTTATAATAAACGAATGGTCGGTTCGTTCGTTTGTCGCCTATTTCATATTGTTTAGATTGGTGGACGAGCTCATAGCCCACCTGGTGTTAAGTGGTAACTGGAGCCTATAGACATCTACAACGTAACTGCGCCACCCCCTTGAGATATTAGTTCTAAGGTCTCGAGTATAGTTACAACGGCTGCCCTACGCTTCAAACCGAAACGCATTACTGTTTCACGGCAGAAATAGGGGCAGGGTGGTAGTACCTACCCGCGCGGACTCACAAGAGGTTCTAACACCAGTAAAAATTCTTTTAAAGAAGGCATTGAAAAGAATCACCACTGCCAGTCATGTTCCTCCTCGTTCCATCAATCGCAGTCGTCGTGGCCTAAAGGATTAGACGTCCGTTGCATTCGTGTCGGACGATCCCGCAGGCGGGTACCAATTTTTCTAATGGAATACGTACTTAACAAATGTTCACGATTGACTTCCACGGTGGTAGGACGTTTTCTGAGTCCGCACGGGTAGGTACCACCACCTATTTCTGCCGTGAAGCAGTAATGCCTTTCGGTTTGAAGGGTCGTTATACTGAGACCTTAGAACTCGTATCTCAAGGTAGGTGGAGGCATTTACGTTGTAAATCTCTATGGGCTTCGGTAACCACTTAACACCAGGTGGGTTGTGAGCTCGTCCACCCGTCTATGCAATAAATAAATAATATTTTCTTTTGTTTCTTTTCGAATCACCCATCAAGTCTCTCTCTTAGTCTATGTCTAGTCGCTGTAGCTCGTATGTCCTGTCAAAGATATTGCACGTCACGACTATAAAGAGTAATAGTAGTAGTTTTATTTTTTCAACTTGAAAGGCAAAGGTATCATACCATACAGCCTAATCTTCTATTTTATTTTTATATGAAAAATGGCATGAAATGTCATGAAATGAGATGATATGATATAATATGATATAGGATGAAATATAATCTCAGTAAAATGGTTGTCCTTTACTGAGACTTTTTCGGTGGACTTTTTGGAGGATCCCAAGAAGTTACGTTCAGTGGCTTTGAAGACTATAAAGATATAATAAAAACTACTTATACGATTTAACATCGTGTTTGTTATTGTAATTATATTATTTCCGACGTTTTGAATACTTCACAGGTTTCGTGGTCACGGACTACCACATAGTTTTAATTTTGTCTAAGACTCCCGAAAACCAAAGAATAAACTGGCATTGAAAGATTCCCTTTGAAATGCTGAGAAAAATAATAATTTTCGCAAGTATTTTTCATTTCAAATTTAGGGAGTAAAAAAAAGACATCTAAAGAACGCGCTTAGGGTAACCACGGAATATTTCCTTAGAATTTCAGATGCGAACTCAAACGGCTTTGAGATGTCTGTCAATTATGTAACATTATTTTCAGCAAACAAACCCAAGCAACCTACTGTGTATATGCAAAAAAACGACTTCAAAGAATTACATCGTTCAAAACAAAAACATGTACATAAATTAACCAAGCAATGATTTCGTTATAGCCTAAGAGCTTAGGCATCTCTTCATAACGCCACCTGAGTCTAAATAATGACGAAATTATTCAAAGTCGCGTCGCGCGGGTAAAGATACTTGATGAACGAGAGACCCTTTTTGACTTAATATTGAGTTTATCCTTCTGAGGGGCAAATTTAGATTTATACTGTTACTTAATTAATATCATTTCGTCATTACTTTATAATATACACATAGGTTCGAAGGAGCAATGGCATTAAACCAAAAAGTGGAAATATTTATTAGAGTTCAGGTGAATTTTTTACTAGGAAATACAAGATACCAACATTTCTTCATCGACAACATGAACGATATCGACCTCAGACGCAATGATTTAGTGATATCACATTAATTAATATTATTAATCGGTCGCTGAAGCTAAAACTTTTGCTTGTCTAGTCTTCCACCACTGCCATATAACATCCCCGCAGTGGTTTTGAAAATACGTGCCCGTGAGTTATGTATTGTATGCCACATTTCCTCTCTTATAGCACAAACAGGATTCCGTCTTCATGGAAGACAGCCAATGTCCACCTTACCCCCAAGATGGGTGACCCCCGACCGGTCGTACCCCTCGAATTAACGGCCTATCGCGATACTTTTTATACTTTGATGAATAATAATAAATAGAGTACCTTGAGGCACGTCAGCTGATCATTGACCGACAGTACGGTTTCCGTCACGGTCGCTCAGCTGGCTATCTTGTATATCTTACTCAAAGGCAAGTTGAAATATAGGAGAGCAAGGGCGAACCTCTCGCTGTAAGCCTTGATATTGCGAAGGTCTTCGACAGGGTTTGGCATAGGGCACTTCTGTCAAAGTTGCCAGCTTACGGAATGTTCGAAGGACTCTGCAAATGGATCGCTAGCTTTTAGCATGGGCATTTTGCATTACAGTCATCATTACATTTGCGGCTTTAATATTATAATTATTAACGCTACTGGCGTGCCACAAGGCTTGCTGCTCTCCCCACGTTTTTTATTCTATCATGTCATGCATTGCTACATGAGTGACGACATGACCCGATGTATCGGCACAGGGTTTTTATGGGAGCTTCGTGCTGGAGGACCATCAAAAGTGGAGAACTGTCTGAGGCGGGTCTCTGAGTGGGACAAAATTGATTTGAATGGTCAAAAAAAACTGTAATTCCAACTCCTTTGATCTCACATTCATATGAGGTCGATGGTAGTGTAGATAATATATCGTCATGATAATCGCCTTATCGTAGCCGCCGCTGACTACTCCCCGAATCCTGATCATGCAGGAGCCAGTCACCGTCGACGCCCTAGACACGTCCTTACGGATCCATCAGATCCAATAACCTTTGCACTAGACGCCTTCAGCTCTAGGAGCAGGCTTAGGGACCTCGGTAACCGTACTCGTCGAACTCGACAAAGAGTTCGCCGTGCAACCTAATCCATGAATCAGCTCGCTGAGTTTCTCGCCGGATCTTCTCAGCGGGTCGCGATTCCGATCCGGTAGTAGATTCATTCGCGAAGCAGCTACTCTTGAGTTGTTAGGTATCCTTCGGAGGCGCTCGGGTAGCTGTTAGCAAATCCCACCCCTCCTGACTGAGCCTTTGCTCGCCCACCTGTCCTGGCGAAACTGGAAAGGCCTCCGGGCCACCAGTAATCCTTCAATCACAAAAAAAAAAAAAAAGATAATATAGAGATGTGGTAGTCACTCGATAAAATATGAACCGTGGACTCTTTTTCCCGTAGAAATTAAAATAACAAACATGAACACATCCAGCTCCTAGTCTATTCACAGAGAGCATTATGACAAAGTTGTTCGCCTAATAGAATTATTTCTTACGTGTGTACGACGTGCTTCATATTTAATATTCATTTTGAATTCGTGTAACTTCAAAGAGATTCGTGCAAAATATTATTTTCATATGTCATAATAAAATACTTTTCTGTAAGTTTGTTCTTCCAGGGAAGATTTCCGTTACAGTCACGTCAAAGTACGATAGATGGCGCCCTAGTAGCTTCCGTAACAGATTTCGCCATTGCAATATCCCCTACGACCAGTTAAAATGCAAATTTATCAATATTGCTTGCTGACTTAATTTTACTATACGACGTTGTTCCTTTATCGTGGAACGTGTTCTTGAATACGTGTTAGGTAAAATTGGGACATCCAGTATACGTACTAACTAGTCTGGCCATAAATACTGTTACATAAAAACTTTACTTTTTTTTTTTCAACTTTTTAATTATGTTGAATTTGTAACACGTATTATTTTAAAAACTTCTTTCGATTTTGCGCCATTTCACATATTTTTTCGTGTTCATTATAAAATTATAATATGGAATGGGGTGTTAAAGAAAATAAGATCGCAAAGATCGCCTTGCACAAAGTCGGTATGGAGCGTCGGTCATATTCCAGAGACTTCAAAAGCTTGGTATCAGCCGTATGCTCGTATATCGTAATATCAACAGATACAACAACACTTCGTCTGTCGAAGACCAGAAAAGATCGGCGACGGCATTCTGTTAGAAATACAAAGACATTTAATGCTGTTAAAGCCAAAATTCGTCGAAACCCCATTAGAAAGCAAAAAATCTTGTCGCGAGAAATGAAGATTTTGAGTCTTTAATAAATACTAGCTGTGCCCGCGACTCCGTCCACGTGGAATAGCTATTTTGGGCAGCAGTTTTAGGACATATTTTTTGGTTTATAAACACTGTCATTTGGGTATTTAGCAAAATATAATTTAAAGTAATGCTTCTTTAAACACGACATTAAACGTATAGCCATCGGGGATCAATGCATGCAGATTGCTAGGATTGCTAACATGTGACAGAGCTACATAACCGTGTGACCGAGTTGACTGTGTGAAAAGTTGTTACACTTAGATCTACACCCACAACTTTTAGTGTCTGACCTTGGGCTTTATTTATTATCATCACGAAGCATAGGCTCACTGGAAACGCGATCGGTACTAAGTCGTGCTTCCTGTTCTTATAGTGTCTCCCGAGACCGGGCATGCTTTTGCTGTCCGAAACCTCTGAAAGCTGAGACCGGGCATCGACGGGATTTTGAAATATTCATAAAAAAGTACTATCCCTCACTAACTCTCCTTCTAGTTTCATATCATCTATTTTCTCTATCTCTTACATAAATCTAGTCGTTTTACTACCGTAAATATCTAAAGCAATGAACTAGTTCACACAATATTCAATTACCATATACATATGATTCGTTGTTCGCTATTGTTCGGTAATTTCGTTAGGAAAAGTGTTATTATACATACTTGACTTTTTTTTATTTGTTGCTTAGATGGGTGAACGAGCTCACAGCCCACCTGGTGTTAAGTGGTTACTGAAGCCCATAGACGTCTACAACGCAAATACGCCACCCACCTTGAGATACAAGTTTTAAGGTCTCAGTATAGTTACAACGGCTACTCCACCCTTCAAACCGAAACGCATTACTGCTTCACGGCAGAAATAGGTGGGGTGGTGGTACCTACCCGTGCGGACTCACAAGAGGTCCTACCACCAGTGATTACGCAAACTATAATTTTACGGGTTTCATTTTTATTACACGATGTTATTTCTTCACCGTGGAAGTCAATCGTGAACATTTGTCTAGTACGTATATCATTAGGAAATTGGTACCCGCCTGCGAGATTCGAACATCGGTGCATTGCTACATAGAATGCACCGGACGTCTTATCCTTTAGGCCACGACGACTTCAGACTTGATGAAATTCTGAATTTTATATTTACTTTTGCTTACTTAAGAACCGACTCGGCTTGGCTTCGGTTTCTGGAAACGACGACAGTTACGTAGGAACAAAGTTTCTAAACAAATTGAATCCATATTTTTTTTTTTTTTTCGGGTAGAGGGCCGAACCTCCTACGAGGTCCCCGCGCAAAAGGGGCGCGCGGGGTATGTGAGACTCAACGATCTGCATGGTGTTGTGAGCAGACCGCGGGCCCAAGGATTTTAGGACCCACCCACTAAACGACTCCCCTGCATTCTTACACCCGACGTCCGATCCCCTCCGAGGTCAGAACCCGGAAAACAAATTGAATCCAAATTTATGGATTTTTTTTTATTGCGGGTCGGATGAACAACCTTGCGAGCCCATAGTCTCAGTGGAACATGCACGGCTCATTATAATGGCTAGCTCATCCTTCAAACCGGAATACATGACTGCTTAATGACCGAATTAGGCAGAATAGTGGTAACTACCCGTGTCGGCGTACATTACAGGTGGTAACACGTCTTGTGAGTCTGCGCGGGTAGATACCACCACCCTGCCTATTTCTGCCGTGAAGCAGTAATGTGTTTCGGTTTGAAGGGTGGAGCAGCCGTTGTAATTATACTTGACACCTTAGAACTTATATCTCAAGGTGGGTGGCGCATTTACGTTGTAGATGTCTATGGACTCCAGTAACCACTTAGCACCAGGTGGGCTGTGAGATCGTCCGCCCATCTAAGCAATAAAAAAAGTACACAAAATGAAAATAATAAATTAAATAACACTATGAGCGTTTGTGCATGACTGTACGTATTCTTTAGTTCTATTAAGAGACGCGCCTAATTCAATTGCTCCGTTCAAGTCTAGCTCTGTTCTTGTTGGTGTTAGTTACTAATGTAATTTACGTGATTTTAATATAACATTTTGAGTATTTTACTACTGTTTGTGTTTAGTGTGAAATGAGTGAATAATATAATAAAAATCTAAAAAAAAATTAACGAAGACAAAATCAGTGATCGGACCTTACTAGAATTCGAGATAAATATTAAAATGTTTGTGTACGTGCAATAAAAACATTGGTTGTTATGAAAAGATACATTTCAGTTGAAATCTTGTGTTGGAATTGGTCGATATTACGACTTCTATCACGGCTACTATCGTCTGATTGTCTCAAACACCAAACATGTTTCACAAAAGCATTTCAATTTGCGAATGTATAGAATCGATTAACGAACCCAGATACAGAAGAAAAGAGGAAAACCTAATGGAAGGTAAATCTAATATTATTCTCATCTAGTGTAACTATATATTAAACTGAAAAACGTATACATTACATATGCGACGAATTTCTCCTGTGTTACGGGTACCGGAAACACATAGGATCCTAGATAGGCTTTTTTTTTTTTTTTTTTTTTTTTTTTTTTTTTTTTTTTTTTTTTTTTTTTTTTTTTTTTTTCCTACCTATGCTGATAGCCTTGAGAGGCTATTTCAGCTTCGCCCTAACGTTAGTAGGTGAGCTCGCGGGGCTCAACCGGAGAGTTGCTAACACTGACCCTAGCAAGAGCAGTGCTTCGCAGAATCTACCACCGGATCGGAAACGCGACCCACTGAGAAGATCCGGCGAGAAACTCAGTGGGCTGTGTCTACGGGTTAGTTCGCTCGTCGAGCCCTTCGTCGCAAGCGACGGGTTCGACGAGGACGGTGACCGGTGCTTGTGGTGCCTAAAAGCACCGTTAATGGATCAGGAGGATCCGTAATGACGTGCTTTGGGCGACGTCGACGGTTTACCATTCGGTCTACTGGGTCGGGTATGTAGTTTCCAGCGGCTACGATGAGAGGGTTCTCATGTCGTGCCGCCTTCTCAAAATGGCGCAGCGATGCCGACTGTAGATACTTACTAAGAGAGTCGAGCTCCAGGTCATCGTGGAGATCCACATTCCTAAGGAACCATGGCGCTCCGACGGCTATCCTGCAGAATCGTGATTGAATAACCTGAAGGGATTTCAAGTGAGTGCGGGCTGAGTGAGCGAACACTACGCTTGCATACGTCATGACGGGGCGTATACAAGTTTTGTAGAGAGTTACCTTATTGCGGAGGGACAGTTTGCTTCGACTACAAAGCATTGGATAGAGTCGTCCTAGAATAAACGCGGCGCGGTCGCGTACCGTTTTTATATGGGGACGGAATGTCATCCCTCTGTCGAGGGTGACGCCTAGATATTTGACCTTCGAGACCCACGGAATGGGCTGGCCAAAGAGAGTGATGGGACTAACGGCGGAGGTGTTTGCGCGCCTACTACGGAGTGGGATGCTCGAAGTGATGTTCGGAGGGCGACCCCTTTTGAAGAGCACCGCTGCGCTTTTCGTGGGGTTGATGTCTATTCGCCACTTCCGGAACCACTGTCCCATGGTGGCTACTGCGATCTGGAGTCGTCGATGAAGCAGCGACATCTTCCTACACGAGTAGTAGATAGCCGTGTCATCGGCGAAGAGCGCTAGATGGGTCTCCGGAGACCGGGGTATATCATTGATATACAAACTAAATAATAACGGGGAGAGCGCGGAGCCTTGCGGGACTCCGGCGGTCAGTTGACGGGGACGAGAACGAGTTCCCTCTACTCGATATCGAAACGAACGGTTCGACAAGAAGTCTCGTATGATGAGCACGAGTCTGTCTGGCACTCCCATGTTGTACAGTTTATAAATTAAACCGTTGTGCCAGACTTTGTCGAACGCCTTCGCGATGTCGAAGAAGAGGGCGCCGGTCGGGATTTGTTTACGCCTATTTAGTCCTATCAGAATGTGCTCCGTGAGGCGGTGCACTTGTTGTACGCACGAGTGTTTAGAGCGGAATCCGAACTGTTCGTCTATGAGAATTTTGTTCGCGGTAACAAAATCCCAGAGGCGTTTCCTAAGGAGCCGTTCGTAAATTTTTCCTATCGTCGAGAGGAGACTAATCGGACGGTAACTAGAAGTTTCGTTTGTCGGTTTGCCCGGCTTATGTATACCGATAACGTCCGCTTCTTTCCACACCGCGGGAAAGATGCAGTGCGTCATAGCGGCATTTAAGATTGTAGCCAACATTGCTATCAGTTGGACTGGCAAGAATTTTAGCGCGCGGTTGTGGATGCCGTCGGAGCCGGGTGCCTTCCTAGGTTGGAGGTTGTGGATCGCGTCTCTAACTTCGTCAGTGGTAATGGGGGGTAACGCGTCCGAGGGCGGCAGGGAAGCTCTGCGCTCGACCTCCCTGTCGACTAACTCGGTGTGTTCGGGGTCCGCGTGTTGAGTGCTGGTGGTGCACTGCTCTTGCAGTGCATCGGCCAGCAGCTCAGCCTTGTCATCGTCATCGAATGCCGGTGGTTGGCCTGAAGGGCGTACGAGGGGAGGCATAGTAGCGGTAGTTTCGGATTTGAGAGTCCTAGCTAGTCGCCAGTATGCTTGGTGGGAGGGCGCGAGTTGTTCTAAATAACTATGCCAATTATCGTTACGCGCGTCGCTTAAGCGGGAGTGGACTTCGCGTTGTAGACGACGCATCCGAATCCGGTTTGAATGCGTGGGAAGACGATCGTAGGCCCGGATTGCCGCGTTCCTAACTCTTAAGAGATTCCTAAGATCGGGGGACAGTCTGATGCGGTGGAAGCTGTCCTCCACATCGACTTCTTTTGAAGATCTAATGATCGCGGAAGAGATGTGATCGGTAATGATGTTTATGGATTCGACGGTGTCCTCGGGGGATGGATTCGAATCCGGGCCGCAAGGGAGGATTGGCGGAGCGGCGTCGGCTAGGCACGTGCCCAGCTTATTCCAATCCACCATGGTCCTCGTAACAGTGACTGGGTTGTGAGGGCGACCGAGCTGCATAACGACAGGTCGGTGGTCTGAGTCGAGCTCTGACATTGCTTCGATGGAACGCAAGCGCAGAGTTACGTTCCTAAGCAATGCCAGGTCTATAGTGCTCGGACGGAGCGCGATGTTATACGGATAACATGTTGGAGTTGGGGGACCGACTATTTCGAAGGTGAGGTCGTCTATAAACGCGTCGAGACGCCTACCGTTCACGTTTGTACGATGGCAATTCCACCTAGTGTGGTGGCAATTTAAATCGCCTGCCAGGATGACGGAGTCTCCCATGCCGAACAGTGACTCGATGTCACTGCTCAGGAGGGGCTTGTCCGGGGGGAGATAAACGGATGCGATGACGATCGGCTGGTGTCCCGTCAGCGAGATACGGCACACTGACGCCTCGATATGTAAGAGCGAGGGAGTATCGAGAGGGACAACGTGCAGGGCCCGTCTATAGTAAATGGCAGTCCCGCCTTTGGAGGCGGTGAGTCTGTCATTCCTAACCATGACGTAGTTCGCGACTTTCGGGTCGCGACGCGAGGGCTTCAGACAGGTCTCCTGCACTAATAAGATATCTATAAGATTGTCGCGGAGGAATTCGAAAATTTGATCGCGTTGACGCGCGAGTCCGTTAGCATTGTAGAATGCTAACGTAAGGGAATACGGTTTTTCTCTACCTTTTTGCGCCATTGATTACCGGTAAAGATTTTATAACGTACGCGACACGGACTCGTAAACGTCCATGTGATCGAACGCGGCCGCGAGCCGCTGTTCGGGGGTTGTCGACCTACGGATAGCGTCAGCGAACGATCGCAGACGGTCGAAGTTCACCGCGGTGACGAAGTCGCGCACGAGCGCGAAGTCGTTGGCGGCAGAGGGTTGCGGGGGACGGAACGCGGGCGCGGGGCGAGGTGCGAGCAGGGGCTGAGGCGCGGGGCGTGTCGCGAGCGGGGGCGGGGGTGCGGTTTGCGTTCCCGCCTTCGTATACGGCAGCGGCTTTTTCCACGCTGAAACCGTGGGAACTGCAGCCGGCACGAAGGCAGGTTTCGGCACTGAGGGTGCCGAAGTCTTTGGGCCGACGGTTCGCGGAGCTGGGTGGGTTGGGCGTTTTCGCGGAGCCCTGGGACATCCACGGTAGTTCGCGGGGTGCCCTTGCTTAAGGCATAGGACACAGATGGGAGGTTCGGTCGCGGTTTCCCTATCTCTAACGCAATCTAGCGTAGCGTGATCGCCGAGGCATTTCACGCAGCGGGGGCGCGCGTGGCAATTACGCGCCGAGTGGCCATAGAGTTGGCACCTGTAGCACTGCCCGGGAGTGCCACGCTTGTGGGGGGCTTCGATCGAGATCCCGGATAGGCCGCAAATTGTCGTGAGACATGCGATCTTCTTTTTGGCCTCCGGGGTGGGTTCTAACGCCACGAGTATCATATTATAGGGCTGTTTGCCCCGCCCGCTGTGCATCCGGTGCACACTAACTATCGGGAGGGCCTGAGCGGTCAGATCCTCCTTAATGTAGTCTATTTCTAGCTCCTTAGGGACTCCGCGTATTACTACGTGGAGCTCGCGGTCCTCCTGAAGAGCATAGGTGTGGAAACCTATGTTCTCCTTTCGGAGGTATGCTGAGAGGGCCCTATGGTCGCCCGGCGTTGCGACCTTGATCTGAATCCCATGCGCGACGTTACGCGCATGGGTGTAGTTAATTTTATTTGCCTGAAGGGCCTGGGACACGCGATTCCACGCTGTCTTCTCTTGAAGTATCAGCGGGGGCGGGGCAGCTACTTTGGGAGCGGGCGCGGGCTTGGGACGCGGCGGTGGGGTTACGCGGCGCGCGGAGTCCGACTCCGGTGTAACTACTACTTTCAGTCGAGAGGCGGACGCAGATTTCGTCTGTTTTGTCGTGGAGTTCCGGGACTCCACGGCGCGAGTACGCTTTTTACCGCGCGTTACGGTTTGGAACCCATCCGAAGTTCCAGGCTGAGGGCTTGACGCGGATTCGAAATCCATCTCCGATTCGGTATCGGAGCCTGAACTTGAAACGATCGAGGTCGCGGCGGACGTAGCGCGTGATGACGTAACCGACGCGGGCGCGGGGGTGGGGGTAGCGCTAGGCGCTTCGTGAGTCACATCGTCGGAACGTGCGCTCGAACTTAACGCGGCGGCGGGGGGCGCGCGGCGTGCCTCCGAGGCACGGTTGAAATACGCGGCGACGGACGCGGGGGGGGAGGGATTGCCACGGGAGGCCCTATACGCTAAGTACTCGGCCCTAATTGACGGGTACCTATCCCGGAGGAACCCGACAATGTCACTAGCACTTTCACTGACACTTTCTTCTTGCTGCATTTTCGGTCTTCTTGCCCGGGGGGGGCGGCCCCGGGACTTTTGTTGAACTCGCCGAAAGGCGAGGCCCCGGATAGGATTTGTAACCCCCCTGTGCTGCAGGACAGCAAGGAGCAGGGGGGGGGAATGCCTATGCCGTGAAAACGGCAATCGGCGGGGAAAAGGAAAGGAACCCGCTCGGGCTGTATAGTGCTACAGCAGGCAGAATCGCGAGCGGGGGTCTAGTCTTGAAAAAGACTGTTCTTTTGGGAAAGGTTAGGAAATCGCTAGCCTGTGAGTGCCACAGGAAGCCTGATCGTAGCGATTGGTTTTGCCTTGAAAAAGGCAGTTGGTAAAGGGTGAGTTCGCGGTTACAAAACTTTAGCGCACAAAAATGGACTCCGAGACGCAAATCGCAAGCGACCAACGGATCGGCACGTCCGCACTACCGAATTGTAAGCACGATGTATTCACGGTCACTACACTGTCGAGCACAACTGTGAGTTCAGAGACGCAGCTCGCAAGCGGGCCACGGATCGGAAAGCACGTCCGCGCACGACCGAGTCGTGAGCGAGAATGATTTATTTGTTACCTTAATCCTCTACTATAGGTAGCTGAGAGGGAGAACGCAATAAAAAAAGTGTATCACACGGGTGGCCAATAAAACGTGTTTATATACATTAAAAACCCTTGGATCTCGTTACGAGCACACAAACAGGAAATCAATTTATCTTATCCACCAGAAATTGGGTACGGTGCCGTCACATCCGCGAATGTTGAGTGGGCTTCGATAAATCACAGCTGGACGCGTACACAACAAACATGCTCAGCAAATTATCGCCTGGAGTCCTATCCGGGAATACTATAAATCTGGAAAAGGTTAACGAACTTTTATACGAGTGATGCTTAATTTTCATTGCCTGTATAGCCGGAACATCAGATTTAAAAAGGTTTGTATTTTTACTGGTGGTAGGACCTCTTGTGAGTCCGCGCGGTTAGGTACCAACACCCTGCCTATTTCTGCCGCGAAGCAGTAATCTGGGACAGCCGTTGTAACTATACTGAGATTTTAGAACTTATATCTCAAGGTGGGTGGCACATTTACGTTGTAGATGTCTATGGGCTCCAGTAACCACTTAACACCAAGAGTGAGAAAATAGATAGAGCGCCTCGCGAACTACTCGACCTTGGAAAGAAAGAGAGAAAGCGAGCTAGTTTGTTTCTCATAAACACATTCTTTTTACGGGCGTCGGCCATGGATGGCCTGTTATTACTTTTTCATTGCTCCTGTAGATGGCCATAACATATTAACTCTTCTATTTTAAACTTTATTTTTAAATAAGTATTAAAAAATGTATTTATTTACTATATGTAATTTAAGGTATATAGTAAAATATAAATGTCGTTTCTCTGATACACAGCATTCCCTATTACAAGACAAATTTTATTTAAGGATAAAAAATTAAGAAAACCACAATACTTCTTTCACGCATACCAAGTTGCACGCGCACCATTTTTTTTTTCACCAAGACTTAGCACTAACGCACAAATTGCATAGGGCTGTCATTCTAGAAGCTGGCTTCGAATTGATGGGACATCCTCCATATTCACTGAACCTAGGTACCCTAATGATTTCTACCTACTTCCTTACTACCTACTTCCGCAGTTAAAGGGACATCTCAGGGACCATAAATTTGAAGATGATGACGCAATAGCCACCGAAATACGCACTTATTTAAAAGATTAGGAAGAAGTTTTAAAAATAAGGGAATTTTAGCTTTAAAAATATAAATATATAATTTATAAATCTGCAAGCTATATAATACTGATTCGTCGAAAAATAAAAAAACATTTCATAAAAGATAATTTCATGAAAATAATTATCGCTTTTTATAAAACAATCCCTAGTTTAATATTCATTACTGCTGTTGTTTATTCATTACAAAGCTCCGCGCAGAATCAAGTTAAACAACACTCAAGCAACAGGAAAGCAATGTCATTACATTCCTGTTAAAACACAAAATACATTTTGTAGGCAATTAATTCGTATACACAATCCAATTTGTGGGGTCGCGAGCTTATTCTCTAGCGATGTAATTATATTGTGTTTTACTGGAATAACTAAGATCAAGTCTCGTTCTGGTAGTGACTAAAAACTGACAGTATAATAAGCTGATGTTAAAGCGTCATATCAACTAGTATGGATAGGTACCACCACCCCACCTAATTTTAGCGCGAAGCGTTGCGTTCCAGTTTTAAAGGTGGGGGAGGTGTAATATAGAACTGAGACTTAGAACTAATGTTTCAAAGTTAGTAGTTGTTGATGTCCATGGGTTCCGGAAACCGTTTAAGACCCAGAGCCCCTGAGTTCGTTCACCCGTCTAAGCAATAAAAAAAAAGAAGGTAATAGTACTTGCGTTCCCCTTGAGGGGTGCTATGGGAGCAGCCATTACAAGCTTCCTCGGTTCCAATGATAAAACCTCTGCTGCTTTTGTTTGTTGAAGAATTATTTTTAATGACAACCCGCGCTCTGACCCTTTTACTGCGATAAGCCTCACCGACATCAAGCAATGCTTGTGCTGTGTGGTCATTAACCTATCAGTCGTTTTTCTGATAGTAACGATAGCCACTGCCCTTGTCGATTCTTCTAACACTATAAAACTACCTTCTGCTTCAATCTAGTTTGCAATCAAGTTTATAAAATAGCTAGCCGTACTCGCTCACTTCGCTGGACATTTAAAATTAACATTATTATTTATTATCATTATTATTAGGAAGTCCAACACTCATATAAATATTAGCCTATCCATTAAGCACATGTATTTTCTACATGGATACCGAGTTTCAAGTCAATCGGACGCACGGTTCAGTAGTTATAACGGAACATCCGTAAATACCACTGTAGATTCATTTAATAGTATAGATTCTGAGCGAACTTTCATCCAAATCAGTTCAGACATTCTCGCGTAATTAAATAAGAAACATACAAATTCTCACGTTTATAATATTATAATGAAGATTATTTATTAGTAGATTAACGACCAGAGGCGTCGTCATCTGAATGTCAGAAATGCCAACACTCGTTTTCAGAGGCGTAAATCCCAATGGTGTTAAAACCCGCCCAACAAGTACTCATGGCCTAAATCTGTTGTGAGGCCGCAGAAGATCCACCCCGGCTTTAATAACTAAGTAAGGCTGATACAGAACACGCTTCGAAATTTCAACTAATCAAACATTCCATTAATTATGAACATCGCGCTAGGGAATGCGGTTTTATTTGCGCCAAAATTATTATTGTTAATCGTTAGCTGGTGGTAGGACCTCTTGTGAGTCCGCGCGGGTAGGTACCACCACCCTGCCTATTTCTGCCGTGAAGCAGTAATGCGTTTCGGTTTGAAGGGTGGGGCAGCCGTTGTAACTATACCTACTGAGACCTTAGAACTTATGTCTCAAGGTGGGTGGCGCATTTACGCTGTAGATGTCTATGGGCTCCAGTAACCACTTAATATCAGGTGGGCTGTGAGCTCGTCCACCCATCTAAGCAATAAAAAAAATTAGCTATTTATATGAGTTGTAATGGTTGCTGGCTTTGTCGCAGACTTGGAGCTTCCAAGAGGATATTGCATTATATATTAGCGTTTCCAGTGTAAATTTCAGTTTTAATGGAACCATTAGACACGCAGTTCTTGTTGAGACTAATTAATTATTTAACATAACATTACAGCAGTTATTTTGACCTTTTTAAGTATTAACACTGATGATGTTTGGGCCCAATGTAAGCGTTGTGAATTAAAAAGTCGGCAATTAAACACCATCTAGGTATTCACAGTGACAGAATGCTGCACTTAAAGCTCACATGTGAACTTGCATGTGGGGTTTTAATATTTACATTAAATTACGATTGATGTAGAAAATCAAAATAAAAAAAATTAAAAACTTTTTTCTTTTTCTTATTTTATTATTGCTTAGATGGTTGGACGAGCTCACAGCCCACCTGGTGTTAAGTGGTTACTGGAGCCCATAGACATCTACAACGTAAATGCGCCACCCACCTTGAGACATAAGTTCTAAGGTCTCAGTAGGTATAGTTACAACGGCTGCCCCACCCTTCAAACCGAAACGCATTACTGCTTCACGGCAGAAATAGGCAGGGTGGTGGTACCTACCCGCGCGGATTCACAAGAGGTCCTACCGCCAGTAAAAAAATTCAATTCAGTCTCAGAAATTTACTATCGGTAGGATAGACATTTATAACTCACCATTTATAATTTATAACTCACCAAAACCCTGCTTAGCGAGTGCGTGTGCCAAGCCTCAGTTCGCGAATTATGGAGAACACCTGTCAAAGGTTATTCAATAAACAAGTATTCCACATGACCACGACTGCCCTGCCAAGAGCGACTGACTATGATGATGATTAACTGGCGATGATTCGCTAGAGAGCGCAAACGGATACTGTTACGAGGCGGTTTCAGGAGCTTTAAAAAAAAAGGAAACTGTGATTGACATTGAGCTTATTGAAATAAAGTCCACTGAGTTTCTCGCCGGATCTTCTCAGTGGGTGGCGTTTCCGATCCGGTGGTAGATTCTGCAAAGCACGGCTCTTGCTAGGGCCAGTGTTAGCAACACTTCCGGTTTGAGCCTCGTGAGCTCACCTACTAGTTAAGGTGACGCTGATATAGCCTCTCAAGGCAAGCTTACGTAGGAAAAAAAAATTTGAAATAAAAGTTTAAAAGAGCTGGTCAAAAATGTACATGTGTTTCCACTTCTAAATCGAAATCTGTTCTGCTACATTTTTAGTAATAAATCGCTTTTTATGTATAAAGACAATGCGCCCGGAACTGCTTTAGTCTGATTTTTAATACGCTTTTATTATTGATAGCGACCCGCCCTCGATTCGCTTCGGAAACATTAACACACATGAAACCAAAAAAAAAAAAAAAGTAGCCTATGTTCATCAGGGACAATGTCGACTTCTAATGGAAAAAGAATTTTTCAAATCGGTCCAGTAGTTTCGGAGCCTATTCGAAACAAACAAACAAACAAATCTTTCCTCTTTATAATATTATTATTATTATTATTATAATATTATTATTATAATTGATTTATTTGATTTGATTATTATTTTGAGCTCCTTCAAAACGTCGGATTAACTCGAAATTTTGTATACTTATTAAGGACCGATGACAATTCAATATTTAAAAAAATATTTTGAAATAATTTAAATTCAACTAAAAAATGAAAAACAAATAATAAATAAATAAAACTAACAAAATACGCTTTTATAGAAAATCCAACTAAAAATAGAAAAGAAATTTTAATAAATTTGAATTAAAAATAGTGTAAGAAAAAATGATTTTATTGTAAAAAAAAGCGTGGGGTGCATGGAATCAGTAGTTATAAATATTTTATGAACAGATATGAGTAGAGGGGTTATTTTGATAATATCCTGAAAATACCCCGCGATTTTTTACAATAAAATATTTTTTTCTTACACTATTTTTAATTCAAATTTATTAAAAAAATAATCTATTTTTTAGTTGGATTTTCTATAAAAGCGCATTTTTTTAGTTTTTTTAAACTATTGCTTTTTATTTATATTGTGTTGGTATTGAGGGACATGTGTAACAAACAGTACCACAGTCCTGCCTATTTTCGCCACGAAGCAGCCATGCTTTCCGATTTGCAGGAGACTTTCTTGACGGCGGCTTCTATCTACATTTAACTTCAGTAACCTCACTTAAGACCAGGTAATCTGTGAGATCATCTACCTGTCCACGGAAATGAAAATATCAATCCCTAAGATCCGTAAAAAGCTGATGGTAATGATATTGCGGACACAGTTAATCATTGAACAAAGTCTACTTTTACTTTTTACTATTTTTTTATTGCCTTTGTAGGTAGACCGTATGCTCGGCCCACCTGATGGTATGTGGTTACCGTCGCTCATGGACGTCAGCAATGCCAGGAGCAGAGCCAAGCCGCTGCCTACCATTAAGTACTCTCCGCAAGCCTCGTTTGAAGAAGGATGTGAACTTAATGTGGCTGTTACAGGAGTACATTGTTGTTAGGCGGCAAAAACAAACCCAATGTGCTGCAGGAGACGCTTGTTTCGCTGTTTAGTAACTTAATATTACTTTCCCTAAGTCCAAAAGTAATTAAGAAAGATATTTTGAGCTTATTACTGTTTCGTCGACAAACACAGCTGCTATTCGCAAAACACATCAGAATCAAGCATCTTCGTTGGATTCTGGTGAGCAGCCTTTTCCACTGAGTAAATTGCCAAATAGCTCAAAGGCAAGGCATCTTATCTATACTATAATACTATAAAGAGGAAAGATTTGTTTGTTTGTTTGTATTGAATAGGCTCCGAAACTACTGAACCGATTTGAAAAGTTCTTTCACTGTTTCGAAACTACACTATTCCGGAATGACATAGGCTATAATATTTTTGAAAAAATTACGGATCCTTACTAAAACTCCAATAATGTAACCCAAGGTGTAAAAAAATTACCTACAATAGTCTTTACATCGCGTGCCCTGCGAAAACTATTGATGATATAATAAAATAATGTACTACGACTTTGTAGAACACATTTTTTAAAAAAGTGTCGCGACAGCATATGTCTAACTATTATAGTTAGGCCGCAATAAGTGTTCTTTTATTTAAAAAAATAAAACAACGTCAAATATCGTTGAAATATTTGTTAAAGACCCGAGCGGAACCGGAGCGGGCCGCTAGTCTATGTATATGTAATTCGCACAAGGATTCCAACATGCTATCTATATCTATACTAATATTATAAAGAGGAAAGATTTGTTTGTTTGTTTGTTTGTTTCGAATAGGCTCCGAAACTACTGGACCGATTTGAAAAATTATTTTTCCATTAGAAGCCGACATTGTCCCTGATGAACATAGGCTACTTTATTTATTTATTTTTTTATTTTTTTTGTTTTGGTTTCATGTGTGTTTTAATGTTTCCGAAGCGAAGCGAGGGCGGGTTGCTAGTACTAAATAATACTGGCCGGTGGCTGTCGAATGTGGAACACTAGTTTTTTTTATTTATTAAATATTCAACGGAAAAAACGACATCATCGTTCCAAGATCATTTCTCATATCAACTACTAAATTTAAAGGGACAAGCCGTCGGCCGATGGTGATTTGACAAAAGCGGTCGCAGACTGTGAGAACAGTACAGTATATAGTAGTATAAGTAGGCTATGTTTTACTGGCGGTAGGACCTCTTGTGAGTCCGCGCGGGTAGGTACCACCACCCTGCCTATTTCCGCCGTGAAGCAGTAATGCGTTTCGGTTCGAAGGGCGGGGCAGGCGCTGTAACTATACTTGAGAACTTAGAACTTATATCTCAAGGTGGGTGGCGCATTTACGTTGTAGATGTCTATGGGCTCCAGTAATCATTTAACACCAGATGGGCTGTCTAAGCAATAAAAAAAATGGACATAACTCAATTCACAGATACATATGTTTAATTTAACATTGTAAAACACATGTGTAAAAGCTTCCTAACAAGTAATGCTTCATCAACGCACGAGTTAGCATTCAGCACGCTTGACTTCTTACCTTCTTCAACTGAAACCGACAAGAGTTCCTGACAGGTTTATTAAGGGTTGTACGCATCTAAGCAAAAAAAAGAATCACTTCGATTGCAGTCCGCTTCAGTCTTTTTCGACCTCAAAATAGATCAAAATGAAGGATAAACGATATTCAGATTAAACATTGAGTCCGTCTTTAATGACGACAGCAACCTTTACTTTACGTTGCTTATGCCGAGTGTTCTTCAGCACATCAATACTATGGAAACAAAATACGTTTAACGAATCGCATTAAAATTAAACTGTAAGTAAGGACCGTACTGTTCTCCGTTTACGGGAGAGATCTTCCATCTCACTCTATCGGTAATTGGATTCTGTACCATTATACTCCTCGTGGCGCGCTGTTTACAAAGCTCGTATTATTACTCGACTTCATTTACTTTGACACTTGAGTTGTATTACCGATTAATCGTTATGTCGTGTTGAGTATTCTTTTAAGTCGCGTGTTGGAGAAGATTGAATCAATGAGGTCCCAGTTACTCATCTCGCACGCTATCAGCGACGGTAGCCCCTTGATATCAGAATACGAGCTGGAAAAATCACTACCTACTATTCTTTTATTGCTTATATGGTTGGACGAGTTCACAGCCCACCTGGTGTTAAATGGTTACTGGAGCCCATAAACATCTACAACATACGTATTACAGCTTCACGGCAGAAATAGGCAGGGTAGTGGTACCTACCCGTGCGGACTCACAAGAGGTCCTACCACCAGTATTCTGTATACTTGGTGTTCAATGATTAACTGTGTCCGCAATGTCATTACCACCGGCCTTTTACGGATCTTAGGAATTGATATTTTCATTTCCCTTAACAGGTAGATGATATCACAGATTACTCGCAACCTCATTCCTGTCAGTGTTAGCGTAAAGGATGATTTGGTGGTTTTCAGACCACCGGTATTTTCATTTTGACATGTACCATTCGTGTCACTTTCTATCGCACGATTTTTCTCCATCTGTTTATATCTGGGGCAGTGTGGATTGCATTGCGAAATGTGGAATCGGGAGGGGTACGAATCTGGTCGGGCCAACGTATTGGGCTGCGCCCCCCAGGCCCTTTCTATCCACTTTAGCGGTCACAATGGGCCTGTCGAGGTTAATTACATCATACTTTGTAATGTGCCCGAAGTATAGGTATTATATAATTATATTATTACCTATATGGTACAAAGGATTGCGAGGTTGAAATGGCAGCAGGTAGAGCATAGCTCGTAGAACACATAACCGTTGGGGCCAAAATCTTCTCGAGTGGCAACCGAATCCCGAAAGACGTAGCTTGGTGGGTCTCCTCCTAAAGTGTACCGATGACATGTTGAAGGTCACAAGAACCCGTTGGATACCGGCAACACAAGATCGGTCGTTGTGACGAAACTTCGAGAAGGAGCATTGGATACTGTTAGGGCGGGCGACCAATGTTTTTCGTCCTAACTTTCTTTTGCTGATCGCGTTCTCGTTAAAGCTATCCGAGTCAGCAAAAAAAACCTATATTACAGAACTTATAAATAAGTTTATTTAAAATTAAAAGGTTATTTCATCAAAAGTTACGAACGACGTATTTTTACTTTCATAACGTAATTTAATCACAAAATAGTAATCAAATCGTAAATTAAATGAGGCTATTTTCTTTTTATTTTCAGAAAACCGCATCATAAATGACTGTGTGGCAAGATCTTCACCCAAACTTTGATCTCGGGCTGACGTAACTCAAACAAGAGAGACCACCGAACGCGCCATGGAGATCTGCACTCGCCAATGCCAGAACAACAGCCGGATAAACTTCACGGATGACGCGGATTCATTACGAAACCAGACTTTTACCGAAACATTCAATTCGATTGACTCCGAATTTAAATCGAATTCGAACATATACGAGGAGCCATTCGTAGTATACGAAACTAACTGTACTTTTGAAAATGGAACGTGCAGTGACGTAGAGTACAATGTCTGGGCGCTGTCGCTACTGGTTTTTCCAGTTCTGACGCTCTTTGGTAATGTTTTGGTCATACTTAGCGTGGCAAGGGAGAGGAGTCTGCAAACAGCCACAAACTACTTCATTGTCAGTCTGGCGGTGGCCGATCTGCTTGTGGCCGTCGTGGTAATGCCGTTTGGCGTTTATTATTTGGTAAGTTGGACACGTGGTGTCAATTTTTTTTTTTTTATTGCTTAGATGGGTGGACGAGCTCACAGCCCACCTGGTGTAAAGTGGTTACTGGAGCCCATGGACATCTACAACCTAAATGCACCACCCACCTTGAGATATAAGTTCTAAGATCTCAGTATAGTTACAACGGCCAATTCAAAATCTTCTTCTATATCGTTCCCTCACTACTGAGGATCGCGACCACATGTTACGTTCTTCCACTGTGCTCGATCATGGGTGGCATGGACTGCATAGTCCAGACTACCACCTAATGCTTCTCTTGCTAGATCTGACCATCTGGCTGGTGTTCAAAATCTAACCATATAATTATGATTTAGTGGGGTAAAGAAGACATTTCAATGCACTAGCTTTTTTTATTTCTTTGAAGGGTGAACGAACTCCCGGTCTGTCTGGTGCTACGTGATCACTGGTACCTATAGACATCAACAACGTAAAAGCCGCCATCCACTTCGAGACATGAGCACTAAGGTCTCAGTTTTTAAGGTATTCTACCCCACCCTTCAAACGGAAACGCATTACTGCTTCAGCGCAGAAATAGGCAGGGTGGTGGTACCTACCCGTGCGGACTCAAGATGTCCTACCAGCAGTAAATACGCAAATTATAATTTTACCGGTTTTGATTTTTATTCCACAATATTGTTCCTTCGCTGTGATAGTCATTCGTGAACATTTGTTAAGTACGTATTTCATTAGAAAAATTGGTACCCGCCAGCGGGATTTTAACCATTATTTCCTCTGCGTTACATCTGATCGACTAGTAAAGAGCGCCTTATGCTTTAAGTCCGCCAATGTATGTAACCTCTATATGATTTATGACATAAATCTTAAGAGGTTATAATCTATATCTAATCCTGGCATTGCTGAAGTCCATGGGCGACGGTAACCACTCACCATCAGGTGGGCCATATGCTCGTCTGCCTACAAGGGCAATAAAAAAAAAAAAAAAAAATACTAATGTTATAAAGAGGAAAGATTTGTTTGTTTGTTTGTTTCGAATAGGCTCCGAAACTACTGGACCGATTTGAAAAATTATTTTTCCATTAGAAGCCGACATTGTCTCTGATGAACATAGGCTACTTTTTTTTTTAAATTTTTTTATTTTATTTTTTTGGTTTCATGTGTGTTTTAATGTTTCCGAAGCGAAGCGAGGGCGGGTCGCTAGTCTCTATTTATAAAAATGAATTGCTTTTCGTTAGTCTCTTCTTACTGGTGGCCCGAAGGCCTTTCCTGTTTCACCAGGACAGGTGGGCGAGCAAAGGCTCAGCCAAGAGGGGTGGGATTTGCTAACAACTGCCCGAGCGCCTCCGAAGGAGACCTAACAACTCAAGAGCAATTGTTTCGCGAATGAATCTACTACCGGATCGGAATCGCGACCCGCTGAGAAGATCCGGCGAGAAACTCAGCGGGCTGATGCATGGGTTAGGTTGCACGTCGACCTCTTTGTCGAGTTCGACGAGTACGGTTACCGGGGTCCCTAAGCCTGCCCCTAGTATTAGAGCTGAAGGCATCTAATGCAAAGGTTATTGGATCTGATGGATCCGTAAGGACGTGTCTAGGGCGTCGACGGTGACTGGCTCCTGCATGATCAGGATTCGGGGAGTAGTCAGCGGCGGCAACGATAAGGCGATTATCATGACGCATAGCCTTATCGAAGTATCGTTCCGACGCTGACTTCATGTATTTCCGAATTGATTCGAGGCCCAGGTCGTCGTGTAGGTCAACGTTCCTCACGAACCACGGAGCCCCGACAGCTAACCTGCAAAAGCGGGATTGTAGGGATTGGAGGGTGTCTATGTGTGTGCGGGCCGCGTGAGCGAACACCACACTCGCGTAAGTCATGACGGGCCTTATGCAAGTTTTGTAAAGTGTCACCTTGTTCCGAAGGGACATTTTACTCCGCTTACAGATCATGGGGTAGAGTCTACCGAGAATAAACGCGGCACGGTCACGGACTGATTTTATATGCGGGCGGAATGTCATCGATGCATCCAGGGTAACGCCCAGGTACTTGACCTTCCTGGCCCAGGGTATGGGTTGTCTAAAGAGAGTAATCGGGGGTGTGAGATTCCTCCTCCTAATCCGGGAGGAAATTCGTGTGGAGCTTCCCCTCTGAAATAGCACCGCAGTACTTTTCGCTGGGTTGATGTCTATGCGCCATTTTCGGAACCACTGTCCTAGGGCTAGGGCTGCGCTCTGAAGCTTCTTCGCGATTAGGGACTTATTTCTACTAGAATAGTAAACAGTCGTGTCGTCGGCGAATAAAGCTAAATGGGTCGGCGGCGACCGGGGAATATCGTTGACGAATAAGCTAAATAGGAGGGGTGAGAGGACAGAGCCTTGCGGGACTCCAGCTGTGAGAGGTCGTGGGGAGGAGCGGGTTCCCTCGACTCGATATCGAAAAGAGCGGTTCGACAAGAAGTCCCGTATGATGAGCACGAGACTATCCGGCACGCCCATGTTGAATAGTTTGAAAATCAAACCATTGTGCCAGACTTTGTCGAACGCTTTTGCGACGTCGAAGAAGAGAGCTCCCGTGTATAACGGTTTTGGTCGATTAAGCCCCACAAGAATGTGCTCCGTGAGGCGGTGCACCTGTTGAACGCATGAGTGATTTGTACGGAATCCGAATTGTTCATCGATAAGAATGCCCTTGGATGAGACGAAGTCTCTGAGGCGTTTGTAGAGCAGACGCTCATACAGTTTGCCTAGAGACATGAGGAGGCTAATCGGGCGGTAGCTCGTCGGATGATTTTTTGGTTTACCGGGTTTATGTATGCCGATAACGTCCGCTTCTTTCCACACCGCGGGAAAGATACAGTTCGCCATAGCGGCATTGAAAATAGATGCCAACATCACGATGAGTTGGACGGGTAGAAGTTTAATAACGCGGTTGGATATACCGTCGGAACCGGGAGCCTTGCGAGGACGTAGGTCTTTGATCAAGTCTTTAACTTCCATCGGGGTGACGGGTGGTAACGCATCAGAGGGTGGCAAGGAGGCTCTGCGTTCTACCTCACTGTCTACTAATTCTACATGAACAGGGTCCACGGATTGAGTGCTGGGCGTGCACTGGGTTTGCAATGTATCGGCCAGCAGCTCTGCTTTTTCGTCATCATCGAACGCCGCGAGTCGGCCTGAGGGGCCTACGAGGGGGGGCATAGTTACTACCGTATCCGATTTGAGAGTACGAGCTAAGCGGTAGTAAGACCTTTGGGAGGGCGCGAGTCCTTCTAAGAAATCAGACCATCTGGCATCTCGGACTTCGGCGATGCGAGACTTTACGTCGCGTTGTAGGGCACGCATTCGAATACGATTTTCCGCGGTAGGATACCTGTCGTAGGCGCGTATCGAGGCGTTCTTAGCTCTAAGGAGTTCCCTAATATCGTCGGACAATTTGAAGCGGTGAAGGAAGTCCTCCGCTACAACTTGTTTCGATGACCTATCTAATGTCGAGGTGATGTGTGACGTTAAGATGTCTATGGCTTCAGCGGTATCCTGAGGAGACGGGATAGAGTCCGGGTTAAACGGGAGCGATGGTGGATCAGATTCAGCCAGGCTGATGCCCAGCGTGTGCCAATCCACCACAGTCCTCGTGACGGGAACGGAATCGGGAGCGCGACCGAGCTTCATAACGACGGGACGGTGGTCTGAATCTAACTCTGAAACTACTTCGATCGAGTGTAAGCGCAGAGTTACGTTTTTTAATAACGCTATGTCGAGTATATCCGGGCGATGCGCGATATTTAGCGGGTAGTGAGTCGGGGTTAGCGGAGCGACGATATCGAAGGCGAGATCATCGACTAACGCGTCAAGCCGCCTGCCATTCGGGGTTGTGGTGTGTGAGTTCCACCTGATGTGTTTACAATTTAGGTCGCCCGCCAGAATGACAGAGCTCCCCATACCGAGCAGCGCCTCGATATCACTGCTTAGAACGATCTTATCCGGTGGAAGATAAACGGACGCGATAACGATCGGCGCGTGTCCCGTCAGTGAGATTCGGCACACTGATGCTTCGATATTAGCGAGCGCGGGAGGATCGAGCGGGACGCAATGCAGGGCTCTTCTATAGTAAATGACGGTACCACCACCACGGGCAGAGAGCCTGTCGTTCCTGACCATGTTATAGTTCGCGATTTTAGGGTCACGGCGCGCGGGCTTAAGTAGGGTCTCCTGCACTAAGAAGATATCAATTTGGTGGTCACGCAAAAAGTCAGAAACCTGATCACGTTGATTTGCGAGACCGTAAGCGTTAAAAAATCCTATCGTTACGGATAGGGGCTTTATTCTACTTATATACGCCATTGATTACCGGCGGAGTGAGGGGAGGACGTACGTATTTAATGACGCGTATACGTCGGCGTATTCCTGCACAACGGCGATAAAGTGTTGTGCAGTGGAGGCAGCGCGAATGGCGTCGCCCAAAGCGTTAACGCGCTCAAAGTTGATCGACTGAAAGAAGTCGATCGCTAAAGCGAGATTGTCGGACGCGGTCGGAGGGCAAGTCGCGGGAGAGGGACGAGTCGCGGGGGCGGGACGAATCGCGGAGGAGGGAGTTGTAGCCGTGTTCGTGTACGGCAGCGGTTTTGCCCAGGCCGAGACACTGGGCACCGCCGCCGGAACGAACGCTGGCTTAGCCTGCGACGCAGAGGGTGCCGAGGCTTTGATGTCTGGGCCGGAAGCTCGGAGGCGGTTTTGGCGGGCGACGCGGCGATTTATTTTAGGGGCTCGGGGGCAACCACGGTAATTCGCGGGGTGACCCTGTGTTCGACACAGGACGCAGCTAGGCGGTTCCGTCGCGGTTTTTTGGTCGCGAGCGCAGAGGGCCGTGGCGTGATCGCCCAAACACTTAACACATCGGGGGCGCGCGTGACAGTTACGGGAAGAGTGCCCGTACAATTGACAGTTATGGCACTGGCTAGGAGTGCCTTTTTTATGGGGGGCTTCGACAGCGATACCAGAGAGCCTACAGACGGTCTGTGTGTTAAAGATTTTCTTACCCTCGGGGGTAGGCTGGAGAGCGACTAGAACCATATTATATGGCTCCCTACCGCGACCGGTGTGCATACGGTGCACAGAATTCACTGGTAGGCCTTGTTCTAACAGGTCGGCTTTTACGAGCTCTACATCTAACTCTTTAGGGATTCCGCGTATTACAACGCGGAGTTCGCGCTCCTCCTGGAGCGTATACGTATGGAAACTTATACGCTCCTTACGGAGGTAAGAAGAGAGGGCCCTATGGTCGTCGGGTGTTTGAACCTTAATTTGAATGCCGTTCGCGAGGTTACGGGCATTCGTGAAATTTATATTTTTGGCCTTAAGGGCCAGGCAAACTCGATCCCAAGCTGCCTTCTCCTGAAGGATAACCGGGGGAGGGGTCTGGGTTTTATTTTGTGCCACCGGACGCGGCGACGGAGTGGCACGGGCTGGGGGCGCAACGGGAGTCTGAGGGCGGGGGCGCGACGCGTTCACGGCTTTGCTAATTTTAGCGGCCGCGGGAGCTCGAGACTCCGCGGCACGCTTCTTACCCTTCTGTACCAGGGTGAATCCATCCGTCGATGAGGCGGGGGCGAGGTCGACCTCCATGTCCGAGTCAGAGTCGGAGCACGAGGAGGCGGGTGCAGGCGACCTACGAGCAAGTGTAGGTGTTTTAGAGGGCGCGACGGAGGCCGCGGATGATCGCTCAGCTGAAACGATGGTCACGGCGGACGACGCAGCAGCTTTTCTCGCCAGTATAGGCGACACGGGAGCGGCAGGCACGACAGAGGCTGCGGTGCTCAATGCAGAAGCTCTGCACGCAGGTACAGGCGACGCAGGAGCAGCGAGCGCGGCGGAGTCCTCGAGAGGGCTCGCAGTGTGATTGGCCTTGAAGGCCAAAAACTCCGAGGCGAGCTGTGGGTGGCGAAGTCGGAGGAATTCCGCGAATACAGCGTCCATGATCGCTGAGTACCCAGGTGGGGCGGCCCCGGGTCTTGAAAACACTCGCCTTGCGGCGAGGCCCCAACTTCTCGGACCTGAGCGGTTCTATTGAACACAGGTGGCAATGCGGCGCGATTACTACAGGACAAAGAAAAAGCACAACAAAACAGAAATTACGAAAAGAAACAAAACAAAAAAATACTTGCAGGAAACCACTTTGTCGGCAGATGTACCACGAACACAGAAACAACAAAAGGAAACAAAACAAATAAAAACTTCCAGAAAGAGCACTTAGTCGGCAGATGTACCACAAACACAGGCCGCGCGAACAATGGCCGGGCTAACAAAAGCCGGGCGAACAAAGACCGGGCGATCGAGTGGACGATGAGCACGTCCGCACGTGACGGGTGCCTCTATCGGAATGATGCACTACGAAGTCTGCCGGGTCAGCTAGTATGATATACAGGTGACATAAATGGTATTTTGAATATTGGAACATTAGAAGAAGAAATATTAAAAATATTAAAACATTCTTGAATATTGAAATATAAAAAACATAAAAACTGGTGAAGTAATAGCTTTAAAGGTTGTTTCTCTTTATAGAGCAATTCAGTTTGTGCTGTAGTTTTACTGGGCTAAGCTTTATTTTAATGTGAATAAAATAATAAAATAATATATGACGTGTATAGTATATATAAATAAATAAAACGATTAATGCTCAAATATTTTCGGTAGGCAGCGGCTTGGCTCTGCCCCTGGCATTGCTGAAGTTCATGGGCGACGGTAACCACTCACCATCAGGTGGGCCGTATGCTCGTCTGCCTACAAGGGCAATAAAAAAAAATCGATGATTAACCCATAAAAAATCCTGGAAACGCCCACGAAAGGCAACGCATAGTTCCCCAACATAATTGAATTATTTTTGAGGTTTAGTAACAAAAATAAAAGATATTAGCCACCGATCATTATTGATTTCTCCGCTAAGTTACAATCCAGGCGTTCCAATTAGATATCGATTATTAGGTCATTCATCAAATCACTTCACCTCAATTAGTGCACAATAGGTATAATCGTCCAACAATTCTAGACCTGTGACAACAAGCACCACTCAAAGTCCTGTAGTCCTCGCTTAACTTGATATCCCTTAATCTAGATCACAATATGTCACTGTGTAAGTGTCGTGGACCGTTAGCCAAACAACAAAGAAGATATATAGTAAAATCTTATTTTATAAAATTCCATTACAAGATATTTTTTAAATCTATATATGTATATAAAAATGAATTGCTGTTCGTTAGTCTCGCTAAAACTTGAGAACGGCTGGACCGATTTGGCTAATTTTGGTCTTGAATGATTTGTGGAAGTGCAGAAAATGTTTAAAAGGATAAATATATAAATGTTCGAAATTAAATATAAAATAACAATTTTGTTTTTCCTTCGGTGCCCCCCCCCCCCCCGCGTACGGATTCCTTTTGTTTGTTTTAAGCTTATTTTATACAAAAGTTTAGGTCTTTTATTTCTCGATTGAGGCACTACGAAGTCTGCCGGATCAGCTATTTATTATAAAAATTAAACAATGCGATTTTTTCATATACCTCGTGGCCTAGCTGTTTAATCCCGGATAGTCAAGTGGTATCTCTACATTTTACTGGTCAGCTTTGCGACTCTACAATTTACTTTAGGTTCACAGACGATTTCACAGTTGATGTCTCACAAAAGCTCCGGTAACGCACTGCAGCTTTGTGGATTTACACATCGGTCATTAAGCTTCATCTAAATATTCATGGATCCATTCAACTCTGCGTGTTGTGATGGTCGAGTGCTCCTATAAAAGCTCACACGAGAGCTTCTGCCTGTCGAGCTTTCACATTTATAGATCATACGATTTTGGTAGGTTATAAGGCCAAATTAAAAGTTACGAGAATCTGCTTAACACTGAATGTCAGACTAGAAACCATGCTTAGCCCAATGGGCCACGGTAGACACTATGACCGCCAATTATGAAACAACACCTATAGCCAAAAATAGATTTTTCAGTACAAATGCTACAAGTAGTATTTACTTATTTGGTCTCATTGCGTGTAGGCAACCCAAGTTTAGAATGTAACGATGAGTAGTAATTTTTTCCGTAAGTCGCCGATTTTTTTTTGTGTTATTCCTTGACCTTATCTGCGAAAAACGCCTCAATGATTTTTGGACGATTCTTGATAAATTGGTGCAGCCCTACGGGTAACTATGCAAGTCCGACCTGGAAGACCGGTTCTGGTCCAGCGGGGTATTCTGGAACACTGCCGAACCTAGACGATTGACCTAGAGTCATCCACCCATCGGTCGGGCGTCCTAGGGTTGGTGCCGCAAGTCTGGTTATAGTCTTGACCGCAGGAATCCCCCCTACTATGACGGGGTCTGATCCCGAACAGAGGTTGGATGTCGGATATTCCCAACATCTGCAGACCGTCAATACCCACATAGTTCCCCCTAGGCGCGGACACCTCATAGAAGGTTCGGCCCATTGCCGGAAAAAAGGGGTTAAGTATGCCATGGACGTATGGTGTCCATCAAGGCGTCCAAGGTGCTAACCCACAATTTTCGACGAAGATACCCATTTATTCAGCGGGCATGGGGCATTAATGAGCTCGCACTGGCAGGTACCACCAACCTGTCTCTTTCAGTCACAAAACGCTCCAGTTTGAAGCATTCCATTCCAGTTTGAAAAGTGGGCCAGCGCATATAGAAAATAATTGTAACGTTGACCTTACATCTCAAGGTGAGCGGTAGCATCCATCTTGAGATGTCTGCGGTCTGCGATACGTGTACGCCATCTTTCATGGTGTGACGTGAAATGAATACTCCCCAAAATATGAGGAAATTCACCTTAATCAACTAGAGACACGAGAACCACAGCAATGACCTAAATTTTCTATTTTAATTCAAATTGGCTTAAATTGGGAAAGACTTTTCTTTTTTGTCATTAATGTCCGTATTCGTAACTACACGTCCACGAGAGCCATTGTTATACAAAGCCACGGCAACACGAAAACTATTCAAGAAGCAACTCCGCAACTAACAGTAAACTAATTACGTAAAGTAATTACATTTGCATTTAAATACGCTTTTTACATGGTCGTGCAGTTCGTCCGTGCTAATTGTGCATTCATTGCTAATAAGTAGAAGAGGAATTAAAGCAATTTTTCATCTGTCAAAGTCGTTGTACTTAACTTAAGACCATAAAGCCTTATTTCGAACTAGTTGAAGCACATTTCGCAATAGATGCGCTAAAACATACATAATTCTCCTAAATAAACGGCCGTCTGGTGTAGTGGTAAGTGACATGGTCACTACACAAGGGGGTCGCGGGTTCGAATCCCGCCAAGGGAAGATATTTGTATGATAAATATAAATGTCTTTTCCAGGGTTATGGATGAATATTAAATATATGTATGTGTATAATAAAAATCTTACATTTATTTCCGTTATCTGGTACCTGTAACACAAGTTCTTTACGAACTTATCACGAGACTAATTAACGTGGCGTGATTCTTAGTATATATAAAAAAATATATATATAAAAATAATTTGCTATAAAAACCGTAAAAAAACCCCTTTCCCCTCACAATAACCGCCTACCAAGAAACGTATTTTTGCTACAACTATTTACATTCGCCCCTTATTTCCTTATTTATGTGAATAAAGATTACCGGCGGGAAGATTAGATTCTGCTCGTAGCTTACGGAAATCGTCTAATTCGGTACAGGTGTGGTTGCTATGACAATCGTTTACATGTCCATAAAATACTTCTGAGGGTAGCGACTTGCCTGTGCCTCTGGCCTTCACGTCACATGAGTGACAGTAACCACTCACCATCAGATGGGCCGTATGTTTTTTTTTTATTGCTTAGTTGGGTGACCGAGCTCACAGACCACCTGGTGTGAAGTGGTTACTAGAACCCATAGACATCTACGACGTAAATGCGCCGCCCACCTTGAGATATAAGTTCTAAGGTCTCAGTATAGTTACAACGGCTGCCCCACCCTTCAAACCGAAACGCATTACTGCTTCACGGCAGAAGTAGGCAGTACCAGTACCTAAGAGAGACCTCTTGTGAGTCCGCACGGGTAGGTACCACCTAAATGTTCTTGTAAATTGCACTAAAATTCGTGTCGAAATATATAACAAACAACTTTTTTAAATTTGGTGTTCTGGTAATGGAAAAAAGATGGCTTGGCACCATAAACACAATTGCTAGTATGTCACGTACATATGCTTTTCATATCATAGCAGCAACCGATAGGCAGCAGGTTGGCTCTGACCCTGGCATTGCTGACGTCCATGGGCGACGGTATCCACTCATTATCAGGTGGGCCGTATGCTCGTCTGCCTACAACGCAATAAATAAATAAAATCAATTACTTTCATCAAAAGAAAAATGTAAGAGTTTTATATAGCTTTTTTTACTGGATATAGAATGCCTTGTGTGCCGGCACGGATAGCTACCAACATCCTGTCTATTTTCGTCGCAAAGCAGTAAGTATTTTTGGTTTGAACGGTAGAGTAGCCGTGACAATAAAAAAATGTGATTACAACACATCTGTAGGTGGGTGGTGATACGTTGTTGATATCTATGGGCTCCAGTAACCACTCAATAGGACCGTAAATTCATCCACACATCTTTGGGTAGTGGACGGCTTTATAAGTTGACGCATTTAAAATATGCAATAAATTAACTTCAGACCTGTTGATACAAAAGCAAAATAAACAGGATTATTTTGCCAGAGCTTGAAGACTTTAAATCATGCGTAGAACCTCTGTGTAGAATCACCATTTGTCACGCTAGTGAATACCCCAAGACAGGGTTGAACGCGTGAGGTTATGCAAAAGCTACTTGTGTTATGACAGTTTAAGTCTTTGTTTTCTTTGTGCGAAGAATAAGGGTTGATTTACATGAGAAGGGTTTCTTTAGAATGAGCACGCGAGAATATTGTGTTTCCTTGTGGCGAACCAACATTCTTTGAGAGGAACATTCTAAATTCCAGTTTGAATATCGATGGGGCGTTCTTGTCAAAGAAAAAATTCCTTAAGCAATTTATATTATTTATGTATATCTATATATTAATACGCGAAGAAGAAACTTTGTATCCCTTTTTACGAAAATTGCGCAGGCAGAGGAGTATGAAATTTTCGACACTTACCTATAGAGAATATAGAGAAGAAGTGCACAATGCTAATATTTTTTAAAAATAAAGCATAAAATATACATTAAATCAATAAAGAAAACATTACACACACTACATAACATGTATTTGACGCACACACGCATGCATACTATTTATTGTCAAAAATTTGTTCTTGACGTCTGTTGTCAAATTGAGATTAAATATTGTTTGTCTTTGTTAATATTTTTATAGTGTAGTCTTGGCGAAATTTGTGATTATAGAAGAATAAAATGCAATCATTATAGTGTACAAACTTATAATTCCAATTAATTATAGTCAAATTTGGACTACTGCGGGACCTCTAGTACAATTAAAATCTTCTCATCGAAGTTTTAATTAGAAAATTAAGCAACGGTTTAATCGAATCATCTTTATCCTTTTCAAACCAATAAAATCATTAGTTCCCGATATCCTTTTTTTTCCTGTTCACGCATTTTTTATTGAAATTATTTTGCTTTCGATAAACAAAAGCGTAATAAAATTTATAAGAGCGAAATGCTTGAAATGTTTTCAAAAATTCCTAAAATATGTTTTTTGTATTAGACTAGTAGATAAGTATATGTATCTAACGACAAGTACTTAGTTACGGCAGCTTAGATATACAACAGTGATAATATTGAGACAAAAAAGAAGTCTCAATAATAATACGGCTATCGGAGCCTTCAGACAGACACGAAACATTACGTGCATACAGTAGCAGTAGATTCTAGAGATGGTTGCGTTGCCATACATATTTAAAATTCCGAAAATATGTTTTTTGTATTAGACTAGTAGATAAGTATATATATCTGACGGCAAGTACTTAGTTACGGCAGCTTAGATATACAACAGTGATAAGATTGAGACAAAAAAGAAGTCTCAATAATAATACGGCTATCGGAGCCTTCAGACAGACACGAAACATTACGCATGGTGGTGGCCAGATGACAATATGCCCACCGACAGTAGAATGATGAACAGGATCAGAACGAATTCGAGATGAACAAGACAGCTCTACCTAATAACAATAACTATAGATGCTCTAATAAAAATAGATGCTGGCAAAATAGAGCGATACGTGTAAACAGTAGCAGCTGATTCTAGAGATGGTTGCGATGCCATACATATTTAAATGAGGAGGTGGATTTTTAAGTAAAACTCTTTGTATTGCTGAGACGGGAGGATGATCTCACGGCCCACCTGCGTTAAGAGATTAGCGGAGCCCATAGACATCTACAACGTAAATGTCGTATCCACCTTGAGATATGATTTGTAAGTTTAAATTTTATAGTACAACAGCTACCCAATCCCGCAAACCGAAATCCATTGCTGCTTCACGGCAGAAAATGGACTGGTTGCTAGCGGTGTGGGCTCACAGACGCCCTACCACCAATAACGCAGCAAATTTTATATTTTGCCGGTTTGATTGTTATTAAACGAAGTCATTCCTTTATCGTGGAAGCTATTCGTGAACATTTACTCAGTACGTATCTCCTTAGAAAAATTGGTACTTGCCAGCGGGATCCGAACACAGGCTCAGTTGCGCTAGTACACCAGCCGTCTTATCCTTCGAGCCGTGGCGACTTCAAAATAAAAATAGGGATGCCCGTAACGATCTGCAAAGTAACTGACATCACCATTCAGATTTAATATTCGAATAACGGTCCTCGGACAAAAATATCAGTCAAGTGGATGACGGAAGATCTTTTTTATTGCTGAGCGTGGTTAATGGAGTTCACTCAAAAATCTCCCAAACCGATCAACCATTTACCAACAATCACGCCACGTTAACCGGTCCCGTGATAAGTTCGCAAAGAACTTGTGTTACAGGCACCAGACAACGGAAACAAATGTAAGATTCCCATTACACACACACATATACCCAACATACATCCATAACCCTGGAAAAGACATTTATATTTATCATACATATATCTTCCCTTGGCGGGATTCGAACCCGCGACCCCCTTGTGTAGTGACCATGTCACTTACCACTACACCAGACGGCCGTTGATTGTTGGCGTGATCAACTATGAAGTCAAAGTCTTGTTTTTACTCATACCAATCCTACTAGTGCTGTAGACGATAGCTACACGAAAATGCAAGATTCGACTAAGATTTTCCTGTTTCAAAACCAGCTAAATTACTCCCAGGCGAACTGTTTTAAAAGTACATTTAAAATCCAGTTTTCAAAGATATAATCGTAACAAAGACACCATTCGTTACCCGAGCTCTATCTCGGTTAGATTTCTTTACTGTTATTTTTTGACACGTTGACCCAATTCCGGGACGATCGCAACCCTTTCTGGGACCCTTTTTTTTTTTGGATTTTTCCGGATCTGTTACGGTGCCTCGGTGGTGAGTTGCGTTTTCCGTTTAACAACAGTGGGTTTTCATTTTAATTGACGAAACAAACTTAGAACAGCAAATTAATTTCTTTAACATTTTGAACGTGAATAAGTCCACACGATCAAGCTAATTACTCCTTTACTACACCCGACATTAAGCTAGGAATTTGAAGTTTCAATTGTACCAAGATTCAATACGTGTGAATATTTTAAAATCATTGCGTCAACGAGATCGATAAATGTAGGTTACGAATTAGCAGATGATTCAGTTTTAACAGCAATACAGCTGTCCAATCCACTAACCCTAACTGCACTGTCTTGTGAGAGAAATAGGCGTGTTTAGTGCGGATTTGGAATTGCCCTTCCACTAGTACTTAAGATATATGGCGTTACTTGGGTAAGTAGTCGAAAAGACCATTACGACAGACCTGACCCTCGTCTTTTATATTCAATTACTGCACTATTACCATAAAACCCTCTGGCCTGATCCCTTATCATCAATAAAATAGATTCAGAAAACACCCAACACTACACACGTCCTTTGAATATCTATATGGATTTATTAATAGTAACAAAAGATAAACAAACCCGAATGTGAGTGTGCGATACTATCTGCGGACCGACTGCAGAGCATCATTGGAAAACAGTTAACACCACCCGACGCCGGTCGCACATCCGGAATGTCCAAACACAACCAAATGTGCGGACTCTTGAATGACAATTTAATTTGTAAGCTTCTACAGACCATTTGCGATGAGAAAATAAAAATCATGGAAACTAAAAAAGGATGATGAAAATGCTATTATAGATTATAGTCATGAACAAATCTTTTCTGAGACCTAAATTTTCTGTATGGAATCAAGTTGAAGGAGCTGGTATCTGGGAGCCCAGAAGCAGAGAGAGAATCACTAGAGAGCACTAGTCGGAAATAGATCACAACTCGAAATATCGACCCCAAGGAACACAACACTATCGATTTGTTGTTCTTATTTAAGTCCTAAGGAATCCTGGGTGAGATGAGGTTTTGCCATCGCGCCATTTAATATTACTTTCTGCTTACCCTGGGCGTAGCACTCCAGTGCTTGTCTCAAGGTGTGTGTAGGCTCTCTGCTCTCTTCAGACAGTATGGCTTATCCATGTCCGATGTTACGATGCATGGTCTGCTTTTCAAGTAAAAAAATACCAAGTATATATCAAATCAAATCAAATCAAAAAAGTTTTATTCAACATAAATGAAAGTACATACTTGTTGAACGTCAAAAGAACTATCGAAAATTCACAAGAACTAGCCTCCGTCCTGAGAAGAATTGGCAAGAAACTCAGCGGGCATGTTTTTTTTTTTTTTTTTTTTTAATATTAGATTTTTATTTTTATTTTAAATATTTTTTTTTTTAAATATTCATATTACAATAAGTAATTATAACATAACAATTTTACAATATTGAAATTCCCGGAGCGAGCAACTCATTCCCACTTTGTGCAATCTTCTAAATAATCATTGACTTTATAGTAAGCTTTATTGCACAGATGTTCTTTAATAGTTTTCTTAAACCTATGTATATGTAGGTTCTGAACATCTTGTGGGATTTTGTTGTACAGGCGCACAGACAAACACCCGAATGAATTTCGTATCTTATGTAACCTACTCATCGGCACAACAAGCTTGTGTTTGTTCCTAGTATTTCTATTATGTATGTCCGACATCTTAGGAAACTCCTCAATATGTTTACGAACATACATCAAATTTTCAAAGATGTACTGGGATGGCATAGTGAGAACTTTAATTTCTTTAAATTTTTCCCTCAGGGATTCCCTTGAGTGCATGTTATAAATAGCACGTATAGCTCTTTTCTGCAGAATAAATATCATTTCTACATCGGCCGCATTGCCCCATAGCAAAATGCCATAGGACATGACACTGTGGAAGTAACTAAAGTAAACTAAACGAGCCGTGTCCGCATTTGTTAACATTCTAATTTTTTTTACTGCGTATGCTGCAGAGCTAAGCTTACTCGCCAATTTATGAATATGAGGTCCCCACTGCAGTTTGGAGTCCACTGTTATACCAAGAAATACGGTTGACTCAACAAGCTCCAATGATTCCTCAGAAACAATTACATTACTATCTACTTGTCTCACATTTAAAGATGATTTAATACATTTTAAAGTAAATTTAATACATTTCGTTTTCTTACTATTCAATAATAGGTTATTGATACGGAACCAATGAACCACACACGAAATCGCATCATTCACTTCGTCATAGACTTGTAATTGTCGTTTAATTTTAAATAATAAAGATGTATCATCTGCGAATAATACGACCTCGTGTCGGGACTCAATAAAACTAGGCAAATCGTTTATATATATTAGAAATAAAAAAGGACCCAAAATGGAACCCTGAGGTACACCCATTTTCAACGTGGTGCCTGAAGATCTATTTCCTTTCACATCTACTGTTTGTATCCTTCCTGTAACAGCAAGTAGCAGTTGATGACAAGCTAAATCGGTTACACGGTATTTAAGGTTGCCTTCCATGTTTTGCACGCAGCTTTCATATTTAACCGGAAATTACGAGCTTAACTGTGCGACTTCTTGCGACTTCTTGGTTCGTCATATGGGTCGGAGTTGCAGAGATCGCGTTGCCACTCAGTGGCTTGCTTGATTATGAATGGCAGGATATTTATTAGGTCCATACAAAATCGGTTTGGGTGAAGTCCAAACCATTCATGCCAAAGAAGCGGTTCCACTGATTTCGCTACTCTGATTCGAAGGGTTTAAAAAACAAAATGCAGTTTTTTTTTAATTGCTTATATGGTTGAACGAGCTCACAGTCCACCTGGTGTTACGTACTCAACAAATGTTCACGATTGATTTCCACGGTGAAGGAATAACATCGTTTAATAAAAATCAAAACCCGCAAAAATTATAATTTGCGTAATTACTGGTGGTAGGACCTCTTGTGAGTCCGCGCGGGTGGGTACCACCACCCTGCCTATTTCTGCCGTGAAGCAGTAACGCGTTTCGGTTTGAAGGGTAGAGCAGCCGTTGTAACTTACTTGGGACCTTAGAACTTATATCTCAAGGTGGGTGGCGCATTTACGTTGTGGATGTCTATGGGCTCCAGTAACCACTTAACACCAGGTGGACTGTGAGCTCGTCCCCCATCTAAGCAATAAAAAAAAATGTAATTCTAATATAGTACTTAATGAATGTTACGGTATAAACGTATTAAATACAGAATCCTCTGGCCTTCTTCGACTTGTACCAAACAAAAGACCCACTGAATAATATGAGTTACATCAATCACCGTTTCCATCTGTTCTCGACTGATTGACTTCTAGATAAATGAAGGGGTTCCTCTAAAATATTATAGTCACGGTACACAAAACCCTTCCCTTTCCTGCCGTTCCTTGGGGTGTAATTCCAAAATTGTCCCTTGTTATATTTTATTTCTGGCAATTAATTTGGATGTGTTGAAATTTAGATGAAACATTTTGTGTGGAGTAATAACATTTGTTTTACTTTTTTCTTTTGTACCAAGCACATGTGTTCCTACTTCCAAGCGATTTCTAACGGGAGTAATTTGTACGTAGCTTAAAAGGAGATTTAAAAACAAAATCAGTAAGAATCTGAAATGATATAGCATGATTATGATCATTGTGGTACAAAACTGAGACTTAGAACTCATGTCTCCAGCTAGATGGGGGTAATTCCGTTATCAATATCCTTGGGCTTCGGTAACTACCAGGCGGCAGTAAACTTGTTCACCAGTCAAACAAACAGCAAATGAAACAGATTTAACTTTGTCATGTGCACTAATATAATTTAACATTTGAATTATACATATTATTATTATTATACTACAAATGACCGACAGCGCCATCTAGTTTTGACGAAGAAAGAAAACTATTCTTAAACGACTGATGATCAACGGATCATTGTGCGCCACTTTGAGAAGGCAGCACGACATGAGAACCCTCTTATCGTAGCCGCTGGAAACTACATACCTGACCCTGTAGACCGAATGGTAAACCATCGACGTCGCCCAAAGCACGTCATTACAGATCCTCCTGATCCATTAACGGTGCTTTTAGATACCACAAGCACCGGTCACCGTCCTCGTCGAACCCGTCGCTTGCGACGAAGGGCTTGACGAGCGAATTAACTCATAGACACAGCCCACTGAGTTTCTCGCCGGATCTTCTCAGTGGGTCGCGTTTCCGATCCGGTGGTAGATTCTGCGAAGCACTGCTCTTGCTAGAGTCAATGTTAGCATCACTCCGATTTGAGCCCCGTGAGTTCACCTACTAGTTAAGGTTACGCTGAAATATCCCCTCAAGGCTATTAGATTAGGTACGAAAAAAAAAAAGATCATTAGCACGCAGAAGTCCCGGCGTGTACAACGTGCTATACCGTAATAAAATCCGTAAGGTCAATGAATTGTTCGAAAATATACTAATTAATCGTTCGGCGAACACACATAACAAACAGAAACATTACATCAAATATAACCAAATCTGATGACTCGAAATCTGCGATCAAAGCTTCATTTAATAACGTGATCCTCAAAATAACCGGTTTATGGAGTATCGGAGAGCTTTAGATACTATCGGGAGCTTAGAATCCCTTTATCTTAGATCTAAGGGACGTCGAAACGATTAGCCGTCCTGAACTTTGTGCGGTCATTTGTAAGTTCGACCCCATTAGCGGAAGGGTTGTTTACGAGGAGCTTTTTTGATATCTTTGATCTTTTTAATAATGATGTCACTTTAGATTTAGAGTTTTATCGTGTCCTAAACCAATTTTGTTAAAGGACTTTGTGTTTGGAGTTTATTTGTAAGAATTTCGTTGTGAAATTTTTGTATAATAGGGATTTTATTTCATCTTGTGAAAATAGCTGTTATTAAAAAGTTAGATGAAGTTTTTTCCTGCTCTAAGTGGGCAAAGTAACCAAAGCTTAAAGACATCGTAAAGTATACTACTTCGAGATTTAACATCCTTAGAACAGGACACGTGATTGCTTTATGGCAGATATACCATCACCATCCTTTAATGCAGCTGAATCTACCAACCCGAGTGGGTTAACAATGTGCCTTGACACCAGCACTGAGATTTCAGATTAGAATGAGATATTCTCGAGGGATAATGCCCTTATGACCCACAAGATCCTATATAATCCAAGGCTACAGTTGGGTTGGGTAGGATCCCATTAGGGTTATAGGCCAAACATTGCTTACTTACTGCACTAGCAAATACTGGTTTATATCGGAATGAGGAGATCAGAGAACGAGAAAAGGATAAGATGGACACACACTGCTTATCGCTGCTCTGATCCTGGTTACAGTGGAAACGAACCTCAATGGAAGCAAAGCCTTCTCTTAATTTTTTATTTTTATTGCTTTGTTTTACCACCTGGTGTTAAGTGGTTACTGGAGCCCATAGACATCTACAACGTAAATGCGCCACCCACCTTGAGATATAAGTTCTAAGGTCTCAACTATAATTACAACGGCTGCCCCACCCTTCAAACCGAAACGCATCATTGCTTCACGGCAGAAATAGACAGGGTGGTGGTACCTACCCGCGTGGACTCACAAAAGGTCCTACCACCAGTACCACCAGTCTCTTGGTTAATAGTAACTATTTGTTATTTTGTTTACTAATTGCGCGTTATTATTCACCAGCTGAACGGCGTTTGGGGACTACCAGCCGTCGTCTGTGACTGCTACATCGCGATGGATGTCACCTGCTCAACCTCAAGCATATTCAATCTAGTCGCCATATCTGTGGATAGGTACGTAAATTTGAACGAATTATTACTAACATAAGCGGTTCCAAGTTTTTTTTTTTTTTTTTTTTTATTGCTTAGATGGATGGACGAGCTCACAGCCCACCTGGTGTTAAGTGGTTACTGGAGCCCATAGACATCTACAACGTAAATGCGCCACCCACCTCGAGATATAAGTTCTAAGGTCTCAGTATAGTTACAACGGCTACCCCACCCTTCGAACCGAAACGCATTACTGCTTCACGGCGGAAATAGGCGGGGTGGTGGTACCTACCCGTGCGGACTCACAAGAGGTCCTACCACCAGTGATTACGCAAATTATAATTTTGCGGGTTTGGTTTTTATTACACGATGTTATTCCTTCACCGCGGAAGTCAATCGTGAACATTTGCTGAGTACGTATTTCATTAGAAAAATTGGTACCCGCCTGCGGGATTCGAACACCGGTGCATCGCTTCAACATGAATGCACCGGACGTCTTATCCTTTAGGCCACGACGACTTTTTTAATTCCAAGTTCTCCTATAAGTCTCATTCTGCAATAATTATATACTAGAGGTCCCGCAGTAGTCGAAATTCGACTATAATTAATTGGAATTGTAAGTTTGTACACTATTATGATTGTATTTTATACTTCTGTAATCACAAATTTCGCCAAGACTACATTATAAAAAATATTAACAAAGACAAACAATATTTAATCTATTCTCAATTTGACAACAGACGTCAAGAACAAAAGTTTGACAATAAATAGTATGCATGCGTGTGTGCGTCAAATACATGGTATGTAGTGTGTGTAATGTTTTCTTTATTGATCTAATGTATCTTTTATGCATTATTTAAAAAAATATTAGCATTGCATTAAAAATTATTATTTATTGTCATTGTTATTAGGGGGTCCACTCATATAAATATTAGCCTTGAATTTTGAATTTTGAAGTAGAATTTTGTTAATCCAAAACTCTTGTGTTTTGGTAAACGTCAAAAACGTATTTGAAGAATTGTAACTTTTTTTAGTTTTGATTTTAGTATCTGATTTAAGCGTTAAAGCGCCTACCTTAATGCTTAAGGAATGTACTTGATTTACAAAGAAAGGGAGAGCGACTTTGAATTTTTTGTAACAAAAATCAAATTAAATATTTAATTTTAAAAATTTTAAAAATTTTATTTTATAAACTGATAGAATACATTGTTAAGCTTGTAAGTCATTGAAAGCATAAAACTAATTTTCTGATTTTTTTAGTTAAGCCACCTCAATTCTAAAGGTGCGGTATGTATACTGGCGGTAGGACGTCTTGTAAGCCTACACGGGTAGTTACCACCACCCTACCTATTTCTGCCGTGAAGCAGTAATGCGTTTCGGTTTGAAGGGTAGGGCAGCCGTTGTAACTATACTGAGACCTTAGAACTTATATCTCAAGGTGGGTGGCGCATTTACGTTGTAGATGTCTATGGGCACCAGTAACCACTTAACACCAGGTGGGCTGTGAGCTCGTCCACCCATCTAGGCAAAAAAAAAGAAAAGGTGGGTGGCCGCACTTACGTTATCGGAGTAGAGTTCATCCAACTACCTGGAGCCACTGCGGTCATCCACAGTGCGTTTCCAGAGGTCTTTTTGCCACGTACCATCCGGCTATAAAATGAGCTTCCCCTCCACGGTGTTTCCCGAGCGCTATGACATGTCCTTCTTCAAACGAGGCTTGTGGAGAGTATTAAGCGATAGGCAGCGGCTTGGCTCTGCCCCTGGCATTGCTGAAGTCCATGGGCGACGATAACCACTCACCACCAGGTGGGCCGTATGCTCGTCTGCCTACAAGGGCAATAAAAAAAATAGTTTCATCGCAGGATACAGGGGCAGTACAGTTGTTAAAACAATTACGTTATAAGCACGAAGTGAATATAAACAAACACATATTAATTATCTCCCAAGTAACACAGCGGTCAGCGTATTCTAAACACCCATAAAGCCACCATGCATTATTCAAGGCATTGCGCCAAACTATCCAATTTCCGAGTTATATGTCATGTTCTAGACTTTATGACCGTAAAACGCTGATGGCATGAAGCTTTTTGCTGTTTGTTCCTAAGAAATCGTTTTCTGTGATGCCGTTTGGTTTGTAATTGTAATCCCAGAAATGGCAGATTTGTAAGCACTAGGTCTCAAAATCCGGCAAAAAATAGTACCTAGTCTATACTAATATTATAAAGCTGAAAAGTTTGTTTGAACGCGCTAATCTCAGGAACTAGTGGTCCGATTTGAAAAATTATTTAAGTGTTAGATAGCCCATTTATTGAGGAAGGCTATAGGCTTTATAACATCACGGTAAGACCTATACAAGTGGAGCACCAATAAAGAATGTTTCAAAATGTTTTCACTTTCTACGTAAATGAAGTGGGCAGTAAAATTTAGCGTTATGCCAGAGTAACTATTCCACACGGACGGAGTCGCGGGCAACAGCTAGTATTTTATCTCATTATGGCATTCGCATTTGTAAAGTTGCTTTATGAATGCGTAAGTTTAACAATAAGCTATCAAATATTTTAAAACCTATAGTGACGTCTAAATTTAAAATCCGCTTATATACTTGCATAGCTAAAAAGTCGTTTAGTATATCTAAAGGTTTAAGAGAAACGGTTAATGGTAGATAAGCTCGCAGCTAAGCCGATTTTAAAATGGTAACGGTCGCTAACGAGTAGTTCAATGACTGGATGTTGGATGATAAAAAAGTGGTCACACCATTTTCATTAGGCAAAATAAAACTGCTCATCACCAAGTCATAAGCGACCTGTATCTATAATAATAATAATATAATAATAAAGCCTTTTATTCGGACAACATATATACAATTAAGTTTCTATATGTATAAGTGGGAAGATCGGAACTTTTTGGTTAATTCACACTGGCACACTGGTTTTATTTTAAAAAAAGAAAATATAAATGACAGATATAAAATTGACATAACGATGTTACGAATATGTATGTAGTATTATTTTGAAAGAATAAATTTTTTTGTTGTTAAACTAAATATCCACTAGATTTTGCGATACCATCCCACATATATGTATTTTAATTTTGTAAATTTTTTATTTTGTGTTCACGTATTTGGTGCGTCTTCACTTTCTGTAAGTCCGTTTGCCAGTTGACAAAAGGCCTCGTCTAACCTACTCCATTCTGATCTCTCTCTGGCTACTCTACTCCATGTTATGCCCGCAATCTGCCTGATATCATCGACCCATCTTTTTTATTGTCTGCCTCTTTTCCTCTTGCCTTCCCTTAAGTACCAATGTGTAGTTATTTTGCTCCATTTTCCTTTTCCTCTGACCATGTGTCCCGCCCACTTCCATTTTAGCCTTTTTATTTTTAGAGTTACGTCTTGTATCTTAGCCTTTTTTCCTAACGTTAATGTTTCTTATTCTATCCTTCCTTTTTACTCCTATCATGCTTCTTTCCATTGCTCGTTGGCAAATATCAATTTTATTGGTTATGTTTTTTGTTAAGGCCTATGTTTGGCTTCCATACATTAAGATTGGTAGAATGCAAATATTGAATAGTTTGCCTTTTGTTCCTATTAGATCATATAGGAGGATTATATAGGACCTGTCTCTGAGGGTTTTTAATTTCTATGATATTCGTCTCATGGTATCTCCGGAGGCACCTGTTTTAAATGGGCAACTCGCAAATGGGACCTCATTAGACCCGTAATTAGTTACGTCGTCACGTGCAGATAGTCCAGCCGCGAGAATGTGTTAACTGCCCGATCGAGTAGATGAGATTTTAGTTATTTATGAGGCTATTAAAGCTTTTATTTTTAAATCGCATAAAATTCGACCGATTTTACAACACGCGAGAGTGGTTTACGATGCGAGCCCTTTAAAAGCAATTGAGATGATAATAAGAGATGAGATGAGAATAAGAATAAATAATAAGCTCACCTGAGTCAGCCACATTAAAATTTGGTGTTTCGGCCAAAAGTATATCAGTACAGTACAATTTTTTTTATTTCTTATGTGGGCGTCCGAGCTCACGGCCCACCTCATGTTAAGTGATTACCAGAGCCCATCGACATCTACAACGTAAATGCCGCCACCTACCTTGTAATATAAGTTGTAAGGTCTCAGCTTTTACATTACAACGGCTGCCCCACACTTCGAACCGAAACGCATTACTACTTCACGGCAGTAATAGGCAGGGTGTGGTACCTACCCGTGCGGACTCACATGACGTCCGTACCGTACATTCTTCAAACTAGGCTTGTGGAGAGTATTAAACGGTAGGCAGCGGCTTGGCTCTGCCCCTGGCATTGCTGAGGTCCATGGGCGACGGTAACCACTCACCATCAGGTGGGCCGTATGCTCGTCGGCCTACAAGGGCAATAAAAAAAACTACCAGTGAAATATACACGTGTAAATATATATTACAAAATACTATAAATATAGACATGGAGACAGCTAAATTTGGCTGGAAAATCTTATTATACTTATTATTAAGACGATCATTATTAAGTATGCTGTAAAATTTGGGAACCTTTACAATTAGAGTATAACGATTATCTTAATGAAAAAACGAAATTTGGTCTACCTCATTTCTTGTTTTTTGGTGACATGTAAAATCAAAAATGCAAATTCACAATTTCGTAAAATATAACTCCAGCATAACATCTGTTTGTGTTACTTATTCTTGTGAGCCAAGCTTTTGTTTGTCGTTCGCCAATTATGGAAAAACATATATAACAGATTTATAATATAGAAAATTCTGAATTGAATCTAACAATTGTGTAGCACGGAAAAAAACAACATTAAATTTTCACGTTGGACTGAAAATGCCGGAATACAATACCTTTGTTTCTTGTTATAAAAACACCGCTGGCTTGGGTCTCTGACGACCAGAATTTTAAACAGCTCGCACCCCTTGAATTGCCTCACATCTGAATGATTGACGAGCAGGTTGATAACGAAAAGGAATAGAAAGGTATTATTCTGGCCTCGCCGGACTGCGCGGTCGGAGGGCCCCGGCAAAAATACGGTCGAGCTAACATTTATTTTGGTCACATATTAAATATAAGGTCAATGGTTTACCAGAGATTTTTGGTTGGAGATTTTGGCTCGTCGGGTTCCTTTATTAATCCCTTTTGAAAGTTCCGTTAAACTAATTAAAAGAGAGGAAAATTGGTACAAGGTATGTTGGTGATTGCAGGACGAAACATCAGGCGAAATTAAAACTGTAAAAGAACTTAACTTGGCTTAGGCCCGTAGTTTTCGGTATTTACCGAAATTCATAAAAAAATATATTTTTTATTGCTTAGATGGGTGGACGAGCTCACAGCCCACCTGGTGTTAAGTGGTTACTGGAGCCCATAGACATCTACAACGTAAATGCGCCACTCAACTTGAGATATAAGTTCTAGAGTCTCAAGTATAGTTACAACGGCTGCCCCACCCTTCAAACCGAAACGCATTATTGCTTCAGGGCAGAAACAAGCAGGGCGGTGGTACCTACCCGCGCGGACTCACAAGAGGTCCTACCACCAGTTATTACGCAAATTATAATTTTTGCGGGTTTGATTTTTATTACACGATGTTATTCCTTCACCGTGGAAGTCAATCGTGAACATCATGTCTTATCCTTTAGGCCACGACGACTGTTTAGAAATGTATAAAACTGTATAAAAATATCAAAATAAAAACTTTGTACATAATAATAATAACTTGGAACAAATCACGCACGGTCATCCGGCCCCAATTTAAAATTCCCTGTGTTATGAGTAGCAGAGATTATTAAACATACTTATATATGTTTTACTTATGTACCTATATACATATTTAGTTATACCTATTATGGTAGGCAGATACCTAACTATTCCCCTGGCGTTGCCGACGTGTGACATCTGCCTACAAATGTCATAAAAAAATTATGAACGATTATTGATGTATTTTCGGTCTTCGAATGTAAATAAACAATTGGCTCACATGATGCTCATTCTCGCTCACGACTCGGTCGTGCGCGGACGTGCTTTCCGATCCGTGGCCCGCTTGCGAGCTGCGTCTCTGAACTCACAGTTGTGCTCGACAGTGTAGTGACCGTGAATACATCGTGCTTACAATTCGGTAGTGCGGACGTTCCGATCCGTTGGTTGCTTGCGATCTGCGTCTCGGAGTCCATTTTTGTGCGCTAAAGTGTTGTAACCGCGAACCCACCCTTTACCAACTGCCTTTTTCAAGGCAAAACCAATCGCTACGATCAGGCTTCCTGTGGCACTCACAGGCTAGCGATTTCCTAACCTTTCCCAAAACAACAGTCTTTTTCAAGACTAGACCCCCGCTCGCGATTCTGCCTGCTGTAGCACTATACAGCCCGAGCGGGTTCCTTTCCTTTTCCCCGCCGATTGCCGTTTTCACGGTATAGGCATTCCCCCCCCCTGCTCCTTGCTGTCCTGCAGCACAGGGGGGTTACAAATCCTATCCGGGGCCTCGCCTTTCGGCGAGTTCAACAAAAGTCCCGGGGCCGCCCCCCCCGGGCAAGAAGACCGAAGATGCAGGAGAACAGTGAAAGTGTCAGTGACAGTGATTTTGTCGGATTCCTCCGGGAAAGGTACCCGACAATTAGGGCCGAATATTTAGCCTATAGGGCCTCCCGTGGCAATCCCTCCCCCCCCGCGTCCGTCGCCGCGTATTTCAACCGTGCCTCGGAGGCACGCCGCGCGCCCCCCGCCGTCGCGTTAAGTTCGAGCGCACGTTCCGACGATGCGACTCACGAAGCGCCTAGCGCTACCCCCACCCCCGCGCCCGCGTCGTTTACGTCATCGCGCGCTTCGTCCGTCGCGACCTCGATCGTTTCGAGTTCAGGCTCCGATACCGAATCGGAGATGGATTTCGAATCCGCGTCAAGCCCTCAGCCTGGAACTTCGGATGGGTTCCAAACCGTAACGCGCGGTAAAAAGCGTACTCGCGCCGTGGAGTCCCGGAACTCCACGACAAAACAGACGAAATCCGCGTCCGCCTCTCGACCGAAAGTAGTAGTTACACCGGAGTCGGACTCCGCGCGCCGCGTAACCCCACCGCCGCGTCCCAAGCCCGCGCCCGCTCCCAAAGTAGTTGCCCCGCCCCCGCTGATACTTCAAGAGAAGACAGCGTGGAATCGCGTGTCCCAGGCCCTTCAGGCAAATAAAATTAACTACACCCATGCGCGTAACGTCGCGCATGGGATTCAGATCAAGGTCGCAACGCCGGGCGACCATAGGGCCCTCTCAGCATACCTCCGAAAGGAGAACATAGGTTTCCACACCTATGCTCTTCAGGAGGACCGCGAGCTCCGCGTAGTAATACGCGGAGTCCCTAAGGAGCTAGAAATAGACTACATTAAGGAGGATCTGACCGCTCAGGCCCTCCCGATAGTTAGTGTGCACCGGATGCACAGCGGGCGGGGCAAACAGCCCTATAATATGATACTCGTGGCGTTAGAACCCACCCCGGAGGCCAAAAAGAAGATCGCATGTCTCACGACAATTTGCGGCCTATCCGGGATCTCGATCGAAGCCCCCCATAAGCGTGGCACTCCCGGGCAGTGCTACAGATGCCAACTCTATGGCCACTCGGCGCGTAATTGCCACGCGCGCCCCCGCTGCGTGAAATGCCTCGGCGATCACGCTACGTTAGATTGCGTTAGAGATAGGGAAACCGCGACCGAACCTCCCAGCTGTGTCCTATGCCTTAAGCAAGGGCACCCCGCGAACTACCGTGGATGTCCTAGGGCTCCGCGAAAACGTCCAACCCACCCGGCTCCGCGAACCGTCGGCCCAAAGACTTCGGCACCTTCAGTGCCGAAACCCGCCTTCGTGCCGGCTGCAGTTCCCACGGTCTCGGCGTGGAAAAAGCCGCTGCCGTATACGAAGGCGGGAACGGAAACCGCACCCCCGCCCCCGCTCGTGACACGCCCCGCGCCCCAGCCCCTGCTCGCACCTCGCCCCGCGCCCGCGTTCCGTCCCCCGCAACCCTCTGCCGTCAACGACTTCGCGCTCGTGCGTGACTTCGTCATCGCGGTCAACTTCGACCGTCTGCGATCGTTCGCAGACGCGATACGTAGGTCGGTAACCCCCGAACAGCGGCTTGCGGCCGCTTTCGATCACATGGACGTCTACGAGTCCGTGTCGCGTACGTTATAAAATCTTTACCGGTAACCAATGGCGCAAAAAGGTAGAGAAAAACCGTATTCCCTTACGTTAGCATTCTATAATGCTAACGGACTCGCGCGGCAACGCTATCAAATTTTTGAATTCCTCCGCGATAATCTTGTAGATATTCTATTAGTGCAGGAAACCTGTCTGAAGCCCTCGCGTCGCGACCCGAAAGTCGCGAATTACGTCATGGTTAGGAATGACAGACTCACCGCCTCCAAAGGCGGGACTGCCATTTACTATAGGCGGGCCCTGCACGTCGTCCCTCTCGATACTCCCTCGCTCTCACATATCGAGGCGTCAGTGTGCCGTATCTCGCTGACGGGACACCAGCCGATCGTCATCGCATCCGTTTATCTCCCCCCGGACAAGCCCCTTCTGAGCAGTGACATCGAGTCACTGTTCGGCATGGGAGACTCTGTCATCCTGGCAGGCGATTTAAATTGCCACCACACTAGGTGGAACTGCCATCGTACAAACGTTAACGGTAGGCGTCTCGACGCGTTTATAGACGACCTCACCTTTGAAATAGTCGGTCCCCCAACTCCAACATGTTATCCGTATAACATCGCGCTCCGCCCGAGCACTATAGACCTGGCATTGCTTAGGAACGTAACTCTGCGCTTGCGTTCCATCGAAGCAATGTCAGAGCTCGACTCAGACCACCGACCTGTCGTTATGCAGCTCGGTCGCCCTCACAACCCAGTCACTGTTACGAGGACCATGGTGGATTGGAATAAGCTGGGCACGTGCCTAGCCGACGCCGCTCCGCCAATCCTCCCTTACGGCCCGGATTCGAATCCATCCCCCGAGGACACCGTCGAATCCATAAACATCATTACCGATCACATCTCTTCCGCGATCATTAGATCTTCTAAAGAAGTCGATGTGGAGGACAGCTTCCACCGCATCAGACTGTCCCCCGATCTTAGGAATCTCTTAAGAGTTAGGAACGCGGCAATCCGGGCCTACGATCGTCTTCCCACGCATACAAACCGGATTCAGATGCGTCGTCTACAACGCGAAGTCCACTCCCGCTTAAGCGACGCGCGTAACGATAATTGGCATAGTTATTTAGAACAACTCGCGCCCTCCCACCAAGCATACTGGCGACTAGCTAGGACTCTCAAATCCGAAACTACCGCTACTATGCCTCCCCTCTTACGCCCTTCAGGCCAACCACCGGCATTCGATGACGATGACAAGGCTGAGCTGCTGGCCGATGCACTGCAAGAGCAGTGCACCACCAGCACTCAACACGCGGACCCCGAACACACCGAGTTAGTCGACAGGGAGGTCGAGCGCAGAGCTTCCCTGCCGCCCTCGGACGCGTTACCCCCCATTACCACGGACGAAGTTAGAGACGCGATCCACAACCTCCAACCTAGGAAGGCACCAGGCTCCGACGGCATCCACAACCGCGCGCTAAAATTTTTGCCAGTCCAACTGATAGCAATGTTGGCTACAATTTTAAATGCCGCTATGACGCACTGCATCTTTCCCGCGGTGTGGAAAGAAGCGGACGTTATCGGTATACATAAGCCGGGCAAACCGAGAAACGAAACTTCTAGTTACCGTCCGATTAGTCTCCTCTCGACGATAGGAAAAATTTACGAACGTCTCCTTAGGAAACGCCTCTGGGATTTTGTTACCGCGAACAAAATTCTCATAGACGAACAGTTCGGATTCCGCTCAAAACACTCGTGCGTACAACAAGTGCACCGCCTCACGGAGCACATTCTGATAGGACTAAATAGGCGTAAACAAATCCCGACCGGCGCCCTCTTCTTCGACATCGCGAAGGCGTTCGACAAAGTCTGGCACAACGGTTTAATTTACAAACTGTACAACATGGGAGTGCCAGACAGACTCGTGCTCATCATACGAGACTTCTTGTCGAACCGTTCGTTTCGATATCGAGTAGAGGGAACTCGTTCTCGTCCCCGTCAACTGACTGCCGGAGTCCCGCAAGGCTCCGCGCTCTCCCCGTTATTATTTAGTTTGTATATCAATGATATACCCCGGTCTCCGGAGACCCATCTAGCGCTCTTCGCCGATGACACGGCTATCTACTACTCGTGTAGGAAGATGTCGCTGCTTCATCGGCGACTCCAGATCGCAGTAGCCACCATGAGACAGTGGTTCCGGAAGTGGCGAATAGACATCAACCCCACGAAAAGCGCAGCGGTGCTCTTCAAAAGGGGTCGCCCTCCGAACATCACTTCGAGCATCCCACTCCGTAGCAGGCGCGCAAACACCTCCGCCGTTAGTCCCATCACTCTCTTTGGCCAGCCCATACCGTGGGTCTCGAAGGTCAAATATCTAGGCGTCACCCTCGACAGAGGGATGACATTCCGTCCCCATATAAAAACGGTACGCGACCGCGCCGCGTTTATTCTAGGACGACTCTATCCAATGCTTTGTAGTCGAAGCAAACTGTCCCTCCGCAATAAGGTAACTCTCTACAAAACTTGTATACGCCCCGTCATGACGTATGCAAGCGTAGTGTTCGCTCACTCAGCCCGCACCCACTTGAAATCCCTTCAGGTTATTCAATCACGATTCTGCAGGATAACCGTCGGAGCACCATGGTTCCTTAGGAATGTGGATCTCCACGATGACCTGGAGCTCGACTCTCTTAGTAAGTATCTACAGTCGGCATCGCTGCGCCACTTTGAGAAGGCGGCACGACATGAGAACCCTCTCATCGTAGCCGCTGGAAATTACATACCCGACCCAGTAGACCGAATGGTAAACCGTCGACGTCGCCCAAAGCACGTCATTACGGATCCTCCTGATCCATTAACGGTGCTTTTAGGCACCACAAGCACCGGTCACCGTCCTCGTCGAACCCGTCGCTTGCGACGAAGGGCTCGACGAGCGAACTAACTCATAGACACAGCCCACTGAGTTTCTCGCCGGATCTTCTCAGTGGGTCGCGTTTCCGATCCGGTGGTAGATTCTGCGAAGCACTGCTCTTGCTAGGGTCAGTGTTAGCAACTCTCCGGTTGAGCCCCGCGAGCTCACCTACTAACGTTAGGGCGAAGCTGAAATAGCCTCTCAAGGCTATCACCATAGGTAGGGGAAAAAAAAAAAAAAAAAAAAAACATGATGCTGAGTGAGCGTCGTCAGCCATTCAGTCCTCGCTCGAAGAAGGACATGAAAAAGCGCTCAGGAATCACTGTGGAGGACAGTCCAGAATAAAGGTAGTGCGTGGAAACATTTTCTAGGAAAGGAACTGTTCAAAAACATAGCAGTTCCAGATAGTAGGGATGAACTCTATTCGATTAACCATGTGATGGTAAATAGGGAATGGATAATATGAAATAGGTCCGCAACGCATTCTCTATTTCAAGTATGGCATAAAGCACAAAAAGCAAAGTCCCTATGCACGCTTAGAGCTTCCAAATTATCTATCACATTTTATTTGTTTGTTCCAGGTACATAGCTGTGACACAACCGATAAAGTACGCGAAACATAAGAGCAATTGCAGAGTTTGGACCATGATCGGCATCGCGTGGCTGGTCTCCGGAGCAATAGGATCTCCCGTGGTCTTAGGCCTTAATAACACCCCCGATAGAAGTCCACACCAGTGCCTGTTCAATAACACTGACTACGTCATTTATTCTTCACTCGGCTCCTTCTATATTCCTTGCATAATCATGATGTTCCTGTATTATAATATTTTCAAGGTAAACTATATTAATGTATGTTGAGAAATTAGTGCAACGTTTTTTTGTTGGTTTGGGATTGACAAATAAAATCAACAATCAGGATACGGCTGTTAAGGCCTTAGGATGTAAAGTTCCATTGGCGTTAAATGCAATTTCAAAGGTCTAGAATCTTTAAAATAACCTTTTAACCTTTCGCGGCAGGAGTAAGGTTCGTATTGCACCTCTTTACGACGATGACCGTGATCAGAAAAAGGCAAAGTTGATTAAGCACATGTAACTCATAATACTAGTACGGGATCAACATTTAAGCGATGAACATTAAATAGAGAGAAGTCAAAAGTATAACTCACGTACAATCTTGAAAGGGGTCTAAAGGGTTAGCACAATTTTTAATTAAACCGAGCTAGGGATATTTCAAACGTCAAATTACGGGTAGACTGAAAACTACCGATAGATATTAGACCAATAGTGAGTGATTACAAGATTTAAATTTCCTATTTCACCAGGCTATAAGACAAAGAGCAAAAAAACAGAGGGTAGCGAAGAAGACCTCTGCCGCAATCGGGTCAGCGCTCTCCAGCGGCACTGCAGCTGTAGTCATTGAGAACATGGCGCAAACTCAAAGGCTGACTGAAGCATTACAAGACGATAGACCGACTAACACCGCTTCGGGAAGCAACGATGAAGTGGACGACGAGGAAGACAAGTAAGTCGAAATGAGATTGCAAGAGACAGAACTAGCTCGTCTTCCCAGACACCTTTTGAAGGAAAAACGTGTTTATCACCATCTGCAATAAAAAAAACGAGATTGAAGGTTCAAGCTTATTTACTGAGAGCACGTGTTGCGGAAAGGATATCTTAGGTTACAGACCAGAGTCCTATTTCAGCGGTATAGTAATCATACTTTTTAATTTGAAAGGTAATACTGCTTGAATTTGTAAAAAATAGAATTGGGACTTCAGCCCCGAGGTAGGGGATGTTCAGTACGAGATAACGGGTCCCGGTAATCACCACGGTGGATCACAAGCATTTCTGCCCATTTAGAGCTAAAAATGTTGATTTCATACCTTTTTTTTTTTTTTTTTTTTTTTTCGGGTAGAGGGCCGAACCTCCTACGAGGTCCCCGCGCAAAAGGGGCGCGCGGGGTATGTGAGACTCAACGATCTGCATGGTGTTGTGAGCAGACCGCGGGCCCAAGGATTTTAGAGCCCACCCACTAAACGACTCCTCTGCACTCTTACACCCGACGTCCGATCCCCTCCGAGGTCAGAACCCGGATGAGGTAGGGGGGCTACCGCGGTCAACACTACAACCAGACGGCGCGGCTCACCCCAAGGACGCCCAGCCGACGGTGCCTTCGAGGCGAATCGAAGGCTCTGAAACGTCGGCCGTCTCGGTACGGCAGCCCGTCGGGCCGCCCAGACGGTGCCGCTGGTGTCCCGGAATACCCCGCTGGACCAGAACCAGCCTGCCGGGTCGGGACGCGATACACCGTCGACCGGTCGCTCTAATCACTCCACGGCGGCGCGCTAGAGTGCTGGTAGCGCGCCGCGCGGCCTCACCCCCTCAGGTCGCCCCTTGACCTTCACCGGGGGGAGGCCGCCACCTACAGGGGCCGGGACGTACGGGCGTATTCCCGCCTCCGGCCCCCGGCTCGACGGCGACGGATCGGTGCGGAAAGGGAAGAGCTCTCCCTCTCTCGCTCCGCCGCCTCCTTCTGCGAGATGGTGGACTCGCAGAAGTCGAGCATCGCCTTCCAGGACGCGTCGCTGCCGAGCATCGTAGCCACGACGCGCGGCAGCGAGAGGTCCTCTCCTATGACCGCGACGAGGGCGGCGCGTTGCTCGTCGAATCCAGAGCAACGCGCCAGCGTGTGTTCCGCTGTGTCTTCCTCGTCGCGGTCCGCGCAGTGGTGGCACTGCGCCGTCGGTTCCCTTCCGGCTATCTTGTGCAAGTACCGGCCGAAACAACCATGGCCGGTAAGCATCTGCGTTAGCCGGAAGGTGAGGCATCCGCGGTCGCGGCCCACCCAGTCCGCGAGAACCGGGCGGACCGCCTCGACGGTACGGAGGCCGGCCGACGGGTCCGCCAAGCGGCGAGACCACGCCTCCAGCACGGACCGCCGAGATTGGAGCCTCCGCGCTCGAACTACACCTTCGCCGGGGCGCCCTTCCCCCCTAGAGCGGAGGTCGCTACGCCACCTGTAATCGGCAGCGAGCGCCTCCGCCTCCAGGTCCCAGGGTGGCGCCCCGGCGAGCAAGCACGCCGCCTCGAAGGAGATGGTGCGGTATCCTCGGATCGCCCTGACCGCGATCGCGCGCTGCGGACGTCGCAGCGCCGCGACGTTCTCGCGGGTCAGGGCGTGGCACCATACGGGAGCCCCGTAGAGTGCCATCGACCGCACCACCCCCATGTAGAGGCGGCGCGCCACCTGATCGGGACCCCCGACGTTTGGAAGAAGCCGGCTCAGAGAGCCGGCCGTCGCCATCAGCCGAGGGCCCAATTTTTCGAAGTGAGCGCGGAAGCTCCACCGACCGTCCAGTTCAAGGCCGAGGTACCGAAGACCGGTCACCCCGACCCCGACGCGGACGCCTCCGATCACGAGGTGGGCACCCAGAGGCGGCGCTCGTCCCGGCCCGTGAAAGAGCAGGGCCTGGGTTTTGTCGAGCGCCACCTCGAGCCCCAACCGTCGGATCCTGGTGACGACGTGTGCCACGCCTGCGCACGCCAGACGGGCAGACTCCCGGTAATCCCTCCCCGGAGCCACGACCAACGTGTCGTCGGCGTAACATATTACGCTCAGCCCGGGGAGGGGACCCCGAATGACGCCCCGCAGGACCCAGTCGTAGCCGATGTTCCACAGCAGGGGGCCCAGGACAGACCCCTGCGGAACACCGCGCTCGACCGGAAAGCGGTACATCGCCCCACCGTGTCCGATGCACTGGATCGACCTGCCCTCGAGATAGGAGCCGATCAGTCGGCGGAGGTATGCGGGGACGCCGTGATACTCCAGCGCCCCCGCGATCACCGACCAGGGCAGGGTGTTGAAGGCGTTCCTTACATCTAAGGATAACGCCATCGCCACTCCGCCCCGGGATACGGCTTCGTCGGAGAGGGCCCTCACGCGCAGAATCGCGTCGATCGTCGAGCGGCCCTCCCTGAAGCCGTATTGCTCCGCTTGATTTCATACCTCAAGCTAGGTTTTTTTTTTTATCGATTGGATGGCTGGATGAGCTCACGACCCACCTGATCTTAAGTGGTTTCCGAAGCCCTTAGACATCTACAATATAAATTCGCCCCCACCTTGAGACATGAGTTGTAAGGTCTCACTTATAACATTACAACGGCTGCCTCGCCCTTCAAACCAAAACGCATTACTGCTTCATAGCAAATATAGGAAGGGTGGTGCTACCTATACGTGTGGACTCACAAGAGGTTCTACCATCAATAATTACCCAAATTATAATTTTGCGGGTATGATTTTTATTACACGTTATTCCTTCATCGTGGAAGTCAATCGTGAACATTTTTTAAGTACGTATTTCATTAGAAAAATTGGTGTCTGACGACGGGATTCGAACACCGATGCATCGCTACATATGCACCGGACGTCTTAGCCTTTAGACCACGACGATTCAAATGGGTGGCGATATTCATTCGATCTAATATTACTGTCATGGCTGTTCAACCTGAATATCAATAGATATATTTCGTTTAACGTACATGATTCCTTTCATAAATCTAAAAGCATTCAGCACGTGTCTTATCTGCACTCAAATCTGCAACCCAATGATTGACCCAGGCATACCGTCAGGCCAAAACCCAAAAATTCATTGTTTAGATTTATTATACCCTTGTTTGATTTATGTTCTTAACTCGAAGCTGTCCTAATTAAACCAAAATTGAATCAGGGTTATTTGATAAACGCGAGTAAACATAATTCTTAATTAAATTTTTATTTTAACACTGTTTTACATTTCAACTGGTTTCCGCAGATTTTGGGAATTTCATTAACTCTGTAGATAACAAAAAAGTTGTTGATATAACAGAAATAACCATTTCACACCTTTAATGTTGTTAAATTTACTAGTGTTATTTTTATTGTTATTTTTATTTGTTGTTATTTTTACTGTTGGTAGGACCTCTTGTGAGTCCGCGCGGGTGGGTACCACCACCCTGCCTATTTCTGCCGTGAAGCAGTAATGCGTTTCGGTTTGAAGGGTGGGGCAGCCGTTGTAACTTTACTTGAGACCTTAGAACTTATATCTCAAAGGTGGGTGGCGCATTTACGTTGTGGATGTCTATGGGCTCCAGTAACCACTTAACACCAGGTGGGCTGTGAGCTCGTCCACCCATCTAAGCAATAAAAAAAAAATACATGTTTATTTTGAGAAATAACTCTACTTCTTCTTGAACACAGGCTGTATTCTCGATTTTTTTAGACAGAAAGAACATTCGTAATGTTTGATTTCTTTAACAAAAACTGACTCCATGATGCACTTGCACTAACTAATAGACATGTGAAATAATTGAAACGAAATCCAATGGGTTTTTGTCTGATTACGTAATCTTCATACGGGATTTACTATTATTATATTATCTTTAATATTATTTATACCATAACAATAATCTCTATGGCTTTTATGAATTCTTGAGCTTTTGTACTACATTTAATCCCCTTCAAAGCGCAAAAAAATCTAAACTTTTCAGCACATCAAGAAAGGCTCGTTTGACAAAACTTTTGAGGACTCTTTACAATTGAAGAAGGGACTTTTTTTTTCCGGTCCCGACAAAAAAGATAATTCCATAAATAGTAGTCGTAATAATACTATTACTACTCTCCTTAGCCGATTTTGGTCATGGCGACCACTTCAAAGTCCGTATCTAATTGTCACAGTGTGCTCGTGTGTGGTTAACATAGCCGATCTTATTCTTAAAAGTTCGTGCACATTGCGGACAGGTGACCACACCATTATAATAGTTGTAAGAGAAACAAATCTTTATCCATTGAATGGAAATTTAAAAATGACTTTAAACATTGAGTTCTCTGAGAGGACTTGCGATGCGATTGAGTGATCCATAGATGTAAAAACGATTCCATAAAAATTGTTAAGCCCAGCACTAACCTTAATTGTGATTAAAATTCCGACAGAACGGAAATGGGGCCGTATGCCGAGGAACTGGTCAACACGAGGTCGGCGCGGTTCATGTTGGCAGCTGTCGTCGAAGAAACCGGCCTGTGAGTATCATTACCGGGCTTACTGAGCAGATGATGAGCGAAGTAAATTCTGGATAATTAAACCTTTGCGTCGACCACTCGTAGAAGAAGCTATAGCAAACGGTACAAACAGGAAAAATTATAACCTAAGATCATAATTTTTTATCATTTCCCAATCACTACATAGTACAAAACAAAGTCGCTTTCTCTGTCCCTATGTATGCTTAAATCTTTAAAACTACGCAACGGATTTTGATGCGGTTTTTTTTAATAGATAGAATGATTGAAGAGAAAGGTTTATATGTATAATAATATCCATAAATAGTGGAGAAATCAATAATAAATTACAGTTTCCGAAGCGAAGCGAGGGCGGATCGCTAGTTAAATATAAGTTAATCTTAAGCAATCAATCAAATGTAATTAAATCTTAGTTATACAAATTTTTATTTTTGTTATTAATGCACTGTCGATTGCACCTATAATTGAGGTGACATCTGCCATGAACTTTTGTCAATTGTTCAATGCTTTGTATTGATGATCACTTTGTTGGTGCAACTTAATAAATAAATAAATCACTAAGTTTACCTGTAAAATTACAGTTTTATCAATGTTTTTATTTATTGCTTAAATGGGTGGACGAGCTCACAGCCCACCTGGTGTTAAGTGATTACTGGAGCCCATAATAATAATAATATAATAATAATAATAATAAGCCTTTTATTTCCCATCACCTAAATATTACATGTAAATATTCTCAACCATATATAACTCCCACATTCAGATCCAATTACATTGCCGTTCACTTTTCCTCGACAGGAACCCCTATTTGGGTATAGGCCTCCTCCAGCTTAATCCAATTTTCCCTGTTCCCAGCCTGCCTCATCCACTCCTTCCCAGCGGTGACTATGATATCATCACTCCATCGCTTCATAGGTCGTCCTTTCCTTCTTTTCCCATTAGGCCCTTTCCATTTTGTCACTTCAATTGTCCATCGTTTGTCACTGTAACGTGCTACGTGGCCAGCCCATCGCCACTTTAATCTTTTACTGAAGTTTAGGACATCAATTAGTTTTGTCTTTTTTGTCTGGAGCCCATAGACATCTATAATTGCGCCACCCAGCTTAAGATATAAGTTCTAAGGTCTCAGTACAGTTACAGTTACAGTGTTGTCGTTGTTGTTGTAATCCTAGGGTACCCCCGCTGGTACAAAGAGCCCTCACAAGTTGTCTCCGCTTTAGACTTTCTTGCGCTGGCTCCATCATTCCAGATCAGGAGAAACAGTCCTGAAAAATTCGTGTCGAGTCGTCGTGGCCTAAAGGATAAGACGTCCGGTGCATTCGTATCGAGCGATGCACCGGTGTTCAAATCCCGCAGGCGGGTACCAATTTTTATAATGAAATACGTACTCAACAAAAGTTCACGATTGACTTACACGGTGAAGGAATAACATCGTGTAATAAAAATCAAACCCGCAGAATTATAATTTGCGTAATCAATGGTGGTAGGACCTCTTGGGAGTCCGCACGGGTAGGTACCACCGCCCCGCCTATTTCTGCCGTGAAGCAGTAATGCGTTTCGGTTCGAAGGGTGGGGTAGCCGTTGTGACTATACTGAGACCTTAGAACTTATATCTCGAGGTGGGTGGCGCATTTACGTTGGGTTCCAGTAACCACTTAACACCAGGTGGGCTGTGAGCTCGTGCACCCATCAAGCAATAAAAAATAAAAATAAAAACCACTTTTCTAGTCTACAACTAAAATTGCACAATCTAGAGAAGACTGGCTATACTTGGAGGAGGCCTTTACCTGAGGAGGGGTTCTTAAAAGTGGAAATAATATTATTCAACAAACATATTATTTATTACTTAATTAATAGCATATATTATCAGATTGCATTAATTTTTGTCTTTATGTCACTTGTACGAAGTAAAAGGCTTTTTTTTATTATTATTTAAAACTATTTTTTATCAAAAAGCGAGATAAAGTAAAAGGTCATTAGAATCACTATCAAACGGTCCATGGGATATATTATTATTACACCAATCAAAACATCATCTAATATAAAACATTGAAGATTTAACACTGAGCACACCTTTTACTTTCTAAATATATCGGTAATAAGACTTGAACTTTTTTCCTTCTTCTAACTTCACTATATAATAAACCTTCATTTATAAACTCAAAAGACATCAAATATTAAGTTTGACATACATACAAGACTGTCGGCCGATAAATTTCTATCTGCTGCTTAATGTACCGAAAGGACTTTAGTTGAGTGAGAGTATTGTGTCTTCTGGAAAATATAATGTCTCCGTTCCTTTGTCGAACAACTGCTTGTTCACAAGTGAGTGAATAAAAAGAATTTCACGTCTATTAGGGACATCAGCACACCGTGAACGACGATCCATTGCCCAAATCAGTGTTTTGTTTGAACTACACAAAATTAACTCGCTTATTGTCACATTCAAACGAAATTGTTATGGAATAAATATATATGAATGAATTGCTATTCGTTAGTCTCGCTAAAACTCGAGAACGGCTGGACCGATTTGGATAATTTTGGTCTTGAATTATTTGTGAAAGTGAAAATAACAATTTTGTTTGTCCTTTGATGTGTCTCCCGTTGGACGGATTCCTTTTGTTTGTTTTAAATTCATTTTATGTTATACAAAAGTTTAGATCTTTTATTTATCGATTGAGGCACTACGAAGTCTGCTGGTTCAGCTAGTTATTAAATAATTATTATCGAAAGGCACATTTATATATACTCACTTTAGTGTCTTTGTATAATAACAAACAGCATACGTAGAGCTAGCTCAATATTCTATTTAGGTGTTAAAAGTTTCTTTTGGGGACCCGTATATATTTTTTGTCTTTCCTTACATAGTTTAGTAATTTGAGTGACTTATCAAAACTTTTATACCCATACTACTGGTGACCGTACTGGTGGACTAATTATGTGTATCGCTACATAATATAAAACAAAGTCGCTTTCTCTGTCCCTATATCCCTATGTATGCTTAAATCTTTAAAACTACGCAACGGATTTTGATGCGGTTTTTTTTAATAGATAGAGTGATTGAAGAGGAAGGTTTATATGTATAATAACATCAATTAAATAGTGGAGAAATCAATAATTAATTACAGTTTCCGAAGCGACGCGAGGGCGGGTCGCTAGTATACTAGAAAGTACTATTTAATAATGGTACGTCCGTATGCTATCATGGTTGCTTCACGTCACTCAGGCCATCTAGCCAACAGCTTTTATGGTAGGCAGCGGCTTGGCTCTGCCCCTGGCATTGCTGACGTCCATGAGCAACGGTGACCACTTACCATCAGGTGGACCGTATGCTCGTCTGCCTACAAAGGCAATAAAAAAAAGCTAGAAACATGTTATTCTTTTTATTTCTAGAATAATGGCAAACCTCGCGTCACCGATTCCAATGGTGGACCCGAACACAAATAATGATTCGGGATACGCTCCATCTAACATCGACGGAGAAACCAAAGAGCATACGCCACCAGCTTCTCCCACGCACAAGGATGGCAAGAAGATTCAGGAGGATCAAACTAAGAAACCTGAACTAAGGTGAGCAGATTCTTTGACGTCTCACTGTCCGTCTTGTGCCAACTGGTAGCTATGAAGATGACATGAGGATTTTGCTGCGATGGGTGAGCTCACAGCATACCTGGTGTTAAGTGCTTATCGAAGCCCACAGACATAAAAGACGTAAATGTTGACACCTGCCTTGACGCATCAGTTATAGGTCTCAGTCTTACAGCTGCCCCCGCCATTCAAACCGGAACGAATTACTTCTCCACAGCAGAATTAATCATGGCGATATTACCTATCCTTGTGGGCTCACAAAACACCATACCACCACTGGAGATGCGATTATACTAATAGATTATATTGAACATTACGTTTTTTTTTATCTTTATTATTTAGATGGGTGGACGGGCTCAAAGCCAACCTGGTGTAAAGTAGTTAGTGGAGCCCATAGACATCTACAACGTAAGCGTCACCCACCTTGAGATATAAGTTTTAAGGTCTCAAGTATATAAGTAGTTACAACGGGTGCCCCACCCTTTACACCGTAACGCATTACTGCTTCACGGCTGAAATAGGCGGGGTGGTGGCACCTACCCGCGCGGACTCACAAGAGGTCCTACCACCAGTATATATAGGTATATATATTTTCAACTTACATGAGAAGCTCTCGCTAGTCTCTATGATCTGCGTAGCAGCCATGACCTTCACTCTTGAGGATCAAACCCTCGCCGACGAATACGAATACAATTGACACTGACCTAATTTGTTGTTTGAAGGGACTCTTACACATCTATTCTATGGGTTCCGGCAACTATTCCTAGGTCCATTCATAAAATAGAGCCAATAACAATCTCAGAGAAGCAGGATTATTGTTCTAAACATACATATCACGCGGCCAAAATTAGATCACCCGCAAAAACAAGGTTTTTGTTCGACCTATCATCAATCTTCTTGATAGGTAATTTTGCGAGAGAACTGCTGACCGTCCATTCGAATTAGAACTCATTAGTGTTTGACCCTAAAAAGGCTGAATAATTCTAAATAATGGGCTTTGTATTCTCTAACCTTGCTTTCTTAACATACTTGTTTTTCCTAGGTCCACCTAGTTAGGAAACGACTTGTCGTTGCCGAGTGTTGTGGCATCGATACTCGGCGACGACGAGTCGTGGAAGGCGATGCTCGACTTCTGCGAGTGCACCATCTCGCAGAAGAAGGCGGCGGGGCGCGTGAGAGACGCACAAGCCCACCGCCGTCGAGCGGGGGCCAGGGAGGCGGATCTCGCCCAAGCCCTGGCCCTCTAAGTTTTTCGGGTCCCCCTCACATGTCGGTCTGGGCACCGGCGAAGGGGGCCTAAGAAGACGACGTGCAAGCTGCTCTGCACGCGTTTTACGTTAGAGCATCCGGGTGATGGAAGTCCAGCTATCCTCGACCCACACTGGTTCTGACCCAGCCGGGTATTCCGTAGGATAACCTATTCTAACCGGCGCCATCTAGGCGGGCTTCGGATAGCCTGCCGACCGAGAGGGCTGGTGGTCGTGGCGCCGACGACCGCCGGTCCGGCGTCCCGAGGGGGAGGGTGATGGAAAAAAGAGCTTAAAAGTAAGCTAACAGGTTAACTGAAAAAACAATCGAAATACGGTCACTTAGAGTATGTTATCTTAGAGTATATTAGATTCCACTTCATTTTCCATTTTCGCAGTCCGATAGAAATAATTTTCACAGTACACTCCCCCGAACAAAGATGTATCCGATATTTTATGTCCCAAGTGTGGGTAGTTTGTTTATGGAAATTTCAAACTTATATTGTTTAACTTTTTGGGATGCCTTAGGGTGTTGTTAGTTGCGGGTTCGGTCTCAAAGGTGTGGCGTTCTTGGATAAACACAGTTCGGATATTAAAGCTAAGCTGACGGCTGAAAATTTCACGCGTCGCTATACTGAAATTTATATAGCCTCTTCTGAATTTGTTATGTATTCTCTAATAGTACATATCCAATGTGTATAGAATAGGAAAAACTCTAAATCAACCTTCGAAAGGACCTACAGATTTAAAGCTCTCGTCAAAACTGCTGTCACCCTTTGACTGAACGCCGGAACTAATTTTATATTTTACAAAGTAATTACCGGGTTTCGTAATTAACGTGGAATCACCGGGAAATTATCGTAATGTAATTACCCGGCAGAAGTTTAGGATTGTTGATCCTAATAGAAGTGGACACTTTCAGCTTTTGAGTTTACATCACATTATGCTTTCATTTTAAGTTGGGTTGGTTCCTCTGATCAAACTTTTTCAAGTTTACGCCACCAGCAAACCATTTCTTAACACTCCCTCACAACATGCATACATATACCTATATTATTGCATGTGTGTCATATAACAGATACATAAAGCTGTAAAATGAAAGCCATCCAAAATTAAAGTCATCCAAAATTTTTATTTGTCAAGGAGAACATATCAACTCATACCCTTATAACTTTTTTACAATTAACATATTTGCAGATTATTCTACAAATTTAAAGAAATTTGTAGAATCTATTATATTTATATTACATTAGCGACCCATCCTCGCTTCGCTTCGGAAACTGTAATTTATTATTGATTTTTCCACTATTTAATGGATTTTATTATACATATAAACCTTCCTCTTCAATCACTCTATCTATTAAAAAAAACCGCATCAAAATCCGTTGCGTAGTTTTAAAGATTTAAGCATACATAGGGATATAGGGACAGAGAAAGCGACTTTGTTTTATACTATGTAGTGATTATATTTGCTTATTTACCATCAACATTCTCGACAGCAGTGCGATCATTTACTCAATTTACACGATATTACCTTGTGTACACGTAGCACGTAGAATACAGTCATATAAGTATGTATGTATTTATATGAAAACTGTGAAGTACTCAAAACTTGGGAAATATAATAATAAGTGACAATAAAACGCCGTTAGATTAAACTGTAAAAATAGTTCTAATCTATACTTAATAATTTCTCTTTAATCCTTTTTACTGGTGGTAGGACTTCTTTTGAGTCCGCACGGGTAGGTACCACCACGCTGCCTATGTTTGCCGTAAAGCAAAAATGCGTTTCGGTTTGAAGGGTGGGGCAACCGTTGTAACTATACTGAGACCTTAAAACTTATATCTCAAGGTGGGTGGCGAATTTACGTTGTAAATGTCTATGGGCTCCAGTAACCAATTAACACCAGGTGGGCTGTGAGCTCGTCCACCCATCTAAACAATAAATAAAAAATACTAATATATAAATCTACAGTGGTTTTTACGGATGCTCCGTTATAACGACTGAACCATGCATCCGATTGACTTGAAACTTGGTATACACGTACTTAATGGATAGGCTGATATTTATATGAGAGTTGGACTCCCTAATAAAGATGACAATAAATAAATAATGCCCAGCGATGCGGGCGAGTACGGCTAGTTACCTCTATTACTTGAGAAAATCGAAGGTAATATGATATACTTAAGTACTAATTTTATCCAAGCATTGTTTGCAGAAAGAAACTGAGCCGCCTCAGCAATAGCTCCTTGATCTCGACGCCGCGGAGGCGGTTTAGGAGCGCAGCTTCGGCTGCAAGATTTACAATCTTCAGGGCGAACAGAGCAGGGAAGCTAAGAGCCAAATCATTCGCCAAGAAAGAGAAGAAGGCAACGCAAACTTTAGCTATTGTTTTAGGTGAGCTTCCTTATTGACAACATCTGACGGTGAATGATTTTTATATATTACTAGCTGATCCGGCACATTTCGTAGTGCCTCAATCGATAAATAAAAGACCTAAACTTTTGTATAAAATAAACTTAAAACAAACAAAAAGAATCTGTCCGACGGGGGACGCATCAAAGGAAAAACAAAATTGTTATTTTTATTTAATTCCGAGCGTTTTCATATTTACCTTTTACCTTTTAAACCTTCTCTTAACTTCCACAAATAATTCAAGACCAAAATTTGCCAAATCGGTTCAGCCGTTCTCGAATTTTAGCGAGACTAACGAACAGCAAACTATATGAAATAAAAGAGGGTGAAAGAAATACTGCTCCAAACAAAATGTACTTTACTCCGAGGTAGTATTTTTGAAAGAACCCGGGAAGTCACGTTCTCTTAGATACTATCACAGATGCTAACCGCTTAAATAGGTTACCATTATTACCAGTTTGAATCTGAGAACATACAAAATTAAACAATTTACTTAAAATAAAACCACGCGTTCCCGCCAAAAGTTTACAGAGGTGGAGAAGCGGCGATGTTGCCAGTTCACTGTTAGATTTTTTTTCGATTTATGTTATCTATTCTAATATTATTATTATTATCTATACTAATATTATTAAAGAGGAAAGATTTGTTTGTTTGTCTGTATTTAATAGGCACCGAAACTACTGAACCGATTTGAAAAATTCTTTCACTGTTTGGAAACTGCACTATTCCCGAGTGACATAGGCTATAATCTTGTATCTTTTGAAATAAATAATTTTTGAAATAATTGCTATAATCTTTTGAAAAAAATAATGTAACCCAAGGTTTAAAAAAAAACACCTAAAATATTCTTTACATCATGTGCCCTGCGAAAACTATTGATGATAGACTAAAATAATGTACTACGACATTGTAGAACACATTATTATTTACAAAAAGTGTCGCATGTCTAAAACTATTATAGCTATGCCGCAATAAGTATTATTTTATTTAAAAAAAATAAAACGTCAAATATCGTTGAAATTTTTGTTAAAGACCCGAGCGGAGCCGGAGCGGGCCGCTTGTACTAAATATCCTTATGATTTACCAGGAGTCTTCTTATTCTGCTGGGCACCATTCTTCACGTGCTCCGTCCTGGACGCTCTCTGTACGAAATTCGATCTCCCTTTCTCCCCTGGAGTGACTGTCTTCATTCTGACAACGTGGCTCGGGTACATCAACTCGTTCCTCAACCCGGTCATCTACACGATCTTCAACCCGGAATTCAGGAAGGCTTTCAGGAAGATCCTGCATTGCACCACCTAGCCCGGAGACTATTATATAGTTTACGAGTAACGTTGGACTCAGTTGAGAAAGTTATGTGTAAAAATGTTATGTGTTTTCATTGAAATTAAACTGTAAATAAATGTTAATGTTAATAGCATATAAGTATTTGTATAGGTGACGAATCTAAATATATATAAATAGTTATAACTAAACTGTTATTGCCATTTTTGTCTACCGATATATTTTTGAAGTGAAACTTCTTTAGAATCGTTGTGGTTTGAAACTCGATGAAACGAAAAAACAAGTCCATAGAGACACAAACACATAAATGTACAGGATTCAGCCGGCGAGAGAAAGAGATAGAACACATTAGACGTTCTCGGTCTCCTCTTTGTGCGACTCTTCGTAGCATCTCCACTGTCGTCTACTAAATATTGTCCATATTATGTATGCTCCTGTGTAGTGGGATAGTGAGTATATCTATATTTATATCTTATTTATAAGTTTCAGTTCTACCGTATGTGACTTGCACACACACAAACAAACAAAAAAAATTTTTTTAGCCCTTTGACTGCCGTGTAGGTCATCGGTGCCCTACGCGGCGCAATGAAGTGATTATGACGATTTCTGTTACTAAGGCGCCGGACTATCTAGTAGACTCTGGGAAAGACGAATCTGACGCTCTGTCTATTTTCTCTTTCTCGCTTGTCCTAAATTATATCTTTTCTCTCTAGTCGTCACGAATCTGTCGCGAGTTAAATTTTACTCTCAACGCACCTAAAGAAGTTTAACTTCAATAAAAACTTCACTTCAACACGCGTCCACATGATTAACTATGGATATATTTTTGAACTATGCTGTTGCAGTCACCATAGCCAGTTTGGTTGCCATCACATTTGTTCTAATCCCAATTTCCCAGGTGTATCCCTAGGGTAAACATTAACATAGTCAATATCTCAAATTTCTGGTGCGTGACTCCAGTCCTAACCCCCATAAAGGGAGATTATTAAACGTCAACTATATAGAGTTCTTAAAACCTCATTAGACTACGCCCAAAACTTCGAATAAAGACACGTAATGGCGCTGAGAAAACTGGGGATCGTACCATCAGCCGCATGGTACGAGGTAGGAATGGAAAATTAGTGGGGACCCATTCCAGGCTATCACTCTGGTGGACGCGCCTGCGATGTTGGAAAGGTTTTTTACGATCCCATTTCCCTTCTTGCGTTGTGGTAATTGATCGTGGACTGCATTTATTGTTTTGAGATATTTATTGTACCTTTATATAACAAATTAAATACTTAATTTATAAGAGAAATATAACATTGATGCGTTGTTCTTTGCGGCTGGGTTTAAAGGGGAATTGGTGTCATGGCGGAGGTCGCTGGCTGACATTGGTTGTGATCCATTTGTAATGTAAACAAAATTAGATGAATCCCTTTTCAGTTGATATTTTTAGAAGCTGTTCGACAATTACCAAGTACCAGAACGTTCCTATTGACTGAGTCTTCCGGCCTAACTATATAGCAGTTCGGCCCGTAATTAAATTTAGTTTTACTGGTGGTAGGACCTCTTGTGAGTGCCCACGGATAGGTACCACCGCTCTGCCTATTTCTGCCGTGAAGCAATAATGCGTTTCGGTTTGAAGGGTGGGGCAGCCGTTGTAACTATACTGAGACCTTAGAATTTATATCTCAAGGTGGGTGGCGCATTTACGTCGTAGATGTGTATGGGCTCCAGTAACCACTTAACACCAGGTGGGCTGTGAGCTCGTCCACCTATCTAAGCAATAAAATAAAAAAGTTTGGCCCGTAATTACATTTAGGGCAAAAAGTAATCAGATTAATAATTACAAATTACAGTTACATTGTAATTGGTAATTGAGATACTTTGTAACAGGTTACTTACGTAACTGATTACAGCGAGTACTTATTGTAATCAGTTATAAAGTAATTCGATTATAAGTTAATCTAATTACATTAACTGTAACAGATTACTTATGTATTTGAAACAAGTTATTTATAATTACTGATAATTGATCACATAACTATTCTGTTATGTTATGTTAGGTAACCTTACAAAAAATGTCCTACTAATAACTTTTTTGACAAACACAAAAATGAAACACATTTTATATACTTTTTTTTATAATCTTTTATCATTTTACGTTATTTTCTTTAAATTAATCATTGGCAGATTAAATTAAACAACATTATTTTGCTGATTTATAATTTAAATTACTTTTAATATGACTCTTTTTTTCAAACATTTCGTCTGACAGGCGGTTGGTTGGCTTTCGGACAATTAATCATAGTAGCGTACAAAAACAAAAAAAGTCGAAAAGAAAAAGCAAAATCGTCCCCCACTCCGCACACCTTCCTGTCTAGTTCACGATGAAGTGAACCTTACCTATTTATGTTTGTTGAAGTACATAAAACCTACCTATCTAAAAAATCGATGTATGATATATATAAATATGTGTTTTTATTACAAGTGTTATATCCAAAGTAATTACGATTTACGATGTAATTGATTACTATGTAATTGATTACTATGTAATTAGGTTAGATTGTAATTTAGTTATATTGCAATTAAATACATAGTATTCAATTACTTTCACATCAAAAGTAACTCTAATTACAATGTAACTGATTACTATATAATCAGATTACAGTGTAATTAAATTATTTTGTAGTTTAATTACTAATTAGATTACAAAAGTAACTAGTTACGCCCATCACTGCATTTAGAGATGTGATGTATTTTAATGACTTTTGATTTGAATGATTTTTTGTTTTAATCAAAATGTTAGAATTAAATTTATATAAAAATATAGAATCTAAAAAGGAGATGTACTAGAAATAAGAACAGAAGAAAATCTCCCTATAGCACGTTGTAAATGATATTAAACTGGAGATATAACCCAAGGAGAGCTTACATTAGCCAAGCAGCTAGTCATAAAACTCATGCCAAATTCTTATACAGCATGATAAAGGGACAAACTGCCGCAAAAGCCAACCACCCACCCATATTTCGGGATAAAATCAAGAACAAGAAGATATTATTTGAATCAAAAATAATTTAAAACAGTTTAGAAAACAGTAACTTATAAAGATGACTTCACCGATATTTTGATTTAATATTAATTTTTTTTTATTGCTTGCCATCTGGTGGACGAGCTCACGGCCCACCTGATGTTAAGTGGTTACCGGAACTCATAGACATCTTTTTTTTATTGCTTAAGTGGGTGGACGAGCTGTCAGCCCACCTGGTGTTAAGTGGTTACTGGAGCCCATAGACATCTACCACGTAAATGCGCCCCCACCTTGAGATATAAGTTCTAAGGTCTCAGTATAGTTACAACGGCTGCCCCACCCTCCAAACCGAAACGCATTACTGCTTCACGGCAGAAATAGGCAGGGTGGTGATACCTACCCGCGTGGACTCACAAGAGGTCCTACCACCAGTAAAAACGTAAATACAACGTAAATGCCGCCACCCACCTGAAAAAATGAGTTCTAAGGCCCCAGTTTTTACATTACAGTGTTTTAGATGCTTAAAAAGTGGTGAGTAAAGAGAACGTCTGGCACATCCAAATCCTAAAGGTGACGTCATATGCCAAAATGATCATATTTTCTACTCTTAACGATAAACATGAGAGTGCGAACAAAAATACAGTCTAAAATACTTTTATTGAAATATCTTTAACATAGAATCGTTTTCCGTGTACAGACAAAGACAAAACGGTTAACACTTTTTTTTACACTTTTATTTTTACAATAGCAAAAAAAAAAAATTGAAATCTTTACATGCTTAAGCCAAAAATCGACCAATGTACGTGCGATAGTTAAATGAAAATCACCATTTGTTATAATTTATTCTAGGAATTTAAACCATGTCAAGGTAGACACAAAGCACTATATATATAGCTATTACTTGGTAATTACGAAACAGGTTCTTTTAAAACTGTCAGTGCTGTTAGTTGTATATAATGCCTGTTTGTTTACATTTAATTTGTACATAAATATATATGCTAAGTGTAATATGTGTGTGTTGAAATTGATGTTTGAAATAAGATAAGTCTGTGGAAAACGTTTTTTTATTTATTTCGCATCCCCGGAAAGTACTTCTGTTCACAGTTGGCTTAAAGGTTTAGTAACCAGGGCATAAAATTAAAAAAAAAACCGTTCACAGTATTCCCTGAGTGTTACCACATACTTTTTCTTTGTGAACCTTAATATGCAGATGCTTTTGGTCTATTACAAAACAGTTAACAAAGACCGTGGATGCTACAAGCTGATTGCCGCCACACCCTCCGAGACATCAGGTCGGAGTCTCGACTTTATTATACATCAGTCTTCTCATCCTCTTTTTTTCCCTACCTGTGCTGATAGCCTTGAGAAGCTATTTCAGCTTCTCTTTGACGTATAGGTGAGCTCACGTGGCTCAAACTGGGCGTGTTGCTAACACTGGCCCTAGCAAGAGCAGTGCTTCGCAGAATCTACCACCGGATCAGAAACGCGACCGATTGAGAAGATCCGGCGAGAAACTCAGTGGGCTGTGTCTATGGGTTAATTTACTCGTCGAGCCCTTCATATTAGTAGAAGGATTATCATTTTTTTTTTTTTTTACAAAACACACCACGCTTTTTCTACAATAAATTTTAAAAAATCTTTTATCATTTTACGTTATTTTCTTTAAATTAATCATTGGCAGATTAAATTAAACAACATTATTTTGCTGATTTATAATTTAAATTACTTTTAATATGACTCTTTTTTTCAAACATTTCGTCTGACAGGCGGTTGGTTGGCTTTCGGACAATTAATCATAGTAGCGTACAAAAACAAAAAAAGTCGAAAAGAAAAAGCAAAATCGTCCCCCACTCCGCACACCTTCCTGTCTAGTTCACGATGAAGTGAACCTTACCTATTTATGTTTGTTGAAGTACATAAAACCTACCTATCTAAAAAATCGATGTATGATATATATAAATATGTGTTTTTATTACAAGTGTTATATCCAAAGTAATTACGATTTACGATGTAATTGATTACTATGTAATTGATTACTATGTAATTAGGTTAGATTGTAATTTAGTTATATTGCAATTAAATACATAGTATTCAATTACTTTCACATCAAAAGTAACTCTAATTACAATGTAACTGATTACTATATAATCAGATTACAGTGTAATTAAATTATTTTGTAGTTTAATTACTAATTAGATTACAAAAGTAACTAGTTACGCCCATCACTGCATTTAGAGATGTGATGTATTTTAATGACTTTTGATTTGAATGATTTTTTGTTTTAATCAAAATGTTAGAATTAAATTTATATAAAAATATAGAATCTAAAAAGGAGATGTACTAGAAATAAGAACAGAAGAAAATCTCCCTATAGCACGTTGTAAATGATATTAAACTGGAGATATAACCCAAGGAGAGCTTACATTAGCCAAGCAGCTAGTCATAAAACTCATGCCAAATTCTTATACAGCATGATAAAGGGACAAACTGCCGCAAAAGCCAACCACCCACCCATATTTCGGGATAAAATCAAGAACAAGAAGATATTATTTGAATCAAAAATAATTTAAAACAGTTTAGAAAACAGTAACTTATAAAGATGACTTCACCGATATTTTGATTTAATATTAATTTTTTTTTATTGCTTGCCATCTGGTGGACGAGCTCACGGCCCACCTGATGTTAAGTGGTTACCGGAACTCATAGACATCTTTTTTTTATTGCTTAAGTGGGTGGACGAGCTGTCAGCCCACCTGGTGTTAAGTGGTTACTGGAGCCCATAGACATCTACCACGTAAATGCGCCCCCACCTTGAGATATAAGTTCTAAGGTCTCAGTATAGTTACAACGGCTGCCCCACCCTCCAAACCGAAACGCATTACTGCTTCACGGCAGAAATAGGCAGGGTGGTGATACCTACCCGCGTGGACTCACAAGAGGTCCTACCACCAGTAAAAACGTAAATACAACGTAAATGCCGCCACCCACCTGAAAAAATGAGTTCTAAGGCCCCAGTTTTTACATTACAGTGTTTTAGATGCTTAAAAAGTGGTGAGTAAAGAGAACGTCTGGCACATCCAAATCCTAAAGGTGACGTCATATGCCAAAATGATCATATTTTCTACTCTTAACGATAAACATGAGAGTGCGAACAAAAATACAGTCTAAAATACTTTTATTGAAATATCTTTAACATAGAATCGTTTTCCGTGTACAGACAAAGACAAAACGGTTAACACTTTTTTTTACACTTTTATTTTTACAATAGCAAAAAAAAAAAATTGAAATCTTTACATGCTTAAGCCAAAAATCGACCAATGTACGTGCGATAGTTAAATGAAAATCACCATTTGTTATAATTTATTCTAGGAATTTAAACCATGTCAAGGTAGACACAAAGCACTATATATATAGCTATTACTTGGTAATTACGAAACAGGTTCTTTTAAAACTGTCAGTGCTGTTAGTTGTATATAATGCCTGTTTGTTTACATTTAATTTGTACATAAATATATATGCTAAGTGTAATATGTGTGTGTTGAAATTGATGTTTGAAATAAGATAAGTCTGTGGAAAACGTTTTTTTATTTATTTCGCATCCCCGGAAAGTACTTCTGTTCACAGTTGGCTTAAAGGTTTAGTAACCAGGGCATAAAATTAAAAAAAAAACCGTTCACAGTATTCCCTGAGTGTTACCACATACTTTTTCTTTGTGAACCTTAATATGCAGATGCTTTTGGTCTATTACAAAACAGTTAACAAAGACCGTGGATGCTACAAGCTGATTGCCGCCACACCCTCCGAGACATCAGGTCGGAGTCTCGACTTTATTATACATCAGTCTTCTCATCCTCTTTTTTTCCCTACCTGTGCTGATAGCCTTGAGAAGCTATTTCAGCTTCTCTTTGACGTATAGGTGAGCTCACGTGGCTCAAACTGGGCGTGTTGCTAACACTGGCCCTAGCAAGAGCAGTGCTTCGCAGAATCTACCACCGGATCAGAAACGCGACCGATTGAGAAGATCCGGCGAGAAACTCAGTGGGCTGTGTCTATGGGTTAATTTACTCGTCGAGCCCTTCATATTAGTAGAAGGATTATCATTTTTTTTTTTTTTTACAAAACACACCACGCTTTTTCTACAATAAATTTTAAAAAATCATTTACATACTAACATACGTTTGAAGCTAATAAAAGCGTATTAATAATAAATATGCGAACTTCAACGACACAGTTCATTAGACTTTCACATATTTTTTTTTTATTGCTTATTTTCTTATTTTATTGTTTAGATGGGTTGACGAGCTCACAGCCCACCTGATGCTAAGTGGTTACTGGAGCCCATAGACATCTACAACGTAAATGCGCTACCCACCTTGAGCTATAAGTTCTAAGGTCTCAAGTACAGTTACAACAGCTGCCCCATCCTTCAAACCGAAACGCATTACTGCTTCACGGCAGAAATAGGTAGGGTGGTGGTACTCACAAGTGGTCCCGACACCAGTAAAAGTTGGAAAGTAAAATTTTAAGGTGGGTGGCGCATTTACGTTGTAGATGTCTATGGACTCCAATAACCACTTAACACCAGGTGCACTGTGAGCTCGTCCACTCATCTAAGCAAAAAAATAAAATTTGGTTGGACGAGCTCACGGCCCTGCTGATGTTAAGCGTTTAACGGATCCCATAGATATGTACAACCTAAATTCCGCCACGAACCTTATAAATCACCTTACAAAACCTTATAAATCGAGCATACAAATTCTTATCTCAAGAGTACATTCGCTAGGGACCTCTCTTTTTTCGCACTTCTGAACAAAAATACAGTAGCATACGGAGAGCAAGTCGAGTTCAAATTAAAAGGAACGAAGCGATGCGATGTCGAATCCATGATTGGATCAATTTTACACGCGGCGATGCAGAAAAAAATGTATTCGAATTACAAATACAAATTTCAAACGTTAAATTTATATTGAAAATATCGTCGGCTTATTGCAAGAACTCATTAACTGCAAAAAATCACTAAATGCGTTTTTATCTATAATGGGCTCATTTTTGCATATTCTACAAAATGCAAAAACACGCTAATTTCTAGCTAGCCAATTTTAGCCGTTACGTCTTTGGTAGAAAATTGATAATTGCAACTTTGGAAGTCAGGCATTTACAAAGATTCACTAAGCAGCACTAGTTATTTTTATTAAATGGATAATTATTTGAAAACAGCATACATTACATTACAGAACTCATTTTCAGCATCTAATTAATTTTATCAAAACAATGTAGTATAATATAACTTAAAATTGTATTTCGATAAAATTCATTATTTACATTTAGTTAGTTTCTGTAATGAATCATTTCATCAGAAATGCACAATAAGTAATCTTAATGATTTTTATCGATATTAATATAATATAAATCATAATATTAAGATTTCCATAAAATCATTTATTCTTTTTCATTATTTTTTCCATTTTGTTGATGGCATGATTTTAATAAGTTAACATCGATTAAAAGAACATAGTAACTTCTTGCAGGCAAAGTGGTACCTCGGTTGTAGTTTAGTGAGTTATAATTTAGGGTTTGGTGAAATGCGACAAAACAGCTAGTCTAGGGAACACGGGGCATAAGACGAACCCGACGAACGCGGGTGAGGGTGGGTTTGCGCGGGACGAAAGAGTACTGCCTCGCTCGCTCAGTTTGCGGCGAGATACGTTGATTACCACGCCTGTTATAGAAGTTAATGATTTCTGACAAAATGCAACGAAATAAATGTTTCAAACAAGGACGAGGAAGCAAGATGGTGGAGCAATTGAAGTTCCGAACAACCTATTACTGGTGGTAGGACCTCTTGTGAGTCCGCACGGGTAGGTACCACCGCCCCGCCTATTTCTGCCGTGAAGCAGTAATGCGTTTCGGTTTGAAGGGTGGGGCAGCCGTTGTGACTATACTGAGACCTTAGAACTTGTATCTCAAGGTGTGTGGCGCATTTACGTTGTAGATGTCTATGGGCTCCAGTAACCACTTAACACCAGGTGGGCTGCAAGGCCATCCACACATCTAAGCAATAAATAAAAAACCTAGCAAGCAAACACCTGACCTACAATAGCATCATTCTTTCCACGAGTGTAGAAGACGTTAAATGATACACTGGAGAACGGGCAACATCGTTATCTGAGAATCATATCAGTGGACTACGATTGCCAACTTGTATTTACTGATAGGATGGTTGGTATGGCGTATGGAAAGCCCGTACAAGTTGGTACCACCATCGAAGCGAAGCAGCATACGGAACAATTTAGATTTAGATTTCGGGTCTCAATATGGGTGGTGGCATTCACGTTGAGATCTCTATGAGCTGCAGTCATCACTGTAACACCAGACAGGCTTTTTTATATTTTTTTAGGATTGAAGGATTACTGGTGGCCCGGAGGCCTTTTCAGATTCACCAGGACATGTGGGCTATCAAAGGCCCAGCCAAGAGGGGTGGGATTTGCTAACAGCTGTCCGTGCGCCTCCGAAAAAGACCTAACAACTCAAGAACAGCTGCTTCGCGAATGAATCTACTTCCGGATCGGAATCGCGACCCGCTGAGAAGATCCGGCGAGAAACTCAGCGAGCTGATGCAAAAACGTAATCAGTTTCTGTTATGCTTAATGCTATACTTAGTTCAAGTTACCCACCTTGAGGTGATTGAACATAAGTGTGATTGAACATAAGTATTTAGAATTGGGCCATACACAGAATAATAATATGGAGGTCGATAATATGCATAGTTCTATCGAGAATCAAATGCGTCTTATGCCAATTTTTTCTATGATAGACCTCTGTAATGTTTTAAGATTGACTAGATCGAACAGAAAGCTAAACAAGAAAAAAACAGCAAAGAAGCCGTATGAACCAATGAGCCACTCTGATATCTTGAACCTAAAAGAGTTGAGAAACAAATTAATGTATAATAAGTCAAATCGGCCTAACATTGTTCTATATAGGTATGACTACGTTTCCAATTTTAAGGACCTAGCCTGCAGAGCTACAGCATTGGTATAATAATATACCTGATAAAGAAGGTCCAAATTATCTTAATAAAGAAGAAACCTCTGATACAGTTTTTTTAACCTAGCTCTTTTTTTACTTGTTTTATGTTTTTGTATGGTGTTTAAGCTCAGTTCCTAATTTTCATTAAAAAATACATGATTGAATGAATACATGAGTGATTGACTAACAGGGAGAAGAAAATAATTTTTAGTTTATTATTGAAGTCATCCTGGCCTAAAAGATAAGACATCCGATGCATTCGTATCTAGCGATGCATCGGTGTTCGAATCCAGCAGGCGGGTACCAGTTTTTCTGATGAAATACGTACTTAACAAAATATGTTTACGATCTACTTCCACGGTGAAGGAATAATATTATCGTGTAATAAAAATCAAACTCGCATAATTATAATTTGCGTAATTACTGGTGGTAACACCTCTAGTGAGTCCGTACGGGTGGGTACCACAACCCCGCCTATTTCGGCCGAGAAGCAGTAATACGTTTCGGCTTCAAGGGTGGGGCAGCCGTTGTGACCATACTGATACCTTAGAACTTATATCTCAAGGTGGGTGGCGCATTTACGTTGTAGATGTCTATGGGCTCCAGTGACCACTTAACACCAGGTGGGCTGTGAACTCGAACACCCATCTGAGCAATAAAATAAAAATATTATCATGAAAAACTTTTGAGACTGCGAAGTTGTCGTGAGTACTTGGCAATATTAGCTATTGCAAGTTCTTACGTCAACTGTTATGAAAAAGATGTTTTTGATTATTATGTTATTATTCGTTTTTGTTTATTTCAATAAGGTTTGATAAGTATTTTGTTGTTTTATTTTAATTTAAGAAATAATTAATTCACATATAAAACTGACTTACAGTAGCAAGAAGTCATTAACTTTTAGTTTTAGTTTATAAATAATATATAATGTTATATAACTACCGACTCTCACTTGTTTTAATTAATATACATATTAAGCAATCCAAAACATTCAATTTTTCTCACAGTAATTATGTATGAAGGATAATATGGGCTCATCAACATAACCACTAACTAATTCCAACTAAAATGCCGTTTTCCCAAAATATTGAATATGTCACATAATGACTTCTTGCAATAAGCCGACGATATATTTGCTTCTGTGTGGGAAAACTAAATTAGAATCAACCTTTTTTAAGTTCGGATTCAAAATAGGTTCAAACACGGGAGTTTCAATTACATGGAAATATTGCTTAGACGAGTGGAAGAACTCACGGCCCACCTGGTGTTAACCGGCTACCGCCGCCACCTACCTTGAGATATAAGTTCTAAGGCCTCAGTATAGTTACAACGTCTGCCCCACCCTTCAAACCGAAACGCATTACTGCTTCACGGCAGAAATAGGCAGGGTGGTGGTACCTACCCCTGCGAAGAGGTTCAAACACCAGTAAAAGTTTTACTTTAAGTTAATTTACACCAGTTTTAATAGTGAATACTTTACTTCAAGCCCAGATGCATGAGAGCTTCCTATCAGAAATAAGTGGGATTGTATTATATCGTAGCATTGATTATTTGGTAGTACCAGGGTGTGGGTTTACATGTTCACAACGCGTAAAGAAAACAAGAGAAAAGAATTTTAGTTAAACCATTCTTTTCTGACCTGGAAAGTGTCTGGCAAGAGAAAGAGAGGCCGCCCCAGAACAACTTGGCGTCGCTCGGTGGAGCAGGAGCTAGAACAGACTGCCCAAGACCGATGTAAATGGAAAAAAAATATTCGAGCCCTACACCCCAGCAGAGGGTAATAGGAAGGAATAATGATGATGATGATGACTGTTTTCTTAATTTGCTTGAATGGAAAGACGCCGTCTCTAACTTGCATAATTATAGTAATCACAAGAGCCCGTTATTATCATTAAGGGCACATACAAGCGGCACTATATATCAGGGGTCATCAATTAGTTATACTCAATGAGATCCTGTTCTTCTTCCAATTCCTGCCGGGAGACTACGCCTTAAGAAAGGCGCGCGAGGCGTTGCGCGGTGTCAGCCACGCAAGACCCGTACCGCAAAACCGACTACCGACTAAACCCCATCGAGCTTCACCACTCCCGACTCCACGGAACCCACCGCATAGTGCGCGCCGAAAATTCGGCCTCGCCAGTACCCTTCCTGATAATAGGATGGTATTTCATCCTCGGGAAGATCCCGCAGGACGTCGTCTCGGGGGGGGGGACACCTTCGCCGCCTCACCACTGGACTGACAGCCGAGCACTGGGCGCCTCCACACCCGGTACCGGAGTTTCTTGCAGGGCCGCGCCGCCCCTATGTGCGAAGTGTGCAGTGCACACAGGCGCCAAGACATTAAGGGCGCTGCCGCCGCGGCGCCGTAATTATTTACGTTACACAACTATAAAATTTTTGTAGTGGAATATCGATAAGTAAGTAGGTACAATAAGCGCAAAATATGCCTTGTAAATAACAAAACATATAATGCATTTCTTCAAATACAAGTTTCCCAAGATTTACGTCAAAACAACAAGTCAAAATAAAAAAAATCAAAATAAAATACATTGACACATATGAAGATTCGTAAAAATAGGAGGCGCATCATGGGTTTCGCACACAGGCACTGCCGAGGGTCGGCGCGGCCCTGGTTTCGTGACAGCACCCCCCCCCCTCTCTTCGCTGAGGAGCCGAAGAGGGATCCCACTCCTTTCGCGTTCCTCAGCCTCACGAAACACCATGACCAGGTCGCAAAACCTGGCCTGGTTCCCATGAACTTTGGTCCTATAACATGCAAGTGACGACAGCCCGCAAGGAGATGTCCCTCCCCAGCACCGCGATGAGATCTCGCCGCGAGTGCTCACAACGCGGACACGCTTCGAGCGCGTGCCAAGCGTCATCATGCGGATGCCTGCACTGGTGGCTACCCTGATGTGGCTCTCTCCTACAGACCTTCCACAGGTACCTCCCGAAGCAGCCGTACCTGGTCACTCATTCGTCTAGTGTACTTTGTAGTATCAACAATGCTTCATATACTAAGGCAGTATAACTAATAATGTCTGATAACTGACGAGTCAGAAATACCGATTAACATTGTTTCCAAATTAGTAGCTGTAAAAAAAAAACTACAAAATGAGGAACCTAATTGTTAAAAGTTGGTATTCAGTTTATTATCAATTCGTAGAATGCTTTTAGAAACAATTCCTCACTCGTGGAACTTTGTTTCCTTTATTGTCATATACTCTAAAATGTAATAATTTCAATAAAGATAACAGAATGCTTATTGTTTCTAGACATTCGTTGCGAAATACAAATGACAGCTTTTATGAGAGCGCCATCTATTTATACATAACCGTACTAACAAGACAAGTTTTAGGTAGGGGTTAAGGAAAATTGTAAACATTATTCTATTAAGAGACAAAATACTTACACGCTTATAATGATGATTACTCCAATTAAGAAAGATCCAAAAAAATATGGAACTAATATGAACTTAGACTAGAAAACGATTTTCAAGACACTCTCGTGTTGAAACTTCGACCTTGAAAAGTTCACGTGTTCAAGCTACCACTACTCGATCACAGGTGGCAGCACTAGATGGAAACAAACAAAAACTGTGTCACGCCCAAATATAGCTAATTGACAAATGATTACGTGTTATGGTGAAATAAAAACATGTTCTCACCCACAGAGATTAACTTTTCAATTCATCAGTTCAATTAAATAGATTTATTTGCGACTTTTCCTTTGCAAAAATAATGCAACAAGAAAATGACGTTTGGCGTACTTACTATTTTATCTGAGATACTATAGCTGCCTCGCTCTTTGCGCGGTGCTGCTATCTTGTGCGTGAAAAGGAAAAAAAATCCTCTGTTCCTATTCAATTACATCAGTGTTTCGTATCAGCTGACAACCAAAGCAAAACAGTCGGTGCGCGACCATCTTGTCAAAACTCAGTCGGTGACAACAAATAAATATTGTAAAATGTCCTAAGCCGCTCAGGTTGACTTAAAGTTATTATTGTATTTAATAAAGTGTAGTGTTTTTTACATGTCGGTGTTGTTAACGGAGCGGTTACAATACATTTTGCTCAATATTTCGCGTTTGTGTTGCGTCAAATGACGTCATGTATGTGATACACGTATCGGGGCTGAGCAGTTTGTAAGTATTTTCTTTTATTTCTGTGTTAATTTAGTGCTATTCAATGTTCGGATAAGTGGTTTTTCGTTGTTTCTCGTTATTGTTTTCATTCATGATTTGTTTTGGAACGGCTGGGCCTCCCGACGCGGGGCATACGCTTCGTCGTTTTGAATGCCCTTGAAAAATTATGCAGCAGAAATCGCGCCTGTATGTGATGGCTGTGTTAGCGAAGTTATGCAGCGTTCATAGTTCCATTGGCATTTATTTATGTTGTGGTCTTCGAAGGCCGCGGTCGACTGCCATGTACTCCCGCATAGCAACAAAAACACGAAGCAAGAACGCACAGTCGACTAAATATGGAACACTCTCGACTAGTAGAAAGTAATTTTTAACAACAAAATTTATCTTGTATGGTCGCGTGTATTAACATGGCCGAATCTGTGCCAACGATAAAATAATATGTTTACTTTGTTCCGCGGTCGAATCTGTGTACAAGACTCCGTTTGAATCACCTACATTCTGACATCTATTACAATCTAATTAACGTGTCATTAGTTGTTTCTCATTTTTAATGCTTTTCGTAATCGATAAACGACAGTTCCAATTGAAAATGTATTTTTGGACATGCAAATAAACGTACATGTGTGATAAGTTTACTCGCTACCTACCTACATAAACTGAATTATCGGAGTCCAGAACGGATGTTTCGTCTTATTACAATAAATTAAATGTTATTATTTCGCAGAAAATGTATTAATATCATTGCTAACTGTACGATTCCCCTTTGTACGAACCGTATTATGTTTTCTTAAATAAACAATGAAGACTGGAAAAGGATTCTCGGGCTGGAATATCGATACCATGGTTTTGCATACCGCGCTTCTCAGTGGGTCGCGTTTCCGATCCGGTGGTAGATTCTGCGAAGCACTGCTCTTGCTAGGGCCAGTATTAGCAACAGAACTGGTTTGAGCACCGTGAGCTCATCTACACGTCAAGGAGAAGCTGATATAACCTCCTAAGGCCATCAGCATAGGTAGGGGAAAAAAAGGGCATACCGCGTTTGAAAAATAGTAGAGTAAGTTATTCTTTATTGTACAACAAAACATGCAAATGAAAATCGAAAGGGAATCTCCAAATAACTGTTACATGAACATAGATTACAACAGGAAAAATATTGTCGTACAATTTTAAGCGATGTTTGAATAAAAAAATATAACATGACAATTTCAAATTCGTAACGCACACTTCTGCATGTTACACACACAAATCCATACGTAATACGTTAAATGTAAATTGTATTTGTACAAATTTCTATTACACATACATTTTAAGTAAATTATTATAATACTAGCGGGCCGCTCCGGCTCCGCTCGGGTCTTTAACAAAAATTTCAACGATAGGTATATGACGTAGTTTTATTTTTTTAAATAAAAAACCACTTATTGCGGCATAACTATAATAGTTAGACATGCTGTCGCGAAACTTTTTGTAAATATAAAGTGTTGTACAAAGTCGTAGTACGTTATTTTATTCTATCATCAATAGTTTTCGCAGGGCACGCGATGTAAAGAATATTTTAGGTAATTTGTTACACCTTGGGTTACATTATTGGAGTTTTAGTAAGGATCCCTAAATTTTTTTCAAAAAAGTATATAACCTATGCCACTCGGGAATAGTGTAGCTTCCAAACAGTGAAAGAATTTTTCAAATCGGTTCAGCAGTTTCGGAGCCTATTCAATACAAACAAACAAGTATTTCCTCTTTATAATATTAAGTATAGATTATAACATTAGTATAGACTGGTATAGATTAGTATAGAAGTATAGATAGATTATTCAGTTTCGTTGATTGTGTTGTGAATACAAAATTCTGCGATCTATCGTAAATTAAAATTTAACCAAAAACTACGAAGTACATTGAGAGCAATGGGATATTACGCTTAAAACTCAGGTTTTCCGTCCCATTGAAACATGGATCTTACACATCTAGGTAGCCGTTAAAATTTACGCTGAAGCGTCTATAAATTTCATAGACATTTCGTTCGTCTACACTCAATTAATGTTGTAACTGCCGTGAAGCTTTTGATCAGCGGGATAGTCGTTATATCGACGATTGAATGGCTATTTGGCTTAAACCAGCCGCTTTTACCAGTTTACTGGTGGTAGGACGTCTTGTGAGTCCGCACGGGTAGGTACCACCGCCCTGCATATTTCTGCCGTGAAGCAATAATGCGTTTCGGTTTGAAGGGTGGGACAGCCGTTGTAACTATACTGAGACCTTAGAACTTATATCTCAAAATGGGTGGCGGCATTTACGTTGTAGATGTTTATGGGCTCCAGTAACCACTAAACACCATGAAGGCTGTGAGCTCGTCCACCCATCTAAGCAATAAAAAAATTGTTTTTCTTTTTTAAATGTCTAAGTATCTTTTTAATACATATCAAAGTATGTAGTTTGTTTGTCATGAGGACTTTTAACGTAAACAATGTTTAAGCAAGTTCTGATCACACATAGAAGGATGAATGAAATAGAGGTACTTGTTTAAAATTAATTACAGTTTTTAATGTACGCAGAAGGTTGTGTGAATCGAATTAAAATATAAAAACTAGTGAACGCCTATTCCGCTTGCTAAATTTAAGAATTGCATAATATGTCGTAAATGGATGGTAATGGGAAAAATAAGTTCCCATAAGTGGCAACGTTTGTTGATTGTCCAGTTTCAACTCAATCTGATAAAAAACACGCGATTGTACAAATCACGAACGAAAAAAACATTATTATATACGTATATTATATATTAGAAGTTACCGATGCTGTTTTACCTAGGGGCGTATGCTCAAAGTATTCGTGATTTACTTATCTCATCCAGGCGACGGGTCATTGCAAAGCCGCGGCCGTCCGAAACATGCTCAGTCGTTTTTTTTTTGTTTTTATTACTTAGGTGGATGGACGAGCTCACGGCCCACCTGGTGTTAAGCGGTTACCGGAGCCCATAGACATCTACAACGTAAACGTTGTGAGTCCGCACGGGTAGGTACCACCACCCCGCCTATTTCTACCGTGAAGCAGAAATGCGTTTGAAGGGTGGGGCAGCCGTTGTAACTATACTAAGACCTTAGAACTTATCTCAAGGTGGGTGGCGCATTTACGTTGTAAATATCTATGGGCTGCAGTAACCACTTAACACCAGGTGGGCTGTGAGCTCGTCCACCCAACTAAGCAATAAAAAAAAGGTAGGGAAAAAAAAGATACGAAAATTATATATGAAAAATGTATCTCGAATTACGGGAACATCTCTATCGATCTCGTTTTTCCCCGCTAGCCGACTTGCTTTGACCGACCGACGTGAATGCCTCTCGTTAGGCGGACACCGCAGTGAAATGAAGCCTTCGGAGCTAAATTGATGGTTCCCTAGCGAAATGTGACATTTCACGTAACGAGATGCGAATTTGTTAAAAGTATATTTTTAGCGGCGTATGTGTTTTTTATTAAATACGCTTTTATTAACTTCAGACGTATGTATGTATGTATGTTTGTAACGGAATCTTTGAACATGATTTTGACACCCTTCAAAACGTCGGATTAACTCGAAATTTGGTATACTTATAAAGGATCGATGACAATTCTATATTAAAAAAACAATTGAAAAAAAAATTGAAATTCAAATAAAAAATAAATAGTAGTTTAAAAAAACTAAAAAATCCAATGAAAAAATAGAAAATAAAGTTAATAAATTTGAATTAAAAATAGTGTAAGAAAAAATGATTTTATTGTAAAAAAAGCGTGGGGTGCATGGTATCAGTAGTTATACATATTTTGCCTAAACACCGTTGCATCGTAAGATACGAACGCACCCGACGTCTTATCCTTTAGGCCACGACAGCCATGTCAACAATTTTCTACTAGTATGTCCAAACAATTTGTAGTTCAATGAAATTATCGAATTGAATATTAAGTTTTGATTGGCCTAAGCGTCACGTTGGTTCCTTGTGAAATATATTTTTTTCGTAATTAAACAATCGATAGCGCTTAATTAATACGTGTTAAAATCGTTCGACGCTAACGACTTAGCCGGTCAAAGCACGCGTTTTACTTGGAATTCAAATAGGCTATTATTATCTAAAACTATAACCGAGATTCTAGTAACAAAACATTCTAAGTGGTTGGGTATACCTCCTTGCGTCGTCCTCCTCATTAGTGAGGGTCGTGACTCCCCTCTACATCTATAACTCTTGTACGATTGTTCTTCATCTGCTGTGATCCTTGGCCTCGTGGAGCTTGATATTCAGACAACACCGAATTTGGTCCGATCATCTCGTGGGACTGCGTCCTCGGTTGGGTATTAGGGGTCTTAATTAAAACAAATGATCGTTCACAATCACTCGTCTTAGGAAATGCGTACGTTGGAATGTGTTGAAGTCGTCGTGGCCTAAAAGATAAGACAGCCGGATCTAACGAGCGATGCAACTGTGCCAATGTTCGAATCCCGCAGACAGGTAGAATTTTTTGTAATGAACCACGTACTTAACTCGTGTGACGACGGACGACTTCCGCGATGAAGGAATAAAATTGAGTTAAAAATTTTAGGAAATATTTTATTTTTAGGAACAAGAAGTGAATTAGTGTTAAGAGAATAACAATTACTCACATGGGATATTAAGTAACATTCTTTAACAATTTATTAATACCCAAAACGTAGGTACCCTCTAAATACAATATTAGGACAATTAAAGTGAAACTCAAGGAAGCAATCAAACAGTATAATGTAATGTAAATATATTGGGGGAGTAAGGGGAGATCGAATGCTACCTTCACCGGCCCTATTGTCAACCCCACCTGCACGCGCCGGATGGCGGCGGCGACCAACAGGGTGCCGTGGTGCTCCCTGCTAGAGAACGAACGGGGCAATGGCGACCGAGCAATGGCGGTATAACTATACACACCCGTCAGGACAACCTGTACGGAAGAGGCGTCTGAAACCTTCGGGATCAAATACCCCCTAAAATGCTGGTGCAGAAGGCAACGGGAAACCACTGCACTAATTTCCCACGAGAGTCATGAGCGGGTCGTATCCGACTGATGCATGACCACGACCACTCTGTCAAGAGTGTACGAATAGGAAGAAGAAATATATTGGATCGACTTACAAATAACATCAAGTCAAACCGACAGTGCTTCCGTACGCCACAGAATCTCAATATGCAAGAGAGCGAACATAATTTGCGCTTTTCTAAGCGTATCTATACTTCCATACTAATATTATAAAACTGAAGAGTTTGTTTGTTTGAACGCGCTAATCTCAGGAACTACTGGTCCGATTTGAAAATTCTTTCTTGATTCTTTCAGTGTTAGATAGCTAATTTATTGAGGAAGGCTATAGGCTGTATAACATCACGGTAAGACTAATACAAGTGGAGCGCCAATAAAAAATGTTTCAAAATAGGGGTTTAAATAGTTCCTTAACATTCTATAGCAATAATTAAAAAAAAACAGGGACTTCACATAGGTACATAAGGACAAGAACATGATGAGATTCAGGGTAGGTATCGACAAGCACTTTGTGGTACCTATGGGTTATATATTAACACTAGGCTTGCTGTGAGCTCGTTCACGCGTCTACGGTATAATGATCGCAATCGTGCCACGTAACGGTCGCGCACTATATCGTCTCTATGGTCTTTCTTAATTGTTTATCACCAGGTGGATCGATGTCTCGACAGCTCGTCAGTGCTTGATCTTCTTTTTTGTCCCCATCTTATCCCATTAGGTGAGCTCGGCACAGCCAATTTTTCTATTCATTGTCCTCTATCAGCCGTCATCTCAACACTCACTCCTCTTTCTCTCATATCGTCATTCACACACTGCATCCATGTCTTCTTCGGTCGACCTCTTCCCCCTTTAAATTGATCTACCATCTCCATACATCTCCTAGTTACATGCATTTCCTCTCTACGCATCACATGTCCATACCACGCTAACCGTCCGCTCTTTAATCAGTAGCGTCTCGTCAGCGCTTGATATTAGATTGAAATTAAAACATTTCCATCAAATGCGTCTAAATTATTTACGAATGTAAACTACTTTTCCACCAGACAGGAAATAATAAACAGACAATATTACATAATTATGTACTGGATACATAAGATGGAGTGAAATGAAATGAAATGAAGATCATTAATTTCAGACATTAATGAACTGGGATGAAATTAATTGAAATGAGATGAGACGAATGGGATGAAATATAATATCAGTAAAATGGTGGACATTTACTGAGATTTTTTAGTGGGCAGTGGGCTTTTTGGAGGATCCCGAGAAGCTACGTCCAGCGGCCTTGTTTCATTTTCCCACATTTGTACACCTTCACAGATATTAAACAGTTAATAAACCACCATTATTACACAATTAAACCTGAAAAAACACTAAATAGACAAGATAAAACAAACCACACAACTTCACTACCCGCGTTCCCGCCAAAAAGTCCTACACGGTCTTCCACTTTTTTTTTTCGAATACCTCCGTTTTTTTTCATTCTGCGGCGTATTTAGATATGTCTCGTCCCCACTACCATCATCGCTCCCGCCAACAATGTTGCAATATGGCAATCCCAAAAATTGTCTTAATTTTAACATGTTAAATGTTAATTAAACAAACCTTACACGAATATTTTTTTCCTCTAACGCAGTCGAACTTTATCAAACAGGAAACTGTATAATACGCATTTCGTTCATTTGAATGTTGATAGACTGAATTGTTTTTATTATGAATTGTTAACAAACACGTCATTGGATTTTTGTATTTTTATTAACGGTTTTATTAATTTGTCCACTATTGAGTTCATTTACAACTGACTATGATACATTATTGGGTTTTGAACCGTCCAATTCTTGATCAAGCGAATGTGGTTTAAGGAGCACGCACACATTTGACTGGGCCGCCTGGCATTGTTAATATCCACAAACAACCGCTCGCGGATCGAGTCTGTCGCCGAATCATTTCGCTATCTTTCTAGCATGATGTATAAAGCGTTTCAAAAAAGTCCCTGAGTAAATTCCCTCGAAGTCCCCCGTAAACCTCACAAACCCTCAATTCTAGTAATTCGACCTTTTGACCTAGTGTTATCTCAGTTAAAAATAAAGAGGCAAAGACAAAACTATTTTTTTTTATTTTTTTTATTGCTTATATGGGTGGACGAGCTCACAGCCCACCTGGCGTTAAGTGGAGCCATTAGACATCTACAACGTAAAAGCGCCACCCACGTTGAGATATAAGTTACAAAGGTCTAAGTATAGTTACAACGGCTGCCCCGCCCTTTAAGCCGAAACGCATTACTGCTTCACGGCAGAAATAAGCAGGGTGGTGGTACATACCCGTGCGGACTCACAAGAGGTCCTACCACCAGTATAAAACTGTGGTTCTCTAATTATCAACCGATTGTATTTATAGTAGTGAAGAGAGTGATATGGGCTTCCTTTTATCCCTAAAAAACATCTCATTGTCACGGGCAAATATGCTGAAACTTCTCCTTGGCCACGCGCGAAGCTGTGGGTAGCTAATGTAGTATAAAATATGTCCGAATCCGTCAATCCGGAACGTATGACTGTTTCGCTACGGAATAAGGATAAGCCGGATATAAATAGCTATTCGTGCGAACATATAACAAATCGTGAAATAAGAGCGTGGGAAATGAAAAGTAATTTACGAGTATATAAGGCCGCTGAATTAGTTTCAATGGTTCATCTCCGTACTGTGGCATTAACAACAAGCACTTGAATCTAGTAGGTATAAATACCATTTTAATAATAATAATAGAATAAAGTGGCATGTAAATTGAAATGAACATATTTTTCTATTTTTTTTATTGCTTAGATGGGTGGACGAGCTCACAGCCCGCCTGGTGTTAAGTGGTTACTGGAACCCATAGACATCTACAAGGTAAAAGCGCCACCCACCTTGAGATATAAGTTCAAAGGTCTCAAGTACAACTGCTGCCCCACCCTTCAAACCGAAACGCATTACTGCTTCACGGTAGAAATAGGCAGGGCGGTGGTACCTACCCGCGCGGACTCACAAGAGGTCCTACTACCAGTAATTACGCATATGAAACTTTGCGGGTTTGATTTTTATTACACGATGTTATTCCTTCACCGTGGAAGTCAATCGTGAACTTTGTAAAGTACATTTTTCATTAGAAAAATCTGTACTTGCCTGCGGGATTCGAACACCGGTGCATCGCTAGATACGAAAGCACCGAACGTCTTATCCTAATCTTTTGAGAAATTTGGTCCAGCTGCTATTCATCGGTAATTGGTGGCTGGCGCCCTTCACCTTGTTCTTGAGATGACGTGTGTTATATACATGCAAATATAATTGTTAATAGGAATGCTTTAACAAAAACCGACTTCAAATAGAAAAAAAAGATATTCCAAAACAAATTAATATAAACTAAAAACAATAATCATCGAAATCGATTGTCGCGATATTATGTTATTGAGTTATTCATCTTTTTGTCGCGCACGTACTTAATGCAAATTTAAAACTTGTATGGTTTTCTCGTGGATACCATTATCAGAACTGGACCACACGGGAAGCGTCAGCTTTCTAATAAAAAAAGAATCATCAAAATCGATTCACCCAGTCAAAAGCTATGAGGTAACAAACATAAAAAAAACATACAGTCAAATTGAGAACCTCCTCCTTTATTGAAGTCAGTTAAAAATACCACCACTGCCTTGCGGAAAATATCTAGTTGTAGCGTAGCATCAAGCCGTAGTACCAGAAAATTTCAAGGATATTTTTACCAAATCATGACTACCGTAGATTTGAGTTTTGGATACCAGACAGGAGCTTAAATATTAAGAGTGGTTTATCTTGTACATCATGCGTGTTTTCAAAAAATGGCTTTCTACCTAAATCTACTACGTTAAATATAAGTAAATCGAATTAATACAAAACCACTTAGATTTTACTTACGACTACCTAAAATTATTTTTCACGTCACTCGAGAAATCATTTATTTGAGGCCGTCCCTTCCTTCTAGCGGACAAAAGCCCCTCTTACCCTATTGTTTCGCTGCCTTTCGAGAGCCTTTGACCATTTTTATGAGTCTCATCGAGCTTCAGCGAATTTTCGCGTCTGGAATCTCGAATATTTCGAATTATCATTATAATGGATTATTGACTTAGAATATTTGGAATGGCTTGCAAATTACTGTTTGTTTATTGAATAAACCGAACCAAAATAAAGAACAGAGACAACAAAGAGTGGAATGAGCATATTATGCGAAGTTAGGCTGAACATGTGGAGAAAAAGACGCTGGGTATGAAAATAGATGGCAATATAATTATATGGTGTTCGAAAAAGATTTAGATGGTATGTTTGAAAGAAGATATGCGAGAGAAGAGAGCGAGTGCAGCCACAACGTGTGATATTATAGACTTGTAAGAAAAAAGAGGACACGTTGCACCGACCCCACGAAAGTACATGCGATAACCGTCAAGAAAAAGCTCACAGACATCGGTCACTGAGTTACTGGCTACATCTTTTCAGGGGGTCGCGATTCCGATCCGGCTATAGATTCAGCGATACATTGTTCTTGCTAGACATGTTGTTATCTAATCCACCAAATTGAGCCCTGTAAGCTTGCCTACACGATATACAAACCTAGTATAACCCCTCAAGGTTACTGGGATAGCAAAGAAAAAAAGAATGAAAATGGCTGATTGGGTCAGTTCTGAATGTTTTAAATAATTTCATTCTAATTTTAATCAAGCTATGGTAACTATCTATGAGATTACAATAAGCTGCCAATCGGTAGCCGTGACCCGAGTTCCAATCGATAGTAATACCGTTAACAGGTCTCGAGCTGAAACATTAAAGTTCCCAAAGGTATTTTGGGCCATATTGAAACATACTAAATGATTGGATATGACTTGATAATTTCACTAGAGTTTAAATTGATTGAAATATATTAACTCTACCAAGAACTCTAAAACGAATGTAATGAATTCTACCAAATTTTAAAGCATATGTTTCTCGTTCTGCATTTCGGGAAATGCCTTGTCAATTTAAATGTTGAAGTCTATCGAAACGACAGTTAATCAAATTCCGGTCTCATAAAAGGGAATCTCTTCTTTGAATCTTTGAATGACCCTTCAATATTCAAAAAATGCAGTTTGGAAAACTCTCGCCAAAGAGTAATGCTTACGCCGTTAGCAAATAAATGTTGAAATTTATAAAGCCTTATTTGTGATAGTATTTTTAATTTCATCCATCGACTGTATTTGTAAAAATGTTAGTATTTTATGAACAATAATGAGAGCTAAACACAACTATTCATGCTATACAAGAAACCATGGCCGTCAGGCAATAAAAAACAAATGTGAACCGGTAGGGTCTTTTTTCTCATGAGCCCAGTTTACATAGCAAATATCCTGCTGTGATTTTGATATCAAATAAGTTAAGTTTTAATTGCAACTACATTTGGTGAGTAGTCAAGGCAATGAGGGGGCAAACCCAAACCACCGACAGCAAATTCAAATCTCAGACTTTGTACAAAGTGAGCCACGATCTTCGTCTACCCGAATAGAACAAATACTGCGCACGTCACATATCCACAGAAAACAAAAAACTTGTAATTCAACTCTGATATTATCGAAAAAAATTCAGTCACGATCTCCAAGCTAAGCGAACGATATCAAAGATCGAATCCAAGGCTTCAAGAAAAAAAACGGTAGTCTCAATAAAAATCGCTTGCTAGTTGATTTACCCGCAAGAGCGCGACTCGCGCGCCGCCTCACTGGTCCAGTTTTCACTTTCACGGGTCGTCGCCCCACGATGAGGCTCGCCACGCTCTTGCTTTGGGTCAAGGTCGACTTCATGGTATTGTAGAATAACAGGTGCACGGACTACAGCAGTGTCTAGCAGTGTAGATTAAAATTTTGATCGACACAAAAGTCTAATGTTTTGTAACTACGTGGTCCGGATACGATTACAGGTCGGCATAAGTCCCTTTTTATTTATTGCTTAGATAGATTTTTATTACTGAGTTTGTAGTCGTCGTGGTCTAAAGGATAAGACGTTCGGTGCATTCGTGTTGAGCGATGCACCGGTGTTCGAATCACAGGCGGCTACCAACTTTTCTAATGAAATACGTACTCAACAAATGTTCACCGAATAACATCGTGTAATAAAAACCAAACCCGCAATATTATAATTTGCGTAATTACTGGTGGTAGGACCTCTTGTGAGTCCGCACGGGTAATGTAGATGTCTATGGGCTCCAGTAACCACTTAACACCAGGTGGGCTGTGAGCTCGTCCAGCCATTTAAGCAATAAAAATGAAATGGTATTGTAGGTATAACTACGAAAGGAAGATCTTCCACCGAGCGGGTGATATTACTCGGTAGAACGACGGTCCGAATGTTGTTATTCGGAACTTGTATAATATATGCAAGCTTATCTTGAAAATGTTGTAAGCGAGATTCAGACATCTGTCTAATATCTTGTGTTCTGTGATGACTACCGCCACAGTAACAAAGGGGATGAGATGAAAATATATGAAATAATTTGCCAATAAAATGACGAGTCTTACTGAAGACTTCAGTAGTTTTTTTAATAGAAAGTAGAATGTAAGTTTTAGGAAATCATTAGGCCCGGCGGCGGGTGTCTTCCTGTCTTGTTTGGTCGCGATCAGATCAAAGTCAAGTCAAATATCCGCCAGAAAAGCGGCCGGGCTTAACTAGTTGTAAATAAACTATGCTATAGTATATACATATACTATACTACACTATGATGTATATAAATGTATTAGTTTATTTTTGGACAAATTTTTGAATACTACGTTTATGTATGTAATCCACTAATTAAATATGTATATAATAATATTATTGTCTTGATGTCATAGAGCTAATTAACAAATCGATATAAAAGTCATAGTTCGGTATAATATATTACAAATTGAATTACTTTATGTATTATTAAAGTAAAAAGCACGGGTGGATATGTGTTTTTGTGTGTGCGGCTTTGACACTGCCATTAACACTGTCAGAGCTCTTCATATCAACGATAACACGCATATAGATTACTCACCTAAACATTACATAACAATTAATAACTTTACAACACACAAAGATAAGAGGTTTTACAAAATATAATTTACGAAATGCTTGATAAGCCAATAGAACTTTGAAAATGACTTAATTATAATGTTGGACCATACGACAATAACGGTATAAAATACAATTATTGCCACATGACTCATAATTGCAATGGATTTGATAGAACTTCCTTTGAGTGCATTATCTATGTTTAAAAATAGACACGCAGTGTGTTACAATGTAAAGAGTGCAATGGTCGCCTTTGGGTTAGAACGATTTGAACTATAGCATATTTTTTTTAAGGGATTTTATGACCTGGTAACTAAGACCTTTAAGTCATGTCTTATTTTAATTTATATTCATATTTTTATGAAAAATGATATTATGGAGTGAAATGAAATGAAGATGATTAATTTGAGACCTTAATCAACTGGAATGAAATTAAAAGAGATGATATGGGATGAAATATAATCTCAGTAAAATGGTGGTCATTTACTAAGATTTTTTCAGTGGACTTTTTGGAGGATCACGAGAAGTTACGTCCAGCGGCTTTGTTTCATTTTCCCACATTTGTGCACTTTCACAGATATTATACAGTTAATAAACCACCGCTATTACACATTTAAACCTGAAGAAACACTAAATAGCCAAAATAAAACAAATCACACAACTTCACTCCTCGCGTTCCCGCCAAAAAGTCCAACTATAGCATTTACTATACAGTGTTGCCAGGGTGTAAGCTACAATAAATATGCCGTACTTGACCTTTGATTTTCTTTTGGACTTGAGGACTGTGTTCGGATAAATTAAAAGATGTTTATTTTTTGAGATACCAGTTGGCGCGTGTATTCTGAATTAGCAATCTTACATTTTTATAGGATAATGGGGTCAGGGAACAATATTCTTATCTAATAGCGACCGCACACGCTTCGCCGAATCTTCTCAGTAGGTCGCAATTCTGATCCGATGGTAGATTCTGCGAAGCACTCCTCTTGATAAGACTAGTGCTAACAAATTCTGTCAGGCTGAGTTCAGGAGCTCACCTACCCAGCAAGGCGCGGACTAGCTGGACTAGACCTTTAGACTATTGTAAGTAGGAAGGGGAAAAAATGCACTATATAGATGTTTAATTTTGTTTATAATAAAACTATCCGTAATTCGTGTGGCAGGGTTTGCAAAATATATGCAATGACAAACAAACAAGCACTAGTAATGAAGAAATTCAAACAATAACTAATACACATTAAAAGGGTTTGTCCGAGAAAATCCGTATCTTCTGGCACAGTTCTTTGTTTAAAACTGAAGTCAAAGAATTCAAAGTGTATGCGAAAAACATTCAATAATTGAACAAAACAATGCGATCAACGACCCGTTATCAAAATTGTTATCACGTGACGTCTCATCATTGCACTTGACAGAGAAACGGGTGGCCTTATCGTTACGTTGATAAAATGATAAACAATTCTTTAACACTATGATTTTCTATGGCTTCGTTCGTTCACATCTATGAATTCAAATTTGAAACAATATGGCCTGTTCATCTCATAGACCAGTGGCTCTCAAACTTTTTTGTCACTCAATTCGCGAATTGTTTTACTTGGGCAAAGCAAACAGAATGTGACCGCGTTTTTTTCCTTTATTGGCCTGATGGTTAATCGATCCGTTGGCTCACCTGATGTTATGTGTATACCGGAAACCATAGAGATCACAAGGTGATTGTCGCTATCCACCTAGGGAGGTTTGAGGTTCAAGTTTCAATTGCATTGCACAACGCATTATCTATTGATACTTAATACATTCATCCGCACGAATCTGTCAATAAAACCTTATATTTTTAAGGGCAAAGGGGTTGCTAGTCGAACTTCCATATTTTTATCATCGGAGATTCTCCGCGAACTCAAGTTTTTTTATTATTTCATAACTGTCCCTAACTATTGTAACTACAGGACTTCTTAGCAAAGCATGAATTCCTCCATTCGCTCCTTAATATAAGAACAGTTTCAGTGGCATTGCAAAAGCTGTACCCTCGAGACGAATAAGGTTAGATCTCAAAATACGTCCTACTGACCGCTGACCAATTCAACGCCTTCAAAACTGTACATGTTAAATTGTCATATAAACAATGCTTATCAAAGTTATCGAGAGCTGTGACCTCGATGTGGTATTAAAAACAATGTTATTATAAAACACAGCTATATTTTATTTGTCATTGTTAAGAGTTCGTGGTCTAATAGGTAAGACCTCGGCGACGGAGTGGTTTGCGTCCCTGACTCCTGGGCTGAAGGGCTGAAAGTCGTTGGTTCGATTCCCACGGCCAATACGATCGTGTGATGAACATGTTTTTTAACTCGTCTGAGTATTTAATATCTATGTATACATGTTTATTTTATAGCTTAGGTGGGTGGACGATCTCACGGTCCACCTGGTGTTAAATGGTTACCGGAGCCCATAGAAAACTACAACGTAAATGCCGCCACCCACCTCGAAACGTGTTGTAAGGTCTCAGTTTTAACAGTACAACGGCTGCCTCACCCTTCAAACCGAAACGCATCACTGCATCACAGCAGAAATAGGCAGGGTGGTGGTACCTACCCGTGCGAAGTCGCAAGACGTTCTGCCACCAGTAACAGTATGTAAATAACCTAGAATCCTAGTTTAGGGCCAAATGCAACTGTGCCAGATGTGCAAATAACGTGGTATATATTACTTTTTAATGAAAAGGAAACAAAAGAAATCATATTCGTAAATATACCATACTATCGTGTAACAATCTCAGGTTTTTTTTTATTGCTTAGATAGGTGGACGAGCTCACAGCCCACCCGGTGTTCAGTGGTTACTGGAGCCCATAGACATCTACAACGTAAATGCGCCACCCACGCCAGATATAAGTTCTAAGTCTCAGTATAGTTACAACGGCTGCCCCACCCTTCAAGCCGAAACGCATTACTGCTTCACGGAGCCATGCGTTTCGGTTTGAAGAATAGTCCCGGCCAATCTTCTGACCGAATGCGGCTACAAACCCTCAAGTCTGGTGGCGGCATATACGCTATGACTCCTTAAACTAATTTACAGCAAACAGCAAAAATATACTAACCAAGACTCGAATCAACGAAGCGACCGAATGACCCAAGGTCGTGATGCCACTCTTTGTGATAAATTGCACTTTATTATAGATAACCTAACATGTCGAATCCAAAGGTACTGTGATCGATAGGTATATATTATGGTATGTACATCTTATATCTTTAAATATATTAATACGTGAAGTAAAAACTTTGTATCCCTTTTTACGAAAATTGCGCGGACGGAGGAGTATGAAATTTTCCACACTTATAGAGAATATAGAGAAGAAGTGCACAATGCTAATATTTTGTTAAAATAATGCATAAAAGATACATTAAATCAATAAAGAAAACATTACACACACTGCATACCATGTATTTGACGCACACACGCATGCATAGTATTTATTGTTAAACTTTTGCTCTTGACGTCTGTTGTCAAATTGAGAATAGAATATGGTTTGTCTTTGTTAATATTTTTTATAGTGTAGTCTTGGCAAAATTTGTGATTACAGAAGTATAAAATACAATCATAATAGTGTACAAACTTCCAATTCCAATAAATTATAGTCGAATTTCGACTACTGCGGGAACTCTAGTATCCTTAAACGAGCAATTCTTGTATATAAATAAATATATGTATATGTTATAATCTGAATCTCGGAAACGGCTCCAACGATTTTCATAAAATTTTGTATACAGGGGATTTCGGGAGCGATAAATCGATCTAGCTACGATTTATTTCCAGAAAATGTTGTTTTATTCGCGTTTTCATTAATCAACTTTATCGATAATCAATTTAAACAAACTTTTTTTTTATTGAAAAAAAAAAAACAAATAATATAATATAATATCAATATGTAATTCGTATTTAAATATAATTTCTAAAAAACACAATTTATAAAAAAAAACCGAGAAAAGCTCGGTCATTCTCTAGTAATATATTCTCACGAGTAAATAAATACTCAGTTAAACTCAGTTAAATAACTTTTACGAGCATGTTTTGTATTAGTTTTTGATGGGTAGAAGATTTAGCAGCTTACTTGAAACTAAACTTATACCAAAATATGAATTCAGACCTGCTACGTAGTTTCAAAAATTTTTCCTCTACATAATCGTTGGTAGCCTAAGGGGCTATTCTAACTACTCACGGACAGGTAGGTGAGCACATGGGCTCAACCTGTGAGAATTGTTAACACTGACCCTAGCAAAAGCAGTGCTTCGCTAAATCTAAGTATACTGGGACCTTAGAACTTATATCTCAAGGTAGGTGGCGCATTTACGTTGTAGATGTCTATGGGCTTCAGTAACCACTTAACACCAGGTGGGCTGTGAGCTCGTCCACCCATCTAAGCAATAAATAAATAAATCGACCATCGGGATCGTTAGTTTCAAAGTTAAACCAATAGCTCTCCGACGCATATGAATGCTGCGGTATTATGGCCATAGGCTGGTCTTCTTTGGAAGTCAATAAATACTGGTCCAATAACACAGAGGACGTTTTAAAATGTTTAATGAAAAATTTTCATTTTTCCCCCACAGATAGTTAACCATGTATGAACAGGAGGCTGAATCGGAGCCGGCGCATCACGCGCGTCGTCCCATGAACGCCTTCCTTATATTCTGCAAGCGGCACAGGAGCGTCGTGCGGGATAAATATCCTAATTTGGAGAACAGGTGAATATGTAGCTATTTTGTCCTTAATTAATGTACCAACTCGTGTCATCTAATCAACAGACTATGTCATGCTATTGATAACGCTGAACACTCGTAGTGATATAAGGAAAACATCTTGGTGATGGTATATTTGCAATGAAATTACTAGACCGAATTTTGATCAATCCCAATTGTTATTTTTTTTACCCAAATTTATACATTTTAATTTGACAGGTCAATAACTAAGATCCTCGGAGAGTGGTGGGCCAACTTGGACAAAGAAGAGAAAGCTTGTTACACAGGTCTTGCTAAACAGGTGCGCTGCTTTCCAAATATTTCGAATTCCACACGAATCTTGCGGTTCCATTCACCCATGAATCTTATTTTAATTTCCAGTACAAAGATGCTTTCTTCAGCGCCAATCCCGACTTCAAGTGGTACAAGTTGCCCGCGCCGCCGCTCCGCACGCTCTCCTCTCGACCCAGAGATGTTCCCGACAAACCGGCTGTTTCGCCCCACGCTGACCAACACGAAATCGAACTAGAGAGAACCAACAATAATTCCACAAGAGTCGACCTCAACAAAAAGACTATTATTGTACCTTATGAACACGAACCGAAATTGTCGATGTTCACACCTGGGAAACTAGCTGACGAAGCCCAAATGGGAGGCCTCAGCAGTCTCTTAGCTACTAAGACTGAACCACAAACGCCTAACCCCTACTATTCGCCTCCGAGCTTTAAGTACAACACGATCTCAAATCCGAACGAAATCAGATCTCTTAAACTATTAGATGCAGCCAGATCGAAGGGTGCTAACAGGGAAGACAGTATACGCGAGCTCCAGAATGCTCTTAACGAGACAACTAGGGTCTTTGAAGAAGAATTCGACGCTGAAAAGGCTAATATGTACGTCCATACCCCACAGAACGAGTTTACTAATCAAGATGTGATCGACCAAATTGTAGATAAGAGGTACTGCGGAGACGAATATGGTTATAATAGAAATGGATCTGATGACGAAAGAATGAGATCGGGTAGGTCATGTAAAGGGAAGAGGTACCAGGAATTCATGGCAGTAGGGGGTTTGATAGTCAACAAGCGACAGAAGAGGGAGCCGGGTGATCGTATGCCAGACGATAGCTACAACGCAGCGTGCAGCTGGGAATCTGGCAATTCGTTCTCTGACGAGTCCAAAACCGCTTCAAATGAGACCTCGCTGGAGGAAAACAAGATCGATCCGAACGAAACGCCCGATACTGACAATAATCCAAACAAAACATTCAAGGCTGCCGACTTTGACTTAGACGCTAAAATAAGAGCGTTGCCCTCGCTCAGCCTCGAGAAGTTCCAGCAGAAGAAACGGGAAAACAAGAGGAAGAAGAAATCGTTGAGCGTTCGCCCGAAAGTGTACGAGTCTCCCGTCATCATCAACTCTGTAGCGCGACCCGTCATGGACGAGAGGCGGGATATGGCGGAGAACTGGCGCGAAACGGTCATCGGTAGCCAAAAACGGAAGCCAAGGAAAATCAGCATAACGAGACTCGAGATCAACAGCTGCGTCACCAACATAGACAGCAATCACGTCCACAAGATCAGTCCCGAGATAAAAATCGCCACCGAAGCACCCAGCACGGTGCTTCAGAGCATGGACATGTGCAAACAAGACCCGACGCACGACGTTGACTTATTAGCTCTGGCGACACTGGCCGAAGTGGCTGCAAATACTTCGAAACTCGAAGACTCGTCTATTGAAAACATGTCGGTCAAAATGAGCGAAGGCAACGCTTCCACGGTATAAAATACCAACAGTACACAATTAGCCTTAAAACTATATAAGAATATTCCAAAAATTATTTACTCCGTAATCAGATTATATTATTTATACATAGATCTTAAATTTACATCATACGTATGAACATTGTACACTCTTAATTATTGTAGTTTTTATAAATTAGTTACAAGTCTAATGATATAGAAGAAAAAAAATATATTTACTAATATGTGTTAGTCTTACAGTAACGTGTAGGCTGCTACGTTCTGCTTCGTTAGATCTAGAAGTAATACTATAATGGGTGTTAGATTATCGTGTCAAAGAAAATACGACTTTATGCACATCAGTTATTACATAAAAACAAATGTTGAGATATTTTTAAGTGCACGTGCACTTTTTGGCCAAATGTATGTGACTCGAAACTGGGCACATCGTAGGATGATTCCGTACATCACAATATAACGGTTTGCCAAAAAAAAGTCATTTTATGATTAGAACCTCATAAGTAGATAGATACGTTAGTTAATTATAAATGCGTTTCTGTGATCCAGAGTTGTCTGATTGGATGCTAAAATATCATGGTGTGATCGAATCATTGATTCCATTCATCATTCGAACCATGTTTGCCATAAGAGCTGAATATAAACTGACGCTTTCTGATAGTATACGTGTAAAAAACATACTTTCCTGCCTATTCGCTGGTAGCCTAACAGGATATTCCAGCGGGCGGGTAGGTGACCTCACGGGGGCTCAACCTGACAGAATTTGCTAACACTAGCCAAAGCAGTGCTTCGCAGAATCTACCATCAGAACGGAATCACGACCCACTGAGAATATCCGGCGAGAAGCTCAATGGCTAAACCTTATCAACGCATCGTTGTTCAGACCCATTACCACGGAGAGACTGGCACTCTATGATTGTATGTGCCACGAGGATGTTCTTAAAAATTATTTGAGACCGGATCATCTTCTTTATCCACTATTTAAACCGGAGTCGGAGCAGAGTTCAACCTTTCCACCTTGAACCTCAATCTCCATAATGTATAACGCTTTACGAGAGATATTTTTCGCCACCCACAATCCGGATTTTATTCGTCTACTTGTCAGCATCAGCCAATGAATGTGAGGACCAATCGAAGGGGACCCGTGTCCAGTTAGGCAACTCTGATTCGCGTGACGTTTTATGTCGCCTTAACGTTTAGATGTGTACGAATGAAGTATGACACCACGCTTAGAGACTGGGATAAATGCATTTTTAAGGTGATTAATATTTTTAATTACAATTACTCTCTGATGAACGGTAAAATGTTCTTTGTTGACGGTACATCTAAGTCGTCGTGGCTGAATGGATATGAAGGCGTGCGCGTATGTACCATGGTTCGATTTTTGGGACATATCTGACAAGTTTTATACGATATCCATGATGAGGAACAATTTCGTGCGTTCAAATTCAACCCACAATAAACAATTACTAATGTGCGTAATTACTATTGGTAGGGCGATATCTAACCGCATTTGGATTGGTACCTCCATCCTGTCTTTTCTACCGCGAATCATCGTCATCCTTATTTAATATAAGAAAAAGAACGACCAAGCAATCTAACTCGTGCACGATAAAGAAAAGAATTGTTTTACCGTGATTCAGACAATTTATACAATTTATAAATAAATATATATATGTATATTATATTTATGTATACCTATATATGTATTAGAGATTTACACTATACATACAAGTTATTATGTGACTGTTAGAAAACTTATATTTGTAGCAATTTTATATTATTCCTGAACGATGATAAGAAAGTATTATAAATTATTCATAAATCGATAATAGTCTAAGACTTGTGCTATTACACGATTTATTGTGGTCGTATGTCCCCCGCTTGTTCCTATTCTATGGCGTCTTAACAAACAAGTGACACCATTGAGACATCGCTTCTCAAACTATACCTTTCAACCCGCCAATATAAAATGTCAAATTCCAGATATCATCTAAAACCCAATGAAGTAGGAAACCTATGGAAATGAAACGTCAACCAAAATTTCGTGCCACTGTGACGTCATCTGGCCACAAAACATGGCGGCTTTAGTGCTGTACAAAAGATTTCAATGTTATCAGGTTTTATCGATAAACGTTCTTGGCTCATTTTATTTTAAATATTGTTGAGTATTATTTATTTGTAGAATTTATACTTTAATGGGAAGTAAGTAGGTATATTGTTATGTGCAAATATGATATGATTTAGATGGGTGAAATCTAAGACAAGTTCGTCCTTCGAATTTGCCGAGTAAACGATATGATGATTTTTAAAAGTTGCTACACTGATTTTATAAAGTTGTCGTTTGTCGCAAAACATAAAGATATGGCGTAGTTCAAAGCCATCAGCCCATTTCTAGCATGCTAAATGTTATCGTATTTTGAGTACGTGTTTTTCTTAGACTATAACAATCTATTTTAATTGTTTTGCTGACTCTAAAGTCCGTAACATACTACCGCAGCGCACCATTTGAATCACTTTCGCTTGAGAGTGATTCAAATTTTAAACTTATCAAGGGACCGCGTGAAAAAAAAAAACACCTACAGAACATTTATTCATTAATTACAAACGTCATTCCTTGTGACTTCCTCTCTAAAATCACTTAATTATTAAATATTTAACAAATTTACAATAGTGTTTTACTCACTGCGGAATAAAACTATTTTAGTTAAATAGTTCCGAAGAGATTTTGTCGGTAGCCTTTTTCCCGAAATATCTAAACAGAATGTCTAAATATGTTTTGATGACATATTTTAAAGTGGTATTTATGATTAGTGTCATGATCAATAGATTCCGACCGAAAAATGGATTTTTCGGATGAGGGCTCCATAATGAATTTAAATACATATAGATAATAGTTTTAGGGCATCGACTTTCTTGAGATCCTATAAAATACGTTTTAATTGTTATTTTTGTATGTTTTAAGCATGATAAATTATGAAATTTTATATAATCAATCATATTAAATCGATATCAAAGTCAATAAATAATGTACAACCCAAAACAGACGGCCGAACTGACGTGACAATGACATTTGGCGCGCTAAACATGGCGGATTTTCGGCCTCATTAGACGGAGACGGAGATATTTACGTATATTCATGTTTCATTTTATGTACGCACTGAAATACTGTTATATTGTTTTCCTGCGAGTTAAAGTGCTGAGTAAGAACGAGATAGATATATGTTTATGTATGTGCCTTCAAAATGGGTGCTATTTATATAAGCAATTGTACGTATAGAACAATATGTCGTGTCCCTACTATATAGGTCTATGCTAAAACCGCTGTTTTCTGACAATCACATAATTCATGACACTAGGTGTCAAAAATGTCATTTAGAATTTAAGTAAATGGAATGCTTTCGTCATATCACGAAGGGTGATTTTGATTAAAATCAAAACTACTACTTAAATTAAGAGGAAGATTGAGAAGAGCGCGATGAAAATAATAGATTTTGTTGTTGATAAAAGCCTCTCGATTGCGTTGGCCTGACCTTTGAGAGATCGTTGACGATGATCATCCAACGCAAAAAGTTATTTTATTTCTGTTTCGTTCATGTGAAAAACGTTCAGTCGGACAGCCAAGATCTGAAAAATATCCCGAAGAACGCGAGTCCTGGAACGGTCAGTACTAGTGAAGAACAGAGACGATTTGTGGTATTTGAGGCCAAGGTCATTTTCGGGCCGCTAAACCATCTTGATCAGTAGTAGTATTACTTAACCATATTGATATTGCGGGTATCAATTTTGTCGCATGTGATGAAAGCATTTTATATTTTAAAAAAAAAACACGAGATCCAAATGTAATATATCAATAGAGGATAAAAATGAAATTTCGAAATTAAAAGTCTAAAATTAGACAGGTTTTCTCTCTAAAAAATGAAAATTTAAATTGATGAGTAAAACTCACACTTTTATTTGTGATAAAAAAAAAACCTTTAACCAAACTAGAATAATGTTGTCATCATCATTTGTGTCTTTTCGTTTGAAAAAAAAAGACGATAAAAAACCCAAAAAAACACGTTATCATTTCCTTAGGAGCTTCTGATTAGGTGTAATAATTTTATGTCCCTATCAGGTACCTGATGTTGATCGAGAAAAATGTGGATTTAAAAAAAAGAAAACTAAAAAAAAAGTGTTTTAATTACATTTTAAACATTTCTAACAGTTATGTATCGCGGTAAATTATTTAAGATTCGGAACAGTGTTTCTCAACGTCTGCGTTTTTTATTGCAAACTTTTTTTGTTTTTCGTTTTTAAAGTGTTACTGTGATTTTATTATCTTTAAGGTTGGTGAGGTGAACCTTGAACTGGTGGTCTAGTCTAGAAATAAGGTTTACAATGAACGAAAATTAAAATATATATATTTGAAAAGTGCACTTATATTTTTTAAATTTACACTAATGAAATAAATATCACAAAAGCCATAATGTGACATGCTCATCCAAAGACCAATGTAAATAATATATAGATGTGGTAGACTGTAGATATATGTAATATAGTTATACAAATACGTATGCGTTATCGTTGTAGTCTGTTTAATAACCAACATGGTAAATGATAAAACATTGATGCACGAAATTTTTTAATAACACAGCTTTCATTCATTTGGTTTTTTCGTTAAGAATTTCAATAATATTATACAGAAATAAGCTAAACTTTTCGTTTCGTATTTTGTAACATAATAATAATGTGGATTAACGCGATTTTATCTTTCAAATTGAGTTGACATCTCTGTTAAACGAGATCAAGGAAATTACTTTACAATATCCAGCATTCGTATGCTTTCCTACTGCTGAAGCAAGAAAAAAAATTGCGCTTTTCACTTATTATGTTCTTAATTGATAGATAATAGTAGATATATGTATATTGTTGATTTTGTGTAATTTTTTTTTATTATTTGTTACGTTTTTTATTAAATGTTGGTGAGCTTTTCCCACGGTTCCTATTCGAGATTTTTTATTGATGAGCTTACGGGGCTTTAAGGCACTTTTCACAATACGCACCGACGGTTCTTATGAGGGAATGTTTTGCCTTGATAATAAAACACGAGCCTTATTTTGTATTTAATATTAGTATTAAGATATACTGAGGAATGGGGCCAGTATGAGCACGCAGGTTTCTTTCGAAAAAATCCGAAAAGTACGAGCTAAATATATAATATTCGAAAAGTAATCTCTACAAAAATATGTTTTTTTTTTAAGTTTTTGTTAGTAAATGAATTAGAAATGTGGTGCTGGATGATCTGTAACGTGTTAAAATTAAGATTGTCGTTCGTTGCTTTTATTTACTTGTTTAAAGCAACGAACGTGTATGTGTAGGTACGTTAGCGAAAAGAATTATTTATTTAAAAGACTTCACACGTCTTGTTTTGTTGATAATATTTTTATTGGATTGAAAAAAATCGTAAGGTTTTATTTTCGTAATCGGTGTAAAGGGGCAACCTTCCATAGTTTGAGAAACACTGGTCTTGTTTTTTTTAGTTTGTAAGTTAGCGCATAATATTATTATGTGGGCACCCAAAGTGTTAACCTGTATGGTTCCAAAGTATTGTTGAATGTTTTGTTAACGAGCGCTGTTCAGTTTATATATATATTTTTATTGTAGTATAATAAAGTTTATTCATATTAACGGTATTTACTCTTTTATTTTTTTGAGCAAACCAAATTTCCTGTGTTGTCCAAGCTTGTTTTTTTTTTTATTATTAAGCTGGGTTGACAAGCTCGTGGCCTACCAGGTGTTAAGTGGTTACCGGTGCCTGTAGACATCAGCAACGTAAAGGCTACCCGCGCATCTTGAGACATGAGTTCTAAATTCTCAGTTTTTACAGTACAACAGCTGCCCCACTTTTCAAACCGAAACGCACTACTGCTTCACGGCAGAAATAGGCAGGGTGGTGGTAGTACCTACCCGCGCAGATTCCCAAGAGGTCCTACCACCAGTAATTACGTAAATTATAATTGTGCGGGTTTGATTTTTATTATACGGTGTTATTCCTTCACCATGGAAGTCAATCGTGAACATTTGTTGAGTACGTATTTCATTAGAAAAATTGGTACCCGCCTGGGATTCGAAGACTGATGCATCGCTCAACACAAATGCACCGGACGTTTTTATCCTAATTTATTTTGAGATCTTATAGAAATTGAATAGAAATACTCTTGGACCCTGTTTTATTAATTTACAAAAACAGCGTATTAAGCTGCCTAAGCATTTTATGCTCTAAATTTAGCAATCATGATTACTGTATTACCCCAACGCGTCGAGTACTTAATCTACAACAAACTCTTGTTGCGAGGAGGTGGTCACGACCCTCAGCATTAAGGAAATTGAAGTGAGGAGGAGGACCGCCACTTTGAAGTAGCCCTCCGCTGCTGATCACCAAAGTTTTAGATGGATTCGATACCCAGACCGTCTTGAAGATCTAATTCATAATTCATGTACCACGGCGCCCCGATGCTCAACGTGCAAAAGCGGGCTTGAATTGTCTGATGAGAGTCTATACATAAATAGGCCGCATGACAGAACACCGCAGTGATCACATAGATCATTTATAGGCCGAATGCAAGTTTTATAAAGTGTCACCTTTTTACGAAGAGACATTTTACTTCGTTTAAAAATTGGGGTCTGCCGAAGAAAAGCGTGGCATGGTCGCAGGCAGATATTACGCGAGGGCGAGAGGTCATAGATGCTTCCAGAATGACGTTCAGATATTTGTCCTCCTTAGTTACGGATTTAGCTAGCCCAGAATTTTGGACGAATAGAGTGATCGGAGGTATTTCAAACAACTACCTACATCTCAAAATAAATCTAAGCTAAATAATCTTCTTTTCTTTTTGCTCTATTTCACTCTTCATACAATTATTATTGTTTTACTCTTCATTGTACAAAAAATAAACACTATAGTAAATAATAAGAAATCAAATAACACACAAGAATATATAAAATTTAAAGATTTCGTTAAATAAATATGAGGCAGTATATGTCTGATACCTTCCTGTATTAGAAAAACTAAAATATTAATGTCATTTACGTCAATTTGAATAAACCGGTAGAGGTAGTAGTAAAGCATTGTTTAGACGTGTAAATATTGCAGTTGGAGATTAAAATAATAAAAAGCGCATTTAAAATAAATCCATTAAGGTATCTTGTTATGTGCTAGAAGTCGTATTCGTAATATCTTCAAATCTGGACGAAGTTACAATGATTGCCGCTTCTGAACCACTGGTAAGTATTTTTAAAAACAATAAATAAAACAAATTACTTAATATTATTAAACTAAAATAGCTTACCCATGATATTACAACTATTCTTAAATTTTAGTTGAGTACTCCTGTAGTGTAGTTTAGTTTAGAATGCATTTCTAAAAGTAATAAATAACAATACTAATTTACAAACATTTACCAAAAAAAAACTGTAATTGAAACCTGATCATACTTGTATAATTGTTATGGTGATTGAAATGCACATTTGAGACATCGACCTCAATTCTCAAGGTTAATAGTGGCATTATCATATTGTCACATACAGTTGATACTGTCATTGATAAGCACCAGTAACCACTTAACACTAGCAGGGTTTTGAGCATGCTCATCCGTTATGCAATAAAAGAAACAAGGTGAACAGCACATGAAAGAAAATGATTTGAAAATCAAACAGGACATGCAATGATATACAGAAATCTGGTAATCAAATTTTCAGGAGTTTGTGCCACATGGCAGGACCGTGTTGGCGAACCATCCAGGTCAGATCTACGGCAAAGGTCACAATACTTCGGCCTCCGAGAACTCTCTGCTTTACAAACTTACCAACTGTGCTATTAAAGATGAGAGCTTGCTCGAAAACAAGAACAATGAAGCACAAGAGTGGTGGTGTATAAGAGAGGTGTTTTATAGAGAACAAAATGGTAAAATAATACTAAACAATATTGTAACATTTTTATAAGTGTAAATCTGAAGATATAAGTTGACCAAATTGTATTTCTGTCTGTAATTCGTCATGTTACTCGTGACGAAAGTAGATGACAAGTAGTACAAACACATAGAGACATTTAAATATTCAACCATAAAGCAGTACCTGGTAAAAAAAAGCAGTTTGATAACAAGCTGAAATATAAAAAAATTGTTGAATTGAGAACCCCCTTCTTTTTGAAGTCAGTTGAATAACATTAAATTACATATTATATGTAAATAATAATTTTTACTACAGAAAACAATTTGGAGTATGATAGGAAATGTTGCAAATAGTTAATTTAATCTCATTAAATAGAAGATTCACTTACATCTTATGAATTGTATGTTATATTTTTAAATATTCATCATCTGGCCTTCTTGGTGAGGGTAATACCATCTAAAGGAATAAAATCATTGCATTTAAATAAATCATTATAATCATTATTAGTCCTTGATACAGGAACAATTTTTTAGTTAATCAAAGTTTTCAAATCTCTCTTACTAATAGTAGGGCATCTTGTGAGCTTGCATAGGGTCTATCTCCCTGAATATTTCTGCACCAAACATAATGCTATTTGCTTTGAAGGGCGACATACTCGTTGAATGATAAAAATAAATTTAGAAATCATGCCTCAAGGTGAGCGGTGGCATTAAGATTATTGATATCTATGGGTTTCAATAATCACTTCTCACCATTTGGGCCGTGAGCTTGCCCATCCATTTAAACTATGACAAAAATAAAATTGGTAAACATTACATTGAAAATTTCCATTTGATTGGTCAAGTTAATACAATGGTGTTAAAATAGCCTGTACTATGGTAGGGTTGATTTTGGATTGTCAAATAAGTCTAAACTCTTGATTTGAAGTAAAATAAATAGTAATAATGAGACCTCGGAATAATGAACTTATTTTAATTTAGATGTAGAAGATGAACCGGAACCTAAATATGATAATTCCGAATCATTCCGACCACCAAGTCGTCTCAAACCTGACTTCAACATTTCAATCAAATCCGAACTGATGACTGCGAAGAAAATGGAGACTGAGTGCATTTCATCTGCGGGGCCATCACGAGGAAGCAGTGCCAACAGTTCCAGTAACTTATCCAAGAAATTCAATCTAAGTTCTGGTCAGAACAATACGAAGAACCGCCCCTTGAATCACAAAACTGATTGCTCATATGAAGAAGAGTTGTATGTGAAAGGCTGCACTGCTATCTGGTCTAAAGGTTAGTTGTCCTTTGAGATATCTATATAAGGATTCCTAAAAGCTAAAATGATCAAAATAAAACACACAAAATTGCTCAACATAAATGTCTTTTGAACAAAGTTCATAATATTGTGAATCGATAATCAAAAGCAAAAATTGTGTGTGTTTCACATGAGAAAATTGATTTCTGAAATTACACTATATTATTATGCATTCCAAACAGCACTGAAATAGTGATTACAAGAATCACTTGCACTACAGTCTTTGTTTTTTCAGAATGCTTTTCTTCTCAACTCCTTACTTACTCTTTACTCCTTTTTGAGTACTTCTTAAACAAGTTATTGTTCATTCTAAAAAAATCCTTTTACAAAACCATTCCCTAAAGCTTAGTAAATCATTCATCAGCTAATTAGTAAATCAGTATTACTTAGTCTATATTTTAGGTTCATCTTTTGTTAAGTTTTGGATTATCTTATTCAATTCACTTGACGAAACATTGAACAAAACATCAAAGATGTTACCCAAATAAAACATTTTTTTTTTTCATTTCGATACAAAATATGTAAGGATTAATAGCTTGAAACAACTATTATAATTGATTACATTCTTTTAGGCCTGATTTCAACACCAGCAACTAAAATATCGGGCCCGGAACAAAGAGAAACAATCAGCTGTTATACAATAGACAGTCCCATTAAACATGCAGTCTTTTGTAATTTTCATGTAGACATAAATAATACAATGTTAATAGACGCTCTAAATTCACAAATCGGCGATTTCAAAAAGAACATCAAAGTAGAAGATACCACAGAGCATATTAAAACCAAGATCATGCCGTCCATTATATTATTTGACAGTAAATGCATGAGGACCTATGCTTCGGACGGTCGTGAGTATATAACGAGTATTCCGTTCCAAGTTAAAAACGTGTGGCCGATGAAATACGGGGTTTTACTCGAAAAGGAGGCCAAACCAAGTGCTCAGAATTCGATGTTGCCAACTTCGTTCATGAAATTCAATGATTCTCACAATAGCACTTTCTGCAAATCCAAAACCACGTTTCCATTCAATATGAGCGCGAAATTACGGGCCGAATCGTTATCGGTCTTCGAACAGGACGTGCCGCTGCCCACTTGCTTTTCGTTGGTACATCCACTGGACGAGGTCACGCCGGTGCTGATGAAGTCCCCCACCCACGGCCTCCAGTACTTCAGCGACGGGGATCTGCAAATAATATTTGTGAATACTAATCCGAGTATAATGTTGTTATACGACTGGAAGTTATCGTCGCATTCGCTTTGGAGAATCCGTAAGGCCACGAGAGATGAATGCCTGACCATGTGCCCCAACGTCAACACGACGACCACAGTTTTCAGTCAGTCCGACTATATCGGCAGCCCGATGCACAGCCACAGGAACACGAGCAACTGGACAGTGTTGGGCAGTCCATTCCAGTCGCGCAGAGCACCGGGCAGTCCAGTGACGTCACGATCAAAGCTCAACAGTCCCATGGCGAATGTTTTTCATCAGCAAGGGCTGTCGCCTCACGCCTCAATAGGACAAGCCTCTTCGACGTCAATGATGGCCAATACGTTGCCCCAAAACCCGCCAGCTTTGCCGCTGTACCCAGACGTATGCCTTGATCACATATGGACCGATTCCCAAACGATCAGGCGTGATCCCTTGGATAACGTGAGCGGACTTAAAACCTTTTTACATACAGACCTGGTCGGCCACGACTATCTATGTTTCATTGTGAAAACGATGGGCACGAGCAAGTTGCAGATATTGAGGTTGCAAAAGTCGCATTCTCACGGGCAATCTTCGAAGACCAATCTGATAGTCGGCGCCGTTTCGACGGTGCTAGCCAAAGATGCAGTCGTGCTGGACCACCTGAAGATGATGGCTTTGATTGATGAAGCCGGGAACATTATTCTGCAGTCTGGGAACAACGTCGTTGGCAAGGTATGAAGTATCTCAAGTAAATACTCGTTGCTACGGCAACGGAATTAAACTAGTGATTCCCAAAAAATGCATTTAGCTAATACTCAGGAAGAACAACGACCCTCCGACATTGCCCACAAAAGGTACCTTAGCTTAGTATTCCGGCAGATCCGGAAGTTTTAGATGTGAAAGTCTTTTTTGGCACCTAATAGTAAGTGGCTACCGTTACTCATGGACGTCAACAGTCCCGTGGACAGGTCAGAACCAGACCGCAGAGTATTCGCAAATCTTGTTTGAAGTCTGACATGTCTAGTACTCGAGAAACACCTTGGACGGGTTTCAAATAGGGATGGTGTCCTGACATAAAATAACTTTGGAAAGGCACTGGATGAAGACTACTTTGATGGGGGTACGACTGAATAAACGAGAATCATCGGGAACGGGATCATCTCGAACAATTCCTTTGCTCTGTACGTGGAAGATGTGTACATCATATCAATTAAAGTGCCGTGTTTGAGTCGGCTGGTGTATGGGCGCAGGTGCACGTGGGCGGGGTGCTGGCGCGGCTCATGGACTCCCCGTACACGAAGCGGTCCAGCTTCCAGTCGCCCTTCCCGCGGCGCAGCAGCTTGCTGCCCAGCCGCTGCGCCGACGCCTCCGCCTTCGACGACTCCGCGCTGCACCTGCTGTCGCCCGTGCCGCACGCCGCCGCCTCCAGGCCGACGCACAAGGAGCCTCTGGGTCAGTTCATACTCACACACGGACAAGACTACATTTTGAAGTCGTCGTGGCCTAAAGGATAAGACGGCCGGGGCATTCGTGTTGAGCGATGCAACGGTGTTCGAATCCCGCCAGCAGGAACCAATATTTCTAATAAAATACGTACTTAACAAATATTCACGACTGACTACCACGGTGAAGGAATAACATCGTGTAATAAAAATGAAATCCGCAAAATTATAATTTACGTAATTACTGTCTATTTGTGTTCGTGAAGCAGTAATGCATTTCTGTTTGAAGGGTGAGGCAGCCGTTGTAACTATACTTGAGAGCTTAGAACTTATATCTCAAGGTGGGTGGCGCATTTACGTTGTAGATGTCTATGAATTCCGGTATCCACCTAACACAAGGTGGGCCGTAAGCTCGTCTACGCATCTGAGAAATTAATAAAAATATTTTTTCATATTCGACAACCCTAAGTTAAGTGTTCTCCTGTGTTATGGTCAGAGGGATGTGTGGTGTGGTGTGGCAGGTCTGACGGGTCTGTGCGACGCGGCGGGCGCGCGGCTGACGCTGCGGTTCGACTCGCGCGTGATGTACCGCGTGGCGCTGCCGGCGCTGTGCTGCTCCGCGCTGGTGGCCCGCTGCCGCGCCGCGCTCACCGCCATACTGCCCAGAGACGTCTGCATGCAGGTACCACGCATGTTGTCCTATTGTACTAGTAGTGCTGCTTCTAACTGTTTTGGGTAGGCGCTGTCACGAAGGATGGCTTACACAGTGAGTATGCATAATTACTGCTTTGAATAGTTGATTGAAGATAAAAATATACACAAACAAACTATGACACAAGTGGTATGAATAAGTACGAACATGTAGGAGTAGTAAAGGCACTGACACGAACGATGGGTACCACAGCGAATATCAATATAAACTGCCCTCAGTTTTTTAAGATTCCGAAGTGTTGTAAAACAATAATGGATGATTGCCTAAATTCATAAGCGACAGCGATTTTGTCGAATTGTAAGGCGGTTGCCCAAATAGTGGCGGGTAAGTGAGTCGCCACAAACTCAACCACAAAACAACAGGGTTGAAAGTCGTATCTTGAATTGGTTAGAACCGTAATAATATACCGTATAACATTTTTTGACGTGAATACTTCTTTAAAATTGCTTCCATAGGGACGTAATTCAAAGAAACGAATTATAACAAATACGGGAAATACTGTTTCTTGTTTTAACTACATATCTATAATCCCCACCCAAATTTCAATTATACCATTAGATAGCTAAAGAATCAAATAATTTATTACGATAAGTAAGGACTGTAACACAACGCGCGCGAGGGAGGGGCAGCCCCGCCATTTTGTAAGCCATTTTGCTGGGTGTCGAGATTTCCATTTAGTATAACTTTTGACTCAGTGAAGCGACGACGTTCATTTAAGTTTTAATCGTCAGCTCTCATCAAAATCTATCAATTATATGTATAATATTAGTAACAAATTGTGACCGTGAATATAATAAATAAAAAATATATGATGTCGGCCAATTCAAAATACAGGAATCGTATACGGTTGGAAAGGACATATCAACAGCGATCGAATGATACTAATAAAACACCATAAATGATCGAGTCAAGCAGTGCCGACAACCATAATATTTTTATTACGTAGCATTGATTATTTTCTAAACCCATTAAATGAAACAGTTGCCATCATAAATAAAAAAAGGATACCCGGAGGACTTCTTATGATTATGATATACATAAATAGTAATATTTTATATAGAAATTATTATTATACATACCCGTTACGAGACGTATTCACGTACAACAAACGGCCGTGTCCATAACATAGCCACACCCACTTTTATTATTGCCGATGGTAGCGCTTAGCTCTCACCGTTAAGTATCAATGTCTTGCCTACGTCCGTCGCCAAGAAGTCAGTCACATTGCAGTTTCAAGGGCGCCTCATCCAACCACTGTCTCTTTATATAACAAGAAAATAAATACAAATACTATTGTTCATAATAAAATTGATAAATTCCAGTTTACATGGTACTCCATTATTAAGACATTGTTTTTGTTAATTACCATTGTAGTCAAAGTTAGTCTTATGCTCGGATCTATTTCAAGGTAAATAGTCTGTCACACATGGACATCACCAATGCTCGGGTACAGCCAGACCCCACTCCGACTGAACAAAGCACTCGTGATTATTTTCCAGGTAATAATCAAATGGTACGGCGTCCGCAACGCGCCCGGCTCGCAGGACCTCACCCCGGAGCAAGAGTGGAACATGTTCTCCGGCCTCCTGCTCTCACTCATCGGGTACGACGTCGAGAAACTACAGTCGCAGCACAACGACGAGACCGAACAAACGGAGGTCGTCAGCAAGAAACAGAAAACGTCCAGCGACGGAACTCTAGAAGACTGGGACTATTTACTGAACTCGAGACTGCATAAGAACTTCAGTGAACCGTTATCGATAATGCTGAACCTCCCTATCGCGGGCATCGATACGAAACAGCACCACAAATCGAATATCGATACGGGCGCCGCCTCCCAGTTCAACTCCAACGCCATGCTGTTCCCCTACACCATGCAAATACTGTTCGCCTTTCATTTACTGTACGAGGAAACCAAACTGAACACGCTGTTGTACAGCGATTTGAAGCCTTTATCGATATTCTTGTATCGATTATCGAGAGATTTGAAACTCGATTCTTACGTCAACCACTACTGGTTGGACTTCCCGACTGATTTTGACATTGAGTACGAGGACGGCGACTCCTTGATATCGGATAATTGCGCCAGTAAATTGAACGAACCCAGCTACTTCACCAAGGAGCCGCCGAATGTGTTCTTTTATCTGGATTCGATGTTGAAAGAGGCCGACGTTGGTCTCTACCCGCATCTGCTCGACGTAAATAACACGTCCAGGGACCTTATTGAAGTAAGTATAGTTTCTATTACATTAATATTTTGTACTTATGTCCTGAATTATTAATCAGTTATTGAACGATATCTGAGCATATTATTTCAGAACACAAAAAAATGAACTAGAAAATGTTTTAAAATGCATTTCGATAAATATCGATATTTGGTAGTCCACCGCGAGTTCGTCGGGACATTTTTTTGTCGGGAGTATATCGTTTCCTCCTACGTCGTGCAGGAGGAACGTACACAGAATAGCCGTGTAATGTACGTGGGTGGGTGCCTTATGCAGAAGATGGACCAGATATAACATCTTGGCGATCGAAAACCTGTATCTAACAATTACAGAATAAGATAGGCGGGGGCAGAGGGATGCATATCTCCTTATCGTTTATCGTCTATCCATCTTATTAAAAGCAATGACGTTAAAGGCTTCGTCAAACAGAACGCATAATTAGCGCGCGTCAGAACGCTACGCTATGACGCCGAGATGTGATGTACTACTGTGGTAACATACCGTCACACAGAGCGCCAGCGCTATAAGCGCTATAGCGCTGGCGCTCTGTTTGACGGTATGTTACCAAAGTAGTACAACACATCGCGGCATCATAGCGCGGCGTTAGTTTAGCGCTCTGACGCGCGCTAAGTACGCGTTCTGTTTGACGAAGGCTTAAGATCTGAATGTGTACGCCAGGTGGTGAGCACTGCGGGCTGCGGCCGCGGCGGCGTCAGGCGCGTGGGCGGGCGCGAGCACGTCGCCAGCAGCACGCCGCGGGCACGCGCGCCCCCGCACCGCCCCCACGCCGCCGCCGTGCTGCAGCTGTGTCAGCGAGGTACGTACTGTGTGCGGCGCGCGGGCGGGCGCGAGCACGTCGCCAGCAGCACGCCGCGCGCCCCCGCACCGCCCCCGCACCGCCCCCACGCCGCCGCCGTGCTGCTGCTGTGTCAGCGAGGTACGTACTGTGTGCGGCGCGCGGGCGGGCGCGAGCACGTCGCCAGCAGCACGCCGCGGGCACGCGCGCCCCCACGCCGCCGCCGTGCTGCAGCTGTGTCAGCGAGGTACGTACTGTGTGCGGCGCGCGGGCGGGCGCGAGCACGTCGCCAGCAGCACGCCGCGCGCCCCCGCACCGCCCCCGCACCGCCCCCACGCCGCCGCCGTGCTGCTGCTGTGTCAGCGAGGTACGTACTGTGTGCGGCGCGCGGGCGGGCGCGAGCACGTCGCCAGCAGCACGCCGCGGGCACGCGCGCCCCCACGCCGCCGCCGTGCTGCTGCTGTGTCAGCGAGGTACGTACTGTGTGCGGCGCGCGGGCGGGCGCGAGCACGTCGCCAGCAGCACGCCGCGCGCCCCCGCACCGCCCCCGCACCGCCCCCACGCCGCCGCCGTGCTGCTGCTGTGTCAGCGAGGTACGTACTGTGTGCGGCGCGCGGGCGGGCGCGAGCACGTCGCCAGCAGCACGCCGCGCGCCCCCGCACCGCCCCCGCACCGCCCCCACGCCGCCGCCGTGCTGCTGCTGTGTCAGCGAGGTACGTACTGTGTGCGGCGCGCGGGCGGGCGCGAGCACGTCGCCAGCAGCACGCCGCGGGCACGCGCGCCCCCGCACCGCCCCCACGCCGCCGCCGTGCTGCTGCTGTGTCAGCGAGGTACGTACTGTGTGCGGCGCGCGGGCGGGCGCGAGCACGTCGCCAGCAGCACGCCGCGCGCCCCCGCACCGCCCCCGCACCGCCCCCACGCCGCCGCCGTGCTGCTGCTGTGTCAGCGAGGTACGTACTGTGTGCGGCGCGCGGGCGGGCGCGAGCACGTCGCCAGCAGCACGCCGCGGGCACGCGCGCCCCCACGCCGCCGCCGTGCTGCAGCTGTGTCAGCGAGGTACGTACTGTGTGCGGCGCGCGGGCGGGCGCGAGCACGTCGCCAGCAGCACGCCGCGCGCCCCCGCACCGCCCCCGCACCGCCCCCACGCCGCCGCCGTGCTGCTGCTGTGTCAGCGAGGTACGTACTGTGTGCGGCGCGCGGGCGGGCGCGAGCACGTCGCCAGCAGCACGCCGCGGGCACGCGCGCCCCCACGCCGCCGCCGTGCTGCTGCTGTGTCAGCGAGGTACGTACTGTGTGCGGCGCGCGGGCGGGCGCGAGCACGTCGCCAGCAGCACGCCGCGCGCCCCCGCACCGCCCCCGCACCGCCCCCACGCCGCCGCCGTGCTGCTGCTGTGTCAGCGAGGTACGTACTGTGTGCGGCGCGCGGGCGGGCGCGAGCACGTCGCCAGCAGCACGCCGCGCGCCCCCGCACCGCCCCCGCACCGCCCCCACGCCGCCGCCGTGCTGCTGCTGTGTCAGCGAGGTACGTACTGTGTGCGGCGCGCGGGCGGGCGCGAGCACGTCGCCAGCAGCACGCCGCGGGCACGCGCGCCCCCGCACCGCCCCCACGCCGCCGCCGTGCTGCAGCTGTGTCAGCGAGGTACGTACTGTGTGCGGCGCGCGGGCGGGCGCGAGCACGTCGCCAGCAGCACGCCGCGGGCACGCGCGCCCCCGCACCGCCCCCACGCCGCCGCCGTGCTGCTGCTGTGTCAGCGAGGTACGTACTGTGTGCGGCGCGCGGGCGGGCGCGAGCACGTCGCCAGCAGCACGCCGCGGGCACGCGCGCCCCCGCACCGCCCCCACGCCGCCGCCGTGCTGCAGCTGTGTCAGCGAGGTACGTACTGTGTGCGGCGCGCGGGCGGGCGCGAGCACGTCGCCAGCAGCACGCCGCGGGCACGCGCGCCCCCGCACCGCCCCCACGCCGCCGCCGTGCTGCTGCTGTGTCAGCGAGGTACGTACTGTGTGCGGCGCGCGGGCGGGCGCGAGCACGTCGCCAGCAGCACGCCGCGGGCACGCGCGCCCCCGCACCGCCCCCACGCCGCCGCCGTGCTGCTGCTGTGTCAGCGAGGTACGTACTGTGTGCGGCGCGCGGGCGGGCGGCTGTGATATATCGGTAACTTTGGTTTTCTGTCGGACCACCTCATTCCGGATTAGATTTTTCAAGGAAACTAAGCATAGCCCTCTCCATAGTTCGCTAAAGAACAAACTTGTGGACCAGCCCGACCATGAGTGTCCACGTTTCAACTCAATAATTTAACATAAAAAGTGAATATTGTCATAAATAATATTAAATACCCGTGATATGTATATGAAACATTGTCACGCAGGTATCACGACGCGGGACATAGACAACCTGCCGCCGGCCGTGGCGCTGCTGCTGCTGAGCGTGTTCAGCCGCTGCAAGGCGGAGCCGCCGCTGGACTGGCCGGCGGAGGCCTACAACCTGGTCATGAGGGAGGACTTGGCTATCCAGGCGGAAATAGCCGAAACCATCAAAAACAACAGAGATTATTTGGAAAGTAAGTTGTTTTATTATGTTTTATTAAATAAATAAATGTATCAAGTCACCGACGCACTTGGTCTTCGGATATTTTTCAAGCTAAAGTGCATTATGAGCATTTTTACTGGTGGTAGAACTTCTTGTGAGTCCGCACGGGTAGGTACCACCACCCCGCCTATTTCTGCCGTGAAGCAGTAATGCGTTTCAAGGTGGGTGGCGCATTTACGTTGTAGACGTCTATGGGCTCCAGTGACCACTGAACACCAGGTAGGCTGTGAGCTCGCCCTCCCATTTAAACAAAAAAAAAAACGTTCATTTGAAAATGCCTTGTTCATAGACAGTTCAAGCGTTAAACGTTTTCGTTTGTGTGTGCAGCGCTCGCGCTAGAAGTGGCGGAGAAGGAGACGGCGTACACGCAGGCCGGCGGCGCCGCGGAGGAGCTGCCCCGGGGCGACGACGGCGACGCCAGCACGGGCATGGAGCACCTCAACACGAAGCTCTTGGGTCTGCTGTACCCCGACGACCGCAGGTGAGCGCGGACTCACGTCTCGTAGCCAGGCAGTCTGTCCTCACGACATCTTGGCGTGCAGGAAATACATCACGTGGTAATAACCCGTCAACCAATCAAGTGTAATAAATAATAGCTTAAAAAACTAAAAAACACGCTTTATATAAAATTTAACAAAAATATAGAAAATAAATTTTAATAAATTTAAATTGAAAATAGTGTAAAACATATTTTGTTGTAAAAAAAACCGTGGGCTGCATGGTGTTATTAGTATAAATTTTTTTCTGACAGATATGAGTAGAAGAATTATTATTTCAATAATATCTTAAAAAGAGTCAGTTACAAACATACAAACATATTATATACAAGTGAAGCTAATATAAAGCGTGTAAAAAGAGCCCCAGTTCTAAGAAGAACCTCCAAAATGATGTCAGCAGACTCTTCGCATCGTGTACTAAATTTATTGTATCGAGGATATAAATGTCGACCAATAATAACAAACACAGAGTATAAGAGATGGCTGCACCAGCGCGCACCCAGAGGAGTTTTCTGCAGGACCTCAAACGTGATTCCAGGATGGCGGAAGTGTTGAACCTGCTGCAGTCGTCGCAGCCCGTCACCGTCAACCTCACGCAGCGTCCCGAGGTGTCCGACCACGACTTCATCGAGGAGCAGGAGAAGTACCTGTACGCCGTCAGCACCAGGACCATGGCCCTGCCAGTGGCGAGGTAAGCAACCGTCCAGCTTCATTACCGGTGGTGGGACCTGTTGTGAGTCCGCGCGGGTAGGTACCACCACCCTGCCTATTTCTGCCGTGAAGCAGTAATGCGTTTCGGTTTGAAGGGCGGGGCAGCTGTTGTACTATCTATCTTCTGGTTGTTTCCTCAATGCTGAGGATTGTGACTGTATGTCAAGCAGCTTCCAAATAGTGAAAGAATTTTTCAAATCGGTTCAGTAGTTTTGGAGTCTATTCAATTCAAACAAACAAATAAATCTTTCCTCTTTATAATATTAGTACAGACTAGCGACTCGCCGTCGCTTCGCTTCGGAAACATGAAATTTTATTATTGACTAGCGACCCGCCCTCGCTTCGCTTCGGAAACATTAAAACACACATGAAACCAAAAAAATTCAATAATTTTTTTTTTTTAAAAGTAGCCTATGTTCATCAGGGACAATGTCGGCTTCTAATGGAAAAAGAATTTTTCAAATCGGTCCAGTAGTTTCGGAGCCTATTCGAAACAAACAAACAAACAAATCTTTCCTCTTTATAATATTAGTATAGATTATTTACGACATAACATTAAAAACCTCAAAAATAACAGTATTTCTCCACTATTTAACGGATATTATTATTTTATTTTATTTTATTTTATTTTATTAGGAAGACAAACAGTGAACTTAAACTATATAAACTCTAACCTTACAACTAAACACCATTTAAACGTCTCCGCATTTAAATAACTACAAACGATTGGGGCGTCGCATCGCATAGAATTAAATGATTAAAGTAAAACGTAAAACAAAAACAAAAATAAAACAGTTTGAGAAAATAAAAAAAAACAGAAAAACGTAGTAAATAGAAAATAATTAATTAAATATTTGCATTCAACCATCGACTGACTAATGTTCTCCTAATACTCTTAGTAGAAGTGTTGAAAATGTCCAGTTCAGGGAAGTCAGCTAGAGCATTGAAACTGTTAGCAGCTCTTATAAAGAATGCATTACGTCTGTAATTTGTACCACCACGAGGTACTCCGAGACGAGATGATTGACGGCTCTCGCGCATTATGGATCTCGGGGGCACCCTTAAACATAACAACGATAGAAGATAAGACGAGTCCACCTCAGACTGAGCTATTTTGCTATAAAGAACAATATCAGCTATCCTACGTCTTTCCTCCAGTGGAAGTATGTGATGCCTTCTACATCTCGTCTCGTAGTCGGGATCATACACTTTAGTTTTAAATTGAAGAAACCTCATGAATTTGGTCTGTATGGTCTCCAATCTATTTATATAAATTTTATATCGCGGATTCCATACCTGCGAACAATACTCTAGGATACTGCGCACATATGCACAGTACAGCACCTTAAAAATTTTAGCACTAGTAAATTGCGCACCAAGCCGCTTGATAAAACCTAATGATATATAGGCTCTTTTCACTATATTGTCTATATGCTTCTCATAAGACAGTTTCCTATCATGTGTTACCCCCAAATCGCAAAATTCATCTACATTTGCCAGATTGGTTCCTATAAGCTGATATGTGAACTTAACAGGTGTAGTCTTATGTGTGAAGGTCATGGCAAAACACTTCGAAACGTTGAGGTCTAATTTGTTAAGATGACAATATTCCTCGAGCCTTGAAAGATCCTCCTGTATCATCTGACAATCATTGGAAGAGTTAACTTTTCTATAAACTTTCATGTCATCCGCATACAAGAGGAAGTCCGAAGACCGAAAACATGTACCTATATCATTTATAAAGATATTAAACATCAACGGGCCGAGCAGAGACCCTTGAGGAACATCAGAAGGGATCCCTCCCCAGGAAGAAGCATGTCCGTTGACAACAACCTTTTGTGATTTATTTTCAACATAAGAAGAAAACCACCTGAAGAGACTACCATGAATTCCAGCATTAAAGAGCTTTTGTAGCAGAATCGTGTGATCGATGCGGTCGAATGCCTTACTGAAATCAGTAAAGACAGCATCAACTTGACCACCAGAATCCATATTACGTGTGAGATATTCCGTGAAGGTAACTAGGTTAGTGGTAGTCGATCTATTCTTCAAGAAACCATGTTGTTGCGCTATGAAGGTAGGTTTTAAAAAAGCGTACAACTGTGAATACACAACTCGTTCAAACAGTTTAGCAAATAAGCACAATTTTGATATAGGCCTATAATTTTTTATATTTTCTTTATTGCCTTTTTTGTGAACAGGTGTTATGAACGCAGATTTCCAGATCACAGGTACGATTCCTTCATGAATTGACCTACGGTAAAGTATGACCAAAGGTGCAAGCAAGTTCTCAGAACACCTAACTATGAATAGGGGTGGAATCCTATCAGGACCTGCTGCTTTTGACAGATCTAAAGCCTTTAGCAGTTTCAAAATCTCAGCCGGATCAATTTCAATACTGGATATACAGTCAGAGTGTGCAATGTTTGTATTAACACCCAGGAGCTGGTCAGCAGTACTGTGATCAGCCGTAGCAGTATTAAGGAAATTTGATTGGAAGTATTCACAAAAAAGATTACAGATAACGTCCCCAGAGTCAGTTGTTTGTCCTTCGTATGTGAGAGTAGAAGGAAGGTTATTTGCGCTACCTTTGTTAGTTTTAACAAATCTCCAGAAGAACTTAGGATCCTTTAAGATAGAACTTTCGACCGACGCGATATAAGCTCTATAACAATCATCTTCCAATATTTTAGCTCTCTTACGGAGGAGAGAAAAGGTTTCATAATCGTCAGTATTGCTGTATTTCTGGTATTTTTTCAAAAATTTGTATTTTTCCTTCAAAACTTTTTTTAACGGGGATGTGTACCAGGGTGGGAACAAACTAGGAGCATAATACTTTCGAGGAACGTGCTTATCGATTACGTCATATAAGATCTTATAAAAATTATCGAGGGCCTCGTCAATGGAAAAATTTAGTAAAAAGCTGTCCCAGTCTATATCCGCAAGTGACGAGTTAATAGACTCAAAATTTCCAGAGTGGAAGCAATACTTTAACCTAGGTTGAACTATTAACTGTTTTATATCAGTTAAAGACAGAAATATATTCAACGATTTATGATGAACATCCTCCTTCACTAAAGGGTCGTCACAAGCACTGATTTCAAGCTTTGAGTTCGATAAAACCCAATCAAGTACCCTATTATTAATATTATAAAAGTAATTAAATTGATAGAAATTACATCTGCCAAGACATCAAAAAAGTAGATTTGCGCATTCCCACTAATGCCCTGTGGCTGTGTAAGATCTTCGTCAGTGTCAAAAGACCATTTGATATCTCTCATATTAAAATCACCGGTAACTATAAATGTATCATTAGGGCATGAGTCCATTGCTAGAGAGAGTTTGTCTGTAAAGTTGGTTAGCTGAGAATTGAAGTTGTAGCCAAGGTTTTCATCACATAAATAGAGGGAACAAATGTGTATATTTACAACACCACGACTTTTAGTATTGAATGTCACCGTAACCCATATATCCTCGGCAGAAGACGACCATTCCGGGCGACGCGACGCCGTAAGATCGCGTCGTATCGCTATCAGTACGCCTCCACCATACAATTCATTTGTAGCTATATAATTTCTATCCCGTCTAAACACAATGTACCTATCATCGAACAGCTCACAGTCACCAATACTGTCCATTAACCAATTTTCCGTGATTAAGATAACATCATAGTTATTAAGTAGGACATTTCTTTTAAAATCAATTGTTTTGGTACGTAACCCTCTAGTGTTTTGATAATAAATACTAAGCTTTACATTAGCCATTTGATAAGAATTTTGATACAATAGCTGAAATAAATCGAAATAAGCAATTTTAAACGTAATATTATAAACAATAATAAAGAATAATATAAATTGATTTTAATAAACGTACCAAGACAATCATTTTCACGAACAAAGTAATTCAGCAAAACAAAACGATATTGTAGAAATAGTAAATACTCAAATCCTAAAAGTAATACATTTAACAAATAAAATTTAATTTTAATATTGTAAGAATAGGGTAGTAAAAAAAACTTACATGGCATCGGACACGATCGCTCGAGCACGATCGGTTCACACTTATCAAGCGATAATGAGCGGAACCGAAGTAGCAAAACGCAAGCGATAATGTGCACTATGACATGGCTAAGCGACGTAATGCATAACGATAAACGTATGAATATAGCTGAACTTACGTACCTGAACTGGATGCACACTTCGTAATAATAAAAATATAGGTAATAATAATGCGCGAGGTTGCATGCGGCTCTCAAACTTTTAACAGTTGACTTCTTATTAGAGCAAACTTTAAAGAATAATGAAAAGAAAATAAATTTTGTGTGATAAAAAATACTTAATAAAAAGAAATATTTATTATTATTCAGGTTATCTTCTTCAAATCCCTTTCCTCTTTTATAAAAAATATCGGGGATGTATCTGATTTGCGGGCCATTATTTTACAATGTTTTACCCAAATATATTGGAAATTATTATCCTTCGCGAGCGACTTTGCTTTGTTTAATAATGTTTTATTACGCTGCGTCAAATGGTCGTTCAGATAAAATTTTCCCTCTCCTCGTATACCCAAGTCCGAGAGACTGTTCTTCTTAATTTTACGAGCTAAAGCGATAAGTTCCTCCTTGCGATACCTATTGTTGAACGCAACAATAATAGATTTTTCAGCCTTCAGCACACGAGTTGGGATACGTGCAATGTAATTAATCTTCTCTTTCGTAATGGAAATATTATAAAGTTGGCCGATACAGCTGACGACATCATATAGATTTTCACCCTTCTTTTCCGGTATACCACGGATCTCCACGTTATTCGCACGGGCCCACTGGTCCCGGTCCTGTAGCTCATTGTTCAACCTGGTAATTTCGTCACGAAGAGCAGGAACCTCACTGCCGATCTTTTCAACTGTACATATCCTAGTGCCCAAGTCCTTCACCGTGTTCGAGAGATCACCAGTGAGTTGATATGCCAGCTCGAGGGAATTCTTGAGATCGCCTATTTCAGCCTTTTGGAAAATGTATTGCTAAAGCTTTCTGTCTCTAATAAACAAATTTTTGTATGTGGTGATTTTAATATTAATCTTTTAGAAAACACAAATGCCACTATTAGATTCAGAACACTGTTAAAGTCATATAACCTCCCAAACTTATTTTTAGAGCCTACTAGGACAACAACCACATCGGCAACATGTTTAGATAACATATTTACAAATGTAACACCGATAAACAAAAAAATTATTAATCAGTTAACATCAGACCATAGTGGACAATTTGTGTCTTTTGAATCTAATATGAATTCTAAAGATAAAAATACTCTTGTGATTGTTCCTATTAATAAAAAACGAATTGAGAAGTTTAGAAATAATATTAAGCAAGAACATTCAGAAATTATTTATAACAAAAACCCAAATTTGTCATACCAGAATATGTTTGAGAGAATTAATTTGGTCTTTACTGATGTATTTATTCCTAAAACTGTAACATTAAAAAACAAAACAGTGTTCAGCGAGTGGGCCACCACCGGAGTGTACAAAAGTAGAAAAAAGTTATATGATCTGTACTCTGAAAAAGCTTATAATAATGATGAAACATTTCATCAATATGTCAGGAACTATTCAAAACTATTTAGAAAAGTTTGTTTAGCGGCAAAATCTTTACATTTAAGTGATTTAATAAAAAATGCCCCTGACAAGATAAAGATGACTTGGAACATCATTGGTAGAGAAAGTGGAAAAGTCAGAAATAGCCACCAAGAATTCTCATTAAAAATAGATGATAAATTGGTAACTAGTCATGAAGATGTGGCTAATGCTTTTGAAAAGTTTTTCTCTGACATTCCAGTTTCAACTACCACTTCTCTAAATTCATCCCCCACAGCAGCTGAAATATTATTGCATGTCGACAAATGTAATGAAATTTTTAAATTTAAGGAAATTAATTCAAGCAATATAATAAAAAGTTTTAATAGCCTTAATGTAAAAAATACAGTTGACTTGTGGGGAATATCAGTAAAGGTTTTGAAGTCTGTAATAGACATTATTGCTCCTCATCTTGCTAGTATTTTTAATGATTGTATTAGGTGTGGTGTATTTCCTGACTTAATGAAACATAGTAAAGTGATACCTCTTTTTAAATCTGGTAGTACTGATGACCCCTCTAACTATAGACCTATTTCAGTACTCCCTACGTTGAGTAAAATATTTGAAAAAATTATTTTGACACAACTTTTAGAACATTGTAATTCAAATAACCTGCTTCATAATAAACAATTCGGGTTTACCAGGGGTCGCTCTACAACTGATGCAGGTGCTTATCTACTCAAAAATATTTTTAAATCTTGGGAGGAATCGCATGATTGTCTTGGAATTTTCTGTGACTTGTCCAAAGCATTTGACTGTGTTGAACATGAAACATTGGTGAGGAAACTACATCACTATGGTATTAGGGATGGTGCATTGGAACTTATTACTTCCTATTTATCAGGAAGGATACAACCAGTAGATGTGAAAGGTAATAGATCTTCAGGCACCTTGTTGAAAATGGGTGTACCTCAGGGTTCCATTTTGGGTCCTTTTTTATTTCTAATATATATAAACGATTTACCTAGTTTTATTGAGTCCCGACACGAGGTCGTATTATTCGCAGATGATACATCTTTATTATTTAAAATTAAACGACAATTACAAGTCTATGACGAAGTGAATGATGCGATTTCGTGTGTGGTTCATTGGTTCCGTATCTTTTTTTTTTTTTTTTTTTCCTACCTAAGCTGATAGCCCTAGCGGCTATGTCAGCGTAACCCTAACTTTAGTAGGTGAGCTCACGGGGCTCAAACCTGACGATGTTGCTAACACGAACCCTAGCAAGAGCCGTGCTTCGCAGAATCTACCACCGGATCGGAAACGCGACCCACTGAGAAGATCCGGCGAGAAACTCAGTGGGCTGTGTCTGAGAGTTAATTTACTCGTCGAGCCCTTCGTCGCAAGCGACGGGTTCGACGAGAACGGTGACCGGTGCTTGAAGTACCTAAAAGCACCGTTAGTGGATCAGGAGGATCCGAGATGACGTGTTTTGGGCGACGTCGACTGCTTTCCATTCTGTCCGCAGGATCGGGAATGTAGTTACCGGCGGCCACGATGAGAGGGTTCTCGTGTCGTGCCGCTTTATCGAAGTGGCGCATGGACGCCGACTGAAGATACTTACTGATGGACTCTTAAGTCCAGGTCGTCATGGAGGTCGACGTTCCTGACGAACCACGGGGCTCCGACGGCTATCCTGCAAAAACGGGATTGAATAATTTGAAATGTTTTTAGGTGTATGCGGGCCGCGTGAGCGAACACTACACTTGCATAGGTCATGACGGGGCGTATGCAAGTTTTGTAGAGTGTCACCTTATTTCTAAGGGACATTTTACTTCGCCTACATATCATCGGGTAGAGACGTCCTAGAATGAAGGCGGCACGGTCGCGTACCGTCTTAATGTGGGGGCGGAATGTCATCCTACTGTCGAGGGTGACGCCTAAGTATTTGACCTTCGGGGCCCACGGTATGGGCTGGTCGAACATCGTGATTGGGCGAACGGCGGGGGCGGGGGTGTTGACGCGCCTTGTCGGGAGAGGGATGCTCAGCGTGGTGTTCGGAGGGCGACCCCTTTTGAAGAGCACCGCTGTGCTTTTCGTGGGGTTGATGTCGATGCGCCACTTCCGGAACCACTGTCCCATGGTGGTAGCTGCGGTCTGAAGTCGTCGATGAAGCAACGCCTTCCTACACGAGTAGTAGATGGCGGTGTCATCGGCGAAGAGCGCCAGATGGGTCTCCGGAGACCGGGGTATATCGTTGATATACAAACTGAATAGTAACGGGGAGAGGGCGGAGCCTTGCGGGACTCCGGCTGTGACGTGACGGGGCCGGGAACGCGTTCCCTCGACTCGATATCGGAACGAACGGTTCGACAAGTAGTCTCGTATGATGAGCACGAGTCTGTCTGGCACTCCCATGTTATACAGTTTGTATATCAAACCGTTGTGCCAGACTTTGTCGAACGCCTTCGCTATATCGAAGAAGAGGGCTCCTGTCGGAATGGGTTCCGTATCAATAACCTATTATTGAATAGTAAGAAAACTAAATGTATTAAATTTACTTTAAAATGTATTAAACCATCTTTAAATGTGAGACAAGTGGAGAGTGATGTAATTGTTTCTGAGGAATCATTGGAGCTTGTTGAGTCAACCGTATTTCTTGGTATAACAGTGGACTCCAAACTGCAATGGGGACCTCATATTCATAAATTGGCGAGTAAGCTCAGCTCTGCAGCATACGCAGTAAAAAAAATTCGAATGTTAACAAACGCGGACACGGCTCGTTTAGTTTACTTTAGTTACTTCCACAGTGTCATGTCCTATGGCATTTTGCTATGGGGCAATGCGGCCGATGTAGAAATGATATTTATTCTGCAGAAAAGAGCTATACGTGCTATTTATAACATGCACTCAAGGGAATCCCTGAGGGAGAAATTTAAAGAAATTAAAGTTCTCACTATGCCATCACAGTACATATTTGAAAATTTGATGTATGTTCGTAAACATATTGAGGAGTTTCCTAAACAGTCGGACATACATAATAGAAATACTAGGAACAAACACAAGCTTGTTGTGCCGATGAGTAGGTTACATAAGATACGAAATTCATTCGGGTGTTTGTCTGTGCGCCTGTACAACAAAATCCCACAAGATGTTCAGAACCTACATATACATAGGTTTAAGAAAACTATTAAAGAACATCTGTGCAATAAAGCTTATTATAAAGTCAATGATTATCTAGAAGATTGCACAAAGTGGGAATGAGTTGCTCGCTCCAGGCATTTCAATATTGTAGTAATTGTTACGTTATATTACTCATTGTAAAAAATTCATATTTTAAAAAAAAATCTAATATTAAAAAATAAATAAATAATAATTTCATATGTAAAAAAAAAAAGACATGCCCGCTGAGTTTCTTGCCAATTCTTCTCAGGACGGAGGCTAGTTCTTGTGAATTGGCGGTAGTTTTTTTGACGTTCAACAAGTATGTACTTTCATTTATGTTGAATAAAAATTTTTGATTTGATTTGATTTGAAAAAATGCTCTTAATGTCTTCCACCACTGTTGCTAACGGAGCCAGTCGAGATAGGATTTGACTAAGTTGTTCCTGTATTGCGTCCTGGGGCCCTTTACACTTCAGGCACCGCCAGGTATTTTTCCGTTCACCTAATCTGCGATAGCCGGATTCCGTCACTCCAGAACATGGAAAATCATAATGATTCTTGCAAATGCTGCATATTGTTCCGTCGGTGTGTTGAGTACCACAATTCGCACAGGTATGCATTTTAAGAAATGATAGTGATAATAACAAAAAGTTAAAATATTTATAAAAGCTTGAGAAACTGATTAAGAGACGAAGCGAGACAAGCGTGCGTATTCTTAGGTGGCCACGAGGCGTATGATTATACATAAACCTTTCTCTTCGATCACTCATTAAAAAAAAATCGCATCAAAATCCGTTGCGTAGTTTTAAGATTTAAGCATACATATCGATATAGTGACAGAGAAAGCGACTTTGTTTTATACTATGTCCTCCTCCTTGCGTCGTATTCCTCATTGCTGAGGGTCGTGACCACCCTTTTGAATCACCTTCGCACGCACGATCTTTCTCCATTTATTCTTGTCTCTGGCGGTGTGGAGGGCGTTGTGAAACGTGGAATCAAGAGCGGTGTGGACCTGGTCGGACCAACGTATTGGGCTGCGCCCCCGAGGTCTTTTCCCATCTACCTTACCAGTCACGATAAGCCTCTCGAGATTGCTACCATACTATGTAGTGATTATTATATTAGTATAGATATCGAGATTTGTCTGTGCGTGCAGGGGCATGGCGACGCTCCGCACGTCCCCGTGGGCGTGCACGGAGCCGGCCCGCGTGGCGCGCACGTGCGTGTGGGCGCGCGGGGGGGCGCCGCACGCCGAGCTGTCCCCGCAGGCGCTGTGCTGGCCCTCCTTCCACAGCGGCGTGGCCACCGCGCTGTGCCTCGTGCCGCTCGTGCCCACCTCCATCGACACCGCCTTCGTGCTCTATAACAAGCCCAGGGTCAGAGGACTCTTCTCATTTATTAGCTTAAGCTACTCTACTGAGATTAAAATTAAGGTCTTAAATAGATTTTTACTGGTACCACCACCCTGCCTATTTCTGTCGTGAAGCAGTAATGCGTTTCGGTTTGAAAAGTGAAGCACCCGTTGTAACTATACTGAGACTTTAGAACTCATATCTCAAGGTGGGTGGCGGTAATTACGTTGTAGATGTCTGTGGGCTCCGGTAGCCACTTAACACCAGTTGGGCCGTGAGATCGTTCACCCATCTATGAAATAATGCTCGTCCCGCTTTCCAATCATAATACAAGTTTCAGCAACATGCAGTATGGTTTTACCAACCGACAGTATAATTAAGATAAGAATTATGGTATAATTACAAGATACAATAATTAAGTAAATAACTTGAAGCTAAATCAGAGACCAGTAATGGAATCTCACCCCGAGCTCCCAGATATATGAGGTCGGGAGGCGCCACCTTGCAGTACAATAAGACTATTGACACAGGGCACCGCAGAGATGTCGAGCGAACACGCCGGCTTCCTCATGGGGCTGGGCCTCAACGGGCACCTGCGGGACATGCCCTTCATGAACATCTACGAGTACCTGGTCAAGTGCAACGAGATGATCAGCATCGGCCTGCTGCTGGGCCTGGCCGCCACCTACAGGGGTGAGCGACTCTCTTGTTCTCTTCAGGGTTGTGGTGGATTCCAACCAGAAAAGCTATAGTTTCCGATAAACCTTCTGGTCTACTAGACCGTCATAAAGCCCGTCCAAGGTCCAGCTGCGGAGTCGGGCTTGTAACATTGACACGTCCAGAGGTTTTAAAATGTTATATTGAAAATTAGTTCAGCAGCTCCTTAATTTATTGCCCGTGTAGGCAGACGAGCATACAGCCCAGCTGGTGGTTAGTGGTTACCGTCGCCCGTGGACTTCAGCAATGCCATGGCAGGGTCAAGCCGCTGCATACCGTTAAATGCTGTCCTCAAGTTTCGTTTGAAGAAGGACATGTCATAGCGCTCGGGAAACACCGTGGAGGGGAGCTCATTACAGAGCCGGATGGTACGTGGCAAAAAAGATCTCTGGAAACGCACTGTGGATGAACGCAGCGGCTCCAAGTAGTATGCATGAACTGTACTCCGGTGGTGGGCGGTAGGTGTGGGCACGTCCTAAATAGACTTGGATGTACTGTGTGACAGACGATATGCGAGAGGAGCGTGTGAGTGCAGAGGTAACGTGTGATAGGCCTCAATGCAAAAAGAGGTCATACCGCGTCGTCCCCGCGTAGTGGCATAATGATGAGAAGCAGGAGTCCACTAACTTCTCTACACACTTACAGCTAGAAATGAATTAGATCTTTTTGCCAAAGGCGACTTGCCAGCCATCCGAACTCATCGACACATCATTCTAAGAAGAAGTCACCAAAGACGATTTTATTAAAACTAGTGGGTTATTGAAACCTGCCTTCGATAAAGAAGAAAGAAAGAAATTCTTTAGTTAAACATAACTGTGACAGCTTGATATCTTGCTGTGCACTGAGCGACTGCGAATACTACCTAGGCACAATGGACGTCCAAGCTACCAAAATGCTCAGCATCCACCTGGAGCCGCTGCTGCCCCCCACGTCGGTGGAGCTGGACATACAGCAGAACATCCTGGTGGCGGCGCTGATGGGCGTGGGGCTGCTGTACCAGGGCACCGCGCACGCGCACTACACGCAGGTGCTGCTCAACGAGATCGGTGAGCTCACTGATAACTGATTTGTTGCTGAACTCCTAGTGGCCTAAAAGATAAGACGGTGCATTCGTATTTAGTGATGCACCGGTGTTCGAATCCCGCAGGCGGGTACCAATTTTTCTAATGAAATACGTACTTGACAAATGTTCACGATTGACTTCTACGGTAAAGGAATAATATTGTGTAATAAAAATCAAAATCCGTAAAATTATAATTTGCGTAATTACTGGCGATAGGACCTCTTGTGAGTTCGCACGGGTAATTACCAATCACAAGGCCTATTTCTGCCGTGAAGCAGTAATGCGTTTCGGTTTGAAGGCCGGGGTAGACGTAACTATATTCAGACCTTAGAACTGATATCTCGAGGTGGGTGGTGCATTACGATGTGTAGTAAGCAACACGGGTGCTCGCGTGCAGGCAAGCCGCCGGGCCCGGAGGCGGAGAGCTGCGTGGAGCGCGAGGGCTACGCGCTGGCGGCCGGGCTGGCGCTGGGGCTGGTGTGCGCGGGCGCGTGGCGGGACGTGCCGCGCCGCGTGCCGCACGCGCTGCGCACCTACATGCTGGGCGGCGACCGGCCCGCCGCGCACGGTCAGTGCACCCTCCCTCTCTACTATACTCCTACTGCGACTGCGTGGAGCGCGAGGGCTACGCGCTGGCGGCCGGGCTGGCGCTGGGGCTGGTGTGCGCGGGCGCGTGGCGGGACGTGCCGCGCCGCGTGCCGCACGCGCTGCGCACCTACATGCTGGGCGGCGACCGGCCCGCCGCGCACGGTCAGTGCACCCTCCCTCTCTACTATACTCCTACTGCGACTGCGTGGAGCGCGAGGGCTACGCGCTGGCGGCCGGGCTGGCGCTGGGGCTGGTGTGCGCGGGCGCGTGGCGGGACGTGCCGCGCCGCGTGCCGCACGCGCTGCGCACCTACATGCTGGGCGGCGACCGGCCCGCCGCGCACGGTCAGTGCACCCTCCCTCTCTACTATACTCCTACTGCGACTGCGTGGAGCGCGAGGGCTACGCGCTGGCGGCCGGGCTGGCGCTGGGGCTGGTGTGCGCGGGCGCGTGGCGGGACGTGCCGCGCCGCGTGCCGCACGCGCTGCGCACCTACATGCTGGGCGGCGACCGGCCCGCCGCGCACGGTCAGTGCACCCTCCCTCTCTACTATACTCCTACTGCGACTGCGTGGAGCGCGAGGGCTACGCGCTGGCGGCCGGGCTGGCGCTGGGGCTGGTGTGCGCGGGCGCGTGGCGGGACGTGCCGCGCCGCGTGCCGCACGCGCTGCGCACCTACATGCTGGGCGGCGACCGGCCCGCCGCGCACGGTCAGTGCACCCTCCCTCTCTACTATACTCCTACTGCGACTGCGTGGAGCGCGAGGGCTACGCGCTGGCGGCCGGGCTGGCGCTGGGGCTGGTGTGCGCGGGCGCGTGGCGGGACGTGCCGCGCCGCGTGCCGCACGCGCTGCGCACCTACATGCTGGGCGGCGACCGGCCCGCCGCGCACGGTCAGTGCACCCTCCCTCTCTACTATACTCCTACTGCGACTGCGTGGAGCGCGAGGGCTACGCGCTGGCGGCCGGGCTGGCGCTGGGGCTGGTGTGCGCGGGCGCGTGGCGGGACGTGCCGCGCCGCGTGCCGCACGCGCTGCGCACCTACATGCTGGGCGGCGACCGGCCCGCCGCGCACGGTCAGTGCACCCTCCCTCTCTACTATACTCCTACTGCGACTGCGTGGAGCGCGAGGGCTACGCGCTGGCGGCCGGGCTGGCGCTGGGGCTGGTGTGCGCGGGCGCGTGGCGGGACGTGCCGCGCCGCGTGCCGCACGCGCTGCGCACCTACATGCTGGGCGGCGACCGGCCCGCCGCGCACGGTCAGTGCACCCTCCCTCTCTACTATACTCCTACTGCGACTGCGTGGAGCGCGAGGGCTACGCGCTGGCGGCCGGGCTGGCGCTGGGGCTGGTGTGCGCGGGCGCGTGGCGGGACGTGCCGCGCCGCGTGCCGCACGCGCTGCGCACCTACATGCTGGGCGGCGACCGGCCCGCCGCGCACGGTCAGTGCACCCTCCCTCTCTACTATACTCCTACTGCGACTGCGTGGAGCGCGAGGGCTACGCGCTGGCGGCCGGGCTGGCGCTGGGGCTGGTGTGCGCGGGCGCGTGGCGGGACGTGCCGCGCCGCGTGCCGCACGCGCTGCGCACCTACATGCTGGGCGGCGACCGGCCCGCCGCGCACGGTCAGTGCACCCTCCCTCTCTACTATACTCCTACTGCGACTGCGTGGAGCGCGAGGGCTACGCGCTGGCGGCCGGGCTGGCGCTGGGGCTGGTGTGCGCGGGCGCGTGGCGGGACGTGCCGCGCCGCGTGCCGCACGCGCTGCGCACCTACATGCTGGGCGGCGACCGGCCCGCCGCGCACGGTCAGTGCACCCTCCCTCTCTACTATACTCCTACTGCGACTGCGTGGAGCGCGAGGGCTACGCGCTGGCGGCCGGGCTGGCGCTGGGGCTGGTGTGCGCGGGCGCGTGGCGGGACGTGCCGCGCCGCGTGCCGCACGCGCTGCGCACCTACATGCTGGGCGGCGACCGGCCCGCCGCGCACGGTCAGTGCACCCTCCCTCTCTACTATACTCCTACTGCGACTGCGTGGAGCGCGAGGGCTACGCGCTGGCGGCCGGGCTGGCGCTGGGGCTGGTGTGCGCGGGCGCGTGGCGGGACGTGCCGCGCCGCGTGCCGCACGCGCTGCGCACCTACATGCTGGGCGGCGACCGGCCCGCCGCGCACGGTCAGTGCACCCTCCCTCTCTACTATACTCCTACTGCGACTGCGTGGAGCGCGAGGGCTACGCGCTGGCGGCCGGGCTGGCGCTGGGGCTGGTGTGCGCGGGCGCGTGGCGGGACGTGCCGCGCCGCGTGCCGCACGCGCTGCGCACCTACATGCTGGGCGGCGACCGGCCCGCCGCGCACGGTCAGTGCACCCTCCCTCTCTACTATACTCCTACTGCGACTGCGTGGAGCGCGAGGGCTACGCGCTGGCGGCCGGGCTGGCGCTGGGGCTGGTGTGCGCGGGCGCGTGGCGGGACGTGCCGCGCCGCGTGCCGCACGCGCTGCGCACCTACATGCTGGGCGGCGACCGGCCCGCCGCGCACGGTCAGTGCACCCTCCCTCTCCACTATACTCCTACTGCGACTGCGTGGAGCGCGAGGGCTACGCGCTGGCGGCCGGGCTGGCGCTGGGGCTGGTGTGCGCGGGCGCGTGGCGGGACGTGCCGCGCCGCGTGCCGCACGCGCTGCGCACCTACATGCTGGGCGGCGACCGGCCCGCCGCGCACGGTCAGTGCACCCTCCCTCTCTACTATACTCCTACTGCGACTGCGTGGAGCGCGAGGGCTACGCGCTGGCGGCCGGGCTGGCGCTGGGGCTGGTGTGCGCGGGCGCGTGGCGGGATGTGCCGCGCCGCGTGCCGCACGCGCTGCGCACCTACATGCTGGGCGGCGACCGGCCCGCCGCGCACGGTCAGTGCACCCTCCCTCTCTACTATACTCCTACTGCGACTGCGTGGAGCGCGAGGGCTACGCGCTGGCGGCCGGGCTGGCGCTGGGGCTGGTGTGCGCGGGCGCGTGGCGGGATGTGCCGCGCCGCGTGCCGCACGCGCTGCGCACCTACATGCTGGGCGGCGACCGGCCCGCCGCGCACGGTCAGTGCACCCTCCCTCTCTACTATACTCCTACTGCGACTGCGTGGAGCGCGAGGGCTACGCGCTGGCGGCCGGGCTGGCGCTGGGGCTGGTGTGCGCGGGCGCGTGGCGGGACGTGCCGCGCCGCGTGCCGCACGCGCTGCGCACCTACATGCTGGGCGGCGACCGGCCCGCCGCGCACGGTCAGTGCACCCTCCCTCTCTACTATACTCCTACTGTCACTGCGGGGCGGGACCGTGTGCTGTGGGAGTGCGGGATGCTCGAGGGCATCTCGCGGATTGAGGAGGACCCAGTTTACCACGCGAACTTGGTCAGAGACGAGCGCAGCTTTTGGCACTTGCGCGAGTTTCCGCATGCATGACACGCCGCGCGCGAATCTCGCGAACTGCCCGGCAACGAAGACCGTTTGTGTCGTTAGCAGCCCCGGAAAGGGGACGATGCTTGTGGAGTGAAGGGGACGGCGTCAGTTTGTAGAACCGATCGGAACGTAAGTGCCGTGAAGTTCATGCTTCGGTCCTAATAACCGCAAGGTTGGTGGGGCCATGGAAGGTGATGGGAAATGTACTCTTATTTTGAAATACAATTTTTACGATCACAGATTTCGCAGTGTTTCCACTTACGTTTTCTATTTTACCCTAGTTTCTTTTTTATTTTATCTCTAAAATTTCCTAAACAACTTTCATAAATCCTTTATTTAGGGAGCATAAATAAAATACAGAAAATAAACCACAGCATATTATTCAATGTAGGTATATATTATTATAATATAAACGCCCACAGAAGATCATAGATCTATAGGATTAAAATTTTTAGGAAGTCGACGCATTGATTTTATATTCTTTTGCTGCATGTAACATAACACTGTTCGGTTCTAAAATTGAGCAATTGTTTGCTGGCATTCCCAGCTTTGTATGAAGCAAGCCGTTCAAGGTTTGATTAGAAAGCCTGTTTTTCTTGTCAGTGTTTACATTTTTGAGAACACTGAATAATCTTTCCACAGTCTTTGAAGAAGGAACTGCTAGTAAAAATGAAATGACAACTTCAAGGTTTTCGTAAATAGGTAAATTAAAATTTGGCGGATTACACTTATTAAGATTCTGGGGAATTCCTAAGAAAAAAGCAGAGGTCTAATCTATGTTTACTAGAGGGTTACTAGTATAGGCTTTGCTTTTTACCCCGAAATTCCCTAAATCCTTGTATTTTTCAAATTGTCTTTAACCATCCAAAATATCAGCTAATTTTTCCTAAAAAAGGGGAGAATTCCCTAAAAGTCGAAACACAGATTTCGGGCCATTTTGTGAAGTAATCCATCATCACCATGAAGTACTTGTTGACACTGTTACTTTCCGGGAACGGGCCGGCGACGTCCAATGCGATTCTTTCCCACGAAGCTCCGTATACTTTAATTGACTGATAACATTCTAAAATTTAATTTATGTTTTGTTGTCAATACTCATAATAATATCATGACAGAGTCGCCATGTAATGTTGTATTTTGGGAGGTGTTAAAAGAAAACGTCTTCTTGCGTGTACTCCATGTTTAATTATCATCTCAATCCTAGTATACACACTTCACCGTGTTTCCGTTTCTGATTCCTACATTTGCTTAAAAAGCCAGATTATTAGAGTTAGACACCCGGTTAGACACCCGATTGTTCCATGGAGGACAGCACTGACGCGTGTCGCTCGGCAGGCGGGCAGCGCGAGCGGTGCAAGCCGGGCGTGAACCTGGACGTGACGTCCCCGGGCGGCACGGTGGCGCTGGGCCTGCTGTACCTGCGCGCCGGCCGCCGCGCCCCCGCCGCCTGGCTGCAGCCGCCCGACACCGCCTACCAGCTCGACTACGTGCGCCCGGACCTGCTCATGCTCAGGGTCATCGCGCGAGGTACACCGATGCACTTGTGTAGCCCACTGTACCTCTAACGGATCTGCGAACTACCCTCAACGATCAAAATAAAATTTGTTAGTAGTGGTATGCGCGTCGTGAGCACGCGTGAGCATCGATACTCTACCGCGACGTATAAAACAGCCGATATATTAACAGACTAATCCTCTTGGGGACAAATGCCGATGAGAATTGGCGTTGGTGTTGCGACGTCCCGGCGACCACTTAGTGGGTGAGCCACGGCCTCTATAGAGGAACTGTTAGCCCTAAGTTTTGTTCCACGGGGATTGTTTTCGAACAATACCTCGATATTCCAAACTAAATCTTAGTAAAAAAAAATTCATCAATTAAAATTCGTAAAATACAATAGTCTCTAATTTCTCAAGCCGCCGTAAACGTTGGTAAGGATTATTTAAAGCCCCCATCGCTCTGCCTAATCCTGCCGTGGAGCAGTAATGCGCTTCAGCTTAAAAGGTAGGGCAATCGTTGTACTGTAAAACCGAGACTTAGAATTTGTGATTCGTGGTGGGTGGTGGAATTACACGATACCTTGTGCTGTTACAGGCCTAATGTTGTGGGACTCCATAGAAGCCAGCGAAGAGTGGATCGAGGATCAAGTTCCAGAAACGATAAAGCCATACTGCTTCGTCAAACCGACCGAGGACAACATCGATTATGAAGCTATGAAGTAAGTTATTTATGACGCCAGACGACCCGCCTGATGGTGAGTGGCCACTGTCGCTTGTGGATACCCGAAGTACCAGGGTCTCACTGGGAGACATCACAGAGCTTTTTTTTATGATTGCAAGATTACTGGTGGCCCGGAGGCTTTTCCAGTTTCACCAGGTCAGGTGGGCGAGCAAAGGCTCAGCTAGGAGGGGTGGAATTTGCTAACAACTGCCCGAGCGCCTCCGAAGGAGACCTAACAACTCAAGAGCAACTGCTTCCCGAATGAATCTACTATCGATCGGAATCGCGACCTGCTGAGAAGATCCGGCGAGAAACTCAGCGGACTGATGCATGGGTTAGGTTGCACGTCGACCTCTTTGTCGAGCTCGGCGAGTACGGTTACCGGGGTTCCTCAGACTACTCCTAGTGTTAGAGCTGAAGGTATCTAATGCAAGAGTTATTGGATCTGATGGGCGGACGAGCTCACAGCTCACCTGGTGTTAAGTGGTTATTACAGCGTAAATGCGCCACCCACCTTGAGATATAAGTTCTAAGGTCTCAGTATAGTTACAACTGCTTCGCGGCAGAAGTAGGCAGGGCGGTGGTGCCTACCCGCGGACTGATGTGTTGTCCAGCCAGGCGTACTGCAACATCGTGGCGGGCGCGGCGTTCGCGCTGGGGCTGCGGTTCGCGGGGTCGGGGGACGCGGACGCGCGCGACGCCGTGCTGCACCACGCGCGCGCGCTGGCCGCGCTGGCCGACACCGCGCTGGCCGAGCTGGCCGGCCGCTCCACGCTCGAGTACACGCTGTGCGTCTGTCTGCTGGCCGCCGGCATGGTGACTGTCCCCACACACTTACACCTTCAGGACTCAATCGATCGATTTCGAGAATCGTTGTGATTACAAACTCGATGAAACGAAAAAATAAGTTCATAGAGACACAAACACATAAATGTATCGGATTCAGCTGGCGAGAGAATGAGATAGAACACATTATATGTTAAGTTAAAATATCAATTCACAGAGGGCACTACCTCATACTAATATGTAAAAGATGATTTACAATTATTTACTAATGACAAAATTTTACATAATACTTAGACATTTAGGATAATTGTATTTTAATTTTTGAAGGTTTCACTTCTACCACGTGTGAATTGCACGCTTGTATTTTTTTCTTTTTTGCTGTATAAGCAAACGAGCATACGGCCCAATGGTGAATGATTACCGTTGCTCATAGACGTCAGCAATGCCAGGGGCTGAGCCAAGCCGCTACCTACCGTAGAATTTAATATTACAAGTATAAATATTTGGCAAACACCAATCCGTTTCATCTTTCATTATCTTCATCTTTTGTTGAATATGTGTTTGATTTAGTACATAATTGTTCATTTAATATTTTTTGGAGAACGAGGGTGACCACTTCCCTTTGCAGTTTTTTTAAATGTGTACGAGTCATGTATCGTACGTGGCACGCGCGCATTAGATAGAATTAGTTACTTGTTACCGAAGTATATAATGAACGGATATTCTTTGACTATCAGTGATTTCTTCCTATCTAAATCTCAAGCTGTGTACGCCACATTCAGCAGCGCATACAAAATTATTGATTTATTAAATCTGTGTGAAAAGCAATAACTGATCTTATTATTATTATTATTATTATTATTAATTATGACCGGACAAGAGAGAGTGAGATAGATGCGACAGTGTAACGGTGTGTGGTGGCAGATAATGGCGGGTCGCGGCGACCTGTCCCTGCTGCGCATGTGCCGGAGACTGCGCGCCCGCGTGCCCGCGCCCGGCGCCGCCGCGCCGCCGCTCACGCACGGTGGGCAGGTCAGTCAAACAGCTGATCACAGAAATTTGACTCTCATGCCATTGGAATAGAGCATATCCTTTCCATTTAGCTTCACTTGAAAGACCTTCTTAACACTAATCATACCAACACTTAGTGATACCTATTTCTACCATAGCGGGTAGATAACGGTACACGACAAGTATTAGGTACTAAAAAAAAAAACAACCAAAAAAATAGTATAATAACTATAGATTAATTCGTAAAAAAAAGTCATGAAGTCAAACGTGCAAAAGCAATAAGGTGCACAATGCAAAAGTTCAAAGTGGGTCATTTGACCCGTTATGGTATGTTTAGTGGTAAGGCCACAAGGTAAGGCTAAGTTCATATGACCGCGCCGTACCGCGTGCCGGAAACTTTCACGTGACAGAATATGTAGGCGCGACAGTCTGGCAATTTGTATATGGATTTTATACCGAAAACTGAGACTTCGGAGAAGAAGGCAAAGACAATACTGGGTGCAGCCTATTTTAAGTGAAAGTCTTTCTTTTTTTGTAACTATATCCCGAGCTGACACTACACAAATAATTTTTTTTTTAACTACTTTAGGATGTCAGTTGCATCTTTTGATTATTTTTTTTATGAATGCGTTGAAAACTGAACAGGTCGATAGTTCGATACAACGCGAAGCCAGGCGCGGTACAAGAACCGCGCGCGGGTCGCAGCGCGCCGCGCCGTTATGTAAATAATGAACACTGTTTAGATTGATCTTGTACCGCGCGGTAAGTAGTTCCGTCGTAGAGCTCGTCCACCTATCTAAGCCATAAAAATAAATAAATAAAATTCTATTTCTGCCGTGAAGCAGTAATACGTTTCGGCTTGAAGGGTGGAGCAGCCATTGTAACTATACTGAGACCTTAGAACTTATATCTCAAAGTGGGTGGCGCATTTGCGTTGTAAATGTCTATGGGCTCCAGTAACCATTTAACACCAGTTGGGCTGTGAGCTCGTCCACCTATCTAAGCAATAAAAAGTACCGCGCGGTCATATGAACTTAGCCTAATGCGTGTGGTGAGACCACCACTTCTGCCGCGTAACAGTTGCTGTGTGAAGTGTGGGACAGACGTAACAGCTACTGAAACTTCCTCATGTTTGACTCACAATATTTGAGTGGCAACGTGTTAATTTTATTTGTAAATTTATGAATCAGGATTTTTTTTAAGTATTTATGTCGAATAGGGATCGCAGCGCATAAAATAAAACTTCCACTGTTCCAAAATCTTCTTTTATAATAATAATTAAAAAAATAATTAACACTTTTATTATAACGCCTTGCTCATTTTTTCAACCGTCTTCGCCATCTTCCTTTTCTCTGTCATTCTCTTCTCCCTTTCTTTCCGTTTCCGCTCACTCACATCTTAACGTTCCGTTCCGCACTCTTTTCATACGTTCCGTTCTTACCAATCCTACATTTATATACTGACTAGCGACCCGCGTAATTTATTATTGATCTCTCCACTATTTAATGGATGTTATTATACACATAAACCTTCCTCTTCAATCACTGTCTATTAAAAAAAAACCGCATTAAAATCCGTTGCGTAGTACATAGGGATATAGGGACAGAGAAAGCGACTTTGTATTATACTATGTAACGATTTAAAAATTAATTATCACTTATTACGCCTTGCTCATTTTGTCAATCGTCTTCGCCATCTTCCTTTTTTCTGTCATTATCTTCTCCCTTTCTTTCCGTTTTCTCTCACTCACACATCTTAACGCTCCGTTCCACGCTCTTCTCATACGTTCCGTTTTTACCAATCGTACATTTGTATACTGATTTGCAGATGGCGATCCACTGCACCATAGGGCTGCTGTTCCTGGGCGGCGGGCGGTGCACGCTCAGCACCACGCCCACCGCCGTGGCCGCGCTGCTGGCCGCCTTCTTCCCCAAGTTCCCGACGCACAGCGAGGACAACCGGTGAGCCGCGGCGCCGCGCCCCCGGACCGCAGCACGCGGCCGCTTGTAACCGTTATGCGCTCTGTTGGCAGGTACCACCTGCAGGCGCTGCGGCACCTGTACGTGCTGGCCGTGGAGCCGCGCCTGCTGCTGCCGCGGGACATCGACACCGGCGAGCTGTGCTACGCTCACATACAGGTGGACGTCTGATCTGCAATCTAATCAAATCAAGTGAACATTGCAAACGAAAGTTGACCTTAAAGACCTGAATTGCAAGCGAAAATTGCCTTTTTTTCCTACCTAAGCTGATAGCCTTGAGAGGCTATTTCAGCGTAATCTTACTAGTAAGTGAGCTCACGGGGCTCAAACCTGATGTTGTTGCTAAGACGAACTCTAGCAAGAGCCGTACTTCGCAGAATCAGAAACGCGACCCACTGAGAAGATCCAGCGAGGAACTCAGTGGGCTGTGTCTGTGGGTTAATTTATTCGCGGGGCCTTTCGTCGAACGATAACCGGAAAAGTCACCCTTAAAGACTGAAGTATGGCAGAAGTAGGCAAGACGGTACCTTTTTGTTTAACACCGGTGTATCTGTTTACTGATACCCGGTCGAGGGGGGTAATAAACCGGGCTATGTCAGACTCTGGCGCCTCCAGAGAAGAAGAAGACCGAGGTCCTCCTCTTCTTCTGATTCCTGTTGGAAGTTGTTCGCAAACACGCCAACAATAGTTTAAGACTTGAAAAAAATTTCAATATACAGACTACCCTCATTGTTGTTCGCGACGGTGTAGAAAATGTTTGCTTCAGGTCATCGACCTGCAGGGCTCAGTGCGGCAGATGAAGGCGCCGTGCATCCTCCCCGAACTGGACAAGCTGAAGGAGGTCAAGATTGACGACCCTCGGTACTGGCCCATCACCTTCCAGAGGGACAGGAACTGGGACCAGCTCAAGTCAGTACCGTCTCACCGACACTAAATAACTTAAACAAATAACTTAAAGTACCTATATGCCATAATTTTAATAACTCAATAGTAAATAAAGATAAAAAAATACAGGTATCCCTTCTATAACGCGGTTGACACGTTCCCACCAAGTCCCGTGTTGTGCGAAGCCGTGTTTACGAGACTAGAAGCCAGTACGAAGAGAAGAGTATTTTTTTTTTTTATTGAGCATACGGCCCACCTGATGGTGAGTGTTTACCGTCGCCCATGGAAGTGAAACTTTTTTAGGCGCGTTAAAAGTAAAATTTTACTCGCGACAGATTCGTTACGGCTAGAGAGAAAAGATACAATTTAGGATGAGCGAAAGTGAGAAAATAAACAGAGCGTCTCGCGAACCACTCGACCCGTGGAGAGAGGGAAATAACAAAACGAGCTAGGGCGTTTCTCTTATACACAGCACTCTCTATTACAAGAGAGATCTGATTTAAAAATGAAGAAAAACCACAATACTGCACACCGCAAAAGAAGTTTCACTTCTTTCACGTGCACCCGCATCATTATTTTTCTGAATGATACTTCTCAACTATGTCTCTATCACCTATACCTGGTACAAAAATCTCGTTATCGTGTTTATTTATTAAGTTGCACCAACAAAGTGATCATAAATACAAAACATTGACAAACTGACTAAAGTTCATGGCAGATGTCACCTCAATTATTATTATAGGTGCAATCGATAGTGCATTAACAACAAAAATAAAATAAAACTTATAACTAATATTTGATTACATTCGATTGAATGCATAAGATTAATTTATATTTAATTGGGAAATAATTCGCGACAGATATTTCCTGTAAGTTGTGAGACAATCGGAAAAAGACATCTATTTCACTTAAAATTAGTTGTTGAAGTACTGTGTTATAACAGGGTTTTGGGGAAATTTATGCAATATAAAAATATATATAAAGTATCTTCAACACTGAAACCGTTCGGTGAATATTGATGATTTTCTAATCGAATGCTATTGTGATGAATGTTCCCAGACTGTTCCTGGAGTACACGTGGTGTGTGGAAGTGAAGCAGCGCGCCGGCTGCCTGCCGCACCGCCACGACCCGCACGGCTTCCTCACCATGCTGGCGCAGTCGCTCACCCTGGACAAGGCCAACACCTGGTCCATCATCACCCAGAACATCGAGCTGTTCACCAACGACGACAAGATCCGCAGCTTCGCCAAGCGCTACCTGTGGGCGGAGGCGGCGCGCGGCTGCGGGGAGTGCGGGGAGTGCGGGGAGTGCGTGCCGGCGCAGCGGCGGCGGCGCGGGGGGCGGGGGGAGCCGCGCCTGTGGAGGCCGTGCGAGTGCCGCCGGTACTCCAAGGACGAGCAGGACTACGTGCAGGCGCTCAACATGGTCACCTACGAGTGCGTCGTCAAGGACATCCTGTGCGCTCTGCCCATATGGACTACTTTTTTGAAGGTCAGTAGTCACTCACTTCTTACTTTGTGAGTCCGCACGGGTAGGTACCACCACCCTGCCTATTTCTGCCGTGAAGCAGTTTGAAGAGCGGGGCAGCCGTTGTAACTATATTTGAGACCTTAGAACTTATATCTCAAGGTGGGTGGCGCATTTACTTTGTAGATGCCTATGGGCTCCAGTAACCACTTAACACCAGGTGGGCTGTGAGTTCGTCCACCTATATAAGCTATAAAAAAGCGAAAAAGCTCATTAATGCAGTCGAAGTCTGGTGTACAAGTCTAGCGGTCTTGTACAGTGACGTCATCGTATAAGAGATTGCACATTGCAACATTGCTTCCGCAGATAATAAAGACAATGAAGACGGATCCGTCGGCGTACCACACGTGGCAGATGAAGCTGCTGCTGTCGCAGGTGGAGCAGCTCGACAAGCGCAGCACGGCCGAGATGAAGGTGGACGGGCTGGAGGCGCACAGCGAGCCGCTCGTCTCCGCGGAGTTCACGCTCGCCATCAAGCAGAAGGTGGCGCTCGCCTTCGACGCCTTCGAGCTGAGGCTGACCCCGTACCTGCGCAAGTACGTGGGCCTGCCGAGCAGCAGAGACTTCAATAACTGCGAGCCCTTGCTCAAGAAGGCCCTGTCCGCGTTCCTCGTGTACCACGACATCAAGCGGGGAGAGCTGCGGGGCTGCGCGGGGGAGGAGGGGGGCGCGCTGGTGCTGGCGGGGGGCGCGGGGGGCGCGGAGGGGGCGGCGCGGCTGGGGGCGCTGCTGCGGTGATGCTCGACGCTGCGCCGGGGCTACGTGACCCGGGCGCGGTGCCGCGGGGACTGCGTGCACGACTGGTGCTGACGGACGCACAGACGTACTTACTTGCTTTCAATCTCAATTTGTGTAAAATGTTTGCTCAAGCTAGTACAGTTAGTACCGTAGATTGGGGGGAAAAGGAACAAATCTGGATTGTCACAATGCTTTTGTGGAGATTTCATTTTGTTAAATTTTAAAGGACTTTTATTTAGTGTTTATGAATATTAAATAGTGTATTTTAGTCATCAGAGTTTTGTAACTGATTAAAGATATTGAAAAGTTGATTATCTAAAGGTAAGTACCTACCTAACAACTAAACGGTGCCAGCCCTATCGAAAAACGTTATTATCCTCTACGTGACCCGATTCACCCCAAAAGCCAAGCTAGTTTTTTTTTTTAAAGTTTTTGTGTATATTTTCCAATTAACTATGTATAATAATGCATCGTATATGCAAATTTTAACCTCCGGAACCATTTTAATCTTAATTTTATTGGTATTACCGTAAGAAAAACCGCTGAAAATTTTTGTTGGATTTGCAAAGCGTCCCGATTCCCCCCAATCTACTGTAACCAAATATTATGCGTTTAACTAATTCTCAGTCCACTATAAAATCATTAAGATTAAATGTATTAATTAGTATGAATATAAGCTATAACACAATTCTACTAAACGTGAAGAAGTTTTGTGACAATGTTACTTAGTGTATTTGTGTGAAAACCATATCCGTTTGTCGTTGAACTGACTTTTATATCATTTCTATATATTCGTCGGTCATTAGTATTATGTTCTGCTAAACAAATACAATTGTTTATTAATATTTTTAATTATCACAAGTATCCGTCAGCGTATAGGAAATAAAAACTGTGTGATGAGGAAATGAAAATAAGTTTTATTCCGTGTCAAAAAGAGACTGGCGGTAGGACCTCTTGTGAGTCCGCATGGGTAGGTACCACCACCCTGCCTATTTCTGCCGTGAAGCAGTAATGCGTTTCGGTTTGAAGGGTGTGGCAGCCGTTGTAACTATACTGAGATCTTAGGACTTAGATGTCTATGGGCTCCAGTCACCACTTAATACCGGGTGGGCTGTGAGCTCGTTCACCCACCCATCTAAGCAATAAATAAAAAAAAGAACACCCTATAGTGTTGTGTTTGTGCGGAAAGGAAACAGAACACCCCCTATAAGTCGCAATAAAAATAAAACAATAAATACTTAAATCTCAAAACTATGTGAGACAATTAATATTATAATTAAATTCCTTCAGTAAATGTTTTACATTCTTCACTAAACTTTTATCAGTAAACGACTGAACTGACACTGACAATGACAAAATTACGATTTCACTAAACAACTTGTGCTGGGTTGCGATAATAGGTTTTTTTTTTTTTTTAAATTGGTATTTGATAAATAAATAATATTTGAGATGTTGACAATATACTCCAGCATGATTCTTAAGCAATAAATAGATGGACAGCGAATCTACCAGCATCCTCCAGCCGGATAAGACGCTTGGGCCGTAGAAATGGACATGGCAGTGGACTTGACGGACAATAGGCAAACGGCCTGTCTATATTGCAGCTCTGACGCTGACTACTCTTCACCCACTCGAATTTCAACCTTCGGACCGGGAGCACAGTTCTAAAAATTTCTAATCCAATCTTAACATAAGTGACAATATGTATTTTTAAATTTTAAATAAAACACATGAATGAATAAAATAGTCATATTTATCCTGATGAGAATTTTAAGCCAAGCTATTTATTGGCTATTGTGATGCTGGGTCGTTCAAGTAAATAGGTCGTCTTGAAGTCAGTGAAAATTACATTGAAATATTCCTCTACTTGACAAAAAAATTCGAGTTATAACAGTAATGGCGTTTTAGAAATAAATATATTTTGTAAACATGATTTTGGGTTGTTTTATTGTATCCCTTCGCACATGTACATAATGTCGAGTCAAAATACTTTCTTTGTCACGGCCCTAGTGTTAAACGTTTACCGGAGTCCATGGACATCTACAACTTAGATGCCGCCACAATAGCAGGGTGTCACGACCTTTTTTTTCTTTTTTTAACGCTGGGGAGTCCAATATTTTTTTTGTTAATGCTTAGGTGGGTGGACCAGCTCACAGCCCACCTGGTCTTAAGTGGTTACTGGAGCCCATAGACATCTACGACTTAAACGCGCCACCCACCTTGAGATATCAGTTCTAAGGTCTCAGTATAGTTACAATGGCTGCCCCGCCCTTCAAACCGAAACGCATTAATGTTTCACGGCAGAAATAGGCAGGGTGGTGGTACCTATCCGCGCGGACTCACAAGAGGTCCTACCACCACTATTTACGGATACCCGGTCCGGGGGGGTAACGAACCGGGCTGTGTCAGACTCCGGCGCCTCCTGGGAGGAAGAGGGAGACGAGGAGGACCAAGGTCCTCTACCTCCCTGAATTCCTCGCAGGAGACTACGCCTTGCAAAAGGCGCGCGAGGCTCTCGCCCCGCAAAACCAACTACCGACTAAACCCCATCGAGCTCCACCACGCCAGCTACACCAGATCTACGGTACCGCAGTGCGCGCCGAAAAGGGGTGTCACGACCCCCATTAATAAGAAAAGCGACGCGAGTAGTAGAATTGATTGATTAGTACTTATATATTATCGTCGGCTTTCGTAAATCCGTAGTATTAATAATGGTACTCTTATAATTAAAACCACATAAACCTCTGAGCGCTGTTCATGCCAACAAAAACTATGAAATATAATCTGAAATAAAAAATAAAACCGTAGGTAAGAAATCTTTTGATTACGGTTCTAAAAACTTAATCGATATTAATTTAAAAACATTGTTCGTCATTACAATTTTTATTTTTTTTTACTGCTTAAGCTGGTGGACGAACTCACGGGCCACCTGGTGTTAAGAGGTAAACGGAGCCCATAGACATCTACAAGAAGAAGAAGATTGGTATTTGGTATTTACATTTGTATTTTGACCTCATACGTTTTTCAAAACTTTCTTTAATGCTAAACTGCTGCCATACAGTGGCGGCGTCTATTATATAATATATTATATACATTTTTTATTGCTTAGATGGGCGAACGAGCTCACAGCCCACCTGGTGTTAAGTGTTTACTGGAGCCCATAGACATCTACAACGTAAGTGCGCCACCCATCTTGAGATATAAGTTCTAAGGTCTCAAGTATAGTTACATATATCCGGTAACTGCTTAAGACCAAAGTTCCAACCAAGACCTTAAGTTCGCTGAAAACTGGCCCATCTAAGCCAATATCAAAGGCATATGAGCAGGATATCGTTAGCGCACGTACGCCTAATCCTATCGTTCGTACTTAGTTTTATCAACCTCGTGCGTTATAATACGATAAGTTAATTATTAATTGAACGTGTAACCGGACTAATGAGTAAAAAAAGCCACTGAAATCTGTATATAAAGGTTCTTTTTGAATGACAGGCGATACAAGATGAGAGCCTAGTTTAATTGACATCAGGCATATTTTTAAAAAGATAGAAGTTCGTCACCCTAGACCAGCTGACTTTGGAATGAGCTCCCCTCCACGGTGTTTCCCGAACGCTATGACATGTCCTTCTTCAAACGAGGCTTGTGGAGAGTGTTAAGCGGCAGGCAGCGGCTTGGCTCTGCCCCTTCCATTGCTGAAGTTCATGAGCGACGGTAACCACTTATCATCAGATGGGCCGTGTGCTCGCCTGCCTGCTCGGACAATAAAAAAATTAAAAAACCAATTCTTTTGCATCTGTGGTACGCACTGAACCTATATAAAATTTAAAGCATTTAATTTAATCAATATCAATGTACTATACATTGTGCACCGCGGGAGAAAAGTTGGAACTTTTCTATTATTATTTATTTATTGTAAAAAAAATTCTCCTACCGGGCCGAAAGTTCGTGGAGTACCGAGCCGGGGTCCAGGGGCGAAGCCCTGGCCGGGGGTAGAGGAGGGCGGAGCCCCCTCTTACTAATGTAAAAAACAATGTAACTGATTTTTTTTTTTAAATAAACTACTACTAATTAAATAACAACTGTCTGATGAACTCATATTTGTTTAATATTTCACTATTAAATTTTATTGCCTTTTGTGTATTTCACTTTTACACTAAACACAATATTGCAGATTACCCGAGCACAACAATGGCGGAGGTAGGTGCGTGAGAGCAGACGTAGACATTAACGCGCATGCGCACTTGTACCCAGGGACGAAAAGTTACACTTTCTTCCCTATACAGCGTGAGGAAAAGTTAGACTTTCTTCCCTGTATAGCGCGAACTTTCGGCGTAGGTAGGAGAAAAAAACATTTCCTTAGTGCCATAAATACATAATTATCTAACTAGTCTAGCCATAAATACTGTTACATACAAACTCTTTCAACTCTTTAATTATTTTGAATTTGGAACACGTAAGTATATTATTTTAAAAACTTCTTTTGGTTTTGCGCCATTTCACATATTTTTTCGTGTTCATTATCAAATTACAATATGGAATGGGGTGTTTAAGAAAATAGGATTGTAGCGATCGCCTAGCACAAAGTGGGTATGGAGCCGTCGGTTATGACCGACGGCTCCATACTTTTTGACACTTTAAAAGCTTGGTATCAGCCGTATGTTCGTTTATCGTACTATCAACAGATACAACAACACTCGTCTGTCGAAGACCAGAAAAGATGGGGCGGCCGCGGGCTGTTAGAACTACTACTAAACTGTTAATGCTGTTAAAGCCAAAATTTCTCGAAACCTCATTAGGAAGCAAAAAATCTTATCGCGAGAAATGAAGATTCCCGCTAGGAATCTGTCGCGTATTATAAAACAAGACCTGAAGCTCAGTGCTTATGGTCAATATACAGGACATGCCCTAAATCAATATTTACCTGCAATTAAAGAGAGTGGATCGATCAAAACGCCTTCTCTCGTGATACGCAGGTTCGGGATAAATCAATTCTACCGAATTACAAGTTTACACTGTATTCAACTCTTAGAACACTTAAAACACTCAACCAACTCTTTAAAATTCTCAAATCACTTCTTCCGCTTTTTTTTTGCTTTTTTTATATAGGCAGACGAGCATACGGTCCACCAAATGGTGAGTGGATACCGTCGCTCATGCACATCAGCAATGCCAGGGGCAGAGCCAAGCCGCTGCCTGCTTCAGGTGATCCGTTCGCTGTTTCGCTTCGAGTAGTTCCGATTACTAACTGACTGCGTGACATCTCTGCAACGCTTTTATAGCCGATACCACATCCCTAGAATCATCGAGAATATTCCACACATCTCTAGTATTATGTTTCCGCTATCTGACAATAGATGGCGTTGTACTTCTCGAACGTTCAAGGTGCTACCAGATCCTTGGATATTCGTTCGACTATTCGGCGATGGATGGCGTTACTCTTACCGGCGTAACAGTATGTATTTCCTAAGAACAATGAGGTTCTAAAGTATCAGTAAAAAAAAAAAAAAAGAAAAAAAAAAAGGTGGGTCATTTGTGACATATAACTAACTAGGATATAAGACCAAAATGTACATAGATAATGTGTACCTATAATAAGATTAAGAATTTACATATTATAATCATATAAGTAGTATTACGTTTTTGATAAAATAATCTGTAATTATTTATGAGATAGTATTTATTTTGAATAACTAAATAATTCATTTCGTAGTGTTTTGAAGACTACTTTGTCTTGATAATTTATGTCTAAGGATTATATTTTTCTTTAGTAACGCCCGAAATCATTGATAAAACTGATGATAGTAAAGAATCAAATTCATAATGGTTTATTCAAATAATCCATGATTAAAATCTAGATTTGAATATTTAAAGAATCTTTTCATATTTATCTGCATCAAATCAATGTTAACTTTAATCAGTACGATAGTACTTCCTACAATATTATAATATACCTATGTATTACGTGCTTGCCTGTATTCTTCGCTAATTACATTCAGGCGACAGACAATATGATTACGATAAATAAATTTTTAGTGTTTTTAATTTTTTCCCAAGTAGTCTATGGTGAGTTTTTATAAAATGTCTTTTAATTAGCTGACGGCCTAATGCAAAAGCGGCCTGAAGAAACATATTATACAAAAAGAACACACACACGTGGAAATGTGACCTCATTACAATTGGTAATATAATGGTTTGACGAGTTTCTGTTACATCCCAAGTTGTTGAGTCAACATCCTGATTACGCAGGAGCCAGGTACGCGACCGTGCCGCCTTCATACTCTTGAGTTGTTAGGTCTCCTTCGGAAGCGCTCGGGAGGATGTTAGCTAATCCCATTCCTCCTAATGAAACTGGAAAGACCTTAGGGCCACCAGTAATCCTTCAATCATTAAAAAAAGTTGAGTCAAAACCTTAGTGCAGGATATCTAATGTTTATGGTATGAATATTTTCTGGTCTTGTATGTGCTTGTGGTAAACGTTCCGGTCACCGACCTCGTCGAACCCGTAGCTTGCGACGAAGGGCTCGACGAGCGAATTAACCCACAGACACAGCCCACTGAGCTTCTCGCCGGATCTTCCCAGTGGGTCGCGTTTCCGATCCGGTGGTAGATTTTGCAAAGCACTGCTCTTGCTAGGGTCAGTGTTAGCATCACTCCGGTTTGAGCCCCGTAAGCTCACCTACTGGCTAAGGTTACGCTGAAATAGCCTCTCAAGGCTATCAGCTTAGGTAGGAAAAAAAAGGTAAGCGTGGTACGAGAAAATATATATTGGTAGCGTTAAATTTAGATTGCTTATTTTGAACTGTCTGTTTGTGTTTGCTCGCGTGATTATTTGCAATCACTGCCAATTAAGTAGGTACATACTACATATAATCCACATAAATTATAACATACATTCTTTTGTGACTGCCTGTTTGTTTGTCCGGAATATTATTCGAAACGGCTGGTATGATTCCGACATTAAGTAGTGGCTAACGGATATTTAAAATCATAAACGGCCAACGTAAAAATTGAAAAACTGATGTTAACTAATGAGTACAATAGTAGACTTTACCGAGAACTACAATTTTGTAACTTAATATTTAAAAGCAGCTGAAACCGCGCTCCACCTCTAGCCAATAAATGCGCAGATAAAATCATATAATAATCCTTTTACGAATTACAAAATAATGTTTTTATACGTAATCTTGAATTATTGTAATGCGCACTATGACTAAAATAACAATTAATGCGTCTGGAAAATCTATACTAATATTATAAAGAGGAAAGATTTGTTTGTTTGTTTGTTTCGAATAAGCTCCGAAACTACTGGACCGATTTGAAAAATTATTTTTCCATTAGAAGCCGACATTGTCCCTGATGAACATAGCCTAGTTTTTTGGTTTCGTGTGTGTTTTAATGTTTCCGAAGCGAAGCGAGGACGGGTCGCTAGTATCACTATATATCAATGATTCATAAAAGCAAGTCATTTCGAATACTCTTTTAAACATTGGAATACAATTATGTTTTATTTTTTTATTGCCCTTGTAGGCAGACGAGCATACGGCCCACCTGACGGTGAGGCCTACCGCTTAATACTCTCCACAAGCCTCGTTTAAAGAAGGACATGTCATAGCGGTCGCTTTGTACGTCGAACATTATTAGATAGAGATTACAATTTGATGATAACGTTTACTTGAACTCACTTTACTGGTAGGAGAACGTATTGTGATCCCGCCCAGGCAGGTACAACCATCCTGTCTATTCCTGCCGTGAAGCAGCCATGCGTTCCCGTTTGATAGTGAGACAGACATTACATAGGTCTATTTAGCGTTTTAATGTCTAAGAGTTCTGATTGCCATATAATACTATAAAATGTTATATAATTCCCAGAGAGCAACATTCAAAGTGTTGATCTACCGAATAAAATCACGCACTCGGCTGAAGATCATCCATTTGTTGTTTCCTATAGATCATCATCATCATCATCATCATAACCGCCTATTTTAGACCATTAGAAATGCGCCTCTCCAATGCACGCCACGCGACTCGATCCTGGGCCTATCGTCTCCCGCTATTCTGCGTATATAGCCGCTACACCTTTTTAAGTGAATGAATGAATGAATGAATGATTTATTTTATTTCAAACAACAAGAAGTCCATATGTGTACATAGTATAATTGAAACATACTTAAAATTAACAAAACCATTCAAATAAAAAAGATACATTTATTAAAAATAATTATCAATTGAATACAATTTCAAATATTCCATTCAACTGATACTTACTTCGAACCAACCATTATTATTAATATTATGTCCGCAAATGAATCATGGTACAATGGTTCAAGCAGGGACGTCTTAAACTAGGATGGGGCCCCTGGGCACACAAGAATTTGAGGCCCTTTTGGAAAGTAAAAAAAGCGAATTATAATAACATTTTTTTACTGAGTATGACCATTTATTATAGGTAATGAAATACATTATGATATAATATGTCATTAATGATATTAGAATGCTGCTGGTTTTTTGGTTACGATTTCGATAACGGTTTCTTTCGGGATTTCTGTTGAGCAAAATCTTCTATTATGGGCATAGTATCATCGTTATCCTGCCCTGCTCCTCACCTGGGGTCGGCGCACTATGGGCATAGTATATGCCTTGTAAATACCTTCTGATTACTGATTTGTGAAAAAAGTGTCATGTGCCCGACAAAAATGTTTTGAGAATAAACGTGTGAGAGAAATTGTCAGTCTTTCGGGGCCCCTTGAGAATGGGGGCCCTGGGCACGGGCCCCGTGTGCCCTTATGGTAAAGACGGTATTGGGTTCAAGTACCGACAGTCATAACGGTCTGTTAATGCCTTCAGGATGCTGTTAGAGCTGACCCGGACCCGGCGAATCTGGGATGTGCACCTTTTCCGCATGGTCGTAAAGAAACAATAGAGTCGTTTCTTAAAAAGCGTTTTGTACACCTTCTTAAAGACCTGTCCAATAGATGCAAAGGCTATTTAATATTCAATAACTCAAGCCAGGTTGATTAGCTAATTTTATATACTGCTAGATCGAACAATATGCAATTCAACGTAACATTCCTTGATATGCTTTGGCTGAAGTTTTCACTCCACAAAAATGTAGTTTTGTGACTCCTTGATAAAACACGCCCGACCAAACCATCACCCAGGATGATGACCACATTGTACCTTTCCAACCACTTGAGTAGCTTCTTTGGAATGTGCATACACTTTATCATTTTGCTTATTGTAGGGTTCTTCAATCGTGAAAATCGGTAAAGAGGATATTTCTGTGCCTTTCACCTGCGTATCGAAAGAGAAGGCGTTTTGATCGATCTACTGTCTTTAATTGTAAATATTGACTTAGGGTATGTCCTGTATATTGACCATAAGCACCGAGCTTCAGGTCTTGTTTTATATTACGCGACATAGTCCTAGCGGGAATCTTCATTTCTCGCAATAAGATTTTTTGCTTCCTAATGGGGCTTCGACGGGGTATCGACGTGAAATGGCGCAAAATCGGGGAAAGTTTTTAAAATAATATACGTGTTACAAATTCAAAATAATTAAAAACTTGAAAAAAAATTGCCAGACTAGTTACATTCATTCTTATGCATGTAGAAAAAGCGGTTATTAATACGCTTTTATTAGCTACAGACGTATGTATGTTTGTAACGGAATCTTTGAACATCATTTTGACCCCCTCCAAAACGTCGGATTAACCCGAAATTTGGTATACTAAATAAGGACCGATGACAATTCAATATTTAAAAAAAATTGAAATTCAACTAAAAAATGAAAAATAAATAATAGTTTAAAAAACACTTTGGTGCTTTTCAGGATATTATCAAAATAACCCTTCCACTCATATCTGTTCATAAAATATGTATAACTACTGATACCATGCACCCCACGCTTTTTTTACAATAAAATAATTTTTGCTTACACTATTTTTAATTCAAATTTATTAAAATTTATTTGTATTTTTTAGTTGGATTTTCTATAAAAGCTTATTTTGTTAGTTTTTTTAAACTATCATTTATTTTAATATCACAAACGGACACTTCAATTTGATTTTTTTATATAGATAATTCAAATTGCATTCATTTCAAATTTCATCTTCAGCATTCCCCAAGCCCGAAGATGACATGTCCATATTCTACAAGCACGCTGACCGAAACGCTCGTATCGTGGGAGGGACCCCAGCGGCTCGCGGCAGCCATCCTCATATGGTCGCTATGACCAAAAATTTTCTCATCAGGAGCTTAGTCTGCGGAGGATCATTGGTCACTCCTCGTACCGTACTCACGGCTGCCCATTGTATAGCTTCGGTCTTTTCTTCAGGTGCTCTGTCTAGGTAAGACAGCTAAACTTCTGCAAGTTTTATTCTATCGTTCTGTTATATCCGGGCTTTAGTACCGTAGATATGCAGACCCTACCGTATTCCTGCGGCATCAGCTTTGCCATATACTTATCCATACCATACCTCATTACCATTTCCCGCTCCACTCAATCAGTTCGTCTCCATTCTTCGCCGCGTTCGCGCCTACCACTGTCTCTATACAATATTAAATCTTTTGTAGTTCATTATTATTGAATAAGTTATAATTAAATCCAGTGTAAATTAAAAAAAAGGGATTTATAGAGTCCCGTATAACATTGGAGGCAGCAGTCACTGCTGATCATTAAAAAAATTAGGTATTCGAGTTAGTAGTTACCTAGTTATTGTGGGCCATTTGATTACCACTAACAGTGCTTTTAGGTATGTCAAGCACTGGTCATCGTTCTCGTCGAACCCGTCGCTTGCGACAAAGGACTCTACGAGTAAATTAACCCACAGACACAGCCTACTGAGTTTTTCGCCGGATCTTCTCAATGGGTTGCGTTTCTGATCCGGTGGTAGATTCTGAGAAGCACTGCTTTTGCTAGGGTTAGTGTTAACGACGTCGTCAGATTTGAGCCCCGTGACCTCACCTACTTGTCAGGTTACGCTGACATAGCCTCTCAAGGCTTATAAGCTTAAGTAGGAAAAAAAATCAAGTGGATTTCGGTAAGCACTGTACAATAACTTGAAACTATTATGATAACCATATCATTTAATCTACAGTTCCCTGCGCGTGGTGGTCGGCACCAATCAATGGAACTCCGGTGGCCAGATCTACGCTGTCGCTAGAAACATCACACATCCAAACTACGTATCTCAAACATTAAAGAACGATCTAGGTCTCCTCATCACCACTTCTGATGTAGAGTATAATGACCTAGTCAGACCAATTGCATTGAACGATTCATTCCAAGTGGTTTTCCGGTCAGGGTTGCTGGATGGGGCAGGATTGGGGTAAGGTATTTTTTGTTAAAATAAAATATATAAAAAGCACTAAGGTGTTGCTGCAAAGTCAACAAAATATGTCTCAAAACAAGTAGCTCTCAAAAAACCTTAAAACCAAGATGCCCGGTGTACTAGTATCGTTCGATGGCACTGTAACCGTGTTCAAATCCCGCCGGCGCGGCAGGTACCAAATTTCCAATGAAAAACGTACTTAACACAAGTTCACGAATGACTTCCACGGTAAATGAATAACATCGTGTGATAAAAAACAAACTCGCAAATTTGTAATTTCCGTAATTAATATATAATTGAGCGTATCCCGCGATTCCCATGGTGATGTACATACATGGATTTCGGTAACACGGGGGTCGGAGAAGGGCGTTCGTCCAGCTCCGGCCCCTGTGAGGAGGCAGTCTCCTCCCGGTGATGGTCACGGGGCGACCTGAGGGGTGTCGAGGCTGCGCCGCACGCTACCGTCGCTCTAGCGCGCTGGCACCAGAAGGATAAGACGACGCGTCGTCGACTGTGGGCCGCGATACAGTCCGCATTCCTGTAGTCGCTGTCGTCGCTGGACATAGTACTGTGAAAAAGTAGACCTGTCGGCAGTATATGGCGTTCCGACCCGGCAAGCTGATTCTGACCAAGGGGTATCCTGGAACACCAGCGACATCGCCCGGGCGGCCTGATAGAGCCGCCGTACCGCGGAGATCGGCGTCATTTGTCGTCGACTATGGCCTCGACGACCCGTCGGTCAGGCGTCCTAGGGGTAGCGCCGCGTGTCTGGTTGAAGTGTTGACCGCGGGAGCACCCTACGCGGACCGGGTTCTGACCCCAGGCGGAGATCGGACGTCGGGTGTAAGAGTGCAGGGGAGTCGCTTAGTGCGATAGGGCCCTATAAAAACCCTTGGGCCCGCAGCCTGCTCCCAACATCCGCAAATCGTCAAGTCCCACATACCCTACGTATTTGTGCCGCGAAGCCACCTTGCATACTTGTAAACGTTTACTACTACTGGGCCTTGATATCCTCATGCTGGTTGGTCCTTCACGGCACTCATCTTTTAGAGCTTATGAAAGAACTTCCAACCGTACCAGTCACTAAACTTTGTCGTATCGCTCTTGTCAGACCGATCGTGGCCGTCATTCAGTATAATTGCTCTGGACAGATGCTGTACGCATCACGAGCAATCGCCACTTCTCCAGGTTTGTGGTGAGCTAACTGCCGACTTGACTTGGTCGATCCAACCTTCCACGCGCTCTGATGTCTTCTACTTTGCCCTGAACGACAAGGCGCTCTATGGAGTAATTTCCAGTTTCCAGTTAATAGCAGATTGATTTTACAGCGTAACCAGCCCCTGTCTCCCGACCTCCTGGAGATCAACGCCCGTATAATCGACGGTGACGGCTGTGTGAGGGCTGTACGCCAAGCGATCATTGACCTCGGAATCCAAGCTCCACCTGTAGAACCACACATCGAGATTTGCACGTTCCACGCTGCTGGTACTGGTACCTGTAATGTAAGCATTCCATTTTTCCATTCATAAAGCTATGCAAATTATAACATGAACTAATATTTCAATTCGCGGCGATTTTTGAATACGCTTTTATTGGCTTCAGACGTATGTATGTAACGGAATCTTTGAACATGATTTTGACCCCCTTCAAAACGTCGGATTAACTCGAAATTTGGTATACTTATTAAGGACCGATGACAATGCAATATTAAAAAAAATATTGAAATTCAACTAAAAAAAGAAAAATAAATAATAGTTAAAAAAACTAACAAAATACGCTTTTATAGTGAATCCAACTAAAAAATTGAAAATAAATTTGAATTAAAAATAGTGTAAGAGAAAATTACTTTATTGCAAAAAAGCGTGGGGTGCTTAATAACCGAATCGCTATCTTCTTCTGCATCACATAATCATCGGACTGTCATCTCGAAGAACACCTTATAGTCATTCTACAACACAAATCAAAAAAGACCCTCCGTTAATCCAGTAGAAACCTATCAAACCAATGATGTTATAGTAAAAAGAGGTAGATAAGTTACTTGAGTTCGTAAAGTGGCGCCGTAAAACTGAGCTAATTAGCGCACTCAAGCTTAGTCTCGTGAAAGCATTGGTAACGTTGACTGTGTTTTTTGTTCCGCGAAATTTCTTTAAAATGCCGTCCTGTGTTAAGCGACACTGTAGAAACTATACAAGAAAGACTCCCAAAAGTCTAGGGATGACATGTCATGCGAAAGTATTAATTTTAAATTGATTTGCTTTTATATTGTTTAAGAAATCCAAAATATTAGCTTAAATTTATTAAAAAAGGCTCGAGTGCGACGGCATATACTCCGGTCACCGAGTGTAAGAGAGATGTCTGTCAAGATTAAAAAGAGTAATGTAACAGAAAGGACATTTTTGAAGTGAAACTTCCTTATCGGCGTTGGAAAAAAATTTACCGTCACATTTTTCGGTTACGCGTCACATTTTTCCGTTACGCGCCATCTTTTTTGTATTCATGTCTATGATAATAAAATCCTTTGTTTAAACTTTATCTAATTTAACTTTTTTGTATTCATGTCTATGATAATAAAATCCTTTTGTTTAAACTTTATCTAATTTAACTTTATTTAACCAATTTCTAGAAAGTTGCATGTAGATCATTTTTCGAAAAATAAGGCCATAAAGAAGTTTCACTTCTTACGTGTGTACACTAGTACACGCACACATTTTTTCCATGATATTGCCTACACATTAGCTCACAACAACCGAGAAATGAATTAACAAATTTGATATTATTTTTAAAGGTTTCCGGCAAATGTATTAAGATGTAACCAATGGATAAATATTGTACGTAGACAAAGACATGAAGAGGATTGGCGGCCAAATAATAATGAACTAAATGAAAATAAAAAAATAAAATTATTTGTCCTTTGCTGTTTTATTTCTTAAAAGAATAGTCAGGAGTTCATTTTAAATATATCAATTCTGCTTACTAAACCGTAGGCATCAAATAATTTTATGTTAGTTCTGTGACATTTTAATTGTTAATCTATGAAGTAAGTCGTGACATCGCAACGACACTGCGTAATATATATTCGTCTTGTTTACGGTCTTGCTAGTTAGCATGCTATCTTTTTCACACATTACAACCTTGTCAAGTTAACTCTGCTCACGCGGCTATATGATATTATCATCAACTAATTGTCGATTTAATTCGTCCGCATAATATCGTATAGTTTAGTGTGTTTATAAATATATATAGGTACATACGCCGCGGACAAGCTTGACTTCGTATTAGTACTAATATAACGTATCTACCTCTTTTTACTATAACATCATTGTATCAAACGATCCATGGTATAACTTAAATAATATGCCACTCTAGGAGTCAGTGGACACATAACACGTAGAATCAACGTTCATAGCCGAACGAAACTTTCAGCAAATAGGTTTCCAATGTTCCAGGGCGACAGCGGCAGTGCATTAGTTCGTATCGACAACGATGAAGAAATCGGCATCGTATCCTGGGGATTCCCGTGCGCAAAGGGAGCCCCCGACATGTTCGTCAGAATCAGCGCCTACCGCGCCTGGCTAGAAGAGAACATCATATAAATCCGACATGTCTATGAGGCTAGCCAAATAAACACTTACTAAATGACTTGAGTATTTATTTGTGTACTAGCTGACCCGGCAGACTTCGTAGTGCCTCAACCGATAAATAAAAGATCTAAACTTTTTTATAAAATAAACTTAAAACAAACAAAATGAATCCGTGCGACGGAGGACACATCAAAGGAAAAACAAAATTGTTATTTTTATTTCATTCAGAGCATTTTCATATTTATCTACCTTTTAAACCTTCTCTGGACTTCCACAAATAATTCAAGACCAAAATTAGCCAAATCGGTCCAGCCGTTCTCGAGTTTTAGCGAGACTAACGAATATCAATTAATTTTTATTTAAATATAGATTAGAATATTTAGGCCTCTCGTTAGATTCGAAGTCGTCGTGGCCTAAAGTATAAGACGTCCGGTGCATTCGTATGTAGCGATGCGCCGGTGATCGAATCCCGCAGGCGCGTACCAATTTTTCTGATGAAATACATACTTCACAAATGTTCACGATTGACTTCCTCGGTAAAGGAAAATATCATCGTGTAATAAAAATCAAACCCGCAAAAATATTTGCGTAATTACTGGTGGTAGGACCTCTTGTGAGTCCGCACGGGTAGGTACCACCACCCGCCTATTTCAGCTATGAAGCAGTAATGCGTTTCAGTTTGAAGGGTGGGGCAGCCGTTGTAACTGTACTGAGACCTTAGAACTTATATCTCAAAGTGGGTAGCGCATTTACGGTTGTAGATGTCTATGGGCCCCAGTAACTTCTCAACACCAGGTGGGCTGTGAGCTCGTCCACCCATCTAAGCATTAAATAAATAAAAACATACACAAAATATATTAAGTATACATATATACACAAATACATGTACATCAATAATATGATGTGGTCCACACAAATTGAGTAAGTTATGCTTTTTTGCCCGGTTTCTCCGAGCTATTGTCTGATTTTCTTACTAACGTGGCTCATCGGCCTGAAAAGGATGACGGCCGCCGACACGGGCTTCTCTATTCGCTCCTCAATTAGTGCTATTTCAACATCAGTGACCCGGCAGTAACTGCCACCGGCGCCGCTTGACCTGACTTTGCCGTTCGGACAAAATACTAATACTACTACCACCAGTATTATTAGAAATAAGGTATCAAGTGGCTGACTGAGTAGATAGGCTTTTTATTTTATTGCGAAGGCATTTTCTTAATTCGTTTCTAGAGGAAATGTAATGGGTACATCAAACTCTCGTTAGACAGAAATAAGTCTCTAATATCTCGACAAATGAGCCACTTGGCGAAGTTACTTGTACTTACGTTTACACTTTACTTACACATAGTGAAGTTATCAACGTTTATCCACAACCTGCCTACAGAGAATATTGCAGTATTTTGGTCATGTTGCACGCAGGGATACCAGCAATTTGGAACGCCTTATGGTGACCGGTAAAATAGAGGGAAAAAGGGTAGAGGTCCCAAACGATGGTCGGACCAAATAGCGGAGGAACTGGGGATACCTGTCAGCGAAGCACTCCACCAAGCTACAGAACGGGATCAATGGAGACAGCTAGTTGACGGAATCGGACGGAGCCACGAGAGAGAGAGAAAGAGAGAGAGAGAGAGAGAGAGAGAGAGTGAAGTCATTTAAAAAAACACGAGGTGTAATTTTGTTTGTCGATTACAAACAAAATTACGATACATTACAAATGAGCGAAGTGGCCCATTCTATGTAACATATGACAAACAAAATTACATGTACTGTTATTTTTTGTTAATAGCTTCACTAAGTATTCTATAATAACGATTTATCTTAATACAATCAGATCAATAATCAAAGGCCTCGTATTATCGGTGTGATAAATGATTTGTCAAATTATAAATATCTAATGCTTAGAATGTTATTGAATAGTCTGATTCGGGCGAAGGGAGAAATGAACGTAAAATACGGAATACTTTTTGTGGCGTTCTTTGCAGCTGCCTGGGGTAAGATTTCTGATTTCTTGTCAACACAACGAACAAGATAGTTCATTAAGCCTTTTATCACATCGGATATATTTTGGTTTAACTGCTGTTGATGATGATTGCCGAAGCCCATAGACCACATTAACCTTATTCCAACCGCTCACCTTAAGATATAACTTGAAAGTCTGGTACCATTACTACACAGATTATTTGGGCAGGACTAGGTGGGATGGTAGTATCCACTGGAGGGTTATACCATCTTACTTCCAGTAAAGATTAGGGTGAAACCAGGGAGACAAGATGTATTGGGATGTAGAACGTAAATAAGCAGGGAATGCTGTTATTACTGATGTGTTAGGGAAATGTAATTCAGGAACTGGTAACTATAGTCTAGCCCGTGCTCTCTGATCAATAACTGAACAGACTTTTACCGATTTTGTAACTTTAATAAACTTATAATTGGCCACACCTCGTTAGTAGATATTGGCAATTCTATGGTATATAATTACCACAGTTACCGTAAAAACTGGCAAACCTTTGTTATGAAAGAAATCTCGAAATGGTTTCTGCAACTTTATTATCCCTGGCCTCCGGTGGATAAAGGAACTTAGTGATTAGTGACTGAACTGTCAGCCCTTATGTCTGTTGACGATAGTTGTGGTCAAATGTTTCTTGCGAAATTGTACAATACAAGGCAGCGTTTTGTGAATAAATATAATTATAAACAATATACAATTGTAAATACTCTTACTGGAGGAAAGTTCCCGAGTCTAATAAAGACATAACATTTTTTTCGTCCACAATCTTCATTCACATTAATTTTAAGGGCTTGTTTAATATATATAGAAGGTAGAACCTTTTTGATTTCCAAGTGACCTAGAATATAGAACTTCGGAAGCACATCACTTAATCTAGAAATTTTCAATTCATTTTAAAACAGTTTTTAAACATATTTGTATAAATTGTGATAAAAGCTCATACAAATTGTATTACCTATTATAAACGTAATAAGTTTAAATAAAAATAATATAAAGGCGTGTATACACACTGCAAATGTAATCTTAACTTAGCCGACGACTCTAGGAATCCGAAAAGTTACAAAGGAGAATTGTACATAATGTTTAATGATGAACACGTTTTTTCTCAAATTCCAGCCCTCCCCAAGCCTGAAGATGACATGTCCATCTTTTACGAGCACGCGGACCGGAACGCTCGTATTGTGGGGGGTAGCCAGGCAGCTCAGGGCAGCCACCCCCACATGGTAGCAATGACTAATGGTTTCTTCGTTAGGAACTTTGTCTGCGGAGGCTCAGTGCTCACCGCACGCACGGTGCTCACCGCTGCTCACTGCATTGCCGCTGTATTCACACTTGGAAATCTCTCTGCGTAATCTTATTCATACTATAATATTATCATATACTCGTAGTATATCATACATTATATATATATAATATATTTCTGGTGGTAGGACGTCTTGTGAGTCCGCACGGGTAGGTACCACCACCCTGCCTATTTGGTGCCTATTGCCTTCGGTAACGACTTAACACCAGGTGGGCTGTGAGCTCGTCCACCCATCTATGCTATATAAAAATAAAAAATCCATTAGCCTTTACTAATAGGCTAGCGAGAAATGTATTGCCAATTCCTCCTCCTTGCATCGATAATCCTCAATGGTGAGGGTCGTTGCTTCCTCTAACAGCTTTGTCCTGTATTATCCTGCGTCATTTCTGCCTATCCTCGGCGGTGTGGATAGCAACGTGGACTGAAGTGTTGAGAGTGGGGCGTATCTGATCCGACCAGCGGATTAAGTTTACCATAAACAATCTCCTATAACCGAAAAGTCAACGTTGTGTAGACGTAAATACTCGCTCGCGTAAATTATAAGTGCCTATGGAGGCTCACAGAAATTCAGAGGGTCTATGTTTCAATTCTCCCCCCTTCAAACAAGGAATACGTGATTGCTATACGGTCGAAATAGGTAAGTCGGTGGTACCTACCCAGGCTTCAAGTGCACAGTACAGCACAAGTACACACACATAGCCAGTCCCACCAATACATTCTTTAAAATTGCCGTATTATAATTTCAACTATGCCATTCGTTCATCGTGGAAGTCATTCATGAACGCTACGGAAGTCAAGCATTTGGAGGTTAACGGTAATGCCAAGGTCTTCCACCAAGCGGGTGAAATAGCTCGGACCCACGGTCCGAATACTGTTGTTCGGAACTTGATTATTGTTGGAGAGTACTTAACGGTGGGCAGCGGCTTGGCTCTGCCCCTGACATTGCTGAAGTCCATGGGCGATGGTAACCACTCACCATCAGGTGGGCCGTATGCTCGTCTGCCTAAAAGGGCAATAAATAAAAAAAAAATTAAGCTTATCTTGAAAACGTCGTCAGCAAGAATCAGGCACCTCTCAAAGGTTTTTTTGTTGTATGATAACTACATTCATAATGTTTATGGTCATTTGTAGCAATCATGGATTCTTTGCTATCAAATTTAGTGCAAAAATGGCGAAAAATTCATATCTTACGTTAATGTTGGCACTTAAGCCTACAACTATTATTTGGAATGTGGATTTCTAGTCTCGTATATACATAGGCATTCATAAACAAGAAAAATTGAGCCTAATGCCGTTCGACATGGAAGGTTTTTAAAAACCTAACCTCGCCGGTGCCACTTTTGAACCCGAAGATTTTGGGTATTAGTCCCGTCTTTGCACCAATACCAATCTTGTGTTCTGACTTCCAACTGCATTAGACTAACCGTTATTCTAATCCAGTTAGAAGTGAGGCCCCATTACTAAACACGATGCTCGTATTCACGTGTGGTGTCCATTATCTGTAGTGGCTTAGCTCAGGTGAGACGCTTGCTCATCTGCCTGCCATAGCAAAAATGTTCAAAACTGATTTTATTATAGGGTTAATGTCATAAATTTATTCGTTTTTTCTTTTGCACAGAAATCTTCGTCTGACAGTCGGTACAAACCAATTTATCTCTGGAGGTGCTATCCACACTGTCTCCAGAAACATCAGCCACCCTCACTACGTCTCCAACACCATCAAGAACGACTTGGGTATTCTCATAACTTCCTCGGACATCGTTTTCAACAACCGCGTCAGGCCTATCTCTTTGAGTTTTGACTACGTACCTGGAGGCGTCCCTGTCAGGGTTGCTGGATGGGGAAGAGTTGGGGTGAGTTTAATAGTATTTGAATTGGTCGGTATAGAAGCCGAAAAGTAACCCTTAAATATAAAAACAAAAATAAGTACACCATTCAATGACCCCAAGCTAGGATTTGCTTCTGTGCTAAATGTGTAGAAAATATCATCAATCGTAATATTTGGATGAGAAACATTTTAACTAGCTTAAGACATTAACAATTATTTCCAGAAAACAGCAGGCTGGTGATAGTTAACTTTTATTAAAATCAAATATCTGCACTTTACTACTTATAAAGTTTACTGGTGGTAGGACCTCTTGTGAGTCCGCACGGTAGGTACCACCGCCTCGCCTATTTCTGCCGTGAAGCAGTAATGCGTTTGGGTTTGAAGGGTGGGGCAGCCGTTGTAAATATACTGAGACCTTAGAACTATATCTCAAGGTGTGTGGCGCATTTACGTTGTAGATGTCTATGGGCTCCAGTAACCACTTAACACCAGGTGGGCTGTGAGCTCGTCCACAAATCTAAGCAATAAAAAAAAATAAAAAATAAAAAAGTTCTCTCCAGCTGGGCCAAAAGTGATGCATTTCAAAAAAATTTAGGCTTTTATAGCAACTGGATCTTCTTTGCAGGCTAACGGTGCTCTCTCCATGAATCTTCTGGAGATCAATGTGAGAACCATTGACGGTCAGTCTTGCGTGAGGGCTGTGGCCCAGGCGGCCATTGACTTTAATGTAAGGGCTCTTCCTGTCGAACCTCACATCGAACTCTGCACATTCCACGCAGAAGGAACTGGTACTTGCAACGTAAGTATGTAAACAACGCTTTCTCGGCCGATTTTCACCTCCCCTGCAAATTTTCTTTACAATATTCATAAACACATATAAATTTTGGGGAAACATTGGGGAAATAAAATCTCTTTGGCTATACTATTTGTATCTGGCTGGTTATGGTATCATTAAAAGTTTAAATTTTAAAGAAGATAATTCCAAATTCAAATTGTAAAATGTGTGATTTTTATTTATTTTTCGTACTGTCAAGATGAGTGAACCTAATGAAGAAATTCGATACATTTTAAAATTTTACTACAAAAAAGGTAAAAATGCAACGCAAGCCGCGAAACAAATTTGCGATGTTTATAGACCTAGTGCAGTGTCTGTGAGTGTAGCACAAATTTGGCTTAAGCGTTTTCAAACCAGAAATTTTGATGTCAAAGATGCACGTGGCTCTGGTCGCCTTATTACGGATAAAATGGATGCCATTTTTAAAAGAGTGGAGCAAGATCGGTATATCAGTAGTTACGATGTAGGTGAAGAACTGGGAATTGACCACAAAACAGTTTTGGCGCATTTGAAAAAAAACTGAGTACACAAAAAAGCTTGATTTTTGGGTACCTCACGAGCTCACTGAAAGAAACATAATGAACCGTGTACTCATTTGTGATTCTTTACTACGACGTAGTGAAAGCGAACCATGTTTGAAGAAGATGATAACTGGTGATGAAAAGTGGATCACGTACGACAAGAAAGTGCGAAAAAGGTCGTGGTCAAAGGCCGGTCAGGCTCTACAGGCTGTGGCGAAGCCCGGGGTAACTCGCAACAAGGCGATGCTGGGTGTGTGGTGGGATTGAATGGGCATTATTCATTATGAGCCGTTACCACCAGGCAGGACCATCGATTCTGAACTCTACTGCGAACAACTGATGAGATTAAAGCAAGAAGTTGAGAGAAAACGGCCGGAATTAATGAACAGAAGGGGTGTCGTTTTTCATCATGATAACGCTAGACCTTACACAGTTTTAGCCACTCAGCAAAAATTAAGAGAGCTTGGCTGGGAGATGTTGATGCATCCGCCGTATTATCCTGACCTTGCACCTTCAGATTTCCACCTGTTTCGGTTTCTTCAGAATTCTTTAGGCAGTGCCAGGTTAACATAACGAGAGGACTGCCAAAACTAATTGTCGCGGTATTTTGATCAGAAGCCCCAAAATTTCTATAGCAATGGTATCATGTCCCTACCTACAAGATGTCAAAACGTTATCAAACAAAATGGTACCTACATACTTTAGTTAAATGTAAATAATCTATAGTAAAAAGGTTGTGAATTTTCTTAAAAAATACGAAGAAACTTTTCCCCCAACATTATACTTATATATTTATTATAACATCCGGTAAAAGATAGACTTAATCATTTCCACAACAAAATGGGCTTGTCTATTTAGATTTCTATGGTATTGATTCAAACAGCAAACTTACTTAGGATATAAATAAATCTTCTTTATACATACTATTAGGTCCTTCTTCTGTTATTTATTTATTTATATTCGAGTCTGCGCTTTGACTAGTTATAATCGTGAATCTAATCTATGATATATTACTCCAGGGTGACAGTGGCAGCGCATTGGCTCGGACCGACAACGGTCTCCAAGTCGGCATCGTGTCGTGGGGCTTCCCTTGCGCGGTGGGAGCTCCTGACATGTTCGTCAGAGTCAGCGCCTTCCGGTCCTGGCTGCAACAAAACATCAGCTAATTAAACTATACTTAAATCAAGAGTACCATGATTTTTTGAAAATAAACAAAAAACAATAAAGTTTAACGTCTTTTATTCTGTTTTTTTTAATCTGTTTCTTTTTTTAATCAGTCTGAGCTGGGAATACGCCCTAACGACATTATTTACTCTATAATACATTTTCGTGTTTCAATTAACTACATGATGCTATTTTTTACAGCTATTCTTTTACTCGTCCGAAAAAACTTTAACCTACAATTGGTATTCATCTGCGAATCTGCCCAAACGTTGTGAGCGCCGATATAGTGGCCACATTCAATAGAAATACGTCGGCTATTTCTTTGAACATCACCACTTCGATAAAGCGGCACGACGCGAGAACCCTCTCATCGTGGCCGCCGGTAACTACATTCCCGATCCTGCGGACAGAATGGAAAGCAGTCGACGTCGTCCCAAACACGTCATTTCGGATCCTCCCGATCCACTAGCGGTGCTTTTAGGTACCTCAAGCACCGGCCATCGTTCTCGTCGAACCCGTTGCTTGCGACGAAGGGCTCGACGAGTAAATTAACCCTCAGACACAGCCCACTGAGTTTCTCGCCGGATCTTCTCAGTGGGTCGCGTTTCCGATCCGGTGGTAGATTCTGCGAAGCACGGCTCTTGCTAGGGTTCATGTAGCAACGTCTCAGGTTTGAGCCCCGTGAGCTCACTTACTAGTTAAGGTTACGCTGATATAGCCTCCTAGCTTAGGTAGGAAACAAAAAAAAAATGAACCTCAAGGGCATTTGAGCTATACACGGGTACGGGCTATACAATCACTCTCTATATATTTGACGTGAAGCACCCATGGATTGTAGTATATTTAATGGGACAGTCGTTGTTATCTAATGTATCAGGGCTGATGAAAATGAAGGAACCGCACTAAAAAAATTGAAAGAGTACCTAGCGCCTACCTGCTTTTACAGGAAAGACTGTGAGTCATGATTTAGAGCAACCTTTATTTCGGTACAATCACGGTTTCCGTCATGGCAGCCATTCTTTGCGATGTTTAACTGTTGTGTCTACTTTTTAGAGGTATCTTGAGGTGGCCAGGAAAATGAATAAATGCGTTTACTTAAAATACTAATTATATTGCTTTTAATTATTATACAAATATACGTAAATGGACATGCGCGTCCATCTTTTTTCTTAATGTAATTAATTCAAAATTTGACAATTGGTGCCACTGTTGCGTTCCCTAATTTCTCATTGGTTCGTGCGATATCACGTCACCGCTGGCCAATCACAGCCATCAATGTGATCTGTTAACATTGACATTATTTGTTGCCTAGATTTATTTAATTAAATTTAGCTTTAGACATATTTTTTGGAACGATTACTTTTGTAAATCTATTCTCAGCTGTTAGTATTCCGTCCTTCCAGACAACCCTAGTCGTCGAAATAATTAGGCCAGTGGTCAGTGGCCTCATGGACTCGATAAACCGATCTGGACTAGTTTTTCAGTAACAGTTACATTCATTTCTTCACGATTTTCTGTGTAGATTACGGCATCAGACGAGGAATTTAACAGCTTTGGCTGTTGTAATATTGTCGACAAATGAGCCAAGTGCATATGACAAACAAAATTAACATACAATTTTTTTTTTTTAATAACTTCACTAAGTACTCGATAACAACGATTATCTTAATATAATCAGATCAACAATCAAAGGTTTCGTATTATCGGTGTGATAAATGATTTGTCAAATTATATATAAGTGGTGCTTTGAATATTTAATGAATAGTCTGATTCGGGCGACGGGAGAAATGAACATAAAATACGGAATACTTTTTGTGGCGCTCTTTGCGGCTGCCTGGGGTAAGATTTCTGATTTTTTGCCAACATGACGAAGAAGTTAGTTCATTAAGCCTTTTATTGCATCGGATAACTCTTGGTTTACCTGATGATGATGATAATGATTGTCGAAGGCGATAGACCACATTAACCTCATTCCAACCGCCAATACCGTCTTTACCATAAGGGCACACAGGGCCCGTGCCCAGGGCCCCGAAGGACCGACAATTTCTCTCACACATTTATTCTCAAAACATTTTTGTCGGGCACATTACACTTTTTTCACAAATCAGTAATATTATCAGAAGGTATTTACAAGGCATATACTACGCCCTTATATTGATGACTGCGCCTATTTCACATGTACTAATTAATAATATTTCTGAACGCATCCTACCTAATTTACTAAGTACACCATCTAGCGATCACGATAACGGTTTCCGTTATCGTAATCGTAACCAAAAAACCAGCAGCATTGTAATATCATTAATGACACATTATGTCATACTGTATTTGATTACCTATAATAAATGGTCATACTCAGTAAAAAAATGTTATTATAATTCGCTTTTTTTACTTTCCAAAAGGGCCTCAAATTCTTGTGTGCCCAAAGGCCCCAGCCTGATTTAAGACGTCCCTGCCAACCGCCCACCTTAAGACAATGTTTAAGTCTCATTTAATTACCACAGTTGCCGTAAAAACTGTAATATCTCTATGTTTTAAAACAGTTACAATTACTATAACTAGTGTTCCCGCGGTAGTCGAAATTCGACTATAATTAATTTAAACTATAAGATTGGACATTATTGTGGTTCTATTGTCAAAGACTATATATTTCTATAGTCAAAGATTTCGCCAAGACTACACTATAGACAAAAACTCGTAATATTAAAGATAAAAAATATTAAGCTATTCTCAATTTGACTACAGACTATAAGTAATAACAAAAGTTTGACAATAAACAAAAAGTATATGTGTGTGTGTGTGTCAAATACATGGTAGTGTGTGTAATGTTTTCTTTATTGATTTAATGTATTTTTAATGCATAATTAAAAAAAATATTAGCATTCTGCACTTCTTCTCTGTATTCTCTATAAGTGTGGGAAATTTCATACTCCTCCGTCCGCGCAATTTTCGTAAAAAGTGGTACAAAGTTTTTGTTTCACGTATAAATAGATTCTCGTTGAAAAGTTCACTTTTTTTTTATTGCCTTTGTAGGCAGACGAGCATACGGCCCACCTGATGGTGAGTGGTTACCGTCGCTCATGGACTTCAGCAATGCCAGGGGCAGCGCCAAGCCGCTGCAACTTTTGAGTTTTCATCTTCAGCCTGCCCAAGTCCGAAGATGACATGTCTATATTCCACGAGCACACTGACAGGTGCTGGAGGTTCCCAAATGCATCGTTAGTGGATCGGGAGGATCCGAAATGACGTGTTCACTGGCCTAAACATGATTTCTAGCATGGCGTGTTAATTAATGGACTACGCAAGCTGTAAAATTATCCGCTTATCTCTGTACTTTCCTAATTAGCAACTAAAAGATATGGAATCTACAAGTGTAAGGATTAATTTCAAAAAAAATTATCTATAAATCTAAAAATATCGCTACCCAATTAGTACGAGCGAGAACATTTAATATGATTGTGAACCGTATAGATTGAATAAGTTATGGTTTTTTGTCCGGTTTCTCCGCCCTATTGTCTGATTTTCTTACTAACGTGGCTTAAAAGGATCACGGCCTCCGACACGAGGTTCTCTATTCTCAGCTAGTGCCTGCTCTTGGACTGTGAGGAATTAGGAGATTTATTTCAACATGAGTGACCCTGTGGTAGGTACCACCGGTGCCGCCTAGCATGACTTTTACATGACTATTATTACAATTATTATATTTGCACATATTATTGCGTCTATTTCTTAGAGGTATCATGAGGTGCCCAGGAAAATGAAATGTGTTTACTTCAAATACTAATTATATTGCCGCTAATTCTTGCGTAGTTTGACTCGCATCGGCTTCCACCATCTCTTTCAATTCGTTGTTAATCACATGAGTAGGCGGTCTTCCACGTGTTCGTTCTTCAAATCAAAATTTCCATCACGAAAGCGTTTAAACCAAAATCGCGCGGTGCGTTCATTAGCAGTCCCCTCTTCAAACGCAACATTGATATTGCGAGCTGTTTCTGCACCGTTAGGTCCATGTCGGAACTCGTTTTCAAAAATCACTCGAATTTTCAAAGTATCCATCTTGCATGTTTAAGCTGAATAAGAAAAACAACTGAAAGTCGATAATCAAATGTTGAACATTTTTTAAAAGAAGAACCTCATAGGTACTATTTGAAAAAAGCTTCACTCAGAAATCTCAACCCATGAAGGTTCTATGTCAATTTGAAATACCTATTACAATAAAACGGCAATTTCATACTTTAACCCCTATTATCTAAGAAATTGAAATAGCAAAGCTGTGTTTTGTGAATAAATGTGATTATATAATATATTTATTCTTACAAGAGGAGAATTCCAAAGTCTATTAAGAAATAAATAATTTTGTTTATCCACAATCTTCATCACCTTTACTTTAGGGCCCTGTTTAGCACATAGGGAAGCCGGAACCTTTTTAATGGATTTCTGAGTGACCTAGAATTTAGAAAGACATCACTCAATCTAGAATTTTCAATTCACTCTAGAGCCCTTTTTTAAAATATTTAAATTATACAAAATGTGATTAATATCTCGTACAGATTATATTTCGTATTACCTATATAGTTGTATAAGTTGTAAAATGAAAATAACAAAGGCGAGTGTAGTTTTAAGTATGTATGTCTAAGACTCGTGAAATCCGAAAAATTACAACAGAATGCTGTAGATAATGAAACACGTTTTTCTCAAATTCCAGCCCTCCCCAAGCCTGAAGATGACATGTCCATCTTCTACGAGCATGTGGACCGGAACGCTCGTATTGTGGGGGGTAGCCAGGCAGCTCAGGGCAGCCACCCCCATATGGTAGCAATGACTAATGGTATCTTCATCAGGAGCTTTGTCTGCGGAGGCTCAGTGCTCACCGCACGCTCGGTGCTCACCGCTGCTCATTGCATTGTTGCTGTATTCACACTTGGAAGTCTCTCTGGGTAATCTTAAAAATTTCCATTGGTCTGTACTAGTAGTCAGCAAGCATTGAATTGCTACGTTTACTATAAACTTGATTATTTTTGAAGCTCATCTTCAAAATGTCTTCAGCAAGATTCAGACATCTGTCAAATATTTTTGTGTTGAACGATAGCTACCGCTAGCTTATGGTAGGTAATTTGTAGTAATCCTAGACTCTACTAAATTCTATCAAATTCTATTTTTTTGAGATTTGCTAATAATTTACTGTAAAAATGGCGATTAATTTATGTCTTGCTTTAATTTTGGTACTTTAAGCTACAACTATTATTCGGAATGTGGATTTCTTGTATCGTATATATAAATTCAGGTCAAAAAAAAGTCAGGTCATAAATTCTGTCACATGTTTAATGTAAAATAATTGAAACAAGTTTATTCATTATGTAACCATTCATATACCAAAATGAACTTAACAAAACATAGATTCTTATGACACTAAAGTTTATTCAAAATGACCTCCGTGATTTTGAATACAGGCCTTCAATCTGCGTGGCCAGTCGTCTATCGCAGCACGAACGAGGTATATGTCAATATCGGCGGCTGCCTTAATCAAGGATGTCTTGAGTGACTCCAAACTGGGATGAGGCTTTGAGCACGCCTTTTCCTCCAAGTGTTGCCATATCTTGTAATCTAACGGATTCAAATCTGGACTGGAGGAGGGCCAGTCTTCGTGCCGGATGAAGTCGATTTCACGCGCCGCCAACCAGTCTTGTGTGCTCTTCGCTCTATGAGCTGGCGCCGAATCTTGTTGGAATACCCAGTGCCTGTTATTGAACATGGTATGAGAAACAGGTTCCACAAGGTTCGTCAGGACTGTATTTTGATACACAGCTGCATTCGTTTTTACACCCATCTCACAAAAATGTACCTCTGTTAAGCCCCAATAAGAAACTCCCAACGATACCATGAGCGAGGATGGAAAATGACCTCGTTGGACACGCGGAATACGGTTACTCGCTTCTTCACTACTGTGTGCGTACACCTTATCATTTTGTTTGTTGTAGCTCTCTTCTACGGTAAAAATTTTTTCATCCCCGATTTTTTTTTCCCGCGTACCGCTTCAACAAAGCGCGGCATCTCTTCAGTCTCAGGTCCATTAGACGAGCATTCAAACGATGTCCTGTTTTTCTTCGATATGCCCGAAACCCTAAGTCTTCATTTAACACCCTTTTCACCGTTGTTCTGCTTAACCCCATCTGAAGGGCCAACAGTTTCTGCTTACGTTTGGGATTTCTTTGAATTCGCGCCTTCACAGCTTTTATCACTGCTGGAGTCCTAACAGACCGAGGGCGACCACTTCTTGACCTGTCATCTACACTAGAGTCTTCATTGTATCGTTTGATGGTACGATAAACGAATCTTTTGGTTATATACAAATTTTTCAGTATGTTAAAAATTTAAATTGGCGCGTAACCGCAACGATGCAACGCAATAACTGCAACACGGTCTTCTTTAAGCGTCGACTCCATATTTAAAAATGAGTAAAATTCTAAAAGTATACATTTTTATTTTCATGAACAATTGGAAATTCGAATTCAATAAACTTTTTTGTGGCCAGCATTCTAAAAGAAAAGTTTTTACTGTGTGACAATACTTATGACCTGACTAGTTACATATGCATTTATAACGAAGAAAAAAAACCTTCCAACCTCGCGTATGTCATTTGTGAGGTCGAAGATTTCGATACCTTGGTCCCGTCTACATATAACACGATGCCAATAGTAGGGTAGTAATAGATTCATTCGAGAAGCAGTTGCTCTTGAGTTGTTAGGTCTCCTTGGGAGGTACCCGGGCAGCTGTTAGCATATCCCACCCCTCCTGGCTGAGCCTTTGCTCGCTCACCTGTCCTGGTCAAACTGGAAAGGCCTCCGGGCCACCAGTAACACTTCAATCATACGAAAAAGTAGGGTAGTATAATCATTATTCTAATGCAATTGGAAGTAAGGTTTGATCACTTAACGTGGATACTCGTGTGATGTCCATTATCAGTAGGCAACGGCATGGCTCAGGAGAACCCTTTTCTCGCCTGCCTACCATAGCAAAAATATATAAAACCTATTTTCAAAAATTCTATTATTACTTGGTTAGTGATAACACTTAAGAACACTTAAAATATAAATTTTATTCGTTTTTTTCTACTTTTGCGCAGAAATCTTCGTCTGACAGTCGGCACAAACCAATGGAACTCTGGAGGTTCTCTCCACACTGTCTCCAGAAACATCACCCACCCTCACTACGTGTCCAATACCATCAAGAACGACTTGGGTATTCTCATAACTTCCTCGAACATCGTTTTCAATAACCGCGTCAGGCCTATCTCTTTGAGTTTTGACTACGTACCTGGAGGCGTCCCTGTCAGGGTTGCTGGATGGGGAAGAGTTAGGGTGAGTTTAATTATATTTGAAGTTGTCGGTGTAGAAGCCGAAAAGTAATCCTTAAATACAAAAACAAAAATAGGTACACGTTTCAATGATCCCAAGCTAGGAATAGCTCTTGTGCTAAATGTGTAAGAAATATCCTCAATCGAATATTTTAATGGAAATATTTTGATGATAAAAATTTTAACCAACATAATTGCTAATATTCTGTAACAATTATTGCCCGAAAACAACAGGCTGGTGATAGATCACTATTATTAAAATCAAATATCTGCACTTTACTACTTAAAAAGTGGCCTAAATGGAACAAAAGCAATGCATTTAAAAATAATCTAGGGTTTTATAGCATCTGGATCTTCTTTCCAGGCTAACGGTGCTCTCTCCACGAATCTTCTGGAGATCAATGTGAGAACCATTGATGGTCAGACTTGCGTGAGGACTGCGGCCCAGGCGGCCATTGACCTTAACGTGAGGGCTCCTCCTGTCGAACCTCATATCGAGCTCTGCACATTCCACGCAGAAGGAACTGGTACTTGCAATGTAAGTATATAAACAACACTTCCTTGGTCGATTTTTGCCTGCCCTGCAAATTTTCTTTACAATATTCATAAAGATATATGTAAGTACAATTTAAATAATAATACATGTTTAAAACCTATTATTAGTAAAAGATAGGCCTAATCATTTCCATAGCGAAATGGGCTGGTCTGTCTAGATTTCTACGGTATTGATTCAAACAGCAAACTTTCTTACTTTGTATATAAATGAACCTGCTTTTATCTTATTATATTTATAATTAATATCATTATAATAGATTGGGGAAAAAGTATCTTCGTACTTTTTAAGAAAATTCACAACATTTTTTAGTATAGTTTATTTACATTTAACTAAAATATGTAGGTACCATTTTGTTTGATAACTTTTTGACATCTTGTGGGTAGGGACATGATACCATTGCTATAGAAATTTTGGGGCTTCTGATCAAAATACCGCGACAATTAGTTTTGGTAGTCCTCTCGTGATGTTAACCTGGCACTGCCTAAAGAATTCTGAAGAGACCGAAACAGGTGGAAATCTGAAGGTGCAAGGTCAGGACTATACGGCGGATGCATTAACACCTCCCAGCCAAGCTCTCTTAATTTTTGCTGAGTGGCTAAAGATGTGTGAGGTCTAGCGTTATCATGATGAAAAACCATACCCCTTATGTTGATTGATTCCGGCCGCTTTCTCTCAACTTCATGCTTTAATCTCATCAGTTGTTCGCAGTAGAGTTCAGAATCGATAGTCCTGCTTATCGGTAACAGCTCATAATGAATAATGCCCTTCCAATCCCACCACACACACAGCATCACCTTGTTGCGAGTTAACCCGGGTTTCGCCACAGTCTGTGAAGCCTGACCGGCCTTTGACCACGACCTTTTTCGCACGTTTTTGTCGTACGTGATCCACTTTTCATCACCAGTTATCAGCTTCTTCACAAATGGTTCGGTTTCATTACGTCGTAATAAAGAATCACAAATAAGTACACGGTTCATTATGTTTCTTTCAGTGAGCTCGTGAGGTACCCAAATATCGAGCTGTTTTTTTAAAATGCGCCAAAACTGTTTTGTGGTAAATTCCCAATTCTTCAGCTACGTCGTAAATAGTGATATGCCGACCTCGCTCCACTTTTTCAAAAATGGCATCCATGCACTAGGTCCATAAACATCGCAAATTTTTTTCACGGCTTGCGTTGCATTTTTATCTTTATTGTAGTAAAATTTTAAATTGTATTGAATTTCTTCATTAAATTCACTCATCTTGACAGTACGAAAAATAAATAAAAATCACACAGTTTCCTAAATTGAATTTGTAACTGTCTTCTTTAAAATTCGAAAAGACTTTTTCCCCAACCTGTTATTTAACCTATTAGATCTTTCTTCTGTTATTTATTTATTTATATTGGAATTTGCACTTTGACTAGTTATAATCGTGAATCTAATCTATAATTTATATATTACTCCAGGGTGACAGTGGCAGCGCATTGGCTCGGACCGACAGCGGTCTCCAAGTCGGCATCGTGTCGTGGGGCTTCCCTTGCGCACGGGGAGCTCCTGACATGTTCGTCAGAGTCAGCGCCTTCCGGTCCTGGCTGCAACAAAACATCAGCTAATTAAACTGTACTTTAATCAAGAATACCATGATTTTTTTGTAAATAAACAAAAACCAATAAAGTTTATTCTCTTTTATTTTGATTTTTTTTAAATCTGATTTGATGCAACTTCCCGTGGGGTGTCGCAGAAGAGTCCATCACCTTTGCCTCGAACGACTTTTCAGATTTTATACTACTTAAAAAATATCTGTCAAAATGCTCAATGCTTCTATCTAATGAAAAGGAATGGTTTCCCATTGAAGTTTTACCAGATTAGCATAAAAAGCTTAATTATTCATACCGACAGGATTTAATACCGATAAATTTTCATTATACTTAGTCTGCCCATAAATACTGTTACAATTAAAAATAAACAAAATATTACATTTGAATTTGGAATCTGTCATTTTTATATGATTGCTCATTGAGTTTTCTCATTTTAGCGCCAATAAATTGTACAAATATTTTGCGATATTAAAATGGAGTGGGGTGATAAAGAGAACCGAATCGCTGTGATTGCATTACACAAAGTAGGTATGGAGCCAAATGCAATTTTTAAAACTCTCCATACGCTTGGTATTAGTAAAACGTTTGTGTACTGGGCTATTAATAGGTGCAATGAGACCTCCTCTGTTTGTGCCAGAAAAAGATCTGGCCGTCCACGTAGTGTTCGTACGAAAAAGGTGGTAAAAGCAGTAAGGGAAAGAATTCGAAGAAATCCTGTCCGAAAGCAAAAGATTTTATCTCGGGAGATGAAGAGAGCACCTAGAACCATGTCGCGTATTTTAAAAGATGACTTAGGACTTGCAGCCTATAAGAGACGTACTGGTCATTTCTTAACTGATAATTTAAAAGAGAATAGGGTGGTAAAATCGAAACAACTACTGAAGCGGTACGCAAAGGGAGGTCATAGAAAATTTTTGTTTACGGATAGGAACTTTTTTACAATTGAGCAACATTTTAGCAAACAAAATGACCGTATTTATGCTCAAAGCTCTAAGGAAGCTTCCCAATTAACGTGCAACGTGGACACTATCCGACTTCAGTGATGGTTTGGTGGGGTATTAGCTATGAAGGAGTGACTGAGCCATACTTTTGTGAAAAAGGTATCAAAACATCGGCACAAGTGTATCAAGATACCATTCTTGGGAAGGTAGTGAAGCCCCTTAACAACACCATGTTCAATAATCAAGAATGGTTCTTCCAGCAAGACTCGGCGCCAGGTCATAAAGCTCGGTCTACGCAGTCTTGGTTGGAAACGAACGTTTCGGACTTCATCAGACAACTACCCATAGTTCGTGCCTTGTGACCAGCCGCTGAGTCCTGCTGGAAAGTCCGCGGTATATTTTTAAAAAGTATATTGTTGAGAGGTTTCACAACATGAACCAAGACTGTATCTTGATACACTTTGGCTGAAGTTTTCACTCATTTTTCACAAAAATGTAGTTTTATGACTCCTTGACAAGATACGTCCCACCAAACCAGCACTGACGCAGGATGATGACAACGTTGTACCTTTCCGACCACTTGAGCAGCTTCTTTAGAATTATGTGTATACACTTTATCATTTTGCTTATTGTAGTGTTCTTCAATTGTGAAAATTTCTTCATCGATAAAGAGAATATTTCTGTGCCTTTCACCTGCGTAACGCCACAGAAGGCGTTTTGATCGATCTACTCTCTTTAATTGTAAAGATTGATTTAGGGTATGTCCTGTATATTGACCATAAGCGCCGAGCTTCAGGTCTTGTTTTATAATACGCGACAGAGTTTTAACGGGAATCTTCATTTCTTGCGATCAGATTTTTTGCTTCCTAATGGGGTTTCGACGAATTCTGGCTTTACCAGCATTAACAGCCTTTGTAGTTCTAACAGCCCGCGGCCGCCCCATCTTTTCTGGTCTTCGACAGACGAAGTGTTGTTGTATCTGTTGATAGTACGATATACGAACACACGGCTGATACCGAGCTTTTGAAGTCTCTGGAATATGACCGATGGTTCCATACCCACTTTGTGCAAGGCGATCACTGCAATCCTATTTTCTTTAACACCCCATTCCATAATGCAATTTGATAATGAACACGAAAAAATATTTGAAATGGCGAAAAATCAAAAGAAGTTTTTTAAATAATATACATACGCGTTCCAAATTCAAAATAATTAAAAAGTTGAAAAAAAGAATATGAAAAAGTTGAAAGAGTTTGTATGTAACAGTATTTATGGCCAGACTAGTTATATAATTATGTATTTATGGCATTAAGGAAATATTTTTATCTATTTGTACGAACGTAGACAATATTAAGAGTTGCTTGATTGCGGGGCGAGGGCGGGGATTGAGGGGCGGCATTAATGTTGTGATCTCCCCGAAAATCTATTTACTCCAGGTGATTGTAAGCTTATCGGCCTATTTAGGCTAATAAATCATATGATAAATTATTGCTACACTGATTAATAGGTATAATCGAAATAAAAAAAACAAATTTGATAACATTTCAGACGATTTATCTTAAAATCAGTTCAATTATCTAAAATCAGTGCGATAAAGAATTGCTAATTTATTGTCGTGTTTTTTAACGTCGTGATGTATTTAATTTAGTTAGTTCGTATCATGTACGTGAAACGCTTGCTTATTTTTTGTACGGCATTCATTGCGTGTTCCGGTAAGTTATCATACCCTTAAATGAGGTTTATTGTTTTTTTTTGTTGTCGATGAAGGTAGGCAAAATTTCTTATCGCGTATCCTAGTTTTAAGAGTAAGTTGGAAAATCTATACTTAATATTATAAAGCTGAAGCGTTTGTTTGTTTGAACGCGCTAATCTCAGGAACTACTGGTCCGATTTGAAAAATTATTTTAGTGTTAGATATTTTGATAATATCCTGAAAAGCACCCCACGCTTTTTTTATAAATTTTTTTTTCTTACACTATTTTTAATTCAAATTTATTAAAGTTTATTATCTATTTTTTAGTTGGATTTTCTATAAAAGCGTATTTTTTTAAGTTTTTTTAAACTATTATTTATTTATTCCTGTATATGTAAGGATACTTCGGCAAAGACACCCACAATTCAGGATCATTACCTCTTCTGTCAATCGATTATCATCTTTTTTGGAAAGTAGGGCACACTTTAAATAGCTTAAATTCATGAAAAAACAATTCGAAAATTGTACCAATCTCTGAATTAACCCATGCCATTATTAGCACGCACGCGGTACCAGGTGAGCTCTCGTCAATCGTATGAGAGAACCGATGGTCGTGTCATTGGCGTCCGCCGGTCCGGCGTCTGGGGCACGGCGGGACGGATGTAATATGTTCTGCGTCAACCCTGTCCCGCCATCTCAGTGGCCCCCGAATGGGCTCCGGCCCAGTCCGGGCTCCCGAGCAAGAGTTTTAGTGAGGTTCAACTCCCACATACACGCCGCGAGAGTAATTTTCTGTTGTATAAAAAAATTTACCATTATCACTAAAAAGTAAACTAATTCTCCAGCACTTCCGACTCCTGAGGAGACGGATTTATCCATCTTCTTCGAGCACGCCGATCCAAATGCCCGTATCGTCGGAGGGACCGAAGCTGCTCCAGGGAGCCACCCCCACATGGTTTTTCTGACCAGCGGACGAATCAGGAGTTTCATCTGTGGAGGATCGCTGGTGTCGACACGCACCGTACTCACAGCTGGACATTGTGTGGCCGGTGTATATGCGGGCGGAATTTTGCACATGTAAGATTTTTTGTCCTATTTTATTCCGAGTGCGAAGTTCCGCTTAAAAGATTCGAGTAGAACCCAAAGACTCGAGTTAAGTTAGATTTTCTTCTGGGGCTACATAGCGTTGTCTAGTTAATATATTTCCAGAAAATAAAACTTTCAGAAAACGATTTCGAAATAAAAGGTGTAGTGCAACTATTCCTATGATCGAAGCCCGATAATCGTAAGGCAGCGGCTTGGCTCTGCCCCTGGCATTGCTGAAGTCCATGGGCGACGGTAACCACTCACCTACGGATGGGCCATATGCTTGTATGTATAAGGTCAATAATTTTTTTTTTATCTTTATTGTTATTACAAGAAAATGTTTATTGTTATCTTTGAATTCGTGTTTCAATAATTTTACAAAACCGAATATCGTCAACAGCAACCTCCGCGTCACCGTCGGTACGAACGAGTGGAACTCTGGCGGTACCGAATACACCGTGGCCAGAAATATAACACACCCTGACTTTAGCCTCATCTACTTGAAGAACGACATCGGTCTTCTCATAACAGACGAGGAAGTAAAATTATCGGATGCAGTCCGCCCCATCAAATTGAGCTATGATTTCGTGTCTAGTGGAGTTCCCGTTAGAGTTGCTGGATGGGGTAGAATTGGGGTAAGCCGCCATTATATTTATCACACGCGTTATTCCTCTTTCACTAAACAAAGTTTTCTTAAACATATTTTAATCATACAATCATCATTATTCTGCCCTTCTCCCAGTTACCTGGGTTCGGCGCAACGTGTTTTCTCCTTCCATACTCTTCTATCATATACCATTCCTTCGCTCACTCCCCTCTTACCCATATCGTCTTTCACGCAATCCATCCATTTCTTCTTAGGTCTACCTCTTCCTCTATATCCTTCCACATTCATAGTTAACATTTTCTTAACAACCTCATTTTCATTCGTCTCATCACATGTCCATACCATCCCAAACGCGCACTTCTCAGCTTCTCTGTCACAGGTGCCACTTTCAGACTTCCTCTAACATATTCATTCCGTATTCTATCCATTCTCGTTACTCCACACATCCATCGCAACATTGGCAGCTCTGCTGCATGCAATCGCCTTTCATCCGCCACTTTAGTGGTCCAACAAGCTACTGCTTTAATTATACAGTATGTCCTAACAAAGGGTACTTAAAGCCGAAACGTGGCTATAGTATGCACAGCACATAACTAAGTCGGAGTGACTGGTAGCGCCAGCTAAGTCCCTCAGAGGCCCGAGACTTTTGATGGAATTAGTATGGCGGAACTAGAAATATTATTAATATTATTTTACTCCCGTACATTAATTGTTCAGCACATGACGCGTCTGGTGTCAAGTCTTTATCGTACTAAAGCTCATGAATATTGTAACGTTACGTTAAGACATGAGGTCGAAATCTATAGTGCAATCTTGTCTCATATCTTATCATTGAAATAAGATTCTATAACAAGATTGCAAACAAATCACTTGGCATAGTTAGGTACACTATCTACCCTGATCTGAATTAGATTTCCACGAACTGAATAAATAATAAATTAGATTAAACTTACACATACGATCTTTCACCAAACAGGTCAGTATGTATGTGTTTCCATGTGTGTTTCAATCAGCTGACATCTCATGCACCTTTCTGGCTTCGGATAAGCGGTTCGATTGGGCCAACAGGACTATCGTGTTTGCTGTGTTTTCCTATAGCTTCCGAGTACTGAAAATTGCTCGAAGTAGTTCGGATTTTTACAAAAATGGTGGTCAATAGGTGGTCTTTGGTGTATTAAACTTGGTTCACGGACATAAACCTTTATGAAACAAAATCGATTCAAGTTATCACTTTTTTATTCATTTTTTTATTGCTTAAATGTGTGGACAAAGATCACGACCCACTTGGAATGAAGTGGTTACTGGAGCCCCTAAACATCTACAACATAAATATCGCCACTCACCTCGAGACATGAATACTAAAGTCTCCGTTTTTACAGTAAAAGGGCTGCCCCAGCCTTTAAGTCGGAACGCATTACTGCTTCATCGCAGAAATAGACAGGGTGACACCTACCCATGCGGATTCACAATACGTTCTACCACCAGTAAATTAACTTACGTGAACCTCGGCCTAGTAGATACAGATTGTTCTTGTGAACAGGTTGATACGTGCCAAAAAGTACTTAACGAAAGCGATAACACAGGGATATTGCCTGTTGGATGGAAAAAAATGTATTCAGTGTGCGCTTTCAATTTGTATGACCAATATCCAAATATTTACTTCCGGTTCCAATTCCCTTCTTTTTCTGTGTGGTCAGCCTCATTATTTACTGCGAATCATGTTATAGTATCTTGGTTAAAACGTAATTCATGGGTTGAAAAAAGTCTAATTTGTTCGTAATGTTCAAGTACTTTTTACTCCAGTTCAGGTCGGGGTAGATATGCGGCGGCGTCTACTGGTGATAGGACCTGTTGTGAGTCCGCGCGGGTAGGTAACACCGCCCTGCCTATTTCTGCCGTGAAGCAGTAATGCGTTTCGGTTTGAAGGGTGGGGCAGCCGCTGTAACTATACTGAGACCTTACAACTTATATCTCAAGGTGTGTGGCGCATTTACGTTGTAGATGTCTATGGGCTCCAGTAACCACTTAACACCAGGTGGGCTGTGAGCTCGTCCACCCATCGAAATAAAAAATAAAAATAAAAGATATGCGGCGGCGTCTAATGGTAGCGCGCCACGAGGCCTTAACCCCTTCAGATCTAAGGGGTTTTGACCTAAGATACAAGCAAATTACATTATAAATTAGAATAAAGGCTATTCCAATTTTCCTACCTACCCACATTGACCAATCGAGTTAGGGCAAGCTGAAATTTAAGCACTGAATAGACTTCAGTAGACGATTTCCATGATAAGTTAGGATCAGAAAATCAATATTCTAGTACAATTAGGATATTAAGGACAATGGCGAAATAGCGAGTCGAGTTCCATAAAATCATATTCTAATATTTTCTGGTGAACAATTCGACAGCCCATCGTTATTTTACACTATAGTCTGTTTTTTTTTATTAAAAAGGGCGTAAACCTATTCATTCCCTTAATGAAAATTCTTCGTATGTATTATGTAATTTGACGCCTAACTTTGAAGACAGTAAAAACAGTCAATGTACCTCATAATAAATTATGTTTCGGGTATGATTCGCGTTTCAAGTTCTGGTTGTTGATTCGAAGTTTAAAAGGGCAAATGAGTCGTCTATTATCAAAGGTGGCAATCTGTGCATTTGGACAAAAAAATGTTATTGATATGTCAATACAGATTGATTTGAATATAATCGTCTCCTTCAAAGAATACGGTTCAAAACCTGCATTAAATAAAGTTAATAGTTAACCTGTTATTTATCTAAAATGTCGTTCCGAAGAGTTTTGTGACTGCCAATGGAATACAAAGTCAATAATTCGTTTTTCTGAGTCAGATTGCCGGCTTTGATAATAGTCGACTCAAATACGTACGTGAAAAAGCATTGATTTTTGCTGAATGCCAAATGTTTATGAAAATTTCCAGTTTTGTGTTTTAATACTTCTTACTTATGTTTGCAAACATGCTTTTCCAGCATCGTGAGCCGCTTTCCGAAAAGCTTTTGGTGATCGACGTGAGAACAATTGACGGTGAGGCCTGTGTCAGGGCCGCGGCCCAGGCGGCCATAGACTTCAACACGTGGGCCCCCCACGTGGACCCAGCCATTGAACTATGCACCTTCCACGCCAAAGGAACTGGTGCTTGTGGTGTGAGTAAAATTGTATAAGAATTGACCGAATAATAAAAAATACATGCTATTTTTATGTGTAATTTAATTTAAGGTCGTCTTGGTCTAAGGGATAAGACGTCCGGTGCTTTCGTGTTGAGCGATGCACCGGTGTTCGAATCCCAGGCGGGTACAATTTTTTTTAATGAAATACGTATATACTAAACCTAACATGGATGGACGAGCTCACAGCGACAGATGGGTGGCGAGCCATAGACATCTACAACGGAAATGCGCACCCATCTTGAGATATAAGTTCTCAGGTCTCAGTATAGTTACAACGGCTGCCCCACCCTTCAAACTGAAACGCATTACTGCTTCACAGCAGAAATAGGCAGGGTGGTGGTACCTACCCGCGCGGCCTCACAAGAGGTCCTACTACCAGTAATTACGCAAGTTATAATTTGGCGGATTTGATTTTTATAACACGATGTTATTCCTTCACCGTGGAAGTTAATCGTGAACCTGTGTTGAATACGTATTTCATTAGAAAAATTTGTACCCGCCTGAGATTCAAACACCGATGCAGCGCTCAACACAAATGCACCGGACGTCTTATCCTTTAGGCCACGACGACTTAAGGTAGCGGTAGAATGCGGCTTATTCGTGCCTCTACTGGTTGACATTCGTCAGCTGTATCTTCATTAGACTTTAGATCAAAAGCGACTTAAAGAGCAAAACCTTCAAGAAATAAAAGCCTCAAAGAGCTTATCTACAATTCAATTTCATCATCATTAGCCCACAGTCGTCCACTGCTGGACATAGGCCTCTCCCAATCCCACCACTATTGAGCCCGGTCTTCACTCCCAATCACCCCTGAGCCCGGTCTTGGGCTCTCCTCATCCACTTCTTGCGGCCATTATTAATCAGTAATTTTTACCCAGGGTGACAGTGGTGGTGCATTGACTCGTATCGACAACGGTCTTCAAGTGGGCATGGTATCCTGGGGCTTTTCTTGTGCACGAGGTGCTCCGGATATGTTCGTCAGAATTAGCGCTTTCCGCTCCTGGTTAGAGGAGAATATAGTTTAAGACGTTTAAGTCTTCATGCTGACAGTAGGTGCTAATAAGAACAGCAGTCTGTTTTATGCTTATCAATCCCACAAAAATATAGTTGTACAAATCTCTTTAACAAAAGTGTTTTGGTTGTATGTGATGCGGCATTGCTAAGGTCCATAGACGACAGTGACTACTCATCATCATCAGGAGGGACTTAACTATAAGCATCTGTCATCAAATGTAACCAAAAACGGAGTTAGTGTTTTATTGTATAAACTAGAAGTTAAGGTAATTCAACACTCTAAATCGTGTTTCCCAGCATGGGACCCATGAGCCACGACGGGGCAATTTAATAATTAAGAGGGGCAATCGCAATAAATTAATATATAAAATTGCATTAAAATGATTTTGAATTTGAATTTCAATGTTTTATTATATGTTTTGTAATATTACTTACTGTGTTTTAATAACAATTTCATAGTGATTTCTTCCTAAAACCTAACATTTATGTTTCTTAATTGAACAAAAAAAATTTTTTATGTTTAAATTATGAATGGAGTGCACAAAAATTTTAGAAATGTTACAGCGGGGCACTGCCCAATAAAGATTGGGAAACACTGCTCTAAATTCAACTAGAACACCAACAATGATCTAAACTTAAATATTTCAAAATAATTAACACATACTGACGAAGCTATGTCTCTGCTAAATTAAAAAAAAAAAACAAGAATCTAGCGGTAACAGTGGAAAAACAGTCAGCAACAAAATTTACTTTTAAATAATGAAATGGTAAATAAAATGATGAAGTACTTTTACGGTTTAATCTCGCATTTATTATTGTCTTTATATTGTTTTCAACGCTTCTAATACTTCACGAGTTTTCTTAGTCACGGAGATTAAACTGTGGGAGTAATTTTAATCATGTCTCCGACTCACAGAATCCGAATACAATAACCGTCTCTTATCACGGTACTTCTACAACATGATAACGAGATTTTTGTTTAAAAGTACTCAAAGATTACACTATGCACTATGAACAAACAATATATAAGAATAACCGAAATTTTACTGGCGGTAGGACCTCTTCTGAGTTCGCACGGGTAGCTACTACCATTATTTCTGCCGTGAAGCATTTCGGATTGAAGGTCGGGTCAGCCGTTGTAACTATACTGTGACCTTAGAACTTATATCTCAAGATGGGTGGCGGCATTTACGTTCTGAATGTCTATGGGCTCCGGTAACCGTTTAACACCAGATGGGCCGTGAGCTCGTCCGCCCACCCAAACAATAAAATAAATTACTGCTTATTTTTTATGTATAATAGGTAAAAAAAACATAACAGGCATAGCACATTATTAAGCTATTGCATAGTTTTTATCGCGGGCTTTGAGCGTGGCGACCGAATTAAGAAGTTCCGTAACGAAAATAAAACCTAACACCCCACTCCGCCTACCATGTAGCTCGTGTTCAACACATTCACGCGTTGCGTTTGTGTAGTGTTTGTGAATAAGCGCGCGGCGTGACGTCGCACTGCATGCGCATCATGAAAAGTCTGCCCATCTCTCTCTAGCGCGGTCTAGCTTATGTGTGTGAAGGGGACAGTTAATGTTTTGATTTTGTTAATTTTTATAAATATGGCATGGTCATAATTATTATTGTTTTAATATTAAATTATTATTGTCTAATTATAATTGCATAAGTTGATAAAAAATGCTATGTAATAGCTTTACCGCGGCAGTCCCCGAGTGCCACACGTGTTTTTCTTCTGTTTGTACTAGCTTCTAGTCTCATATAATAACACAGTTTCGCACAGCACGGAACTTTGTAGGAACGGATCTACAGTTATCGGAGGCTTAGGTGTATTAGACGAAATTTTAAAAGTTACACTATAACTAAAACATCAGTAACATTTCAACAAAAATACTAACAACATCTAGAGTTTAATTTTAAAAATAAAGTTCTACGTACTCTTTACAAATTTCGTTTTCTTTTATGGACAGCTTAATCAACTATCAGAACTTGTCGCGGCGCCTGACTCGTTTAGCACAGCAAGCTAGCCAAAACATATTTACTACTACCGACACCGCGCGCTGACAGCATTCAACAACATTCATAATATACCTCATAATAATCATTATGGGCACAAGATCCTTCCTTTTCGAGAAAGGTCACATTCATACATTCATCGCAGAACAATCACGACTAAACCATTGTAAATTGTAATTAAAACAAGTAGTAAGCATTCAATTGGTTTTATTATAGAAAGAATAAAGCCACAGTGTCTCGCGTAGACAGAACTCATTCGATTAATTCCAGTGAAGTCGACAGGGAATCCAATCGCGCAAACTCCTTGAGACTTTGCCGTCTTCTTTGTAAGCTATAACATAAGCAGAATTGAGGGTTCGCTCTGTTTCCCCGTTACCTTCGTCCGTGGTTCCAGCTTGTTCAATTTTAATTCGGGAATCGACCGAGGAAGCTACGAAGATTATTCTTTAGCGGCCTGTTTACTAAAATTATGACAATCCTAAACGGAATCACCGGCCAGGTCTACCAACCTACACTGGATCTGACATAGATAGACAAGAGGATGTATGTAGTACCTTTCTGGAAGACTCGAGTCTTTTCAAAGAGCAAGCGAATCCATGGAAGTAAAGTTTATTAAGGATACAATGAGAGAAGAAAAGAAGAGATATTTACTAGTGATGCAACGTGTCCTTGTACTCCAAGTCGGTGCAAATATCCGACACACACGTATTAATTATTTGAATTACTAAATAATTAAACATTTTGATTAATAACTATCGCATTCAGAGGGTAATTTAAATCGAGAAATGTCTAGCTGGCCACAGAAAATTAATGCGATAAAAAGTTGAATTGAATCTTATGATTGTAAAGAAAAACCTTCATAGTCTAAATAAACCTCTTTAGTTTTATAAAAAGGATTTTTCTTATATGTCATTCAGTGAAGTTTGACATTCAGTAAAAAGAAAGTTCAGTTTGTTAAATATAATAATTTTATTAAATTAAAGGCTTTAAATTTTGTTTTCTCATTATAAACATAACAGAAAACGCAATTGTGTCTTTTATTGTTTATTTATTCTGGAGTACCCAATATCATTATAAAACAACATTTTTTGCAACACCATGAATAAAATGGAAAAATTAAGGTTTGATTTTGCTGTGAAATCAACGGAAGATGGAAAATCAAATGTTATATGCATAACTTCAATTGCTACACCTGATGGACAGATTTTTGGGATACCAACCGAATATCAAAATGCCAACTTTCATGAAGAAATTACAAAAACTTCAAATTATGCAAATGGTACAATTGAAGATCTTGAGAGAGACAGGAAATTAGCTTTTGAGAATACAGTTAAATCTCACAATTGTTAGGTATTTATAAGTACATAATACAAGTTCCACATAAATTATAATAAAGTCTGCTGTCGTGTAGGCTTAGTTGCTACGCATATCCGATGATGTTGATCGTATTCTATTAAATCTCGATAAAGATGTTTAAAACTAATCTAATTACTTCTGGAAATAGATAATAGTATCTCAGATATAATTAACTGAATTTATTTTAACTTAATAATAATTTTAAATAATTGTTCAATTGACTCGGTTGACTTCACTCGTCTAGTGACGTCGATCGCACCACCATTCCGTTGTGGTGGGGCGATCAGACAATATATATTCAAGCACACCGAGGTAGCATTCATTTTGGTAGGGAGCCATATAATATGGTTCTAGTCGCTCTCCAGCCTACCCCGAGGGTAAGAAAATCTTTAACACACAGACCGTCTGTAGGCTCTCTGGTATCGCTGTCGAAGCCCCCCATAAAAAAGGCACTCCTAGCCAGTGCCATAACTGTCAATTGTACGGGCACTCTTCCCGTAACTGTCACGCGCGCCCCCGATGTGTTAAGTGTTTGGGCGATCACGCCACGGCCCTCTGCGCTCGCGACCAAAAAACCGCGACGGAACCGCCTAGCTGCGTCCTGTGTCGAACACAGGGTCACCCCGCGAATTACCGTGGTTGCCCCCGAGCCCCTAAAATAAATCGCCGCGTCGCCCGCCAAAACCGCCTCCGAGCTTCCGGCCCAGACATCAAAGCCTCGGCACCCTCTGCGTCGCAGGCTAAGCCAGCGTTCGTTCCGGCGGCGGTGCCCAGTGTCTCGGCCTGGGCAAAACCGCTGCCGTACACGAACACGGCTACAACTCCCTCCTCCGCGATTCGTCCCGCCCCCGCGACTCGTCCCTCTCCCGCGACTTGCCCTCCGACCGCGTCCGACAATCTCGCTTTAGCGATCGACTTCTTTCAGTCGATCAACTTTGAGCGCGTTAACGCTTTGGGCGACGCCATTCGCGCTGCCTCCACTGCACAACACTTTATCGCCGTTGTGCAGGAATACGCCGACGTATACGCGTCATTAAATACGTACGTCCTCCCCTCACTCCGCCGATAATCAATGGCGTATATAAGTAGAATAAAGCCCCTATCCGTAACGATAGGATTTTTTAACGCTTACGGTCTCGCAAATCAACGTGATCAGGTTTCTGACTTTTTGCGTGACCACCAAATTGATATCTTTTTAGTGCAGGAGACCCTACTTAAGCCCGCGCGCCGTGACCCTAAAATCGCGAACTATAACATGGTCAGGAACGACAGGCTCTCTGCCCGTGGTGGTGGTACCGTCATTTACTATAGAAGAGCCCTGCATTGCGTCCCGCTCGATCCTCCCGCGCTCGCTAATATCGAAGCATCAGTGTGCCGAATCTCACTGACGGGACACGCGCCGATCGTTATCGCGTCCGTTTATCTTCCACCGGATAAGATCGTTCTAAGCAGTGATATCGAGGCGCTGCTCGGTATGGGGAGCTCTGTCATTCTGGCGGGCGACCTAAATTGTAAACACATCAGGTGGAACTCACACACCACAACCCCGAATGGCAGGCGGCTTGACGCGTTAGTCGATGATCTCGCCTTCGATATCGTCGCTCCGCTAACCCCGACTCACTACCCGCTAAATATCGCGCATCGCCCGGATATACTCGACATAGCGTTATTAAAAAACGTAACTCTGCGCTTACACTCGATCGAAGTAGTTTCAGAGTTAGATTCAGACCACCGTCCCGTCGTTATGAAGCTCGGTCGCGCTCCCGATTCCGTTCCCGTCACGAGGACTGTGGTGGATTGGCACACGCTGGGCATCAGCCTGGCTGAATCTGATCCACCATCGCTCCCGTTTAACCCGGACTCTATCCCGTCTCCTCAGGATACCGCTGAAGCCATAGACATCTTAACGTCACACATCACCTCGACATTAGATAGGTCATCGAAACAAGTTGTAGCGGAGGACTTCCTTCACCGCTTCAAATTGTCCGACGATATTAGGGAACTCCTTAGAGCTAAGAACGCCTCGATACGCGCCTACGACAGGTATCCTACCGCGGAAAATCGTATTCGAATGCGTGCCCTACAACGCGACGTAAAGTCTCGCATCGCCGAAGTCCGAGATGCCAGATGGTCTGATTTCTTAGAAGGACTCGCGCCCTCCCAAAGGTCTTACTACCGCTTAGCTCGTACTCTCAAATCGGATACGGTAGTAACTATGCCCCCCCTCGTAGGCCCCTCAGGCCGACTCGCGGCGTTCGATGATGACGAAAAAGCAGAACTGCTGGCCGATACATTGCAAACCCAGTGCACGCCCAGCACTCAATCCGTGGACCCTGTTCATGTAGAATTAGTAGACAGTGAGGTAGAACGCAGAGCCTCCTTGCCACCCTCTGATGCGTTACCACCCGTCACCCCGATGGAAGTTAAAGACTTGATCAAAGACCTACGTCCTCGCAAGGCTCCCGGTTCCGACGGTATATCCAACCGCGTTATTAAACTTCTACCCGTCCAACTCATCGTGATGTTGGCATCTATTTTCAATGCCGCTATGGCGAACTGTATCTTTCCCGCGGTGTGGAAAGAAGCGGACGTTATCGGCATACATAAACCCGGTAAACCAAAAAATCATCCGACGAGCTACCGCCCGATTAGCCTCCTCATGTCTCTAGGCAAACTGTATGAGCGTCTGCTCTACAAACGCCTCAGAGACTTCGTCTCATCCAAGGGCATTCTTATCGATGAACAATTCGGATTCCGTACAAATCACTCATGCGTTCAACAGGTGCACCGCCTCACGGAGCACATTCTTGTGGGGGCTTAATCGACCAAAACCGTTATACACGGGAGCTCTCTTCTTCGACGTCGCAAAAGCGTTCGACAAAGTCTGGCACAATGGTTTGATTTTCAAACTATTCAACATGGGCGTGCCGGATAGTCTCGTGCTCATCATACGGGACTTCTTGTCGAACCGCTCTTTTCGATATCGAGTCGAGGGAACCCGCTCCTCCCCACGACCTCTCACAGCTGGAGTCCCGCAAGGCTCTGTCCTCTCACCCCTCCTATTTAGCTTATTCGTCAACGATATTCCCCGGTCGCCGCCGACCCATTTAGCTTTATTCGCCGACGACACGACTGTTTACTATTCTAGTAGAAATAAGTCCCTAATCGCGAAGAAGCTTCAGAGCGCAGCCCTAGCCCTAGGACAGTGGTTCCGAAAATGGCGCATAGACATCAACCCAGCGAAAAGTACTGCGGTGCTATTTCAGAGGGGAAGCTCCACACGGATTTCCTCCCGGATTAGGAGGAGGAATCTCACACCCCCGATTACTCTCTTTAGTCAATCCATACCCTGGGCCAGGAAGGTCAAGTACCTGGGCGTTACCCTGGATGCATCGATGACATTCCGCCCGCATATAAAATCAGTCCGTGACCGTGCCGCGTTTATTCTCGGTAGACTCTACCCCATGATCTGTAAGCGGAGTAAAATGTCCCTTCGGAACAAGGTGACACTTTACAAAACTTGCATAAGGCCCGTCATGACTTACGCGAGTGTGGTGTTCGCTCACGCGGCCCGCACACACATAGACACCCTCCAATCCCTACAATCCCGCTTTTGCAGGTTAGCTGTCGGGGCTCCGTGGTTCGTGAGGAACGTTGACCTACACGACGACCTGGGCCTCGAATCAATTCGGAAATACATGAAGTCAGCGTCGGAACGATACTTCGATAAGGCTATGCGTCATGATAATCGCCTTATCGTTGCCGCCGCTGACTACTCCCCGAATCCTGATCATGCAGGAGCCAGTCACCGTCGACGCCCTAGACACGTCCTTACGGATCCATCAGATCCAATAACCTTTGCATTAGATGCCTTCAGCTCTAATACTAGGGGCAGGCTTAGGGACCCCGGTAACCGTACTCGTCGAACTCGACAAAGAGGTCGACGTGCAACCTAACCCATGCATCAGCCCGCTGAGTTTCTCGCCGGATCTTCTCAGCGGGTCGCGATTCCGATCCGGTAGTAGATTCATTCGCGAAACAATTGCTCTTGAGTTGTTAGGTCTCCTTCGGAGGCGCTCGGGCAGTTGTTAGCAAATCCCACCCCTCTTGGCTGAGCCTTTGCTCGCCCACCTGTCCTGGTGAAACTGGAAAGGCCTTCGGGCCACCAGTAAACTTTCAATCATAAAAATAAAAAAAAAAAAAAAAAAAAAAAAAAAAAAAAAGCATTCATTTTCTCGACAGAGAGTTGAAAGTGTAAGCACGATCACTGTAAATTACTCTGTAAGTGCAAAGTGGAAATAAATACAAGCTGTTTGTGTAAAGTGACGCATTATTGAATTCCTGCTGACCTAAGCCCTTTAGGTCAGAAGTGGGATAAGCAAGAAAATTTCTTATTTTCTTGTCACGCCTACAAACCCGGAAAAACGTAAGTAACGAAATACTATTTGAACTTTTTGTTATAATGTTATGTGATTTTTTTTTTTCTTCTCTTCCTTTAATTATCGTGTACATTAAATAAGGCAATTTAGTATCCTGACCAAATTGAAGGAGTGGATTATTACCATGCTACCATAGTTTGATGTAGATTCCATGTTTTATTTGATTATGGGCTCCTAGTTTTAGGAGAAAATTATTACTGATTACTGATTACTGTTAATTTATAAAAAAATTTCTCTCCTATTTTGCGGAGTATGAATAAAAACGATCTAAAGGTAAAATTTACCTTAAAAATGGTATAAAAATTAAATCAGATTTTTTTATGCATTTGATTTTGATGGGGGACGGATAGTTAATTTATTTTCACGCAATAAAAGCAGGAGTCGGTAGTCTACCATTATATACAGTGGCCATTGATACTTACACTGTTATTACATATTATAAAACAAGGTTTTTTTTGTTCATGGTAAAAACTACTGAACAATTGTGGTTTCCGCCAGTATACAGTGATTAATTGTGAAGGTTTATATATTTAGGTACGCCACGCTTTAATCATCATGCGAAGCAAGGGTTGAGCGTAATGAATGACACCCTAGGTGGAGGGTCGATTTCAAAATATGGTGGAAGGTCAGGCTCAAATACCCCAGGTAGAGGGTTGAGCGTAATGAATGACACCCTAGGTGGAAGGTCGATTTCAAAATATGGTGGAAGGTCAGACTCAAATACCCCAGGTAGAGGGTTGAGCGTAACGAATGACACCCTAGGTGGAGGGTCGATTTCAAAATATGGTGGAAGGTCAGGCTCAAATACCCTAGGTAGAGGGTTGAGCGTAACGAATGATACCCTAGGTGGGGAGTTGATTTCAAAATACATAACCCAGGATGAGGGGTTATGTAAAAAAAAAGAAATCCCAAGGTGGTGGGTTGAGGTTACGATATCAAAAAATAAGTGAGAACACGGACCAAGAAAGGAACACAACCGATGAGGATCATGGAACTTCACTCAATGTACGTAAACGGCAATATTTCAAGAAAGGGGTATCGCGAGCTAAACCACAGTCACGACGTCGGTCGATATCAAGTGATGCGGAAGAGTCACTATCTCGGCCACTCATTAGAAGCAGACAATCGCGGACTAGAGACGAGTCTAGTCAGCCAAGCAGGCGGAATACTTGCAGTTCTTCTGCATCTAGAGGTACGACACCATCTCCTAAAAGATCAAAATTGTCTAAATTGTCTAAAAGTAGATACTAATCGCGATATTAAGCTTATGGATAGGTTTTTATCTATTTTAGAAAAGGTTAAAAGCTCAGACAAACCTAAGCTAGCATTTAACGCGAATGTGGTGCCGGAGTTTGACCCTTTATCCAAAGACCAAACTATTATAACATGGATCACCAAAGTAGAAGAATGTGCCGAGATTTATGGGTGGGAAGAAAGAGAAATTATACACTACTCTATGCCAAAATTATGCGGGGTCGCGAAAACATGGTACCAGGGTCTCACTTCGGTATTGCATACGTGGCCTGAATGGAAGAAGAAACTATTAGAATCTTTTCCGTGTAGGGAGGATTACGCTGAGCTTTTAACTGAAATGTTGGCCAAGAAAGTTAAATATGGTGAACCGCTGGAGCATTATTACTACGCGAAGATTAATTTACTAAATACGTGTAACATATCTGGTAAACAAGCCGTAGATTGTCTTCTGTATGGGGTAGAAGATCGCGCAGTAAAAGTTGGAGCTCAAGCAGCTCAATTCCGTGACCCCAAACAGGTACTTAAATATTTCAAAACTGTTAAAATAGGACAGAGCAGAGATAATCAAGATATCATACGCAGAGGTAGGTTCGGAATCAATACCAATCGAGCGGATTCTTCGAGAACAAATAACCCTGCAATTAAGTGCTTTAGTTGCAACGAAATTGGTCATCCTAGTTTCAGATGTGGAAAAACAGTGGAATCTGTGAAATGCCACAATTGCAACGAGATAGGTCACCGTAGTACTAAGTGTGAAAAGCCCTTTGCCAAATGTACTACATGTAATAATCTCACATCTACAAAAATACGGGAAGGTTTTCAATTGAAACCGGTAAAGATTTAACATCAGCTAATGATCCAAAGCATAAACAGGTATCGGAGGTAACGTGCGAAAATACCGGAATAAATAAGTATGTCATGGATATTAAGGTGAACGGGTCTGTGATTACGTGCCATGTGGATCTGGGCAGCCAATGTTCACTTATAAGAGCAAGTGACGCAAGATCTTTAGGTTTAACAATGATTAATCGAGATAATTTACCGACGCTTAGAGGTATAGGAGCCAGCATGGTAAAACCATTAGGAATAGTCATTGCCACTGTAGAGGTTCAAGGTGTAGCAGAAACAATTAATTTATACGTCGTGGATGATTATGTGTTGGTACATCCCGTTCTCCTCGGGCACTCGTTTACGGAGAAACCAGACATTCTTATTATTAAAACTCCGGATTCTATCAATATTCATAGAATGCCTCCAAATAAAATAAACCTAGTAGCCTCACAAGACTATAAAATTCCCTGTTCCGCAACACAGGCAGTACAAGTCTTTACAGACGCACAGTTGATAAACTATGAGGTGGATGTTAAAGGTACGCTTCACGGCCCCGAAGGCGCCGAGTATTATTTACTTCCTGGCTGCTACAACATCAAGAACGGTCATGGTGCAATTCTGATTTATAATGTTGCGTTAAAACCATTGAGTATTACTAAGGGTACACTGCTCACGCGATCCTTGGAATGAAAGCAAGTTCCAGTCGACGAGATAAAAAAACAGTGTGTGTGTCCGCTCCGACGCACGACTGGAGTTTACTGGATATAAAAAATTAAACGAAACAATACGAGAAATAGTTCTATATTACGACAACACGATACACTACAGATTATTAACAAATTAACGAGACACAAAACAAACGACTAACAAATATATGAAAATACAAAATACAATAATGAGAGAAACGCGCGATCAGTACGAGGCTTTGTGGCGGACTGCCGGCGCATGTACTAGCATGTCACACGAAATGCGCATAACGCATTTCGTGTGACATGCTAGTACGATTTTGGTCCCCATAATTTTCATACCCCGGGCCTATATATGTAAATCGATTCTAAAGGAGTAAACTCCAAAAACTACTTTAGCGTCGTATTTGACGATTCTGTAATGAACATTTCCGTAAATTGTAACCCGAAATTAGATACGAATCAGCGGCAACAACTAAAGGGTGTGCTGGAAAGGTATGGTGACCGTTTCTCAAATAGCTTGCATGATTTAGGGTTTACAACGATTACTGAGATGACCATAGAATTAATAGATGACGAACCTATTGTGTATCGCCCGTACCGTATGTCGTACGCCGAAAGACTGATGGTGAGTAGCATGATCCAGGAAATGTTAGACAGCAATATAATAAAGGAGTCGTCATCACCCTATGCGAGTCCTATCATCATGGTGCAGAAGAAAACAGGTGATAAACGCTTATGTGTCGACTACAGAGCTCTGAACAGAAAAACTAAAAAGGATCATTACCCGATGCCACGAGTGGAAGATCAGCTGGACTTGCTGGCGGGTAACACTTTATTTACTTCTTAGGATTTGGCATCTGGCTACTATCAGATCCCCATATCGGAAGAGTCTCGACCCAAGACGGCTTTCGTAACACCTGATGGTCAGTTTGAGTTTAACCGCATGCCTTTCGGTCTCGTTAATGCACCTTCAGTATTTCAAAGGACGATAAACAAAATATTGAAGGAAGCAAAAATTAAATATGCCATTGTATACATGGATGATATCCTAATCCCGTCAAAAGACTTCGAGGAAGGGTTGCTGAGATTAGAGGAAGTACTACAACTACTGAAAGAAGGTGGGTTGACTTTAAAGTTAAGTAAGTGCCATTTCTTCCTCGACACTGTTAGACTTCCTCGGATTTGAAGTCAGCGCTGGTGGTATTCGACCTGGGAGTCGAAAAAGTGAAGCAGTCTCCAAGTTTCCACGACCCACGAATCAACACGAGGTACGCCAATTTCTTGGACTGTCCGGTTTCTTTAGACGATTTATACAGGGATACGCCATCATCACTGCTCCCCTAACAGACTTATTAAAAAAGGATGCGGGATGGACCTGGAACGAGGAGCAAGAACAAGCATTCGAAAGGATAAAGGAGTTACTTACAAGCAGACCCATACTTGCTCTGTATGACCCTAAGGCGGAAATAGAACTGCATACCGACGCTTGCAAAGAAGGTCTTGCAGGTATTCTTCTTCAGCGAAACTCAAATGGAGTGATGCAGCCAGTCTCGTATTTTAGCCGGAAAACCACAAGTGACGAACGTAAGATGCATTCATATGAATTAGAAACCCTCGCGGTGATCGCATCTTTGAATCGATTCAGGGTATATCTTTTAGGTATACCATTTAAGATTTTGACTGACTGCAATGCACTTAGGTCTACGTTAGTCAAGAGAGATTTGATACCTCTTATATCACGCTGGTGGGTTCAACTACAGGAATACGACTGCACGATAGAGTACCGTCCTGGCGCACGGATGGCCCATGTAGACGCACTTAGCAGGAATACTGTAGGTAATGATGAAGGTGGAGCGCACATTTTGGATGTCTTGCCTGTAAAAGAACAAGTACAGGCACCGATTCATGACCATGATTGGATTGCGACTGTGCAAGCTGCTGATGAAGAGGTAAGGAGGATTAAACAAAGCTTAGCGGACCCGGTCGTTACGGAAGCCATAGACATACACAAAAATTATAAACTCAAAAACGATAAAGTTTATCGTATCGTAGGAGAAGAGATGAAATGGCTAGTACCTCAAGGTGTAAGGTGGCAGGTTCTAAAAATGAATCATGATGACCTTGGTCATTGGGGATTCGAAAAAACCCTTCAACGCATAAGAGATCATTATTGGTTTCCAAAAATGCGCAGATTTGTAAAAAAGTACGTCACATCATGTCTAGAATGTGCGCACCATAAAGCTCCAGGTGGAAAGCATGAAGGCGAGTTACATCCTATTGAAAAGGTAACTATACCCTTCCACACCGTTCATGTGGATCACCTCGGACCCTTCGTCAAGAGCAAGACAGGTAACTGCTACTTATTGGTAATCGTTGACGGATTCACAAAATATGTGAATATAAACCCGGTCCGGAACACGAAGTCTTTTACCTCAGTACAAGTAATGAAGAGGCATGTAAGCTATTTTGGAGTCCCAACTAGATTAATTACAGATAGGGGTACTAGCTTCACAAGTAAGACATTCCAGGACTTCATTGGATCATACGGTATAAAACATATTCAAAATGCCGTTGCTACTCCTAGGTCCAACGGACAAGTTGAACGATTCAATAGGACAATTTTAGATGCGCTGTCTACGTCTAATCACGGTAGTGACGATAGGTCCTGGGATGAACACATTTTAGACATACAAGTTGGAATCAACACTACAAAACACAAGACAACACAAAAAAGTCCCTCCGAATTACTATTCGGTTTCAACATTATCAGCAGGACCGAAGGTAAGTTGAGCGAAGTCATTATGGAAACACTTAATAGGATTCCGGTAGACGAGTTGGATGAGGTGAGACAGGAAACAGGAGAGAAAATAAAAAAACAACAAGTAAGAGACGCAGACAATTATAACAAACATAGGAAAAGACTAACCCAATATAAAGAGGGAGACCTAGTACGAGTGGCAAGGCAAATGCCTCACGATGGTAAATCACAGAAATTGGTTGTAAAATATCAAGGTCCTTATCGTGTAGTAAAAATGCTCAACAATGATAGGTTTTTAATTGAAGACACACCTCTGACTCGTAAGCACGGCCGACGATACGAAGCTATCGTAGCCATTGATAAAATACAACCGTGGATGAATTTTGAAAGAAATTTTGAATCAGACTGTTCCGATAAAAACGATTCCGAGATAGACGAGGAACGCGAAACAGAAAATTAATATCATAGATGTGTTTTCACTCAGTCTAAGCTAATAATTCTGAACTTGTAAGTAAAACTAATATTATACATGATTTGATACTGCGTGTTTTAAGGTAATTATTTATATAAAAAAATACATTTTTTTGTTAACATTATGAAACAAATACTATTGTTGAAATTAATTGTAAGAGGATTTTTATTTCACTTAGCAAAACAAAAAAAGCGACGGGACTCGCTTATAGTAGGATGGCCGAGCTGTTAGGTATTTATAAGTACATAATACAAGTTCCACATAAATTATAATAAAGTCTGCTGTCGTGTAGGCTTAGTTGCTACGCATATCCGATGATGTTGATCGTATTCTATTAAATCTCGATAAAGATGTTTAAAACTAATCTAATTACTTCTGGAAATAGATAATAGTATCTCAGATATAATTAACTGAATTTATTTTAACTTAATAATAATTTTAAATAATTGTTCAATTGACTCGGTTGACTTCACTCGTCTAGTGACGTCGATCGCACCACCATTCCGTTGTGGTGGGGCGATCAGACAATATATATTCAAGCACACCGAGGTAGCATTCATTTTCTCGACAGAGAGTTGAAAGTGTAAGCACGATCACTGTAAATTACTCTGTAAGTGCAAAGTGGAAATAAATACAAGCGGTTTGTGTAAAGTGACGCATTATTGAATTCCTGCTGACCTAAGCCCTTTACAATTATAACAAAAAAACATTTGATATTAATAGAAAAGAATGTGAACTGAAAGTTGGAGACCAGGTTTATGTAGAAAATGGAAATCGATTAAATAGGAAAAAAATGGATGAATTGAGAATTGGACCCTTTGAAATTCTAAAACAGATTTCAAATTCAATATATTTAGTTGATATCGGACACAAAAAAGTGGAATCAAACCTCTATCACATTACAAAATTATCTCCAGTATCAGTTCCTACATGAACAATTACACGTAATTGTTTCCCTAAGGAGGGGAGGGGAGATGTAAAGAAAAACCTTCATAGTCTAAACCTCTTTAGTTTTATAAAAAGGTTTTTTTCTTATATGTCATTCAGTGAAGTTTGACATTCAGTAAAAAGAAAGTTCAGTTTGTTAAATATAATAATTTTATTAAATTAAGGGCTTTAAATGTTGTTTTCTCATTATAAACATAACAGAAAACGCAATTAAGTCTTTTATTGTTTATTTATTCTGGAGTACCCAATATCATTATATGATTAAAGCATCAAACAAATTCAGCGAAAATCCAAGATTACGCACTAAATAATTCATATCGCAATTAGCCAAAATATGTTAAATAATAATCGATATTTACATGTGCATAAACTAATATGATGGTACAAAGAGCCACAAAGGGCTTTCAGGGACACGACCTTGTATATACCTAGTCAGGTCATAAATTCTGTCACATGTTTAATGTAAAATAATTGAAACAAGTTTATTCATTATGTAACCATTCATATACCAAAATGAACTTAACAAAACATAGATTCTTATGACACTAAAGTTTATTCAAAATGACCTCCGTGATTTTGAATACAGGCCTTCAATCTGCGCAGCCAGTCGTCTATCGCAGCACGAACGAGGTCCATTTCAATATCGGCGGCTGCCTTAATCAAGGATGTCTTGAGTGACTCCAAATTGGGATGAGGCTTTGAGCACGCCTTTTCCTCCAAGTGTTGCCATATCTTGTAATTTAACGGATTCAAATCTGGACTGGAGGAGGGCCAGTCTTCGTGCCGGATGAAGTCGATTTCACGCGCCGCCAGCCAGTCTTGTCGTCAGTTGACCAAGCAGCCTGCTGCAGTCCACCAGGCTCTTCGCTCTATGAGCTGGCGCCGAATCTTGTTGGAATACGCAGTGCCTGTTATTGAACATGGTATGAGAAACAGGTTCCACAAGGTTCGTCAGGACTGTATTTTGATACACAACTGCATTCGTTTTTACACCTTTTTCACAAAAATGTACCTCTGTTAAGCCCCAATAAGAAACTCCCAACCATACCATGAGCGAGGATGGAAAATGACCTCGTTGGACACGCGGAATACGGTTGCTCGCTTCTTCACTACTGTGTGCGTACACCTTATCATTTTGTTTGTTGTAGCTCTCTTCTACGGTAAAAATTTTTTCATCCGAAAAAAGAATTTCCCGATATATTTTTCCCGCGTACCGCTTCAACAAAGCGCGGCATCTCTTCAGTTTCAGGTCCATTAGACGAGCATTCAAACGATGTCCTGTTTTTCTTCGATATGCCCGAAGCCCTAAGTTTTCATTTAACACTCTTTTCACCGTGGTTCTGCTTAACCCCATCTGAAGGGCCAACAGTTTCTGCTTACGTTTGGGATTTCTTTGAATTCGCGCCTTCACAGCTTTTATCACTGCTGGAGTCCTAACAGACCGAGGGCGACCACTTCTTGACCTGTCATCTACACTAGAGTCCTCATTGTATCGTTTGATGGTACGATAAACGAATCTTTTGGTTATATTCAAATTTTTCAGTATGTTAAAAATTTGAATTGGCGCGTAACCGCAACGATGCAACGCAATAGCTGCAACACGGTCTTCTTTAAGCGTCCACTCCATATTTAAAAATGAGTAAAATTCTAAAAGTATACATTTTTATTTTCATAAACAATGCGAAATTCGAATTCAATAAACTTTTTTGTTCCAGCATTCTAAAAGAAAAGTTTTTACTGTGTGACAATACTTATGACCTGACTAGTTATATTAAGAATTTAATAATAAATAATTTATACAAATTTAATAATGCATGATGTCGATGCTTCAGATGACATAAAAAAAGTGGCAAATGGACTTTGATGAAAGTTCACTTTTGCCGGTTTTCAAAATAATGACGTTGCAAATGCATTCGACAAAGTCTGGCACAATATCGGATATCGAGTCGAGGGAACCCGCTCCTCACCGCGACCGCTCACGGCTGGAGTCCCACAAGGATCCAACAGCCCTTGCACTGGACGCCTTCAGCTCTAACTCTAGGAGCAGGCAGGAGACCCCGGTAACCCTACTCGTAGAACTCGAAAAACAGTTCGACGTGCAATCTAACCCGTACATCAGTCCGCTGAGTTTCTCGCCGGATCTTCTCAGCGGGTCGCGATTCCGATCCGATAGTAGATTCATTCGCGAAGCAACTACTCTTGAGGTGTTAGGTCTCCTTCGGAAGCGCTAGGACAGCAAATCAGCTAGCAAATCAGAGAGGACAGGTGTCCTAATGAAACTGGAAAGGCCTCTGAGCCAACACATTCATAAAAAAAGGAAGACAATAGACCGGAGAAACTGGGCAAAAAAGCTAAACTTATTCAATATATACGGACCATAATCATATTATATGTACTCGCTTGAAGTAATTGGTAGCGATTTTCGATTTATAGAAATGTTTTTTTCTATATAAATCCCTACGGTAGTAGATTTCATATCTCTTAGTTGCTAATTAGGAATGTACAGAGATAAGCGGATAATTTTACACCTTGCGTAGTCCATTAATTAAAGTTGTCTACTTTTACTATTCGACTCGGCTTGGCTTAGATTCCTTCAAACTTCTGGAATGGCAAGGAAGGAAGTTTCACTTTTGCCGGTTTTCAAAATAATTGTACAAATTGATCGGACTGCCTGTCCCAGGCCGTTTTATCGCGTTGCCTTATCGAAGTAACGTTCCAACGCTGACTTCATGTGTTTATGAATCGATTCGAGGCCCAGGTCCTCGTGTAAGTTAACGTTCCTCACGAACCATGGACCTCCAACGGCTGAAGTCGTCGTGGCCTAAAGGATAAGACGTCCGGTGCATTCGTATGAAGCGATGCACCGGTGTTCGAATCCCGCAGGCGGGTACCAATTTTTCTAATGAAATACGTACTCAACAAATGTTCACGATTGACTTCCACGGTGAAGGAATAACATCGTGTAATAAAAATCAAACCCGCAAAATTATAATTTGCGTAATCACTGGTGGTAGGACCTCTTGGGAGTCCGCACGGGTAGGTACCACCACCCCGCCTATTTGCCGCCGTGAAGCAGTAATGCGTTTCGGTTCGAAGGGTGGGGTAGCCGTTGTAACTATACGGAGACCTTAGAACTTATATCTCGAGGTGGGTGGCGCATTTACTTGTAGATGTCTATGGGCTCCAGTAACCACTTAACATCAGGTGGGCTGTGAGCTCGTCCATCCATCTAAGCAATAAAAAAAATTAAAAAAATAACCTGCACAAATGGGGTTGTAGGGATTTTAAGGTTATCTTATTATATATATTATTATATATATTTTAAGATTATCTATCTATGTATGTGCGAGCTACGTGAAGATATACTAATACTACTACCACCAATATTATTAGAAATAAGGTATCAAGTGGCTGACCGAGTATATAGCCTTTTTTATTTATTGCCAAGGTAGGTGAATGAGCTCTGCCCACCTGATGCCCACCTGATGATAAGCGGTCACTGGAGCCCACTGACCAAAGCAGTCCCTAATATTGTCCACAAATGAGCCAAGAACGTTACATATGACAAACAAAATTAGATGTACTGTTTTTTTTTTTAATAACTTCATTAAGTAGTCGATAAGAACGATTTATCTAAATACAATCGGATTAATAATCAAAGGTTTCCTATTATCGGATTGATAAATGATTTGTAAAATTATAAATAACTGGTAATTCGAATGTTAATGAATAGTCTGATTCGGGCGACGGGAGAAATGAACGTAAAATACGGAATACTTTTTGTGGCGCTCTTTGCGGCTGCCTGGGGTAAGATTTCTGATTTTTTGCCAACATGACGAAGAAGTTAGTTCGTTAAGCCTTTTATTGCAGCGGATATCTTTTGGTTTGACTGAAGATGACGATGACTGTGGAAGTCCATAGACCACATTAGACTTATTCCAACTGCTCAGTGCTCAACCTTAAAGTCTAGTAGGCATTAAGAATGCAATTGTAGTAGGAAATGCTGTTATTACTGATGAGTTATGGAAATGTAATTCACTAGTAACTATAGTCTAGCCTGATGAATAGCTGAACAGACTTTTATCAATTTTGTGCATTTTATATACTTGTAACGGGCAACTCTCGTCACTGGATATTGGTAATTTTAAGGTAATGATTTACCACAGTTGCCGTAAAAACTGGTAAACTTTTTTTATGAAAGAAATCATGAAATGGTTTCATCATTTTCCTGCCCTTCTGCCCAGGGTCCGAAAATATAATTAAAATCTCATTCAGATTATATTTCGTATTATAGTTGTTTAAGTTGTAAAATGAATATAAAAATAAAAATAATAAAGGCGTGTATACACTGCAGATGAAGTTTTAAATGTGTAGTCGATTCTCGGAATCCGAAAAATTACCAAGAAAAATTATAGATAATGTTTAATGATGAACACGTTTTTCTTAAATTCCAGCCCTCCCCAAGCCTGAAGATGACATGTCCATCTTCTATGAGCATGTGGACCGGAACGCTCGTATTGTGGGGGGTAGCCAGGCAGCTCAGGGCAGCCACCCCCACATGGTAGCGATGACTAATGGTATCTTCATCAGGAGCTTTGTCTGCGGAGGCTCAGTGCTCACCGCACGCACGGTGCTCACCGCTGCTCATTGCATTGCCGCTGTATTCATATTTGGAAGTCTCTCTGGGTAATCTTATAAATTTCCATTCGCCTTAACTAGTAGGTTAGCAAGCAATCTATTCCTCGTGGATATTGGAAATGGATATTGTATGGGCGTAAATGTTCGCGGCTCACCAGATTATAAGTAGCAATAGAAGGCCACATAAATTAATAAACAAATACCATCATCCACCTTTAGACAGGAGGTCTAAGTTTCATGTTCACCGGACCACACAATCCCAACGCACCCAACCTCGCATGTGGCACTTGTGAACCGTAAGGTTTTGGGTACCCTAGTCCTGTCTATTTATGACACGATGTAATCTTATTTTCTGACTTAAAAAGGGTAGTATATCCGTTATTCTAAAGCAGTTAGAAGTGAGGCTTCATCACTTAACGTGGCTGCTCGTATTCATTTGTAGTGTCCATTATTGGCTCAGAGGAACCTTAGTCTCGCCTGCCTACTATAGCAAAATTATTTAAAATTTATTTTCAAAAAATGTTTTATTGGGTGATTAGTGTTATATTTTATTCGTTTTTTTCTACTTTTGCGCAGAAATCTTCGTCTGACAGTCGGTACAAACCAATGGAACTCTGGTGGTACCCTCCACGCTGTCTCCAGAAACATCACCCACCCTAACTACGTGTCCAATACTATCAAGAACGACTTGGGTATTCTCATAACTTCCTCGAACATCGTCTTCAACGACCGCGTCAGGCCTATCTCTTTGAGTTTTGACTACGTACCTGGAGGCGTCCCTGTCAGGGTTGCTGGATGGGGAAGAGTTAGGGTGAGTTTAATAGTTTTTGAAGTGATCGGTATAGAAGCTGAAAAGTATCCCTAAATATAAAAACAAATCGGCTGTCCAATTTCAAAACCTAGTATCTGACAAATTTAAAAAAAAGTGTGTTTTTGCATTTTTCGACCTTGTAGACCATTCTCCACATATTAGGATAGCAAAAACCCCCAAAAATTTGTAAAAAACGAAGTTACACAAAGTCGGAAACCTAGTATCTACAGTAAAGGTTTTCAAAATGCAAAAATTACAAGATTAGAACATAGTATATAACATCAACCATTTTAAAAACCTAATAAGTGCTTGTAGTTACTTGGATTTAAAATGGTTCATGCAGATACTAAGGCAATGAAATGGTTGAAATAAACGTCAAAACTCCCGCGAAACTTTAGTAAGTGAGAAAATCGTTGCACGTTGTTCGTGTTTTTGTCTATAAAATGAGTAAAAATCAGTTTTATAGGTCGAAATTGATCTTGAATGCTTTAAAAGAACAACATGGTGAAATGTAAGTACGCTTCAGTGTGTTTTATTATTGTCAAGGTTTTTTGTTTTCCAAAATTGCAACCTACTACGACACATAAAGTAAATGAAGGTGCAAATATTCCAGAGGATGTTAAAACTGCATACGGGGATCACAAAGCTAGAGCAAGTAAAGCAATACAAAAGTATCAAGAAGATGCCTCCCTAGAAAATACTTCCTCTGTGAGATACTATTCGATGGATTTACAAAAAGTTATGTTGTTACCCGACATGCCTAAAGTCAAAGAATCGTTTTTCTTGAGTAGAATGATAACTTTCAACTTGACATTTGCACCAATCAGAAAGAAAACGAATGTTAATAATATTTGTATTCTATGGCATGAAGCCTGTTCTGGACGAGATGCTCATGACATTGTTAATGCAATTGCAGCAATGATCGAAAAAGAAAGAGATTTTAATCATTTGATATTGTGGTGTGATAATTGCAGAGCTCAAAATAAAAATTGGATCCTCTTTACATCACTTGTTACTATAATAATCTCTGGGTTTTTCAATTTAAAAAGTTGGACTTTGTAATACCTACCTAACTAAAGATCACACAAGCATGTCGCTGATGGAGTTCATGGCAATATGGAGAGGCAGATTAAAAACAAAAGATGCTGTGTACGATTTTGAAGACTATAAGAATGTAATTTTGGGTTGCAAATCGCATATTGAAGTTATCGAATTCGAAAAATCGTATGAGTGGGTAAAAAAGAAACGCATACCGCGACGCAATGATGACCTTGTTCCCATTAATAATTTTTTGCTTAGTTCTTTGGTTGAAATAATATTTGTAAATGGGTGCCGTAATATGTTTTGAATGATTTTTAATCTCCGTATTCCGAGTTGAATTCTCTTATTAAAAACACAATCTCTTGATCATGCCAACCTTAAAAAATATTCCAAGAGGCATTAACGAAAGTAAAAAGGAAGGCATAGTAACAACTTTATTTAGCTTAAAGAAGTTTTGGAGAAGAAGTCTTGGCAAAGTGTACCGATTAATAATAATCCAGTTAATTTAGTTTCTAGTGGACAAATATTAATAACCGAATAATTTATTTTTATTTGACTGTTTTCAAATATTTTGAGTGATTATTTTTTGATTTTTTACTGTGAACAAATAGTGTTTGGTTTCCGATTATGTGTTTTTTTTTTCTTTTTCATTAAAACTGCTTATTTCTGCCCATATTTATGTTGTTTTATTCTGTTTTTTCTTACTATGTTTAAAAAATTGCATTTAGTTCCTACTCAGTAAATTCAGACCTAAATGAAAACAAAGCAAGTGATCTTACTAAGTCTATTAATTTGCGTTTATCCCCACTCATTATATTTTAGAATTAGATGAAAACAAAGCAAGTGATCTTACTAGGTTTTGAAATTGTCACACTCAAAAAGTTTGATCTAAGAAAACAATCTTTTTATTAGTAACTGCTCCTCTACGCACATCTTTTGTGATAGACGCATGAAATCTACTTTTTTATAAAGCCTGTTATGCACCTCAAATTTTGCAATCACTCTCAAGAAGGTACGACTAATATTATTGAAACGGCACGCTGTCAAAGATATGAAATTGTTTTTCGGCTCTCCTGTAAAATTTAGTTTTATGCAGATACTGGGTTTTGATATTTCACAGCCGAAATATGAGTATACGATTCAATGACCCCAAGCTAGGATTTGCTCCTGTGCTAAATGTTTAGAAAATATCATCAATCGTATATTTTTAATGGAAATATTTGGATGACAAAGATTTTAACTAGCTCAGGGCATTAACAATTATTTCCAGAAATCAACAGGCTAACATTAAAGAAACAAAGATCTGCACCTTACTACTTATAAAGCTATCTCCAACAGGACAAAATAAATGTATTTCAAAAAAGTCAAGACTTTTATCATCATCATCATCATCATAGTAGGTTGCTCTTGGCAGAGCAGTCGTGGTCATGTGGAATCCTTGTTTACTAAACCCTTGACAGGTTTTCTCCATAGTTCGCGAACGTAGGCTTGGCGCATGCACTCGTTAAGTGGGGTTTTGTTAAGATCTTTCACTTGATCAGTCCAGCGCATGGGGCTCCGTCCAAGAGATATTTAGATCTTTTTAGATCTCTCGATAAACTCTGTTGGCCGTCGCGATACGTGTCCAAAATATCAAAAAATCCTGGATTGCACTGTTGACGACAACCTTTAAGACATAATAAGTTCTTTTAGGATCGAGGCGCGTTGGTGCGATGCTCAGTCCAAGATATATGGAGCATCCTTTTCCAGCACCACATTTCTAGTGATCTGGTCATCTGTCGTCTGTCGTCAGCATAACCAAGGTTGCATATGTTTTTGCCACTAATTGGCACACTATCAGTCTAGTCATTTAGAGCTATTCTCATAATGGCCTTGGTGTAACCTCGGTGCCACCTTGGTGGTGGTGCTCTTGTTAAACAAGAGAGGTGAGAAGATACATCCCTGCCGGACTCCAGCGCTGGGATACAGGGGTTGTGAGGCAACGTTATCCAGCTTGACTGAAGCTGTATTGTTAAAAAATAAAGCGTTCGTAGGACATTTATAAGATGTTTTAGCACTCCCATTTTTCGAGGGCTTTCCATAACTGTGGCCATTAAACATAGTCAAATGATTTTTGAAAGACAACAAAGCAGATGTATGTTGAACTCTCCCGCCTTTTGTATAATTTGTCGCACAATCAAGATCTGTTCTCTTGTTCCTTTCCCAATTAGAAAGCCAACTTGTTCTGGCGCGATATGTTTTTTATTTTATTGCCTAGATGTGTGGACGAGCTCACAGCCCACCTGGTGTTGAGTGGTTACTGGAGCCCATAGACATCTACAACGTAAATGCTCCACCCACCTTGAGATATAAGTTCGAAGGTCTCAAGTATAGTTACAACGGCTGCCCCACCCTTCAAACCGAAACGCATTACTGCTTCACGGCAGAAATAGGCAGGGCGGTGGCACCTACCCGTGCGGACTCACAAGAGGTCCTACCACCAGTAAGTGTGTTGATAAAAAGCTTTTTAAAAGTTAATTAAGGATATGTAGTAGAATGTTGCTGCAGTGCGATATCAGGCCAATAAGACGATAGTGGCTATATTTCCTTGTCGAACCTTTCTTATGCAAAAGGATAAAAAGGGAGTGCGCCCATTCAGTACGTCAAGTGCCAGATTTCCATATCTTGTTACAAACAGCATGGAAGATTTCGACACCACTTTCGCCACATTTTTTAACGATTTCGATCGGGATTTTATCACCTCCTACTACTTTTCCAGTTTTAAGGTGTTTGATAGCATAACGAGCTTCTTCTTTCAGTATGTCTAGGTCGTTCGTTTTTGGACATCTGGTGTCGTTGGGGGAAATTTTCGCAGTCGGGGTCAAAGAAAAGAGCTTGGCGATATTTATTTCATCGGTCTAAAATCTCTTCTAACTCTGTCACTACACGATCCATCTGATCCATCCGATTTCTCAACAGCCCAGTTCTGCCACTTCAATTCAGGCTTTTATGGCAACTGGATCTTCTTTCCAGGCTAACGGTGCTCTCTCCACGAATCTTCTGGAGATCAATGTGAGAACCATTGATGCTCAGACTTGCGTGAGGACTGCGGCCCAGGCGGCCATTGATCTTAACATGAGGGCTCCTCCTGTCGAACCTCACATCGAGCTCTGCACATTCCACGCAGAAGGAACTGGTACTTGCAATGTAAGTATATAAACAACACTTCCTTGGTCGACCCTGCAAATTTTTTTTACAATATTCATAAAGATATATGAATGTACCCATGTAGCTACAATAATTTAAACAAGTGTCATTATATATATCATCTAGTAAAATATAGACATAATCATTTTCATAGCAAAATGGGTTTGTCTGTCTATATTTCTATGGTTTGATTCAAACAGCAAATTTACTTACTTTGAATATAAATGAACCTGCTTTTATTTCATTACATTTATATTTAACATATTTAACCTATTATAATATATTATATTTAACCTATTAGATCTTTCTTCTGTTATTTATTTATTTACATTCGAGTTTGCACTTTGACAATTTAAAATCGTGAATCTAATCTATAATCTATAATATATTACTCCAGGGTGACAGTGGCAGCGCATTGGCTCGGACCGACAGCGGTCTCCAAGTCGGCATCGTGTCGTGGGGCTTCCCTTGCGCGCTGGGAGCTCCTGACATGTTCGTCAGAGTCAGCGCCTTCCGGTCCTGGCTGCAACAAAACATAGCTAATTAAACTATACTTAAATCAAGATTACCCTGAGCTTTTGTAAATAAACAAAAACCAACAAAGTTTAACGCCTTCTATTCTGTTTTATTTGGAGCGAAGTTCCTTATGGGACGATGCGGAGGGGTACCCTAGCCGGGAAAAAACGTCCGTAACGTAAGATTTTTATTAGTAATGCACACAGTGTACGACTTAACTTTGTAATAACGTACAAAAATATTTTTTTTTTTATTATATATTTTTTATAAATCATTGTGTCAAATCAATCATAAAATAAAGTTGATAACTATGTAAAGTAGTTTTTTTTATATCAATAAAAAAATCATAATAAAAGATGTATACCCGATAATTATTTTCTTTATACCTCGAATAGAACTTAATTTTTTTTTTTAATAATAAAAATACTATCGTAATATTAAAATGTTAATTTTAAGAACTTTGTTGCTATCCGGTGTCCCACGACACCACACATCTTTTTTTAATCTATTTCTTTTTTTAATTTGGCTTGATGCAACGTCCCGTGGCTTGTTGAAGAAGAGTCCATCACCATTGCCTCGAACGAGCTTTCAGATTTAATCCTACTTAAAAAATATCTGACACAAAAGCCCAATGCTTTTCGGCGATCTTTATGTGTGGTCAGTATGTATGTGTGTATGTGCATGTGTTTCAATCAGCCGACATGTCATGCACCTTTTAGGTTTTGAGAACCGGATCGATTAGGTTGGTAGGACTGTCGCATTTGCTGCGTTTTTGCGTGTGTCTGTGCTGCGTGATTGAGGCTAATTTTTTTAGAAATTTGACATACCGCTTTGGTTAAACTGTGTAACTAGTTTTTTTTATTATTTATTATTGTTATTCGTCTTCGGTCGCTGCAAGAAGTAGTCGTGGCCTAAGGGATAAGACGCCCGGTGCATCTGTATCTAGCGATGCAACGGTGTTCGAATCCCGCAGGCCGGTACTAATATTTCTAATGAAATACGTACTAAGCAAATGTTTACGATTGACTTCCACGGTGAAGGAATAACATCGTGTAATAAAAATCAAACACGCAAAATTATAATTTGCGTAATTACTGGTGGTAGGACCTCTTGTGAGTCCGCACGGGTAGGTACCACCGCCGCGCCTATTTCTGCCGTGAAGCAGTAATGCGTTTCGGTTTGAAGGGTGGGGCAGCCGTTGTAACTATACTGAGACCTTAGAACTTATATCTCAAGGTGCAAGGTGGGTGACGCATTTACGTTGTAGATGTCTAAGGGCTCCAGTAACCACTTAATATCAGGTGGGCTGTGAGCTCATCCACCCATCTAAGCAATAAAAAAAAAGGTCCTACCATCAGTAATTACGCAAATTATAATTTTGCGGGTTTGATTTTTATTACACGATGTTATTCCTTCACCGTGGAAGTCAACCGTAAACATTTGTTGAGTATGTATTTCATTAGAAAAATTGGTACCCGCCTGAGATTCGAACACCGGTGCATCGCTCAACACGAATGCACCGGATGTCTTACCCGCTAGGCCACAACGACTTCAAAATACTTTAATAAACTTTAATAAACAAGTCAAGTAAGAGTTAAGAATATTAAAAGACACGAATATAAATTTGATTACTTTATTTACAACCCAATATATTTCCTGCTCGTGTTTTCTCCATCGATTATAACTTATTGCTTTACTGTACTTTTTGTCAAACATTGAAACCTTCAAACAGCGATCTTGAGTTGATTTCTTCGGTCAAACTTTCATTTAAAACATCTTCCAAGAAGTCGCGCACGCCAGCTATTCTCGTAAAGATATCTGGAGCTCCAATGGCGCAAGGCAGTCCCCAAGAGACAATACCCACTTGCTTTCCGTCCTTGACAGTCAAAAGAGCACTTCCAGAATCACCCTGGGAAAAAGTATATAATAAAGAAAAAAATGCTACACTAATTCCCCCTATAACACGGTAGATTGGTTCCGCGTTATAGGAAACGCTTCGTATTCTCGCATAACCCGCTTGTAGGACCCCATATAACGCGTTATGTTCAAATATAATACTATTTATCGAATGTTTTTACAATGCAAAAACTAGGAACACTAATTTAACAAAATAATTTAATTTTATAACAACACAATAGACACTCTGCAAAGATCCACGAAATTAATTATGAACTGTACAAATCATTATAAATTTCACAGTAACGTGTGAAATCCCGGCATTATATGGGGGAATACCCGAGTTATACGAGGGACTGAAATCGCGTAATATGAAAATGCGTTATAAGAGTACCGTGTTATAAGGAGGATTGCTCTTTAATTTCGCTTAAGTCCCTGATAATTTACAATAGAAGTGCTTCTTCTTCTTCTTCCAGTGCCTCTTCAATCCTGAAGATTGGCCGTTAGGTTCCTGTATTCATTTCTATCAGCAACCAGCCGAAATTGCTGTTCGACGGAGCCAATACCGGTCCATAGAAATGCTAATAAATGCCACTAGCCAATTTGCATGAATCAAATCCTACTCACATTGCACATGCCATGACCAACGGAGTGGAACGTGCATATTTCAAGGTGAGGATCGACATCAGGAACCGGTCCCCACCACAACTCTGCTGCTGCTTCTCTCATATCCTTGCTGCACCGGTCAGTTGCTATCGTCTCTACGTACAGGAGTTGCAAATCATCCGGAGTAGGTGATATTTGCTACAAAATATAGTGAAAAACATTGAGAAATTTTAAGGACAGAGGGTGACTTTTTTTTCCTACCTAAGCTGATAGCCTTAAGAGGCTATTTCAGCGTAACCTTAACTAGTAGGTTTGTCATCCACAGTGCGTTTCCAGAGATCTTTTTTGCCATGTACCATTCGGCTATGAAATGAACTCCCCTCCACGGTGTTTCCCGAGCGCTATGACATGTCCTTCTTCAAACGAGGCTTGTGGAGTGTATTAAGCGGTAGGCAGCGGCTTGGCTCTGCCCTTGGCATTGCTGAAGTCCATGGGCGACGGTAACCACTCACCATCAGGTGGGCCGTATGCTCGACTGCCTACAAAGGCAATAACCCTAGCAAGAGCAGTGCTTCGCAGAATCTACCACCGGGTCGGAAACGCGACCTACTGACAAGATCCGGTGAGAAACTCAGTGGGCTGTGTCCGTGCGTTAATTCGCTCGTCGAGCCCTTCGTCGCAAGCGACGGGTTCGACGAGGACGGTGACCGGTGCTTGTGGTACCTAAACGCACTGTTAATGGATCGGGAGGATCCGTAATGACGTGTTTTGGGCGACGTCGACTGTTTACCATTCGATCTACAGGATCGGGTATGTAATTTCCAGCGGCCACGACAGGAAGGTTCTCATGTCGTGCCGCCTTTTCAAAGAGGCGCAATGATGCCGACTGTAGATACTAGAGGGTGACAAGAAATGATATATTGTATCGTGAAAAAGTCACTTACTACAACACCACCTACAACCCTGGGTCCGGTGTTCCCCCAGCCTGTCACAGAGGCTTTCTCTCCTTCTCCCACCCATTCGTATCCAAGAGCAACACTTCTGACTTCTAAGCTGAACTCAATGTCGTTTTTAGTGATGAGAATCCCAGCATCATTCTTTATATTTTCCACATCCCAATGGGGATGGTTCTTGAAGGTTTTAAACTTGACCGTCATACCGCCCGAGTTCCATTGGTTCGAGCCGATTCGCCCATTGAGGGTTCTGTTGAAATTTTTATGAAAAACTCTCATTGAATTATTAAAAATTTGAATAATTGTCTTTCGCCAAGGTATCATTTTTTTTATTGCTTAAATGGGTGGAAAAGGTCACAGCCCATCTGATGTTATGTTGTTACTGGAGCCCATAGTCATCTACAACGTAAATGCTGCCACCCGCCTTGAGATTCTAAGGTCTCAGTATATTTACAATGGCTGCCCCACCCTTCAAACCGAAACGCATTACTGCTTCACGGCAGACATAGGCAGGGTGGTAGTACCTACCCGTTTAGACTCAGAAAAGGTCCTACCACCGGTAAACTATGTGTCATATTTATATAATTATTATTTACTAGTCATTACGCGTGACTTCGCCCGCGTTGTCAAGGAGATAATTATGTCAGTGTAGCTTCTTGTGGAACGAGAGGTTATTTCTCGATAAAAGTTAGCCTATGTTATTCGTCTGACCTAATATTCTCTCTTTTAAAAATAACATGTCGATCGGTTGTTTCTTTTCGACGTGAAAAAAGGACATACAAACAGACTTTCACATTTATAACATTAATATGGATATAGATATTCAAAGAAGGCTAAAAGTCCACGATAGCAAATAATTCGCAGCTATACATATATACGTCAGTTAATTATAATATTATAGTTAACTAGCTGACCCGGCAGACTTCGTAGTGCCTCAATCGATAAATAAAAGACCTAAACTTTTGTATAAAATAAACTTAAAACAAACAAACGGAATCCGTCCGATGGGAATGATATCAAAGGAAAAACAAAATTATCTAAGCTTTTAAACCTTCTTTGGACTTCCGCAAAAAATTCGAGACCAAAATTAGCCAAATCGATTCAGCCGCTCTCGAGTTTTAGCGAGACTAACGAACAGCAATTCATTTATATATATATATATATATATATATATAGATTAAATAACTCACTCGGATAGTTTTCCATCGATAATACTAGGATCAATACAATGCGCTGCAGTCAGAATGTGTCTCTTAGTGATTATAGAACCTCCACACATTAAGAATCTGAAGTAATACCCCTCAATGAGGGCGATCATGTGAGGAGAATAGGCCTCAGGAGCATCTTCTCCACCAATTATCCTTTCAGAATTGACCTCCAACACAGGAACCCCTGCACAAAACGGAAACATTGACCAAAGCAATATTTTACTATTGTTGTATGTTTGGTAGGTTGTTTTACTTACGGAATAGATAAATAAGGTTACCCTTACTTATCTATTCCTTATATACTTATACTTAAGGTAAACCTTATTTATCTATTCCGTGGTTTTACTATTGAGGTGGGCGGTGGCATTTACGTTGTAGATGTCTATGGACTCCGGTAACCACTAAATACCAGGTGGGCCTTGAGCTTGTCCACCCACTTAAGCAATGAAAAAAGGGCTTATGTTATATGAGTCGACTATTATCAAAGCCGGCAATCTGACTTTTGGACAATGATTGGTAAATCAGAAAAACGAATTATTGACTTTGTATTCCATTGGCAGTCACAAAACTCTTCGGAACGACATCTTAGATAAATAACAGGTTAACTATTAACCTTTATTTAATGCAGGTTTTGAACCGTATTCTTTGAAGGAGACGATTATATTCAAATCAATCTCTATTGACATATCAATAATTTTTTTTTGTCCAAATGCACAGATTTCCACCTTTGATAATAGACGACTCATATGTGTGTACGTACGTATTCATGAGCCTCCGATTTGAAGTTTTGGATCATCGTTATTACTTTAGAACCAAGAGATTGGAATTTCTAAATCAACGATATTCTATTTTCTATCTGTCCCTGTGATTAGCCGTGGGGTATTGCAGCTATTTTTGTTAAATAAATAAATAATAGTTTAGTTTTGGATAATATCTTGAAAAGCTTTTTTACAATAAAATCATTTTTTCTTACACTATTTTTAATTCAAATGGATCAAAATTTATTTTCTATTTTTTAGTTGGATTTTCTCTAAAAGCGTATTTTGTTAGTTTTTTTAAACTATTATTTATTTTTCATTTTTTAGTTGCTTTTCAATTTTTTCAATTTGTTTTTTCAACAATTTGTTTTTAATTTTTGAATTGTCATCGGTCCTTAATAAGTATACCAAATTTCGAGTCAATCCGACGTTTTAAAGGGGGTCAAAATCATGTTCAAAGATTCCGTTACAAACATACATACATACGTCTGAAGCTAATAAAAGCGTATTAAAAACAAGCAAATTAATTGAACGCTAAACTAAAATCTTCTTGATTCTTACCATATGCACTCCCTCCGATTATCACCAGAACTATCAAACTGATTGCAAACATGTTGCACTCTGCACAGCGTACTATGATACAAACAGTTGGACAACACGGTATTTATATGGAATATAGAAAAGATAATAATTTACGTATTTTTTATTTAAAATCAATAACAATTGATCGCACGGTTCAATGCTCTAGACGCGAAATGCAGTGCTTTGGTTGACATTGCAGTGTTTGATGTGTGTCAATATCCAATCCAAAATATGGAAACAGTTAACGCACGGTAATTCTAGTAGGTGATTCTAATTGTCACCAATCCGGGTAGAACTGCTCAGCACCAGACTTGAACGGTAATCGACTCGACGCGTTCATTGACGACCTCGCCTTCGAAATCGTCGGCCTTCCAACTCTCATTCACTTTCCCTATAATCCGTCCGAGCACCATCGATCTGGCACTGCTTAAGAACGTAACTCTACGCTTGTCTTCTATCGAAATAATGTTAGAACTCAACTCCGACCACTGATCTGTCGTCATGCGGCTCGGTCGTCCATACACCCTAGACCCGGTCACGAGAACCATGTTGGATTGGCAGAAACGAAGTACCAGCTTGGCTGAATCCTCTCCACCAATCCTAGCAAGAGCTGTGTTTCGCAGAATCTACCATCAAATCGAAATCGCCACCCATTAAGAAAATCCGGCGAGAAACTCAGTGGGCTGTGTAGTCTATCTGGCTATAAGTTAGTTCGCTCGTCGAATTCCTCCTCGTAATCGACGAAGACACCGATAATCGACCGTATCAGTGGCTTCAAATTGGATGGGGATTATGCGTGGAATGTATTACGAACACGTGCTGATTGGTGCTATTATACAATTCAGAACGCCCTAGACACGTCCTTACGGATTCATCAGATACAATAGCTCTTGCATAAGACGCCTTCAGCTCTAACGCTAGGAGTAGGCTTAGGGGCCCCGGTAACCGTACTCGTCGAACTCGGCAAAGAGTTCGTCGTGCAGCCTGACCCATGCATCAGCTCGCTGAGTTTCCCGCCGGATCTTTTCCGCGGGTCGCGATTCCGATCCGGAATGCATCTACTAAGATGCATTCGCGAAGCAGCTGTCCTCGAGGTTTAATTTTTATTTTTATTGCCTAGATCGGTGAACGAGCTCACAGCCCACCTGGTGTTAAGTGGTTACCGGAGCTCATAGACATCCACAAAGTAAATGCGCCACCCACCTTGAGATATAAGTTCTAAAGTCTCAAGTAAGTTACAACGGCTGCCCCACCCTTCAAACCGAAACGCATTACTGCTTCACCCACCGGTAGTGGTATCCACCCGCGCGGACTCACAACAGGTCCTACCACCAGTTTCAGGTCTCTTTCGGAAGCGCTCGGGCAGCTGGTAGCAAATCCCACCCCTCTTGGCTGAGCCTTTGCTCGCCCACCTGTCCTGGTGAAACTGGGAAGGCCTCCGGGCTACCAGTATGGATGGTACCTTCAAAAAAAAAAGCAATTGAGAGCACAAGCTACGTTCGTACTTTTCCAGAACACATTATATCTGGGCCTAATATTCTGAGTTTACTGTCATTTTTGCATCACTGAAGATATCTGTCGAACAAGATAACGATCAGACGCAGAGTAAATAATACATATATCATTAGAAAGGGCACTTGAATTTGTTTATTGGAATCCGTCTGACTTCTGAAAAAACAAAGGCAGTCAGTGACCCGAAGTCTTTCACGAAATGTTATCAATTCCTCGAGTATACTCGTAATAGCATCAAGGTCAAGTTTGATTTTGCTTCAAATTACAATTGTATATCTAAAAATCTTTATCTTTAATATATCGCATTACAACTTACAATGATTTGTGTACGACTAGATGTGTCCCGCGGTTTTACACGTATTAAATGATTAACTGAAATACAATTTTTGAAAGTGCTCAGAGAAATCTATTGTTAGTTTTAAGGTGGCTCCCCAAAAGTTTTTTTTATTGCTTAAATGGGTGGATAAGCTCACGGCCCACCTAATGACATCTACAACGTAAAAGTCGTCACTCACCTTAAGACATGAGTTCTAAGGTCTCCATTTTTACATAGTAAAATGGCTGCCCCAACCTTCAAGCCGAAACGCATTACTGCTTTGCCGCAGAAATAGATACCTATGATGGTATCTTCAAGTGCGGGCTTACAAGACGTCCTACCACTAGTAACCATTTCCCGCAAACGATCTTTACAAAGCTTGCAAAATCCTCTCGGTTTGTATGTGTTATTCTCAACTTTATCATGACCATTTTATAATACATATATATAATTTTTATATTGATTCTTCTACAGTGACTTTTGAAAGATTTGATAAAAGATATGGCGATTATATCTTAATAGGTGAAGGAACTAGGGGTCGATTTCAATATTATTATGAATTATGTAGGAATGGATGATGGAGGTTTTCCTAGTGGGTATTGACAGTGGCAATATCACTGTCAATACCATTGTCATTTTGTCCTTGGAAGTCAATGATCACGTCTTATACAGCTAGTTGTCAAACTATACTATCCTAATGTTTCTATAAAATCTCTTGTTATGTCTAATATTTTAGCGCTGTAGGTGTGCAAACGAACATATAATCCTCTTGCTGTTGTTGTTTTTTTATTGCTAAGTTGGATGGACGACAGCACGACCCACCTGATTTTAAGTGGTCACCGGAGCTCATAGACATCAACCACGTTAATGCTGCCACCCACCTTGAGACATGGGTTTTATAGGACAACGGCCGCCCCACTATTCATACTGAAACGCATTATTCACGGAAGAAACAGGCACGGCGGTGGTAGCTTCACGTAATGCATGGAAACAGTTCCACAGAACTGTTGTGGAAGAGCAACCGGTTGGCGATATATGGCGCACCGACCTGGCAGGCTAGTTCTGGTCCAGCGGGGTTGCGGGACACCAGCGGTACCGCCTGGGACGGCCTCACGGACCGCCATACCGAAACGGCCAATGGCTGACGTATTATTGACCGCGGGATCCCTTGCCTGGCTTCTGTCCTTCGGATGACGGGTGAGAGAGCACAAGAGGAGAGTATTTTAATGGTTAGGGTCCTAAAATATCCTTGAACCTGCAGTTCGCTCGCAACACCTGCAGACGATCAAGTCCCACATACCCTGCACGTAACAAAGACGTGAACATCTCGTTACAATTTCGGCCCATTGCCCGAAAAAAAAGAGTGGTCGCACCCACCCGCACGGGCTAATGAAAAGTCCTATGCCAGTAAATACACAAATTATAATTTTGCGGAATTTGGAAATTAATTGTGGACATTTGTTAGTACGTTTTTGAAGTCGTCGTGGCCTAAAGGATAAGACGTCCGGTGCATTCGTTCGAATCCTGCATGTGAGTACCAATGTTTTTAATGAAATACGTACTTAATAAATAAATGTTCACGATTGACTTCCACGGTGAAGGAATAACATCGTATAATAAAAATCAAACCCGCCAAAATTATAATTTGCCTAATTACTGGTGGCCTAATTAATGCACCACCTACCTTGAGATATAAGTTCTAAGGTCTCAGTATAGTTACAACGGCTGCCCCACCCTTCAAGCCGAAACGCATTGCTGCTTCACGGTAGAAATAGGCAGGGTGGTGGTACCTACCCGTGCGGACTCGCAAGAGGTCCTACCACTAGTATATATGAAAATCGTTGGAGCCGTTTCCGAGATTCAGATTATATATATATGTATATATATTAATATACAAGAATTGCTCGTTTAAAGGTATAAGAAAAATTACATATTCGAATATTTATTTCCAATGATAATCATCATCATCATTTCAGCCTATCGCCGTCCACTGCTGAACATAGGCCTCTCCAATAGATTTCCAGTGTGACCGGTCCATTGCCACCTGCATCCAACGAGACCCAGCACTTTTTACTAGGTCGTCGGTCCATCTAGTAGGTGGCCGTCCCACACTGCGCTTGCCAGTACGTGGTCGCCACTCCAGGATCTTTCTGCCCCATCGACCGTCCTCTCTTCGTGCTATGTGGCCGGCCCATTGCCACTTCAGTTCACTAATTCTACGGGCTATGTCAGCAACCTTCGTTCTTCTACGGATCTCCTCATTTCGGATTCGATCACGTAGAGAAATGCCGAGCATAGCCCTCTCCATAGCTCGCTGCGCGACTTTGAGCCTTCTAAAAAGATCCCTAGTGAAGCACCACGTCTCCGAGCCGTAAGTCATCACTGGTAACACACATCGGTTGTACGCCTTTGTCTTAAGGCACTGAGGTATTTTGGACGAGAAGACGTTGTGCAGTTTACCGAACGCTGCCCAGCCGAGTTGGATCCGTCTACTGACCTCTCTCTCAAAGTTGGACCTACCTAATCGGACTGCCTGTCCTAGGTATATATATTCGTCAACAACTTCAAGAGTAGAGCTCCCAACAGTAACTATGGTGGGTGCAACATGGACATTGTACATGATTTTTGTTTTGTCCATGTTCATTTTAAGACCCACTTGTTGAGAAACCCTACTGAGGTCACCGAGCATACGCCCTAAATCTTCCGGCGACTCTGCCATGACCACGATGTCATCGGCAAACCGAAGATGAGTGATGTATTCGCCGTTAATATTGATGCCAAGTCCTTGCCATTCCAGAAGCTTGAAGGAATCCTCCAGAGCAGTGATAAACAGTTTCGGAGATATCACATCTCCCTGTCTCACTCCTCTCTTTACAGGGATTTCCTTCGTGCAATGCTCCTGTACTCGGACTGACATGGTGGCGTTATTATACAAAGACTTCAATACTTCGATGTACCGGTGGTCAATACGGCACCGCTGGAGAGATCTAAGGACCGCCCATGTTTCGACGGAATCAAAGGCTTTCTCATAGTCCACAAACGCTAAGCATAATGGCCGATTGTACTCTTCGGTCTTCTGTACAATCTGCCGCAGCGTATGTATGTGGTCTATGGTACTGTAGCCTTTTCGGAAACCGGCTTGTTCGGTAGGCTGGAAGTCATCAAACCTGCGTTCGAGACGCTTCGTGATGACTCTCGAGAACAGCTTGTATACATGGCTCAGCAGTGCTATGGGCCTATAGTTCTTCAATAAGGCTTTGTCACCTTTTTTGAAGAACAGGATCACAACACCCCTGTTCCATGCCTGTGGCGGTTTTCCATCGAGCAAAGAGGAATTGAAGAGCTTCTGAAGGACTTTCAGTACCGGCGTCCCACCCGCTTTCAGAAGCTCCGTAGTAATTCCATCCTCGCCCGGTGCCTTGTTATTCTTAAGCTGTTTGAGAGCCATCCTAATCTCGTACAGGCTGATGTCCGGGATGTCTTCGGTGTAGTGTCGGGTTAGCTTGGCTCTAGGGTCTGCAGCTAAACCTTGCGGTTCAGCTGCGACCGAGGTAAACAGCTGCCCGTAGAACCTCTCTATCTCCCGCAGGACCTCTGACTTATTCGACGTTACACGTCCATCTTCGGTCTTCAGCTTCGTCAGCTGGCTTTGCCCAATAGAAGCGTCTCTTGCGAACACTTTAGAGCCTTGGTTTCGCTCAATCGTCTCTTTGATACGCTGAGTATTAAAGGAGCGTAGGTCGTGTCGCAAGGACTTCATGATATGTCTATTGAGTTGCCTATATGACTCAGCGTCCTCCGAAGTTTGGAGCGTCATCAAACGTCGACTAGCCATGAGGTTTCGGGTGCGGTCGGATAGTTTCTGAGGTCTATTCTTACGGTGGGTTTTGAAAAATTTGGACCCTACCGTACGGACAGTCTCTACCAGCCTGCTGTTTACATCGTCCACTGATGCGCAGCTGTTTAGCCATTCGAAGCGATTAGCCAATTCGAGTTGAAAGCTCTCGGGGTTTTGGATTTGTGCATTCGACGGTCGAAGCGTTGACTTCATCAGACGCGATCTTTCCAGTCTGACATTGATATTCAACTTGCCTCTGACGATTCGGTGATCACTTCCTGTTTTAACACTGTTGATCACAGAGACATCGTTGAATATCTGTCTGTTGGTGCTCATGATGAACCACCATTTAATAATGATAAACTCATTATTAAATGGTGGTAATTACTGCAATGACTTATGGTATTTTTTAATCTTCATATTCCGAACGCTTAGTTGACAGCTTCTATGTGGTAATCAAATTATTTATGATTTTTTTTATAGGGTTAACGCGGTCAATGCTAAAAAAAAAAAAAAAAAAACTGCAACATCATGCTATTCATAATTAAAGCTTTATGCTATTTAAAATTAATTCTTTATATTTTAATATTACATGCCGATTAAACTATGTAAATATGGCGATTTTAAAATTAATTTGAAATTCGAACACTCATCAATAGATGTCGCTAGTAGAAATCTAAAAATATTTCTAGGAAATACCTAATGTATTAACATAAAAAGCATAATAATAGGTACCGTAAAATGGGGCGATTAGGGACAAATTCCAACTTTATGAGCAATTTTAAGGTAGTTGTTGATGTATATAATGCTATATCAGGATCAAAATGATTGAGTCTTGGGGGCATCTTTGTTGTCTAATTTAAAATTATGAAACTAGCATTCCAGTTTAAGCAAAAAATGCAAAAATAGGTGTAATCCCTATTTACCCGAAAATTGCGGTTAATTGGGACGAAATGAGAAATTTGCTAGGGTTGGCACTACTTTTATTTTTATATATAGTTTTAATTAATTTATTTATTTAGTTGCACCAACAAAGTGACCATCAATAAAAAAAATTGAAAAACTGACAAAAGTACATGGCAGACATCACCTCAATTATAGGTGCAATCGACAGTGCTGATATTTCTATCTGGGTTAAGAGATTAGGTGTGTCGGTTATTCCATGGATTAATCAGGTGAATACCCCCACTATGAAAAAATATTAAATATTTTATTATGTATTACTTAGACATTTTTGTTCACCTTGAGATTTCATTGATCTTGTTACATGTCTCTGCAAAATCGACTTACTTATATTAAATTGCTTATCTATTTCAACTAAAGACTTATTCCCAATTTCGCTTCGAATAAACCAGATTTTTACCAACAAATTTAAAAAATATTGTTATAACTACATAGACAACCCTACAAATCTGTACCTATTTATACTTAGGTCGTTTCCATTTCACGTATTCTCATCCCAATTGACCCCTTTTTCGTTGTTATTTGTACCTAAGACGTCCCCAATATCCCCAAAAACAACAGATTTTTACATGTATTTTTATTTAATCAAATACATTAAAACCAATAACAACTGAGACTTACCTTTAATATACTAAATAACTTCAAACACTAAATAACGTTTATAAATCATAGTCGTCTTCTATTATTATCAAATAAATAAAAGAGAGCAAAGTTTCTAGCACTAAAATAATTACCACCACAGGAAGTTAATTTGAAACGCGATTTTTTATAAGTTAGCAGCTATTATCATGCATATTCAGAGTTGTTTTGTGAACTTTCAACATTCTACTATTAAATTACAAAAAATGGAAGATTTTGCAACGAATATAAAACTTATATTGAGCGTCGAAAGATTTTCCCGGTTTTTTCCCGATTCGCCTCTCAATCCCTAATCGCCTCATTTTACCGGTACTTAGAGTATTTTGAACATGATAATAAAATAAATAAGCCCATTGCTATGGTAACATTAAAAAAAGGAATTCTATATTTAAAAACACGACTAAAACTACCAGTTTGTGGTAACATTAGTATTTGAAATTAGAACGTACAGTTTATTTTTTTCAAACGTTCAACAGTAGAAACAAACAGTTTGACGTAACAAATATATTAGCGCAGAAAATGGCGGTAGTTTTGGAAATTGTCAACAATTTTTGGTGTCATACCTGCACACGCCACTCCAGGCTACCGACACACCCAGCACGCGCGGTAAGTTTCTTCCACCTCAATCTAACAATAAAATCTTAAAATAATTTCTTAATTTACCTACATTTATCCAACATCCGATTTCCTACGTAAACATGGTTCCCGCATCGTATTACAGGTTCGTAACGACAAAATGGACCAAACCACTGTCGGTGGTCAACACCAGAACAATTACCCCGTTCTGCTATTACCGAAGAAGTGCACATCGCTCGAAACCAATTGTCAGGTGACCGACAATGTCTACATAGACTTGAACATAACCTCACCCGACACGGAGGGCAACGACACCTGCATATACTCCGGCTTCTGCAACGTCAAACTGGTCGACAGCTACAACGTAAACCTGGAGGCGGTCGAAGACATCGACAGCGACATGCCGGTGATCGTCAACGAGAACCAGAACTACTACAACCAGTCCCAGGTCTGGATCGATCCGGTCCGTAGCCCGTACGTTTACAATCAGTACGACAAGACCCAGGAACGCTACTCGATATGCCAGGAGAACCACGGCCGGATAACCGTGGAGCAGCACAACACTTACATAACCCAAAACGTATACAACTGCAATGAAATCCAAACGTCACCGACGTATGAGTGCAAGAGGCTACGTAAATACGATACTGTCCCTAATTGCGCTCTATACGAAGAGGACGAATTTGAATGCGGCGTCTTCCTGTCTCAATTATCCGAAGAGATCGGCAATGATAAGGAGAAAGTTCGAGAAGAAAGACGGTTGATCGGGATTCCGAGTGAGAATAATGCTTTGAAGCAGCTCATGTCGACCGACGTGCAATCAGTCTCGAAGCAGCGTAAAACTATTTTGTTTCTGGGTAACGACTCGCATTCGGGTCAGACCATCCAGAACATCAGTGTCAACGACCCGTCTCTGGAGTGTATCGGTAATGGTGAAATCGATCACGAAGTTATCATTGGTGAGTTTAAACAATTTCCATATTAGAATCAGATAGTCCGATCACTATTTTCGTAGAAAACGTTTTTACTGGTGGTAGGACCTCTTGTGAGTTCGCACGGCTAGGTACCACCATCCTGCCTATTTCTGCCTTGAAGCAGTAATGCGTTTCGGTTTGAAGGGTGGGGCAGCCGTTGTAACTATACTGAGACCTTAGAACTGATATCTCAAGGTGGGTGGCGCATTTACGTCGTAGATGTCTATGGGCTCCAGTAACCACTTAACACCAGGTGGGCTGTGAGCTCGTCCACCTATCTAAGCATTACGTATTTATATGTGTTCGTTTTTTATTTCGTTTTCCTGGGATCTCGTCTGCTGCAGTGAGATCATTATTAAAATAAATGTTATCCTGATAATAGCCACAAAAAAATAATGAAATTTCATTGTTTTATGCGCCCGCACAGCTAGGTACCACTATCCTGCCTGTTTCTGCTGTGATACAATTCGGTTTGAAAAATGATAACGACATTTATATTGTTGACTAGCTGACCCGGCAGACTTCGTAGTACCTCAATCGATAAATAAGAGACCTAAGCTTTTGTATAAAATAAACTTAACACAAACAAAAGGAATCCGTCCGACGGGGAACACATCAAAGAGAAAACAAAATTGTTATTTTTATTTAATTACGAGCATTTACATATTTATCTACATTTTAAGCCTTCTCTGGACTTTCACAAATAATTCAAGACCAAAATTAGCCAAATCAGTCCAGCCGTTCTCGAGTTTTAGCGGCTTGGCTCTACCCCTGGCATTGCTGAAGTCCATGGGCGACGGTAACCACTCACCATCAGGTGGGCCGTATGATCGTCTGCCTACAAGGGCAAAAAAAAACAGCAATTCATTTTTATGTATATTGTTGATGTTGATTGTTGATGTCCATGTGCTGCGGTGGCCACTTACTACTAAGCGGGCCGTGAGATCTTCCACCCAACAAGTCATATATAAAACAATACAATTTAATGATTCGAATATAAGTTTTTAACTTAAACGTATTTACTTTCACGTAGCTTAGAGCAACGGTATTAGCATCTCATTAACACTGTGAAACTCATAATTAAATGTGATCAGTCAGTACTGAGAAACACATGCCATATAGTATTAACATTTCAGAATATTAAAAAGACAGTGCGTAGCTTCGAACCTGCGTTCCAACATTGTCTGAGTCATGTGTTTTTACATACTTGGAGCAGTGTAGTTAGTGGTTTCACTAGTAAAGTAGTACTAATGATCCGCTCAGACTTCACGTAGTCCAATACACTATGATCACATATATTTTTCGATTCATGTACAAACAGACCAACGCGAATTATTGCGATTTGTTCCATAAATATTTGCTGTTATAACAGAAAGACTATAAATTAGTGACAATACCCTTCAAATAACGGATTTAGTGATAATCTGATTCAAGTTCAAAAACAAGGTTAAAAAAAATTGATTTTTTATTAAAATTAAGAAAAGCAAAATTGGACTTCCCTATTAATAAGCGCTTTTACAATTCCAGAAGATTCCTCGTCATCGAATCCGCACCAAAAGCGATACCAGTGCGACAAATGCAAACAGATATTCGAACAGATCTCGACCTTCAAGCAGCACATGGTCAGCACGCACCGGCACCTGTACGACGTGGACTCCCGGCCGGTAGGCGACGTCAAGTACATGTGCACCGAATGCGGCAAGAGCCTCAAGAACCAGGAGAAATTCGAGCTGCACTGCATGGGCCACGGCGACCCCGATCTAGAATGCAACAAGTGCCACAAAGTTTTCGCATCGAAATTCACGTTGAGGACGCACAGGAAGATACACAATCGCAAGCACCCCTGCGACTACTGCACCAGATCGTACGCCACCCCGGAGGAGCTGCGGACGCACATATCCAAGATCCACTTCGTGTTTATATGCGACCACTGCTCATTCACGGCCAATAGTTACTCGGACTACATAAATCACCAGAGCTCTCATAAGGAAATAAAAAAAGCCGCGAGCGAGACCGAGTTCGGCGACTCGCTCATTGAGGAGGTATTTAGCGAGAATGACGTCATCAATCCCTCGCCTGTCAATCACGACAATAAGACTGTCAATAACTTCATTGACAACGAGAAGCCTGCAGTCAACGATCAAGTCAGGGAAGCCGACTCTATCATAGCCAAAGTAATGTCGAATAAAATATTTTTGTTACACGCGAAGAAGGCCCGGAGACACCGGAGATACAATAAGGTACGTTATAGTCAAGTGCCCTTGTAGCAGGTTTGCGTATGGGTAATTACCTGGTAATATCTTTTTTAATCGAAGGGTTATATGAAGACTATACCCACTATTATAGATCTAGTAAGGTTTTAATGAAGGGCTCTTTATCGTGTCGTTAATGGTCACGTTGTACCGACGTCCCCAGGGGATCCACTCAATCCAACGCAGTCCAACAATCTGGTAACTGCCAGATCCTGCTACTACACGCACGTTTTGTGAGTCCGCACGGGTAGGTACCACCACTCTGCCTATTTCTGCCGTGAAGCAGTAATGCGTTTCGGTTTGGAGGGTAGGGCAGCCGTTGTAACTATACTGAGACCTTAGAACTCATGCCTCAAGGTGGGTAGTGGCGTTGACGTTGTAGATGTCTATGGACTCCAGTAACCACCGAACACTAGAGGCTTTAAGCCCTAACCACCACCATCTAAGCATTAAAAAGGTCGTGGTGTACGCATGGGAATTTCAGTAGAAAGATCTACTCTCGTCGCGATGTAGATATAACTATGAGCAGCGACTGAAGCGAGTAGAGACCAGACCAGCAGAGGGTAGGGCAGCCGGCGGCAGGATGTGAGCAGTGTCATGTTGTCGGCAGGTGTGCGAGGTCTGCTTGAAGTCGTTCGACCGGATCGGCGACCTCAAGCGCCATCTCATCGAGCACGTCATCCGGAGCACCCTCGCCAAGACTCCGGTCGGGAAGGACGGGACCCTCAGCATACTGTGTGAGGTGAGACGCGCTTACATTGATCCACGGCAATTGGGCCTTGATTTAGAAATAAATGGTTGCGATTTTGATTGCATCTAGACAAAAATATAAACAAATATATATATGCATTTCGGTTTGAAGGGTGGGGCAGACGTACTGTAAAAACTGAGACCTTAGAACTCATGTCTCAATGTAGGTGCCGGCATTTACTTTGTAGATATGTCTACAGGCTCCGGTAACCACTTAACATCAAGTGGGTCGTGAGCTCGTCCACTCGCCTAAGAAATAAAATAAAAAAAACTAATTTTGATATTGTTTAGATGTTCACTTTATTTATTAATAAGTTTGTAAATTTTCATCGCTTGATATTATCATGATTAATGTTATTCCTCTCATCTTTCTAACTATCACTAGGTGGTATCTTTTTTATATATAACATAGATGAGTGAGTGTACGACCCGTTTGGTGGTAAGTGGTCACTGGAGCCCACAGACTTCAACCACCTCAATACCGCCGTCCATCTTGAGACATGCGTTCTTAGTCTCAGTTTTACAGTACAACGACTGTCCCGCCTTTCAAAATGAAACGCATTACTGCTTCACGGTAGAAATAGGCAGGGTGGTGGTACCTACCCGCGCGGGCTCTCAAGACGTCCTACCACCAGTAAAAATAAGTTAATAAGTCCAATAAGCAATTTCTACAAACTAAGTACATCTCGGAAAACATGTTCAGATTGTTATTGTTATATACACCTTATTAATAGTCAAATCGTAAAAGTTTTCAAGTTATGACTAGGCACGTACCTTCATGCTTTAACTTCAAAACGTAGAGAGAAGAAAGAAAGAAAGAAATCATTTATTCGCCAAGCATAGTGAAAAAGAGTTATTACATAAGTTAAAAGCAGTGTGTATGCTTTGTCATTATTTGACATGCGAATTTTAGTGCAGCGCAAGAGATATTATGATATTAAATAATATACCATTCATTCATCCATAATTCAACTAATAATTTAAAAATCCATTTATTTTCAATGTCGCCTATAAAAAAATCATTTATGTGATAATAATTTTCACTAATAAGATTATCTTTTAGTTTTTTCTTAAAATCAAAATCGTCTAGGTCTCTTTATTTCTTTGGTAGAAATAATACACTTAATATTTAAGATTCAAAATTAGAAATACATCGGAACTTGTTATCAAAATGACCATGAAAACTGACATTTCATTCGTACACAAAGAGTATACATATATAAATGTAGGCTAAAATATCTGTACGAGTAGAGCAATCGATGACGTCATTTGAAAACAAACAAATGTCAGACACATTTATTTAAAAACTAGCTGACCCGGTAGACTTCGTAGTGCCTCAATCGATATATAAAATACCTAAACTTTTGTATAGAATAAACTTAAAACAAACAAAAGGAATCCGTCCGACGGGGGACACACTCAAGGAAAAACAAAATTGTTATTTTTACTTAATTCCGAGCATTTTCATATTTATCTGCCTTTTAAACCTTCTCTGGACTTCCACAAATAATTCAAGATCAAAATTAGCCAAATCGGTCCAGCCGTTCTCTAGTTTTAGTGAGACTAACGAACAGCAACTAATTTTTATATATTTAAAAAATAATGATAATTAAAGATTTTTTTTTATTATTATTACATAAACATTGGTTTTCTGTAATCAGCTGGTCTATTGGTCGGTAACCTTGTCAACCAAAAGAGCCAAATTATATAGATAACACACATTTGAAATTAATTCAACGAGCCAATATTTAATCTATATTTTTATAGACTTGTGTATCAAAAATGTCTCTCACAAAATAATAAGTAGTATTCCGTGCGTGAACTAAACATTTCGCGGAAGAGCCTATTCTTAAAGAAATCTCTAAAAGAAAGAGTTAAAAAAATAGGCAACGCCCATTGGGCTTATGAGTTAGCTTCCCTGATGCATCTGACAACTGATCGTAGACATGAACACCTCTTGTCAGTTGCTGACGGAGGTGCCACGGCGTTGACCCTCGGTACCATACAATCAGTCAAAGTGGTAGAGTCTCGGAAACTGAAAGTACAGATGAGTCGGATTTATTAGAACAGACCGGAGTATTAGGTATTTTAGGAGATTAGACTGCACCTAATCCTATTTTGTTAATGGGTATAATATTTTCTACATACTCTTCGTATTCTTAAAACCTTAAATCGAATGTTCAGCATACGGTCCCACCTGTTCCTGCGCTATCTCACTCACTTACACGTTGCAACATATCTCACAATCCCTAAATACCTAATTCTAACAATTTTAATAATGATCCAAAGATCAATTTAATCAAATCCTAATAACGAACTCAAACTTGAGATTAGGAATAGGCAGATTGAGATTGCTTGCTAAGTAAAGCCTTGGTTGTGAATGAGATTAGGCAGACGATGTGGATTAGGTATTTGGATTAGGTATTTCTTAAGATTAGGACCTAGTATCTGATTTACCTAGTACGACCCATCTCTAACTGAAAGCACATTATGTCATTCACAAGGAACAGCGGGAAAAATGTAATATGTTCAGCATCAACTCTGTCCCGCCGTCTCAATGGCCCCGACTGGGCTCCAGCCCGGTCCGGGGTAGGGCGCCGGCTGTGAGCGGCAGGAGTTTTTAGTGAGGTTCAACTCCCACATACCCCACTCGCAGCGCAGATAGAGATCCGGTCATTTTCTCTTGTATAAATGTCATTTACAAACTTAACATAATATATATTAAGGTTAACTTTACATCAATAACCTTCACATTACCAGGTCTGCCAGAATGAGACCTTCACCCGAGTGGACCGGTACAAGGCCCACCTGCGCGAGCACGCCAAGCTCACCCTCTACAAGTGCACTTTCTGCGACAAATCATTCAGCGACTCCAGCAACTTCTCGAAGCACAAGAAGATCCACGGCTCCACTTACTTCCAGTGCGATCTGTGCCAAAGGAAGTTCAACTCCAAGAAGATGATCGCCCAGCACATGGAGTACCACAACAAGAACTCGCCGGTCCGCTGCAAGTACTGCAACAGGATCTTCCACTTTGAGTCAATGCTAAATAAGCACATCAAGTGCACTCACGCCAAGGAGCTGTACACGAGGTTCAAGTGCCGGTTCTGCAATGATTACTTCAAGACTTTAAAGGAGAAATGGGATCACGAATGGACAATCCATAACGTTAGGAAGATGGTGGTGGACTGCTTGGTGTGCGGGATGAAGTTCAGGAAGTATTCGGAGCTGAAGAGGCACTGCTTCGATGAGCACGACATGGAAATACCTCCTGCTAAGAAATTGATGAAGAGGATGCTCAAGGATTAAGACTGGACCTTAATATAGCTTTAATATTGCCTCAATTGGAAAGGTATACCGTGAACCTGACCGATAGTGATCATCTTAATCCAGACACTAGTAACTCGATTTAAAAGTATTTTATTTTCGATACACTTTTTTGTACATTACTTTTTTTATTTTACAATAGTTTGTTTTGTAAATAATTTAGATTTAAATAATTGTTACGATATTAATAACATAAATTTAACACAGTTCTTCCAAGGATAAACTAATATAAAATTCGCATAGCTGTAGGCTGTTATTTAATAACAGACCTAAAATGTACTTGAACAAGATTTAAAATGAGTAATACTTTCAGGTTTTCAGGCGAACTGCTAACGTAATGACGACTACTAAATTAAGCTTCATTTCGTCTTGAACATTTTAATTTGATAATCTCAAACAAATTCCAGTTTTCGTGGTCACGAATTAAATGTGTTTAAAAAATATAAATGACCTTAATCTTTTTTTTTTATTGCTTTGATGGGTGGACGAGCTCACAGCCCACCTGGTGTTAAGTGGTTACTGGAGCCCATGGACATCTACAACGTAAATGCGCCACCCACCTTGAGATATAAGTTCTAGGATCTCAGTATAGTTACAAGGGCTGCCCCACCCTTCAAACCGAAACGCATTACTGCTTCACGGCAGAAATAGGCAGGGCGGTGGTACCTACCCGCGCGGACTCACAAGAAGTCCTACCACCAGTAATAAATTCATCATAATCACCAGTAAATTATTAAAAACGAACAAGAGCTTAAATATTTTCGGTCATCGCAGTCTGGGTTAGCCAGCGCGCGGTTCCGCTGGATGGAGACCGCGGGACCGGTCACCGTGGCTGGCTCTGAGAGAGGCCTGTGTCCAGCAGTGGACGTCTGTGGGGCGACGACGACGGCCACAGCAGTCCGTCCGTAGCTGGCATATGTCATCGTATGGATGTAACTGTAACTGTACTGTACAGCAACTACTGGTGTAATACTGGTGGTAAGACCTCTTGTGAGTCCGCGCGGATGGGTACCACCACCCCGCCTATTTCTGCCGCGAAGCAGTAATGCGTTTCGGTTTGAAGGGTGGGGCAGCCGTTGTAACTATACTTGAGACCCTTAGAACTTAGATCTCAAGGTGGGTGGCGCATTTACGTTGTCTACGGGCTCCAGTAACCACCTAACACCAGGTGGGCTGTGAACTAGTCCACCCAAACAAGCAATAAAAAAAAAAATGACGCATTTATAACCAACCTGTGTAAAACTGTATTTATCACTTGAAAACATTCAAATCGTACAATCTATTGTCAAAGTGAATATGTAATTAATGATTTTCTTTAAAAAATACATATTTCACTTAATATTTTAATGCATTAAGCGAATCCAAACTTAAAAGTACAAGTTTTGTTTTTAATTAAAAAGAGAACATGGTCTTACTGGTGGTAGGACATCTTGTGAGTCCGCACGGGTAGGTACAGCAGTAGGTGAAGCAGTAATGCGTTTCGGTTTGAAGGGCGGGGTAGCCGTTGTAACTATACTTGAGACCTTTTAGAACTTATGTCTCAAGGTGGGTGGCGCATTTACGCCGTAGATAGATGTCTATGGGCTCCAGTAACCACTTAATATCTGGTGAGCTGTGAGCTCGTTCATCCATCTAAGCAATAAAACAAAAACAAAAAAAAAACATCGTGATTAATGACCTCAAAATTAACAAACCACTTTAACCTTAATATTAATTATCATTTCTTTAAATCGATGAATTAAAACGGCTCGCAGGTCATAAGTGTTCCTATAGGTCACATAATGAGCTCACAAGCGCCGTCACCACTATCCTGTACATTCCTGCCACCAAGCCAGCAGGCGTTCTAACTCGGTGGAACAGACGGACACTTGTCCCAGTATTATACCCTGTTTATTATTCGATTGCGACTGAGACTCTGACGTCATATGATATCAATGGGCGAGACAACATAGTCTATGTACAATACCCGGTTTTGACGCATCAAATTAATACGATTTTTATTTACCGTATTATTATAATATAGTACTTTTTTTGTTATTTGTTATGCGTAACGAATGTCCCTTCAAGGCGGAAGGCCTAGTTGCTTTGCGGGAACTGTTCAGGACGGCGGTACACATCTGGGGTGGACTTGTGTGCTTGGTGCGAGTGTTTTAACGTACTCGATAGCGTAAAAGTTAACTCAAATTTGGATGGAGTTGGAACGTTTGCCGCCAAGGGCGCTCTTACAACATTTATGTTAACTTTTACGCTATCGAGAACGTTAAAAAACTAAGCACACTAAGCTTATTGAATCTATAACACGAATGGCGTTGAGAATTAGGCGCGAAGTTAGTAATTCTAATAGCGGTCTTTTAACCTTTAATAAGTAAATGGTCAAAGATACGTAATAATAATAAAAAAAACCACAGAGTTAATAACTAATAATTGATTATAGAGATCATTTTGTGGCTGGATATTGGACCTACACACATTGCACTCACATGATGTTTAAAAAGCTAACTAAAGACAAATTCGTGATAAAAAAATTAAAGTTCAATTTAAGCAAGTATGTAGTTTTTCCTAAAAGGAAACGATAGCTTACTAGGTCTCTATGTGAGAGCTTGTGAGAAACTTCCAATTGCGAATACATGAAGTGACCGAAAATAAAATGAGCTTACATAAAATCGAAATATAATAAAAAAAAATCATTGCCCTTGTAGCCAGACGAGCATACAACCCTCTTGTTGATGAGTGGTCACATACGCAAAGTATGTAATGTCAAAATGTATACTGCTATATTATTTTCTTCTTCATTTAGAATATAAACAAAACTTAATAAATAAATTTGATACAGATTACTGTAATCATGTACATAGTAACGAAAGGCGTTGAAAAATGTTAACAACTTAAGTTTTTATTTATTTTACTTATTTATTTACTTTCAAACGTATCAAAGTGTCAAACATTGTAATCCTAAGTAATCCTCTTTATTTCAAGTTGAGTAACAAATATTTTTCAGTAAACAACTTGAAGCAATCATGATCTCAGTATAAGACTCTTTTGTTATTGAACTTTTTGTTTATGTTCATTTTGTTTTTTTGTTTTTTGTTTTTGTTAAATAAATGTATTTTCAAAATTCGGTGTTCATTTTTTGTAGTTTAATGATATTTTTAATTGGTACAGTAATTGCTTGATGGTTAAGATTCAATTCAAATTATTTTTAGTTGTACTTCTTCAAGGCAGTTGTGTCGTTCGGCCTGTATGGTGGGACAACCGGAAACCCCGGAAATCTAGATGGGTCGTAAGATCATTCTTCCACACACACACAAAATAAAAAACTTAGTTAACGCCAAAAGGAAATTAGTAAATAAAATTTTCAGCGTATTTCTTTATTGCTCTAATCAATATGAAGTCGAATCATTATAATTAAATTTTATTAATTTTATTTTTTTATTTTTTTAAATTCAATCAGTGTTCCTCTATGAAAATTAAATAAAGTGTGTGTAACTTTCAAACTGTCATACTTTTTTAGTGGTGGTAGGACATCTTGTGAGCCGCACGGGTATGTACCACCACCCTGTCTATTTCTATGAATGAAACAGTAATGCGTTTCGATTTGAAGGGTGGGGCGGCCGTTGTACTGTAAAATCTGAGAATTAGAACTTATGTCTCATGATGGGCGGGCGGCATTGACGTGGTTGATGTCTATGTGCTCCGGCGACCACTTAACACGAGATGAGCCGTGAGCTCGTCCATCCATCAAAAAAATAAAATAAAAAGAAATGAAAGGTGAACTTCAAATCCGAAATTCAATTCAAGTCACTAACAAAGTATATTATTATGATGTGTCGAATGGATTACAAAGTAAACGCTTCCGCGATAGCGAGACAAAAACTACATAGGTATATATTTCGTATATTAAATTTATAACAACGTAAAATCAAATTTAATTTTCCACTATCAAACGCTGTTCCTAACAAAAGTTAAATGTGGCGTTGAGTTGATTTACTGAACGAGATCAACTAGGTACCAGGGTTGTAACATCACAAAAAAATACATAAACCATGAAATTTTGATTTTTACAAAAACACCACCGTGTCGAAATAAATCACAATCGTTATTACAGTCAAAATCTGTTATAACGACATCGAAGGGACTGCTCATATTCAGTCGTAAAAACCGATAGTCGTAACAACCGGTGATGTTTTATGTGTATCGTGCCAGTACAAACAAATCGATAGGGAATTATTGGTAAAATATATTTACATAATACGCGATTTTTCTTCATTATTAATTTGTTTTCTTTTTCTTTGCGACATTTTGAAAGTTTCACGAATAACTCCACAAAGTTTTGGTGCGTCTTGTGTATAGATAAGTACAAACTAACTGAAGAGATATGAAGAAGCGGGCTTTGACTCTACTGCATGCACGTGTTTTGTTTCTAAGAATTAGAAAATACCCTACACTAAACTAAATCCTATTGTTTTCTTTCCTGATTTTAATAGCCATTGAAGACAAATGTCGATATCTATTCAAATTGTTTACAATACAGCTTAGCCGGTCGTTCTAACAGATCTAATTCTCCGAAATATTAGTTAAATGTGGTCGTTTTATGAGGTATGTCGTTATTACCAATGTCGTATAAAGCAATATTTTTAATAAGGTGGTCATATGGCATTCAGCCGGGACCTTTGTTCTAGGTTATTATAACCGGCATGTTGTATTAAACGATGTCGCAGTAAACGGTTTTGACTGTATTACACGTATTTACATTCTACTTAGGAACACAATATTGAAAAGCATTATTACACTGTTCCTTTTGTCTACTGCTTCAGGGCAGAAATAGGCGGGGTGCAGACTCATAAGAGGTCCTACCATCAGTAAATTGCGTTTCGGTTTAAAGGACGGGGGTAGCCGTTGTAACTATACTGAGACCTTAGAACTTATACCTCAAGGTGGGTGGCGCATTTACGTTGTAGATGTCTATGGGCTCCTGTAACCACTTAACACCAGGTGGGCTGTGAGCTCGTCCACCCATCTAAGCAATAAAAAAAAACCTTTTGTCTTATGTGTGTGAAGATCTTTTCTGGGATATCCACGACAAGAGATTGAAATTTGTTTTGAGATCGCACCTCACAAAAAATTACAATTGCATGTTTACAATTGTAAATATTTGTGCATATGATAACAGATAAAAAGAAATATATGTATAATAAAAGAAAAAATATATAAACCAACTAGCTGACCCGGCAAACGGTGTCTTGCCATATATAAGATTTCTAGAGAATTTCTAAAATACTAACTTATTGGAAGTGTATAAGGATGTGGAATATGATTGAAAAAGGCCTGGAGCGCTGGGAACGATGAGGGAATGTTGTTTAAAAATAACAAAACACCAAACATTAATTGTTTTAATTTATTAAAAGTAATAATTATATATATAATTAATTCATTACATAATATTAATCTCTTAATGCTGCAGCGTGAACAATATTTTTTGTTAGCCCGCTTAAATTGAATTGGCACATCTGTGGGTATAATAGGTATTCGTGGTATCAATATATTTTCACCTCGAAACTTGCCATTTAAAATGGTGCCTTCGATAACTTTTTTCATTATTTTTTTAATCGCGTACCGTTGCATAGCCGTGGTGGGTTCAAATTACGAAGCAAAATAATTGGAGATCCAACCTTCAATTGTAAGTTATGTGGTGGCATGCCTGGCAAACCCAATGAGTTCAAAAACTCTGTTGGAAAATTTACAGCTTCAGTGCCATCGCAAACTGTATCAATAGATCTATATGATACCAAGTCCCCTGGCAATAACTGTTGTATCTTCAGATTTAAAATGTCAACGTCCACATTTTTTGCAGCTAACATTTCTCTTTCTGCAAGCCACTCGAGATTTATGTAATTCGTGTGTACATCGGGAAATATTTGTTCAATGAGAGCATCTTGCGAATCAATGATAGTGCAGAAATCATTCGCTAATTTTATGTATCCAGTTTCAGCTATAGTGACTTTTCCATCACCGATATCTAAGAGTTGTTTAGAGAATGTTTCAGCGGATAGATCTTGAAGCATTTGAACGCGCATATTTACTTTCAGCTGTACTATTTCAACATTACGCCACAATGTCGATGATTTTAAGCAGGCGTTGATTTCATCAGCGTTTGTTGAACGTGGAATGACGGGAAGTGTTTGTCTGAAGTCACCTGAAAGGACTAACAGAGTGCCACCAAATAGTTTGTCGTTCTTTTTAATATCTTTCAATGTCCTGTTCAACGCCTCAAGCGAATGTTTGTATGCCATGGTACATTCATATTTTCCACTCTAAACACCGCCATGTCACTGCCTTTATGGACATAATTGCAAATGTATTTGATGCTCTTCACAGAACTGCAAAACTCAACATTAATATGAGCATTGTATGTTTTGCTCAGCAGGGGCGAATATGGCACGACCCAATGATTGTCAATATCAATGTCTGTGTTGCTGATGTTTATAATAAATGATTGTCCGCCATTATCTGGATTCCTTCGACGATATATTGGATATCCGTCGACATTTGTGATTGTATCGTTAGTGAAATCTTCAGGGAATTTTTTTGTACTTTTCCCATCTGACATGCAAGGCGATGAACTAAAAATGTTTAACTACTACGCTTGAAGCATAAACACTAATAATAGCCGAAAACTGTAGAGGTAACATCCCTACTCCGTGCTGTTTACTGGGTCAGAAGTAACACCTGTAGACATCTGGCGGGGATAACTAATTAAATGACGATTGATCAGTTTTCGACCGGAGAGGAAAAATGATTAAATTACTAAAATGGCTATTAAAAAATAAGGGTTGATCGTAGAAAAGTGAAAATTGAGGATTGTATGTATTTTTGTATGTCGTATCATAAAAAAATAGAAATTAAAAATTTTGTCTAAAAATTAAAAAAAAATATTTAGGGGTGGACTACCCTTAACATTTAGGGGGATGAAAAATAGATGTTGGCCGATTCTCATAGATACCGGATAAGCACAAAAAGTTTCATCAAAATCGGTCAAGCCGTTTCGGAGAAGTATGGCAACGAAAACTGTGACACGAGAATTTTATATATTAGATTAATAAAAACAAAAATAAAATATTTTACGTGAAGTGTGTTCATGAGTACAAGCCGTTGACAGCCTGTCAAACGTGTTAGCAGTTTTGATAAACTTGAGCATTTAAATCGCTTTGTGATTTCATTGAGTCTCTTTATCACAAAAAGTGTTCATCAAATATAACTCTAGGCAGGAAGAAGAGTGAATTCGTGATGATGAACGCTAGATCAACTTAGTATTTTAACTATTTACTTTTTTCATTATAGGCGAATAGATGAGCTAACAATATAGCTTTCTTAGCGATTACCGGAGACCGATAGCAAAGAGAAATAATAAACAATAGTTTGAAAAAACTAACAAAATACGCTTTTATAGAAAATCCAACTTTTTTTACAATAAAATCATTTTTTCTTACACTATTTTTAGTTGAAATTTATTAAAATTTATTTTCTATTTTTAGTTGGATTTGCTACAAAAGCGTATTTTGTACTTTTTTTTTTAATATTATTTATTTTTTATTTTTTCAATATATCTTTTTTTCATTATTTTTTTTAAATATTGAATTTTCATCGGTCCTTAATAAGTATACAAAATTTCGAGTTAATTCGACGTTTTGAAGGGGGTCAAAATCATGTTCAAAGATTCCGTTATATACTAACATATTATTATACATACGTTTGAAGCTAATAAAAGCGTATTAAAAACACAAGAATATTCTGATAAAACTGCGTCACAGATCTGGCAACCTTAGCACTCCGCGCATGACCTTGCCAAATGCGCATGCGCGCTTGCCACTAGCCGTCCACATTGGATTTCCACATTTCACACAGCAGCTCAGAGCACAGTGTGCTAACGACCGCCGCGGTGGCTTATTCCGCCACTAGCGCGACCGAAACGCGTTCTAAAACAAATACTAGATCAAATTCTAATTCAATCGTTTATCCTCTGCGCTTAGTGAATTCACATCGGGTAAGTAAAGATGTAGTGAAGTTTATAGTGTATCGTAGACATTGTTTTTATTTTATTACAGTCAATCAATCGTTTTACGAGTGTCGAATACGTTTGTAGCCGGTCAAATGGCTCCTTTCGTACGCGTATTATCTTCATTCAAACATCTGTGTTATATCTGTAATGAATTGTTAGTAAACTGACCCGGTTTAAGATTGAAATAACACGCTATTTTTATGACCCTTGACCCTAAAATTAAATCAGGATAGTATTTTCGGGATGACGGTCTGTGTTAGTTCTTATGCGGCTTGCTCAAGTCATATGCAAATATTAAATATGTTATTAGAAACTTGCTAATATGCAGTGAAGGAGAAGCACTGGACGAATCGTGTCCAGCCAAACCGTGACTCTATTTGATGAGATTTCCTATTGCCGTTGTAGACAGACCAGCTTGCGTTCCTCCTGATGGTAAGTGGTCAATATCGCCGTAGCACATCAACTATGAAAGGGGCACAGCCAAATAAGACAGTTCATTCCAGAGCTGGAAGTTATTTGGCCAAAATTATGACTTTAAACACAATGTCGATGAATGCCGAGTGATAAGAATGAACTCTGTATGTAAATGTAAAAAGTATGTCAAAAGGAGATTATGGTATCATCTTGAACAATTCATAGGATTTTCGGTATTATTGACAATCCAAACAATTCTCTTCTGTATGAAGTCAAATGAAATTATCTAGTACTTGAGAGATGCGTCCCTGAGATGAGAGCAATGGCATACGCCTGCATGTAACCTTACCTTCTCTTTGGAAAGCAAAAGTACTTGTCCGCGTGTGAAGTACTGCTTCGGTTTGCTAAGAACTCCCAATATTTTAAGAAGCTATACTTCACCTTCCACGTGAAAATGATAATGAACAGGTCTCTTGAGAGTACCAATGCCCTCGTAAAATAGCAGAGATTGCCTTTTTTTCCTACCTAAGCTATAGCCTTGAGAGGCTATTTCAGCGTAACCTTAACTAGTAGGTGAGCTCACGGGACTCAAACCGGAGTGATGCTAACACTGACCCTAGCAAGAGCAGTGCTTCGCAGAATCTACCACCGGATCGGAAACGCGACCACTGAGAAGATCCGGCGAGAAACTCAGTGGGCTGCGTCTATGGGCTAAAGATTGCCCTTGGAATTGCGGCACCATCAAAGAAGCATTTCAATCAAACGATGAAACTAAAAAAAGCTAAACCAGGTTAATGAGTAGAGTACAAATCTCATTGAAAATAGTAACTGACTAGCCATAATTTATATATCCTAATATTATAAAGGTTTGGGAAGGCTTAGACGACAAAGGGAAGATCTTCCACCGAGCGGATGATATTGCTCGGTAGACCGACGGTCCAAATGTTGTTGTTCGGAACTTGTATATATGCGCTTTATCTTGAAAATGTCGTAAGCGAGATTCAGGCATCTGTCAAATATCTTGCGTTGTATGATGGCTACCCGCCACATCACTCCCCTCCGAGACTGGAGGTCGTGTCATATTTAGTTATCGTTGTCCGTGCTGAGATTAGCTTGCAAGTGCCAGTGCTGCTCGAAGTTTGCGGTGAGTCGAAACTGAGCTTGAATGCTGCGTGATTGTCGCCAGTGCTGCTCGAAGTCTGCGGTGAGTCGAGACTGAGCTTGAATGCTGCGCGATGAGGCAGTGTAGGTGCGTGCCGTAGGACCAGGAAGCGCGGTGAGTCGGCTGCGATGGTCCTGTTGAGGCTGCGATGCTGGCTTGCTGTGGGACGACTGTCAATGACGTGCTTTTATCTGCGAGAATGCGGGGGGATTGTGGTAGCCGGAGTTCTTGATGCGCTGAAGATGAATCAGAAGGTTGCGTCGTGTTCACATCACGTCGGAGGTCACCAGTTTGAGAAATATACGACGGAAGGAAAGATCTTCCACCGAGCGGGTGATATTTGCTCGGTAGACCGACGGTCCAAATGTTGTTGTTCGGAACTTGTATATATGCGCTTTATCTTGAAAATGTCGTAAGCGAGATTCAGGCATCTGTCAAATATCTTGCGTTGTATGATGGCTACCCGCCACAAAGGTAAAGGTATGTTTGTTTGGTTGTAGTTCTTTCGCGTCGAAACAAAGTAACGGATTGACATGATTTTTTAAAGTAACAGCATTAGGTCAGTAGAATGATATAGGCTACCTGTAATCCCGAAGAAGCATCTCATTCAAACAGGAAACTACATTGAAGCTAGCGATCCATTAACGGTGCTTTTAGGCACCACAAGCATCGGTCACCGCCCTCGTCGAACCCGTCGCTTGCGACGAAGGGCTCGACGAGCGAATTAACCCGTAGACACAGCCCACTAAGTTTCTCGCCGGATCTTCTCAGTGGGTCGCGTTTCCGATCCGGTGGTAGATTCTGCGAAGCACTGCTCTTGCTAGGGTCAGTGTTAGCAACACTCCGGTTTGAGCCCCGTGAGCTCACTTACACACGTTAGGGTGAAGCTGAAATAGCCTCTCAACAGTAACAGTTAGTATAGTATACACCCTAAAATTCACAATGACAAATCAGAAGCACGTGTCTAAATCATCGCTTAATTGACATTTAATTAAATCAATATTAAAAACGAATTAATAACATGAAACTAATAATTATCATACGTCGTTGTGTATTAATACCTAATAATTAGTGTTGCCTAGTTTAAAAGAGAGAAAGAGAGAGAAAAGGGTTAGAGCTAAAAATAATTGTTCGGTAGCCCTGTTATCAATTTAATATTTAGCTTGTACTTGGGTAATAAAGCCCAGAAAGGGATTGTGAGCTGACGAGGGCTCTCTTGAGGGTTAGTGGTAAGCCTTGATTAGAAACGAGAATCAAGAGGCATTAGCGAAACTGCTCATTTATAGATTAGAATTCTATATTAGATATTATGGGCGAGTGATTATCTTATCGATTCAAGTCAAGGGACCTCTCACGAATAAGGTACCGTTTTATTAGACCCTTCGGCAGCTAGTATTCTTCTGTATAGTAAACACTTGTTTCAAAGCGAAGATCATCCACTCAGGCCCTTTGTGGTTATCTCAATGTCGTTATTGGGAATTTGTGAATACTCAAAATTCCTTTACAAATTTTCGTTAGCACCACTCGGATTTTTTTATCAGATTTCTTTTATATGACGATAGACGTTAAACTTTTGATTCCTCGTCATTATGATGATGTCTTGTAGTGAGGTCGTGGCAATCACCAGCTAGAGTCTTATTATATTTGTTAATTACGAGGCTTACGAGGGTCGATGAAGATCGGGCCCAGAGACACAGGTGTGAGGTTGCGAATATACTAATAGACAACACCCAAAGATGGGGCCCAACCAATGAACCAATTTCCAAATGTCTGAGTGGTTCAGTACCTAAATATTCGTATGGCTAGTCTTGGTATAATCCTAACCTACACGTTAGGGTAGTTGGCACATTGAAAAGAAAAAGCAAAGCAGGATTTTATTACCCTCCCTTGTTAAACTCTGTGTAAATAAATGTTAAAATACGAACTGTTTTATTTAGTGCCCAATTAAATTAATGATGCACAACAATTGAAGTCAAAGTTCAGAACCGTTCGTGTGCTGAATAAACAATGCAACACATTTTATGCCTCGTGAGGATAATGTTGTTATTATGTTGTTAGAAACGCAAACAAAGTAGGTACGGTCGCCAACACAAATGTTATAATTTTATTAATATTAAGTATTATAGTATTTAACACGTTATTGATTGAGTGTTTATTGTTTTAAACGGGGAAGCGAGGTCTAGGCACATTCGGTGTTAAATCGCAACCTTCATCATCATCATCATCATCATCAACAACCCACAGTCGTCCACTGCTGGACATAGGCCTCTCCCAATCTACACCAATCTACACCACTGAGCCCGGTCTGCGGCTCTCCTCGTCCACTTCTTGCCGGCCACCGTGCGGAGGTCATCGCACCATCTAGCCAGGGGACGTATTCCGTATCCCACGTTACGTCTTCCGCTGCGCGGTCTCCACTCGAGAACCCGTCTGCTCCAGTGATCGTCAGTCCTACGGCATTTATGGCCAGCCCACTGCCACTTCAGCTTGCTGACTCTTTGAGCTATGTCGATGACTTTAGTTCTCTGTCGATTCGACAGTCGAATAATCTCATTCCGCATTTCGGAATCGCAACCTTTAGACAGCATTAAACATAAGATCTAAAACTGAAGTGTTTTTGTGACATTTGGATAAATTCTGCTATGCATCCGACGCAACGGTGAGCATTCCTAAAGATTACATGAGATGTGCCTATTATTTTTTGCCTACCTATCCTAGTAGCCTCGAGAGACTATGCCAGCTTCAACTCACGTGTAGGCAAGCTCATGGGACTCTGAGAAATTTGCTAACACTAGCTCTAGCAAGAGCAGTGCTTCGCAGAATCTGCCAGCCGATCGGAATAGCGACACACTGAGAAGATCCGACGAGGAACCCAGTGGGCTGTGTCTGAGGATTAAATATTACCGGCGGGGCGTGCCTACAAGCATGCAACATATTTCTAGCAAGAAGTCAGCACGAAGACAGCGGTTTCTTGTACCATCAAAAGCTTAGATGTGAGGAAACTTACGCTACAAATGTAATAGACTGCTAATTCTTGATGCGCGCAATCTCTTGATTAGAAAACACGTATGTATAACATTACAATGAATAGGGGACCGTAGTAGTCATCAAAATGTGATTTCTTCTACTTATGTGGAGAAACTATATAGGAAACCGTCATAAGCGAGCATTAATAAGCCATTGTTATATCCATGACAGAGAATAGGGCGTTTCTGTACCCTACGGGTTAGTTTTGGTGCTACGTCTTTCTTTCTGCGTCTTTTCCAAAGGTGATTACTAAAGGTGATACTCATTTTTACTGGTGGTAGGGTATCTTGTGAGTCCGTACGGGTAGGTACCACCGCCCTGCCTATTGATGCCGTGAAGCAGTAATGCGTTTCGGTTTGAAGGGTAAGGCAGCCGTTGTACTGTAAAAACTGAGACCTTAGAACTCATTTCTCGAGGCGAGTGGCGGCATTTACGTTGTAAATGTCTATGGGTTCCGGTTACCACTTAACACCAGGTGGGCTGTGAGCTCGTCAAACCGTCACAGCTATAAAATAAAGGGAGGCCTCCAGTATCTTCAGATTGGAGGCTTCATTCACGACGCGTTGTGGTGTCTGCGGGTTTCAAGAAATTCACAGCGTGATGAATGAAATTATCAATAGTTATTGCAATCACTGTTTTTGTCTTCTGTACATAACGTAAAAAACAAGATTAGCCTTAGTCGTTTGATCCACCCCTTTGATTTGCGGATGTGAGTTCTTGATAATCTCTACGGATATTTACACTACACGAAGTCGGTACGAGACGATCGTAATACGACACGATACGATTTGTGTTTAGCTTCGCTTTACGGTACGCAAACAAAATAAATGACTAATTTTTTGAGGTTAATGTGTGTGTGTGTTTTTTTTATTGCTTAGATGGGTGGACGAGCTCACAGCCCACCTGGTGTTAAGTGGTTACTGGAGCCCATAGACATCCACAACGTAAATGCGCCTTCCACCTCGAGATGCAAGTTCTAAGGTCTCAAGTATAGTTACAGTGTACACATAAAAAGGCAACTTTGACTCATCGATGAGTTTTTTTCTGTCAAAAAAGTAAAACTTGCAAAGATATAGAATAGACTAACATTAATAATAATAATTATAGACTAGTACGTATTAGTTTATATATTAATACTATGCTAATTTCTTATATTCGTATTAGTCTATTATATGTTAGTCTATTATATGTCGGAGAGAGACCACTATTATTAACACCATCGTCAAACATCCTAGGGGCGAGTAGGGTGATCGAGCTAAGAGAAATTTTGAGTACACCAATCATGTTTGTTATCTTAGAACAATTATTTAGAAATATTTTTTTGACGTTAGCAAATGAAAACGAATAACAGTTCTTAGGACGGTGGTATCGCTCTTCAAGAAAGTTTCTTTTTGAGAGGTACTATATTCTACTATTTTAATTATTATTAACAACGCAGTTTATTGCAAACACAACACTTGTGTAATTTGTATACTAGTGGACGCCTAAAAATACATGATAATACCTTCAACAAATCGAAGGGCTAATAACCTTCACATAAATACATCACGTTCAAGCTTACCACAACAGGTTGAGCTGTGCTGTGCATAATGAATATGTGCATTGAAAGGTTCTTTCTCCTTTGGCAATGACAACAGCGAACATAATAACACCGAGCAAAACTAACAAATTATTGAAACTAAATATTTACGCTTTGTTCTCGCATCGTTTAATTGCATTTTACACATTCCGACTAATTTATCGTTACGACTAAAATGTCGTGCGGGATAACGGAATCTGTAAACTATTCGAAATTTGAATCCAAGAACTGTTAAAATTTCGTTGAAAGCACATGTATAATTACAAAACATCGATTCCACTCAAACAAAGTTAAGGAATACAAAATGTTGAAATCTCAGGCAGGTAACAATTTTTCTAATGAAATACGTAGTTATAAAATGTGCACGAATGACTTCCATTTGAGGTTTATTTCAGAAATAGACAGGATGCTGGAACCCCCGCACACAATCCTGCCAGGAAAATTAAATCTATTGCAACAACGTACGACCTAGTCTGTAGCTAATTAACAACAACCTGTAATTGGTTGTTACTAGAGGTCCCGCAGTAGTCGAAATTCGACTTTAATTAATTGGAATTGTAAGTTTTTACACTATTATATGATTGTATTTTATACTTCTATATTCACAAATTTCGCCAAGACTACATTATAAAAAATATTAATAAAGACAAATAATATTTAATCTATTCTGAATTTGACAACAGACGTCAAGAACAAAATTTGACGTGTCATGCGTGTGTGCGTTAAATACATGGTATGTAGTGTGTGTAATGTTTTCTTTATTCATTTAAAATATCTTTTATGCATTATTTAAAAAAAATATAAGCATTGTGCACTTCTTCTCTATATTCTCTATAAGTGTGGAAAATTTCATACTCCTCCGTCCGCGCAATTTTCGTAAAAAGGGATACAAAGTTTTTGCTTCACGTATTAATATATAGATTCTCTTAAAAATATACCTATACTAGCGACCCGCCCTCGCTTCGCTTCGGGGACTAACATGTATTTTGAATTTAGATATGTTTGGTACTGAGAAAAGGATAAGGTTTAGGACTCACTCTGTATTTCGTTGATGCACTATTCAATTTTCTCACTGACGAGAGTTCTATGTGCTGATTGATCAACAAATCACAATTTTATTGTTTTTGCACCGGCACCATGTTTTAGTTTTTTTTACACACTTCGCGCCATTTTCATACGCGTGTAGTTTTTCTTGTAGTGTCAACAGATGGCGTGGATAGGGGATTGAAGAAGGAATAAGGAAAAGGAAGTCCCAACAACATGTATTATTGATTTTATTGAATTTTCTTTTATACAAATCTGATATTTGTAGTACGCATTCTGTCAATGTCATTTCAAACGCCATAACGTTACATTAAAAACTTTAATACGGTGATTAAGTTTTCTTAAATTTTATAATTTAGCGTTCAAATTGCTTAATTTTTTTTTAAAATAAAATCCCTCTCCTTGTATACTCAGTGTTTCTCTTGACCCTATTCGCCCCTACGATGTCTGACGATGGTGTTAATATATGGGGCTTCTTCGACATATATTTAAACTAACAACACATCACATCACATACAATAGAACAATAAATTTGTCAACCGTACGTTATTTAAGCACAATATATAGTATGATATCGATCTTATAAAACACATAAAAGATAAGGAGATAAGATATTGATTTTATTCGAAAACTCGATACGACAGAGAATAAATAGATTATATTATATACTAAATAATCCCGTTTCTATCACTACGTTATTGACCAGACAACACCGACAGACTAATCCCTTTCGACCCGAACTAATTCATTTCTAATTAATTATTTGCGAAGACCCTTGTCAATGTTCCATGGTGGGTGATTCAATTTGTTCGAATTTGATATAGATAAACTCTTAAGATATATCTTGGGGCATCATGATCATGATCATGGTCGTCGACGAAGTGCCTTAAAGGCTTTTCATAAGAGGTCACGGTTTGTAAATAGTATTTTTCATTTTTTATTTATCCGTGCTGATAGTTTAAGAGACTGTTCCAACTACCCGCGTCTACTTGTAAGAGTTAACTAACACTTTCCTTAGCAAGAACAGGCTTCCCTAAATTTATCACCGGATATAACAGTATTACAGAAACAATATAAACTAGGAATATGGAATTAAAACGTATTCGAGAACAATCCCGAAGATCACGGAACAACGATTAATCAAAATGAAACTTCTAGAATTTACACATTATTTCAATAATAAATAATGGAGCGTGTTGTGAATTTGCATTATCATCCATTTCTGCTGCGAATCTATTCTGACTACGTTAACCATTTATTACCAGGTGGGCCTTGAACTCGTATGAATGTCTAAAAGAAAATAAACAAACGTGTTCGCTAGACACCACGCGTAATACCTCTGGGAGCGAAATTGCGAAATTCATGAATAAATATCCAGCCATAATACATTAAAACGAAACATATTTTATCAGAAAATGTGGGCTTATTATTTAAATAACAATAGCCATAAATAATAGAAGGTTTTCAAACAATAATCACAGCCAGCCTCAGCGGCGAGCAATGTTACTGACAATAGAGACGTCGTAACTGACAGTTGTTTGAATTGAATACATAGAACAAGAACTGTCATGGCGGCGCGGCGGCGTGGGCGGGTAAAACATTCAGGCGCCATTGTGCTCGAGAATTACTGAATAAAATTAAATGTTTACTTGACAAGTGAATACTGTTTCCTATGATGTTAAATGAATGCGCAAATAATGTGAGGGATAAAATTAACGTTATGTGAATTAATTTAGTTGGATTTATTATATTTGAATAATACAAACATAGAACATATTAATGTGTCTAATGTATAATATGACAAGCACACACTACTCTAGTGTGTGTACTCTGTAAATCATTATTTTCCTTTAATATTATAATATATAATATTTCTTTGATTTCTTATAATTAATATCAGATTTAATAATAAAAAAACGCTAAACTTCCAAAGTGTCTAGTGAATTGGATGTGCATATTAATTTTGTAGGATAACCGCTAGTCTAATTGAATTAGGACTCAAATAACAACGCGATAAAATCCTGAAACACACAGTCCGGTACCCATTTCGAAATCTCGAACTGTAACTATAAAGAGACCTGAAAATAAACACGTACCTACCTAACTATAATAGTAATAACGTCATGTGATAATAAATATTTGTAGTTACCCTCAGACACAGCCCACCGAGTTTCTCGTCGGATCCTCTCAGTGGGTCGCGTTTCAGATCCGGTGGTAGATTCCGCGAAGCACTGGTCTTGCTAGGACCAGTGCTAGCACTCTCTCTAAGGCTGACTCCGTGAGCACATCTACCCGTCTATTAATAGCTGTAATAACCACTTAAGCTACCAGCGACTAGGCAGGGATAAAAAAAACCCTAAGGACTTTGATCATAAACAATTAGCTCATAGTCCAGAGAGTTTTCACACATATGATGTCATATGATAACATATGATCCAGTAAGCAGTACTAACTCTGTAAACTCACGTAACACTGACTCACTGAGTTTCTCGCCGGATCTTCTCAGTGTGTCGCGATTTTGTTTTTTTTTTTATTGCCCTTGTAGGCAGACGAGCATATACGGCCCACCTGATGGCAAGTGGTTACCGTCGCCCATGGACTTCAGCAACGCCAGGCGCAGAGCCAAGCCGCTGCCGTTAAGTACTCTCCACAAGCCTCGTTTGAAGAAGGATATGTCATAGCGCTCGGTCCGTATCCGATCCGGCAATAGATTCAACGAAGCACTGCTCTTGTTAGGGCTAGTGTTAGCAAATTCTCTCAGGTCGAGCCCGTGAGCTCACCTACCCGTCCGCGCGTTGATGGAATATCCCTTTAGTCTACCAACGAATAGGCAGAGAAAAAGGTTAATGTTCCCTCGACTCTGACACACGTGGCACGACTAACATTCGTGATGTGTGCACATCACCGATTCCATAGCAATAAAAAATTCTCTTTGTAGTGGAAATACACAACAACATTTCCCAAACAACTTATTCGCGTTGAAAGCTATTCTATTCTGCCTCTAGTTACATGTTTACGCTTCAGCATGTTTGGTTGGAAACGTGTTTGGTTAGGCGGTTGTTTCACATCCAACGGTAATTCGACTACAGAGTTAAAATTGCCCTGTAAAGACGCCGCGAAAACAATGTTGAAATTAGGCGGTCTGTTTGTTCACGTGTTTACGCTGTGTTAAGGTTATGATTGAAGTGGTATTTTAATTGCCACAGTCCGAAAACGATGTAGGTAGGTACATTTGAATTATTTTAAATTTATTTCCTCAAAGGATATAGTTGAAAAAGTCAGAAGATAATTACGCAATCAACCCTTTTTATCGGAATATACTAATTGAACAGTAATTAACAAAGAAAAAAATAAGTGGTTTATCAACAATTGTTAATAACGCTGTCAATTTGAGACAATGTATGCATTCAGGTCAAAGTCTGAATGTAGTTGAATTTAGTATTACACTTTCCTTCAATTATAATAATATATAATGAATTACTCAGGAGAATGATAGTGTTCATAATGAAATATTTTTGTTGGTCGATATTCCTCGCGATATCTCGTCATCTCTATCGTTCTGCATTAGCTCTGATATACTGGGGAAAAGGGTCCTTTGCCCGTACAATGTACCCTACGAAAAAGTATTATGAAATTCACAAACATTCCGTTTGACTTATTAACACGTTTATTTTTCTTTCTCTCTAAAATCGCATTTGTAGCTTATTGTGTTTCAACTTAGTTTTTCTGAACAGTATTTATAATACTAACCAGTCAAAGCCAGGTGGTCAATGAACTCTTCACCCATCTATTCAATAATATATACCTTTATATGTATATGTTTTATAGATAACGAGGAGTGTAAGGTTATTATATTTGGCTATTACTGGTGGTAGGACCTCTTGTGAGTCCGCGCGGGTATGTACCACCACCCTGCCTATTTCTGCCGTGAAGCAGTAATGCGTTTCGGTTTGAAGGGCGGGGCAGCCGTTGTAGCTGTACTGAGGAGACCTTAGAACTTATGTCTCAAGGTGGGTGGCGCATTTACGTTGTAGATATCTATAGGCTCTAGTAACCACTTAACACCAGGTGGGCTGTCAGCTCGTCCATCAATCTAAAGAATAAAAAAATATATATTTAAGCGACATTTCGCTTAATACGCCATATTTATCTTTGTAATTAAAGGTCCGTTTTATTTGGTATTAGCATCAAGAATCCGATGTTTTTAATAGAACTTCCATTACACCATTCAAAAAGCTGAGGAATGTTTTTTCTTTCACATTTTTTCCAAATTATAAACTTTAAATGGCTCTCCTGTAAAATTTGTAAAAATATCGCTTAAACCAAATGGCCTTTCATAACCATATCATATAACCATAATGTCGCTTATATTTTTCATAACCATATGATATAACCTTGCACCACCATCTCGTAAATAAATCGTATACTCCAATAATTATTTGCATTTCATTCTATAAACGGCTTCTAAGGGGAGGGAGGGAATTAAAATCAAGTGACCCAAGAACTGAAGCAACGATCCGTCAGTAAAACCTACTGAACATTATTTATATTTATAGACAACACTAGCTTTCCGCTCGCATCTTCGCTCGCGTGGACATTTATCGCGTGGGTGGAACCCGCAGCTATGCGATGAGATGCAACCTATTGTTACGCCGGTAAGAGTAACGCCATCTATCGCCGAATAGTCGAACGAATATCAAAGGATATAGTAGCATCTAGAACGCTCGAGAAGTACAACGCCATCTATTGTCAGACAGCGGAAACACACAGTACTCGACTTTTGTGGAATATTCTCGACGATTCTGAGAAATGGCACGCAGTCAGTTAGTAATCAGAACTACTCGAAGCGAAACAGCGAACGGATCACCTGAAGCGAAGCGGAAGAAGCGAGTTGAGAATTTTAAAGTGTTTGTGAAGTGTTTTAAGTGTTCTAAGTGCTGATACAGTGTTAACTTTTACTTCGATAGATTTTTTTATTTATCCCGAACCATAGCGCGTAATACTATATATTCCAAGGTTCAAAATATTTCCATACTGAGTTTCGCCAAGATCGGTTCAGTAGTTTCGGCACAAAAGCGTAAAAGGTACCTACACTCATATTTGCAATGTTAAATCTATATGGAATGTAGAATGTTAACTTTAAAGTTACACTGACGTTAAAAACCAAACGAGAGGTTGGGGTTGACCAAATTAAATCCACATTGGGAAGTCCCCTAAATGAGATCAGTAGGATAGCCTCGAGCAGAAAGAGATAGCGGGACATAGTAAGTAGCACCAATTTTTACTGGTGGTAGGACCTCTTGATTCCGCATGGGTAGGTACCACCACCCTGCCTATTTCTGCCGATAAGCAGTAATGCGTTTCGGTTTGAAGGGTAAGGCAGCCGTTGTAACTATACTGAGACCTTAGAACTTATATCTCCCAAGGTGGGTGGCGCATTTACGTTGTAAATGTCTATGGGCTCCAGTAGCCACTTAACACCAGGTGGGCTGTGAGCTCGTCCACCAATCTAAGCAATAAAAAATGTCTGCCCCTCCAACACTATATGACCAGATACCCAAACAAAATTCATTATACTCCATTCCAATTGCGAAGTCCCATTAGACAGATCTTATTATTATGTTATCGTGTGTGTATGTGTGTGTGTGAATTAATTGTATAATGATTTAGATTGATTGTGTATTTTTTTAATAATGTTTACGACAATGAACAAAAAATGATTATTATTTCAAATTACGCGAAACGTGAAGAGTTACGTTCTAAGAAGTGTCAAAAGGGACTTCGTAATTGGAATAGAGTATAGTATTCTCTTTTTTTTTGCCCTTCTGGGCAGACGAGCATACAGCCCATCTAATGGTGATTACCGTAGCTCATGGCCGACAATGATGTCAGGAATAGGCCAAGCCGCTGGCTACCATTAAGTACACTCCACAAGCCTCGTTTACAGAGAGGAGCTCATTCCAAAGCCGCGTTACATGGCAAAAAAGATCTTTAGAAGGGCACCGTGGATGAACACATTGGTTCTAGGTAGGGTGTTATTTCGATTACCGCGGCTTGTAGACATTATGAAAACTGCTTCTCCGGTTTAATCTTAGGTTTTTTTTTAATTTTCTTTATAATCTTTTTAAAGTTTCGACAAACTTTACAGTTTTCGTTGTCACGGACGAATAGAAAACGCGAGTTCAAACCGTAAATATCGTTTTAATTACAGAAATAAATGTTTTTGCTTAAAAATATCTCATTGAGAACCTTCTAAACTAGCTCGGACTTCCTTAAACACAAGGTCGATGACATATTTGTTGAAACTGATTATAAATAATTTTGTTTTCAATAATAACGCGCTCTTTAAACATCGACAGACATATACATCATACATGCCGTAACTGACCTTGAGACATGAGTTCTAAAGTCTCCGTTTTTACAGGCTCCACCTGCCCCACCCTTCAAACCGAAACGCATTACTGCTTCACGGCAGAAATAGGCAGGGCGGTGGTACCTACCCGTGCGGACTCATAAGACGTCTTACCACCAGTAAAAATCACCTTTGAACCAGACTCAGAATTACGTAACTAAACCGTAGCACCACTACTAACCCGTAGAGTACAGATACGCCATATTCTCTGTCTTGGCTATAACAATGGCTTATTAATGCTCGCTTATTTTTTTTTATTGCCCTTTTAGGCAGACGAGGCCACCTGATGGTGAGTGGTTACCGTTGCCCATGGACTACAGCAATGCCAGGGGCAGAGCCAAGCCGCTGCCTAACGCTTACGTCGGTAGATAAGTAGAAGAAATCACATTTTGATGACTATTTACTATAGGGTACCGTTCGTTGTAATGTTATACATACGTGTTTTCTAATCAGGAGATTAAGCATACACGTGCGCACCCACAAGACGTCTTACCACCACTGAAAGTCTCAAATTACTCATCAACGCTAATACGAAGATTAATTCGGAAAGCACTACCAAAACTTGCTATGAACATTCCAACGCACGATGCAATGAAGTCATTAACCTTTGTAATCGATTAGATTCATTATGATCGCGTGCGACTCAAACATAATTCGGTCACACGTTATCAACGAAGATAAAACGTGTTTATCGATAAGAGCTGTACACACGTACCGAGCTGTTTGCAGCTGAAAAAACGAATTTAACTTCGTCATTTTTTTTAAGCTATTGCATAGCTTCTATCGCGGGCCTTGAGCGCGGCGACTGAATCAAGAAATTCCGTAACGAAAATAACCTGATACCCCCACTACGCCTATTATGTAGCTCGCGTTCAACACATTCACGTTGCGCTGGTGTAGTGTTTGCGAATAAGCGCGCGGCGTGACGTCGCACTGCATGAGCATCATGAAAAGTCTGACCATCTCTCTCTCACGCGGTCTAGCTTATGAGTGTGAAGGGGACAGTTAATGTTTTGCTTTTGTTAATGTTTTTAAGTATAGCGTGGTCTTGTTCTTATTATTGTTTTAATATTAAATTATTATTGTCTAATTGTAATTGCATAAGTTGATAAAAAATGCATTGCAAATGCAGCTTTACCGCGGCAGTCCTCGAGTGCCACACGTCTTTTTTTTTATTGCTTAGATGGGTGGACGAGCTCACAGCCCACCTGATGTTTAGTGGTTACTGGAGCCCATACACATCTACAACGTAAATGCGCCACCCACCTTGAGATATAAGTTCTAAGGTCTCAGTATAGTCACAACAGCTGCCCCACCCTTTAAACCGAAACGCATTACTGCTTCACGGCAGAAATAGGAAAGGCGGTGGTACCTACCCGTCCGGACTCACAAGAGGTCCTACCACCAGTCCTCCTCCTCCTTGCGTCGGTTTCCTCATTACTGAGGGTCGTGGTCATGGCCTTGAAACAGTTTAAATGTTTCTCTGTCCATGACTCTCTTGGGATGTAATTGTGGTGGGTTCCCACGTCCTTCCACATCAGTATTTCGAAGGGATTTAGTCCTTCACGGCAAACTGGTCCCGCTCCGGGTCTCTGGTTGTATCCGGGGGCTGGGTTATTTCCCGCCGCCCAGTGCTCGGCGTTGACGTTTTACGGTAGGAATGTCCAGCTCTACTCAACCCTCCTCTTTTCTCATCCGGGCTTGGGACCGGCAATGGCAGAGTTAAATCATTGGTAGCTTTAGTCCGCGCTGGTCGGCACAACGTTCTGCTAGCCTTTATTTTAGACTAGCTTTTGCCCGCGACTTGGTCCGCGTGGAATAGTTCATAAATATTGCTTTATTTTAGAATAAATGTGGTTAGCATAAAAAAACGTTATAGTGAACCAACCTTAACATATAGACCAATGCTGTCGAAGACTTTTTTTTAGATCTTTTATAGGGGAACAACTCTGTCATACAATATTTTAGCGAAACTTCAACCGTTTCTGCAGCGCACGCAGCGGAAGCTCTCAAAAGGTAAAAATAACCCCGATTTTGAAACATTCTTTATTGGTGCTCCGCCTGTATTGGTCTTAGCGTGATGTTATAAAGCCTATAGCCTTCCTCGATAAATGGGCTATCTAACACTAAAATATTTTTTTAAATCTAACCAGTAGTTCCTGAGATTAACGCGTTCAAACAGACAAAGACTGCCAATTGTACTTTTTTGTATTAAAATTTAATGTATCGCACTGTTTATTTGTTTTTTGGTGTACAATAAAGAATACTCTGTCTCTCTCTCTCTCTCAAACTCTTCAGCTTTATAATATTAGTATAGAAAAGTATAGATTGCTTCTACACAAAGAAAACTATTGATGCTTACGTTGTAATCCTCAATGATATGTACGTGTTCCGATACACATTTAACGATACTAAGCAGTAGTCGTCTGATAGGTTTGCGCTAAGAAAATGACATCATCTTTGTTCAGGTAACTAAATCGTGCGCGTAACATTCGGTTTACAGTTCAAACAAGAAACAGTGCTAATTTCGATTTTGATTTTAAACACTAATAATAAATAATAATAATAAATAAATATTTACTAACAATCACGCCACGTTAACTAGTCCCGTGATAAGTTCGTAAAGAACTTGTGTTACAGGTACCAGATAACGGAAATAAATGTAAGATTTTTATTATACACATACATATATTTTTAATATACATCCATAGCCCTGGAAAAGACATTTATATTTATCATACAAATATCTTCCCTTGGCGGGATTCGAACCCGCGACCCCCTTGTGTAGTGACCATGTCACTTACCACTACACCAGACACTAGCCGTGTTCCAATTTCATTAGAGTTTTTTTCCCTCTACCTATACGCTGGTAGCCTAAAAGGCTATTGTCACACTCTTGATAGGGTGGACGTCATAATAATAATCATAATAATAAACAATCGTTCAAACCCACTGGATTTCTCGCCGGATTTTCTCAGTGGGTCGCGATCTGATCCGGTGGTAGATTCAGCGAATCACTTCTCTTGCTAGGACTAGTATTAGAAATTCTCTCAGGTTAAGCCCGTGAGCTCACCTATATGTCGAAGCGTAGCTGAATTTGTAGTACAAGTATATACTCGTATATGTAGTATGTATAAGTTTATTGCGGTGGGAGGTCCCCTAAACGAGTGCAGTAGAATGGCCTCGAGCAGAGAGAGATGGCGGGACATCGTGAGACGCATCAAGTCTGTCCCCTCCGACACATGACGATCACGATCACTCAGTCAAGAGTGACACGATTGAGAAGAATATATATATTTTGTCCCTACCTATTCGCTGGTAATCTAAGGGGCTATTCCAGTTACGCTAACTCAGTGAGTTTTGTCTATGGGTTAGTTCGCACGTCGAACTATTCTTTGAATTCGACAAGTTTGACGAGGCACTGGTGCTTGAGGGACCTAACAAGACATGTTTTGGACGTCGGCGACTTTGAGTTGTCCCGTCACCTGGCGCGGATAAGTAATTAGTGGTGGCCCCGATAACAGGGTTATCGTGTCACGCCGCTTTGTGGAATAAATTATTTATTATTTCAACAGGAAAACTATGAAATTCACATTTCAATGATAATTTGCAACAGGTCAATTTGCGAAGGCGCGGCCACCATTTTATAACACACTAGCGACCCGCCCTCGCTTCGCTTCGGAAACATTAAAACAAACATGAAAAAAAAAAAAAAAAGTACAGACAATGTCAGCTTCTAATGGAAAAAGAATTTTTCAAATCGGTGCAGTACTTTCGGAGCCTATTCGAAACAAACAAACAAACAAATCTTTCCTCTTTATAATATTACTATAGACTATAGAAAAAGCAGCCGACAACGACTTGCTGTGGGATTGTTGATGCCTATGAACGACGATTAATACTTACCATCATAAGGATATATTTGTAGTCTACCTACAAAGGGCATAAATATAGTGGTAGTATCGTGGTAAGACCTCTTGTGAGTCCGCACGGGTAGGTACCACCACCTTGCCTATTTCTGCCGTAAAGTAGTAATGCGTTTCGGTTTGAAAGGTGGGGCAGCCGTTGTAACTATACTCGAGACCTTAGAACTTATATTTCAAGGTGGGTGGCGCATTTACGTTGTGGATGTCTATGGGCTCCAGTAACCACTTAATACCAGGTGAGCTGTGAGCTCGTCCATCCATATAAGCAATAAAAAAAGTAAGGCTTCAAACACGTGCCTAAGTTTGATGACAGCATATAAACCCAAAAAACAAAATGATGTGTTTTACAATATTCGGCGATTTACAGAACATGTTTTCTGCATCAATTCAATCATCTTGAAACCAATTTAGCCACTCGACTCGAATGAGTCATAGAAAGCATCGCGTGTGAACGACTCATAAAACGCCCGGGACTGGCCACTTAGCATTACGGCTGTCTTTAATCATGTACCTACGACATAATCTCTTAAGTTTTATGTCTAATATAATGAGAGTTAATACAACAATCAAACATTCCAGGCGACTGTGTTTCTCGCCGGATCTTCTCAGTGGGTCGCGTTTCCGATCCGGTGGTAGATTCTGCGAAGCACTGCACTTTCTAGGGTTAGTGTTAGCAACGTCGTCAGATTTGAGCCCCGTGAGCTCACCTACTTGTCAAGGTTACGCTGAAATGGTCTCTCAAGACCATTAGATTACTTTCTAATTATTCTACGAAACAAAGGCACCACGACCTTCTTCTTTCCTTTTTTATGGCTTAGATCGGTGGACGAGCTCACGGCCCCCCTGGTGCTAAGTAACCAGAGCCCATAGACATCTACAACGTAAATGCGGCCACCTATCTCGAGACAAGAGTTGTAAGGTCTCAGTTTTAACAGTACAATAGTACCTTGCTGGATAAAGTTTGGTCGTGGTTTATCTCATGACTATAATCATTGTCTGACCGATGATAATCGATGGCTCCATTAATGGTCACACCTTGAGAAAGTTCTGTATTGTAGTTAAGCACGATCATTTTCCGTCTACTGTTTTCCGACTATAAAAAAAATATAAATATTTAAATTTTTTTTTTACTTAGATGGGTGGACGAGCTCAGAGCCCACCGTCCCACCCAGAGTCCGCACGGATAGGTACCACCACCCTGCCTATTTCTGCCGTGAAGCAGTAATGCGTTTCGGTTTGAAGGGTGAGGCAATCGTAACTATACTGAGACCTTAGAACTCATATCTCAAGGTGGGTGGCGGCATTTAGGTTGTAGATGTCTATGGGCTCCGGTAATCACTTAACACCAGGTGGGCCGTGAGCTCATCAACCCGCCTAAGCAATAAAAAATAAAATAAAATAAACATGCCTCAAGGTATACGGTGGCATTCACGTTGTGCTATATAGGCCACTTAACATCGGATGGATCAGGTGCTCGTCATTAGCTCAAAGCTATCAGAACACAAAATACCTACGCTTAATACGTAGGTATCTGCTATATATAAGCTACAATAAAAGCGAGTACATATACATACATACACATACATACGTCTGTATGTACTAACAATTAAGCCACAAAACACAATAAAACATTAAATTGAACAATAGATATTAAAACGTGAATCCTTTACAAGAAAGGATCGTGTATACGAGAATAAATAATATCCAGCTGCGCAAGTGACATGGGGATATTATCAAGCGTCGATTAATACAGATATCGAGATAATGAAAAACATGTCGATTATCCCAAACAATTAGCCCTGTCATTACGGAATTCTTGTCATTCGTGATGTCATTTTGTCATAAAAATATACGTAATAAAATAGGAAACATAGATAAAACAATAAATACTAGAGGTCCCGCAGTAGTCGAAATTCGACTATAATTAATTGGAATTGTAAGTTTGTACACTATTATGATTGTATTTTATACTTCTATAATTACAAATTTCGCCAAGACTACACTATAAAAAATATTAACAGAGACAAACAATATTTAAGCTATTCTCAATTTGACAACAGACGTCAAGAACAAAAGTTTGACAATAAATAGTATGCATGCGTGTGTGCGTCAAATACATGGTATGTAGTGTGTGTAATGTTTTCTTTATTGATTTAATGTATCTTTTATGCATTATTTTCAAAAAATATTAGCATTGTGCACTTCTTCTCTATATTCTCTATAAGTGTGGAAAATTTCATACTCCTCCGTCCGCGCAATTTTCGTAAAAAGGGATACAAAGTTTTTGCTTCACGTATTAATATATAGATAAAGGCTTTGCCACGTATGACGTCATAACATACATTAAAAATAATATGGCGGGTGTTCTCGCAATGGTAAACAATCAAGATTGTTCAACTCGTAATAAACACGAAAAATGTTCATAAACTTCCATTAAGACTGTGAACAAAACAAGCTGGCATTTGCGTCGGACCGTTTACGACAAGTAACTATTAGCTTCCAAGTTTTTTTTCTTCAGGGTAAGACAACGTTTATCATCCCCGCTAATATATATACATATATCAATTTGTCTATTTAATAAATAAAATAATTCTATACATGTCCTATATGCCTTCCAAAGTAAATTGATTGTAATGAAACTTAGACTATTTATTGTTAGTCAAAGCGAAGATTTCCATCACAGTATTCAGATTTCACTATAATGAATTAAAAATAGCAAATGATAATTTAAATAATTACCGTATGAATATTTTTTTTTATTTACCCGGTTGTTTTTATTTATCACAGGGTTAGTGGATTAGATAAGGCTTAAGCTTGGTTAGTTCCGAAAAAAAATGTCGAAAGAAATCGAGTCCGAAAAAAACAGAGTAACGTTTATGTTAATTGTATTGAAACAGAAATCGGAGTAGAGTTCATCCGTACTACCTGGAGCCACTGCGGTCATCCACAGTGCGTTTCCAGAGATCTTTTTTGCCACGTACCATCCGGCTATGGAATGAGCTCCCCTCCACGGTGTTTCCCGAGCGCTATGACATGTCCTTCTTCAAACGAGGCTTGTGGAGAGTATTAAACGGTAGGCAGCGGCTTGGCTCTGCCCCTGGCATTGCTGAAGTCCATGGGCAACGGTAACCACTCACCATCAGGTGGGCCGTATGCTCGTCTGCCTACAAGGGCAATAAAAAAAAAAAAAAAAAAAAAAAAAAAACAATTACTCTGATTTTAGATACCAACCGAAATCCTAATTATTATGTCTTTTTTTTTGTTGTATAGTTTTGTGGACGAGCTCACAGCCCACCTGGTGTTAAGTGGTTACTGGAGCCCATAGACATCTACAACGTAAATGCGCCACACACATTGAGATATAAGTTCTAAGGTCTCAGTATAGTTACAACGGCTGCCCCGCCCTTCAAACCGAAACGCATTACTGCTTCACGGCAGAAACAGGAGGGGCGGTGGTACTTACCCGTGCGGACTCACAAGAGGTCCTACCACCAGTAATATTTACAGTCTATGTACAGTATGTATTGAAGGCAAATACAGACGATTGATATTATGGGAACAATGTCTCAACATTTATATTTTATTATGTTTGTTTACTCGACGCGCATTGTAACAAAAATAACGCGTAGGGTCAATACCCTTAGAGAACAAGGGGGTGCCTGGAACAAACGCCCGAAAAAAAACTGGAAGAAACAAAAAAAAAACCTTTATTGTTTCAATCAACGTATTAACCACAAATTTTCCTTCGACTACAACCAAACAAATGACCTATGACAACATAATAGAATCCAATTTGACAAATTGTATTAAGAAGCCATGTGACCTTGTCGGTAATGGGATTACTGCAGCCGAGGCCGGACTCATAATAATTGGATACGATCGTTTAGCACCACGGTTTATGTTATTTATTACTTTATTGTCGTATTTACTTTGTTTATCCATAATACGCCAATCAGTCTAGCGTTTCTAGATAACGACGCACGGAAAGAACTTATCGTTTAGGAAGTAAGACGTCTTTAAAATTCAATAATAATTATCGTTATTGGTTTCTTTATTATTTTTTACTTTATTATTGTTTATTTATTATTTATATTTATAATTATATTTAAATATTCACACAGGTACCATTTTATTATCTGTTTGTCCATTTCTTTTTTGCTTTTGTTTCGTAGCTTTATTATACGTGTGCATACAAATTTTACTCAAAATCTTAATATGAAAATGAAAGAAGCCGTGAACGAAATTTATTTGTCTTTTAGGACACAAAATAATATTTTATATAAAACTAGCTGACCCGGCAGACTTCGTAGTGCCTCAATCAACAAATAAAAGACCTAAACTTTTGTATAAAATAAACTTAAAACAAACAAAAGCAATCCGTCCGACGGGGGACACATCAAAGGGAAAACGAAATTGTTATTTTTATTTAATTCTGAGCATTTTCATATTTATCTACCTTTAAAACCTTCTCTGGACTTCCACAAATAATTCAAGACCAAAATTAGCCAAATCGGTCCAGCCGTTCTCGAGTTTTAGCGAGACTAACGAACAGCAATTCATTTTTACATAATAATATATAAATTAATCTAAACCTTCTTGATGATAGTCGAATTTCGATAATTACGCGTCACTACACTAGTCTATTTCATTATTCGATTCATTATTCGCTTAAACACATCTGAGGACCCAAAAGAAATTAATTCACTATCGAAACGTGACTCCTCTGAATGAATGTAATGATCAGAATGATCTAAGCAACTGATCTAAAGATTCAATTTAAGAGGTTTGTAAGCTAATAATGTGATTGTAAAATATTCTGATATTGTTTTCCTTACCTGGTTGCCTGAGAGGCTATTTTTTTATTTATTGCTTAGATGTGGGTGGACGAGCTCACGGCCCACCTGATGTTAAGTTACCGAAGCCCATAGACATCAACCATATTAATGCCGTCACCCACCTTGAGATATGAGTTCCAATTTTTTTTTATTGCTTATATGGGTAGACGAGCTCACAGCCCACCTGGTGTTAAGAGGTTACTGGAACCCATAGACATCTACAACGTAAATGCGCCACCCACCATGAGATATAAGTTCTAAGGTCTCAAAGGTTTGTTCTAAGGTTTGTTTTTTATTTTGTTTTTTCTTAAATTTTTATAATTTACTAATTTTACTAATTTATATCATATTCTGAGTATGTACACACGTACGGAGTCTTCATTCCCGCAAAGAACCAAAAGGGAAACGGGGGTGACTGAAAATCAGCGCTGTTCAATTTATCAACCTTGAACAGCAATAGCTGAGCCACCTCCTTTTGCCTTTTTCTCTTTTTTTTGCTTTTCTTTTTTTTGTATTTCATTTTATGATGTGAAAGGCAATAAATGATCTTTATTATTATTATTATTATTATTATTAAATATAGTTAAAACGGCTGCCCCACCCTTCAAACCGAAACGCATTACTGCTTCACGGCAAAAATAGGCAGAGCTGTGGTACCTATCTGTGCGGACTCACAAGAGGTCCTACCACCAGTAATTACGTAAATTATAATTTTTTGCGGGTTTGATTTTTATTACACGACGTTATTCCTTCACCGTGGAAATCAATCGTGAACATTTGTTGAGTACGTATTTCATTAGAAAAATTGGTACCCGCCTGAGATTCGAACACCGATGCATCGCTCGACCCGAATGCACCGGACTTCTTATCCTTTAGGCCACGACGACAAATCTCAGTTTTTATAGTACAAAGGCTGCTCCATCCTTCAAATCGAAACGCTTCACAACAGAAATGGCCATTACAGATATAAGATATTATTGCTTTATCGTGAAAGTCATTCATGAAAGTTTTCTTAACTAAGTATTTTATTAACAACATTTGGTATCTTCCTGTGAGTTTTGAACATTAACGCTTAATACGTAGGTATCTGCTATATATAAGCTACAATAAAAGCGAGTACATATACATACATACACATACATACGTCTGTATGTACTAACAATTAAGCCACAAAACACAATAAAACATTAAATTGAACAATAGATATTAAAACGTGAATCCTTTACAAGAAAGGATCGTGTATACGAGAATAAATAATATCCAGCTGCGCAAGTGACATGGGGATATTATCAAGCGTCGATTAATACAGATATCGAGATAATGAAAAACATGTCGATTATCCCAAACAATTAGCCCTGTCATTACGGAATTCTTGTCATTCGTGATGTCATTTTGTCATAAAAATATACGTAATAAAATAGGAAACATAGATAAAACAATAAATACTAGAGGTCCCGCAGTAGTCGAAATTCGACTATAATTAATTGGAATTGTAAGTTTGTACACTATTATGATTGTATTTTATACTTCTATAATTACAAATTTCGCCAAGACTACACTATAAAAAATATTAACAGAGACAAACAATATTTAAGCTATTCTCAATTTGACAACAGACGTCAAGAACAAAAGTTTGACAATAAATAGTATGCATGCGTGTGTGCGTCAAATACATGGTATGTAGTGTGTGTAATGTTTTCTTTATTGATTTAATGTATCTTTTATGCATTATTTTCAAAAAATATTAGCATTGTGCACTTCTTCTCTATATTCTCTATAAGTGTGGAAAATTTCATACTCCTCCGTCCGCGCAATTTTCGTAAAAAGGGATACAAAGTTTTTGCTTCACGTATTAATATATAGATAAAGGCTTTGCCACGTATGACGTCATAACATACATTAAAAATAATATGGCGGGTGTTCTCGCAATGGTAAACAATCAAGATTGTTCAACTCGTAATAAACACGAAAAATGTTCATAAACTTCCATTAAGACTGTGAACAAAACAAGCTGGCATTTGCGTCGGACCGTTTACGACAAGTAACTATTAGCTTCCAAGTTTTTTTTCTTCAGGGTAAGACAACGTTTATCATCCCCGCTAATATATATACATATATCAATTTGTCTATTTAATAAATAAAATAATTCTATACATGTCCTATATGCCTTCCAAAGTAAATTGATTGTAATGAAACTTAGACTATTTATTGTTAGTCAAAGCGAAGATTTCCATCACAGTATTCAGATTTCACTATAATGAATTAAAAATAGCAAATGATAATTTAAATAATTACCGTATGAATATTTTTTTTTATTTACCCGGTTGTTTTTATTTATCACAGGGTTAGTGGATTAGATAAGGCTTAAGCTTGGTTAGTTCCGAAAAAAAATGTCGAAAGAAATCGAGTCCGAAAAAAACAGAGTAACGTTTATGTTAATTGTATTGAAACAGAAATCGGAGTAGAGTTCATCCGTACTACCTGGAGCCACTGCGGTCATCCACAGTGCGTTTCCAGAGATCTTTTTTGCCACGTACCATCCGGCTATGGAATGAGCTCCCCTCCACGGTGTTTCCCGAGCGCTATGACATGTCCTTCTTCAAACGAGGCTTGTGGAGAGTATTAAACGGTAGGCAGCGGCTTGGCTCTGCCCCTGGCATTGCTGAAGTCCATGGGCAACGGTAACCACTCACCATCAGGTGGGCCGTATGCTCGTCTGCCTACAAGGGCAATAAAAAAAAAAAAAAAAAAAAAAAAAAAACAATTACTCTGATTTTAGATACCAACCGAAATCCTAATTATTATGTCTTTTTTTTTGTTGTATAGTTTTGTGGACGAGCTCACAGCCCACCTGGTGTTAAGTGGTTACTGGAGCCCATAGACATCTACAACGTAAATGCGCCACACACATTGAGATATAAGTTCTAAGGTCTCAGTATAGTTACAACGGCTGCCCCGCCCTTCAAACCGAAACGCATTACTGCTTCACGGCAGAAACAGGAGGGGCGGTGGTACTTACCCGTGCGGACTCACAAGAGGTCCTACCACCAGTAATATTTACAGTCTATGTACAGTATGTATTGAAGGCAAATACAGACGATTGATATTATGGGAACAATGTCTCAACATTTATATTTTATTATGTTTGTTTACTCGACGCGCATTGTAACAAAAATAACGCGTAGGGTCAATACCCTTAGAGAACAAGGGGGTGCCTGGAACAAACGCCCGAAAAAAAACTGGAAGAAACAAAAAAAAAACCTTTATTGTTTCAATCAACGTATTAACCACAAATTTTCCTTCGACTACAACCAAACAAATGACCTATGACAACATAATAGAATCCAATTTGACAAATTGTATTAAGAAGCCATGTGACCTTGTCGGTAATGGGATTACTGCAGCCGAGGCCGGACTCATAATAATTGGATACGATCGTTTAGCACCACGGTTTATGTTATTTATTACTTTATTGTCGTATTTACTTTGTTTATCCATAATACGCCAATCAGTCTAGCGTTTCTAGATAACGACGCACGGAAAGAACTTATCGTTTAGGAAGTAAGACGTCTTTAAAATTCAATAATAATTATCGTTATTGGTTTCTTTATTATTTTTTACTTTATTATTGTTTATTTATTATTTATATTTATAATTATATTTAAATATTCACACAGGTACCATTTTATTATCTGTTTGTCCATTTCTTTTTTGCTTTTGTTTCGTAGCTTTATTATACGTGTGCATACAAATTTTACTCAAAATCTTAATATGAAAATGAAAGAAGCCGTGAACGAAATTTATTTGTCTTTTAGGACACAAAATAATATTTTATATAAAACTAGCTGACCCGGCAGACTTCGTAGTGCCTCAATCAACAAATAAAAGACCTAAACTTTTGTATAAAATAAACTTAAAACAAACAAAAGCAATCCGTCCGACGGGGGACACATCAAAGGGAAAACGAAATTGTTATTTTTATTTAATTCTGAGCATTTTCATATTTATCTACCTTTAAAACCTTCTCTGGACTTCCACAAATAATTCAAGACCAAAATTAGCCAAATCGGTCCAGCCGTTCTCGAGTTTTAGCGAGACTAACGAACAGCAATTCATTTTTACATAATAATATATAAATTAATCTAAACCTTCTTGATGATAGTCGAATTTCGATAATTACGCGTCACTACACTAGTCTATTTCATTATTCGATTCATTATTCGCTTAAACACATCTGAGGACCCAAAAGAAATTAATTCACTATCGAAACGTGACTCCTCTGAATGAATGTAATGATCAGAATGATCTAAGCAACTGATCTAAAGATTCAATTTAAGAGGTTTGTAAGCTAATAATGTGATTGTAAAATATTCTGATATTGTTTTCCTTACCTGGTTGCCTGAGAGGCTATTTTTTTATTTATTGCTTAGATGTGGGTGGACGAGCTCACGGCCCACCTGATGTTAAGTTACCGAAGCCCATAGACATCAACCATATTAATGCCGTCACCCACCTTGAGATATGAGTTCCAATTTTTTTTTATTGCTTATATGGGTAGACGAGCTCACAGCCCACCTGGTGTTAAGAGGTTACTGGAACCCATAGACATCTACAACGTAAATGCGCCACCCACCATGAGATATAAGTTCTAAGGTCTCAAAGGTTTGTTCTAAGGTTTGTTTTTTATTTTGTTTTTTCTTAAATTTTTATAATTTACTAATTTTACTAATTTATATCATATTCTGAGTATGTACACACGTACGGAGTCTTCATTCCCGCAAAGAACCAAAAGGGAAACGGGGGTGACTGAAAATCAGCGCTGTTCAATTTATCAACCTTGAACAGCAATAGCTGAGCCACCTCCTTTTGCCTTTTTCTCTTTTTTTTGCTTTTCTTTTTTTTGTATTTCATTTTATGATGTGAAAGGCAATAAATGATCTTTATTATTATTATTATTATTATTATTAAATATAGTTAAAACGGCTGCCCCACCCTTCAAACCGAAACGCATTACTGCTTCACGGCAAAAATAGGCAGAGCTGTGGTACCTATCTGTGCGGACTCACAAGAGGTCCTACCACCAGTAATTACGTAAATTATAATTTTTTGCGGGTTTGATTTTTATTACACGACGTTATTCCTTCACCGTGGAAATCAATCGTGAACATTTGTTGAGTACGTATTTCATTAGAAAAATTGGTACCCGCCTGAGATTCGAACACCGATGCATCGCTCGACCCGAATGCACCGGACTTCTTATCCTTTAGGCCACGACGACAAATCTCAGTTTTTATAGTACAAAGGCTGCTCCATCCTTCAAATCGAAACGCTTCACAACAGAAATGGCCATTACAGATATAAGATATTATTGCTTTATCGTGAAAGTCATTCATGAAAGTTTTCTTAACTAAGTATTTTATTAACAACATTTGGTATCTTCCTGTGAGTTTTGAACATTCGTATAATCGTATACAATTAAACATTTCCCCGGTAACCGTACTCGTCGAACTCAACAAAAGGTCGACGTACAACCTAACCCAGGAATCAGCTCGCTGAGTTTGTCGCCGGATCTTCTCAGCGGGTCGCGATTCTGATCCGGTAGTAGATTCATTCGCGAAGCAGTTGCTCCTGAGTTGTTAGGTCTCCTTCGAAGGCGTTCTGGCAGCTGTTAGCAAATCCCACCCCTTCTGGCTGAACCTTTGCTCGTCCACCTGTCCTGGTGAAACTGGAAAGGCCTCCGGCCCACCATTAATTAATTAATCATAAAAAAAAAAACGATTAAACACGAGTAAACATCTTGATGGCTACGATAACTTCAAAATACAGTTGAATTAAAAATGTTTATTATTATCCGCTGACGGTGTTAGTAAGTACGGTGAACTTGGAAATTTTTGAATCGGATTAAAATCACAAAACGAAATCTTTTATTCAATACTTGTGATGTTAATGTCGAACAAAACAGGGGTTTTGTCAGATAAAAATAACTAATTTTAAATTCCAATATACGTAATAAGTAGGTAAGCGTATTGAAATTTTAAATCGTGTTTTTGTTTTCTTGCACGTGCTTGGTTTTTTTTCTCCTGTCTATTCGTTGGTCGTCTAAGGGACTATTTCAACTTCGCACGAACCAGTAGGTGAACTCACGGGCTCAACCTGAGAGAATTGTTAATATTAGGCCCTAGCAAGAGTATTGCTTCGCCAAATCTATTGCCGGATCGGAATCGCGACCCACTGAGAAGATCCGGCGAGAAACTCAGTAAGTTACGTGTTACGTCATTTTACAGAGTTATTACTACTAAATATATATGAGAAAGGAATTTTCTTAATGCAACCAGTGTGCTTAGCGCGAGTTTCTTAACGTTTTCGATAGCGTAAAAGTTAAGCCAATTTTGTATGCATTTGAAACAGCGCCCCTAGCGGCAAACGTACGCAAGCGATCCCATTCCATACAAATATGAGTTAACTTTTACGCTATCGAGAACGTTAAAAAACTCGTACTAAGCATCCTGGTCTGATACTGGTTGTTAGACAAAGAAACTGTGACGACTTATGTTCACTCGTGGCAGGGTCAAGGAAAATGTTTTTTTTACGTAAAGCCGTTCTTTCGATTGATTAGTCTGACTCTTAGTTTTTTCCTAACCATAAAATTAAATGAAGTTAATGATTTTAGCACTACTTATCTGTGTCTTGTCTTATCAATATGATTTTTTTCCTGCCTAAGCTGATGGTGTATAGAGACCATATCAGCGTCACCGGGCTAGTAGATGAGCTCACGGGGCTCAAACCTGACGTAGCAAGAGCCGCGCTTCGCAGAATCTACCACCGGATCGGAAACGCGACCCACTGAGAAGATCCGGCGAGAAACTCAGTGGGCTGTGTCTGTGGGGAATATGAAAGTCGCGTTACTAAAAACAAAAGCGCCATTTTCTCCTGATTTTTTTCCCATCAATTGACTGTTCTCGAATTTCGATGATCATTAAGTGAAGACAGTTCTTGATAAAAGGGGTATTTTAGGACTCGTTTTCTCCGCTATTTCCTGACCATGGAGTCCGGTTTCATTTACGGCCTGTGTCATTATCTTTGTTAAAAAATATTTGTTAATTGGGGTCAATTATGCGCTTATTGCCATCGTAGATCAATCATTCGATGGACGGTTGTTCATGGACATCTCAATAACATTTGATTTTTGTTTTGTTTTTCTTTTTTATTTATTTTGTAGCTTACACCACGTTTTAAGTATGTACACACGCACCTATTTACTAGTGGTAGGACCTCTTGAGAGTCCGCGCGGGTAGGTACCACCACCCTGCTAATTTCTGCCGTGAAGCAGTAATGCCTTTCGGTTTGAAGGGTGGGGCAGCCGTTGTAAGTATACTTGAGACCTTCGAACTTATATCTCAAGGTGGGTGGCGCATTTACGTTGTAGATGTCTATGGGCTCCAGTAACCACTTAACACCAAGTGGGCTGTGAGCTCGTCCACCCATCTAAGCAATAAAAATAAAATAAAAAACCTAGCCTTGAATTCCGCAATAAACCAAAGGGTGTGACTGAATATCATCGCTGTTCGATTCATGGACTTTGAACAACCTCCTTTTGCCTTTTTTTTCTTTCTTTTCTTTTATTTATCTAAATGTATAATCTAAATCTGTGTTAAAGGCAATAAATTATTTTATTATTATTATTATTTGACAAACCGTTGCTTAACCCTGAGGCACTGGTCACCGTCTCCGTCGAGATCGACATGCGAATTAGCCCGTAGACACAGCCCACTGAGTTTCTCGCCTGATCTCAGTGGGTCGCGATTCCGATCCGGTGGCAGATTCCACGAAGCACTGGTCTTGCTAGGGCCAGTGGTAGCACTCTCTCTAAGATTCACTCCGTGGGCTCATCTACCCGTATATTAATAGCTGTAATAACCCCTTAAGCTACCAGCAATTAGGTAGGGAGAAAAAAATACCCTAAGGACTCTGATCATAAACAATTAGCTCATAGTCCAAAGAGTTGTCACAATATCCTTTTTGTTTTACTTTAGACAGCTCTTTTGACAAATCTCAAGATGGCGAAGATAATAAATACCTCGTGAACAATTCCATTATCACAATTTGAATTTCAATTGAAAAATATAATACTTTCCAAACTCGAACGTTTCCGTTCTAAATTACAAAAATGCACGTGTAGGTAGGTACATATTATGTATTTTCGTAAACACGTGTCGTAAACGGTGGTTATAGCACGTGCACATCAAACGTGAGAAACGCTACGTGACAACGTTTCAGTTAATGAATATGAAACGAACATAATTTACTTATTTTCGTTTCATATGTTGTTTTTATACAGATAAATGACATATCTATATATTAATACGTGAAGCAAAAACTTTGTATCCCTTTTTACGAAAATTGCGCGGACGGAGGAGCATGAAATTTTCCACACTTATAGAGAATATAGAGAAGAAGTGCACAATGCTAATATTTTTTAAAAATAATGCGTAAAAGATACATTAAATCAATAAAGAAAATATTACACACACTACATACCATGTATTTGATGCACACACGCATGCATACTATTTAATGTCAAACTTTTGTTCTTGATGTCTGTTGTTAAATTGAGAATAGATTAAATATTGTTTGTCTTTGTTAATATTTTTATAGTGTAGTCTTGGCAAAATTTGTGATTATAGAAGTATAAAACACAATCATAATTGTGTACAAACTTACAATTCCAATTAATTACAGTCGAATTTCGACTACTGTGGGTCCTCTAGTTTGTTATAAAAGGTATTCGTTGTACAATTAGATTCTTTTGTCATGATTAACTCGTAATTCTCACAATTGGTCAAATTCTAATTACATTAATATTGAATTTAAATTAAAACATGTACATTTTGAAATTGATTTCAAAGAGGTTTCATCGGTACCATAGGTATCACAACTGGAATGCCACTATCCAATAAGAGAAATTCAATTTAAAAGTCTCAAGTCATTTTTTACAACGGCTTCGCCACCAATCCCAATAAATCGCATAGCTGCTTCGCGTCGAAAATAAGCTGGCGGTTGGTACATACCACCACCACAAGATTACCATTACCCAGTGTAGCCGTTCGCGAACCCGTATTACTTACTGGTGGTAGGACCTTTTGTGAGTCCGCACAGGTAGGTACCACCACCCTACCTATTTCAGCTGTGAAGCAGTAATGCGTTTCGGTTTGAAGGGTGGTGCAGCCGTTGTAACTATACTGAGACCTTAGAACTTATATCTCAAGGTGGGTGGCGCATTTACGTTGTAGATGTCTATAAAAAAACTTACTCACTTTGTTTGGATAAAAAGCGGTACAATTAATTTGAACGCCGGCCAATTTAGCACTGGACGTGAACAGATCGTGTCTCACCCATCAGTCCGCGGACACTTCTAACCGGCAATAATGAGCTAAGCAGACAAGTTAAATTAGGACTACTGACCGTTGTACTATTGCGAATATATGAACTGTGTAACGCAATTTCCTCAATCTCAAGTTAATAGAATGATTTGCTAAACGGGAGTGTCCAGACTAATTTAGTAGACACACAATTACCGTACTTCAGTGCTAATAGGGGTAACGAAGCAGTAATGGATCGATACCGATACATTGCTAGCTACTTTATATAGCATATTTACTGGTCGCCCCGTTTAGAACTACACGACCAGCTTATCACCCTGCCTATTTCTGAAGCGAAGCAGTAATGCGTTCAGGTGTGAACGGTAGTTCTTTTGTTTTATTGCCCTAGTAGGCAGGCGAGCGTTGGGCCCACCTGATAGTGAGTGGTTACCGTCGTCCATAAAATTCAGCAATGCCAGGGGCAGAGTCAAGCCGCTGCATACCGTTAAGTACTCTCCACATCCTCGTTTGAAGAAGGACATGTCATAACGCTCAGGAAACATTGTGGAGGGGAGCTCATTTCAAAGCCGGATGGTACATGGCAAAAAAAATCTCTTGAAACGCACTGTGAATGAACGCACAGGCTCCAGGTAGCATGGATGAACTCTACTCCAGTGACGGGCGGTGGGTGAAATCGAGATGATGGGATCATCTCAAACAATTCTTCAGAGAATTCGGTTGTAAGAATTGTGACTTAGAACTCGTATCTCAAGGTTGGTTTACGTTGTTGTTCTGTGGAAGAGCAGCCTGGTCGGCGCTGCATTGCCTTCCGACCTAGCTAGTTCTGGTCTAGCGGAGTGTCCCGGGACTCCATCGGCATCGTCCTACTGCAAAGACTGGCGTTGTGATCATCGACTACCAGGCTCGGCTCCCTGCCCAAAAAAACCAACACGTTGTAAGAACAAACTTAACACAAACATAACAAGAGTTATATTTATGTTGTTGATGTCTAAGGGCCCCAAAACTTAACACCCGATGTGCTCATTAACTATTTCATCCGTCTAAGAAAAAAATAAAACATTAATAAGAGAACCTTCGTCATTATATTAACGCAGGTTTTGTCAGACGCCTTCGATCCGTAAGAGAAACTTATTTCTTGAATCCGAGTGAAGAGCGCTTTGAACTTTAAGTGGAAAGTTCCAGAGCAGAGTTGCGAAACTTTTAACTGAAGCTCTCGATAATGTCGAAACTTTTATGAAGACATTGTTGTTGCATATACTAGGACAAAGATTTTCAGAACATGAAAGCTATGCATTGAAATTTCTCGACACGTTTAGTATTTTTTATTTTTTTTATTTTAATGTTGAAAGATTACTGGTGGCCTGGAGGCCGTTCCAGCTTCACCAGGACAGGTGGGCGAGCAAAGGCTTAGCCAGGAGGGGTGAGATTTGCTAACAACTGCCCGAGCGCCTCCGAAGGAGACTTAACAACTCAAGAGCAATGGCTTCGCGAATGAATCTACTACCGGATCGGAATCGCGACCCACTGAGAAGATCCGGCGAGAAACTCAGCGGGCTGATGCATGGGTTAAGCTGCACGTCAAACTCTTTGTCGAGTTCGACGAGTACGGTTACCGGGGTTCCTCAGCCTGCTCCTAGTGTTAGAGCTGAAGGTATCGATTGCAAGAGTTATTGGATCTGATGGATCCGTAAGGACGTGTCTAGGGCGTCGACGGTGACTGGCTCCTGCGTGATCAGGATTCGGGGAGTAGTCAGCGGCGGCAACGATAAGGCAATTATCATGACGCATAGCCTTATCGAAGTAACGTTCCGACACTGACTTCATGTGTTTGCGGATCGATTCGAGGCCCAGGTCGTCGTGTAGGTCGACGTTCCTCACGAACCACGGAGCCCCAACAGCTAACCTGCAAAAGCGGGATTGTAGGGATTGGAGGGTGTCTATGTGTGTGCGGGCCGCGTGAGCGAACACCACACTCGCGTAAGTCATGACGGGCCTTATACAAGTTTTGTAAAGTGTCACCTTGTTCCGAAGGGACATTTTACTCCGCTTACAGATCATGGGATAGAGAATAAATGCGGCACGATCGCGGACTGTTTTTATATGCGGGCGGAATGTCATGGATGCATCCAGGGTGACTCCCAGGTACTTGACCTTCCTAGCCCAGGGTATAGGTTGGTCGAACACGTGTAGTGTTTTGATGTCATAATAACAACACCTAACTTACAAATATGTTTGTTGGATTATATTTTTTTTATTGCTTGCTTAGATGGGTCGACGAGCTCACAGCCCACCTGGTGTTAACTGGTTACTGGAGCCCATAGACATCTACAATGTATATGCAGTAGTATAGTTACAACGGCTGCCCCACCCTTCAAACCGAAACGCATTGCTGCTCACGGCAGAAAATAGGCGGAGTGGTGGTGCCCGTGCGGACTCACAAGAGGTTACAAATTATAATTTTGCGGGTTTAATTTTTATTACACGATGTTATTCCTTCACTGTGGAAGTCAATCGTGAAAATTGGTTAAGAACATATTTCATTACAAAAATTGGTACCCGCTCGCGGGATTCGAATACCGTTACATCGCAAGATATGAATGCACCGAACGTCATATCCTTTAGGCTACGACGACTTCAAAATTAAGATTTTAACTAATACACCAGTTGTTTTGGTAGTTTCTCTGATTTTTGAGTGTCGGATTTTCTGTATTTTCTTTGAATTTAGCATACTACACTCCATTCCTCTTTGGAATGCGACTATTTTTTTTTTTATATTGTTACTAAACTTTCCTTATTACACGGTCGCAATTCTCAATAAAGTCAACATAAATTAGTAATTATCACCAAATCTAACCGTCGAAATCTAATAAAATTGTCGCAATCAACCTATACAATTACAGTGAAAGCAATTTTCTTTAACAAGTGCTTCGTAAATCTGAGTCTTAAATTGCAACCAACAAATTCCAAATTCCAATAAAGAGCTCTCGTCGCCAATTCGCTAGGAACGATATTGTTTGTATAGCACGGGGGGGGGGGGGGCGGTGCATTGACCTCGGTTCACAGGACTGAAACTTAATATACTCCTAGGAAACGGATGGCTTGAGACCGGCTAAATGTAACAGTATAACAGAAATTTAATAGGTCTGTCGTCAGAGTAAAGGCAGAACCGAGTAATTTATTTTCGGATTTTGAGATTTGAGGCAATAGACTCTAAAAACTGAAGTCGTCGTGGCCTAAAGGATAAGACGTCCGGTGCATTCGTGTTGAAGCGATGCACCGATGTTCGAATCCCGCAAGCGGGTACCAATTTTTCTAATGAAATACGTACTTAATAAATGTTCACGATTGATTTCTACGGTGAAGGTGTAATAAAATCGTGTAATAAAAATCAAACCTGCAAAATTATAATTTGCGTAATTACTGTTGGTAGGACCTCTTGTGAGTCCGGACAGATAGGTACCACCGCCTTGCCTATTTCGGCCGTGAAGCAGTTATGCGTTTCGGTTCGAAGGGTGGGGCAACCGTTGTAACTATACTGAGACCTTAGAACTTATATCTCAAGGTGGGTGGCGCATTTACGTTGTAGATGTCTATGGGGTCCAGTAACCACTTAACATCAGGTGGGCTGTGAGCTCGTCCACCCATCTAAGCAAAAGACTTACAGCCAACTTAACAATACATGTTTGCAGAGTTGACATTTGTAATAAAAAAAACTCTCTTAAATATTAAACCGAACTAACATTTAACATTTCACATTTATTATTCTAATACTGGTCAAGATATTAGAGCAAAAATATTAAATTTGGGTGTTGACATCGATGATGCGTGCCCAAAATTTTCGACTTAATCGGCCTTAATCTTGAAGCCGGTGTAAATAATGTTCGAAAAGTTCCACTGCATGCAGAGAAACATACATACCAAAATATTAAAGGCATTTTAAATACCGAGTAATAATTGTCGATCGTTCGAAAAAGTGAAGAGTTTAATATACAAATGCAGAAACTTTTTTTTAGCTGGTGGAAGAAAGCGCTATGAACCCGCATAAAGAACTGTCATTATCCCTCCCATTTCTTCCGCAAAGGAGCCATTCATGCCGGCTTGTAGGGTAGGACAATTAGTTTACATTATATTTGAGAATTCGGCTCTCTATCTCAAGGTGAGCGACAATGTTCTTTCTCCTTGTGATATCTAGCATGATGAGACGACCATTCTACGATGAATGAAGCGATCTTGACCTTAAAGAGTTAGATAGTTTTAATTATAATGGGACTAGCATTACTTAAGTACTTACTGACTCTAAGATGGGCATAAAACTGTAAGGAAAAACAAGTTGGTCGTAGTAGATCGAGGACCCTAGAGACGCATATCCACATCTGTTGATGATGTCAGACAATTATGAAGAATAAGACCATCAGCATTATCCAATAGATAGAATGCTGTACCGCACTACCAAAACGACATTATATGACGTGCACCAAACCTCTTTTAATTATAATACTTATTTGGTTATTGTTCACAGGGTGCTGGCGAGAATGGCCAGCAACTGAACTCTAAGATCGGAGTTGCGTTGCTGATAATACAACACCATGACCAAGAAATTTGAATTCAACTGGCAGATACCAGTCCCCGAGCCGCTGTTGCAGGTAAGGATGTTCCCATTGCTTTCTTTTAACAATCCGTCATCTCTTATCTACGGACATTTTTACGAGCGTTGGGAGGTGGAGCACCCTTGAAACTAGCGTTATGGACACCCACATACCATAACTTCAATGTAATAATAATTTAATAGATAATAATAAAGCCTTTGTTCAGACAAAATACATTTTTTTTACACATACAATTATTATTTCATTTTATTAGTTTTTTCAATGTTTTAAGTAGTGGTATTAATAATAATTTAATTTCTATGGAAGAATTGTTATTACTTTTTGTCTGTTTGTCTATTATAGACATAGGCCTCCTCCAACTTCAATGCAATACTATATATATACTACACAAAGGCAATCATTAAACATTTGAAGAGCACGTAGCATATTCACTCCGGTGGAGGAAGGCTCTAGTGGATAATTACTTTTTTTAATTGCATTAGATAGGTCAACGTACTCACACGGCTCACCTGATGTTTGGTATGCATAGTGATCACAACATATGCATGAAGCATGAATATGCATGAGATAGAAGGGCTTCAACCAAACCGCATGGTAGCTCTTAAGGTACACAAAGAGCGTAGCGGCATTTCTTACACTGATCTAGAAATTAAAAATTTTACGATTCAAAATTTTTATACTGGTGGTACGTTACTGGTGGTAGGACCTCTTGTGAGTCCGCACGGGTAGGTACCACCGCCCCGCCTTTTTCTGCTGTGAAGCAGTAATGCGTTTCGGTCTGAAGGGTGGGGTAGCCGTTGTAACTCTACTGAGATCTTAGAACTTATATCTCAAGGTGGGTGGCGCATTTACGTAGTATGGGCTCCAGTAACCACTTAACACCAGGTGGGCTGTGAGCTCGTCCACCCATCTAGCAATAAAAAAAAATTGGAAATCGTTAGCAAAAACGTCCTAAGTGCCTTGAAAAATCGATACCTATCTGCGGGATTTGAACATCGACATAGAACAAATATAAATCACCACATCTCAAATGTAGATATTATAATTACAACTAAATTCGAAATTAATTCACGAAAATACTTGACGCCTAATTTAATAATCTATTTATTGGCTTCCGTCGAGTACTATTCGTCTCTGAATTGTGTTGTAAAGACGTCTTAAATCAAATCACACCGTGTTTATTCAAGAGGCGAACCCCGCCGGCTTCGGCCAGAGGTTTCATTGTAAGCGATAAATTGTAATAAACGCTGTTTTCAATGACCGTAGCTATAACGTCCGTCTGGTGTAGTGGTAAGTGACATGGTCACTACACTAGGGGGTCGCGGGTTCGAATCCCGCCAAGGGAAGATATTTGTATGATAAATATAAAATGTCTTTTCCAGGTTTATGGATGTATATTAAATATATGTATGTGTATAATAAAAATCTTACATTTATATCCGTTATCTGGTACCTGTAACACAAGTTCTTTACAAACTTAGCACGGGACCAGTTAACGTGGCGTGATTGTTATTAAAATATTTATATTTATAATAACATGTTTATATTTCGATGTCTTTGTGTGTCCAGCTTGTATTGCAATATATCTTCTTCTACCTAGTCGTACACTCTTGACAGAGTGGTCATGGTCATGCATCAGTCGGACCCTGCGATGCAGATGCTCATGCGATGCTATATAGCGCGATGCGCTATAGTAATTTTACTTTGTTTGCCGTTAAAAATATAAGCTAAATATGTTTTTGTACTGCTTTTCTACTTAACCACAATCTACCACTGTGGAAGATGCGTACTAATGAAACCACCGCGGCTTAAACGCGGCACGTGCCAAATTTTCCACCGTTTCAACTATTTTAATTCGCTTCGTTTGGAGAACAGTTATCCATATCAAAATATACCCTCGATCCGCCGTTGATATGTAGTCTAATATATTATGTATTAGTGTTTTATTTTTTTATTTTTATTATTGTTCTTGTTTAGATTGTAAATTGATTAGATTGTATTCTTCTACCCACTCATCTAAAGCTTTCCTTCGTTAAGAACGGTTAGCTGGTAGAAAACTCAATTGTTGAGTTAAGCTCGCCATTTTTTATATCTTACGCAATTACTGTAAAATTAACTGTGTGTACAATAAAGAATAAAGAAATACAAATACATGACAGTATTAATAACACTATAATTTAAATATATCCGCATACTTCAAAAGCCAACGCGTACGAACGTTTAAGATAATTACATCGTGTAATAAAATCAAAGCATCGATAATTTCTCAATCTACTTAATTAATGCTGGTAAGACGTATAGTGAACACGCACGGCTGGATTTCACCGCCCCGCCCATTTCTTCCGCCATGCAACCTGATTTAAAATGGAGGGACAGCTGTTAGGCATTGTTCCAATTGACACTTCGACATCATCTCAAGGTGGATGTCGTCATTATCTCTAGTAACCATTCCATATCAGGCGAGTCGTGATCACTTCTACCTAATTCTAGCATATGTTTAGTTTTTAACACGCTGCCGCTCGTGAATGACCAACAAAACTCGCTTGCAACATAACCTCGGACAAAACATGAGATCGCTCGCTGGGATAGAAACGCACTTGACTTAATCTTCACGCCACGAAAACCCACTGATCGAGTGCTAATGCTGTTTTCGGGAAATGCCAGGGGTAGATCGAAATAGAATTTTTATTTAGGTTTTGTTAACACTAACAGACGGGAGTCAACTGATTTATATATCTGTTAATGCGCTTCATCATGCTATTCTAGTTATTGTAGTGTAGATAATATGCAATGTTGCATATTGCAATATAACGTGTGTGTATGTGCGATGTCGGGTGACGCTCCTAAGGGGGCAGTCGTCCGCCTACCGCCAGCTAAGCAAGGTGTGCAATAAATGCCTAATATGTCATAAATGTTTTATTCAAGAACCCAACCCAATGTTTGGCCCAATTTGTTGGCAGCGGCTTGGCATTGCTGAAGTCCATGGGCGACGGTAACCACTCACCATCAGGTGGGCCGTATGCTCGTCTGCCTAAAAGGGCAATAAAAAAAAGTTACTAAATTATAAAAGGTACCCTTCTACACAGATTATAGGCACTTGTAAATCCATTGGGTATGAGATTCTAGCTTTTACAAATCTTTTGCAACAGCATACGCTACCCGGTAACCACTCACCATCGGGTGGGCCGTATTCTCGTCTGCCTCTTCGTTCAATATTGAGCGTCTTATACTTTACGCCATTACGGCCATTATACCACATTTTATGTAAGAATTCGACCTCATATCTCCAGGTAGTACATTGATACGTCAATCGACCAACTGTCTATGCAATAAAAAAAACAACGGCATCATAACATCATGCCACTATCCACCTTAAGACGTGAGCTCGAAGTAGAAGAGTTGTTCCGCCAGATCCTTATTTCAACAAAGCCACTGGCCAATATGTTGGCCGTTACAGATACTGATAAGTTCTCATGCTTCACAGGGCGCAGTCTTCGACAGATGGACGGAAGAGAAGGACAATACAGAGTTTGAACAAAATTGCTTATTCAAGGTCGACGAATATGGCTTCTTCATCTACTGGAAGAGTGATGGAAAGGTAAGTCAAATGCCACACCGATTACATATTAATCTGGTTAGTTTGTTGAAATGTCAACGGACATGGGTATTATTAAGTAATTTGCTTCACTGCGGATCAGGCCTATATCGGTGAGACGCAGTACTTTAACCTGGTGTGGACGAGGAAATCTAGGTCCCTCTCCCTGATGCGAACCGATTATTTCAGGTGTTTGTAAGAGTTCGCTACCGACAACGATATAATGTCGGCAGTGCCGAGTCCATGATGCTTAATCTTCTTTCAGTGGGCGTCGTTGGGTATTGTCGGAGAAACGAAGCACAGTAGTAGTTTATTCCTTTTTTTTGTTATTGCCCTTGTAGGCAGACGAGCACACGGCCCACCTGATGGTGAGTGGTTACCGTCGCCCATGGACTTCAGCAATGCCAGGGGCAGAACCGAGCCGCTGCATACCGCAAAATTTCGGTTACATTACAAGGTTTCATGATTCCTCAAGACACGCTATACAACTTTTAGATAGGCACGTATATAAGTATATAGTTGAATATAGGTGAACAGTTGACCCATCGAACGTCCACAGACAGCGCTTGCATCCCATATCACGTATTAGCTGCGGCAATTACGTGTTGATTCCCACATATTTAAATGGTTTTTCAATAGGGACGCGCGAACTTTGACAGCTCATAGCGGCCATCTTGGTAAAGCGATAGCTGTCAAATTTGGCATGAATGAACACGTATTTAGTCGTGACAATTCACCATGGAACGCTAGACGCTTGTCCGGCGGTATCATCGGTCCGTATTTCTTCGAAGATGCGCAAGGAGCCGCGCCACACAAAAATATTATTCGACAAACAAAAATCTAAAGATACGCAGTAGTAATAAATTTGCATTTCACATACTTATCCCCAAAACAGACACACATTACGCATTACACTTTCTGTAATGAAATAAAATTTTCTCCTACCTACGCCGAAAGTTCGGTTTTCCTTGCGCTGTACAGGGAAGAAAGTCTAACTTTTCCTCCCGCTGTACATGGAAGAAAGTCTAACTTTTCCTCCTTGGGTACTGACAAGTGCGCATGCGCGTTAGTGTCTACGTCTGCTCTCACGCACCTAAAATTCTCCGCCATTGTTGTGCTCGGGTAATTTGCAATATTGTGTTTAGTGTAAAAATGAAATAAACAAAAAGCAATAAAATTTAATAGTGAAGTATTAAACAAAGATGAGTTCATCAGACAGTTCTTATTCAATTAGTAGTAGTTTATTTAAAAATTAAAAAACAGTTAAATTGTTTTTTTATTAGTATATCGGTACTCCACGAACTTTCGGCCTGGTAGGAGAAAAAATAGTACCTATGTGCACTGCGGGAAAAAAGTAAGACATCTCATCCCGCGTGTAAAATTGCCACCCGAACCGAAGGAAAGGAAAAGTCCCTTGGTGCACAATGTACTATTTTGTAAAATTGGGAAAAGAACTATTTATTTTCAATTTTTATTATTATTGACTACCCCAAATGTTGTCAGTGATTAATAAACAAAAATAGTTCCTATCATAAAAATATTATCTGGGATTTATCAGTTAGCAAGCTATGAACGCATCGTAATCCTAAATGATCAAAGCCCTACACTACACTGCCTTCTGTCTGTGTCCCATTGCGTACAGTAAAATAAATATCGATAAAATATAATTTTTACATCGCGTTATCTTTAATGTTGTCAGTGAACAATAACGCTTCAACACACTTGACACTGCTTTTCCATAACGACCCTTTTACTAACAGCAAACCTCATTTTATTTTTATATGTATACTAGCCGTACTCGGCCGCTTCGCTGGGCATTTAAAATTAACATTATTATTTATTGCCATTGTTATTAGGGAGTCTAACACTCATATAAACATTAGCCTATCCATTAAGTACATGTATTTTCTACATGGATACCATGTTTCAAGTCAATCGGATGCATGGTTCAGTAGTTATAACGGAACATCCGTAAAAACCACTGTGGATTTATATATTAGTATAGACTAGAGGTCCCGCAGTAGTCGAAATTCGACTATAATTAATTGGAATTGTAAGTTTGTACACTATTATGATTGTATTTTAACTTCTATAATCACAAATTTCGCTACACTATAAAAAATATTAATAAAGACAAACAATATTTAATCTATTCTCAATTTGACAACAGACGTCAAAAACAAAAGTTTGACAATAAATAGTATGCATGCGTGTGTGCGTCAAATACATGGTATGTAGTGTGTATAATGCTTTCTTTATTGATTTAATGTATCTTTTATACATTATTTTAAAAAAATATTAGCATTGTGCACTTCTTCTTTATATTCTCTATAATTGTGGAAAATTTCATACTCCTCCGTCCGCGCAATTTTCGTAAAAAGGGATACAAAGTTTTTGCTTCACTTATTAATATATAGATTTCATGAAAGCAGTTTCGCAACTTCCTCTATTAGATCTACCAATCATTGATGGATATAAAATGTAAGGGCTACGTACATTCGCATCGATATCGTGAAGTGCCTATAACCTGAAATAAATTTATAGAGAATCTATTTACATTATATATTATTTACGTCATGCTTTCTTTGCGTCAGATAAAACGCCGTTACAGTAAATTCAGAAATAGGAGTTGAATGAACCTCAACGGACTTGACATTTTGAGCTTTACATTGAGTTGGACGAGGTATCCATACAGGGTGTTACAGAAGATTTTCACTCTTCTCTTTCTTACTATTCTCACTCTCTTGTAGTCTTCTAGTCGATAGAAACTGATAACGCAGCTATCGTCACTACCTAAATCACTCGTTTTAATGATTAATGACCCATTGTATTAAAGTTTCCAATATTACCGATCGAAGTCACCCAATGATCATTGATCAAAGATATCAAATAGTCGTATTCAGAAAGTATTTTTTTTATTTTATTTTTTATTGCTCAGATGGGGAACGAGCTCATAGTCCACCTGGTGTTAAGTGGTTACTGGAGCCCATAGACATCCACAACGTAAATGCGCCACCCACTTTGAAATATAATTTCTAAGGTCTCACGTATAGTTACAACGGCTGCCCCACCCTTCAAACCGAAACGCATTACTGCTTCACGGCAGAAATAGGTAGGGTGGTGGTACCCACCCGCGCGGACTCACAAGAGGTCCTACCACCGCAAAAGGGTATTCGATAATTTTCGAATGTCGGAACTCTCAGAACTTCTTAACCTCGCTTCGATTTTGCAGTAAAGTAAATTACAGGAAAATAATAAATACAATTCCAATGAAATTATCGAAATGAAATATTCGTAACGAAGAGAAACCTGTCACAAGTTCAATTAGCGCGATATTGTAGTATTGTGTTAATTGAACTAGTAAAATTCATACAACACGATACCTTCGTTGAATAATTAATTGAAAACGGTGCGAATGTACGCGTATAACGTGGCATAAATTACTTTACCTTCAGTATTTGTATTTAATATAAATGAGGCCGTCAGCGCAAAAGTGGCCGAAGTTTACCACGTTTAGTCTATACTACAATATCTATACTATATAATATTATAAAGAGGAAAGATTTGTTTGTTTGTTTGTGTCGAATAGGCTCCGAAACTACTGGACCGATTTGAAAAATTCTTTTTCCATTAGAAGCCGACATTGTCCCTGATGAACATAGGCTACTTTTTTTTTTTTTTTTAATTTTTTTTTTTCATGTGGGTTTTAATGTTTCCGAAGCGAAGCGAGGGCGGGTCGCTATAATATTATAAAGAGGAAAGATTTGTTTGTTTGTTTGTATTGAATAGGCTCCGAAACTACTGAACCGATTTAAAAAATTCTTTCACTGCTGGAAAGCTACGCTATCCCCGGTGACATAGGCTATATTTATTATATTTTCAAAAAAAATAGGGATCCTTACTGAAACTCGATTAATGTAGCCCAATGGGTAAAAAATTACCTGAAATTCTTTACATCGCGTCCGCGATTTCCCAAGCGAAGCCGGGGCGGTTCACTAGTATGGAAATAATTAAGTATGAATTTACTTTTACACTGCTTTGTAGGCAAAAACAATACGCGCTAAAACAATGTTTACAAAGTCATAATGAAATGTAATCTATGGGCGAAATTAGGGATTAGGGTTTTGCCTCAAAATTTATTGAGTTTAAAAAAAATTGCAATATCTATACTATACAAGGTTTTTACGGATGTTCCGTTATAACTACTGAACCATGCATCCGATTGACTTGAAACTTGGTATCCATGTAGAAAATACATGTACTCAATGGATAGGCTAATATTTATATGAGTGTTGGACCCCCTAATAATAATGACAATAAATAATAATGTTAATTTTAAATGTCCCAACGAAGCGGGCGAGTACGGCTAGTATATATTATTATTATATATAAGTACAAATATGAAAAATTGTAGGTTAAGCCACTTTTGCGCTCACAACCTCAAATGTTTTCGAGTCGCACGGGTTCTGTTTCCTTCCACCTATTTAATATAATAAACTAGCGAACCCGGCGAACTTTGTTCCGCCTTAGAGGCAATAAATGAGTAGACTTTTGATCAAGGTACATTTTTTATTTGGATAATTAATGTAAATTAAAAAATGCAAGTATTTTAGTTGTTATTATTATTATATTTTCTTGTTCTTCTTCAGTCCTTTCACTCGCAGCTTCGAATCCTAGTTGCATTACTGTTTCGTCGGGAAAGATTTGATCGTGTTGGTCGCGGCATGGCTTTCTTAATGATTACCTATCTCGGCACGATAAGCTAATCGAAACTCGAAATAAACACATCAACCAGTCAACTTCAAAATTCTACTATAATTAACCTTAAACTACATTACGTTTAGCTGTCAGTTGCGTTTTGTTATTCCATATCTGTTGCGTTTTGTTATACCACATTTTATGTCAGTCACATCCCACAGAAACGTGATAAAAACGTGATAAAACGTGATGATAAATCCTATGTCCTTCTCCTGATCCTAAGCTACCTCCCCACCAATTTTCAGCCAAATCAGTTTAGCCGTTCTTGAGTTATAAATAGTGTAACTAACACGACTTTCTTTTATATATATATATATAGATTTAAGTAATTTTATTTCAATCAAACCTTCTGTCTAAATAGCACCAACAAACACATTTATTTGTTATATTTTCACGTCTTACCTAATAAATCGATTATTATGAAACTATTTATTTATTACAGCCATTGGTTACTTTAACGTTTAGTGGTTTGTTTTCCTTCATAACCCAAGTCCAATGGTGGGAATTATAGAAATATCAGCGTGTTCTGGAAGAGCCTGAGAAACAATATTACGATTATATTACAAACTAGCGGCCCGCCCCGGCTTCGCTTGGGAAGTAGCGCACGCGATGTAAAGAATTTTAGATAATTTTTTTGCACATTGGGTTACATTATTGGAGTTTCAGTAAGTATCCCAATTTTTTTTTTAAATATAATAAATATAGCCTATGTTACCCGGGGATAGCGTAGCTTTCCAACAGTGAAAGAATTTTTTAAATTGGTTCTGTGGTGTCGGAGCCTATTCAATACAAACAAACAAATCTTTCCTCTTTATAATATTAGTATAGATATCTTGTCACTTCCTCAAATAGAAGAAGATCAATTAGCCATCACTACACTTTTTTTTTCTGACGTCACAGTAGATTATCAATTTATAACCATTCTCACAACATCACTTTTCACATTCCCGGCAAAAAGTCAGTAAAAGTGTCATCAGTCGCAGACTACGTTAGAATTTAATAGCAAACCGACACAAGAATTGACAAATTAGTTACGCTATCTCATGAATGACAGAAGGAATTTTGATGCGATGCGAGAATATTCCGCCAACATTCATATTTCCCTCGCGGTCCCTGCGACATATTATGTTTTGCGATGTAAACCTCGTTTTTGCTTTGATTATGTAACGACCTCACCTTGACCTCTTCCGGGAGAGCCTAGGATTTGTGTTATGCTATGGAGGAGGCTGTGCGGAAATATTAATGGATATTTAAAAAAGTTTTTGGAACGAAGTTCCTTATGGGACGATGCGGAGGGGTGCCCTAACCGGGAAAAAACGTCCGTAACGTAAGATTTTTATTATTTATGTATAGTCTTAGTATGATAGCTATACAGTGTCTAATGTATACTTTACGTGATAACGGTTATTATTATTATTTATATAAATAGCCGTTTCTTTGTATATTATTCTTATATATTTTTTATAAATCATTGTGAATAAAATAAATTTTGTAAAGTAGTTTTTTATTTTAATCAATAAAAAAATCATAATAAAGAATATGTACCCTTATTATTTATTCTTAGTGTATACCCGAATAATTGTTTTCTTTATACCTCGAATAGAACTTAAAATAAATATTTTTATAATAAGACACTTTGTTCCTATCCGGCGTCCCACGACTCCACATTTTTTTTCGTCTATAATATTGTGACTTGATCGAATTAATGATACAGGTAAATTTCAGAAATACTCCTATATTTACCACAATTTAGTACATCTAGAATACTAGTTCAAGGCCATTCGCACAGGTAAATGTCTGTTCGGTTATTCACGAGGATACGCGACCAGGTAATCATTTTGATGATCGCGCTGATATTGCCGGCCCGCACGGTGAGCACAATCCTGCCTATTTTTATCGCAAGGCAGTCGTGCGTTCCTTAAGCATAAAGATTTTCGTAACACAAAAAAGAATTCGTAGATTTTTATTGCTGGGGCTCCCGCGGTACTGTAGCGCATCAGGTATGTTTGCGGATGCTCACGTGGATGACTTTTCATCAATCATCCGCAAACGAACGGCCTCACTGATGCGTGGGGTTCGTGCGAGTATTAATAATATCCTGATGGTTATAGGTAATAAACCCGAATGTGCTGTTTTGAGACACTGGGTTCATATACATACCCCATATACCAGGTGCCTCAAAGCAGCGCAGATTTATGAATTAAATGTTTAAATGTTTTAATTGCTAATTTTAATTTTAATTTTAATTTTAATTTTACTAACATAGTTCTAATGTATTATTCTACTTACAACATATGGACTTAAGAGGGTCTGAATTAAATGAATTTTATTTATTTATTTACTTTATTTTTTCTCAGATCTATAGATTTCTACACAACCCCCCACGTGGAGAGGGCTCTTGGTGACGCATGTTCATTCCCGATCCTGCGGACAGAATGGAAAGCAGTCGACGTCATTTCGACGTGTTTCGTCATTTCGAATCCTCCCGATCCACTAACGGTGCTTTTAGGTACCTCAAGTACCGGTCATCGTTCTCGTCGAACCCGTCGCTTGCGACGAAAAGCTCGACGAGCGAATTAACCCTCAGACACAGCCCACTGAGTTTCTCGCCGGATCTTCTCAGTGGGTCGCTATTCCGATCCGGTGGTAGATTCTGCGAAGCACGGCTCTTGCTAGGGTTCGTGTTAGCAACATCCTCAGGTATGAGCCCCGTGAGCTCACCTACTAGTTAAGGTTACGCTGAAATAGCCTCTCAAGGCTATCAGCTTAGGTAGGAAAAAAAAAGGGGGACATGTCGAAATTAAACCCATCTATCCATCAACAAACTATCTATCCGAAGCACATATCCCACAATCCTCAACCAAGCTTCGGATAAGACCGAACGCATTCTATGCTAGCTAGGTGATTCCCAAACCGGCATACGATGAGGAATCACAACACTTGCCAGTTTCGCAACAACCCACGGTCATTCGGTAACGTGCGAACTTATTGCGGTACACTTCATTCACGGTTGTTTGCATTAGAGTTAGTGTATTGCGCAAACGAACGCTCTGAGATCGTGGTCAATGAATAATAATAAAATATATTATTTTTTGTACGTTATTACAAAGTTAAATCGTACACTCTGTGCATTACGTTTTTCCCCGGTTATTGTACCCCTCCGCATCATCCCATATGGAACTCCGTTCCAAAAAAACAATGCTGTTCAAATTCTATTTCAGTTAGAACTCGTTAGATACTTAATATACATTATAATTTTCTTATCGGGCCACCATTATGTAGTCGAATAACTGACATTAGAAGCTCGTAACAAGACGTCACCATTCAGTTGCGGAGGAAGCTCGGAAGTTTATTGTCATTCTATGCCTATTCGCAACAACACCGTATTGTGCTGAAAACAACTCGAGCTTTTGTTATTTTTTATTGCTTAGATGGGTGGACGAGCTCACAGCCCACCTGGTGTCAAGTGGTTACTGGAGCCCATAGACATCTACGACGTAAATACGCCACCCACCTTGAGATATAAGTTCTAAGATCTCAAGTATAATTACAACGGCTGGCCCACCCTTCAAACCGAAACGCATTGCTGCTTCAGGCAGAAATAGGCAGGGTGGAGTTACCTACCCGCGCAGACTCACATGAAGTCCTACCACCAGTAATAATAACTTTCAGCGCTTTTTTTAAAATTAACCCGGTTGCTACTGTAGCGCCACCCTTATTTAGCAGATTTTAACACACACACGGAGACGGTTCTCCTTACCTCTACCCTCCATAGTTTTTCGCCTTCAGAGCTACACCGCGTCTGTCTGCCGTCGTGTCCGGCAACTACCCTCTTCTCGCTTAAAAAATTAAACTAGTTGTTCATCTCCTATCTCTCTCACTCAGTCATGTTCCATATCTGTCATTCATCCGTATCGCTCCGTTCCTACATGCATATACACATATATGTATATGTATGTAGGTGGAGACAAAGAAAAGACTATCTATCAGTCGCGTGTTAAGTATGTATTTCATTAGAAAAATTGGTAATCGACTGCGGGATTTTAAAAACCGACACAGTTGAAGTCGTCGTAGCCTAAGAGATAAGACGTCCAGTGCATTCGTGTTGAGTGATGCGACGGTGTTCGAATCCCAGGCGGTACCAATTTTTTCTAATGAAATACGTATTCAACAAATGTTCACGATTGACTTCCACGGTGAAGGAATAACATCGTGTAATAATAATCAATCCCGCAAAATTATAATTTGCGTAATCACTGGTGGTAGGACGTCTTGTGAGTCCGCGCGGGTAGGTACCACCGCCCCGCCTATTTCTGCCGTGAAGCAGTAATACGTTTCGGTTTGAAGGGCGGGGCAGCCGTTTTACGTTTTAAGTGAGACCTTATAACTTATCTCTCGAGATGGGTGGCGCATTTACGTCGTAGATGTCTATGGGCTCCAGTAATCACTTAACACCAGGTGGGCTGTGAGCTCGTCCGCCCATCTAAACAATAAAAAATAAATAATAAAAAAGTGAGTCTTAATTACGATCACTATGGAAGGCAATGATGATGAAGAGAATGGTCGCCGCCGCTGACGTCATCATTTAAAAACACTATGAAACCAGCCTCTCCCCGTTATACTATGATAGAATGTTACGCCTGTAGAATGTCATCTTTTCGCCTGTTGATTTCTCGACGAGAATTTTCATATTCTAATAAAAAAAAAATACATACGAAAGACACACGAACGTGTCAGAGAACAAGAGTCAGCTAGTGCAGCTATTGACTTCAGTGTCAAGGGTCATCGAGTCGAAAGATCTTGTGTCGTGGGCTGACGGTCCAAGTTTGAGTGGCTCGTTAAAACTGGCAAGGTCGCGAGAATACTTCATGCGAGACTTTGTGATACGGCAGCTTAAATTGGAATTATAAGTTTCTTGCTCACAGCTATTGGTGTAATATAAGGTTGGGGAAAAAGTTTTTTCGCGTTTTATAAGAAAATTCACAACATTTTTTAATATAGTTTATTTACATTTAACTAAAGTATGTAAGTACCATTTTGTTCGATAACTTTTTGCCATCTTGCAGGTAGGGACATGATCCCGTTGCTATAGAAATTTTGGGGCTTCTGATCAAAATACCGCGACAATTGTTTTTTTCAGTCTTCTCATGATGTTAACCTGACACCGCCTAAAGAATTCTGATGAGACCGAAACAGGTGGAAATCTGAAGGTGCAAGGTTAGGACTATACGGCGAATGCATTAACACCTATCATGATGAAAAACCACACGCCTTCTGTTGATTAATTCCGGCCGCTTTCTCTCAACTTCTTGCTTCAATCTCATCAGTTATTCGCAGTAAATTTCAGAATCGATGATCCTGCCTAATAGTAACAGTTCATTATTGAATAATGCCCTTCCAATCCCACCACACACACAGCATCACCTTGTTGCGAGCTAACCCTTCCACTTAACACCAGGTGGCCTGTGAGCTCGTCCACCCATCCTTAGATGGGATAGAAAAGAAAAAAAAACAATAATTTTATAACTTCTTTCTAATATCCAGTAACAGAGTAAAATAAAACTATGAAATTAATGGTTAAGTCGGCTTGGGAATAGCGTGTATATTATTTCGTTGCTTTGCTCTATTTGTCAATTAGCATTTTGGCTTCGAAAACAGTCTCCACACCAAGTACATCTTTAGAAACGAAATTACAATAATAAATAAGCAATATCTAGACCGAGCTTCAACGAGGAATCACTTCAAAGTTGACGACAAATAGATATCTATACATATAAATAAAATTGGAGTGTCTGTTTGTAATATTGAAATAACCGCTTTTTACTACATGCATATGATGAATATATATACGGTACATACACCAAAATAACATTTTTTACAATTTTTATCCGTCTGTCTGTTTGTTCCGGCTAATCTCTGGAGCGGCTGGACCGATTTCGACGAGACTCACTGATAGGTAGCTGATGATATAAGGAGTAACTTAGGCTACTTTTTTAGACTAGCTTCACCCCACGGCGTCACCCGCGGTACAACAATAATCGCGGGTAACATCGCGGGACTCAGCTAATCAATAATAAAATTTAATGTTTCCGAAGCGAAGCGAGGGCGGGTCGCTAGTACCCAATAAACTTTCAAAGCTCTCATTAATTTCTAAGTTTCAACGACCCAATTTATTTCTGAGAACGTAAATTCAGATCGCTTTCGTTCCCAACACCAGTACAGAGCTCTTCTGATCCAACAAAACCTGTCAATAAAGGCTGTACAGTTTGACGTCACGTCGGCGTCTGTATCTGTCGTTTGAACGCGTATTATCCACGAACTGGATCGCGTCAAACAAAATCAAAGTTCGCAGATTGAAGATGATACACTCTTTGTGTTTATTTACGTAATCGGAGCCCTATTTGTGAACATTATAACGTCTACTTTCTTAAGAATTATTACAAATCTTTACTGGTGGTAGGACCTCTTGCGAGTCCGCACGGGTAGGTACCACCGCCCCGCCTATTTCTGCCGTGAAGCAGTAATACGTTTCGGTTTGAAGGGTGGGGCAGCCGTTGTGACTATACTGAGACCTTAGAACTTGTATCTCAAGGTGTGTGGCGCATTTACGTTGTAGATGTCTATGGGCTCCAGTAACCACTTAAAACCAGGTGGGCTGTGAGCTCGTCCACACATCTAAGCAATAAATAAAAAATAAAAAAATCACAGATTACTTGTGATTATTTGTTAAGTACGTATTTCATTGAAAACATTGGTACCCGCCGGCGGAATTCGTACACCGATGCATCGCTACATACGAATGTACCGGGCGTCTTATCCTTTAGGCCACGACGACTTCATTTATATACCATATTTATTTATACTAGTGGCCCCGCAGTAGTCGAAGTTCGACTATAATTAGTTGGAATTGTAAATATGTACACTATTATGATTGTATTTTATACTTGTATAATCACAAATTTCGCCAAGACTACACTATAAAAAATATTAACAAAGTCAAACAATATTTAATATATTCTCAATTTGACAACGACGTCAAGAACAAAAGTTTGACAATAAATAGTATGCAAGCGTGTGTGCGTCAAATACATGGTATGTAGTGTGTGTAATGTTTTCTTTATTGATTTAATGTACCTTTTATGCATTATTTTTAAAAAAATATTAGCATTGTGCACTTCTTCTCCATTTTCTCTATAAGTGTGAGAAATTTCATACTCCTCCGTCCGCGCAATTATCGTAAAAAGGGATACAAAGTTTTTGCTTCACGTATTAATATATAGATATCCCCTACTATATAATGTTCGGCACGCGAATCTAACAGAAAACGTTACACCGTGTTTTTCTGCTTTTAAAAAGAAAGATCAAAACATATTTTTACGTAAAAAGTCTTGCCTTTTTATTGAGTTAAGGTTGAGAAGTCGTATGAAAGTTGGAAAGGTCCTTCGTCGTAATTAGATTCATTGTAAAGTCGTATTACACGGAACGCTCTACAGTAGGGTTGTTAAACCGTTTTTTCTTTTTCGTAGTCTTTTTTTATTGCTTAGATGGGTGCACGAGCCACCTGGTGTTGAGTGGTTACCGCAGCCATTAGATATCTACGACGTAAATGCCGCCACCCATCTTGAAGTATGCCGTGAAGCAGTAATGCGTTTCGGTTTGAAGGGCGGGGCAGCCATTGTAACTATACTTGAGACCTTAGAACTTATATCTCAAGGTGGGTGGCGCATTTACGTTGTGGAAGTCTATGGGCTCCAGTAACCACTTAACACCAGGTGGGCTGTGAGCTGGTCCACCCATTTAAGCAATAAAAAAATATGAGTTCTCAGGTCTCAGTATAGTATAGCAGCAGGTGAATGACAACGTCCACCTGGTCTAAAGTACTTATTGGAGCCCACAAACGTAACGGTGTTGCAGAAAGGAACCAAAGCAACTAATTAAGCATTCTTTAGTTTATTCATCAGTCAACAATAGTCCGTGGCCTAATAAGTAAAACGTGCCTAGGTGAAGGCATGACGAAGGACAGGCTTTTCTAATTTATTATTTAATTATCAAGACGCAATCACTACTTCGACGATGAAGAGAATTATCAATGAAAAGTAAATTTGGCGTTTGGATTTCCAGAGCACACAATAAACTTTCTTTCTAATATTATTTTGTGTTCTTTGTGCCATAAAAACGATTTTTATTTTCGTTACATTGACAACCCTACCTTACAAGGTTTTCTCGCATAACATTTCTTAGAAAACTGTTTGATATTTCAACTGTTCCTCGATGACTTATAATAACCAGGACTGCAGAATAAATATTGTCGAAATGGCTCCGTTTTATATAAAGATATTTTTTTTTATTTCACGTCGCGAACCCTATCGTCATTTATTTATTGTTAACATAGAAGTAGAAACACAATCATAATTTGCATCTGTGCTTGAACTAGGTGATAAAACCTGTATCTCAAGCAGCAGTGCTCTTCTTACAAAGAATACTTCTGATACACAAAAACGGAAAATTACTAGACAAAAATAAAGACTGAAATTCATGGATTGCATAAAAGTGACAATATATGAACTTAAAATATTATTATACATTTAACAAAAAATATTGAAATGAGTGTATTAATTTACCCTCTGTGTGTAATGAGTCTGAGCATGTCATTGTAACTGTGCTTAGTCATTCTACTAACGTTTCTCAAACTCTTATATGAGTCGTCTATTATCAAAGGTGGCAATCTGTGCATTTGGATAAAAAAATGTTATTGATATGTCAATACAGATTGATTTGAATATAATCGTCTCCTTCAAAGAATACGGTTCAAAACCTGCATTAAATAAAGGTTAATACTTAACCTGTTATTTATCTAAGATGTCGTTCAGAAGAGTTTTGTGACTGCCAATGGAATACAAAGTCAATAATTCGTTTTTCTGATTTACCAATAATTGTCCAAAAGTCACATTGCCGGCTTTGATAATAGTCGACTCATATTATGTAACAGTTTGGATATTATTTTTATTAACTTTTGTTAATAAATCATTTACTTTCTTCTCCATAGCTCAAAGCCTACCTGGTATTATATGGTCCATAATGTTAATGAAGTGGACCAGTTTGAAACAAGAAATCGATGTTTTAATTGTTTTGTATGACGGCTGATATAGATAGGGAGCGTAGGGCATTGATAGTAAGATGCAATATGCTAGCCCGCAGAATTACTGGTTGCGATAGCTATGTCAAAGTTACACTTTTTGAAGCTTATTACCACAATTTTTACGCCAGTCATCTTTTTTTTAATTATTGAAGGTTTACTGGTGGCCCGGAGGCCTTTCCAGTTTCACCAGGGCTGTTGAGCGAGCAAAGGCTCAGCCAGGAGGGGTGGAATTCGCTAACAGAGCTGCCCGAATGCCTCCAAAGGAGACCTAACAACTCAAGGGCAGCTGCTTCGCGAATGAATTTACTAGAGAAGATTCGGCGAGAAACTTAGCGGGCTGATGTTTAGGTTAGGTTGCACGTCAAACTCTTTGTTCGACTTCGACGAGTACGGTTATCGTCGTCCCTACTTCTAGTGTTAGAGCGGAAGGCGTCTAATGCAAAGGTCATTGGATCTGATGGATCCGTAAGGGCGTGTCTAGGGCGACGACGGTGACTGGCTCCTGCGTGTTCAGAATTCAGGGGCCGGTAATCTGTGGACTGCATATACTCTCAGAGCTTACAATACCCTACGTGTTCAAGATAATAATGCGTTGAGGATGATGTTGTCACTGCCGCGCTTTTGTAGTGCATCCACGATGTTTGCGACCTCTCACACAGATAACTTATTTGCTATAATGCGGAAGAGAAGTGCGTCATTATTACGTCGAGTGCATGACAGTCGTAACAGTCTGCACCAATAATCGTTTTCGTCGAACCCGTCGCTTACGACGAAGAGCTCGGTGATTAAATTAACCCTCAGACACAGCCCACTGAGTTTCTCACCGGATCTTCTCAGTGAGTCGCGTTTCCGATCCGGTGGTAGATTGTGCGAAACACGGCTCTTGCTAGGGTTAGTGTTAGCAATGTCGTCAGGTTTGAGCCCCGTGAGCTCAGTTACTAGAAAAAAAATTTTTATTGCTTAGATGGGTGGACGAGCTCACAGCCCACCTGGTGTTGAGTGATTACTGGAGCCCATAGACATCCACAACGTAAATGCGCCACCTATCTTGAGATATAAGTTCTAAGGTCTCAAGTATAGTTACAACGGCTGCACCGCCCTTCAAACCGAAACGCATTACTGCTTCACGGCAGAAATAGGCAAGGCGGTGGTACCCACCCGCGCGGATTCACAAGAGGTCCTACCACCAGTAATTACGCAAATTATAATTTTGCGGGTTTGACTTTTATTACACGATGTTATTCCTTCACCGTGGAAGTCAATCGTGAACATTTTGTTGAGTACGTATTTCATTAGAAAAATTGGCACCGGACGTCTTATCGCTTAGGCCACGACGACTATTAGAATAGGTAGGGAGAATAGGATCTTCTGAACATCATACCGAGCTAGATCATGGGCACTATTAATTAATAGCCTTTGCAGCAGGCACTTGGATAACAAAAAAAATAGTAATAAAATTAAATAGTCAAATAGTTACGTGTTAGGTTTTTAAGTTACTAACATAGATTATAAATGATATTCACTAACAAAATATTATGGCTATTTACTGTGAAATAAAGATACATAAGAAAAATGCAGAAAGAAACATCAGACGAAATTAAAACTGAAAATGAATTCCACTTGGCTTAGGCCCGTGCTTTTCAGGATTTACCGAAAATCATGAAAATTCGAGAATAAGAACTTAGTACATAAAAATGATACTAATAATAATTATTATTCCTGCTTCGCGGCAGAAATGGGCACAGTGCTGATACCTACCAGTGCGGGCTTACAGCTCTTCCTACCACCAATAAATTATAGCTTAATTTTGTGTAAATAAAATCTCGATTTCGGCAGAGATGCGAAATTTAACCGAAATTCGATTCCGTGATTTTCCTCAAACCCGAAAACCCATCTCCGCCATAATAATCCTCAAGTCAACACTCATGTATATTAAATTCGAATGAATGTGAAATTTCAAATTCTCGTGAAACATCCGATTATTCAATGTGCTTGTGAACTCGTCAGAATATTTCGAGAAATTTCGGCTTCATTTGTATTATAACGTTATTGTATACTAGCTGACCCAGCAGACTTCGTAGTGCCTCAATCGATAAATAAAAGACCTAAACTTTTGAATAAAATAAACTTAAAACAAACAAAAGGAATCCGTCCGACGGGGGGACACATCAAAGGAAAAACAAAAATTATTTAATTAAGAACTTTTTACATATTTATTTACCTTTTAAACCTTCTCTGGACTTCCACAAATAATTCAAGACAAAAATTAGCCAAATCAGTTCAGCCGTTCTCGAGATTTAGAGAGACTAACGAACAGCAATTCATTTTTATATATATAGATTTACACTTTAAAATGTGTTTTTATACTGTTAAGTTAAGTTTTTATATTGTTTTCGCTTTACCTGGTGGAAAGCTTTTAACGTCGCTCAGAAATACAGCATTTTCTTTGGATTCGCGAGACTCAGACGTAATTAAAGCTATTACTGCCTAATCTCGCGTGTGCCCTCTTAAAATTATTATTTCCGACGCTTAGAACACAGTGAACAGTGTACGTGATTTTTTTTTAATTTCTTAATTGGTTAAACGAGCTCACAGCACACCTGGTGCTAAGTGGTTACTGGAGCCCATAGATATCTACAACGTAAATGCGCCACCCACCTTGAGATATAAGTTCTAAGGTCTCCGTATAGTTACAACGGCTACACCCTTCAAACCGAAACGCATTACTGCTTCACGGCGGAAATAGGCAGGGTGGTGTTACCTACCCGTGCGGACTTACAAGAGGTCCTACCACCAATAATTACGCAAATTATAATGGTGTACCTATCTGCTATACTTTTATCTAATACAGTGGTAAAGAAATTCTTTCCACACACACACAGACTTCCTGCTTTTGAAGCACTAGGTTTAAGTTTGGGTTATTATTCAAGTTTCATGTCAAAATACACCAATTAAACAAATCTCTAATTACATTGAAATATAATTGAAATATGCCAATTCAAATTCCAATAACTTCGACAAGAAACCGCAAAATCGAGTTTTCCCATCACTACCCTGTTCAAACTTCCTTTGTAGGAAACCGCTACACTATGTCATTTCCTTTACATTATAGTTTCCTTTGTCGAACGCAGCTTTACTCGGAAACGGAGCTTTGTGAAGCTTTCAAAGGTCAACTGTGTTTACGTTACTTTGCATTGAATTTTAAAAATATTTACCGACGTATGATTTTATTCTATTTTTACTGTAAGCAACGCTCATTTGCATTTTTAACACGTGTATAGTAAATATTTAAGACTGATTCGCGAAGATTTATCTTTTACAAAGTTTGCTAATTAGAAAATTTTATTTAAAAGCGTAGAGCAAGAGAAGCGTTAGATTATTAGAATTTAAGTCAATATAATTATTTAATTAGTGATAAGCGGTCACCGAACCTGTCTATGGACATCAGTAGTGCCAGTCATTGCACACCACAGAGGACATCATTCAAAAGGGGTGTTTTGGAAATGCCGGAGTACGCGTTAGGGGCGCTTAGCGAAATATGATATAACATGACGCCATGCTTGCTTAATTTCTCCAGTACTAATCATTTAACAAATAGAGAATCATTATGACACATTTTAAGGTCAGCAAACACCAAAATAGTGTTACGTGTTGGGGTTCGGAATAAATAAAAAAAAAGTGTGTGTGTCCGCTCCGACGCACGACTGGAGTTTACTGGATATAAAAAATTAAACGAAACAATACGAGAAATAGTTCTATATTACGACAACACGATACACTACAGATTATTAACAAATTAACGAGACACAAAACAAACGACTAACAAATATATGAAAATACAATAATGAGAGAAACGCGCGATCAGTACGAGGCTTTGTGGCGGACTGCCGGCGCAGCAGCCCGGCGTCACCTGCGATAACGCATTTCGTGTGACATGCGCAATCAGGCGCATAACGCATTTCGTGTGACATGCTAGTACGATTTTGGTCCCCATAATTTTCATACCCCGGGCCTATATATGTAAATCGATTCTAAAGGAGTAAACTCCAAAAATTCTATCGAAATATAAATTATAACTGTATTGAACAATTAAAACACTTTACAAATCGCAATTCATTTCTTCCGCTTCGCTTCAGGTGATCCGTTCGCTGTTTCGCTTCGAGTAGTTCCGATTACTAACTGCCTTCGTGTCATCTCTTCAACGCTTTTATAGGCGATACGACATCCCCAGAATTATCAAGTACATTCCTGACAAGTCGAGTGTTTTCCGCTATTTGACAATAGATGGCGTTGTACTTCTCGAGCGTTCTCGGTGTTACTAATTCTTTTGATATGCATTTCTGCTATTCTGCGATAGCTGACATTGCTCGTACCGGCGTAACAATAGCTAAGGGAGACACTGGAGAATATACAAGGCCTATATTTATTCTAGAATATGACTAAGTAAATACGTGTATTGAAAAGAAAATGATTTTGTTTCAGGACGGTGACGTGATAGAATTGTGTCAAGTAAGCGACGTCAGATCCGGAGGTGTTCCCAAGGTAAAATTATACTTTAAAAAACGTTATAATTAAAAACGCTATTGAAATTACAGCTATAATTATCCAACTAGGGCGCAACCAAATAAGCTTCATAACTGTCGCGGTACGATTATATAATACGTATTTGTAGTATTAGCAGATATCTAAAACATGATCAAAGAAGACTTCGACGTAAAAATAACAATATGCAGTATTCATAGAACCCGCAGAATTTATTATTTTTGCTTTCATAAATAATGATGGTAAGCTGTATTGTAAAGGTAGTGTAAGGTAAACATAGATAATACCTTTTAATTATTTCGGGTTTTTTTTATTGCATATGTGGGTGGACGAGCTCACAGCCCACCTGGTGTTAAGTGGAGCCCATATACATCTACAACGTAAAAGCCGCCACCCACGTGGAGACATGAGTTGTAAGCTCTCAGTTTTAACAATACAACGGCTGCCCCATCCCTCAAACTTCAAATAGCGGAATCGTCATGGTTTTATTAAGTTTTATTCCTCTGAATACTGTATAAAATATATATTTATGTATACGTGTATGTATTTGCGTATGTATGTATATACATTTATGTATCTTATCTATTTTTGGATATGTAATTGTACTTTAATTCAAATTTCAATGCACCTACCACTATTTACACTGCACTACCTTAGGTTGACCGGTAGAGAATGACTTGGGCATTAAGTCCGCCACAATAAATATTACATGAAGTGTAATAACAATAAATAAATAATACTGTGCAATTGAGACATCAGCCTCATGCCTCAAGTTCCATCGATACCGTAACGTATGTACACTTATAAAATTAATTTTAAAACAGACAAACATTTCCGTGATTAATGAGTGCGTATGACAAAACCAAGCCACGTTGCGGTCAGCGGATAAACATTACGGGTGGTAAATATTATCGCCACGTTCACTTAGTTGATGTCATAATGTTATTAACATTGATAACGAGACCTCTGATGATAACAGAATTTTGTTTGGACAACACTAAAACAATTATTACGCTTTGTTTGCGTAAAGTTTTTGAGATTAGGGGAATGGAGTGTAGGCGTATGGTTTGTAGTTTCCGGAAAAATATTGTATGGAGACTGTAGGGCAGCCATGATTGAGGTAAAACTGGACAGTCCCATGCATTATAGGTAGGTTTAAATCGGTACTCTCTTCTTCAACCCTTGTCTACCCAATGCTGAGCGTAGGTCTCTTCGAATTTGTTTACTGGTGGTAGGACCTCTTGTGAGTCCGCACGGATAGGTGCCACCACCCTGCCTATTTCTGCCGTGAAGCAGTAATGCGTTTCGGTTTGAAGGGTAGGGCAGCCGTTGTAACTATACTTGAGACCTTAGAACTTATATCTGAAGGTGGGTGCCGCATTTACGTCGTAGATGTCTATGGGCTCCAGTAACCACATAACACCAGGTGGGCTCTAAGCTCGTTTGGGAGCAATAAAAAAAATAATGCACCCTATTCTCTTCGGTCTCTTGCCTTTCGCATCCAATCCCTACCAGACACTTTGACCACGTCATCGATCCACCTCGTTGGCTGTCTGTCGTCTTCCAGTATGAGGCCTCCACTCCAGTATTTTTATGCCCCACTGACTGTCAGTGCGACAACATATGTTGCCGGTCCACTTTCACTTTTTCCCAGCAATCACTTTAGCTCTAAATGAAAACATAGACCGATAACCTACCGCCCATTTCTGCCGTGAAGCAGTAATGCGTTTCGGTTTGAAGGGTGAAGTAGCCGTTGTAACTAACAATACTTGAGAACTTAGAACTTATATCTCAAGGTAGGTTGGCGCATTTACGTTGTAGATGTCTATGGGCTCCAGTAACCATAAGTGGTAACACCAGGTGGGCTGTGAGCTCGTCCACCCATCTAAGCAATAAAAATAAAAAAAAAATATTGTTTATGTAATACCGCACTGATAGGTTTTCTGCGAAGTGACGCGTTCTAGTTTGATGGGAGGGGGGGGGGGGGCAGCCATTGAAGAACACAATTGAAAATACGACCTCATATTCTAAGATTCAAGATTCACTTCGTAATGTACTCCGATTGATATTTTTGTTTATATTCGACTGCACTGAGTTTGTTTGTACATTTTTATTGCTTAGATATGTGGTCGAGCTCACAGCCCACCTGGTGTTAAGTAACCGGAGCCCATAGACATCTACAACGTAAATGCGCCACCCACCTTGAGATATAAGTTCGAAGGTCTGAGTATAGTTACAACGGCTACCCCGCCCTTCAAACCGAAACGCATTCTTGCTTCACGGAAGAAATAGGCGGGGCGGTGGTACCTACCCGTGCGGACTCACAAGAGGTCCTACCACCAGTAATTACGCAAATTATATTTTTGCGGGTTTCATTTTTATTACACGATGTTATTCCTTCACCGTGGAAATCAATCGTGAACATTTGTTGAGTACGTATTTCATTAGAAAAATTGATACCCGCCTGCGGGATTCGAACACCGGTGCATCGCTCAACACGAATGCACCGGACGTCTTATCCGTTAGGCCACGACAACTTGCGCGAAGGTGGGTGGCGCGTCTACAACGTAAATGCGCCACCCACCTTCAGATATAAGTTCTAAGGTCTCAGTATAGTTACAACGGCTACCCCACCCTTCGAACCGAAACGCATTATTGCTTCACGGAAGAAATAGGCGGGGCGGTGGTACCTACCCGAGCGGACTCACAAGAGGTCCTACCACCAGTAAAAACGACTATTTTTACGACTATGTTTATATTCGTTGATATTCGATGAATCTTTCTCTGCGTAGGACTCCAAGCTCAACTCGAATCTGGTGAACAAACACGGGGACACGTTGGAAGACAAATCGCTAACCATATGCAGTGGAACTGACTATATTAACATCAACTACCAACACGTGGTGTGTCCTGACGCCGCCACAGCGAAGGTCGGTATCCTCTGATGATTCATATTGCAAATCCTCACATACACATTGTATTCTTTAATTAAAGAACCTTCTCAATTGCGAGTTTTGTTCTTGAAAACCTTACCGTCTAGATTACGTATTTCCGAACTAAAATCGATGCCTCCAGTGAACACTACTCTGACTCCCAAATTCATAGATTTACAGGAGGAGTGTTTAAACGAAAAAAGTTAATAAAATCTTTATTATTGCAGATATATTTATTATTTAACGGCCGTCTGGTGTAGTGGTAAGTGACATGGTCACTACACAAGGGGGTCGCGGGTTCGAATCCCGCCAAGGGAAGATATTTGTATGATAAATATAAATGTCTTTTCCAGGGTTATGGATGTATATTAAATATATTTATGTGTATAATAAAAATCTTCATTTATATCCGTTATCTGGTACCTGTAACACAAGTTCTTTACGAACTTATCACGGGACTAGTTAACGTGGCGTGATTGTTAGTAAATATTTATTTATTATTATTTATTTATTTATTATATTTACGGTTTTTTTGTGTAACTAGCTGATTTACTCTTGCTTCGGACCCCATCAATAATGATTAATTGTAATACTTTTAGCATAGCGAAGCGATTTGTGTGAAAGACGAAAATTTCCAAATTTTGAGTTAGAGTAGTGTTCATTGGAGGCATCGATTAATAATTACGACACGTACTGGTTGACCGTTGTAAGTAAGTGATTATTGATTTATTTGATCTTTACAATTAACCGCCGGGTCCTATCATGTCAATTTGTAGGACAGCGCAGATATTAATAAAATATTATAAATTAATTTCAATTAATAAAAAAGAGAAAAACGGGAAATGACAAATAACAAAACGCTATATATCTTCAATAAGCAATAAAGCAGTTTTTTTTTTTTTTGTATTTAAGTTAAATTGCAACACTATTTATTAAATACGCTCTGAAAGATACACAAGTAAAAGACGAACCACAGTTTGAGACGTCTAATTCTCTGATCTTTCAAATAAATATTATCTAACCGGATACTTTTATTAAATTCAATAACAAAACTTTATCAATCCGAGGGTGCAATATTATAACTTTACAAAGATATTGAACAAACATTTTATTACTATATACCTTCCATCAATATACGGACAGTATTTTAATACAACTAGTAAGTAAATAATGCGTTTTATGGGGAAGCAAATGAGATTTATATATTTGTTTTCGTCAACACTAAAAATAAACTGAATTGACAATAGACGCAGTGATAGATTTAATAATGTGGCAAAATTTTTGAAATACCAAAATATCAGAGACAAAATACAGTATGTACAGTCTCCTTTGAAAATCAGTTCAGATTAAATTTTATAAAAAATATATAGATATAAAATTACTTTAAATTTAAAATAAAAATATTGGATCAATATTAATAAAATGTATTCTAACATTGAGGGCCTAGGGCGGTATCAAGCCTAAATCCATCACTGGGTAGACGAAACAAACCATTGTACTTGATGTTGAGATAATTAATACCAAATCCCATAGACACCACATCTCGCGACTCAAATAGATTGAAGGCTATTTCAACCTTCAGATCGGAACGTTTAGTCATTGACGGAAGAAATAAGTAGGTATCTGCCAGTCACAGCAAGAAACAGAACATAGTCTTATAAACCATCTCTTATCAACAATACAATGATCAAAATCGCTAACTACCGTATGCTTTTCAACGTATATTAATATTTCCTTCATGTTTCTTCCACAAAAGATATGGTTGCAAGCTTTAAGGAAGATAACTCACAACGTGAAAGCCAACAACGTTTGTCCGATGACATGCCTCAAGAAACAGTAAGTGGTCCTTGATGTCGGAGGCATGGCTTCGTTTTGGGCTTTATTAGTTTGGAGCACAATTTTTTTTGCAAATTTTATATTATTAAACCTTAGTTATATATATTTTTTTCACCTTTTAAAACGTAAAAAATAAGCATATTTTTTTTACATTAATTGTAATTTTAACCGATCAAAAAAATACCTAACCATATTGTTTTTCAAGATTTGACATTACAAATAACAATTGAAACAACTTTATAATCAATAACTTAACGATATTTAAGTTTTGAATAAAGATCCGTTGTAAGCGAAACACAATAACTTGCTATTTTTGGCTTTATGGAAAACTTGGATCAATATGCTTATTTTTATTGCATGTTCGTTTTTAGCATGCTTATTTGTCTGTTCGTTTGCTTTTATCAAAGGTTTGGAAGGAAGGACTACGAGCTATCACGCACAACAACAAAATCAACAATGTCTGCCCGAGAACCAATCTAATGAAGCAGTACGTACTTTTTTATTTAAATTTTTAAAGATACGTTGTTCTTTTTACCTAAACTATCTAAAGTAACTGATAGTTGAATTTCTGAGCTTGACTGTCGTGTTTTTTCATTTGTCTATTAATATAATTTTTTCGTAAATCATCCTTTTCATCAAACGAATCATTGTAGCCGCAAATATCCTTAAATTGTAAAATATTTTTTTTCCTTAACATTTCATAGCATTTATAATGTGTATTTAGTTTTTAATTAAAGCATGATTCGCTTAAATTTTATGATAATACTAGCGACCCGCCCTCGCTCCGCTTCAGAAACATTAAATTCAATACCGTCGGGCACACGGGGCCCGTGCCCAGGGCCCCATTCTCAGGGGGCCCCGAAAGACCGACAATTTCTCTCACACGTTTATTCTCAAAACATTTTTTCGGGCACATTACACTTTTTTCACAAATCAGTAATCAGAAGATATTTACAAGGCATATACTATGCCTATAATAGAAGATTTTGCTCAACAGAAATCCCGAAAGAAACCGTTATCGAAATCGTAACCAAAAAACCAGCAGCATTCTAATATCATTAATGATATATTATTATTATATCATACTGTATTTCATTACCTACAATAAATGGTCATACTCAGTAAAAAAATGTTATTATAATTCGCTTTTTTTACTTTCTAAAAGGGCCTCAAATTCTTGTGTGCCCAAGGGCCCCATCCTAGCTTAAGACGTCCCTGATTAAATTTTATTATTGATAGCTGAGTCCCGCGATGTTACCTGCGATTGTTGTCGTACCGTGGGTGATGCCGCGGGGCGAAGCTAGTCTAAAAAAATCAGCCTAAGTTACTCCTTATATCATCAGCTACCTATCAGTGAAAGTCTCGTCAAAATCGGTCCAACCGTTCCAAAGATTAGCCGGAATAAACAGACAGACAGGCAGACAGACAAAAATTGTAAAAAATGTTATTTTGGTGTATGTACCGCATATATATTCATATGCAAGTAGTAAAAAGCGGTTATTTCAATATTACAAACAGACACCCAATTTAATTTATATGTATAGATTTGTATTCTAGTTATTTCGATAAAAGTATCCGAATTTTAATAAATTTATTACTGATCCCGTTCATTCATTAAAATCAAAACAATAGCTGTTATTTTGTAAAACAAAAATCTGATTCTATATCTTTTGATAATAAAATGTCGGATCTAAACACCGAAACATAAAGGTAATTAAATACTAATTCAATGTGAATCATTGTAATTACCTTTAGAATAGGTAATTTACGTAACAAAACATAATAAATAACAAATTGTGTTGTAACCGTTCAGGGAATTCGCGCAACCTATTTGCGTCCTTATTGTTGGTATTATTACGGCTTCACATTATTTGAGCACAAACTTAGTACAATGGTAAACAGTTTCGTGTTTACTTTAAGTAGTAGCCGCTTTTCGCAATCCACGCACCTTGAATGGGAAAACTACACAGCGACACGTTTTCCAATTTATTCTTTTTTAAGCTATTGCATAGATTATATCGCGGGCTTTGAGCGCGGCGACTGAATCAAGAAATTCCGTAACGAAAATAGCCTGACACCCCCACTACGCCTACTATGTAGCTCGCGTTCAACACATTCACACGTTGCGTTTGTGTAGTGTTTGTGAATGAGCGCGTGGCGTGACATCACACTGCATGCGCATCATGAAAAGTCTGCCCATCTCTCTCTCGCGCGGTCTAGCTTATGAGTGTGAAGAGGACAGTTAATGTTTTGCTTTTATTAATGTATAATATAGCGTGGTCTTGTTTTATTATTGTTTTAATATTAAATTATGATTGTCTAATTATAATTGCATAAGTTGATAAAAAATGCTATGCAATAGCTTTACCGCGGCAGTTCCCGAGTGCCACACGTTTTTTTTTTTATTGCATTTGTAGGCAGACGAGCATACGGCCCACCCGATGGACGTCCCCATGGACGTCAGCAATGCCAAGGGCAGAGTCAAGCCGCTGCCTACCATTAAGTACTCTCCGCAAGCCTCGTTTGAAGAAGGACATGTCATAGCGCTCGGGAAAAGCCGTGGAGGGGAGTTAATTCCAAAGCCGGATGGTACGTGGCAAAAAAGATCTTTGGAAACGCACCGTCGATGAACGCAGCGGTTCAGATAATATGGATGAACTCTGCTCCGATGGCGGGAGGTGCGATGATAAAAAGGAGATGAGGGGATCATCTCGAATAATTCCTCAGAGACTTGCAGGGGTCGAACCAGGGATTCCCAAACTATTTTGGGCAAGAGACCCCTTCTCCAAAATACAAAATAAGCTAATAAGGTCAGGGTTCGACCCCAAAGGCATCGAAAAATAAAACCAGTAGCAGTAGGCCGCGTTGGTATCTTCTAATTTTAGTTTAATGTTATTACTCGAAATCCTGGATCCATTCATGATTTGATTTACTTACTCTAGCCGTGAGATCTGTGTTCTATTTGAAGTCTAGAATATTGAGTTAAACGCTCCAAGGCGATTCGATATTTATCCTAAAATATTTAACAGAAGTCGAACTTTCCGTGAGAAGATCGCTCAAAAATAAAAAATAAACAATTCTTTATACTTTATACTACTTTGTTTGTTATTGAGTCTCAAACGTTTTTGTTTTGTTTTAAACAAATTCTAAGAAACTTTAACTTGCAAATCTAGCAACTGTTATTCTTGAGAAAAGATGTAAATCATTTAGTTATTGTTTCAGACTACGAATTTTTCTTTAAGATCGGTTTTCGCGTCGTCGCCGCGTTTTAGACATAATTGTCATGACTTTTACTGATCAATCTCCACTGAAGTATGAAACCTATCGCGTTTTTAATTCATACTTCAGTGGTTTTTAATTGTCATTTCATGATTTCCGACGCTTAGAGTATTTTAAACTATTCTTTGCCACGAAGGATATATGTATTGAAAATAAAGTATATAATAAAGTAGTTTTAACTGAACTGACTCGGTGGTGCAGCAGTTAGCGCTTCCGACTATTACACCGAGGGTCGTGGGTTCGATTCCCACGTCAAGCAATCATTGTCTGGATGTTTATTATCCATGTCAGTCTCTGCCGGATAACCGTCCGTGATTTGTTCCCACTTATTTAACCGTAGCTTGAACCATAAAAATAATTTCAACTGTACGTGTGATTTTGTTAGCTTCATACCTGAAGGCGATACAACGGGTCCGTTGGGCTTTCTATATCATGGGGCCTTTGCGTCACTAGATTTTTGAGTGTTTTCCATTATGAGCAAGGCAAAATAAATAGACAAAGCTTCACTGAAAATATAAACAATATTTTAATACATTTTTTTTGTAGGTACAGATCAAATAGTCTTAGAAATGAGTTCTTGTCCTTTAAGCTTTGTTCGCACTAGGCGAGTATTTTAGTCGAGTACCGAGTAATTTAGTAACTAAACTACTCGCTACACGCCCGAGAAAATAGAACAAAATGGATTTACTTGACTAAATTATTTACTAACCTATTCGACTAAATTTTTGGTGTTCAGACACATTTAGCTACTAAATTACTCGGTACTCGACTAAAATACTCGCCTAGTCCGAACAAGGCTTTAGTGCAAGTGAAGATCTAATACAGAGCGCATGTCTTTACTCACAGCCGACGGTCCGTAATCACTTGTAGATATATTATAGAGCAGAACACCTGAAGAGTTTTTTATTTATTTATTTATTTAAGGATTACCGACAGGGTTTACAGTAAGACATAAAATAACATTGACATGTATGGAGCAATTGATAACTGCAACTCTAATTAGAGGCAATCACAGCATGCATTACATTAATATATCAATAGAGATTTAACAATATTAGTAATAATAATAAAAAATTAAAAACAAAAGAAAGACAACAAGGACAGTAATACCCGAGTACTAAGATCAAGGCTGAGGCTGAGGTTCAACAACAACTTTTTATAATTTTGTTCCTGAATATTGGAAGGGAATCGCCAAATATGTCAAGGTTTTCAGCTTTTCTGAATAGATTATTATAAAGGTTAGTTAGACGAGGAGAATTATTGATTGATTTGTAAGTATTGATTGGAAGCGCAAAATAGATTTCTGGATGTCTTTCTTCGATACACCCACTTCCAGACATGAAATCGGAGTCTCTCATATGTGTTAGATAACAGCTGTCGACAAACCGGAGAGCGTGTGTGAATCGCGGATGAAATATACAGAATGGTGGTTCCTGTACCATGCGCGCTTGAAGTACGCCCTACCACCAAGAAATAGCCAATAGCTACCCGTGCGGACTCACAAGAGGTCCTGCCACCTGTAATTACGCAATTATAATTTTTGCGGGTTTGATTTTTATTACACGACTAGCTGACCCGACAGACTTCGTAATGCCTCAATCGATTAATACCTAACCTAACCTAAACTTTTGTATAAAATTAACTGAAAACAAACAAAAGGAATCCGTCCGACGGGGGGCACACCAACGGGAAAACAAAATTGTTTTTTTTTATTTAATTCCGATCAATTTTATATTTATCTACCTTTTAAACCTTCCCTGGACTTCCACAAATAATTTAAGACCAAAATTAGCCAAATCGGTCCAGACGCTCTCGAGCTTCAGCGAGACTAACGAACAGCAATTCATTTTTATAAGTATTATATTACACGATGTTCTTCGTTCACCGTGGAAGTCAATCGTGAACATTTGTTAAGTACGTATTTCATTAGAAAAATTGGTACTTGCCTGCGGGATTCGAACACCGGTGCATCGCTTGATACGAACGCACCGGATGTCTTATCCTTTAGGCCGCGACGACTTAAATCACACCACTTATGCGGAGTTTACATTACGAAATTAGTGTCATGCATGTTGAGCTCAGTTTCGCGAAAGTAGTTTCGATATATGCGAAAGTAATTTCGTTAAAAAAATTGTGTCGCGAAATCCACAGTATCGCAGTAACCATGGCGCCATCAGCATCAAAGCTATAATTTGCTATATTCAATGTAGCTAAAGAAATACACTTAAAAAAAGACTATCAAGAAAAAAGGACGTTGGTAGATTCGAGGATGGTTAACAAGAAGGCATTTAGGTGCAATGGAGTTAGTCTCTGAATTAGCAGATGAAGATCCTGAGAGCTATAAAAACTATTTTCGAATGAGGGTCCCAGAGACACTCTTGTCGCTGATATTCATTAATGAATTTTATATTTTTATCTATACTCCACCGTTGGTTTGCCATTTTCAACGCTTGAAGCGCGTCCGAACTAACAATACACACGTCCGCACAGCGCAGGCCCTTTCGCGACATTAGTTTTTTTTTTTTTTTATGATTGAAGGATTACTGGTGGCCCGAAGGCCTTTCCAGTTTCACCAGGACAGGTGGGCGAGCAAAGGCTCAGCCAGGAGGGGGTGGGATTTGCTAACAGCTAGCAACATTAGTTTCACGTCGCGTCTACACTATGAAATTAGTGGCATGACACTAATTTCACCAAAAAATCGCGCAGGGCACGAAACTAATTTGCATGCATGAAATTAATGCATGCATTACGAAAGTATTAAATTACACGTGAAACTGTTGGTAAAACTAATGTCACGAAATTAATTTCATGCCACTAATTTCGTAATGTAAATTCGCCTTTACTTATAAAATGTATGTCCATACTGTGTAAATACTAGACAACAATGTAATTACGTAACATCTATTTTATTACTTTGAAAGTTCCGAAAGTGTACCAGCCGCACTTGTGGCGATCGTCGAAACTTATTCAATAAGAACTTTCCCAGCAACATGTTACTGAGCTATTCAGACTTGAACTGTCCAGTTTCCCAGCTCTTATTTCAATTATACAGCTCTCTTATACAGCGACCAAGTATTTGTAGTTACAATGAGAAACAAAAAAACGACACATGAAGAGATGTGATATAGAGCCCTCTCAATGGGAGCGCTTGGCAGCACAGCGGCCAGGATGGCGCAGGATGGTGAACAGCAAAGTACGCGAGGTCGAGGATCAGCGTAAAGCTGACCTTGATTACAAACGCGACCAGTTAAAGGCCCGCCCTCCTGCTGCCATAGCCTATAATTATAAGAACGGCGTGCTTACGTGCCCTCAATGCCCAAGGAATTTTGCCGCGAAGATAGGCTATATAAGCCATCTTCGAGCGCACGAGCGCCAAATCGACGGATAGGAGTGAAAGTGGTCGCCACGGCCGAAAACGGTCGGACGAATCATCATCATCATCATTAGCTACTGTGGACGGCTTTACTGGGGGTTAGGACTTTTTGTGAGTCCGCACGGGTAGGTACCACCACCCTGCCCATTTCTGCCATGAAGCAGTAATGCGTTTCGGTTTGAAGGGTGGGGCAGCCATTGTAACTCTAACTATACTTGAGACCGTAGAACTTATATCTCAAGGTGGGTGGCGCATTTACGAAAGCTTATCTTGTTGTTAAAATGTCGTCAGCGAGATTCAGACATCTGTCTATATCTTGTGTTGTATGATGGCTACCCGCCACACTTCCGGCACAATGCGTTCTGGTCGCTACGAAATGTCCTATGAAATTGTTTTACAGATTCGTCAGCAGTAACCAGCAGCTTAATGTGTTCTTTTTATCATCTTAAAGCCCCTCAAGGGATAAGCGGTACTAGTCACTAGAGAATACCAGTAAATTTACGCTAAATTCATTTTAGATCGCATTCTATGAATATTAAAGTACGCGAAGTTCAGCAAACCGCTTCAGTAAATCAGGTCATGTTTCCTCTCCCGTGCGGATTAAAGCAATTTAAATTGGCTGACATTAGCACGGACAGGGGCGTTCGCAGTGTCCTAGTTTGCACAGGCACGCCCCTAGCTCACAGTACCGACAAACTCGGACGGTAATTGCTCTTTTGCAAAACACACATGTATAATATTACAGTTTTTAGGGCTTCGTTAGTCAAAATGGAAAGTAACTATATCTCATAATGTAATTAAAAAAGCCACACTACTCTTTTCATTACATTTTTGTAACTTTGTGACTTTGACAGTGACTTTATAAAGATCTCAGGCCTCATCTGACGGATTGTCATCCAGGCTCTGCATCTCGGACTTAAACTCAGGAATAATCTGGTTTATTGACGTAATCTCAAGTTTTCGTAAAACTTATCTCAAGAAATCTTTTTTTTATAGCTTTGGTGAGTGGACGATCTCACAGCCCGCCTGATGTTAAGTGGTTACAGGAGCCCATAGACATCTACAACGTAAATGATATGAGTTCTAAGGTCTCAGTATAGTTACAACAGCTGCTACACCCTTCAAACTGAAACGCATTAGTGCTTCACGGCAGAAATAGGCAGAGCGGTGGTACCTACCCGTGCGGACTCACAAGAGGCCCTACCACCAGTAATCGCGCTGTTTTTAATACTAGGTTGTGTTGTGGCCAGTTCACATCAAAATTTCGAGAGGTGATGCTTTCTCGTTCTTTCGTTGCTGTAACAAATTGATTCACGCTCTGTTTCGCGCCGTACTCCTATTGAATCCTTGAATTTTTGAATGAACTTATTTGAACCTTTGAATGAACTTATTGTCTAAATCTCTAAAGTAGTGTAGAGAAAACCTTAAAGCATTCGAAAAGTCGGGAATAAGGAACGTGAAATTCGTAATCGTCAAAGTAGTTTGAATTACGCTTATGATCCGCGAAAATTGAAAAAAATAACGTACCTAAGTGTTACTCTAATTTCATCGCCTGGTCTCGGCCTAGGATATTATCACACCGTCTGTTCTTATGACGTCGTAAACGGCAACTAAGAGATTACTCGGACAATTGGCAGCTGCTTTCTTTAAGAATATTATACCAACATACATATATAAACTTATGTATCCTCCTTTTACGGAGCAGTTTTGTTCGGGCTATGTTCCTCCATCATTTCCGTTCTCTGCGTCGTGGATAGCGACATTAGTGCCCGAGTCCAATGTCGTCTTAATTTAATGAGACCAGCGCAATTCGTGCACACATACCTACCCTAACACTTGTTTTTTGTTGTAACTTAAAAATAAACTTGAATAACCACTGTTTCATCCCATAAATATAGATATATCAGGTGATGAAAGGTTCTTTGATTTAAGGGACATTTCACTTAATACGCGACATGTATCTTTATAATTAAAGGTCCGTTTTATTTGGTATTCGCATCAACAATTCGATGTTTTTAATCCATCTTCAATTACGCGTATGTTTAGAGACGTTATAGACTGCATCTATAATTGAGGTGACATCTGCCATGTACTTATTGTCAATTTGCCAAAGTTTTGTATTCGATGATCACTTTTATGGTGCAACTAAACAAATAAATGTTGACAACATTTTGAAGAACTGAAGAAGATTTATTTTCATAATATTTTTTCCTAAATTTTAAACTATAAATGTCTCTCCTGTAGAGTTTCAAAAATGTCGTTTAAACCTAATAGCCTTTCACTTCTAGAGATCATACATAGATAATGACGTACATTACACAAATATCTACGATTTTCGACCAATGCTAAGTAATGTAAACCATTTTTTCTAAACCCTAACGTTTGCGCCAAGTAATGATAGATATTAAACATATTGACGCTTGAAAGGCAAACGTGACTAAGCGACAATAACTGCTTTGTACATAAATGATAGGCAATAACCATATTCGATGCGCAAAAAAATATATTTCTAAGTCTATTAAAATCATTTCAATCCTACAGCTAGATTCGTTAAAATATAATTTTTTTCAGGTATTTCAACTTTAAATTAGTCTACTGTAAAGTTCACGCATTGCCGCTTAGTCACGTTTGCCTTTCAAGCGTCGATATGTAATAATAAAACACGTGTTTGGTTTTTTAGTATATTTATTATTAATTGCATTAAGTTAACATTTTTTTAACGACATCCAATCTGCAATTTAGTTCGCCTTATTTGTCTGCTCAAATACAGTTGCCATAGTTAAAAAACGTTCTGTGTAGCAACAGTAACAGTAAAACATTTATTTTTATACACTAGTTACAAGAGTACCACTGCCGTATCCAAAACTAGCTATCTGGGTAACGTTAATGGAAAATTCTTTTATTAAGCTAAGCAGAAACATTTTTTTCTTTTCAATAGGTCTACATTTGAGATGAATTCTCAGGCAGCTCGCGACTCTCTTGACCTCGAAGCTCTGAATCAATCGTCCAGCATCACCTTACTGGTGTCCATCTATAAGAATTTTAATGCTAATACCTCAAAAACCCCTAAAAAAATCTGTTAAAATTTTCGAAAACTGTTCCAATACCCATTGTGAAGGCGGAGCGGTTTACCAATGCGTTACCTTATCCCACTACTGATAGAGCGGTACTATCAAGTGTTAATAAAGCTACCGAATAACTTGCAATCATTCTCATTGATTCTCTCTTCAAAAATATCTTCTTCTTCTACATATATAAAAATGAATTGCTGTTCGTTGTCTCGCTAAAACTGGAGAACGGCTCGACCGATTTGGCTAATTTTGGTCTTGAATTATATGTTGAAGTCCAGAGAAGGTTTAAAAGGTAAAGATAAATATGGAAATGCTCGAAATTAAATAAAAACAACAATTTTGTTTTTCCTTTGATGTGTCCCGATCGGACGGATTCCTTTTGTTTGTTTTAAGTTTATTTTATACAAAAGTTTAGGTCTTTTATTTATCGATTGAGGCACTACGAAGTCTGCCGGGTCAGCTAGTCTTCTTATATAACACAGAACACAAGAAATTCAACTAACGAAACAAACTTAACGAATGTAATTTCCTATATAATATATAGGACCACTTTAACCCTGACTTTCTTCCAGCTGGATGCGCCTCTGTTTCCTGACCGACCCTCGGGGCAAAGTTCCCGTCAAGGTGGTGGCCAGGACATTTGCTTCTGGTAAAACTGAGAAGCTGGTCTACCAGTGCCTGTCCGAACTGGGTCTGCCGTCAGGGAAGAATGACGTCATGGAAAAAGAAGCCTTCACGTTTGACAAGTTTTACGCTCTGTATCATAAGATTTGCCCGAGAAACGATATTGAAGAGTTGTTTCGTTCTATGTAAGTATTATTTTAGATTTATTTATTTATTTAGTCTATTTACAAATTAACAGCATAAACCAAAACATTTGTAAGGTATTAACGTACTAATATAACGGCCGTCTGGTGTAGTGGTAAGTGACATGGTCACTACACAAGGGAAGATATTTGTATGATAAATATAAACGTCTTTTCCAGGGTTATGGATGTATATTAAATATATTTATGTGTATAATAAAAATCTTACATTTATTTTCCGTTATCTGGTACCTGTAACACAAGTTCTTTACGATCTTATCACGGGACCAGTTAATGTGGCGTGATTGTTAGTAAATATTTATTTATTTATTAATAATTAGCTTAAGTAACTTCTAACAACAACAATAAATCGCTGCAAACCATCATGGAATATATCCATTTCCGGAGCATAGGCTAGCAAGCCATTGAGTAGCGAGACAGTACAATGCGTCGGAGAGTTAGCGGTGTGCTGCGTACGCGCGTGCGTGGTACTAAAAAGCTCCCGCTGGCGACGCACCCCTCCACAATGTAGCATGGTAGTTGTAACTAGCAATGGAACTCATGATTATGTCTTTCCATATGAGTCGACAAGTATCAAAGCCGGCAATGTGACTTTTGGACAATTACTGGTAAATCAGAAAAACGAATTATTGACTTTGTATTCCATTGGCAGTCACAAAACTCTTCTGAACGACATCTTAGATAAATAACAGGTTAAGTATTAACCTTTATTTAATGCAGGTTTTGAACCGTATTCTTTGAAGGAGACAATTATATTCAAATCAATCTGTATTGACATATCAATAACATTTTTTTGTCCAAATGCACAGATTGCCACCTTTGATAATAGACGACTCATATATTGTATCAAGTAACCAGGTTTACGTGTGGCAACTATACCGGCGTTTGGTAGCAGTCTAATCACAATATCTATTACATTATATTAATACTGAGAAATAAATAATACATTATTAAGTAAAATTGTAATACTAATAAGATGGGACCACCAACCCGATTAATTTTTAGGATTGAGAGCTAAACTATATCAGGACTATATCTCAAAGACCCTTTATTATTTCTTAGCCGATTGAACGAGCTCATAAGTGATTACCGGAGCCCATAGGCATTAACAACGTGCATGTCGCCGCTCAATTCTATAGTATAACGGCTGCCCCACCCTTGAAATTGGAACATATTACGATAGAAATAAGCAGGCTTCTTTTATAGAACGTAGCTATTTGTAAGCAGCTTTGACAGTGATTTCAAAAACGCATTACTTACCACATTATATTACAAAAGCGTATTACTGTTTTGCGGCAGGAAAAAGTAAGATGGTGGTTCTTTTTTTTTTTTTATTGCTTAGATGGGTGGACGAGCTCACAGCCCACCTGGTAGTGAGTGATTACTGGTGCCCATAGACATCTACAACGTAAATGCGCCACCCACCTTGACATATAAGTTCTAAGGTCTCAGTATAGTTACCCGCCCGCCCGCTCGGTTCCTACCCGTGCGGGCACTTAAGACGCCCTACCACCATCAAATACGCAAATTATAATTTCTGTCCATTTGAATCTTACTATATAGTGTTATTCCTTCATTGGAGTTGTTCGTGAAGATAAGCTAAGTACGTATTTAATTAGAAATTTTTTTATTTGCCTGCGGGATTCGAACACCGGCTTAGTCGCACCGCTTGATACTAATTTACTGATGGTAGGACTTCTTGTCAGTCCGCACGGGTAGGTACCACAACCCTGCCTATTTCTGCCGTGAAGCAGTAATGCGCTTCGGTTTGAAGGGTGGGGCAGCCGTTGTAACTATACTTCAGACCTTAGAACTTATATCTCAAGGTGGCTGGCGCATTTACGTCGTAGATGTCTATGGGCTCCAGTAACCAGGTGGGCTGTGAGCTCGTCCACCCATCTAAGCAATAAATAAAAAAATGCACCGGGCGTCTTATCCTTTAGGCCACGACGATGTCAAATACAGCCGCTTTGATCACGCAGTAAAGTGGGTTCCAATGAACTGGTATAGCTTTAACTGCAATTAATAATTCAAGGCACCTCGAGATAGTTTTCTTTTTCGTCTTCATTGAGCACCAGATGAGTCGCCGAGATAAATGCGAAACTATTTACCTAAAGTAAAGTGTGCGCCTGTACAACAAAATCCCACAAGATGTTCAGAACCTACATATACATAGGCTTAAGAAAACTATTAAAGAACATCTGTGCAATAAAGCTTACTATAAAGTCAATGATTATCTAGAAGATTGCACAAAGTGGGAATGAGTTGCTCGCTCCGGGCAGTTCAATATTGTAATAATTGTTATGTTATTATACTCATGTAAAAATGTATATTTAAAAAATAATCTAATATTAAAAAAATAATCTAATATTAAAAAAAAAAATACATGCCCGCTGAGTTTCTTGCCAATTCTTCTCAGGACGGAGGCTAATTCTTGTGAATTGGCGGTAGTTCTTTTGACGTTCAACAAGTATGTACTTTCATTTATGTTGAATAAAACTTTTTTGATTTGATTTGATTTGAAAGATGAAAGTAATCTTGTTTTTACTTTCAGAACTCAAGGCAAATCCGATCGCATCAATTTGGACCAGTTCGTGAACTTCCTGAATGAGAAGCAACGTGATCCTCGACTCAACGAGATCCTGTACCCGCTGTACGATGAGAAGAGAGCAGCTGAGATCATCACGACTTATGAACAGAATGAGGAAGCCAAAAATGCCAGTAAGTTATTGTTTAAGTTCGCAGGCCCTACCCTTACCGTATCTATTATTTATTAATACGAATTTACATCTCAAGGCGGGAAGTCAATGTCTATGGGAATTTCTGTCTTCTCATTTACATTGTCTTAGATACATGAGTAGACGGCACGTCCCGTCTAGTATTATTGTTTACAAGACTGCCGAAGACTGAAGAGAGTTTGTGTACCACAGATATTCTGAACACATCCACAGAAAATTCGATAAAGAAAAATTATCTCACGATAAAAAATGTGATTTATTTACATATTTTACTGATTCTTAGTCAATTATTTTTAGTTTATCAATAATTAAATGTAATAGTTCATTCGTATATCGTGGGATAAACAGACTGGCCACAGTTTAATGTTTTTCATTTACCTATGTTTTATTTTTTACAACGAGGTCTTAGAAACACTTGGAGGGACTGTGTGAAAGCGTTTTTGCGAGAGAAGCGTGTGAGGGCAGACGTATGATGAGCCTGAATGGTAAAAGAGGTCAAGCCATGCCGACCCCACATAGTGGAATAAAGGCACAGAAGAATATAAAGAAGTTTTATTTTTTCACAAAGTTATGAGTTTAGCTGTTTGAAGGGTCCAACACCCATTATACAATGCACCTTCCATATCAACCTTATGTCTGTTGTGATTTCCATGCGCTCTGTTAACTTCTTATCACTATATAAGCTAACTTTTTTTTTTATTGCTTATATAGGTGGACGAGCTCAGCCCACCCGGTGTTAAGTGGTTACTGGAGCCTATAGACATCTACGACGTAAAGCCGCCACCCACCTTGAGATATCGGTTCTAAGGTCTCAAGTATAGTTACAACGGCTGCGCCACCCTTCAAACCGAAACGCATTACTGCTTCACGGCAGAAATAGGCGAGGTGGTGGTACCTACCCGCGGACTCACAAGAGGTCCTGCCACCAGTAATTACGCAAATTATAATTTTGCGGGTTTGATTTGCTGTGCATTTCACCCATTAAGAGTAACCAGCTATCAACCAAATCATTCACAGTCCCATTACTTCACAGAATGCTTGACAAAAGACGGTCTGATCCGCTACTTGATGTCGGACGAGAATGCTCCTGTGTTCCTCGACCGTCTCGACAACTATATGGACATGGACCAGCCACTCGCTCACTACTACATCAACTCATCGCACAACACGTACCTAAGCGGACGACAGTTCGGAGGGAAAAGCTCCGTGGAGATGTACCGACAGGTCTTGTTGGCTGGTTGCCGGTAAGCATAAACAATTTTAATAGTAGTAGGTATATAATTTAGATCCAAGGCCTGGTAATCGAGCCATCCGTAAATATTTCTTGTTGGCGTTAAGACGTGCCGAGAAGGCCGTACAGATTAATATTAGTTCTCATTAATATTATCGTAATAATCTGTGGATCATTCAGACAACAGTAGAAATGTCATAGAACCCCCGATAATACTTCTAGAACGGATATGGTGCTTCAGATAACAAACAGTCGTCGTGGCCTAAGGGATAAGACGTCTGGTGCATTCGCGTTGAGCGATGCACCAGTGTTCGAATCCCAGGCGGGTACCAATTTTTGTAATCAATTACGTACTCAACAATGTTCACGATGGACTTCCATGATGAAGGAACAACATCGTGTAATAAAAATGAAACCCGCAAAAATATAATTTGCGTAATTACTGGTTAAGCAGTAATGCGTTTCGGTTTGAAGGGTGGGGCAGCCGTTGTAACTGTACTGAGATCTTAGAGCTTATATCTCAAAGTGCGTGGCGCATTTACGTTGTAGATATCTATGGGCTCCAGTAACCACTAAACATCAGGTGGGCTGCGAGCTCGTCCATACATCTAAGCAATAAAAAAAATAAAAAATTAAGAATTGCTATTTTTGTGTTTTTCATTTATTTATTGTATTTTATATGTATTTATTTAAGTTAAGTGCTTGATTTAAAAAAAAGACCAAAAGAGTACATTTACCCTCTTTTGGACTAAAAGAGGCTGTTTAATTCTAAAAAACTCATAGAATACAATATGTTCATCATAGGCCGTTCGAAGTATAAAACTCATTTCCTTAAAAATTTTAGCTGAAATTGCGGTATGTCAAAATTATTAAAATTATATTGAGTCCAAATTACTGTCATTATGATAATATCTACGACACACTTAACTTCCGATACAACGATTTCCCATAAATTTTAATAATACGAAATTTTCACAAGTCATTCCAAATATTACCCGTCATCAAATCGTTCCGCAGCTTAGCGTGACGTAGCTTGCCTTTCTTGTCAAAGGAATATCTTTCGAGAAAATCAACAGAACAATCTCGAAGGCCACATCGGTTACCTTCAAGAATGTTATTAATTGCCATAAGGTTGCTTAGAATGTTCCAAGATTGATAGCTGATTGATAAACAAAGTTATTTGATCGGTTTTGATTAGTTCGTGAAACCCGCCAAAAGTTTGTTATAACTTTATTGGGGTAATCTATGTAATCGATGTGTTGACGCGGTAACATTTGTATGAACATAAATTATCGAAATACATATGTAGAAGGGGTATGATCTTGTGAGATGTTGACTTAGTTTTGACAGATTTGTTTCCCTGTCACCTGATGTTAAGTGATTAACAGTCCATAGAATGTAAAGTGAATACTATTTATTGCGCACCTTTCCAAATGAGGTTGAGGTTTAAGTGGTAAAACGGCTTCAAATTGGAATGTCCGATTTCCTCTAGGCAGAGATAGGCAAGCTAATGGTACCACTGTGGTGGGAGGACGAGATCACAGCCCACCTGGTGTTAAGTGGTTACTAAAGTCCATAGACATCTACAACGTTAATGCCGCCACCCATCTTGAGATATGAGTTCTAAGGTCTCAGTATAGTTACAACGGCCGACCCACCCTTCAAACCGAAACGCATTACTGCTTCACAGCAGAAAAAGGCGGGGTGGTGGTACCTACCCGTGCGGACTCACAAGCGGTCCTACCACCAGTATGATTCTGACGATTGTGTTAATTCGGAAGTGTCAGACGGGCGATAACGAACCTATGTCGCAACCTTATCTTATTCTCACCCTTTTTAGGTAATGCAAATTTAACAGTATACAATTTATAACCAGATTTTCTAGGGGAGTCGTGAATGAGATCAATAAAATAACGAATTTCCTAAACATTCATATAATTATATTATATACTGGTGGTAGGACCACTTGTGAGTCCGCACGGATAGGTACCACCGCCCTGCTTATTTCTGCCGTGAAGCAGTAATGCGTTTCGGTTTGAAGGGTGGGGTAGCCGTTGTAACTATACTGAGACTTTAGAACTTGTATCTCAAGGTGGGTGGCGCGTCTACGTTGTAGATGTCTATGGGCTCCAGGGCTTAACATCAGGTGGGCTGTGAGCTCGTCCACCCATATAAGCAATAAAAAAATTAAAAAAAGTTAATTCACAATCCGTTGCGCTAGATCTATTTTCGTGGAATGATTCGACGTATACGAACTGATCGTCAAAATTAACGCATCAATACTTTCCCACTCAAATCGGACATGCCCTTGACTTGATGTACCAATAATTGTGTCCAATTTATACGATGTAATACCATGAAATCGTACCACAAGAGATTACAACAAAATAAAATTACAATTTGCTAGCATGATTAATGGAAATTTGCAAATAACGCTCACTAAGTAGCTAGTGACTGACCAAAGATACCGATTTCAATACAGTAACATACCGTCAAACAGAGCCCCAGCGCTATAGCGCTTATAGCGCTGGCGCTCTGTGTGACGGTATGTTACCACAGTAGTACATCACATCTCGGCGTCATAGCGCGGCGTTAGTTTAGCGCTCTGACGCGCGCTAATTACGCGTTCTGTTTGACGAAGGCTTAAATTATCTCAATGGTACTGTAAGGACTACATATGTATCCATATTGCCTATTAATGTATATTGTTTTGCCTACCTATGCTGATAGTCTTGAGAGGCTATATCAGCTTTACCGTAGGTTACCTACCTACCTTACCTAGTAGATTAGCTCTCGGGGCTCAAACCGTTGCTAACACTGGCCCTAGGAAGAGCAGTACTTCGCAGAATCTACCACCGAATCGAAAACGCGACCCACTGAGAAAATTCGGCGAGAAACTCAGTGGGCTATGTATATTGTTAATTATTAAGATTTGTTAGTTATTAAGCGACAATTATATAACAGCGTAGCAACAGTCAGTCTCGGGATTGTCGGGCTGTCGATAGCGCGTTGCATTTTAATTGTAATAATTATAATCCGAATATACTTTAGTCACTTAACTGATCACTGTGTCTCATTAACTTTACCCGACTACGAAGCTCAACAGTACTTTTTTTTATAGCTTACATGGGTGGGTGAGCTCACAGGCCACCTGTATTAAGTGGTTACTGGAGCCCATAGACATCTACAATGTAAATGCGCCACCCACTTTGAGATATAAGTTCTAAGGTCTCAGTATAGTTACAACGGCTACCCCACCCTTCAAACCGAAACGCATTACTGCTTCACGGCAGAACTAGGGTAGGTGGTACCTACCCGTGCGGACTGACAAGAGGTCCTACCACCAGTGATATTTTATGTATGACTTTATCCACAGATGCGTAGAGCTAGACTGTTGGGATGGCAAAGGCGAGGATGAAGAGCCAATCATAACGCACGGCATGGCAATGTGCACTGACATACTGTTCAAAGATGTCATATACGCCCTGAGGGATACCGCCTTCGTGACTTCAGACTACCCAGTCATCCTATCATTTGAGAACCACTGTTGCAAGGCCCAGCAATACAAGCTGGCCAAATACTGTGACGAGATCTTGGGTGATTTGCTGCTTAAGGAACCGCTGCCTGATCATCCGGTAGGAAAAATAAAAAGAACATTACAAATGTTAATGCAATTGATTTAATTGAAACAGTAAAAAAATTAACTTATATTTGAAAGCTTTATAATTCATATTTCGGTTTTATTTCTAAATAGACATATTTTTTATCACCCTCTTGCTTTTCATGGATTTATTAAGACAATTTACAATAATTTACAATTTCATCTGTTGCCAGACTACTAACAGTCAATCAAAATCTTTGGAATGGAAATAAATCCAACATACAATAAATATTTCACATTTAATAGGTACAACCTTGAATTTTCTTCTACGTTATGACTGCCGGAAATACGTGACACACAAAATCAAGAACTAGATTCAAAATCAAAATTTTTATTGCAAGAACCATACTGCGATTGAAAGTGAAACCTAGACCCAATCCGTACCGTAGCACAAAAGTCGTAGGCATTAATCACTTGGTTAATGCGGCGTTCAAAAACTAATTAAAAAGAATGATGATGTAAATATATTTTCAATCAAATATATTACTATTTAAGATTCTCATTTTTATAATTGCCAAACGTGATTAGCAAATTTTTTTTGTCTTCTCAACCCTTAGTTGGACCCAGGAGTGCCATTACCTCCGCCTTCAGCCCTCAAACGCAAGATCATGATTAAGAACAAACGTCTAAAGCCAGAAGTTGAGAAGCAAGAATTAGAGCTGTTCCGTCAAGGACAGTTTGTCATCGAAGAAGAAGAGAAAGAAGATGCTTCTGCAGTCGCCATTCTGGATAAAAAGGTAAATTAAAAAGCAAATCTTCATAATCATGCCTAACAAGGACGCATTCTTCGGCAACCAACAACCAGACAATCCATTCACAATCAACAACCACCTTGCCTTACTTGTAACCTAATATATTTTTTATTCAAAACTAGCTGACCCAGCAGACTTCGTAGTGCTCCAATCGATAAATAAAAGACCTAAACTTTTGTACAAAATAAACTTAAAACAAACAAAAGGAATCCGTCCGACGGGGGCACATCAAAGGGAAAACAAAATTATTATTTTTTATTTAATTCTGAGCATTTTCATATTTATCTAACTTTTATACCTTCTCTGGACTTCTAAAAATAATTCAAGACCAAAATTAGCCAAATCGGCCCAGCCGTTCTCAAGTTTTAGCGAGACTAACGAACAGCAATAAATAATCAGAATTCCATTACAATTTTATTCATGTTTATTGTAGAATAACAATAACCCTATTGAATAGATTAATAGACTAATTATTTTTAATATTTACGTAGACATCCTATCCTTTACCTTCGGAAAATCGGACCTTGACTAAGTTAGACGTTTCAATGCTATTAGATATAGACTTTGTAAAGTTGAAGAATGTTCCATGGGAAACTGTTTGAAGAGTTTCCGTCATCGTCATTTTCAAATACCGTCACGCCACCAGCCCCGAAAATACAATTCCTGTGGAAACTGGTTATCGTTTCGTGATGCAAATTAAAGATCTTTAATCGGACATTTGTTACTTGGAGCACAGTCTATTCGAATGTAATTCATAACCTGTTTATTTAAATTCATGATTTCTGGAAATTATTTTATTATCGCTTCAGGTTTTGCGTTTTCTATTGTGCCTCCGGTTGACACAAAGTCCCGAACTGCGGTGCTTATTCAAAATAGAAATACGGGCATCATTATTGCCGGTGGTTCCACAGATGAATATCACTTAACAATGGAATTAGCTCACTCCACAATGTTTTCGAAAGGGTCAGCCTGCTTCAAAGGGACTTTGACTCTTCAAGTTCTTCACACTCTCTAGTCTTAGCGTTACGAAGCGGTTTTGTTGTATCCCTGGCACTAATTACGTCCGCGCACTACTGAAGACAACTTATTTTTTATCGTTTAGATGGGTAGACGAGCTCACGACCTACCTGGTATTAAATGGTTACCGGAGCCCATAGACATCTACAACGTAAATGCCGCGCCCCCTTGAGATATAATTCTAAGGTCTCAGTTTTTACTGTATACTTACTAGTGTAAACGCGCATCTACCTGTTTTAACAAGAAAACCATATTCACAACCACACGTGAGCTCCTGGATATCGGCTAACTCATCTACACCTAGTGAAAAAAATTACAAAACTACCAATGCTGGTATTCCTTCCAGCCTGAAGAGATCGTAGCCGAAGCAGCATCGGCTGGCGATGACGCACCTCCTCCCGTTGCGTACACAGGATCTACAACCAACGTTCATCCATGGCTCTCGTCCATGGTCAACTACGCGCAGCCCATCAAGTTCCAAGGCTTCGAAGAGGCAGATAGTAAGTTTTATTCCATAATGTAGGCTCTTAAGGTTAATTTTACCGCTAAGTAGTGTATGTCCGATGTCCATAAGCGACTTGAACCACTTCAGATGAGCCACACATTTTTTTACTGGTCAGAAGTTAATGGCGAACTTGTGCATATAAACAATTTTCGTCCAATGCCCAATATTGTACCTGTATTGCCATCGAACCACCATCATTATTATTTATTACTAGCTGACCCGGTAGACTTCGTAGTGCCTCAATCGATAAATAAAAGACCTAAACTTTTGTATAAAATAAACATAAAACAAACAAAAGGAATCCGTCTGATGGGGGACACATCAAAGGAAAAACAAAATTGTTATTTTTATTTAATTCCGAGCATTTCATATTTGTCTACCCTTTGAACCTTCTCTAGACCTCCACAAATAATTCAAGACCAAAATTAGCCTTAGATAAATCCTTAGATAAAGCCTTAGATAAAAAAAGCCTCAGAAAAATCTAAAACACAATGTTTCGAAGCTTAAGTCTCTATAGGCTGCAAGAATTGTTATGCTTACATTTTTTAAGGGTGTAAGGAATTTTTTTTACCGAGCGGATGAAATTACTCGGTATACAACCAAGATCCAAATGCTATTTGTTATTTAATTATTAAGCAAAAATATCTTTAAAAAGTCGTTCACACGATTCAGGCTCTAGTCCAAATATCTTCTGTTTTGTAAGTTACCGCTATAAGGTATAATAATAAAAAATCTTGCACGCTCTAAGGCATTTATTCGAAATTGAAAACCCAACCTTCGAATTGAAATATTATTTATTTTGGAAACCATAGGACTTTGCCCGACAGTTAGATAAAACGTTTTTCACAGAGCGCAACATTTACCACAACATGTCCTCGTTCGCTGAGACGACCGGCATGAACTACCTAAAGAGCCAAGCCATCGACTTCGTGAATTACAACAAGCGACAGATGTCCCGTATTTATCCTAAAGGAACCCGTGCTGACTCCTCTAATTACATGCCTCAGGTAGTAATAATATTCACTATAAAAGTAATATTCACGAATTAACTCGAAATTTTTACGAATGATGTCTTCTTTGGAAAAAGTAGCTTTAACTGCCGTTTCTGGACAACCCGCGTAATAGTTTCTGAAGAATCAGGGAAGTGGGAATGTGACGCGTTTTACGCAGGGCGCATCTCTCCACGCCCATATGTCCGACGCTGAACTAGCGCTATGACCGTCGGGCCTCTGAGTCAGAGGACTAATCCAACTGATATCCCAGATAACCATAGGACACCCCGCTGGGTCCATCACCCGGTTGCTCTTTCGTAAAACACAATCCACCACCACCGTTCACAAAGCCATATGATTATCGCACAATAAGTATTCTCTAGACCTTCTAATATTTTTGGGCCTGTCTTCTTTGGTAGCTTAAATGAATACCACCCTCATGAATGTTCTGCTTCGATGCACTTATACATTCAAATTGTGGGCGTGTCCAAAGTGGGCCGTGAGTCCGTCAATACTCATAGCTGATCGTAATAAATATTGACAGGTATTCTGGAACGCCGGATGTCAAATGGTGTCCCTAAACTTCCAAACGTCAGACTTGCCAATGCAACTGAACCAAGGCAAGTTCGAGTACAACGGGAACTGCGGATACCTGTTGAAGCCGGACTTCATGCGGCGCGCGGACCGTAGCTTCGATCCTTTTGCCGACGCGCCAGTCGATGGCGTCATCGCGGCTCAGTGCAGTGTCCAGGTGAAGTGCTTCATGATAATAATCCTCTTCATCTTTTTCCTTCATTCGAACTTTTGGGAACCGATTGGATACATAACATTCGGATGGTTTTGTATTCAAAAGCAATCTCAGCCAGTCAATGGGAAATCTTTGTTGGCGTTCACTTCCTATAAAAGTGATTTAGAATACGCACAAAAATAAAAATAAACTTAATAATAATTACATTTAATTTTCTAGAATGAAATCTGGGTATAAAAGTAGACGGTAAGCGACGATGAGATATGCGTAATAAAAATACTTGTATGGACTAGGTATGTGAAAGAAGAAATGCAAGAAAATTGTGTTATTGCTGAGGTGAAGTATGATAGGCCCCAATGGAGAATAGAGGAAATGCTGCGCCGATCTCACATAATGTGAAATAAAGGATAAATGAAGAATTCAATTTGTAGAAATAACAAAGCGAACTATGCATGTGACTAGGAGATGTATGGAAAGGCTGCAAGGTAGAGGGAGAAGAGGTCGTCCGAAGAAGACATGGATGGAGTGTGTGAATGACGATATGAAAGAGAGAGGAGTGAGTGTTGAGCTGGCGGCTAATAGAAGAGAAGGGAATAGAAAAATTCGGAGTATCGACCCCACCTAGTGGGATAAGGTTGAAACAAAGAAGAAGAACAAAGCGAATTATAATTTTTATATGACTTTGAGTACTGTACTAGAAAAGCATGCCCCTGTAGGCAACAAAATAATTGGATAACAAAAACTGCTTCTACAGGTCATAGCTGGTCAGTTTCTGTCAGACAAGAAGATCGGGACCTACGTTGAAGTGGATATGTACGGTCTACCGTCAGACACGATCCGCAAGGAATTCCGCACGAGAATGGTGCCTGCGAACGGATTGAACCCAGTTTACAACGAGGAGCCTTTCTTGTTTAGGAAGGTAAGGAAACTGGGCACTACGAACTGACTGTTCAAATTGCTACTTGCCATGTGCCATTACGTACTTCTCAACATACTTTTTAGTGGTGGTAAAACGGCTTGTGAGTACGCACGGGTAGATGCCACCACCCTGCCTATTACTGCCGTGAAGCAGCAATGCGTTTCGGCTTGAAGGGTGGGGTAGCCGTTATACTATACTGACACCTTAAAACTCATATCCATAACAATATCCAAACACCATATCTCAAGGTGGGTGGCACATTTACGTTGTAGATGTCTGTGGGCTCCAGTAACCACTTAACACCAGGTGGGCCGTGAGCTCGTCCACACATTTAAGCAAAAAAAAAAAAACACTACGGGACATAGGCCTCTCCAATTCTCGGCAACTCTCATCCAGCTTGAGATCTATTACAGAATGTTAAATAATAAAATTAAGTGTTGTTTGAGAAACAAATAGAACTAAATACTGGTACCGGTTACATCATTTCTAAGAAAATTACGTAACATCTATTTTATTAGTTTGAAAGTTCCGAAAGTGCCACGACGACTTTTCAACGTTTCACGACGTTATTAATCACCTCATACTTCTCACCAGGTCGTGCTTCCTGACCTAGCCGTCCTCCGTTTCGGTGTTTACGACGAGAACGGCAAGCTCCTGGGCCAGAGGATCCTGCCGCTGGACGGGCTCCAAGCCGGCTACAGGCACATCTCGCTCAGGACCGAAGCAAACTTCCCTATGTCACTGCCCATGTTGTTCTGCAACATCGAACTCAAGATTTACGTCCCGGACGGTTTTGCTGGCAAGTGATTTAAAGTTGTAATTTTTCTGTAATAATGGTCGTACTTACCTACCCCTTTGAAGGCCGACAGAGACCGAATAGACACCTTTGAAATGTGGAGCTGGAGAAAAATGCTACAGATTCCATGGATCGCCTTTCCCACCAACGTGTCTATTCTGAGAGAGTTTAATATCAAAACTAGACTTTCCACTATATGCCTTCGTAGGGTGCTGGAATTCTTCGGACATATTGCTCGTAAAGAGGGTCACAATCTAGAACAGCTGATGGTGACAGGAAAGGTAGATGGCAAACGTCCCAGAGGACGCAGTCCCACGAGATGGTCGGACCAAATATGTTCTTCTCTAAGCATCAACTTCCCCAATGCCCTTCATGAAGCTAAGGATTGCAGCAGATGGAGGAAAATCGTTCGGGAGAAACTGATGCAGCGGGGGAGTCACGACCCTCAGTGATGAGGAAAACGACGCGAGCAAGAGAACCTACCCCTATGAGCTCACTATACTTTCTGAGGGTTTGAGTTATATTCATCATCAGCCTATAGCAGTACACTACGGGACATAGGCCTCTCCAATTCTCGGCAACTCTCATCCAGTTTGAGATCTATTACAGAATGTTAAATAATAAAATTAAGTGTTAATTGAGAAACAAATAGAAGTAAATACTGGTACCGGTTACATCATTTCTAAGAACATTTTCCTAAAATAAGTTTTCTCTGTAGATTTCATGGACGCTCTCTCAGACCCGCGTGCGTTCAAGAAACGTTCCGAAGACATGCAGCAGATGGGCATTGAAGCTGGTGGACCTGAAAAAAGAGTGCAGCTCGAAGAGAAGAAAGAAGGTCAGTTGACTCTTGGCTCAATTTCATTTAGGTTTTACGTACATTTAAATAATAGATCCCGATCAGGCTGTGACTGCATAAAAGTTTATTATAACTATTCTTCATCGCGTAGAAGTTGGTGATGCTGTATCAGAGACTTTCTCCGAAGTTTTGTTTATTTATTGCCCAGTGCAAAAGGTCACGGATCACATGATGTTAAGTTTCCGGAGGGCGTAGACGTCACATTGTGAATACCTCCCATCCAACTTGAGAGGCGAGGACTGAATTTCAATTGTATTACTTAAAGGCTGTCCCATCCTTCAAATGGAACTATAGGATAGCTTCGCACTTCAAATAGGCCAGATGGTCGTATCTGTCTGCTCTGCTATCTGGGCCTACAATATCCCCAAACTATATCATCGCAAATTATCTTCTATCAAGATTAATTTAGTTCGGGATAAATTAAAATTCTACCCAATTACAAGTTAATACTGTATTAGCACTTAGAACAGTTAAAACAATTCACAAACACTTTTAAACTCTCAATTCGCTTCTTCCGCCTATCTTCAGGTGATCCGCTCGCTGTTTCATTTCGAGTAGTTCCAATTACTAACTGACTGCGTGCCATCTCTGCAACGCTTTTATAGCCAATACCACATCGCTAGAATTATCTAAAACATTCCACACATTTCTAGTGTTGTGTTTCCGTTATCTGACAATAGATGACGTTGTACTTCTCGAGCGTTCTAGGTGCTACTAGATCCTTCGGCGATAGATGGCGTTACTCTTACCGGTGTAACAATATGTTATTCCTTCATTGTGGAAAATAATACAACTGTTACACATTCGTCGTATTCAGTTAAACAACATGTTAACGCATAGAATTCGTATAAGGTCAGAGCTTCATGCACTGACAGGAGACTGCCGGGTTATTGATCATCTGATGTACCAGTACATGACCTTAGCTTTAGTCCCTTTAACTTACTTCGATTACATTATATTCTAGCCCCGTATTTACCCACTAATTACTACCACTGATGGAATATTAATCTACTGCCATCGTAGCCATTACTACTGCTACTAGCATTCTCAGATTCAGGTCTAATGGATTGCCATATTACAATATTGCTAAGAACGGTTTTGTGTTAATGGTCTTCGCGATTTTTTATGTCACATAGCATATTTGTTAGCTCGCAAGAGATGGTGGGACTATTAACTCTCCCACGACTGCGACTCACATGCCCTTTACCGACTAACAGCGTTTTTTATCATCATATAGCCATTACCGTCTTTACCATAAGGGCACACGGGGCCCGTGCCCAGGGCCCCCATTCTCAGGGGGCCCCTAAGGACCGACAATTTCTCTCACACATTTATTCGGTTTCCGTTATCGTGATCGTAACAAAAAAACCAGCAGCATTCTAATATCATTAATGACATATTATACCGTATTTGACTACCTATAATAAATGGTCATACTCAGTAAAAAAAATGTTACTGTAATTCGCTTTTTCACTTTCCAAAAGGGCTTCAAATTCTTGTGTGCCCAAGGGCCCCAGTCTAATTTAAAACGTCCCTGCATATACCAAACTTTTAGATATGAGGAAAATTTGTATTTCCTTCGATTTCCTCAAGTCGGTTATCTGTGATCACAAAAACTATAAAGTATTCGCAATATCGGAAATAATCTAATGACAATAAAAAACGCAAGATTATATATACCATAGTACTAGTTTTAATCGTATGAAAAGTATTGTAAAAAAGAATTAATCCGTATTTATGATGCAGGACCAGCGTCCGTATTTATATATATACGTTAAATCTAAGATTTTCTGACATTACGTCTTTGTTTATTGTCTATATATCGACGCTTGAAAGGCAAACGTGACTAAGCGACAATAACTGCTTTGTACATAAATGATAGGCAATAACAATATTCGATACGCAAAAAAAAAATATTTCTAGGTCTATTAAAATAATTTCAATCCTACAACTACTAGCTAGATTCTACTACAGCTAGATTCGTTAGAATAAATTTTGTTTTCAGGTATTTCAACTTTAAATTAGTCTACTGTAAAGTTCACGCATTGTCGCTTAGTCACGTTTGCCTTTCAAGCGTCGATGTATAAAAATACCTTTTTAGATAAATCACGGCTTAGTTACAAATAACACAGAAGTCAGGCCACACTCCCTTCTACGCTTTTCTGATACACGATCCGTGGGCGTTGTTACATTTCCACTTTTCTATTTAAAACGCTTCACGTCGATATAAATTGTGGGTAAACATCATGAATAATACCCGATGTAAGCATAACTCGCTGTCATTGAATACAATGTTTTACAAAAATTTTAAAATTATCTCGCTTACCGGTAGGGCTGTCAAAACAACATGATGTTCTGATTTAGGCGTACGAGTCGCATATTACGAGTATTATAATATCTCCTGTGTTTTTATCCGTGTCTATATATTTCATATCTGTCTGTCTATCTATCTGGAGAAGCTAATTGAATGAAAAATAATTGAAAGCGCTGACAGAAAAACTTATGAAATATCCATGGCCCTAGCGAATTCATAGGAGGCTGTCATACCAACAGTCGCTGGTTTTTGAAAGCACGCAATAGATTTCCTAAGTCAAACTAGTATAAGTCTTGCTTCAGGCACTCATTAGACACTTTCGCATTGGAAAGTTCTTTGATCCTGTTTACATATAATTATATAAATGTAAATTCGAGGCACTATAGCTCCATCCAAGCAAGGATTTTAGGCCTTTTCATATGAAATATTTTTGTTGAACGTGAAACCCGGTGGACCCGGTGAACCCGGCAAAAACAGTGGACATAGAGAACACATTAGTACAATATTTCGGTGTTTTTCTTTTGTATAAAACTTGGTAAAAAAACTCACTACTTTAAAAACGTGGGAATTGTACAAATTTGAATGTTTTAATGATAGTAACAAATTTTTTGTTTTTTTTTTTTCTTATACGGGTGGACGGGCTCACGACCCGCCTAGCGTCAGGTGGTTCCCGGAGCCTATAGACATCAAAAACGTAATCATACATAAACGTAAATGCCGCCACCCACCTTGAAACATGAGTTCTAAATCTCAGGTTTATAGTTACAACGGCTGCCCCACCCTTCAAACCGAAACTACTTTACGCCGCAAATAGGCAGGGTGGGGGTGCGGACCTGTGTAGACTAACAGATTTAAAGCAACATTTCTTAAATGAATTTACTTTAATTTAATAAATGACCTCTCATTTAAGTTCACGTATATATAAGACTTAGGTACATTAAATTGTTCATATTTTAGAATAAAAAATCACCTATTAGGTCATACACTAAAATGAAGAAAATTACAAGTAACATTTTCTACTAAGCCATTAACAAATCATTTTCACAAACAGACCAACGTTAAATTGTCAAAGATTGAAATATATAAAAAAAAATAGTTTTGTAAAACGCTTGGCTCTTGTGATATAGATACGTCTTGTTTGATAAGTCTAAAACAGCTTCACAATCGATACTAAATAATCCAGAAAAACACGCAACTGAAAATAGTTTAGATTTACAAAAAAAAAAAAAAGAATATTCGTATTGTGTTATTTTTAAAGAAACTGTATGTTTAGACGAAGATTTCAGTCCGTTTGGTATTATGACAAGGTAATGTTGAAGCGCTGTCTGTAGTTGTTCAACGCGTCGCAAGTGTTTTGCGCTGAATTCCTAGATATGATTAAACGTCAGAAAATCTTGAAGGATTATAAAAGTAATAATATCATTTATTTATTGATTTTTGTTTAACATTTTGCTAAAGTAATGTTTTGTTGGTTCTTGTTTAAAAAAAAAATGATTGTGACGCGTAATTGTGAATTAAGTCGAAGACTTAGATTTTTCCCTTTCGTTTGTTGAGAAGAATTGCCTTTTAATATAATGTATATTCTGTTCAGAAAATTAACGATTTCCCGGTAGGTACTATACACGGCACGAAACAAAATAAACCAAAGTTGAAACTCGCATAGGTTTTTTTAATGATTGAAAATTAATATTATAATGTTTTACGAAATCCTCTTTTACAATGTGTAAAATATATTTTATCATTTTCGATAATCCTACAGAGCCTCCCATCGTCTTCGAACCTATAACAGTGGAGTCCTTGCGCCAAGAGAAGGGCTTCCTAAAGACCGGCAGGAAACAGCAGAAAGACCTGGACGCAATGAGGAAGCGACATGCCAAAGAGAAGATGGCATTGCAAAAGCAACAATGCACTGCACTTGAGAAGATGATAAAGGGAAAGAAGTTAGTAAATTATACTAAATTTTTTTGGTTAAAATTAATAACTGCTTTGCTAACCTCTAGTGTAACTGAGGTTAAACGCTAACATCAGCTACGCGAACGCGTTCAATAGTGTTCCCTTCAATCACGAGGTCGAAATATGCATTACCTATTAATAAAAACGGAATAACGTCCCTGTTTCTTGGCAGAAATGGCTAAAATAATTGTGAATATCCGTATATGACAATGTAGTATAGATTTTTTTTATTGCTTAGATGGATGGACGAGCTCACAGCCTACCTGGTGTTAAGTGGTTACTGGAGTCTATAGACATCTACAACGTAAATGCACCACCCTCCTTGAGATATAAGTTCTAAGATCTCAGTATAGTTACAACGGCTGCCCTACCCCTCAGACCGAAACGCATTACTGCTTCACGGCAGAAATAGGCAGGGCGGTGGTACCTACCCGCGCGGACTCACAAGGAGTCCTACCACCAGTAATTACGCAAATTATAATTTTTGCGGGTTTGATTTTTATTACACGACGTTATTCCTTCACCGTGGAAGTCAATCGTGAACATTTGTTGAGTACGTAGGTATTTCATTAGAAAAAATTGGTACCCGCCCGTGGGATTCGAACACCGGTGCATCGCTCAACACGAATGCACCGGACGTCTTATCCTTTAGGCTACGTCGACTTCCAAATTTACTATGAAATAAACAAATAAAATGTTACAGCAAAGAGCAGTTGAGCACTGATCCGGCCTTCCGCAAGATGGTCAACGAACAGTCGACGGCGTGGAGTGAGCTGGTAGCCAAGCACCGAGTGGAAGAGTGGACCAACACCAGGAACCGCCTCAACGAACAACGGGAACTGCTGAAGAAAATGATGGAGCAGACACAACAGGCTCAAGTCAAACGCCTCGAAGCCAAGCATGAGAGGTGAGGCTGAAGATACGAAATCAAACACGCAAAATTATAATTTGCGTAATTACTGGTGGTAGGACCTCTTGAGAGTCCGCGCGGGTAGGTACCACCGCCCTGTCTATTTCTGCCGTGAAGCAGTAATGCGTTTCGGTTTGAAGGGTGGGGCAGCCGTTGTAGCTATACCTAAGACCTTAGAACTGATGTCTCAAGGTGGGTGGCGCATTTACGTTGTAGATGTCTATGGGCTCCAGTAACCACTTAACACCAGGTGGACTGCGAGCTCGTCCACCCATCTAAGCAATAAAAAATAAAATAAAAACAATATAGGGGGTCTTTTAATTCAGTTTTTAATAGTCTTCGTCTAAAACACATTAATGCCTTCGTGCATGTTTTTCGCATCTGATGACAATCATCTTAAATTATTGCACTTAAATTAAATTCTAATATAACGAACCTGATCGAAATTGCTTCAGAAATTTAAAATTGAAGTAGCCACGAAACGAAAATTAATTATATATTTTGGTTTTACGTCAAATAAAGAATAATATGACGTTAATAGCTGTTACAATAATACATTTCCACAATCATTAATATTGAGTCAAACAAATTCACAGGGAGCTGAAAGAGATGAACGCTCGTCAGGCCAGGATCAGTATGGAGACCAGCAAAGAGGTCGCCAACGACAAAACTTTGAAGACCAAACAAGAAAAAGATAGACGACTCAGGGAGAAAAAACAAAACAACACAAAGAAGTTTATGGACGAAAGACTGGTATGCATGTGGTTAATGCGACAATTTTTCGTCAAAATTACTACTCAAATCTTTCAAAGCTCAACTGAATTTCACTGCGTCGTCATTTGGGGCCAGACTAAACGTCAAACTAACTATAACTCCACATAGAAACCATTTCGAAATTTTGGATTTCGACTTTAATTCAAAAATGGACCTAGAACAACCCTTTCCAGCGACTCTAAATAATCAAATGACCAAAAGTAGCTTATAAAGGAGACAAACTTATCCATCGGTCTCTTTCACTCCGTCCCCTTCCTTTACATTTTTTCGGTTCGAAAACTTTATTCGATGTTTTCCAAAAAACCCTTTTTTTTTGTTGGGTCTCTATAATTCTAAAGGTGCGATATACCACACACTAATGCGCAACGATTACTCATTAAGTTTCGTGCATCATTATGTAGACATCAAAAAATAAAGATCCTAACATATACTTACATTACTTACTTATTAAAATTTAACGAATTCAGTGCTTTTCAAATTTAATCATTAATATAAGAATTCAGAATAAATAAATAAGAATTCAGTGATCGGTTTATTGAGAACTTAATAAGATAATCAGTTGTTTATTTGCCATTCTTCTGAATGCCTGACATTTTGGCCATTAAATAATAATTTTATTGGTGGTAGGACCTCTTGAGTCCGCGCGGATAGGTACCACCACTCCGCCTATTTCTGCCGTGAAGCAGTAATGCGTTTCGGTCTAAAGGATAGGGCAGCCGTTGTAACTGTAGAGATCTTAGAACTTAGATCTCAAGGTGGGTGGCGCATTTAAGTTGTAGATGTCTATGGGCCCCAGTGACCACTTAAGACCAGCTGGGCTGTGAGCTCATCTACACATCTAAGCAATAAAAAAAAACGGAGCACCACACAGACCGCAATACAATGGAATTATAATATAATTTTAATATTTCAGAGTCACACTAAGAAACAAAACCGCGAGAAGGATAACTTGAAGGCGACACACGAGAAACAGATGGAAGAGCTGTCAAAAGATGTTGATAATGTAAGTTATCTTATGTGTGAAATGAATGGTGCAGGCAGCCCAAGACCAATTATTGTGGCGAACCTTGCGGGAGGCTTATGTTCAAAAGAGGACGTACGTAGGGCCGCAAAAAAAAAAAGGGTGAAAATCTCCAATTTAGAAAATCCGATTCACTACTTGGTTAGATGAACCAATGAATTCAAATAAGCAATCCGCACTTATTTCTCAAAAGAAACTATTCTCGCAAACACAACTACATACTTGCGTCCAAAACGTTATTCAGAAGAAATTTTGGGAGGCTTAAACTATATTTTTCTAACTAAAAAACAATATTTTAATAAATTTTAATAAATAAAAACACCATATTTTTCTAAAACATTCATCCGAGTTATTTACGTTAAATAAAACTGAACATTCATTTTAGCTAATCGAGATGTACAAGATGGAGGAATCCGAATTCGACATGGCGAGTAAAACGGAATTTTTTGCATGAAAGTATCCTGAAATTGCTCCGCTGCTGGAGCAATTGACTGTGAAAGTGGAGTGAAGTGATCTCATTTAAATAAATAAATTTTAAACAAATAAATTACTAACGATTATTTAATGTTACTATTAATGAATGCTAATCTCGAATCTGTAATCTGTAGATGTAAATCAACTGAGATGATAACAGGATGTAATCTCATTTTACCTTTAAATTTATTTAGCATTTCATCTGGTCATTGTGTCTACAATGTTAACAACCACCAATAATACGCGCCAATCTGAATAATGACCAGGTAAAGACTGGTTTATATATTCGTCTATTTTTGTTTATTGCCCTTGTAGGCAGACGAGCACACGGCCCACCTGATGGTGAGTGGTTCCCGTCGCCCATGGACTTCAGCAATATCTGGGGCAGAGCCAAGCCGCTACTTACGCTGCTATGTTCAGTGAAAACAAATAGATTGCGACCTTACGCTACGGCTTTGCCTCACAAAAAAAAAAGGCATTGACTTCATGATACCATTTTTTAATTTAAGATAAAGTTATATTCGTTCGTTCAATCCATTGCAACAATAAATCGCTTACGACAAAATTGACAAGGCAACTGACCAATGACGAATATTTAAATAGGTACCGCGCATGATCACGGACCGATGCTTTGATTCGTGCCAAAAAACTGACACCGCGCTGAGTGATGGCGAATACTGGTAGTTTTCCAATTACAGAGCATAATGCGACTCAGTGACGCACAATGCCGAATTATGCTGAAGCTTAATTGGAACGTGAATTAGTTTTCAAATGCATCAGCAGAGTGCGCTAAGTTAGTACAGTTTTAATTAACATTGATTATTTCTAAGAAACTACGACGAAACGAAAGCCTTACAATTTTTTTCAACTATAAATAATATTACTAACGATAATATAAACAAAATTTCGATCAATGCCAACTTAAAGAAAAAACACTTGTCAATTTTCTGTTACTGAGTCGGTATCGATTGCGAGTATCACGCGAGAGCAGTACTTTTGAGAGTGTACGAAGCGTTGCTGTAGTTGGAACATTCAACGTTGAGCATTATGCCGCATAATGCGCTCTTGTGCTGTAATTGGAAAACTACCAACAAATACAAACATTTTTATTGTAAACACACTCGCATTTGTGCCTATTCGTCTGCGAGTATATCGGCGAGTATCTAAATGAGAAATCTATAATAATGAACATTAACTACAATTTTTGTTGACTGTTGTTTTTTAAATAATATGTACATCAATTTTTATTACTTAATTTATTTATTAGCAATATTTACTATACTATTTTAAACTATAACGTTTGTTTCTATCCTATGCAACTTATGTCTATTTTCCTGCACTAGTAGTTTTTAGACATTCCGATCCAAGCACTCGCCGCGTGCTGACGTGCTCATTGTTCGTTCGATCGCCCGACCTCGGTTCGTGGCACATCTGGCGTCCAAGTGTTTTCTCGGAAGTGACTACCTGTGCTAATTGCGTCGCACCGCCGTTTGTGAACGGGCGGACCCCTAAATTCCTGGAATTCGTTCGGCAACTTAGTGGCCCGTTTGTAAGCGGACGGTTGTGTGCCGTAATTAATCGTGATTATTATAATATTGGGGCCTCGCCGTAAGGCGAGTGTGTTTTAAGTCCCGGGGTAGCCCCCCCTGGGCCCGTGACAGTTACAATGGAGTCCACGATCGATCTGTTCGCGGAATTCCTCCGTCTGAGGTACCCGACATTATCGGCCGAATTTTTAGAATTTAAGGCCAATCACGCCGCGAACTCAGAAGCGGTCTCCGTCGCGCCCGCCGCTCCAGTGTCCCCAATACTCGCGAGCAAAGCTCCCGCGTCGATCGCTGCGGTCTCGGTTCCAGCCCTGCGCTCATCCGCAGCACACGTCGCGTCCACGCGTTCATCCGCAGCCTCCGTCGCGCCCGCGCCGTCCTCTGCCCCCGAGCAATTGTCCGTGGCCTCCGTCGCGACCGTCAACCCCGCGCCCTCTAAAACGCCCGCCTGCGGGTCGCCCGCGCCCTCCTCTTCATCCGACTCGGAGTCGGACATGGAGGTCGATCCTTCCCCCGCCTCCTCGACTGATGGATTCACAGTAGTCCAAAAAGGTAAGAGGCGCGCTGCGGAAGCCCGAGCTCCCGCGGCCGCCAAAGTAAGCAGAGCCGCGAACGCGTCGCGCCTCCGTCCACCGACCCCCGTTGCTCCCCCTGCCCGTGCTACACCGTCGCCGCGTCCGGTAGTACAAAAGAAAATCCAAGCCCCTCCCCCGGTAATCCTTCAAGAGAAGGCAGCCTGGGAACGAGTTTCCCTGGCCCTTAAGGCCAAAAATATTAATTTCACGAATGCCCGTAACCTCGCGAATGGCATTCAAATTAAGGTTCAAACACCCGACGACCATAGGGCTCTCTCTTCTTACCTCCGTAAGGAGCGTATAAGTTTCCATACGTATACGCTCCAGGAGGAGCGCGAACTTCGTGCCGTCATACGTGGCATCCCTAAAGAGTTGGATGCCGAACTCGTCAAGGCCGACCTTCTGGAACAAGGCCTACCAGTAAATTCAGTGCACCGCATGCACACCGGCCGCGGTAGGGAGCCATATAATATGGTTCTAGTCGCCCTCCAGCCTACCCCCGAGGGTAAGCAAATTTTTAACATACGGACCGTCTGTAGACTCTCCGGTATCGCCGTCGAAGCCCCCCATAAAAAAGGCACTCCTAGCCAGTGCCATAACTGTCAACTGTACGGGCATTCTTCCCGTAACTGTCACGCGCGACCCCGATGCGTCAAGTGTTTAGGCGATCACGCTACGGCCCTATGCACTCGCGATCAAAAAACCGCGACGGAACCGCCTAGCTGCGTCCTGTGTCGAACACAGGGTCACCCCGCAAATTACCGCGGGTGCCCCCGAGCCCCGAAAATAAATCGCCGCGTTGCCCGCCAAAACCGCCTCCGAGCTTCCCACCCAGACATCAAAGCCTCGGCACCCTCTGTGTCGCAGGCTAAGCCAGCGTTCGTTCCGGCGCCGGTGCCCAGTGGCTCGGCCTGGGCGAAACCGCTGCCGTACACGAACACGGCTACAACTCTCTCCTCCGCGATTCGTCCCGCCCCCGCGACTCGTCCCACCCCCGCGATACGCCCCTCCCCCGCGAATTGCCCTCCGACAGCGTCCGACAATCTTGCTCTAGCGATCGACTTCTTTCAATCGATTAACTTTGAGCGCGTTAACGCTTTAGGTGACGCCATCCGCGCCGCCTCCACTGCACAGCACTTCATCGCCGTTGTGCAAGAATACGCCGACGTATACGCGTCGTTAAATACGTACGTCCTCCCCTCACTCCGCCGGTAATCAATGGCGTACAAAAGTAGGCTGAAACCCCTATCCGTAACGATAGGATTTTTTAACGCATACGGTCTCGCAAATCAACGTGATCAGGTTTGTGATTTTTTGCGTGACCATCAAATTGACATATTTTTAGTACAGGAGACTCTACTCAAGCCCGCGCGCCGCGACCCTAAAATCGCGAACTATAACATGGTTAGGAACGACAGGCTCACTGCTCGTGGTGGTGGTACCGTCATCTACTACAGAAGAGCCTTGCACTGCATCCCGCTCGATCCCCCCGCGCTCGTTAACATCGAAGCATCAGTATGCCGAATCTCACTGACGGGACACGCGCCGATCGTTATCGCGTCCGTTTATCTTCCACCGGATAAGATCGTTCTAAGCAGTGATATCGAGGCGCTGCTCAGCATGGGAAGCTCTGTCATTCTGGCGGGCGACCTAAATTGTAAACACATCAGATGGAACTCTCACACCACAACCCCTAATGGCAGGCGGCTCGACGCGTTAGTCGATGATCTCGCCTTCGATATCATCGCTCCGCTAACCCCGACTCACTACCCGCTAAATATCGCGCATCGCCCGGATATACTCGACATAGCGTTATTAAAAAACGTAGCTCTGCGCTTACACTCGATCGAAGTAGTTTCAGAGTTAGATTCAGACCACCGTCCCGTCGTTATGAAGCTCGGTCGCGCTCCCGATTCCGTTTCCGTCACGAGGACTGTGGTGGATTGGCACACGCTGGGCATCAGCCTGGCTGAATCTGATCCACCATCGCTCCCGTTTAGCCCGGACTCTACCCCGTCTCTTCAGGATACCGCTGAAGCCATAGACATCCTAACGTCACACATTACCTCGACATTAGATAGGTCATCGAAGCAAGTTGTAGCGGAGGACTTCCTTCACCGCTTCAAATTGCCCGACGATATTAGGGAACTCCTCAGAGCTAAGAACGCCTCGATACGCGCCTACGACAGGTATCCTACCGCGGAAAATCGTACTCGAATGCGTGCCCTACAACGCGACGTAAAGTCTCGCATCGCCGAAGTCCGAGATGCCAGATGGTCTGATTTCTTAGAAAGACTCGCGCCCTCTCAAAGGTCTTACTACCGCTTAGCTCGTACTCTCAAATCGGATACGGTTGTAACTATGCCCCCCCTCGTAGGCCCCTCAGGTCGACTCGCGGCGTTTGATGATGACGAAAAAGCAGAGCTGCTAGCCGATACATTGCAAACCCAGTGCACGCCCAGCATTCAATCCGCGGACCCTGTTCATGTAGAATTAGTAGACAGTGAGGTAGAACGCAGAGCCTCCTTGCCACCCTCGGATGCGTTACCACCCGTCACCCCAATGGAAGTTAAAGACCTGATCAAAGACCTACGTCCTCGCAAGGCTCCCGGTTCCGACGGTATATCTAACCGCGTTATTAAACTTCTACCCATCCAACTCATCGTGATGTTGGCATCTATTTTCAATGCCGCTATGGCTAACTGTATCTTTCCCGCGGTGTGGAAAGAAGCGGACGTTATCGGCATACACAAACCCGGTAAACCAAAAAATAATCCGACGAGTTACCGCCCGATTAGCCTCCTCATGTCTCTGGGCAAACTGTATGAGCGTCTGCTCTACAAACGCCTCAGAGACTTCGTCTCATCAAAGGGCATTCTCATCGATGAACAATTCGGATTCCGTGCAAATCACTCATGCGTACAACAGGTGCACCGCCTCACGGAGCACATTCTTGTAGGACTTAACCGACCAAAACCGATCTACACGGGAGCCCTCTTCTTCGACGTCGCAAAAGCGTTCGACAAAGTCTGGCACAACGGTTTGATTTTCAAACTTTTCAACATGGGCGTACCGGACAGTCTCGTGCTCATCATACGAGACTTCTTGTCTAACCGCTCTTTTCGATATCGAGTAGAGGGAACCCGCTCCTCCCCGCGACCACTCACGGCTGGAGTCCCGCAAGGCTCCGTTCTCTCTCCGCTCCTATTTAGTTTATTTATTAACGATATTCCCCGGTCGCCGCCGACCCAGCTAGCCTTATTCGCTGACGACACAACCGTTTACTACTCAAGTAGAAACAAGTCCCTAATCGCGAGTAAGCTCCAGAGTGCAGCGTTAACCCTCGGACAGTGGTTCCGAAAATGGCGCATAGACATCAACCCAGCGAAAAGCACAGCAGTGTTATTTCAAAGGGGAAACTCACCGCTCATTTCCTCCCGCATTAGGAGGAGAAATATCACACCCCCGATCACCCTCTTCGGCCAACCTATACCCTGGGCTAGGAAGGTCAAGTACCTGGGAGTCACCCTGGATGCATCCATGACATTCCGCCCGCATATAAAAACAGTCCGCGATCGTGCCGCATTTATTCTCGGCAGACTCTATCCCATGATCTGTAAGCGGAGTAAAATGTCCCTTCGGAACAAGGTGACACTTTACAAAACTTGCATAAGGCCCGTCATGACTTACGCTAGTGTGGTGTTCGCTCACGCGGCCCGCACACACATAGACACCCTCCAATCCCTACAATCCCGCTTTTGCAGGTTAGCCGTCGGGGCTCCGTGGTTCGTGAGGAACGTCGACCTACACGACGACCTGGGCCTCGAATCGATCCGCAAACACATGAAGTCAGTGTCGGAACGTTACTTCGATAAGGCTATGCGTCATGATAATCGCCTTATCGTTGCCGCCGCTGACTATTCCCCGAATCCTGATCACGCAGGAGCAAGTCACCGTCGTCGCCCTAGACACGTCCTTACGGATCCATCAGATCCAATAACTCTTGCATTAGATACCTTCAGCTCTAACACTAGGAGCAGGCTGAGGAACCCCGGTAACCGTACTCGTCGAACTCGACAAAGAGGTCGACGTGCAGCCTAACCCATGCATCAGCCCGCTGAGTTTCTCGCCGGATCTTCTCAGTGGGTCGCGATTCCGATCCGGTAGTAGATTCATTCGCGAAGCAACTGCTCTTGAGTTGTTAGGTCTCCTTCGGAGGCGCTCGGGCAGTTGTTAGCAAATCCCACCCCTCCTGGCTGAGCCTTTGCTCGCCCACCTGTCCTGGTGAAGCTGGAAAGGCCTCCGGGCCACCAGTAATCTCTCAATCATAAAAAAAAAAAAAAAAAAAAAAAAAAAAAAAAAAAAAAAAAAAAAAAAAAAAAAAAAAAAAAAAAAAAAAAAAAAAAATTTTTTAGACGACTACCCAGAAGCAAAGTGGTGTGTGATTTTTAAGTTCTGTTGTAAGTTAAGTATCACCTGTTATCATTGTCTTTCTTACGTAATTATTTAAGCAGCTGATCGAATTACAATTATAAAATGAATCTCAGTAGTTGAATGTCATATTTTAAACATACATAAGCAATCAGTTTATTACTTAAACCTTTAAGTTTTTTTTTTATTGCCCTTGTAGGCAGACGAGCATACGACCTACCTGATGGTGAGTGGTTACCGTCGCCCATGGACTTCAGCAATGCCAGGGGCAGAGCCAAGCTGCTGCCTACCGTAAATCTTCTAAGTATCTTCAGTCTACTCTTCATGAAATGGTCAAAAGTATTTAAAAACAAAATTGATTAATTTTATAAGCAACAAACATTATACATATTAAATACCTAAGCCCTTGATTTATTCATAAAATATTTCCCTATAATCGAACTACCTACCTATATAATAATTGATGATCTAACTTATTTTACTTACAAATTCATTAACAAATAAAGTTTAACAATAATGTATGCCAATGTAATGTGAAAAGTTGGTACCTACTAGAAAAAACTAAACAGTGTAACTGGGGACAATTATTTACTATAGGGTGATTTTTGTAACAAACATGAAACAAAACTATTTAATTTAAAATTTGATTTTTAAGGAATATATGAGTAATTGAATGAATAATTGAGGCCGGTACGGGTAAATAACTTAATTATAATATGTCAAAGAATTAATGTTGCATCATAATTTAAGCATTTGTGATTAAATATCAAATGTTATAAACTTACTTAAATAAATGTGTGATGAATGATGAGAATGATATGATAAATAAATTTTTAAAATGTTCATCAACAAATGTATTTACTAAACTCTATCAGAATTTAAAAATATTTATTTAACAAAGCACCATTTTATTAAGAACATAAAATATTGTTGTTTTGAATTTTAAATTAGATAGGTAAGTAGATGTTTTATTAATACCTAGCTCTTATTTGATGATTATCTGTTGCTAGGCATTAAAATTAACATAATTAATGTTCTCTTCTGTATTATCACAATTTAATTAATATTTGTTCATTTTCAACATTGATTTAACTGAATAAGCACCATTGATAACTTTTTTAAATGCTTAGATTACTTACTATTGAAAAATAACTTTTAAGATAGATGTGAACGATTTTCGTGTAAAATTTAAATTATATTTTAATCATATTATGTATTGTAGTAAATTTACTTAGATGAAATTAAAAAAAAATATTTTCTGATATTGTAGTTCTAATAAGGACATCTTTGTTCAAGTTTAACACGACATGAATGATTGTTTAGATAAAAAAAAAAAATTCATAATGAATTAAATGGATAAACTTCGTTTAGTTCCTGAGGGACTAAAGCAAATAGAAAAAAACATGGTAATGTTGTTATTGTGCTAAGAAAGACCTTTGCGAGCTGCGCAGGTAAATAAAACATTTAAATTTATGCAAGTCAAGTTTATATGAAATTAAAATAAATAATTACAAAGACCGCTTTTCTTGTACATACATCACTTGCACACCTGACCTCTTGGTGCCAAATAGATTTTCGAACACCATTTTATATAAATGCCAATTGTATTGTGAAAGGACATTGTCAAAGTAGAAATAACTTTTATAAGTGCAGACATTCGGGAGAATCTCCCGAAGGAATTGTAAGGAATTGGTTTCCTTACAAATCTATATATTCCTTTTAGGTATCCTGTGCATTTCCTACCTCAATCATTCCTACCATTTTGTGTCAGCTGTCAATTTCGTAGAACGTACCTTTATTATCAAACCATGTATAGCTAGTGCGCCTAATTCATATCATAAATTAAGAATTTTAAACTTATTTTTCACACGTATTCAGTTTACATTACATAAGTACCTATGTTACACCAAAGATTTCTAATTATTTTGTTTTTGCAACTTTCATCTATAACCATATTTGTTATACCAAAAAAAATAAGATATCGCCTGTTGCTTAACAGTATCTAGCTTTTGCCTTTCCTAATTGCGGCTCCCTAGAGTCCAGAAACATAACCAATATTCTTCTAAAGTAGGTACCTACCGTAGGTACTGAAAACAATATTTCTTGTCAGATCTCGCATAATTTATATTACATAAACCAAGGAAATATATGGAAAACGGTCTTTTATAAATTTGCCCATTCACGTTATCATAAAGTAAATCACGAATTTAATAACAAAAAATGTGAAATCATGTGGTGGTAAATATTATTTAATAATATTATCTTTTATTCTAGTATTTTAAGTCACCTCGTACCTCTATTTGAAGCATAATAATTTTATAATAAGTTCATACACGATGTAGGTATGTACGATAATGACGTGATTCAGTTCCCAAATATTCTCACGAACTTTTTTTTAATATAAATTTTATTGTCTTACATAATATGTAATGTTTGATTTTTTTTATTATCAATATTTTTAAAGAATATTCGGAGATAAAAAACGCGCGTGTTTCCCTATCATTGTGAAAATATAGTTTTGAAAATTCATATACCTACATGCCCACACGTCATACAGCGAATAACTGTTGCCACAAAACTTAAAGATATATTGTATTTCAATCCGTAAAAGTAGCGATAGTAAATATTTAATTCTAGTCAATTTAGTGAAATCAAATTAAAGTAGTTATGTATTTTAATGTACCTACCTACCTACAGTTATTATATACTATTCGTTGCAAATTATTCTTCGATATATATTAAAATAACTCTGAAAATAATAATTTTGAAAAATATGTCGCGAATTGGAAGTATATAAATTAGTTTAACTAAAATATATTGCGAAAATTATTAAATTATATGTAGATATTTTGTTAAATTTAAATAAAAATTAATCATGATGAAAAGATTTAGATTAAATAAAAATTGTTGCACTTTTTTAAAGGATAATAAAATTATTCACAGATTTTAAATGAAATTATTGGATTTTAACGAAGTATATATTTAAATCATAGTTTTACTATATTTTAAACGTTATACGATAATATTACATACATTCGATAACATTTTATTCTACATTTGGCCTATAAATTAAGTAAAGTCCCCATATTATAGTGGCTACCTTACTAGGTAGGTACTGACGGAAAAATGTTTCAACGTTTTTTTTAATTGATTGTATGTTAATAATATGGTATTCTATAAATAATTAATTTTATCTTCGTAATTTTATTATAGCATATGTATTTTCAATACATTATTTAAATAATTTAATTTTCTTTTTCAAGACGTTTTCTCTTTAAAATTTAGGCAGAAGTGACGTCTTAGAAGCTTTTAACTACGTCTAAAATTGATCTTTATGTGTGTTGTTTGTGTAATAAATTCAGAGTACCTACACATATATTTGAAAAATCCCTAACATTTACCTAATTTTATATTTTCTTCTTAATTCGAACACAAAAGAGCTTACTAGACATTAAGTAGGTACCTATTATGAATTACATTTCGAAATTAAACAATAAAAATCGATATCAACAAAAAATTACTTCTACCAAAAGTTTTAGTAGAATCGACAATAGCGCGAAAGGTGGCATATTTTGAACTCGCCTTCAACAATTACCACTATCGACATAGGTACCTATATAATGTAGGTTTATGACCTATTCCTATTAAGGTTTTAAAACTTAGGTTATAATCAAAATGATAAAACCTATCATTGTTGTTCACCGACCATTGTTGTCATCATCATTGTTATGTACAAATAAAATACGTAGGTACATTGCAATTATTTCCTGTGTAATTTGAACTTTTTTTTTAACAACGAAAAATCCGGCAACATGCGTTTATATAAAGTTTTGACACACGATTCCTTTGCTTCCCTCGAAATTTTTAGTAATAAGTACGAAAAAAAGTAAAGCAAATATTCTAAAATTGATTGTATGAAAAGTTAATTTAGTTGTTGCGGTTTATTAAATTAGAAAAAAATATATACAGTACTAAATGTACTTATCCGAACTATAACTTACATACTTATTCTTTATTAGATTATGTAGTAGAAATATTTTATCTAATAATACGTTTGTTTCAAGTACAATAAAATTACATTAAATATTAATTGTATTTCATTTTCTTCGACATTCTAATAGATGATGAAGTACCTACCTAATCAGCGTGTTAGTTGATCAGTACTTTTTGTCTTAAAACTCATCAAACAGCATATCAACGTAATTAAAATATGTTTGCAACATTATAATATGTTCACTAAATACGAAATCATTACTGGTGGTAGGACCTCTTGTAAGTCCGCACGGGTAGGTTGTCTGCCGTGAAGCAGTACCTAATGCGTATCGGTTTGAAGGATGGGGCAGCCGTTGTAACTATACAGACCTTAGTACTTATATCTCAAGGTGGGGGCGCATTTACGCTGTATGTCTATGGGCTCCAGTAACCACTTAACACCAGGTGAGTTGTAAGCTCGTCCACCCATAAAAGCAAGAAAAAAAACTTAGTAAGAAATTATGTATTGTCACTGGCAACTCGTGCATATTCAAATTAGGACTACTATTCAATTCCAAGTCATTCTTAAAGTTTCGATCTCATCAACATTTCAATTGAGAGTCATGTACCACTTACCAATAGAAGCGCACGCGTCTTTGACCCCAAGTACGTTTACCATCGTTTAACGGCCGTCTGGTGTAGTGGTAAGTGACATGCTCACTACACAAGGGTGTCGCGGGTTCGAATCCTGCCAAGGGAAGATATTTGTATGATAAAATATATAAATGTCTTTTCCAGGGTTATGGATGTATATTAAATATATGTATGTGTTTAATAAAAATCTTATATTTATTTCCGTTATCTGGTACCTTGAAGTCGTCGTGGCCTAAAAGATAAGACGTCCGGTGCATTTGTGTTGAAGCGATGCACCGGTGTTCGAATCCCGCAGGCGGGTACCAATTTTTCTGATGAAATACTCAATAAATGTTCACGATTGATTTCCACGGTGAAGGAATAACATCGTGTAATAAAAGTGAAACCCGCAAAATTATAATTTGCGTAATTACTGGTGGTAAGGACCTCTTTAGAGTCCGCGCGGGTAGGTACCACCACCCTGCCTATTTCTGCCGTGAAGCAGTAATGCGTTTCGGTTCGAAGGGTGGGGCAGCCGTTGTAACTATACTGAGACCTTACAACTTATATCTCAAGGTGGGTGGCGCATTTACGTTGTAGATGTCTATGGGCTCCAGTAACCACTTAACACCAGGTGGGCTGTGAGCTCGTCCACCCACCCAAGCAACAAAAAAAAAAACCTGTAACACAAGTTCTTTACGAACTTATCACGGCACCAGTTAACGTGGCGAGATTGTTTAAAAAAAAAAAAAGCTATCTACCTGTTTTTCTAAATAGAATTAGGAAAGGCGACTAAATATCTTTCAAATTACCAAGTTGATATAAAGTTCCCCATCAATTCATTCTTTCATCCACTTTACAACAAAATATCAGATTTAAATTCGGAATAGCAACTGAAGTCTATATATTATTATATTTTCAATACATACAGTAAATAATCAGAGCTGGTGTTCAATGGTGGGACCTAAAGATCTTCAACCATCTTGAGGCATGAGTCTCAGTGTTATAGTGATACCTACTGTTGTCCCATCATTTAGGTCATTGTGTTACTCTCTTTTTAAATTTAAATTTTTCACTTCACAGAATACCTTACTACCCACTAGCTAACACTTTCTGCAACTCACGAGTAAATTCTACTGCATATACAAATCCACACACCTTCACTATTATCATTAAAACATCCAATATTATCAACAATTTATTTACACACTACAGAGTATGTTAATTTTACAATAAAACTACTTAACACTAGTTTAACATAATTTTCAGAAATTTCAAATTTAAAATTGAATCCTTGTATCCATCTTCTTTCTGTAAAAGTACTATATATAGCTCTGTGTATTTATAATAAATAAAACAAGCTTGTCTGATTCTCAGTACCACTAATGTTCAGAATGGACTAAATGTAGAATTTTTTTTGTATTAAAATTAATTTAAGAATTTTTAGTATTAAAATATGCTTCAACTATTACAATACATATTATACAAACATATAGACGCTTGAAAGGCAAACGTGACTAAGCAACAATAACTGCTTTATACATAAATAATAGGCAATAACCATATTTGATGTGCAAAAAATATATATTTCTAGGTCTATTAAAATTCTAATAAATATTAAAATCATTTCAATCCTACAGCTAGATTTGTTAAAATAGATTTTTTTTCAGATATTTCAACTTTAAATTAGTCTACTGTAAAGTTCACACATTGTCGCTTAGTCACGTTTGTCTTTCAAGTGTCAATATGACACACATAATCTTTAAATTACTTCAGTGTGGAACTACAACATGAAATGATTTCTTACTTGGCCTTAATAAGTTTTTACAACTTCTTTGGGCATCAAATAAAAAACACAATTTTATAACAAGCTCTTTGGCATAAAGTTCAGGAAAAGTAAAAAGTTTTACATTTCAATATTAAATTTGAAAACACTAACAGAATGCTAAATATTGCTTTAAATTAAATTTGTTTATAGACTGTCGGTTTCCAAGTGGACTTCATACTTCGGATTTTCTTGCATTCTTTATACAAACTTTCTTGTTGAACTGGAATATGAATATATAATTTTTCATCAGTATATAAATGTATAGTGAAATAGAAAATTAAAATAAAGCAACTTACATTTGCTCTCTTGCAGATTATTTAACTATGAGTGTGAAACATTACTTTGTCTTACAACAAGGGTATATGTATGGGGTTGTTAAGATATTGTTTTCCTTTAATCCCAGAAAGTCATGATGAGTGGCAACACTCTGTCGTGGTGGTGACAGACCCCCACAATACACAATACAGTGAGCGGAATAAAACAGAACAAGAAAACATTCCAAATAACTACAATGGGAAATGGTAGTGCAAAGTAGAGGGGGAAGAGGTCGACCGAAAAAGACAAAGATGGAGTTTGTAAATGACAAGAGAGAGAAGAGAGAGAGTGAGTGTTGAGCTGACGGAAGAGAATGGAAGAGAAAAAAATGCTTGTCGACTCCACCTAGTGGGATAAGGTGACGAAAAAGAAGAGAAGATAACTACAACAATGCAAAGCAAATATTTTTTTCTAGAAAGTTGTTTAATTTTATCTAACCAATTCTAACCAATTTAAACCTCCCAAGTTTTATTATCAAATCTATAAATCATGTAAAAAATTCACGCCACTTGATATAAGACAAATATATATTATATACTAAATTATTTCTACAAGATCAAGAATAAAATTAATGTTTATTGAATTAAAGTCTTACTATATGGATCGAACTCTATAGACTCCATCTTATCAGCAAGACGATCTCGTATCCTCGTCTTTTGGTGTCCAGAAACAGCACTCTCAATTATTACCATTATATATCTATGAATACAAACAAAATATTATTAATACAATTTTTTTTTTCATATTCCAATTAAACAAATAGACTCACTTGCTCTTCGCCTTTTTAAATAAAACGTTAGTAAGAAACATAACTTAAATTGGAATTAATCTTTTTATTAATAAAAAAAGTTTTAATTCAAATGTTTATGAGCTTTTTAAACCTGAAAAGAAGCAAATTATTTTTTTTAGGATCCAGGGGAATTTGACATGAACAGTGAACTAAATGGCATGTATATGGCACTTTTTTTAAGGGATTTTATGACCTGGTAACTGAGACTTTTAAGTCATGTCTTATTTTAATTTCTCTTATTCATATTTCATGTACTTCTTATTTCTATTTATCTTATTAAAAAATGATATTATGGAGTGAAATGAAATGAAGATGATTAATTTGAGACATTAATCAACTGGGATGAAATTAAATGAAATGAAATGAGATGATATGGGATGAAATATAATCTCAGTAAAATGGTGGTCATTTACTCTTCTTTTATTCTTTATTGTACACACAGTTAATATAATACAGTAATAAGATATAAAAAATGGCGAGCTTAACTCAACAATTGCGTTATCTACCAGCTAACCGTTCTTAAAGAAGGAAAGCTTTACATGAGTGGGTAGATGAGTACAATCTAATCAATTCACTTATTGATACAATACACAATAACAATAATAAAAATAAAAAACACTAATACATAATACATCAGACTATATACATACGTTACGTCCAGCGGCTTTGTTTCATTTTCCCACATTTGTGCACTTTCACAAATATTAAACAGTTAATGTAGTTGTGTAATAATGGCGGTTTTATTACACATTTAAACCCGAAGAAACATTAAATAGACAAAATAAAACAAATCACACAACTTCACTCCTCGCGTTCCCGCCAAAAAGTCCGTATATGGCACAGATAGAATGTGGGCACAGATTTATTATATTAGTTATGTCTGACAGATAGATACATAGAAAAACACGCAAAGAAATTGGGACGGCAAAAATATGATTTTTTTTACATGGGAATAGAAAGACTGATGAGTCAAAATCAAAAGGTTATTTAAACGAGTAGTTCGTCACTGTAACAATTCGGAATTAATAACGTAGCTATTAACCGATTTGGAATGATAATACGTCACTAAAACGAATCTCCAAGAAACTCAAGACTTGCAATTCCAAATCACACAAAATTTACAAGACCCGAGAAAAAGCTGAAACACTTTACTTTTTAACATAGATAAAAGAAATCTTCACAACGCACAGGAGACACAATTGAGGCGAAAGAGAGGTTTATTCTTATTAAGTACGTCTGCGTAGTTCAAAATCCTCTTTATGACTACGAAAATAAAAATTTGCGTATTTTTATCTTTTGCATGTTTGACAATGTAAGACATTAATAAGATATTTCTGGAAAAAAAGACAAGCTGAATTGTTTCGTAGGATTAATCTTACACCGGTCACTCACATGCGCACGAATACGCAAACCCGCAAGTGTAGGACGACATTTGCGAATGATTATGCAAAGTTTTCGCTGCATTCGTGGTTTTCCAAGCTGTGTCGGTTTTTTAACAGACATCAAAGCGTGCGAACCTCGAACCTTCGCGTAGTCTCCCACACATTCGCTTACCCAGTTGCGCCGACGATTGCGAAGGTAACGGACGTATCGCCATTTTCATAGTTCGTGACGTCTACTGTGTAGCGTATCTTCATCAAAAGAAATCCCATAAAAACAGCATGGCTGTTCATTAACAGCCATGCTGTTTTTATGGGATTTCATTATGTCTGGGAAAGAATTCAAAACTCTTTTTCTTTTCAATGTTCTATTGACGAATTAAAAAGGAGGAGAAATTCGTGAGACATTCGTAAACAAGTGTAGGAGGAAGCGCAAACGGGTTCGCAAATTGAGTATGCGAACCCATTTGCACAGCCGCTAGGTTTGCGAATGAATGTTTGACGGCCCTTCACATGTGCGCAAACATTCGTACAAGTACGAATATTTGCGCGCATGTCAGTGGCCGGCATTAGGACTATGGTATATTGGGAATCAGTGGTAGCGATTACTTTGGCATTCAATGAGCATGGTCAGTGTAATGCTGACGAACTGTGACCTGTGATGTAATTGCTGCTAACATTAGAACTAGAAGCATCGGGGTAAATCGAGGGTGGATCCAGCGGATTCGTCAAGACGTATAGAGGTTATTGACGATACCCATCTAAACAGCTGTATTATACGCCGGCACAGAGTTGTATTTAATAGTGGTCACGATTAGAGGACTCATTCGCCAAGCAGCAACTCTTTTTCTGTTTTTTTAGGTCTCCTTTGGGCGCTTGGGTCGCTGTTAGCAAATCCCACATCTTCTGGCTGAGCGCTTGCTCGCCCACCTGTACTAGATAAACCGGAAAGGCCACCAGGCCTCCAGTGGTCCCTCAATCACAAAAAAGAATTTTAAAAAGTTAATGAGAGCCCGTTACTAAAAGTTGAAACCTGAAAAAATACGAAATCTAGAAAATAATATTTCCCAAACCTCTCCTCGCCTTACTGCTTAGTACGTTTGATCTATAAAAGTCCAAAATCATAAATAATCTATAACATTATTTAAGTTGAAATTGTAAAATTAAATAATTTCATATAGGTAGGTACATATGTACGGTACGGACTTTTTGGCGGGAACGCGAGGAGTGAATTTGTGTGACTGTGAAAGTGCACAAATGTGGGGAAATAAAATAAAGCCGCTGGACGTAACTTCTCGGGATGCTCGAAAAAGTCCCTGAAAAAATCTCCGTTAATGACCACCATTTTACTGAGATTATATTTGAATCGTCTATTATCAAAGGTGGCAATCTGTGCATTTGGACAAAAAAATTTTATTGATATGTCAATACAGATTGATTTGAATATAATCGTCTCCTTCAAAGAATACGGTTCAAAACCTGCATTAAATAAAGGTTAATAGTTAACCTGTTATTTATCTAAGATGTCGTTCCGAAGAGTTTTGTGACTGCCAATGGAATACAAAGTCAATAAATCGTTTTTCTGATTTACCAATAATTGTCCAAAAGTCAGATTGCCGGCTTTGATAATAGTCGACTCATTTCATCCCATATCATCTCATCCCGTTTCATTTAATTTCATCCCAGTTGATTAATATCCCAAATTATTCATCTTCATTTCATTTCACTCCATATTATCATTTTTCATAAAAATAAGAATGTACGGTTCTTTTAAATTTGGAAAATTGTCGTACAGGGACTACCTGTTTCTCGAATTCTAACACATAAAAATTTAAATCTAGATTTTTTTATTTCAATAGTTTAACCGATATTTTTTTTAGGGATTTTATGTCCTGGTAACTAAGACCTTTAGGGCATGTCTTATTTAATTTATATTCTTATTTGTATGAAAAATGATAATACGGAGTGAAATGAAATGATATGAAATGAAGATGATGAATTTGAGACATTAATCAACTGGTATGAAATTAAATGAAATGAGATAAGACGATATGGGATGAAAATATATGAATAGCAATTTCGGAAAGGGCACATCTCTGAAAATGTAAAATGTTATTTTCGAAAGCAGTGTAAAATTTAAAATATTAACTTTTGAGATATATTTTAGTGTTAATTAGCAATTGAAAATTACTGGAATTATTATAAAATGGTTGTAGGTAAGCCTCAAAACTACATGTATTTGAAAAAACGTATTTGACAAAATATGCGACATGTGCCCTTTTTGAAATTGCATATTCATATATAATTGAATAAAAAGGTGGTCATTTACTGCTAAAATTCCAGTGGACTTTTTGGAGGATCCCGAGAAGTTACGTCCAGCGGCTTTGTTTTATTTTCCCACATACGTGCACTTTAACAGATACTAAATAGTTAATAAACCACCGTTTTTACACATTTAAATCTGAAGAAACACTAAATAGGCAAAATAAAACAAATCACACAACTTCACTCCTCGCGTTCCCGCCAAAAACTCTATAACCGATATTTTACGATGACCATAAACTACTCATAGATACTACCAGATGCTACGTTTCTGCCGACCGTAGACAATGTAAAGTTACGAAAAATATGCCACGCAAACAAAATTAAACAAAATAAATGCAATTGTTGACAGAAATAAAAATAATGTCAATGCGGTACACGTGCATTGCAAAAAAACCTTTATTATCCATTTGTGTCATACTAATTATGTTTGTGTTGCTCAGATTTAAGTCAATAATTTAAGTCTTTCATACTCTAAGAACTAAATAATTCCATACTTGAAATCTACGCTAAAATCACATGTCACAACTGCCAAACAAAAGGTGAATCCTGGTAACATTCCAAAAACAAACTCGTTCGTGTAATGATGAACTTGTGAACCGGCAACGCCGTCGTTTTCGTACGACAATAACTTTTGTGTTTGTTCTTTGTTCTTTTTTTACAATTTAAATGAAGTGAACAACGTCCAGTGCTGTGAGTTTTATTACTATTTTGTTTTCTGTAGTGTAGTAACAATAAAAGAACAATGCAAAACGATATGGAGAATGGCGGCGGCGACGCCAATACCAATGTGTCACCGACCAAACTCATGGTCAATTACATACCGGAGCTGATGACGCGCGACATGATGTACGCGCTCTTCTCTGCCATGGGTAAAATAGAGAGCTGCAAGCTGATAGCGAATCGCGGCTACGGCTTTGTTGAGTATGAAAAACATGAGGACGCTGAGAAGGCGCGGGCTGCATTCAACGGCCTACTGATGCAAGGCAAGACGCTGAAAGTGTCGTTTGCGCTCCTCAACCCTGAGAACAAAGTCAGCCACAAGCCCGACACCGAATCCAACCTGTACATCAGCAATTTACCACCAGACATGACCCTCGAAAGACTCAACACTCTTTTCAGTCCTTTCGGTAACATCACGAATAGCCGCGTGTCACAAGGTATCGGCTTTGTTTGCTACGAGACCCGGCAACAGGCCGAAGATGCAATAAAACACATGAACGGACAATGCCCAATACCGGGAGCGGGTGCCGTCATCGTCAAGTTTGCGAATAAACCTAACGCAAATAAAAATGCTCCTAGACCTTCGGCACGTTCCGGCGTGGGAGCTCCGCCGATCGCGTATAACGGAGCAACTGCTGTGTTCAACGGTTCTACGCCTGCAGCTTTCAACGGTACTAATATTAGTGCAGCGTTCGGAGCGCGCGCTTATGCCACTGGTTTCCCGCAGGCGTCGCCGCCACCACTGCTACCTTCGCCCGGCAAGGCGCTGCCATTCATCAATAAAGGCCAACAACGCTTCAATCCAATGGCTGCTTCGAACCACAATACGTTGCCGCTGTTAGGAGCGCCCGCAAGTCCGTTGCCGTTGTTGGGTACGCCCCCTGCATCACATCAGACCACAGTGTATGTATACAACATAGGCGAGGAGACCGAAGAGCTGGCTCTTTGGCAGCTCTTTGGCCCCTATGGTGCCATCGATTCTATAAAAGTGATAAAGGATCCAGAAACTAAGAAAAATAAAGGTTTTGCATTTGTGAACATGCGTGAGTATGATGAGGCTGCGATGGCCATCCAGGCTCTCAATGGGTACACGCTCAATGGACAGGTTCTATCTGTTAGCTTTAAGACACAGAAACGAAGCGGTCAGTGAGTGCGGACGTTGTGACGCCGTCTCTGTGATCATCCTAGGCGGGATGCTTAAACAAAGAATTTTCATTCCAATCTCAAAATATTTTTGTAGTCGAGAAGGGATCCTATGTGCATTTCAGATTTAGTCACATAAGTATTTTTGTAAGATTGATAGTTTTATATTTGGCGAGAGCGCGACATGACTATCTGTGTGAGTTTTAGTTGGCTTGACAGTATCATATATGTGTACTCAGTTTATATTGTATGATATAGTATATAGTATCAACTATGTATGACCTGTCGCAATATGTATGTGTTGGGGTGGCGTGGCTCCGCCTCAGCAAACGCGCCTCCGCCCCTCACCCTCCAGCTATTTTTATTTTGTGTAAAACAAAACCATTGTATGTTTTTAATCTTTAATAAATTTCATGTTTAAATAGAATTTATTGTATATTTCACTATATTTTTTTCTATATACAGTTTAATCCCCCTCCTGTTGTCCTTCATTTACTTACATATGCATTATAATCCATATAATTTATTTGTGGCAGTAGTTGATTATTAAATGTATATAATGTTTTATAGTGACTGGAAGCGGCAGGTCTGCTGTGTAAAATGCTTACATTTTGCATGTTTTGTAATGAAAGCGAACAATAAGTTTTATTTTGTTTATGCTACCTCAAAGTTTATGACCTTAATTTTTTTGTTTTTTATCTGGCATTGTATATATTTATTTTTTGGTGCTGTAGTACAAGTCATGCCATCTAATAGTCTTGCCTTTCGGGACTGTTGAATAATCAGTCACTTTAGGGGCTTCGAGTAGGTTCATTAGCAAATTGCCAAGTTGTCGAAACGCGTACGATCGTATTTAAAATACAAGTACATAATATTTACTACTACGTTAATGATCTGTATTACAAGGAATAAGTTAGGGATTAAAATGACTGCCACAATTTATGTGCTAAAAGCATCTAGGTGCCTACTCTGTGTTGACGAGACTCTAAACAACAGTTTTAGGAGTGAAAGTAGAAAGTTATATTACTCATTACGCCTTCTTAAATGGTGAGTATATTGACGTAATAATAAAAAAGGAATTTTTGAGACTTAATGTTTCTAGTCGTATAGATTTTAAAAATATTTTGATACACTCACAAAGCAGAATATTATATTCTACATACTTTATCGCGATTTACGGTAATCCTTTGATCGTAAATGAAAAATTTCATGCATATTTATTACAAACAGTTCTAATAAAATTTTGAGTTTGCCTACATCATTCTGTTTTATAACTACTACGCTGAACAGATAAGACGGTCCAATGGGCTGATAAATGTAAACTTGACGAACCCAAAAGTCTAAATTGTTTAAACGTAAATCTTGTGTAGGGTATCTATAAATGTAGTTTAGCATAAACAACTAAATTTTCCGGGATGTAACTCCATTAATCGTGGCGATGACGTACAGTTCAACGATTTTAAATTCAAAACTCGTTTAGTGCTTGTTACGAATGACAAATATAGAAGCGTTCGAAATTTGTAATAATTCGTATTTATTTAGCTTTGAAATATAATCGCGAAAAATATGAAATCTAACTTTGATATTTAGTTTATTCTTACCTCTAAGTCTATTTAAGACAATTAGTGGACGAATAAGAACTAAATTGATAATTTCATCTTGAGACATGGATGTGAAAAATCAAACTACATTGAAATAACAACACTCTTATGCTTAGAACCAGAACGTGTATTACTTTGCCGAAATAGGCTGTTACTAACTCGTGCAGGCTTCACTGAGACTGAAGCTAGGGAAACATGGATAGGAAAATAAGATCAGGGATTTCACTAGCAAGGAGGAAGGAGAGGCGGTATAGCTGTGCCTTCTAATCGATAGTGAGATAGATTTTATTAAAGACCCGCTATAATTAAGAAACAAACCATTCCTAATGCTAGCATACCAAAAACCGAATGGTCTGAAATAACAAAATGAGTCATCAAAGTATTTAAAAAAAAAAACGCTCACATAAAGTATGACGCTGTAAAGGGACATGTTAACTTTAGTATTATCATTCTGCCGATACCGTTTAACTTTTATCAGTTTCCGACATTGTCAAACTATGTACATATAAGCTGAATGTTTCGTGATAAAATAAATAATCCTTGCGTGCTTATTCTCGCGTGCTAAAATTATTAGACAGCTTTTTTTTTGCATTATACAAATTTTCGTTAGATAGGTATATTCCAACAGTAAAGTAATTAATGTTTTGAATAGCAATTATTACGACTCCAAAGAAGAAGATAAAACATTATTTTGTGTTTATCGTTGCTCTGACTTCCACCGCATGCTGATATCAACGTTTATATGTATTTTCAGCAAATAATGCTTCTTTGGAATTAAAAACAATATTGTGATATTATACGAGTATCTTGCTGTCGAAAATAGATTTAAGATAAATAGTAGACACTATATTGTGTACTAATCGCGTTAAAAAAGTAAGGTAGATCACCTTTTTTTCGCTATTATCTTCCAACCAATATTTGAACGCCATCACTATCGGGTTCTTGAAAAATCGAGTTCAAATCACTTGTCCTTCCCAAGGGCACGGTCTATAAATATTTACGTACACTGCCGACCATTCAACGACCTTTTAACAGTCGCGAGTCTGCAGTGTAACCCCGATGTCTGGTCGTGAGATACCTAAATGCAAACTCGAATGTTTCGATACTGCACTGGTTTAACTCAATAATAGTAAATAAATAAATAATAAATAAATAAATATTTACTAACAATCACGTCACGTTAACTGGTCCCGTGATAAGTTCGTAAAGAACTTGTGTTACTGGTACCAGATAATGGAAAAATAAATGTAAGACTTTTATTATACACATACATATATTTAATATACATCCATAACCCTGGAAAAGACATTTATATTTATCATACAAATATCTTCCCTTGGCGGGATTCGAACCCGCAACCCCCTTGTGTAGTGACCATGTCACTTACCACTACACCAGACGGCCGTTAATAGTATAAATAAAGAAGTACTAATTTGAAGGAGATGACGTTTATTTCTGATGACAAGTTCTTCGTGGTTTTACTACTGTATCTCATTTGAAATGAGGGCATAATCGAATTGTGTGGAATTCTTTAGATGCCGCTTTGCCCAGATCCATTAGCTTCTACTGTTTTAGTACAAATTTTCAATTCAAGGCTAAGTATTCTTTCAGCAGTTTCTCTAGATTATCCAGAACAAAAAGTCAAGGACATACGAAAACTTTTCGACACAAGACATGTGTTAGTTTCTGTAAATTTAAATCAAATGTATGAACATAAATAAATCTTTATTTCCGCGATTCTGTGTTCTTCAAAACAGAAATGCTACTACAGACAACACAATCATTCTAGTTTTAAAAAATTGCGAAAATGAACCAAAAGTATGTGTTCATAATACAACTTTCGTATTGTTCTGATTAAAGGGCACGTTCATGAACACTGAAATATGACTAATGCAACGCTTATTGATTATTTTTGTAGGCAACTAATAACCATGAGTCATTTGTTTTTTTATCTACTCGTTTGCCAGCCCTCTTCAAAGACGATTTTAACGTTATGGTATTTAGAAGTTAGTTTTTACAGCATAGGATTCAACTTAATTAAGATTCCGAAGTAGAAATATTTTATATTTATTAAATAGTTTGTCATTGCTTTTTCTCTTACTTAATCTCAAGTATTCTGAATGAAAATCTTGCAATAATTCAATACTTCACTAATAGATTATTGGATAAAGATTCGATAATGTTTTAAGCTTAATCTCAACATAATCATCAGATGTTTGCCAAAGTTTCAAAATAGATTTATGTTTATTAATTTGACAACGAAGATTGAACCCATAATACTCTATCCACCACCCTCTGAAAACATTGATTAAACTCTTAAATGGCTATTAGTGTTTGATCTGGGAACTGTAGGGATAAATAATAGCGCTCTGTTATCAGATTCATTATTCATTTTCGTTATCTTTTGTATTTAGGAAAGATATGAAAAATATTAAAAGATTATTTAAAAATTACTAAAATAACCAGAAAAGGTTAGATACGAATTAAGTGATGAATTTATTAAATTTAGAGCCTATTACAAATCTGCTCAGTGGAATGAATTTCACTTTAAACAAATTCTCAGTGAAATTTGAGATTTTATGCCTTATTATTTATATCCATAAATAATGAAATTGTTAAGTGAAAACCAGAATAATGCCGGTGGCAGTCCCATGAAATATGTCAAAACCTAACGCGTCCAAAAGCCTCGCTAAAGTAATATAATATAAATTTCAAATTCACCCTCATTTAATTTTTATTGTGGTTTGATGACTAGACTCTTTTTACACTTTAAATTTTTTATCATGTTTAGTTTGTTGATGTTCATATTTACATTCTATAGCCACATTATTTCGTCACATTATTATACATTTATATTATTCTATAGACGTATTGGCAATAAATATATTTTTTTCTTTGCTCTCAGAAATGGTAAATATCGCATTAAATTTGTACTACCAAAATTTTGTTACATTTTTGTGCAGGGTACAATCATGTATCTAATATAAGTCTACTTACTCAACCATGAATAGGGTCATAAAATAAACCGGTACCTATTTAAAAAGAAGTAATGGTATGACAGCCGTTTACTTCTATTTCGTAATATTGCTTTTAATAACTGCGTAAAAATAATCACGCACTCATATATAAAAAAATCAAAGACAAATTGAAACATTCGCGTCTTTATGTGATAGATGATGCTACTATGCCTATGAAACTCATAATAATTATATGGTACATTCTAAGGTCACAAGAGTAGGTAATGGCATTCTGCGTTGTTAAGCTGTAGTTGAGCATTTCGGTAAAAGTAAACGCTGGAATTAACTTTGCAGACTGAACATGTAGACACCATACCAATTCCGCACATATCTAGTCGCGAAAAACAACATTATATACTTTTGTTTGACTGATTTATTTTTAATTCAATAACAATACTTTTCGATTATGGCAGCATATGATCACGACTTAACCTAACCTAATCTATCTTAAGAAGGAGGGAGCCTGGAGATTAGTAATACAGGTCTTTGAACCTAGTACAGACTTCAGCTCTTTCAAAGGCTTACAAAATAAATTATAAGGTTAAGGTTAATATTAAGTTCGTAATAGCCAGGTTAGCCTCCAATCACTATCCATTACAATCGACCTCATATTTCAACTCTGAAAATGCGCAATTTTTTAAGAATGTCATGTTGTTGTTTGAGTTGAACTTATTATCAAGCTCTTTGTTGACGTCGAACCGATGAGCTGGTTTTTACTGATGATAGTGATAGTGCGCTCTATCATCACGCGGCTTGCGATTCCGATCCGGTAGTAGACGTATTCGCGAAGCAACTGCTCTTGAGCAGTTAGGTCTCTTTCGGAGCCGTTCGGGCAGCTGTTAATATCCCACCCCTTCCGATTGAGTCCGAGCTCGCCACCTGTCCTGGTGAAATTGTAATACTTTCATATCCTATTTATTTCTGCCGCTAAGCAGTCATTCGTTACTGTTTGAAGGGTGAGATAGCTGTCATACAATTGAGAATTAGACCTCATGCTTCAAGGTTACTGGCGCTACTCACGCTGTGATGTCTATCGGCTCCAGTTATCACTGAAAACTGTGTTTGTGACCCATCTAAGCAATACAAAGAAAATTAATTTTTAATCACTCAATGCAGTGAAGCGATTTTTCTTTCTGTTTGGATAGCTCTCCGTGATTCCTTTTTTTTTAAAAAAACTTTGCTATACATTGACTTTATTCTCTGAAAACTACTCGTAATTTACAATTGCTGGATAAGTGACTGAGCTAAAGTAATTATGACCAAATAATACGTTTAAAAACCACGTGCTTATTTCCCTTTTTATACAGTTTACATGTCTATGGAAATATTTGGGTATTGCTTAGAAAACTTGCACAGTACTTGACTGTCCATAACAGTTCGCTTTTAAAGGGGAGCCAGTCTCATAGTTTATCTAAAGAATACCTTCACGGGATTTGGACATCATCTATAATGACGGAAGATTACCGTTAAGATATTTCTGATAGACTTCATTGGTGTTAGATGGGATACGCAACGCAGAAAACACTTTTCCTAAAAGTAATAGTTAATAATTCACTTTTATGTCTAGTAACAAATTAATGTTGTTATCACTAGTTCTTTAAAAGAACCCAAAAATTGTATATCCCAAAGTATTAGGTATCCGTTCTTTAAAATATTCAATTTAGCAAATAAGACGTTAACGAATTCACAGGACAAGGAAACCGGTTGATGTTAAGTGCAAAAAATCGAACAGGTATAAACAACACTTTTAAAGTAGACATGAAAATGTGCTATTTCAATCTCTTCTTTAAATCTATACTAATATAAAATTACACGAGTCAAATCTGTTCATCGATTTTTTTCTTATTGTCTCAGATTGAAATTGACCAATACTTTTCCTCTTCTTGTGCTTACACTTCGAACGGAGCGCGTGTAAATTTTTCACGGCAAAATGGTGTTTGTACCAATCTGGAATTTCATAAACGATAATACCAGTATTTATGATGACTACTGTGGAGTTGTAGGCAAATAGGTGAGATTACTATGTACGGATGGTAGCAAAATGATTGCAGAAGCATGACAAAGCCAGGGCTGCATACCTGGCATCTTCTGATAAATAACTAACAAACCCTTGTTCTCAGATAAAACTTTATATTTTGCTACATAACAACTGGGCAATAAAACAAAAACCGCGCAAACCTAATCAATTCCTAAAACATTTCTAGGTTAAATTATTTACCGTACAACAAGTTCTATCACAGAACAAGCAAGGTAACTCGTTGCTATGCCTTGCTAGCTGTTGATAGCTGTCTAAAGATTTATCCTGGACCTTCATATTCTATGGTAATAATGGGCAAACGATCAACATTTTTCTGTTTGTTGTCAACAAAGCGATTGCACTCGACCGCGCAACAACTTGACATATACCAAATAGGAAACGTTGGATGAGCAACTGAACTGGATTTATATTACATAGGTTTGGATTCTGTAAAATTTTCTTATGCTGACAAACAAACTCGTTTCTGTTGCTTCCAATGAATGCCAATTCATTTGACTATTATTGTCACTTTTTTAGTTTAATTATCCGCATCAGTTATCCGCAGAGTTGCCTTTTTAATTGAATGATTTCGTCCAAACCAACCAACCTGTGTCATAACCTTAGCTTTGGTGAATACGCCAGGTGCTCCGCATAATAATATGGCTTCACCACTTGCTACAGTAATTACTAATATTAAATTTGTTTGCCGGTTTCATTTTATTACACGACATTACCCCATCGTGAAAGGCGTTTGAGAACGTAAAATGTAAATGTTACGACACATACAGGTAAGTATTAACTTAGCAAAACTCCCAGCCAGACTTAGAACTCCAGCATAGTCCCAACGCATCAGTTGATATGACTGGTATATTTAAGATCCTTTTAACTACTTGGTATGTATCTATGTAACGGAATCTTGAACGTGATTTTCACACCCTTGATAATCTCGGATTGATTTGAAACTTGGCACACACATTAAAAAAATGTCTGGTTCTTTTGTATGTATTTTATAATGACTACTTTTACCAATTTCTGTCAATGAAATATTTAAAACCATTAAACATCTAGCAGCCTTCTCATTTTTGATACATTTTTTTATGTTACAACTTATAGAAAATAATTTGGTACTTTTTCAGCTAACTACAAAAGCGTGTTTTTTTATTTTTTTAATCTACTATTTTTACACGTTATTGCGTAATATTAATTTTTACATTTATTTTAATTGGCAATATTACCCACTTATATTTCATAAAAATAATTGTCCATTTCTACTATCTTGGTCCTAAAACGTTTTTGGTGGCCAAATACCGTAAAAAACATTGAAAATATGGACGGAGACGTTGTATCGTAAACATCCGTAGTATCAAACAGAATGTTGCGTTATAGTTTTAAACATGAGAATACACAGGATGTGAAACAGCTGAATAATTACAGTTTATAGCTCCTAGCTTCCTTCGGTTCGAATTTTATACATTATGATAATTAAAGAACTATAAATTACCAAGACTTTTTTTTGTTTCAACCTTCAAATTCCATTGTTCCCAATAGTGAGTTTAGTTTTTACTACGAGGATGAACATTAAACTTCTCTCTTGCTATCTCTCTTGTGGATCAGCGATTTCTCATATGAGATCGAAGGATCGAAAAGGAGCACGTAAAATTATATCTAGGTACGGAAATTTTTTTTTTTTTTTTTTTTTTTTTTTTTTTTTTTTTTTTTTTTTTTTTTTTTTTTTTTTTTTTTTTTTTTTTTTTTTTTTTTTATTGCTTAGCTGTGTGGACGAGCTCACAGCCCACCTGATGTTAAGTGGTTACTGGAGCCCATAGACATCTACAACGTAAATGCGCCACACACCTTGAGATATATAGTTCTAAGGTCTCAGTATAGTCACAACGGCTGCCCCACCCTTCAAACCGAAACGCATTACTGCTTCACGGCAGAAATAGGCGGGGCGGTGGTACCTACCCGTGCGGACTCACAAGAGGTCCTACCACCAGTAATTACGCAAATTATAATTTTGCGGGTTTCATTTTTATTACACGATGTTATTCCTTCACCGTGGAAGTCAATCGTGAACATTTGTTGAGTACGTATTTCATTAGAAAAATTGGTACCCGCCTGCGGGATTCGAACACCGGTGCATCGCTTCAACACGAATGCACCGGACGTCTTATCCGTTAGGCCACGACGACTTCTCAAAAAGCTTCTCTTGTAATGCTAAATATCTAATTATTCGAATTAATTACCGTTGGCACCCTATGATATTTATAAAATTATACTAACTCATGGAAAACTACATTAAAAAAGCCACATCTATTCTTAGTTGTCAATGACAATTAACGTTAGATAAATCGGGTTCTACAAGTCTATAAAATTATATTGTGTCTACGTGTGATCTTTAATTTTATTCAATTTAATAAATTTTAGTAGTTCTTTCCAGTAAACAAGACCAGTACGAGTGTTTAAAAATAAACATGTTACTAAGAGCCTTAATATATACATTATGTAAAATAGACGAAGTTCAATGTCAACTAAGAAGTTGCTTAGTTTCATAAAAAATAAAAATGCAACTTGAGTATAAATCAGCAAAGGTCAAGGCGAGAGATTCGTGTAAGAAATGGCTGGATGCCACTAACTCGTTCACGAATAAACAATGGACGATTTAGATCACTGCCCGGCGAAAATAAATTCCCATTGATATTTCTGAAGCTGATGTAAAGGTTATTAGTAGCACGTACTATGACTATAGATTTGGATGTTAATGAGACAAATGAAGTCTTTGATAAAATGCTAATTTATTCTAATTATTTCGTTTACCGAATGGTCTATCCTTGTCACTAGTTGTTTTACAAGCTGCTTTCAGACTACGTTATAATATAAAAGCATATAGGTATAGCTCACAGCACAACAATATCACGCACCATACATTGTTATGGACACGTTTACACTGTTTTTTTTTTCCTACCTAAGCTGATAGCCTTAGGGGCTATTTCAGCGTAACCGTGGCTAGTAGGTGAGCTCACGGGGCTCAAACCTGATGACTTTACACTGTACTGTACTGTATATTATTGGCTAAGTATACGCTGCTATACTATATGGCACTAATAGTATAGCGTAGTCTGAAAGAAGCTTCAGTCTGACTTCACTAGAATCTGTATTCGACTTTTATTGCTGCATGCTTGTGACTGATTTAACGATTTCTTCTGTCTCGCAGAGTTACGTAGGTACCTAATATGTATTATTACATACACACATCTAACGAGATTTTTTTTTTCTAACAAAATGCACAATTCTTTACTGGTCGTTGAAATTTATAATGATCATTCACAAGAACATTCCAAGGTCAAGTGGTTTCGTTCAAAATAGAAATTATAATTATGTATCATTGAAATAACCTATATTCGTTCAATCAAACGAATGTTGAATGAATCCGGTGTCCCCTTTCTGTGTCTAAATCATAGCCACTATATCTTAGCATAATTAAAACGTTTGTAATCATTACAGTTTTAGACCTTATTTTTAATGGGAGAAGATTGAATCTTTCACGTTTTATGAGCAAAATAACAATGTGTCGAATTGTGTGTTTAGGTGTGCGAAGACTGTTGTGAAACAATAGCCGACAGGTGGCGCGGGTTCATGGATGGCTTACGTATAATAATATAACACATACATATTTCTTCCAAATTCTTGTTATTTCAGTAAAATATTATTATCCGAATATCATATTTTTTGTTGCCATACTGAAAACAATAACGTTAAATCGACATTCCCACTGACTTTTTCATTTAAATTTTAAAGTCAAGAATAGTGATTGCCAAATAAAAAGAAACTGGTATCAGCATTGAGAATAATACTTTTAGATGATTACCCGTTAATAAGCCGTTGATTAGATTGGCTCAGAGCCATCATTCCTCTTTTAAAGATCGCTATCGAAATTGAGTTTCAAAGAAAATAATTTGTTACGTTGGATTTTTTTTAGAAGCCACTTTTATGAATGGAAAAATAATGTAGTTAGTCCCAATGTTTTCCATAAAATTATATCTATGAACCGTGTAGAATTTAATGTTGTGGGTGAATCATGTGGGATTCTCAAATCGAACCAAAAAAAAAGACATTACAATGCCGCGGAGGCATAGATAGCTAAGATAGGTACAGCTCGGGTTTTTTCAAACTCGACCAAACACTGAATAATATAAAATAATTATCATTCCGTTTTTATTGCCTTAACATTGAAATATTAGATATTTGCGAATAGGTCACCTTTTGATATGGCAAAATAATAAAAAGAAAAAGACATTGACTAGAAAAGACGAAATTAAATAATATATTCTGCCTATTTACTGAATAAAACGTGTTTATGATGACCCTTGATTTTAATGATTAGTACCCAGCTATTCGATAGAACGTCTTAGGAATGTAGGGTTATGTCAAGTGAAATACTTTTCAAATTCTGTAGGTACTTTAAACTGTGAGATCGTCGATTCTATTTATCATTCATAAAATCACACAAGAATTTAGCTGCATGGCTTTGTTTAGTAATGGTTGGGCATATTGGGTTGTTTACGATTATTACGTTTAAGATCAGGAGGACCGTAAGCACATCTGCTTATACACATTTTTTGTTGCGAAGTCCAAATTTTGACTTATTTGAGTAACTATTGTGCACTTGTTTTTGGTGAGACTAAAATCTTACTGTGAAACTCATGCTTATATGTGGTACCTACTTCATACACTACACCTCTTCTTCTTTTCGGCTTTGCTGTAGATAGCCATCAAAATGTTATATGTACCTATATCGAGGAGTGAAAAGCTATTTATGCGACGATCTTTGTAATTGAAGGTCCGTTTTATTTCAAATAGTTGAAGAATTTTTTTTTGTTATATTTTTTCCAAATTTTAAACTAAATGGCTCCGTGTAAAGTTGCAGATATTTCGCTAATGCCCAATATCATCTCACCTCTCGATATATTTAGCTTCACATAAAGCTCGTACTTTCTAACTTTAAGCGTAGGTAGACAGGAAACTGCGGTTTGGAGTTCGCAAAATGAATGAACAAAAGTTCACTGAACAATTCATGCATTTGTTTTACGATGCAAAGTTGATGAAAAATAAAACTGATAACGCTATTTTGCAGTATGAAGTAACAGTGTACTTCAAATGTGCCTTATCGAAACAACGCATGGTTGCAAAGATTAAAATTGGCAAAGCATGTGCGAAAAACCGATAACTGTTTTGTAATAAATTTCGAAACACAAAAACAATGGTTTGGTACGATTATGAAATATCTTCTTAAATAATATACAATAAATTTAATAGGAGGTTCCTAACTCATACTTCTTCGAGACTCATGCCTTATTCGTTTCCGAGTTTATATACAAGTAGGTATCTAACTATGCATAAAAAGGTCTAACTCAAATTAGAACGTTCCGACTTTCTGACCAATAGTAGGGAATCGTCGGTCATAAATTTAGAAACTCCGTGTTATCCAGCGAATACTAGACTCAGGCGTGTAATCAAAATCCAATTCTACTCGCAGTAATAAAAATAGTAATGGAAAATAATAAATCGTACCACTCGTTTTATCCAAGTGCCCCAAGTACTATTGTATAGTAATTGTTAAAAATGATGATAACGCTGAAATTCTTTGTCTTATTTAATCTTCTACAACTTTGAGGCTCCAAGTCTTCTGTGCCCACAAATTTCGAACCAAGCGAAACACTTTAAATCATACGCAAACTGCTGGTAGAGATGTAAAGACTAATCTAAAGACCAGCACATAGGTCAATCTTTGTCGGGTATACCCTCACAGTTCTATTAGATTGATAGATTTCTAGATCGTCTAACTTTAGTGTAACCATGTTGTATACCTATTTTAATTGATGGTACCGGTAGGAGACGGGCGTCTTCGTAAATTGTGCAGATTGTAGTTCCGTCGGTAAATTTTATCAAGAGCTTTTCTTTGAGGAAATTATAAAGAAATGCGTCAAGCTTTGTCAAACCGCACTGCAAACGAAAAATGAATATTCCGAAGTGTGGCTTGGGTAAATTCGCTTAAAAATTCATAATACTATATTGATGATGAACTTTATTTGGTATATTAATAATAATAGCAGACTGGTTGATCTAGCTTGTGGTTATTACGTTTTATATTTAAAAATAATCTTTTAAAATGGCTTAAGAATCGTTATTGGTAAGTTTCCTAAGTAATAGGAGGCAACAATGTTTGTGGGTAGGGGGCCCAGATCTAAGTAGATTCTCAACTTCTTAGCATGAAATGCGTCGATTTTCTGCTATCGTCAAAGATAAACAAAAACAATGCTAGATGAAATATTAAAATGATTTAATATTAAATGCTTAATATGTAACCTGAAAATTTTTAGTGTAGGTTTATTAAGTACAAAAAAAAAACTAAGTATAGGTACATTAATAGATCTGAATATAATATATCGGTGCATTTAAATCATTCCACTCTCCAAACAGTACTTTGACTTCCTTAGGATTAGTGTAGTTTGGATTGGATTGACTAGAAAATATATAACATAACAATTAATGTGGGTATACCTATAATAAGTTTATATTTGTTTTAGTTAACACGGCTAATCTAGTACGGATAAAACTGTGCCAAACATTTCAGCGAGTTTAATTCAACTTATTGCGCCGTAGCTATGTGTATTTGCACATTTATTAGTATACAATCGTTTAGGTAGGTCATCATATAATTGGGTTGGTATTTTAAATTACTATGAGACAAAAATTTGGATAATAGAGTGAGACTTGAAGATTAGTAATTTGTAATAGACTGCAAAAATTGATGTGCGTTAAACGCCTCGTCGGGATCGCGAGAAAAGGAGTTTCGCTTGTGATAATTGTGAGGAGTGAGCTAGAGGGATTACGGTTAAAAACCTAAATTTAGAAATGAGATGGGCGCAGGAAACCCTAACATTTGCAACAATGTTTTAAAGATAAAATGTAGTTCGTAACGAGGACACGTTTCCTTGTATATTTCTCTTACATTATATATTTGTATAATTAATAATAACTCGTATCAAGTCCTTCAACCTTACGTACGGATTTATTTTTAGTATATCTATGTAATTGTGTAGTTTGAGTATCAAAATATTCATAATTATAATGCTTAGTGTGTAGTTATTTTTGTTTAGAAACAAGTTAGTAATATTTCAATTGAATTATGTAAAGTCAGGGAATTGTATTTAAATTCACAAGCTAACAGTGGACGGAGTTCAGTCTGTATCATTCAAGTGTGGTAAATCGCATAAATATTAAATTTCGATGATATTTTTAACAATTAAATTAATTTCTCGGCACCTGTTAGCTATTTGCTATCGATGACTTGTTTCTAGACGAAAAATCTTTATGCATTCGTTTCTATAAAATTCAATGATTAATGTTCTATTATCTTTGAAATATTAGAATTTTTTCTTCAAATCCGTCACTATGCGTTAATCGAACATTTGAGAATTTATACACAGGGCGTGCTACGACATGAGTACTACATGGGGTCCTACCGCCATTTTGGACCCACTTTATTGCAATTAAGCGCATGTTTTAAGTTTGAAAATTTTGAAAAGGCAAGACCTAACGAACAAGAAATCCAGATTTAAATTACAAATTTGCTATCTATTTTTGCTTCATACACATTTATCATACATTTTAGTAATGTGAGCTTGAGTACTCTATCTCATAACAGGAAAAGAATTATCAGAATGAAAAGTTTTTTATTTGAATTAGACACCTAACTTAAGTACAATTTATATCTATAGACTATCATTGAATTTAGTATGTAATTTGTTTTTACCTAATATTAATATGTAAAACGACATTTTATGTATGCTTAATGTACTACCGAAGAATTAATGTATTTTCCGATTGTATTAATTGAAGATTTACTTATAATATGAAATATTTTATGCAGTTTACTTTTTATTAAAAAATATCTTCAAAAGTATGTATCTAGTATTAGTTATATGTAGAATTAAAATTGTATTCGGAAGTATGTAAATATTTTTCCATGATAAATGTAGCCATTAATCACATTTAAACTACATTTATTATAACTATATTTTTACACGGCACAGATTGTATGCAGTATTTTAAATAATAAAACGATTTTATGCAATATCCTATGTAATATTATTTATTATCTTTTCTATTTCTCAGCATTTTCTCTTCACAAAATATTTAAATATCTATGAATGGTTCGTTATTGATGAAACATCAGGTTACTAGGGAAGTTGACTCTTTCTTGTCAATCGGTTATATTTTAAAGAATTTGAACAGGAATTTATTAATACACGCTTACTGTTAGTATGAATGAATCTGCGCGAATAAGTAGTTGACTGCTATTCCATAACAGAATTCCGATTTTGACCCCACGTCGAACCGTGTCAGTGTGTCGATGGCACCAAAGATCATTATAATGCTATGGCAGAAAAAATAGTCTAGTATTAACTCTTAATTAATTTTTCTCTATTGACTCTTGCGATTTGGAACCCGTTTAAATTAAAATAACGACCTAAATAAAGTTCGAAAATATTCATCTGTAGTACCTATTTAATTTTCCAAACGGCCAACAAGACCATCATTCAGATATCAGATCACAGAGACCTTATTGAGCCTAGGTAGCCGTTGGTGAATTATATCAATCTGTTTTTCAGAATTTGGCATTAAAACAAACGGAGTGTATTAGAAATGTCCCCGAAAACGCATACAGATGGTACTGCTGATATTCTCAGATACGAAAATGCTTAATAATATTCTATTGCATTGCGACTTTAGGAACGAGCGTTCCCCGACCTTACTTCTCAGCGAAGGCTTAGTTGAAATGTTAATTATTATCTCAACCTCCACAACCATTCGGAGTTCTGTTCCGGTGTACATAAATTGCTTGGGTAGGAAAACGACGACCTTTTGGTAGGTTAAACCCCTAAATCTCCCAACACGTGAGATGATTAACCGGACAAGTTCCGGTGCCAAAAAAGATGAACAAATGTACGATAATACAGATAATGGTAGTCAGGATCGCAACCGCCTCGCTTCTCGTTGGAAAGGGATAGATAATAAAACGACAACGTAAAAAGCTTAAGTCTAGTTTTATTTGTCGATTTAAACATTACATACGTAAGGCTTCCTCCCACATCCCGTTATTGGCACACAGAACCTTCGCTCGACGTCACACCAGACATAACATCACTTTTAAAACATAATGGAATGTACATAATGGAATACCGAGAACATTTCAATTTATTCGATATATTCTTTCTACAAGCGAGTCGCTCGTCGCCTTCGATCCTAGTCAGTTTCAGTAACAATAAATAAATAAAAATCAGGACTAGAGTGTTTTATTATTTCCTTTTTAAGTAACCGCGCCTTTTAATCTCCGATGTATTTAATATTATACACATTGGTCCATGACTAATTTGTGACTTCCATACGCTGAAACGTTTTTTCAAGAGATTCTTACAATAATTTGGTTATATTTTGGTTTGTATTAAAAAAAAAACAAAAAAATGAAACACTGGACGACATTGGCACTGCTCCGAAGCTAAATTATTAATATCTCAAATATAAAATACTTGCAAATACTGCGTTTTTCTTATTCTTTTTTTAAATACTGCTTTTTCTTCAACTCGTAAATAATATTATGTACATAAAAAATTAAATAGAATTAAAAAGGACGCAAAATAATTTCACATATTGCACAAGGGAAATAAAAATATATAAAATGACAAACCAAATTTTACACAATATCTCGTCTTCTCGCATTAAAACTGTATAATCTCAAAACTTACTAATTTCACATCATCTTTCAATCAATCATCTATTCAATATATTTTTTTTATTTTTTCCTAGTTACTATATCTGTTTTTTATAGTAAGATAAAATTATGTATTAATTTTGTTAATACAAGTCCAAATATTGGTAAACTAAAAAAAAAAACGAATCTTGCTCTTTGGACAGTACTTATTAGAAAAGTCAAGATACCAGGCCATAAACTAAAAAAAAAAACTTATCAGAAAAATACTGGTGATACAAATGATTCCGCATATTAACTCAATTTCGAATATTTTTAGAAATTGTACACTTTTAATGCGAAAAGACGATCTGTCAAAAAGCTCGCTCCATACTGGCCGTTGATTGGTTCGTCGCACGTCCTACCGCCTCCGTCCCGCTGTCGTTACACTCGATAGGCACTGGCTTGGGCTAATAATATCAAAGCTAAGTTTTTTTTTTTTTTTTTATAATAAAATTTACCGATATACACATACACATCTTACAATTACAATTCTTGACGCCATAAACTTATCAATCTCACAATTAACACCAAAAGAATCTAATAATATTAAAAATAATAATATTGGAAAACATTCAAATTCTATAATATTTTTGAGTGTTATCTTTGAAAGATAAGTTTTTGGCGCGAAAATAATTTTATTTTATTTTTATTTGATCTCTATTCCATCTATTCCGTTGCATTCCCTCTATTTCGTAGGCCCGGCCATTTTAACAGAATAATTGAACTGTTCGAATAGAAAAATAAGTATAAAGTGATCCAGTGTTTTTATTTGGAACAGGGAAGCGTTAATATCAGTTTTGAATATCATTGAAATCAATTGGATATGCAATATTTCTTGCATCGTTTTGATCCGACTAGTAAACACTTAAGTATAATCGTGGAATACAAAAGCTGCACACTAACCCTTAAATATAATGATATTATTTATTTATACTTTTTTTATGTAAAAATATCTAAAGTTTGATGTTTTTGTACAAAATTCATTTATACTTATCGGTATATCAAACACTGCTCTTTGCACGCTAGTTGCTTTTTTTATTTTTCGAGAAATTAAAATTCAGCAAATTTTAATTTCAATTTAATTAGTGATAAAATGGATATTAGATCTTTTACTTCTGATGTCAGGTTTATTGCTGTTGCTGCTTAATCACGAGTTAAACAAATAGTTGAGAATAAATAATAATTCAGCAAAAATTATAAACAATATGAGTGAATAAAAAATACATGAGGTCGTTGAACTCGCGCTTCGCCGTATTATTGGATCGTATAATTTTGTAATATTTGAGGGTATTCTATCTACACTAGCGCTGTCTTCCTTATGGTAAAAGTTCTCTTGCACGCGCCGTTGCTTCGTTGTTCAATGCTCCCCACGTTACCGCCTTCGCTTTCATAATTAAGCAACAACAAGCATTGTATACACGGATATTGTCAAATCTAAATACATACATACACGATGATATTTTTTGTTTGTTCGTTAAATGTAATCCCCGCGACGTAACGGCACTGATTACGAATTTCTTATCAATACATTTGTACTATTTATAATCTAATGAAACTAAAATTAACATTTTCGCGATACAAACAAAATGTTTAAATGCTTACAAATATCATTTTACTACATATTTACATATTGTACAAAACTGTTTTTTTTTTTTTTTTTAGAAGTGCCCAATTTAATATTGTGTGTGCTTTATACGCTCATTTAACTGTAACCATTGGTATCGCGAAGCGTTGTTTTGTTTCGGTTTGAAGAATAATCATACGACATACTTCCATACTTTGAGGCTTCAACCTCACATGAGACGTCGCAAGACGGGCGGTTGCACTCACGCGCTGTCAGCGGCCTCCAGTGACCGCAGTAACAGATCAGCTGTGGGACCTCATCGTCTGCAGCAATGAAAAAAAAAACAGTTCCATAGATACAATCGCAATTTCAAAATCAACGAGTCTTTTTTTTTGTTATTTCCGCTGCCTGACTAGCGAACACTTTACACGCAAGCAACGCCCTTGACGTTATTACACTGGGACCGTGCTGTCAGTACTGACTGCTGACAATACGACTCAGAATACCCGCAAAAGCAGTGGCTCATTTGGTGGGTCTCGTGAACCCGCAATGTAAAGCGAAGACAACCCCTTAACGTCAAAGGGCGTTAACCCCACGGGTTATCTGTATTTTAAACTGTACAAACTCCATTGTGCCCGGGCTCGATGGCAACATTTACATGTTTTGTACTATCCGAAGTCTTCTCTAATATCGTTGTTCAATAATATTAAGTACCCACTGATTTATCAAAATCGCATAAATACTGAACTATTATTAATCGTTACGTATCTCTGCCAACAAACAGTTTATGGCAAATCGTATAACGAGTGCTGTCTTTACTCTTACTTAAAAACCGACTAAATCACATCGAAAAACTTTTTTAAATGGTGTATTCGATTACTATTAGGCACACATTTCATGTTCCGTAAGTCCTGAAATAATACAATATTCACGTTCGTATCTTACAATAATGTACAGTGAACTACGCGTCTTAAATAATGAACACAATTATTCGCTTTACACTCGAACGAAATGTAAGGGAACCCTTCCGGTTATACATGACTAGCATTAATGCTCATTGTTTTTTAAAATACATATTTCGTTTGAAAGCTCCCGCGTCATATGAAATCGCGAGGGCATTGACCCAGTGGTCATCTGATTTACGATTGATACATTGCGTGGAATGTGAAGGAAGTCTACATTTTTTTAGGGGGCCTGGTAGCCCTTATTCTGCCGTCAGTCTTTACTGTTGAGAATAGTTTCCTTACACCCCTTCGAGGCTGGTAGATTCTACTTAGTCTTTCGATGATCCGAAAGGGAAAATCTTGTGAGGGTAGTGTAAGATTCGAAACAGTCGGTAGCACGCAAGACGCGGCCTCGTGCTGCGATCAATACATCCAAATTGCTACGGGGAGCTACTGATCTGTGACACTATATTTTTGTATTTCATTAATTCGATGTCTTAAATGTAAGCTAGTCGTTTGGTTATTTGATTTTAACTAGTACGGTACGATATCACGTTAGCTCCGCCGCGTCACGCGTCACACGTCACAGCGTGAAGTCCGTCACGGGTCACGCAGTTCACAGTCACGTTCGCATCAACTCACACGAGGTAGTTGTCGAACTTGTTGAGCCTTCGCTACGTGTCCCGCGGCGTGTCCGGGCTGAACCTCACGCGTGAGGCGCTAGACGCGTCCCGGGCCGACACGTAAGAGCTGTCCGTGTCACTGGGCAAACTCGCAAGACTCTCCGGAGGAGTTCCACCTCCCGAGCTGCCACCGGAGACGCTAGATTTCTTGTACTTCTTCAGACTAGAGCGAAGCTTCGTCGGTGCCAGCTCCAAGCCCAGGTTCGCAGGTCTTTCGATGTCTTTCTCTTGGGAGTCCTGTCTGTAGAAATCTCTAGGTAATGAATAGTCATTATTCTTCCTCGGATACTCTGGTTTCGGTCTGAACTCTTTCTCTTTGAATTTGTCACGGTACTGCCTCGCCGGGGAGAACTCCTCGTGATGCGAATTCGAGGTCGAGGAGTTTGAAGGAGTCCGCCTGTGGGTCAGATATTGCGGGGAGGGCCGATAGTCCGGCGTAGGCTCCCTGTAGTCGAAGGAGCACTCGTCGTAGCCGAAGTAGGGGGGATGTTTCACAACATAGTCGGCCGTCCGGTCGTACGCGTACGGGTCGGTCCTGTAGTAGTAGTCCCGGTCCTGAGAAGGCGAGGGCTGGAAGTTTTCTCTATAGTTGTGGTACAGGTCCGCTAGCTGGTCGGATGTGGTGGAAGATGTACGCCTGGGAGAAGGGGTGGGGGGCTGCGTGAGCGCGGAGGGTGCGGAGTGACCGTAGCCGGAAGAGGACGACGGGTGTGCGTACTGTGACGGTGAATCCGTGAACCTCAACGGTTTCTGCTCGTCCGTCTTCGAACTGGACATCTGGAAATATATTAACAATATTATACAGCTTTATAAAGACGAGCCAAAAAAAAATACGATTTTATTACTACAATTTCATAGAACTTAAAACGAGTATGACAGCGTCGCGGGCCCGACCGATGCAGGGTCTAGTCGCACCCACGAAGTTTCTGGAGCAGATCTCCTTTCGGAGTCAATATCTATCATCATCATCATTCTTTCTTATTACCCTCTGCTGGGGTGTAAGGTTCGAATCAAATATTTCCATTTACATCGGTCTTGGGCACAAATATTTAATTTCTGCCGTCAGAGTGTATACACTTACTCTTATGTTGTCGGGACATGTTGTACATAAGTAGATTCTAATTCTACGTTAAGACCTTTTGCGTATGGTGTTTTCATATTAATTGAAGTGAAACTTCTAATGCGACTTCCAACTGGGTTGCGTTAAATGTTCAACGCTCCTGGGGAGGAGAATAGAAAGAGATAGAGCGAGAGTGAATGCGTGCCACTCGCACGCACGCACGTAGTGTACTTGGTACAGTGTGAGCGTTAGCAACGAGTAGCGGCTAATATTTTAATGAAGATGTCGCATCTCTTATACACAGCATTCCCTATTACAAGAGCAATCTGATTTAGGGATGAAAAATGAAGCAAAACCACAATACTACACATCGAATAAGAAGTTTCGCTTCATTCACGTGCATCAAGTTGCACGCGCACGCCGGTGACCACGTGATGACAGTGAGCTACAAGCAGTGGTGGATTGACACTAGGGGCAGTCAAGGCAAGTGTCCAGGGCAGCAAAATTTTGAAAGTGAAAAATTTTTTTTTAGTCTTATCAAGGTACTCAATATAATAAATTAATTATATTAATTAATAATTTTCTGTTTAATTGATAATTCAGCGCATTCAATTTATCCATTATTTGTGAATTATAATTTTGGTACTTTTCGTAAAAATTTATAATCAAAATGATTATATCAATTTATTTCCTTGGACATTTAAAATAATAATCGATTTTTCTATTTTCTGAAATTAAAGAAATTTATTTAGTTTTTTTTTTGTGATGTAATATAATTATGAGCCACACCCTTATGTTTTTGGAATATATAACATATGATAAACGTTTCTGCAATCAATTAGTTATTTTAATTTTGAAAAATAAAATATATAAACTATAAGTTTAAGTAAAATTATAATATTTTGTATTCAAGTTTAACAATATTTGTTATGTGTATGTGCATTACTATAACTCTCATGTTGTATTTGTTATTTTAGCTGTTCTACACACACTCATCTCTTTTAATTATTATTCTCATAATCCTCTCGCAGGTCTGCTGGAAGAGATTTTTTAAAGAAATAAGCAGTGCCTTTGTACATAATTTTCCTATTACTCTGGGCTATGTCTTCTTTTTGGGTACAAAAAAAAATAAAAAATAAAAATTCCAATATTGGAGCGGATTTTTTTGCTGGTGCCCAGGCGGAGGGAGGGGCATTAAGTTTAAATCCGGCCCTGGCTACAAGGTGGCGTCGTACCGGCGAGCCCGTGATGGCGTTGAGCGGCGCGCGCAGGTGCCTGGTGGGCCCGTGGTACGTGTTGTGCCCGAAGCCGAAGCCCTCGTACAGCGACGCGCTGCTCGGAGGCTCGGGCTCCGTCTCTTGTCTGAAATTATATTACAACCGAATTTAAAAAATCAGCAGCTTGAGCAGATTTCGGCACGGTGCAGTGTTGCCCGTGGGCTCAGGTCAGTACGTGGCGCGGGGGTCGAGTCGAGTAGTAACTGAGCTCCGCACATAACGTGGTGTTGCCATCTGCTTGATTTTAACACAAGAGTTGCAGAATATTATTGTTCATAAAAAGGGTTAAAAATAATATTCCATTACATAGATTGCTTAGTAAATTGCAACGAAAATTTACTTAAATTACATGTTATAAATTAATATATTAATTTATGTAATAGTAGATTTTAATAAGCTGATTCGTAATGCTGCATATTATATTATATACATTTTTTTAGGCAGACGAGCATACGGCCCACCTGATGGTGAGTGGTTACCGTCGCCCATGGACTTCAGCAATGCCAAGGGCAGAGCCAAGCCGCTGCCTACCGCCTACCGTACAATGGGGTAAATAGGGACAAAATCGACCTTCAGATTGACTTTTAAAATAGTTCCAATTAAATAGTCACTGCTCAACCAAAGAAATAAGTTGAGTCTTGAACGTACCTAGGTGATAAAAACCGTTACATAATTTTAATTATTAATTTCAAAGAAATAATCGGTAAAATAATGGCCGTCCCAATTTACCCAGCGTCCGGGGTAAATTGACACGGTTAAGGGTTAAATTGGGATATTTGTAAGGGTTGTCAACTCGCAGTACTGCGATATATAGGTAGGTGCCATATAATTATTTATATGGACCGAAATGATGAATACAATCCATAATTTAAGCACAATACACAACATAGTGTAAATTAAGCTGGTTTCTATTCCGAAGCGATGTGACGTGAATGATAATCAACAATAAATTGATCAAAAAAAGTATGTGCATGTTATATTTTAGAAAATTATTATTTAATTTCCTTAAAAATCACAACTCTGAAACAAAATGATAAAATAGAATAAAAAATAGAAAACAAAAGGACTAGAAATGCAATAATACAATTTTATTTAATCAACATTTTCAAAATAATCTTTGAGCAAGAGTAAGATATCAGGTGAATAAGATAAAAAAACAGCTTTATCTGATTACTGCCAATAATAACAAAAATAAAAGAAATTCTTTCTAAGCTAAATAACTAAACTCAATTAATTCACTCACTCATAATTGGATATCTCGGATTTTTAATTAATGTTACATTTAAAATCTGAGGCCTGTTTTTATTTGTGTGTGCGTTTTGAATGTTAACAAAATCATGATTCGACGCGTGAATAGATTCTGAAATAACAAAAGTTTTGATTCGTTAGAGTTCTTTTAACTTTTAATTTTTTTTATTGCTATAAAGAACATACGACCGGGCAGATATTACAAGGTAAATGTCGCGAAAAAAAGTAATTATATATATACTTTTATTTTACCTATAATACTTACATAAACTAACTGATAAACACATTAACCTTCTTTACATCACGCAATTAAGTGATAGTATAGGCTAAAAAATCTATTATAAGATATCAGTGACAACCCTAACAAGCCATCCCTATTTTGTCTTTTGGCGTTCCAATTTTGTGTTTTCTCGTCCCTAATTTTTCCAGTCTCGTTCCCAATTACCCTACATACGTCCCAATTTTCCCCAAAAAGAAAGGAAAAAATATACATTTTTTATTTTGTCGAAATATTGTATTTAAAATAAGAATATTGCAACTTACCGTTTGTTGTGGTATTTCCAGGTGTATTAAAAACTTATATAAACTGTGATCTTATTGAAAAAACAACGATAATATTACTTTTTTTAAAAGTTCTTTAAGCTGTTTTAAAACGCACTTTTCAACCACTATTTTCAATTTAATTTGACGAATTTTTGGGACCAACTTAACTCATATTTAGTATTTCCATAGTTAACTTGGTTTTTCTTCTATACATTGATAAATATTAACATAAACAAAATTAGGTAGATTCCGTGCTACAGGTACTTTGAGAATCTTCCGCAGGTTTGTCCCAATTTACCCCATGTCATGGTACCTGTGATGTTAAGACACTAGGGTATGACACTGAGGTGACTGACCTGTGTGGCTGTAACGTCGGATGCAGAGGGCTGACATTTGACATTCTGACGTCATATCCGGCCGCGACTCCACCCAACAGCGCCGCCATGTTGTATAAAACCAGTTCTATGATACTCGGTTTTTTGTATTTGTAACCTGGAAACAAATAACCAACGTTAATTGTATTCTCCACTAACAAATTCGAAATTAAGAAAATAGCTTTAAATGTAACTAAACTTGAGACCTTAGAACTTATATCTCAAGGTGGGTGGTGCATTTACGTCGTAGATGTCTATTGGCTCCAGTAACCACTTAACACCAGGTAGGCTGTGAGCTCGTCCACCCACCTAAGCAATAAAAAAAAAATGTTACGGTTTAAGTTTCAAATGATTTGATAAAACATGTGTTATATTACATCACTTCATTATCGACATTAAAAAAAAAGGTATTTTTAGACTTAATTACATAGAAGGATAAAAGCCCAACTAAATATCATAATATCCTTTTTTTTTACATTGGTGATCCTGACAGGATATTAGTACTGTTAAAACTTAGAACTCAGGCCTTAAGGTGGGTGGTGGCATTAACGTGGTTAATGTTTATGGGCTTCGGCGACCGCTTAACACCTGGTAGGGCGGGAGCTCGTCTATCCACCTAAGCAACAAATTATAGAAAAACATGGATTCTTGACACATGAGTAAACGTTCGAGATAATAAGGATTCCTTTATAATAGGGGTTAAAGTATGAAATTGCCGTTTTATTGTAATAGATACTTCGAATTTACATAGAACCTTCATGGTTTGAGATTTTTGAGTGAAACTTTTTTCAAATGGTACCTATAAGGTTCTTCTTTTAAAAAAATGTGCAATATTCGATTATCGACTTTCAGTTGTTTTTCTTATTCAGCTTAAACAAGAAAGATGGATACTTCGAAAATTCGAGTGATTTTTGAATACGAGTTCCGACGCGACGCTGCAGAAACAGCTCGCAATATCAATGTTGCGTTTGGAGAGGGGACTGCTAATGAACGCACCGCGCGATTTTGGTTTAAACACTTTCGTGATGGAAATTTTGATTTGAAGAACGAACCAAGTGGAAAACCGCACATGTGAATAACAATGATTTGAAAGATGGTGGAGGCCGATGCGAGCGAAACTACCCAGGAATTAGCGGCATGGCCTAACGTTACCTTACCAACAATATTGACTCATTTGTGTCAAATCAATAAATTAAAAAAGTATGAAAAATGGGTGCCTCATGATTTGACTGATCTGCAGAAAAAACGCGTGTTGAAAGTTGTGTTGCCTTGTTGAATCGATACAGAAATGAAGGAATATTGGATCGAATTGTGACATGTGATGAAAAATGGATTCTTTACGATAGCGGTAAGCGAAAAATGCAATGGCTGACCCCAGGTGAAACGCAGCAACATTGTCCTAAAGCAAAGCTTACCAATAAAAAGGTAATGCTTACTGTTTGGTGGTTTCAGCATGGTGTTATTCACTATAGCTTTCTCCGATCTGGTCAAGCAATAACGTCAGATGTCTACTGTGCCTAACTCCGAACAATCATAGCAAAACTTGCAGCGAAACAGTCCCGACTCATGAATCGATCTTCAGCATTATTGCTTCATGATAGCACGAGCCTCATACAGCACGAGAAACCGTTTTAACTCTACAGGAACTGCAATTAGAACCCATTCGTCACTCTCCGTGTTCACCAGACCTTGCTCCAACGTACTACCATTTTTTTCGTGATTTCGACAATTTTCAACGTGATAAAAAGTTTTCTTCCCAAGAGGCAGTACAAAATGCTTTCACACAGTTTGTAAAATCTAGATCACCAGAGCTCTATCGCAAAGGCATAAATGACTTTCCTATTAGATGCCAGCAATGTATAGATAATAATGGTAGATATTTTGATTAAATAAATATATTAAATGAAAAAATAAACAAATTTTAATTTTTCAGTACAAATCGGCAATTTCATACTTTAACCCTTAATATGTATATTGAAATAATGGTCAAGTTTAATGAAATGATGATACAAACTCACCCTCGGTGCTGTACAGGGTGGGCATGGGCACAGTGTACCTCGAAGAGTTCAGGGGGTACTCCGGGCCCCACTCCTCTGGACTGAAGTCTGTGTAAGGAAGAAAACAACCTATGTGAATGGAAAACATAGGCCCAGTTATTTGTGCGTCAAACCATATTGTCTCATGTGTAGCTTGCGCTGGAAACAAATGGTATTTTGTTTGTTTTGTTTAGAAAACAATAAAAATTCTAATAAATATCTGTTTTTTGTATGTTTCTTTAACAAATTAATTTCTGTTTATCAATCGATATGAAGTTATTGGTTCAAATTCTAAGTTACATTAGTTTTTTTTTTATATCTTAACTATTATGATTAAGGTAAAAGCACTAATGCTAGACACTTTAAGGACAAATCAAACTTCATTCTCAGTTATCAAATGTATTTATCAAATATTATATTAAATCTTTTTTTTTACTGTTAGAGCAACATTTAGAGATCAATTTTTTCATATAAAATATTTCAATACTGTTGTAGTTTCTACAAAAAATTACAAACTTGTTAGTTTTGCCATAGACACTAAAAGATGACAGCATCGAAAATCAAATCCACCAAAAATTGACATCAGTTGGCACTAATAATAGACACGACTTTAACGTTAGTTTTATTATAAACAATTATAATCAATCTTAAGATCATCAACTATTTTCTTAACGCTATCTTGTAAATTATCTTTTCCTATTGGAAACCCTTGTTTGACCATAGCTTTTACCCATGTTACGAGTATTTTTTCTATATATTCGGTTAAATAACAACTTCTTCCCATTTTACGCATAGTAGGTGTCTTTCCCATGACTTTATTTAATAAAGTTACTCGTGGAACTCCAAATTTCTTTGCCGCAGTAGCTGTCGGAACGCCCCGCCTCATACCCTGGACCAGGAAGGTCAAGTACTTGGGAGTCACCCTGGATGCATCCATGACATTCCGCCCACATATAAAATCAGTCTGCGACCGTGCCGCTTTTATTCTCGGCAGACTCTACCCCATGATCTGTAAGCGGAGTAAAATGTCCCTTCGGAACAAGGTGACACTTTACAAAGCTTACATAAGGCCGGTCATGACTTACGCGAGTGTGGTGTTTGCTCACGCGGCCCGCACACGCATAGACACCCTCCAATCCCTACAATCTTGTTTTTGCATGTTAGCAGTCGGAGCCCCGTGGTTCGTGAGGAGCGTCGACTTACAAGACGACTTGGACCTCGAACCGATCAGAAAATACATGAAGTCCGCGTCGGAACGTTACTTCGATAAGGCAATGCGTCATAGTAATCGCCTTATCGTTGCCGCCGCTGACTACTCCCCGAATCCTGACCACGCAGGAGCCAGTCACCGTCGTCGCCCTAGACACGTCCTTACGGATCCATCAGATCCAATAACCCTTGCATTAGACGCCTTCCGCTTTAACACTAGGGAGTAGAGATCCCGGTAATCGTACTCGTCGAACTCGGCAAAGAGTTCGACGTGCAACCTAACCTAAGCATCAGCCCGTTGAGTTTCTCGCCGGATCTTCTCAGCGGGTCGCGATCCCGATCCGGTAGTAGATTCATTCGCGAAGCAGCTACTCTTGAGTTGTTAGGTCTCCCTTGGAGGCGCTCGGGTAGCTGTTAGCAAATTCCGCCCCTTCTGTCCTTATGAAACTGGAAAGGCCTCAGGGCCACCAGTAAACCCTCAAACATATACATTCTTTTATGGCTTCTTCAATATTGGCTTCAGAGTATTGAAACATCTGACCCTTTACTGGCGGCATCGTGCTCGAAACTTAAGCTGAAATTAGTTGATACTAATAGTTGACATCTAGTATACCCTAATAGTTGACACTGTCTTCGTTTAGTTAGGCTCGTGCAAAATGAACGAAACTCAGATTGAAACTTTTGTTTTACAACATAAAGGCTGAATTTGAAGAAAATTAAGCTAACAAATTCAGTTCGATGTAACCCTAGTAGAAGACACACGTGTCATCTTTTAGGTTTTGATTCATTTTTGGTACTAATAGTAAACACCACTTAAAATTTGTACAAAAACAAACCAAAATAACAAGGAAATGGTCCTAATAAATCAATAATTTCATACATTTATAATATCGAAACCAACAGTAGCCAATAATTATAAAAATATAAGACAAAATCACACCTGTTAAAAGTCAGATGGCTTAAGGAAAACGCTAAGAATTACGCGCAAAACATCAACCTGCTCACATTGTTTGTTGTCAACTGATGCCATTTTGAAATTTGCTTCTAACACTGTACGCAAGCTTTTGAGAATGTATCATAGATGGTACTAGGTGTCTTTAACATTAATAGCAATGTTATTTAAGTGTTTAGTTTCCTTATTAGAATATATTTTTTTTTAAAGTGTCATCTTTTAGTTCAATGTCCAGCATTAGTGCTTTTACCTTACCGACTTCAGTTAAATTATATCAAATATTGAAGATTCATCTGCCAAGTATTTCCAACACTTTCTCTGTACATATACAGTGAAAAATAATTTATATATCACTAAAGTACATAACTAAAAAAAGAACTGGAAATTAGGATTTAAAAAAAATATGGTAATTGGTAACGGCTATACACACTTTTAACTTCAGTGTTACTACACATGCAAGTTTTGTTTACAGACGACAACCACACATGCTCAACAGTTCATATATGCAATAAAATCAAGCTATACTTGTCATATTAATTAAAAAAAATAGATATATCTAAAATACTTACATTTACACAACTTCACTAATTCATAATAGCACTTTAAAATTCCTTCTACTTGTTAATCAAAGATGTTAAGATTCCAGTTTTCCCACTTCCCGAATTAGAACAGCCACAGAGTGTATGTAATAAGCGTAAGCGTTTCTCTTTCCCCCACCGATGTCACTCGTGTCCGAGAGTTCTATGGCTCCTTGTCGGAAACTCTTGTTATAGGGATGTGTTAGTTACTAATCGATTAGTAGTCCCATGTTAAAAGAATACACCGTAATCGATTTTATGGAAAAGGTTTATTTGATATATGTAATATATAAAGAGGATCTATTCACTATAATAGGTACCAGATCACCAGTTTTTTTTTTTTTTACTTTCTTTAACATTATTTTGGACGAGTCTTACTGGGACGACCTCCAGGCGAGGCACGGAGGCGCCCTCTAGTGTTTGTGTATTAACGCGATCCACCACCACTGCGAGGAACATTGTTACTGCCGGATGTTACAGCTGGTAATTAATAACATACTATACATTATATATAAACTACTTTAAAATAATAATAAAAATAAACGAATCGAAAGCCTATGTGAAAATAATTAAGGCAAAAAACAAAGAATCCTTTTCCTAAATTTGTCAAAAGAGAGAGCTAAATATAATTATGAAAATCACATAGACTTCCAAATACAAAAAAATGCATTAGAGAAAAATAATAGTCGTATTGTAAACATTTGAAAGCGTGCCTTAAATGACATGGTGTTTAAAAAAAAAACAAAGCGAAAAAATAATAATAAAAAAACATGATAACTAACAAATAAGTAAGTACAACAGATACATATCATACAGGAAAAAATAAAACTGCACTGCGTCGAGAATACGTAGCATAGTACTATGAACTGCTAAGCATGCATAGTTTATAAATGGCTGGAAAACAAATGCTTACAATTTACAAAAAAAAATACAAGTCAAATACTACATTACAAAAAAAAAAAAACACGCACTGAGTATCACACGAGTCAAACAACGACATTTCTAATCTATTTTTGTTTATACAAATCAATTCCTTTCTAAAACTAAAAAAAAAAAAATACGTTCACTAATATTAAACTACCGTCACGGATCAGTAATGAAAAAAAAATCCAATACAAATGATATGGATTTTTGTGACATTTCCGACTTGAAACTCATTCTCAATTACGAATTGAATTAATCTAGTGCTTTTTTTTTTAAACTACCCTATATTTTATTGTTTAATAACAATTGTAATGAACGCGTTTCAAGTCGCTGCGGTAACAGCGCGGAATACTCACAGGGGTAGAGCAAGCTGTCCTGAGAAGTTCCTTCGCGAGCAGCAAGAGAACCAAAAGTTATCCGTATTAATTATTACTACTTGTCAACAACATGTAGTTTGACACGGAAAAATTTATATAATTTCTAAATCTTATGCATCCTATTCTTTGATTAACTAAAAAAAAAAAAACTATGATGTGGTCACATCTATGGTGTGGTCAAGTCATTTTTAATACTGTGGGTATACTTTCAAATTTTTTACTGAGCAAATTTTTTTTTTAACAAACGCTACTACTGTGGGTAGTTTTTCATAATACAACTTATATCATAAAATTTAAATTTTATTTTATTCACATTCATGTGAATACTATTTTATGTCGGTTAATGGTATTTTTTGATGACAATAATTTAAAAAAATTATCCACAAATTTCTCACGAGTCAAACCAAATGTGTTATTCACCCAACTCTGTGAATACAACAAATATGTCGCCCACCTATTTTTTACATATTTTTTTTATTATTTTTTTTAAGTTGCGACGCACTCGTGGTATTCTCCATTCAGACGAAATTTGGCAAGAACCTACTAGTTTTTTTTTCAGTCGGAAAGTTTTTTATACAATAATAATCCAAGTCTTTATTTCTACCTCGATCCCTAGAGATCTAACTAAGCCTAAAATTTAAAAATAAAACTGTCTGGACTGGACTGGCTTCGACAACGTTTGTGATTTGAGCCTTCAAGACGCAGCAATAGAGATGAAATCGGCGCTGAGCCAAGTGGCTGCGGCACGTTGTCTACTTGTAGACGATGGTATAAGCTCTCAAGCGCCAGGTGCAGTACAAGTCTGGACATTTTAAAATCTAACGAGTCTTTTAATTTTTTTAAATAAAAACTACCGCCTTACCTAAACTCAACTATTTACACGAAAGAAATTATTAGCCCAGCAATGTATAGTAAAATATAATAAATATTAATTACTTTTGAGTGAATTACAAGATTTAAATTTTATTAATAGTTTCATATAATATAATAAATCTTAACTCAAAAGTAGCATTCATTTTTATATTCTAAAAGACACCATTATTTCTACTAAACTCTACCATGATAACTAGTATAGTAAATACGCCTTAAACACGAGTTTTTAACTAAGTATCGAAGCGAAAAAGATTATTTCGTAGGTTCGTTAGAAATATCATCGTTATAGTTTGGGGTAGAATTTTGTTTCGCCGTCAAATGCATCACAGGAATGTGTTAGTAAAAATGATATGTATTAAGTATGGCAACATTGTTTGTACATCGTTTCGCTTATGTCGATGTTTGCACTGGGGCGACGGACTTCCCACATCAATACGAGGTGTGCAGAATCACATATCTTTTAATCATTAATGCTACCGATAATTACTTTTGTATATTGTTACTTCCTAAAATTGAGATCGTTAAATTTATTATGTTGCAATTTTTCATTAGTTACTGTTTATTACATTGTGACAGAATTTTTGACTCTTAATATATTTTATATATTTTTTTATATCAAGAGTAGCACATTGCGGCTGATGTGAGAAACAAGTTATATATATGGCAACACCGAGGGGCAGGAGCGGCCAGAGGTCGCCGGCGCCCGTGACATCACGTCAGCAGTCGCGTGCCATCTAGATTAATGCAAAACAAAAGTGCAGCCCAAACTATTGGTCGCGCAGGAGTCGCGTCGTGTCGGAGGCCAGGGCGAGGCAGGGCTGGTCGAACACCGCGTCGTAGTGGTGGTGGTGGCGCTGCACCACGGCCAGCAGCAGGTTACCTGGTCGCGAGGCGGGCGGCAGGTCGGGCGCCGACAGACTGAAGCGGGCGCGGGGCACGCGGGGCGGGGGCGGCAGGGGGAGGGGCAGGGGGAGGGGGAGCTGCGTGCGGGAGCGGGACCGCTGGTGCACCGTCGACGGACCCCACGTCTTGCCCTTCACGCCGTCCGCTGGCACTGTAATGGAAAATACTATTTGTAGGACCGACGAAAGCTTCTAGTGTATTGTCAAAAAACTATGAACAGTGAGCAAGCACTTAATGAGCACTTAATTATGAATGCTATCATGTGGTTTTGCTCAACACTATGAGCGTTATAACCAGCAGTACAATGCTAGCTTAATTATAAGCTAGCAGTTTTATAATTTTTGATTATCCTGTTTGGGCGTAAAATTTGATTTTGCAGCACTAAATTAGCGCTTAAAAAGCACTAAATTTTCATTAAAAATTTTAGTGATTCTGCCCATTTGACCATTCTAGCTTTACAGACGTTTTTTTTAGGATTAAAGGATTACTGTTGGCCCGGAGGCCTTTTCAGTTTTACCAGGACAGGTGGGCGAGCAACGGCTCAGCCAGGAGGAGGTGGGATTTGCTAACAGCTGCCCGAGCGCCACCGAAAGAGACCTGACAACTCAAGAGCAGCTGCTTCGCGAATGAATCTACTACCGGATCGGAATCATGACCCGCTGAGAGACTCAGCGAGCGATTTATCATTAGTTTAGCAGTCACCGTCCTCGTCGAACCCGTCGCTTACGACGAATTAACCCATAGACACAGCCCACTGAGTTTATCGCTGGATCTTCTCAGTGGGTCGCGTTTCCGATCGGGTGGTAGATTCTGCGAAGCATTGCTCTTGCTAGGGTCAGTGTTAGCAGCACTCCGGTTTGAACCCAGTGAGCTCACCTATACACGTTAGGGCGTAGCTGAAGTAGCCTCTCAAGGCTATCAGCATAGGTAGGAAAAAAAAAGTGAGCTAGCATGGCAACACTGACGCGCTATGGCCCGCACGATGGCGGGCGAGCCGGGCGGCGTGTCGTGCGCGACGGCCAGCAACTGCTTGTGGCTGGACTCGTCGTCGCTGGGCCGCACGGTCAGCGTGTGCCGGAAGTCCAGTGGAGACGATATCGTGTCCTTCTTTAGGAGCCTGATTTTACTGAATTTGCCTGTAACGAGAAACAATTATTTTATTGAACCGATACATTTGTTTTTTTACTGGTGGTAAGAACTCTTGTAAGTCCCCACGGGTAGGACCACCACCCTGTCTATTATCAGTAATGCGTTTCGGTTTGAAGGTTGTAACTATCAGCCGTTGTAACTATACTGAGACTTTAGAACTTATATCTCAAGGTAGGTGGCGGCATTTACGTTGTAGACTTGTATGGGCTCCGATAACCGCTTAGCACCAGGTGGGCTGTAAGCTCGTCCATCCAACTAAGCAATAAAAAAAATTGATAACCCTAGACTGCGTATTTTAGTAACACTGACGGAAGAGATTATACATTCAAGTGAGACAGACAGCAATCACTACCATATCTATCTTCTATCTTTATATATAAAAATTAATTGCTGTTCGTTAGTCTCGCTAAAACTCGAGAAAGGCTGGACCGATTTGGCTAATTTTCATCTTGAATTATTTGTGAAAGTCCAGAGAAGGTTCAGAAGGTAGATAAACATGAAAATGCTCGGAATTAAATAAAAATAACAATTATGTTTTTCCTTTGATGTGTCCCCCGTCGGACGGATTCCTTTTGTTTGTTTTAAATTTATTTTATATAAAAGCTTAGGTCTTTTATTTATCGATTGAGGCACTACGAAGTCTGTCGGGTCAGCTAGTGTATAGATACAAGGATCCCCTGACCTTTCCGTTTGTTAGGCTGCGGCGGCTGGTTGTGCGGCATGTTGCTCGCGAATATCAGGATGTGGAGCTCCCGCGCGGCCAAGTCTATCTCCCTCATCTCCAGCTCGCGTTCCTTCTGCGCTAAGTTCTGCTCCAACAGTCGCTGTTGGAGCTGGGCCCGGGTTAGTTCTTCCTCGCGACATCTCAACTCCTGAAATAAAGACAGTGAAATGTTAGAAGATTGTTTATGTATGACAAAAAAAAAAGAAAATATAAAGTGCTTACTTATTTGCTCTAAAAGGCTTATTACACTTGGCTAAATTTAGTCGACTGAATTCAGTGAAGTGTAATAGCATTCAGTAAACTAGCCTACTAAATTCAGTAGCAAGGATGGTTTCTGACTGAGTAAATCATTTAGAAGCCCAATTGGAAACGCATTTAGGAAGGTGTAATCGCATTTAGTTACTTAATGATTTCAGTCGTCCCATAGCTCTCCGTGCGTAAGGACGGTTAAGTTTGTTTTTTACAACCGAAAAGTATTTATTTCAGTCACCTTTATTTAATGTGCCAGACATTTATATATAGACCGACCTGTTTCAGAGATTATTTTTGTCAGCAGGGGTTGGGATATTAAAGAAGAACTAAATTTTAAATCTTGATACGAATTTCCTGTTGCAAGAAATCTTAATGTTACAACCAATCTTTCTTTTGGACTTATACTATCATAGAATTAGATATGTAATAGTTATATAATAGATATATAATTGACTATCGTAGTATCGTAGGATAGTATCCTGCTTTTGAATAAACGGTGTCACAAGGGTTAATATTAGGTCAAACGATCTCGAATCCATTCGTAGATAATTTCTGAAGTCTGCTAATACTAGTTCTAAATCACTAATAGTGTTCATATTTGCTAACTTTCCGCCCAGCAATAAATATTACTGAATTAAGAACAGTGTATTCAGAAGCTTCTAACTTGCTTCTAAATTTGCTTCTGAATTCAGTCGACTAAATTTAGCCAAGTGTAATAAGCCTTTAAGAATGTTAAAAAATGCAGAAATCAAAGTCAGTCAAAAGAAACATAACAGAGGAAATATAAAGGACATACAAAGCGCCACTTCATAACATAAAGATAGACAAATAAACGTAATCTTTGGGAATAAGAGACGAAAAATAGCAGTCACGAAAATAATAATAAACACATTATGAACAACGTCAATAACACCACTAACCTCCTCTATGGTTTTGTATTCCTATACGAAAGCGTTACAAAGGGAAAAAATAAATACATTTTATTAATGATATACGTATGATATCGTCTTTATCGAGTTCGTATTTCACAATAATCAGGGTAGAATTTTTTTATTTATTTTATTAAGGATTTTCATTGGTTTATGTTTTTATTTTCTTTTCTAAGGTACTATACCAAATAAGGCGTGCCTAAATTTGGCTTACGGCATTCAATGAAGAACTTTGCAACAAGAGTCCTTTAAATATTCAAAGTAATGTTCACACAACTTTAATATAAATTTGAAGTGTTAATTTCTTTAGAATTAATTTGAAATTTGGTACGAACATACATTAAAAACCAGACGAATATAATATACATATATGTATGTATAGGATTTAGCCTGAGAGAAAATGAGATATGCCACATTTTTTTTTACAAATCACCGCCACCAATAATTGGCTAGAGGGCGAGCGGTCCACTTGACGAAGTAATCATCGCGGCTAGTGGACAACAGCAATGTCAACATAACCATGTCGCTGCCACCTTGGGTTTTCATTACTATTGTCAAGACTCACAGGAAAAGATAAGTCATAGTCATTAACTGAAATGAAAATATTTTTAACCACTCCTGTATTTCAATTTAACATTAAGCACTACATTGTTTTTTTTATATTTTTTTATTGCTTAGATGTGTGGACGAGCTTACAGCCCACCTCGTGTTAAGTGGTTACTGGAGCCCATAGACATCTACAACGTAAATGCCTCCACCCACCTTGAGATATAAGTTCTAAGGTCTCAGTATAGTTACAACGGCTGCCCCACCCTTCAAACCGAAACGCATAACTGCTTCACGGCAGAAATAGGCGAGGCGGTGGTACCTACCCGTGCGGACTCACAAGAGGTCCTACCACCAGTAAAAAAGTAGTTAGTATTTTAGTATAATATGTAGAGTTACCGAAACAATTGTGTATTTGTTTGTTTATGTATCTATTAAATATCTCAAAAGTTTATCCGCTTTAAAATATTTTAATAATGGCGACTTTCAAACGTCACGTAATCGACTGAAAAACATTTTACCCTACTGTTGCTAGTACTAATGTTCATTGAGAGTCCTAAATCAAAAAATATTACAGATGTCTACCGACAATACTGACCGTTACTAATTGCGACTATTATGTGCTACGGATCAATACAATGGACACTTAATTGGATGAATATAATAGAATTAAAAACAAAATATAATCCATACCTTCTCCTTTCTCCTAAGATCGCGGAGCACTTCTTCAATTTCTAGTCTCCAGCCGTCCTGTAGCGTGTGGAAGGATTCGTGGGGGGCTCTCGTAAATTCTGATTGCCTGATCAACTCCAGCTGGTCCAGTATTTCGGGGAAGAGCGGCCGCTCTCGCGGATTGGAATGCCAGCACGCTGAAGAGAATAGGACAATAGGAACAATAGGAATTTCAAAATAGGACGAGCTCGCTTCTCTCCAGGTGTAAAGCGGATGATGAAGAAATATAGGCCACTGAGTTTCTCGCCCGATCTTTTCAGTGGGTCGCGTTTCCGATCTGGTGGTAGATTCTGCGAAGCACGGCTCTTGCTAGGGTTCGTGTTAGCAACATCGTCAGGTTTGAGCCCGTGAGCTCACCTACTCGCCCGGTTGCGCTGACGTAACCTCTCAAGGCTATCAGCTTAGGTAGAAAAAAAAAGAAGAAATATTATAAGTAGCTCGAGGAAGCTGGGGCTGCATAGTTGTATCACCCGAAAATATATGAATCAAAACGTGTGTAAAAAAAAAAATAGGCGAAATGCGCTTATGGGTGATTATTTTTATTTAATTTAGTAGTGAAACTTTCTTAACTTCTACTCCACAGGGGCTGATATTGCACGGGCAAAGGCAAAATAGTTCAGACCCATTTCGTCATTTGTTCGGCAACCGATTTTCTTTTTTGTTTTGCTCAGTAGTAGCCATTGACTTTAGTGTTACCAATACCAATGTAGTAAGTCAATTATTATTTTTTTTTCATAAAAAAAATATGTATATTTACGTCAACAACGAAGTCCAAATTGTACAAACGAAAAAAAAATCCCATAAAAATTACTTATTAAGACTAAAGAGCCAGTTTTAATGAGGCAAAGACATTTAGAGCCCGCAGGCTAACCTCTGTCTTGGCTATTTCTACCGTAAATAAATCATTCAGTTCGATTTGCATAAAATAACTATTACCGATATACTTGATATTTCGATCTTACAATCTCGAGATGGGGATTATTTACTTTACATTAATAGACTCGATTAATTGTTTTTTTTTTCAGTTTTCACAAGCCACACACATATCATACCACAAGTAGACATAATTAATATTACTTTTACGGTTTCATATGTGAAATGAGAGGTAAAATCTAGAAATATTTTTATTAAAAAAATACGACGGTAGTCAGCACAAATTTCAAATGTCAACGAATATCACTTTGATGAAACAACAGCAAAACGGGACAATTACATCTTCTGCATACAAAGAAACTCACCTTCCATCAGCTTCCTCCAGGGCTCTGGACAGGTGCTCGGTATAGGCAACGTTAGTTTGTTGACTGCGACCCCATAGGCCACCGCTAGTGCATCGATGCCTTTGTAAGGGGTCTCGCCCGTGAGCAGCTCCCAGAGAAGCACCCCGTATGACCAAACGTCCGAAGCGTGTGAAAACGTCGAATTCTTTATAACCTGGAATCATAATTACGTACTCATTAAAATTACTAGTGGTAGCACGCCTTGTCAGTCCGCACGGCAAGGTACCAACCACCGACCTGCCTATTTTTGTCGGTTTGAAGGGTGGGGCAGTCGTTGTACCGTTACAACTGAGACCTCACAACTCTTAACTCAAGGTAGTTGGCGGCATTTACGTTATAGACGTCTACGGACTCTGGTAGCCATTTAACACCAGGTGGGCCGTTAGCTCGTAAACCCATAACAGCAAAAAAATCCTTTTTTTTTATTTAAAAATTATTATTGCTTTTTAAATATATATTTTTTAATTAAAAAAGTTATGATTTGATTTGAGCGTGAGAATTCCCGCTAACATAAAAGCAAATTATTATTTTTCACATAACACACATAAATACACAACCAGGGCCCCTAAAAGCACTGACACTCAGATTGTATGGCCCAAAATTATCTCGTCAAATTATTTGCATGTATTCACAAAAGCACGCCTGCTAGTGAAATGATAGCGTAGCAAACGTAGAGAGAGACTTCGAATGTTCGAAATGCAAGCCCACACAGGTATATGCGACCGTGAACTAAAACATATTAACATTACTGACTTAATTGTTGGCTGTGTATTTTGTAATGGGACGAGTGCTGTCAATCATTGTGACTACGTAATAATTGGTACAGAAGTACAGATAATGGCACTTATTTTAGAAGATACTACTGAGAGAAATTTTAGAAAAAGAACTTAAAGCGTAATGATTGTAACAACAAATTGAAAAGCAAGTGGAGGTTTACTAGTCGTTGTGTAAAAAGATAAAACAATTATATTTAGAGATATATATAAAAAAAACATAAAAAAATACTACACTAAACGGAATGTATTGCAATCTATGGTGGTGATGGTGATGGATCACTAGTTGTGAACTCAACTAATATGCAAATGAGGTGATTTAAAGCCGTTTACTGGTAAGTTATAGCTAACAGGTGTGAGCTGGTCCACAAAATATCCACGTGAATGCGCCACCCACCTTGAGATATAAGTTTTAAGGTATAAGTAGATTCTAAGTTGTAATATAAGCTATGTACCTATATCAAAATGAAATATGAATTAAATTGAATAAAAAAAATCTATGGCTGTGTTTTATTACCACCCAATATATTTATATTTAAGACAAGTTGTGTTTTATTTAGCAAATTTTTTTTTTTTATTGCCCTTGTAGGCAGACGAGCATACGGCCCACCTGATGGTGAGTGGTTACCGTCGCCCATGGACTTCAGCAATGCCAGGGGCAGAGCCAAGCCGCTGCCTACCAAATGTGTCATTAATCGTACTGTTTCAAATGACATAATAAAATACTTCAAGTAAATGTAACTTCAAGGTTATTGTTACCAACAAAAAAAGTAAAATCATCCAGGTGTTCACATGAATAATTCATATGCGTAACATTAAAAAATTACAAACTATTATTTTTTTGATCAATTAAACAACCATTCCTACTGTCTAAATGTGTTTAAAATTGTTTATTTATTATATTAAATAGTAGGTTTATTTATTGAATATAAATCAAAGAAATATAAATTTAAGTGTTGTCTGTGTCTGTGGTGATCTTTTTTTTTCTCCACCTGATCCCACTAGGTGGGGTCGGCACAGCAATTTTTTCTCTTCCATTCTCCTCTATCAGCCGTCATCTCAACACTCACTCCCCTCTCCCTCGCATCGTCTTTCTCACACTCCATCCATGTCTTCTTCGGTCGACCTCTTCCCCCTCTACCTAGCACTACCATTTCCATACATCTCCTAGTCACATGCATCTTCTCTCTACGCATCACATGTCCATACCACGCTAACCGTCCGCTCCTTAATTTGCTACTTTCACATTTCCTCTGATATACTCATTCTGATATCGAAACAAAATCATAACAGTAAATTTGTTTTAGTACGAATAAACTGAATTCTTCTAAATTTTAGCTGTTGGCCTATTTTATTTGAAACAGCATGTCCAATTTGACGGAGATTTTCCGAGATAGGTTAGAGTCTCTAATAATATACTTATTAGGCTACTTATTATCCTTTGCTCTTATATACAGGAATTTTCGTCAATAGTAGAGGAATGTCATCAATGGAAACGTATCTTTCATCTCTACGCATTAGTTCTGGTTTTCAGAGATCTAAAGTCACGTCCTTACGTACCCAACCCTTACGGATCCAATAATCCTTGCATTAGACGCCTTCAGCTCTAACACCAGGAGCAGACTTAGGGACCTCGGTAACCGTATTCGTCGAGCTCGACAAAGAGTTCGACGTGCTACCTAAGCTAAGCCTGCTTAGTTTTCGAAAGCCTAATCTTCTCAGCGGGTCGCGATTCCGAGATAGTAGATTCATTCGCGAAGCAGCTGCCCTTGAGTTGTTAGGTCTCCTTTGGAGGCGCTCGGACAGCTGTCAGCAAATTCCACCCCTCCTGGCTGAACCTTTGCTCGCCCGCCTGCCCTGGTGAAACTGGAAAGACCTCCAGACCACCAGTAATCCCACAAACATAAAAAAAGATCCAAGGTATTCACCTCTGGAGGCATCCAGGCGTAGGTCCCTGCGGCTGACATCCTTGTGGTCTTGTAAACTTCTCTCGCGAGTCCAAAGTCCGTGATCTTCAAAGTTTTGTCTTCTAATGCGTCATCAGGCAGGATTGCTTCACTCAGGAGCACTGCAACAATCAAAAATAATACTCTTAGTACAATTAACCTAAAATCTATAATATAAAGTTACATTGACATATATAGACATGACATAGGTGGTCGAGAACACCGCATGTCCCCATATTATACATAGACTATTGTTCTTATAAGATCCCCTCGCCTAAGCCATTTTGATATACGGGCTAAAGTATTCAATTGCATTGCAGAAAAAAATATTTCTGTGAAGTTTTATATTTTTTTATGTGCTACATTCTAAGTGTTACACAGCAAGGTGCCAATTGATTTTCAAAAAAGATGTATGAAAATGGGGATTTACATGAGCAACTGCAAGTGATGTTTGATTTTATAAATGTAGTAGAAGTAATAAAGTACCAGTAATAAAATACACTATAATATATAGTGGTAAGTATGTACTTAAACACCATTAAACATCTGTTTCTAATCATGTATTTCTCTATTACAAAAACCACATTTTAATTTTTACTAATATTTCTAAACGAATTAACAGAATATATAATAGATTTTTTTAAGGGATTTTATTAATTAAGCATCAAGCAGGCCGAATGCAGGCAACATTGGAGGAAGCTGGTGCAAAAACTGGACCAAGGTGGTCACGACCCTCAGTAATGAGGAAACGACAGAGAAGAAGAAGAAGAAGAAGAAGAACTAAAACTTTTTAGTCATGTATTATTTTAATTTATATTCTTATTTTTATGAAAAATGATATGGAGTGAAATGAAATGAAGATGATTAATTTGAAACATTAATCAACTGAGATAAAATAAAATGAAATGAGATGATATGATATGGGATGAAATATATATATTTTAGTAAAATGGTGGTCATTTACTGAGATTTTTTCAGTGGACCTTTTAGAGGATCCCGAGAAGTTAAGTCCAGTGGCTTTGTTTCATTTTCCTACACTTGTGCACTTTCACAGATATTAAACAGTTAATAAACCACCATTAGTACACATTTAAACCCGAAGTAACACTAAATAGATAAAATAAAACAAATAACATTTCACTCCACGCATTCCCGCCATAAAGTCTAATATAATAGAAAAATACTAAAAGAATTATCATTTAAAAAAGCATTACAATCCATGCGGTAAGTATGTATGGTACATCTAACAACTGAACGATTTGAAACGTTTACTCTGAAAGGTTACAAAATCGATTTTTCTGCTATTGAGGTCGGTTCCCTGTTTTAGACAAATAAAGCTTACAGGGGTAGGTTGAAGCGCATGATATTTATACAATGTTCGTTGGCATAGTTCAACTATTAAAGGTTAATGATACAGAACACTGTTTTTCTGTATGCAAGGGTTTAAAGCTGCATTACAAAACCTAACACGAATAACGAAATAATGTAAAAAGTTTATAACATGTCGTGTGTATATAATAAATAGACAAAGGTAACACAGTTAGGTAGAATTTTCGCCAAAGTTCGTCAACCGACATACATTTTCGTCTTTAATAGGTAGCTATTGCCTGTACAGTATCACAGATGCGACTCAGCATTATATGCGCGCGGTTTTTTTTTTCTTTTTTCTTTTCATACCTATGCTGATAGCCTTAAGAGGCTATATCAGCTTCGCCCTAACGTGTAGGTGAGCTCACGGGACTCAAACCGGAGTGTTGCTAACACTGGCCCTAGTAAGAGCAGTGCTTTGCAGAATCTACCACCGGATTGGAAACGCGACCCACTGAGAAGATCCGGCGAGAAACTCAGTGGGCTAACGCGGGGAGGAGTTTCGAGTTCTTTGGACACATTGCCAGAAAGAGAGGTGACAATTTAGAGAAGCTGCTGGTAACAGGCAAGGTATGCGGAAGAAGGCCCGGAGGCAGAAGTTCAATACGCTGGCAGGAGTGGCGCAGGATAATCCAGGAGAAAGTTCTCTGGACTTCCACAAATAATTCAAGACCAAAATTAACCAAATCGGTCCAGCAGTTCTCGAGTTATCGAGACTAAGAACAGCAATTCATTTTTATATATATAGATTCTATTATTAATGCGAAATGATAACCTTATTGACCTTCAATGTTATCTATTATTCCTTTTATCTTATACATTTCAGAATATTGCACAACACAAAATATTACACCTAAAAACATTACTGGTGGTAGGACCTCTTGTGAGTCCGCACGGGTAGGTACCACCACCCTGCCTGTTTCTGCCGTGAAGCAATAATGCGTTTCGGTTTGAAGGGTGGGGCAGCCGTTGTAACTATACTTGAGACCTTAGAACTTATATCTCAAGGTGGGTGGCGCATTTACGTCGTAAATGTCTGTGGGCTCCAGTAACCACTTAACACCAGGTGGGCTGTGAGCTCGTCCACTCATCTAGCAATAAAAAAAAAGGAAACATTTACGTATTGCTATATTCACTTTTCTGTTCGATAATTTCGTATTTCTAGGATTGAGTTTTTATTTCTATTGCTTTAAGTGGGTGGACCAGGTCACGTCCCATCTGATGTCAAGTGGTTACCGGAGCCCATAGACATCTACAACATAAATTACAAATTACAGTACAACGGCTGCCCCACCCTTCAAATTGAAACGCATTACTGCTTAAGCACAGAAATAAGCATTTTTAATTTTAAGGTTCGTAGTGACGTTCAACACCATTTTTAGATCCTCACAGCGTATTTCCCATCGTATGAGCACCGACATCGTTTGTAACTGTGGGCGGACTAAACAAACAATTTTACGAGCGACCTATATAGCTGCATAATATGCAACACGAGTACGTCGGGTCCGTTTCAGAGCCCATGTGACTTTGTCGCATTAAGTTTGTATGACTTAAGCATGCATGATGGGCACGTAAGTTTTTTTAATTTATCGCTTAGATGGGTGGACGAGCTCTTAGCCCACCTGGTGTTTAGTGGTTAGCAGAGCCCATAGAAATCTACAACGTAAATGCGTCACCCAACTTGAGATATAAGTTCTAAGGTCTCAGTATAGTTACAACGGCTACCCCACCCTTCAAACCGAAACGCATTGGTTTTAGCAGATATGAATCAGGATTGCGACGTTGAAGTGGTAGTGGGCATGGCACATTGCTCGTAGAACGGATGACGGTTGGGGCTGAAGACTTGCTGAATGGCGACCGCGTACCGGAAGACGTAGCGTGGGTAGGTTTCCCACAAGATGGACCGACCTATCAGGGATCGCGGGGATCCGCTGGATGCAAACAGCGCAGGACCGATCGTTGTGGCGAGGCTTGGGGGAGACCTATGTCCAGCTGTGGACGTCTGTAGGCTGATAGAATAGAATAGAAAATCAATCAGTCCGTTAATTTTCCCGTTACGATTACAAATAACTATTTCAAAATTATAATATGTGAACTAAACGTCATTGGAATGACTGAATATTGCTTATTTCCTGCAAAACATAATGTCGAACGTTGATAAAATGTATGCTACACATGTAAGAACCTAAACATTTTCCGTAAACAACGAATTTATTTATTAATAACAACTACTCGTCCATTGATGCTATTTCTACAGCACATGGAATTTGTAGCTCCATTACAGGATTTTTAATATTATCTCACTTAAATTCTAAAAAGTTACATTTTACCTCTGTTAGCTTATATAATTTTTGCCGTATAGGCAGACGAGCATACGGCCCACCCAAATACACTTACTAGAAAGTTCTATGGAAACGAACCGATATGATAGTGAGCCGTGAGCAATTCACACGTTTATCAAGAACTAAAAAGAACAAAGAAATACGTTTGCATGTTTAGCTGAAACATTGAATAAAAATCCTTCATCAAATTGATCCAGATTATTTAAATCAGGTATTTCGGGTATTTTTTCTTTAAAAGTTTATCGTTGACTTAAAATTATAATTGTATCGTACCAGAAAAAAAAATGGTTATTAAAAGAAGTAAGTATGTATGTTCTTTCCAAAAATAATTACATACTTAGTTATGTACGTGAAAACAAAATTTTAAAAATTGTAATCTCAAAATTTTTAATAATCTTATGGTCCCAATAATTTTATAAGTGGTATAATATATTGGATAAAATTTTATTGATTTTAGGCTGTATGCTCTGCTCTTATTTATAGTGTAACACTAAATGGCGCCACTTTTGTACATCCTTCCTTCTTGCCATCTTGTATGCGGTATGTAAATGAGTGTGAATTAATTATTAAAAATAAAACGTATAGTTCAAAGAATTCTTGTTTATCAACATAATCTCAATATAATAAAAATTTAATTGGTGCAAAACATCGGCTTCACATAGTGTTACTTAAAAAAAAACAGTCAACTTTGGTTGATTGATAACCTTTTGGTTCGTTGATAACCTTTGGGTTAATTTGTTTCTGTGGGATCGACTGGAGAACTTCCTTACCGAACAAAAAAGAATTTACGCAAATCGAGCGATAAGTTTCGGGGAAACCCAATATTATATAGACAAATAATGAAAACAAATATAATATGCGATAACACCACGCGCCCAATTAAAAATGTAATACATTTTACGGCACAGGAAATCCTCGCACTCGGTCGCTGTATTGCTAGAGTAAAAAGCAATACTAATAAAACCATTAGACCATTCTCACATAATAATTCAAAACTACTGTTTAGCATAAAGAGCAGCATACTAGATTTACCAGTCGCGCTACAACATCATTAAACACATAATTGTATGAATAATTTACCAAATTAACGTCGATTCAAATAAATTATATTAAACTGAAAAAAATACTCAACTTACTGGTGGTAGGACCTTTTGTGAGTCCGCGCGGGTGGGCACCACCACCATACCTATTTCTGCCGTGAAGCAGTAATGCGTTTCGGTTTGAAGGGTGGGGCAGCCGTTATAACTATACTGGAGATCTTATATCTCAAGGTGGGTGGCGCATTTACGTTATGGATGTCTATGGGCTCGAGTAACCACTTAACACCAGGTGGGCTGTGAGCTCGTCCACCCATCTAAGCAATAAAAAAAAAGTCTAAATGAAACGGCTTTAAACGGTACTCATCGTTCTTAACGCAACATTGATTTGACATTCGCGCACAATAGGACAACGTTGACATCAATAAGAGCGGACACTCCCGAGAATCAATTTCGCCAAATTGGTTTGAACCGAAAGCGATCATTCTTCGGAGTGCGCACACGACCCGTGAAATGAATTATTCAAGAGACGAACGTCGCCGTCGCCGTCGGGAAGCACAAACCGACAGGATACAGATCCGGTTCCTCTCTAGCTTCCAATACATACTCATTGATTTGTATTCTATACTTAGACGATCTTGTTGCTCCAGTAGGGGAACAAAACGATTTGAGACATGCGATTAAAAACATAAAATACGTTTTTATTTATTTATTTCCAAAGTAGTAGTGGCTTAACGTCTATTATAGCGCTCCTCAGAGCTAGCAGTTTGAGATTTTTTTAATTAATTTTATAAAGATGGTCTCGTTCTCGTGGTGCTGCTAGTGAGATCGCATTAGTCACCTTTGCTATGGTGTGGATTCGATTTAATTTCAATTATATAAATATATTTTTAGTTATCAGCATTTACGAGCACGTACTGAAACGTTTTAAAATTTTGATTACATTCGCTGATCTTATTATCTTAATATTTTTTTCTACCTTAGGTGGTAACCTTAGAGGTCAGCGTAACCCGACGAGTAGATTAGCTCACGAGGCTCTAACCTGAGAACGTTGCTAACACTGACCCTAGCAGGAGCAGTGCTTCACAGAATCTACCACCGGATCGGAAACGCGACCCACTGAGAAGAGCCAGCGAGAAACTCAGTGGGCTTAATTTCATAGTGACGCCTAGTAAGTGCAAGCGAAATTAGAGCGTTTGTTACCCTTATAAGTATATTTTGAAGTAGTCACTCTGTGTTCATAATATTTTATTTTAAGAAGAATATCTTGTTCGTTACGCGTGCACACGGCACAGCTTTCGTCAGTTAATTAAAAATCACACAAGTAATACATTATAATAGAATACGACCATTTTGTCAACCGATCCCTATTTAGATCGCAATAAAAAGAAGACTATATGTAATGTCTTTTATAGGAAGGCGTCCAGACTCCTACATAATTACATGATCTTTAATTATACAGCTCTCGGAGACGAGGAAGCCATGTAAAGAATATTAACAACGCATTATTGAGTAATTACGTATATTACGATAAATAATGACCTAAGTGTGCCCTGTTTTATATCAGCGGCCCCATAGTTACAAAGCCTTAAATAGATGAATAATTTTTCTCACAACAGCGTTATAGCGGACGAAATGAAACAGTAGTTCATTTGAAGAAAGTTAATTATAATATATCCCTAACAATTTTAAAGTGTACCTTAGCAGACATAATTTTTTTTTATTGCATATATGGGTGGTTCTGCTCATAGTACACCAGGTGTTAAGTGGTTATGGGAGCCCATAGACACCTACAACGTAAATGCGCCATCCACCTTGAGATATGAGTACTGAGGTCTCAGTATAGTTACAATAGCTGCCCCACCCTTCACACAGAAACGCATTAGTGCTTCACGGCAGAAATAGGCGGGGTGGTGGTACCTACTCGTGCGGACTCACAAGAGGTCCTACCACCAGTAAAAATCTTTTTAATCTTACCATTATCTACATCAGTAACTGCTTCCGATGCGATTTATCGCATATACTTGTCCCTCGCATGCAATAACAAGTTCGAATGTCAAACGAACCTTGACGTAAAATTTGATATTTAGTCTTTAAGTATTTGGCTAATTTGTTCTTTATTTTCCGCGTAGACGGAAGGTAATAAAATTAATTATCCACCAGCTTTAACGTAGTTATCATAATATAAAAATAATAAAAAAATATAAAAATAGCATTAAATTACCTACATAAATTGAAGTTCGGATGTTATCATTATAACAAAATTCTTCGAAATAATAAATCGAATGGCAAAGTTTAAACATTATTTCTCAGTAGTAGGGTGAAACGTCTAGACATTTCGCCATAAACCAGAGCAAAACTGTATTTGTACATTTTACCTAACTATTCGACATTTTGTATTAAGCTGTCTCAGTCTTGAATCTTTATATCCGTCATTAACTAAGAACCAAAGAGGTACTAATCTCGGTGAAGTCTCAATCATTATAAATAAAATAAGTTTTTATTTTTTTTATGTTTAAGTATTACTGGTGGCCCAGATGCCTTTCCATTTTCACCAGGACAGGTGGGCGAGCAATGGCTCAGCTAGGAGGGCTGGGATTAGCTAACAGCTGCCTATTGTTTGATGTCAGAGTGTGCTTAGTGCGAGTTTTTTAACGTTCACTTTCGCCTGCGTTTGCCGCTAGGGGCGCTGTTCCAACTGGATACAAAATATATCAGTTAACTTTTAGGCTATCGAAAAAGTTTAAAAAACTTACTAAGCACACTAGACACATCAAACAAAAACTAATGAATGGGGCAACTTTTTTTTTTACTTCTCTTCTAAGACCCTTGATCCTTATCTAGTAAAATGTATTATGGTATTTTCCTTTAATATAAAGTTACTAAATTTTAAAAAACACGCGCGTTTACAGTAATACTAATAGATGGCGCTATTAGTTTTCTGAATAACGCAACGGTTATATTACATGGTTTTATATAAAATGCATTTCAAAGCGACTGAATGGACCTCAGCGCAGTACGGAGTCGCGAACATACTAGTTTTACTATAATTTCAGAAAATTGAGAAATCGTAATCACCATCATATTATCTGTGACAACTGACAGTATTTGTCCAATGAAGGAAGAATTATGCCCACATACATCCACACATATTATATTATTGCTGCCGTGAAGCAGTAATGCGTTTACTGTTTCGGTTTGAAGGGTGGGGCAGCCGTTGTAACTATACTGAGGCCTTAGAAATCATATCTCAAGGTGGGTGGAGGCATTTACGTTGTAGATGTCTATGGGCTCCAGTAACCACTTAACACCAGGTGGGCTGTGAGCTCGTTCACCTATTTAAGCAATAAAAGAAAAAAAATCCGGTAACTAAGCTCGTCGGCTCATCTGTAGCAACAGAAAGAAAGATTTAAATAACTATGTTCAGGCGCGATAAGCATGATTACACTAACTGGAAGTATTAACGTAAGTGATAAAATATTATAATTAACAAAACATTAACCATTTCATTGGCATTACTAATTTTACAAGAATTTTTTTTAGGCATCGAGTGTACCCATAAATATACTGATTGATACTAATAAAATAAATAGCTATTACGTATATACTTTTGATATTATACAGCAAATAAATAAACTGTTTTTTCTTTACCATTACTTAGGTTTACGATTGGAGTAATCGACAGAAAGCACTAAAAAAACGAAAGCAATTGATACATTACGCAGGCGTGTTACTTCGAAAAAAACGAATACATAAACCTTACACATTTTTATGAACCGCGCGAGGGTAGTCATGAATACTGTATATTATATTATATCTATGTGTTTTTATACATGTTCATATAACGTTTTATATAGTAGTGTATCGTTTGTTTAAAATTGTAATACTAAAACAAAAATAATGTCCATATATTGCCGTGCCGAAGGATAAACCAATGAACACATACATCTATTTTTTGACGTCCCGACTAAGCTGGGGGGAAGTTGCGATTGCATTTGAATACGCTTCAGATCAAAATGAGTTTTGCGTACCTTCCCGATCCTACCCGAACCGAATGGTAAACAGTTGATGTCGCCCAAAACACGTCCTCTCGATCCACTAACGGTGCTTTTAGGTACCTCAAGCACCCGTCATCGTTATCGTCAAACCCGTCGCTTGCGACGAAGGGCTCGACGAGCAAATTAACCCACAAACACAGCTCACTGAGTTTCTCGCCAGATCTTCTCAGTCGATAGCGTTTCAGATCCGGTGGTAAATTCTGCGAAGCACTGCTCTTGCTGGGGTTAGTGTTAGCAATTTCGTCAGGTTTGAGGCCCGTGAGCTCACCTACTCGTTCGGTTACGCTGGCATAGCCTTTCAAGGCTACCCAGCTTAGGTAAGACGAAAAAAAAGCGTTTTGTGCAATTTTGAAAGTCCTGATTGACAGACGAAATGAACTACTATAATTAGTATAAATATTGTAATCGACATTTGTTTTTCCAAAAAAAATCCCTTACTTTAGTATAATATTTTCCTAACCTCAAAATTATAAACGGATTTTTAAATATTTTCCAAACAAAAATCCAAGCCCCGGAGACAACAAATACATGAGAACGGCCTCGTTATACGAACGAGGGTATTTCGTAAAAAAAACAAAAACAGGCTTTCCAATTAGGCAAGCATTCATACCCGCCATGTTGTTACGTGTGACGTATTGTTGAAAAATACACGTCAATTAATTCGACGACGGGGATGTGAGTACCTTCGTATGATAACAAAGCGCTTTTTGTTGCAGTTTCACCGCGAGCGAATTGTCTCTGTTTTGAATGTTTTTGACGAATATTAGTTGAACGTTTTGTTTCAGTTCTCATTCAATGCTTCATTTCACATCAACTTTGCTCACAGGACAAAATAAAACATAAAAAAAATCAGTACAATTATTATAATTGAATCTATATATTATTAGAGGCGACTTCCTCTTAAGTCAAAGTCGATGGGCGGAGCCATTGACGACGAGCACTCACGTGGACTCGTGACGTCATCTGGAGGGGCAACTCGTCATCTGGAGGGGCAACCGACCGACCAGCGGGGACATCACGCCACCTCGGATCACTTTTGCTGGAAGCGCGCGCAGCGTTCACTTGTCTTAGATTTAATATTCTGTGTCGATCGTTCCAACCCACTTTTGTATTTTTTTATTTATTCAAATTATTAAGCCGTTGCTAAAATCAGAAGTGGGATAGGGCTTGTGCCCTATCCGCTTTTGGGTTATCCTGGCGTACAGTTTATTTTTAAAATTTGCATTAAATTAACAACGTAATGACCGATATACGTGTAACTGGAAGCAGGGTAGGAGGACGCTCGCATTCGCCGAATGTTCGAGACCAATATTGGAGAATAATATTGGCGCGTTTAATTGCTTAAAACTCAAATGTGAACGTTGCGCGTGAGTCGAGCCCGCTAGGGTCGCAGATAGAAGACGCACGTCCCTCGACCGCGGACGGTGGTGGCGCCGGACCCGTGGTGGCGTTGGGAATCACATCACCGCCGCCGTCAGAGTCCCGCGCGTACGACGCTACAGACAGGATCATCGGAGCATTAAGTGCACTGTCCAAAGTAAGGTCGAACCATTTTTATATTTCTAATTTTGACCCCAGCGTTAATGATATCGATTCTTGGTGCGAAGTAGATTTTTTTTGTCGGATACCCTCTTATGAAATGTAATAAATCACCAAGTAACTAGCTCAACGACTTTATCACAACCGACCTTACGGTCTATTTTTATTGACGCGATAGAACATGCTGGAGACTGAATGCTCAGTTTCGATGGGTGGAAATAACATTCGAAGGGTTCAAAATGTTACTAGTCGGCACACTCCATCAATACGTCAATTAGACAACAGTCCGACTGTCCAGGTCGGTGATCATGCAAACGGGACGCCGTGTTGTTCCATCGCCGTGTCGATTGTACCCGCGTTTGAGAATAGATGTAAAACAGTTCCACCACGCGTTGTGACAATAAAAAGGCAACTACCACATCAGCACGGAAGTTAACCGAATCCATTAGATTCGTAAATTCAGATCGAGCTCATGGTTACTTTATTTCTAAGTTTTACCCTGCCGTGCAATACATAGACACATTGTGTAAGGAAGTAGAATGGACTAGATCCTTAACTGGGAAGGCACTGAGTATTTGTCACGAGTTTTGGGCTGTCTTAAGAGTGATGAGCGTACTTGGTTACACGTGTGATTGTCTAGTGACCGGACGTGGGGTAACTTCGTAAAAGACTTTAAGCCGTTGTGTCCGCGAAAGTTAGAGTATGCCAATATTCTTTATAATGCTATGCAATTAGCATCAGATTGCTTTGCCTCATACGTCGAGTGCGCCAGGAGATCGTTGCTCTGTATTAAGATGGTCAGAGGTCTGACTGACAAACTCGGAACTTTAATAATGATACGGGGCATAATGGGCCCTCTGGTTGACTCGCGAACGCTAGTCTACAGATTCACGAGATGATTTAATTTTTGGTGGAGGTCAGGTTAGGCCGAGTCCTCGTAGGGTTCAGGCACTAGTTGAGTCACCAGTGACGCGTAATGTCAAACATTCTTGGGGTTGACTGCATGCTCGCAGAGATTTACGTGGTAACATAGTTCACGTAGATGTTGTAACGTGGTAACATAGTTCACGCAGAGATTTACGTGGTAACATAGTTCACGTAGATGTTGTAACGTGGTAACATAGTTCACGTAGAGATTTACGTGGTAACATAGTTCACGTAGATGTTGTAACGTGGTAACATAGTTCACGCAGAGATTTACGTGGTAACATAGTTCACGTAGATGTTGTAACGTGGTAACATAGTTCACGCAGAGATTTACGTGGTAACATAGTTCACGTAGATGTTGTACCGTGGTAACCTAGTTCACGTATATGTTATGACGTGGTAACAAAGTTCACGTAAAGGTGTGACGTGGTAACGCAGTTCACGTTACGAGTGTATTAGCTTGACATGTTAACTTGGCCATGTCAACCAGACTTTACTCTCACAGTATATTATACACCCGATATGGTAACAGTGCCGTGTCGTCAGTACATCTAACGTAACTCAACAAGAGCCTACTATACATGAACACACTGAAATGTGATGTAAAATGCTCACAAGAACTACTAACTTTTACTAATGGTTCATGGTACCAAAATCATGATTGTAATGCAAACAATCTATTTCTATGACGATATCATAGAACACCCCGATAGCAACGCTGTGCACACAGTGAGTCCTGCATCGTCAGAGATTGAAGACGGTCATGACATCGAGGTGAACGTGGACGTCCACCAGTCAGGAGAGGCCGTATTAGAGGCGACTTCCTCTTAAGTCAAAGTCGATGGGCGGAGCCATTGACGACGAGCACTCACGTGGACTCGTGACGTCATCTGGAGGGGCAACTCGTCATCTGGAGGGGCAACCGACCGACCAGCGGGGACATCACGCCACCTCGGATCACTTTTGCTGGAAGCGCGCGCAGCGTTCACTTGTCTTAGATTTAATATTCTGTGTCGATCGTTCCAACCCACTTTTGTATTTTTTTATTTATTCAAATTATTAAGCCGTTGCTAAAAATATAAATACGTGAAGCAAAAACTTTGTATCCCTTTTTACGAAAATTGCGCGGACGGAGGAGTATGAAATTTTCCACACTTATAGAGAATATAGAGAAGAAGTGCACAATGCTAATATTTTGAAGTGAAACTTCTTTATCGGCGTTGGAAAAAAATTTACCGTCACATTTTTCGGTTACGCGTCACATTTTTCCGTTACGCGCCATCTTTTTTGTATTCATGTCTATGATAATAAAATCCTTTTGTTTAAACTTTATCTAATTTAACTTTTTTGTATTCATGTCTATGATAATAAAATCCTTTTGTTTAAACTTTATCTAATTTAACTTTATTTAACCAATTTCTAGAAAGTTGCATGTAGATCATTTTTCGAAAAATAAGGCCATAAAGAAGTTTCACTTCTTACGTGTGTACACTAGTACACGCACACATTTTTTTTTTTAAATAATGCATAAAAGATACATTAAATCAATAAAGAAAACTTTACACACACTAGATACCATGTATTTGACGCACACACGCATGCATACTATAATTATTTAAAAAACTTTTGTTCTTGACGTCTGTGGTCAAATTGAGAATAGATTAGATATTGTTTGTCTTTATTAATATTTTTTATAGTGTAGCCTTGGCGAAATTTGTGATTATAGAAGTATAAAATACAATCATAATAGTGTACAATCTTATTATACAATTCCAATTAATTATAGTCGAATTTCGACTACTGCGGGACCTCTAATTATTTATAACTTTATGATGATTGAAAAGTTAGTTTTTAACGCGAGAAATTTTAATCATTAGAATGAATTGAAATACACAATATGTATGTAGTAAAATTCCCAATTACGCAGGATACATAGTTGTCCTTCTTTGAATCAAACGACTTTTTAAATGGCGATTGTGTGAATTGGACAAATGAAATAATAGATCTGGTGTTGCAATTACCGAGGCTCATAGACATCGGTAATTTGAATATCGCCACTCACTTTGGGATATGAATGATCACGTGCATTACAATTTTTACCTCACATAACACAAAAACGTTGATCAAAATATGCATGATACAGTTACCACTTCGTTTTTATAGTATTTCGTTGATTTCAATACAGAAAATCACGCAAAATTCCTTAAGGTTATTCTTACGACTTGAAATTACAACCAAAACAACCATCTGAATTTATTACTATCAAAATTTTAGGTCAAATTCTTGACATGAAATCAAAATAGACATACATTTAAATGATTTAAATTCTGTATTTGCATTATAATGTCCTATTGCGTGGGATGGATGGCGACGGTTAGAGGCGCCGGCGCAATCCTAAGGCATAATTGATAACAATGGTCGTTAGTTTTTTTATTGTGTCCTTTTTGTGAGCAATTTTTTTCCCCTACATATACTGATAGCCTTGAGAGGCTATTTCAGCTTCGCCCTAACGTGTAGGTGAGCTCATGTGGCTTAAACCGGGAGTGTTGTTAACACTGGCCCTAGAAAGACCACCACCTGATCGGAAACGCGACCCACTGAGAAGATCCGGCCAGAAGCTCAATGGGCTATTTTGAGCAATAATAACCTGTATTATACATAGTAAATGATCTAATGATATTGTTCGATAAATCTTCGTATTTTGTCTTCAAGTCAGTGGTAATTTCACATCGACTTCTAATTACAAAAAAGTTGGTATTGCCTCAACTTACTAGACTATTAATGAAAGCGGAAAAAACACGGACCAAGCAATTGTGGCCGTCGGTTGTTAATTCCTATATGGGTGTAATCTGGCGCCGGCGCCGACAGATAAACACGCTGCTACCACGAGCGCCAAGACGGGAGTTGTTGCAATATTATATTTATAGACCGTCATCTCTACGAGAAAACGTTAATTCTATTGAGAGTTGTGCGGTTTGTGGGATATTTTAAGTTTTAAAATAAACCTTTAACATTTTTGGTTGTTTTTTTTCGACAGTGTTGCGTATTTTTATCTCATTTTTTTGTTGTATTTTCGTTACCGTAATTTTAGTTTATAGAAAATATTTCTTTGGATAAATAAATAAAGCGTCATGTCTCTTTTTTATTTATTGCTTAATTGGGTGGACGAGCTCACGGTCCACCTCGTGTTAAGTTGTTAACGGAGCCCATGGACATCAACAACGTAAATGCCGCCACCCACCTTCAGACATGAGTTCTCAAGCCTCATTTTTTACAGTACAACGGCTGCCCTGCCCCACTCTTCAGACTGAAACGTATTACTACTTCACGGCAGAAACAGACAGGGTATTGGTACTTACCCGTGCGGTCACACAAGAGGTCCTATTACCAGTCTTAAGTTTGATATCCTTTTTATTCGAATAGGTACGTTGTTATTTCATCATAAGATCAATTCGTAAATACATAAAAAGGAGAGCTCTAATTCTTTCATCAAAAAAATTGAAGAACTGCTTTTTAAAATTGGCTAATAATAGCAGTCATTATATATGAGTTTCAATTATTAACATAAATAAATTAGCTTTTTCTTTTTGTGTCATCAATTTATTTCGAATCTACAACTACTACAAACCAAAATTAAAATAAAATCATACTAGTTACAAACTCGACTAGCCGACATTGACCAGACCAACCGTTCAACTTTAACCACAATCGGAAAACGCTTTAGGAATTAACATTAGTATTCAGAGCAGCGTCGAACCAGACTTGAAAAATTATCATAACACATTGTTGTCGTGTAAAAATAATAAGAGTAACATGTAACGCGACAGACACGAAGCGAACTCCTCAAGATTCGTAGAAGCCTTTTATTGCCGGTAACGGTACGTTTAATAACTTTTGGTAATGGCGAGACTAACAAAATCCTTTTAATAGCCTGTTGACGAAAATTTTGCATAAATACATAAAACAGTGATTCCCAAACTATTCTATAATCGAAATGTGAAGTGGTCAGTGGATCGAGAGTAGACTCTGCTATTTTTATATTATTAAAGATACTTTTGTTGATGGCGAGACTAACAAAATCCTTTTAATAGCCTGTTGACGAAAACTTTGCATACATAAAACAGTGATTCCCAAACTATTCTATAATCGAAATGTGAAGTGGTCAGTGGATCGAAAGTAGACTCTGTTATTTTTATATTATTAAATATACTTTTGTTGATGGCGAGACTAACAAAATCCTTTTAATAGCCTGTTGACGAAAACTTTGCATAGATACATAAAACAGTGATTCCCAAACTATTCTATAACCGAAATGTGAAGTGGTCAGTGGATCGAGAGTAGACTCTGCTATTTTTATATTATTAAAGATACTTTTGTTGATGGCGAGACTAACAAAATCCTTTTAATAGCCTGTTGACGAAAACTTTGCATACATAAAACAGTGATTCCCAAACTATTCTATAATCGAAATGTGAAGTGGTCAGTGGATCGAAAGTAGACTCTGTTATTTTTATATTATTAAATATACTTTCGTTGATGGCGAGACTAACAAAATCCTTTTAATAGCCTGTTGACGAAAATTTTGCATAGATACATAAAACAGTGATTCCCAAACTATTATATAACCGAAATGTGAAGTGGTCAGTGGATCGAAAATAGACTCTGCTATTTTTATATTATTAAAGATACTTTTGTTGATGGCGAGACTAACAAAATCCTTTTAATAGCCTGTTGACGAAACTTTGCATAGGTACATAAAACAGTGATTCCCAAACTATTCTATAATCGAAATGTGAAGTGGTCAGTGGATCGAGAGTAGACTCTGCTATTTTTATATTATTAAAGATACTTTTGTTGATGGCGAGACTAACAAAATCCTTTTAATAGCCTGTTGACGAAAACTTTGCACAGATACATAAAACAGTGATTCCCAAACTATTCTATAATCGAAATGTGAAGTGGGCAGTGGATCGAAAGTAGACTCTGCTATTTTTATATTATATATTAATACGTGAAGCAAAAACTTTGTATCCATTTTTACGAAAATTGAGCGGACGGAGGAGTATGAAATTTTCCACAGTTACAGAGAATATAGAGAAGAAGTGCACAATGCTAATTTTTTTTAAAAATAATGCATAAAAGATACATTAAATCAATAAAGAAAACATAACGCACACTACCGTGTATTTGACACAACACACACATAAAAATATACTCTTTGTTTACCTGTCAATTGGGAAACTTTGGTTATTGTTTAAAGTCTGTGGTCGAATTGAAAATAGATTAATATTGTTTGTCTTTAATATTATTGATCTATAGTGCAGTTTTGGCGAATACTGTGATAATATTATCGAAATATAAAAGTGTTTCACAATAGAACCATAATAATGTTTAAACTTTATAATTTCAATTAATTATAGTCGAATATCGACTACTGCGGGGCCACTAGTATTATTAAAGATATTAGATATTATTCGTATATTACAGCTAAAGAAGTGTGTAGATTTGGAAATTGACTAAGTTATTTTAGTATAGTCAATCAAGAATTAATTAATTTTGCGCATAAAGTTACTTAATCAATAAAACGGGAGACAAGTTTCCCACACGACGCTTTGGCCCTAAATTTGAATTCCCTGTACTTGTTTACGTTTAAATATTATATGCGATATTAAGCAAACAGATACGGAGCAAACAAACCTATTCGTGAGAGGAATGTTTACCCGAAGTAGGAAATTAGAACCCATGAGCCTTGTCTTAGCAGTCAAAGCTTGTAATCAATGCAGCAAAGGGTTAATCAATGTACGTAACACAATTCAACAATTTATAATTTTTAGTTAATCTCACTTTTCCTTCTTCAATACCTATCTACATTCTAAAAATGAGACGTATTTTTGTCATTGGATCACTACCGATAAATTGATATGAATTAATATGATACTCGATCGAGTATCCTACTCTACTACACTCGTACTACTATTACTACTATCCTTATACTGCTATTTTTGAAAACATACAATCTTAGATCTGAATTACACGATGACGTTATCGCCGGTAATAATACCTACCACTCTGTATCTAAGCTCTTTCTGCTATTTTTCTTCCTATGCTTGATTAGCCTTGACAGGGTATATCAGCGTTACCCTAGCGTGAAAGTGAGCTCTTGGCGCTCAAACCGGAGGTGTTGCTAGCACTGGCCCTAGCAAGATCAGTTCGCAGAATTTACCATCTGATCGAAAACGCGACCTACTGAGAAGTTCCGGCGAGAAACTTAGCGGGCTGTACTTGTGGGTTAATTTACTCGCCGAGCCCTTCGTCGCAAGCGACGGGTTCGGCGAGGACGGTGACCGACGCTTGAGGTACCTAAAAGCACCGTTAATGGATCGGGAGGATCCGTAATGACGTGTTTAGGGCGACGTTCTGCTAATGCTTACCGGCTGATACGTTGACCGCATAATGTTATCAAAGGATGGACGTGTTATCATTCAATCAATGTATATGATACCTGTAATGTTCTGTGCTGATGTATAACATGTTGGTGCCCAATAAATAAAATAAAAAAATATATAAAAAAAAATGTCGCCACCCTATCACAAATATGACAATTTATCGGAAGAGTAAGAATGCATTTTTAGTTGGAGTTGCTGTTTGAGGTATATTCGAAGAGGCAACAGTAAGCACTTCAAAGATGTTAATTAGATTATTGACGGTCCTCTTAACTATTCTTCTAATCCTCCTTTAATATCGTTTCGTAATATCAACAAAATGATTACAATTAGTAGATGATAGAAGTACTGGTGGTATGACCTCTCATGAACCCGTACGGACAGGTATAAGCATAATACCTCGTTCTTCCCATCATGAAGGGTTATACAACAAGCAACGTTAAATATAATATTACGTAACAATCAATTAACCTACTAAGTTTATGTTTTAAGTTACTTTTCGTTGGAAGTTCATTATCGGTTACTGATTTATTTTAGTAGTGACATTCAGTGGTAAGATAACAAACTTTAATGGTATATTGAGTATGAGAGCTGGGGCCTTCAAACTGACTACGAAATATTAGTCTTCAAAATGAATTACAATACTTATTGGTTTGGTAAAACTGTTCATGGTAATTAGCACGTCTAGTTTTTATTAAATGTGAAAAATGTAGTGTTGAATGAATGAATTGAATTGTCCATTTTTACTAAAACAAACAAGAAGAGAAACCAATAACAAAAGTCAGGTGCTGAATTACTGTACTGTACTGTACTGTAAACACTGCACTTACCTATCAGATACTTAATCACTAGAAAAAGTTTCAATGCTTACTACTACAATTTTATTTCTATTTAATTATATTTTTAAGGGATTTTATGACCTGGTAACTGAGACCTTTAAGTCATGTCTTATTTTAATGTATATTCATATTTTTATGAAAAATTATATTATGGAGTGAAATGAAATGAAGATGATTAATTTGAGACATTAATCAACTGGGATGAAATTAAATGAGATGATATGAGATGAAATATAATCTCAGTAAAATGGTGGTCATTTACTAAGATTTTTTCAGTGGACTTTTTGGAGGATCCCGAGAAGTTACGTCCAGCGGCTTTGTTTCATTTTCCCACAGTTAATAAACCACCATTATTACACATTTAAAGCCGAAGAAACACTAAATAGACAAAATAAAACAAATCACACAACTTCACTCCTCGCGTTACCGCCATTAAATAAAATAGATTTTTTAAGGAATACCTCCCCAATTCTATTTCTAAAATAAAAAAAATATTAATTCTTACACAGGGTGCTTTGTATTTTAAATACACAAATTAAAGATCTTGACAATAGTGAGCGTTTTTCTGAAAGGTGTCCGCTCCTTAACTCACATGCGTTTGCCTAAAAAAATTATATTTGTAACATAAAACTCTACAGCATTCAAACTTTTTATTAGGACTAGTCCTTACCGAAATGCACTTCAAAAGAAACTAGGTTATAATACGACAATAACATTTCACAAGACTAATGTAAACAAATGATAAAACGTTACGATTGTGAACCTTATTCTGTCATCACATAAAGTATCACACGAAGCCCTTCATTATACGTACAGAGCACCCAGATAGTTGTACTTAAAAGATTTATGAACAGTAATTAGTGTAAGACAAGTCTTACGTTTCACAACGTCTTGTAAACTACAATTACGTTATTGAGATAAAATTGTGTTTCGTGTTTCGACCACACAACTTCCAGGCGAGTCGAGGCTGCGCTAAGTATTTTATTAGCTTTTGAAGGTAAAGTGCACTTTGCTGGGAAAATGTATTTTAAAACGATGCTATTAATAAATTATAGCTGTTTTTTTAAGCCTATGCTGAGAGCCTTGAGAGGCTATTTCTGCTTCGCCCTAACATGTAGGTGAGCTCACGGGGCTCAAATCGGAGTGTTGCTAACACTGGCCCTAGTAAGAGCAGTGCTTCGCAGAATCTACCACCGGATCGGAAACGCGACCCACTGAGAAGATCCGGCGAGAAGCTCAGTGACTGATCGTGAATACTGGCGAAGGTACATCGTTACGTAGAGGTGATTATCGGAAAACTTTTTTAACTAGTCATTTTGAAGACTAAGAATTATCCCGTAATCTATACAGGTCTGGTGAGGACCAATATTCAAGGTGTACGTGAAGTAGTCTATTTAATATGTGAGTACATCTTTATGTTGGAGCTCGTATTGTAGTAATCGATTGAGATATGAACAGGAAGCTAAACAGAAATGGTGCGGGATTAGAGAACATTCTACCTTGCTACTCAAGATGAGAATGAGAGGGAAGAACAGAGGAGTAAATCAACGTTACTATAACAATAGACGAATAATTTGGTCAATCTGGTTTGGTTTGGTTATTCTAACGAAGCGTGTTGCGGATAATAATATGATTAAAAGTGTTATTTCATTATTGCGAAAAATAAAGGAATTTGGTCAAATGAGTAACTCGAGGCAGTCGTGTTCCTCTCTTCTATTTACCAGTCAGTAAGTTAATTTATATTACATATCTAATTAAGATCTCCAATCTCCTTGATTTTCACATAGCACCGTAGTGCAGCCCAGTTCAGGACCCTGAAACTGCGATACTTTAAGACAAATAATTTTTTGTATGGAAACTAGCGACATCTTGTAGCGGTTGCCCCTAAGCTTATATGTTGTTAAAGTTAAGGCATTTCATTATAGTATAACTAAACACAGAAAATAAAAAAATAAAAAAATCATACAAGAGTGTAAGTATTTGTTATAGACAAAAAGATTTAATTTTATCAATTTGTGGTTTCAGAAAATTTACAAAATCCTTCATTAAAAATAAAATATAGGATAGGTAATTTGTTACTACTATCTACAGGAGCAATGAGAAACTAATCGAAGCGAAGCCATCTAGTGGCCGATGCCCGTAAACATTTTTGTTGAGTGCTTGAGTTGCTTATCTATAACTAATTTATGTGTATTATCTATGGCCCAGTCCGCTGTACCGGCCCGGGTGTGGCACGGCCTGCCAAGGTTAGGCCGGTTTGCTGTGCCGGTCTGAGCATGGCACCAGTAGCGCATCGCCTTATAAACTCGTATAAAGCTACATAGCGTTTCCTAATAAATAAATATGTTTTCATAGAGGTGGTTTCATTGTTTAATTTATAGTTATTTCGTAAACTTAATAATACCAACGATTCATAATAATATAATACATTTTCGTTGTAATATCAAAGGATTTTAATCGTGTTCTTAAATATACCTAAAAAGATACTCAATCTTGTCTGTGTGTTAAATGACCATCGTTACTCAATTAACGTTTGGGCACAATAGTAATAATAATACCATCAAGTATTTATTTTGGTATAAATGCCTAAATGATCATTTTTGTACTGTTGTACTGAATAATAAAACAATCGAAGCGTCGGTATGCTGAGCAATTTTAGGCGCTCAGTGGAAGATCTCTTTGTCGATACTCCCAAACTGATGACATGGTAATTTGAACACACAACCTTCTGATCTGGAGTCAGATAATAATAATAATAAATATTTAATAACAATCACGCCACGTTAACTGGTCCCGTGCTAAGTTCGTAAAGAACTTGTGTTACAGGTACCAGATAACGGAAATAAATGTAAGATTTTTATTATACACGTACATATATTTAATATACATCCATAACCCTGGAAAAGACATTTATATTTATCATACAAATATCTTCCCTTGGCGGGATTCGAACCCGCGACCCCCTTGTGTAGTGACCAGTCACTTACCACTACACCAGACGATCGTTAAATACCTCCAAAGTTCCGACATCGAAGTCCTAAGCACGTTTACTTTCCGATTTGAAAGGTAGGTTCTACAACGACAATATCAAGACATCAGCCTCATGCCTCAAGCAGGGCGAAGGTGTTCACGTATCGATATTTATGAGATCCGGCAACTACATACTTACCAACTGGGTCGTGAGCACGTTTACTGATCTTCAGCACTAGCAAAAACTAACGTTTTAAAATTAAAAGCATCACTATTGCGTAATGAGATTACATTTACGCTACCTTTTTGCGGATCTAGCCCGGTATGGGTGTTTCATAATTTGTTGCGAAACATTACCAAAACAATTTAATAAGTAGACCTCTACTAATCATAGCTTCTCACCAACAAAACCCTAATACAGTCTAATCATAATCTCTTTAGTTCTAAAAGTTTAGGACTTTTGTATTTAAGGGCAAACAGATTTACAAAGTTTAATACATGTCATCCAACGAATTCCATTGCCTGAGCAATATTAGAGTGAGAACAAAAGAGAAGAATGGCTGACGAAAACGGATAAAAGAGAATCGCTCACGTAAGTATTAAGAAAAAGGAAATATGTACAGAGGATAGAAGACATTATTTCAGAGTAACAGACTCAACTACGAAGGTGGATCGAGAGCTATGTCGATTCTCAGCGAAAATGAAAATCCTAATCAATTTCAGTGTTTACGGGCAAATAGCTTTCCAGGATTGCATTGTGTGATGATTTTAGGCATGACCACATATGACGCAATAGCTTAATACTATTAAACGAGCATCTTCGAAGGAAATTATTCTGACCCCAAAAACCAGATTGACGTCGAACAACAAAGCAGGATTATACACAAAAGTAGCCATCAATCTAACAAAGAGAGCACTTAAGTTGAATGAATGAGCGCAGCGGTAGCTGCCAAACTGTCTGCGGGGGTATAAATATATACGTCGTCTGTAACAGAAACAAGGATAATTTTATCGACAAATTCCCAGACGAGCTGTGCTTGGTATGAAGTGATTTTAGCAATGTCACTAAAATCACTTGAGGATTGCGGCTTCGTTTTGGAAAATCGAATCTAGTGTTAAGCAAATATCTGAAGCTGGATATAGATTGATGCCTCGGTGTAGTTGAAGCAAAAATAATTAAACACCACTTCTTTTTGACCGTTATCCCATATTTGTTGTAGTTTGGCTAGCAGTGTACCAGTTACTTTGCTCGGAGGTGTACTTTAGATATTAGGGTGTCTATAATAAATACAATTAAAACTATTATTTCAATGAACTGATTATCCGACCTATTCATGCAGGCAAATATACCTAGATATTAAGGTTTATCTATGCTGTTAAAAAGCTAACAATCTTGATCCGTGGACACGTGAGCATATTTAAAAATAAGTAAGAAAAATAACACATTGACAATGTTGAGCTCCGTATGTTCCTTTAAAAATCTAAATGACTGAATTGGATTCTTACAGTATGTCCTGTCACTAATCATACTAATCATTCTACAATACTGTGTGTATCATTGTTATGTTTGCAAAGCAATCAAGCATTCCTCTCTGGAAGGCAGGATTGTTTACGATGGATATTCTAATGGTTAAAGTTTAAAATCGTGCGCAGAAATTCAACATATGATGTATAATACTAGATCAGATATCTGCTCAGCATTAGGCTAGGCTTATCTGCCTTTCAATCTTAGACGGTGACGACATAACCCATATGCGATATCGATTAGTTAGTAGTCAGCAAACATTACTTACAGCACGCATAAATCTCAGCCCAACTATTTACTTTTGTCGAAAGCGATTTCTTCCGCGGTGATTCACAACGATTTAGGAAAATCGCTTTCAGCGCGTGTGACTCAGTCGTCTAATGGACAGGTCGTTTCGGAGAACGTTCGGACCACTTGAATCTAATTCGGCAATGTGAGCTACAAGAACAAAACACATCTTTACCTACAATGTGTATGCGTTAAGGTAATAATTTGTAAGTACATCCATGAAATAGCTGATTCTGTCCACAGCTAGAGGAAAAAACGAACCAATTTCTGTTACCCAAGCTTTCTGATGAGATATCGTCATCAACTTTGAGTCAACGTTGTAGCTAGATCTCTCAACTTTCCCAACACATAATTTTAAGGTTCACCCGAGTGGTATTTGCTGTACTGTGCGTTGCTGTGTGGTCCTTTACGTCCTAAGCTCTGACCACAATATCGTCACAAATGGAAGTTTCAAATTGATCGCGGTGAATATTTCGATTTCTTTAGTTTTAAAACTTGCAAAGTTTTTCAAAGCAGCGGTACAGAGTAGACACACCTGCCCTTCACTATATCACTAGAGTTCTCATCCCCTAGTCGGAACTGATTTGGCGGTGTTTTAATACAAACATTTCGACGTATCGGTATGCGAATGAAGAGACCGAACCAGAGTCTAGTATGACCAGATGACGTAGTAGTAGTAAGCGTATCTGCAGCAGTCGGTCATCGGTTCAATCCCCACTTAGCGCAAACATTCTTGTCACAAACAGGTTTTTTTGCTGTGTCTTGGGTTTTTTATCATTGAAAAATGTAATAAAAACATCGCTTTAATATCGCTCAATTCGCTATCTATTTCGCACACCCGCACCTTAACGGCAATGATTAATGATTCAACATGCAGGATGTTTTTTTATTATTATTCGACAATCTAAAAACTACAAAATTTAAAGGAATCCTATTTATTGTCATAGTCATACTATCTGAACTAATTCATTAAGTTCTATTTTATAATTTGAGTAGAATTTATTATTGTTTTTAAAATTATACTATTAAGCTAAATTAGATGAAATAAACAAGAAACTATTTTTTTTATTGCTTAGATGGACGAGCTCACAGCCCACCTGACGTTAAGTGGTTACTGGAGCCCATAGACATCTACAACGTAAATGCGCCACCCACCTTGAGATATGAGTACTGAGGTCTTAGTATAGTTACAACGGCTGCCCCACCCTTCAAACCGAAACGCGTTACTGCTTCACGGCAGAAATAGGCAGGGTGGTGGTACCTACCCGCGCGAACTCTCAAAGAGGTCCTTCCACCAGTAATTACGCAAACTAAACTAGATATAATAAATAAAACTAGATCCTACTAGATAGAAAATAAAAAAAACTAGATCCGCATTTCTCCGTATTGTAAAATCGAATGAGCCAGAGTTCATTAACCACTTGACGTTCGATAATCCGGTATTACAGTCACACACACACATCGCGTAACACTTCATCCATATTCATTCATTTAAAAAGAAAAAAAAAAAACACAGAATATTAATCTAAATGCATCGTATGAAAGGAATATAATCTCTAGATCCCACGGTACACGTACGTTATAATTTAGTTTCAATTGCGACTTGTCACTTTTCGATTTTGTTTGTTCATTAACGCGGATCTGAAACGAGGTCGCGATCAATTTTGAATTGATCTTGCAGAAACACATCCTGTTGTAAGGTTTGTTGTAAAATAATTAAATTTGTTAATGTTAAGGCAATTTTCGGATTGCCAAATAGCAACACTGTTGGTGGGAGCAATTACAGTAGTGGGGACGTGACATAATAAAAAAGGCGGTAGTCTGAAAAAACGGGATAGAAAACAGTGTATGAGGACTTTTTGGCGGGAACGCGAGGAGTGAAGTTGTGTGATTTATTTTATTTTGTCTATTTAGTGTTTCTTCGGGTTTAAATGTGTAATAATGGTGGTTTATTAACTGTTTAATATCTGCGAAAGTGCACAAATGTGGGAAAATGAAACTAAGCCGATGGCCGTAACTTCTCGGGATCCTCCAAAAAGTCCATTGAAAAAATCTTAGTAAATGACCACCATTTTACTGAGATTATATTTCATCCCATTTCATTTCATTTAATTTCATCCCAGTTGATTAACGTCTCAAATTAATCATCTTCATTGCATTTCACTCCATAATATCATTTTTCATAAAAATATGAATATAAAATAAAATAAGACATGACTTAAAGGTCTCAGTTACCAGGTCATAAAATCCCTTAAAAAGAAAACAGTGTATTCAGTAGTGAGCAAATATCTAAAGATTGTACAAGTGGAGTTACAAATAATGCAATACAGAATTAAGTGGACTATTGCAATCTGTGTATTTATTTCTTGGCTTTGGAACCCGAGTCTTACACTGTTGATCGTTTGCATTCCGATTTTGAGATAAATACACAGCCGATATAAAAAATCACGTTACAGTAAGTTAAAAATTTAAGAACATTTCGGGACTGCAATTGAAATTATGATAAAAGTATTCGATCGTTCTCAAACGAAAGCCATGATTGTTTTATGACAGATACGGTTACGTTTCGAAATGAATATAACAAAACTTTGATAGTCCCGTAATTAAGTTTATTGCATTGTAAGCAATAAGTGTGACAGTAAGGTCAGTCACCCACTAATGAAGCGGTGTGGGAGACTGACAAGAACGTTTGAAGGTGTGTGGGATAGGAATAATATGAAAAAATTTAAATGAGTCTACTGTTATTTAATATCACCCTTTTGGTTAAGTACTGAGGGCATTTCAAAATGAATAAGCATTGATTAGTTCGAGTTTTTAGGTCCTTAAGGGCACAGGTTTATTCTGTTTTTGGACAATACGAATGTTCATGACAGCGTATATCCACTCGATGGGATACAAAACTACTCTTTATTGTTTAGTTATGTAAGATTAACGAGATCCCAGGAAAGAATTTAACAATTATCTCAAATACCGGATTAGTAAAATATAATTATAGCATAATCTAATCGACGTCTCTTATTAGGAGGAGGAATAGTGCTGATGCTATAATGATATGAATAATAATTTGTAAGCGTCAAACTTAATCGTGTCTAAAATTTGTATAAAGAATCGTGTAAATTTAAATGTAAATTATCAAATTAAAAGCATTTATACATGCCTTCGGAGGCTGACGAGAATACCGTCCATCTGATGATGAGTGGTCACCGTCATTCATGTACGTTAGCAATCTCAGGGCCATAACCAAACTGCAGCTTGTCGGCAATGTCAGGAACATAGCTCGGCCGGTGCCTCCCAAATTTAGTTTAACTACGAGTAAATAAAGACCACCTTGACCGTAAATAGTGATAAGAAAAAAAACATATCACTGTTTAACAAAATATTAACCTAATGGGTTTTCCCAACAACGTTGTCAGCGAACGGAAGCAGCTCTTTAATTCGTTTTAGATTTTATTATGATGTTTATTCCAATATTGTCTGAGGAAATAGTGATAACACCAAATTAGTAAAGGTTAACATTGATCAATTAACCTACGAAAATGTTACAAGTGGGGTTGGGTTTGAAGAATTTTTTTATGAATTTTATTAACTACTTATTTAATATGAATTTTGCCTGTTTGTCAGTGACAATAAATTTTAAAGCTAACGCGATGAAGTGAAACGGTCTTGTTATACAATTAAACTCGCAAAAAAAAAAAAATCATTGCTGGTGGTAGAGCATATGGACAATGTGATCAAACACGGGTCGATACCACCGTCTTGTTTATTTATTTCGCGGAACTGTCATATCTCTCTTTTTATCTTGTTGACCTTCACACAAGAGGTCAGATTTGATTATGCTAGAATAACCTCACCATCTCAACCTCAAGCCGAATAATATAGTTCATTTTAAATATCAACACACAAAACTATGCCATGGTTGACCTGCTCGGGCTTACAAAATCAATGATGACTAATTATCTTGCCAATAAATACATATTCAACTATGATACTGTTGCTCAAACTAAGTTTCATATAAACAGTCATTGAAACATAATATTACGTGAATATTGTCACGTAAGTAAATACAACGTCGCACAGGCACGACCGTAAAATATGTATGTGAATATTAAGTTTATTTTATCGCGCATGTCATTAACACAGCAAATGGACTGATAAAGAGGCGGCTAATCAAGATGTTTGCGAATGATTTTATGGACTCGTTCATACGTGTTTATTTGAATTAAGACAAGAATTTCGGTAATTCGTGGCATAGGTACTGGTGGTAGGACCTCTTGTGATTTCGCACGACTAGGTACCACCACCTCGCCTATTTCTGCCGTGAAGCAGATGCGTTTCGGTTTGAATGGTGGGGCAGCCGTTGTAACTATACTGAGACCTTAAAACTTATATCTCAAGGTGCCAGGTGGGTGGCGCATATACGTTGTAGATGTCTATGGGCTCCAGTAGCCACTTAACACCAGGTGGGCTGCGAGCTCGCCCACCCATATAAGCAATATAAAAAAACTCACGTTTATCTAAAATTTTTTCATCTATTCACTGATAGTCTAAGCCTCTAAGGGGATATTCCAACTATGCCCGGGAGAGTAGGTGATCTCACGGGTATCAAACCTGACGATGTTGCTAACACGAACCCTAGCAAGAGCAGTGGTTCGCATAATCTACCACCGGATCAGAATCACGACCCACTGAAAAGATCCGACGAAAAACTCAATGGGCTCCCGTTTATCATTTCCTACATTTCCAATAATTTAGTTTTCGTGGCGAGATTAAATCGTAAAATTAGTTTTAATTATTTCCACGACTAGCGAAAACCGAAGAGAATAATAACAAACAATAACAAAGTTAGTTACAAAAACACATATTATATTATGCAAACAAAAAATAATTAGTACAAAACATACATATAATAGAAACCAATAGACTCTCGTGTACTCGATCTGTGCATATAAAACATTAATCTTAACTAAACATGGATCAATAAAAATAGATTAAATGTCGATAGATGACATTGAGATATGTGTTTTGTTACTTTACATTTAGAGATTAATTCGCAACGTTTCCTTTATAGACAGTGACGTAGCTGTAATGAGAAAAAAATGACATTGTACAGTCGTGGCATGTTTTCCCACGGCCCTTTTAGGTGTCAAGAATAATTCAATGTATTTTTAAATTAACTTTGATTTGTTTACGTTACTATTTAATCTATACTATATATTAATACGTGAAGCAAAAACTTTGTATCCCTTTTTACGAAAATTGCGCGGACGGAGGAGTATGAAATTTCTCACACTTATAGAGAATATAGAGAAGAAGTGCACAATGCTAATATTTTTAAAAAATAATGCATAAAAGATACATTAAATCAATAAAGAAAACATTACACACACTACATACCGTGTATTTGAGGCACACACTCATGCATACTATAGGTATTTATTGTCAAACTTTTGTTCTTGACGTCGTTGTCAAATTAAGAATAGATTAAATATTGTTTGTCTTTGTTAATATTTTTATAGTGTAGTCTTGGCGAAATTTGTGATTATAGAAGTATAAAATACAATCATAATAGGGTACAAACTTACAATTCCAATTAATTATAGTCGAATTTCGACTACTGCGGGACCTCTAGTTTTATAGTAAACGCCATTCATCCGATTAAAGCAAGGATGTGCAAAACACGCGGCCCGCCAAGCATTTCTAAAATTGAATTTATTTTATCGATTTTCTCCCATCAATTCGTTTTTCTGTTATTTTCTTGCATTAAAATTTTTATATGAAATACTTTACTTATTTTTTGTTTTACATTTTTTATTCTAATATTTATTATAAATAAAGTTTCGTAAATTATTAATAAGAGTTAATTAATGTGCGGCACGCCAAAATAATATTAAATTTAAATTGGCCAATTGATTAAAAAGGTCGTTCACCCCTAGACTAAACGTATGCCGCGTCTAAGCAAAAAAATAAACTTACTGGATACTAATATTAGAAAATAATTTGCCCGTTTTTTTTGTTTAATACTTCGGTTATTAGTAATTGATTATTTTTATTGCCCCTGTAGGCAGACGAGCATACGGCCCACCTGATGGTGAGTAGTTACCGTCGCCCATCGACGTCAGCAATGCCAGGGGCAGAGAGTCGTTACCTATCGTTAATACTGTTAATTATTTTTTTTATTGCCTAGATGGGTGGACTAGCTTACAGCCCACCTGGTGTTAAGTGGTTACTGGAGCCCATAGACATCTACAACGTAAATGCGCCACACACCTTGAGAATTAAGTTCTAAGATCTCAGTATAGTTACAACGGCTGCCCCACCCTTCAAACCGAAACGCATTACTGCTTTACGGCAGAAACAGGCAGGGCAGTGGTACCCACCCGCGCGAACTCACAAGAGGTCCTACCCACCAGTAACAATTTCATACATATTTTATTGAAGTACATTACGTAGTGTACTATTTATTAGTAAAGTAGCCTACGCTGCTAGTCACCTGACATTCAGCTTATTTCCACGTATATAATGTTTAATGTTTAATGCGTATCATCTCAATTATTTATTTAACGAAAGTCAAATAAATGGGTACAGCAGTGGGTTTGCCTTAAATATTGGTATAATATGCCTACACTACATTTCTTCTATTCGACTTCGCCTCCGAACCCAAGGTGGGGTGGCGCGGCTACACGTTGATTTATCTATGAGTTTCGGCGATCACTTAATACTGAGTGGGCTATGCACTCGTCTATTCATCCAAAGCGATAAAAATTTGAATAACGATAATTGTTTTGTTTTTTTATAACTACTAACTTCTACTATATAGTAAAACTGTACCCATTAAGACAAGCCGAATATTACAAACCACCATGAAAGAGAAGTCCATGTTTTCCACTGCCCGGGCGAGACAGTTCGTAAAGACAAGTAAAGTCTTTCATAAATTGACACAAGTAGGTACCATCATTAAGCCGTGAATCAGTCACGCCTTCTGGTTTGTTGGGTGGGACAACCGTTATGCAATGCAATTAAGATTTCGATCTCATGACTCGTATGTGTGAGCATTCACACTGTTTCTATACTCCGGTAATCACTTACCATCAGATGAGCCTTGAGCTCAATACGAAAAATTACAACTCCTGCGGCTTTAGCACATCAATAACTTTCATTGCCTGTTAGTAGAATGTAGGTAATACGTTTTACCAATTTACCTAACTCTGTTGAGCAGACCTCTGTCTCTCGTAATTACGTACATCTTTTTGCTCACTGATAAGCCTATACCTACCTACCTATACCTACTCAATATATTTTTATTTATTGCATAGACGTGTGGACGAGCTCACAGTCCACTTGACGTTAACTGGTTACCGGAGCCCATAGACATTTACAACGTAAATTCCGCCACCCACCTTGAGATGTCAGTTCTAAGATCACAGTATAGTTACAACGGCTGCCCCATCCGTTCAAACCGAAACGCATTACTGCTTCACGGCAGAAATTGGCAGGGCGGTGTTACCTACCCGTGCGAACTCACAAGACGTCCTACCACCAGGAGAAATATGTGAAAACGACATTTGCACTCAAACTAAACTTAAAAGTTTCACAAGTATTTCTCGTCTTTTCGCACACCCCAAACCGCACCCCAAATCTCTAATCTCAAGAATGTCGCAAAACAATACACCGGTAGTAAAACTGACTCCAATCATAAAAAGCCAGTGATAACATTGGAAAAGGGCACCGTTGTGAACTAGTTTGCTTTAAACCAGGGATAACAATCGGACAGGATTTTACGATGCGTCCGGCTTAATTTTATGGTCTGTTATCGGTATTAGACCTGTAGTATTATTGCGTGTAGCGATGGAAAGGAAAGAAATATTTTGCGTTTTTTGTATTGCCCTTGCAGACGGACGAGCATACGGCCCACCTCATGGTGAGAGGTTACCGTCGCACATGGACTTCAGCAATGCCCTATCAATCTTGGTCCGCAGGTTGGTGGTACCTACGCATGCGAACTCACAAAACGCCCTACCACCCTACCACCACTACTAAATCAAGCAAAATCGATGGCGGCCAAGACAGCCGCATACAAGTAGGCGCGCCGGAATGTTCAGTTGGACGAGCAGATTATGAAATGACTAGGTTACTTTCTACGCTTGGAAAAACTACAAATCGATAGATAATTGCGGTCAGGCAATTTCTACCGGACTCCGGAAGGGTGCGGTTGATAGCCAACCCCATTTCAAATTGGAGAAAATCTAATTTTATTAAACATTTTTTTTTAAAATACCCACAATAAATAACCTGCAATTCCCACCGATTTTATATTTACAAATATCGAGCAGACTGCTGCAGTGCGATGACATAATAATTTACACATATAAATGTAATTAATATTTATAAAAAAAAACTTGATTAATTAAGTTTCCGCTTATCTTAACCTATATAGTAGATACAATAACGTTTCGCTCGTATTGCAAAATTGACAAACATTTAAACGGGCTATAGTCATAAAATAATACGAATATAACGCAACAGTGCTTCCCGAATAGGGTTATGTTTAAATGAATTAGGCACGCTCCGTGGCGCGGAACTGCGTTTGAGGGGGTGTATTCGACGAGGTCGTTTGAGAGTTTACCTTACAAATATATTATTATAAAGATTTACTTACACTTTTTTCCTTTTATTTATTTTTAAATGGGTGGACGAGCTCACAGCCCACCTGGTGTTAAGTGGTTACTGGAGCCCATAGACATCTACAACGTAAATGCGCCACCTACCTTGAGATATAAGTTCTAAGGTCTCAAGTATAGTTACAACGGCTACCCCACCCTTCAAACCGAAACTTATTACTGCTTCACGGCAGAAATAGGCAGGGTGGTGGTACCCACCCGCGCGGACTCACAAGAGGTCCTACCACCAGATGATAACAAACTAAATTGTAAATGCAGACTACTTTTTAAATGATAACGTATTTGTTGTATACGGTCAGATGAATTCAGCATGTTCAATCGGTATTACGCGGTTACGATACACCATAATACAAATTCGTCCACCTACCCACATTGAGACACGAGGACGAAATTTCAATTGTATTATATCGAGGGGTAAAAGGCTATTTAGTTTAAGCGACATTTAAGGGTGATATTGAGTTATATTACATACGGAATTCGCGAAATTTTCGCCGTCCAGTGATGCCGGACTCGAGTTTTTTATTTCAACTTCAATTGAATATGTAATTTCGAAAGGGGCACATCTCTGATAATGTAAAATATTCAGGAAATGAAAAAAAATTGATTATTTTCTAAAGCAGCGTAAAATTTAAAAAGATTAACTTTTGAGAAATATTTTAGTGTTAATTAGCAATTGAAAATCACTGGAGTAATTATAAAATGGATGTAGGTAAGCCTCAAAGCTACATGTATATGAAAAAACGTATTTGACAACATATGCGACATGTACCCTTTTCGAAATTGCATATTCAATTAAGTTTACCCCATTAAAACAGCTGAGGACGAGAAAATGTTAAGCTTTAAATGGCTCATGGTCCAGACGGCTGGCTGATCCTTCGGCTGGTCGTAGGACCGTCGAGGCGATTCGCCCGGTCCTTGTGGATTGGGTGAATCGTGACAGAGGACGCCTCACTTTCCGGCTCACGCAGGTGCTCACTGGGCATGGTTGCTTCGGTGAGTTCCTGCACCGGATCACAGCCGAGCCGACGGCAGAGTGCCACCATTGTGGTTGCGACTTGGACACGGCAGAGCATACGCTCGTCGCCTGCCCCGCATGGGAGGGGTGGCGCTGTGTCCTCGTCGCAAAAATAGGAAACGACTTGTCGTTGCCGAGTGTTGTGGCATCGATGCTCGGCGACGACGAGTCGTGGAAGGCGATGCTCGACTTCTGCGAGTGCACCATCTCGCAGAAGGAGGCGGCGGGGCGCGTGAGAGACGCGCAAGCCCGCCGCCGTCGGGCGGGGCCAGGGAGGCGGATCTCGCCCAAGCCCTGGCCCTCTAAGGGTTTCGGGTCCCCTTCACATGTCGGTCTGGGGACCGGCGAAGGGGGCCTAAGAAGACGACGTGCAAGCTGCTCTGCACGCGTTTTACGCAAGAGCATCCGGGTGATGGAAGGCCGACTATCCTCGACCCACGCTGGTTCTGACCCAGCGGGGTATTCCGTAGGATAACCCATTCTAACCGGCGCCATCTAGGCGGGCTCCGGATAGCCTGCCGACCGAGAGGGCTGGTGGTCGTGGCGCCGACGACCGCCAGTCCGGCGTCCCGAGGGGGAGGGTGATGGGAGAGATGTGCTCCGCACTAAACGCTTCACTTTCCCCCCTTTGCCTTTTCATGGGTTCTGTTTCATGCGAGGTTCGGACGCGGGTTGTTGAGCGACAGGAGGTTTTAGTCAGTTCGACTGCGACATACCCCGCCCTTCATCCCCAGGGGAGGGCGGAAGTCCGGCGATTTCCTCCTGACCAAAAAAAAAAAAAAAGCTTTAAATGGCACACATTGAAAACGTCGCTTAAACCAAATTAGCCTTTCACCCCTCGATATGACAATTGCTCCATTCGTCAACCAGAAACGTGTAACTGTTTTGCGTCAGGATGGCAATGGTGATGGTGCTATACGGAAACGCGGACCACAATTTGCCTGTGATTATTACACAAGTATGTATATTAATTTTGCGGGCCTGATTTTAATCTTTCATCGCGGAAGTGGTCAGTACGAATTTAATTAAAAAGGACCACGGAAGATTAAAAACCATGTAACTGTTTGGAAGTCAAACAAACAAATTATACAAAGGGCAAGTAAGCTCTAAGGTAATAATCTATTAATAAAAGCAAAACCCATTTACTGCATATATAATGTGTATACAATTTAGTTAATGAAGATTTAATGCACTTTTTTGTAAATAGCTGACGTCGCCCTAAACACGTCATTACGGATCCTCCCGATCTATTAACGGTGCTTTTAGGTACCTCAAGCACCGGTCACCTTCCTCGCCGAACCCGTCGCTTGTGACAAGGGCTCGACGAGTAAATTAACCCATAGACACAGCCCACTGAGTTTCTCGCCGGATCTTCTCAGTGCGTCGCGTTTCCAATCCCGTGGTAGATTCTGCGAAGCACTGCTCTTACCAGGGCCAGTGTTAGCAACACTTCCGATTTGAGCCCCGTGAGCTCACCTACACGTCAAGGCGAAGCTGAAATAGCCTTTCAAGGGCTATCAGCATAGGTAGGAAAAAAAGCACTTTTAAGAAATTAAGCAATATTCAAAAAAAAATACGAAAGAAATCTTTTGACAAAAAAAAAATTTAAACCACTTTTTCAATTGACAAATTTTCTCCTTGCTCGCGTTGTGAAACTTGAATGTGTCAAAACATTCGCGCATGTTACAATAACAGGTTCGTAACTAGTATGTCAACAGCGAAGCAAGGCGCGTGCGGAACGCGACCCCCGGACACACGATCCGCGTTTATGTTGCTAACATATACATTCATACACCTATCGATCGGTGAAACTCTCTTACAAATGGATCAACAAGCGAGTCTGACAAAGATCGTAATTTCTTTCTATTTGTTATTTCAGAATGATCCTTAAACTAGAGTACTAAATTAAATATAATATTATGCTAAGTAAATCTTGTATTTAGTTTTATAAAATTGATCACATTATTGACCCATGAATATTTTCAAACGAAGAATATAAATTCAAATTAAGAATTTAAATTAAATTCAATTCAAATTAAGAATTTAAATTAAATTCAATTTGTAAAGTTGAAAAACGCGAATATCCTAATTTATGTCTCGAATATGAAAAATTAAAACTAGGAAAGTTAAACATAATCACCAGCCTTGTCTTTCAATGATTCATGATTATAATCTACAAAATTTATTTTAATCGGATTTTAATCAATGTGAAAAGGAAATTATCGAGAGCCGGAGGTCCATCAGTTGGCTCGATCAAGTTTGCTAAATATTGAACGGCTTTGTGAGCCAACTTTTCTCACGATGGTGACTTAGCCAAAACGACCTTCATTGAAGCAAGCGACGCAAAATAGAGGCATTTTTCTAAACAAAACAACTGCGTGTTATCGTAACAAATAACCATCCAATTTAACAAAATTCGAAGAAAACACAAGTACATACAAGAAAAGGTTAAAATCCTACGAAGTTATCCAATTTACTACCTACTTAGGTGTATGTCGGCAATCTTTCAGCGGATTAGCAAGCGAGAAAGGGAGCCCTTTTTAGGGGAAGTTCCAAGAGGGTTGGTTATTTGAATTTTTATTCACTTCGCAACTATGCTCAGAATGTATGATTTTCAACAAATGGACATAGCGTATTTATTGTGGGATGCATATAACACGAAAATTTCATTGCATATTTTTTTAAATAGTATGTGAAAGTAGTATGTCGTATTTTTTTATTTGTTAACATTGCCGAAGCGCATTAGCGACCATTTTTAATTATATGGAACGTAAGATTGTTTACTTCCTTTGACAATGTAAAATTTAATTTTAGAATTTAAAATAAAATTTTGTATTAATAACATTCACAAATTAGTTTAGGTCATTTAAGGTAATTTAACTAGCTAGTGAAATAAGTTCATTTTTTATTATTTTCATAATATACATTTTAGCAAAGCTCACAGGGAACAGACACTTTAGTGTGAATTATTCCTGTTTCTGCCATAAAGAGTTTTGGGTTATTAGTTATTTCAATGCAAAATTATTTATGGTTCTGTCTCACTGGCCCCACCATAAGAAAAGCATTTATCTAATCTTTTTTCTTTCTAATCTTAACAGCATTTATCCTGTGCTCATTTATCTTTCTGCACTATCACAGGACTTTATGGCGGGAACGCGAGGAGTGAAGTTGTGTGATTTGTTTTATCTTGTCTATTTAGTGTTTTTTCGGGTTTAAATGTGTAATAATGGTGGTTTATTAACTGTTTAATATCTGTGAAAATGCACAAATGTGGGAAAATGAAATAAAGCCACTGGACATAACTTCTCGGGATCCTCCAAAAAGTCCACTAAAAAAAATCTTAGTAAATGACCACCATTTTACTGAGATTATATTTCATCCCGTATCATCTCATTTAATTTCATCCCAGTTGATTAATGTCTCAAATTAATCATCTTCATTTCATTTCACTCCATAATATCATTTTTCATAAAAATATGAATATAAATTAAAATAAGACATGACTTAAAGGTCTCAGTTACCAGGTCATAAAATCCCTTAAAAAAAAATGCACTATCACAAAACATCACACTCTTACTATACCACAATAGTAAACGTATGTATAAATTAAAACAAAATAAATTTGATTATATACACAAAAGTTACCTACCTATCTATAGACCATTAATTCATAATGTTAAATAATCATAATTGTAAATTATATTATTTTACACAGTATAAAGGGGTCGCAGACCCTTAACACTGCAATAGTCTGACCTACTTCACAATAATAGTAATGAGTGTAGAAGAAATTTAATAAATGTTCATTTGCTTTGTTTAAAATACATATTACGCACAATAGTAAATTGTATGTATTGAATATGCTATTGGTTACGCAATGACTTTGTTTTGTTTTTGCTATGTACATTATTCAAAAACAAAGATAATATAACCAATAATAAACACATGACTTTCCGATAATTACATTTCATATTCATTTTCAACTCCAAAAATACTTACAAACAATGTAAGTTTTTTGTCCTCCTGTAGAAAACAATTCAAACAATAAACAAATAATTAGGAGTACATTTTTTGCTTCAAAATAAACATTTGTCTCCAAATTCTAAATTTCTGGATTTTAGTTTATAATTTTGTGTATAATTGCGTTAGAAATAGTGTGTTTGAGTCATAAATTTAAAATGTACAATAATACATGTTTTAAAAATAACAAAACCACAGCTCCATGCTGGAGAACATAGCCTAAAAATTATACTAATTATGTGAGACATAAACTTCATCAAGTAAAACTTAAATTATAAACTAAAATGAAAATTATATGTATACACATTAATGACATGTAATGAGATAAATATAGACAAACTGTTGGTATAATTAGGAGTTTTTAAATTACAGTCAGTATCAATTTTAAAATGCTCAACAAATGTGGGTGAAGACAAGAAAAAGTTGTGTGGGATGTTTGTGTTGCTTAAATGATCAATTTTTATGTATAATTAAGATTTAGAGGATTCTAATTCTACTGTTGGTAAGTCATATTATATACTTGGATAGTTAAGTACAACCATTCCATCTAGTTCTAAGGAAACTGTATTACATTATTAAAGCTTCAGTCAGATTCTGGTTGTCAGTAGCACTCACTTTGTCAAATCAATGGTATTTGGGAACAACGTAACATCAGATTAGTTGTTTCCATTATCTGTCTGATCATTAACAATTCATTTATAAATAGCCAAAACAGAGCAAGGTCTATTTTCTACTGTACTTTCTTATCATTAATTTTAGAAATGGTTCAAATATTTTTATTAACTTTATTTGTATCTATCTACTTATCTATCTAAATGAGAGAAACTTTCAACATAATTTTCAACGACTTCAAGATGCTGGATTACTTGAAGAATTTACACATTTATGATCGTTTAAGGTTATATGGATGGAGTCATAATATGACACAATAGACTAAGTCTTCTCCCAGGATGAGTGGTGTCATTAAACTATGATGTCTATGTGCCTGTTGATTGGTTTGCACAATAAAATAATGACAATGCAGAATTTATATGGTGTATAATTATGTGAACCACAATCTGAGAAACAACTTCACATTGTGAGGGATAAGGCTGACAATCTTGAAAAACTACACATTACACTGGTATTCCTTCCCAGTGGAAGGAATACCAGTGTAATGTATTCCATTACTAAGTGGAAGGAAGGAGGCCAAAGGGGTGTAGTACCACACACAGGTCCAATCAAATGAAGTCAACATTAGACTCCAAAATCAAGTCGCTATCAACGACCTCAGCACTGAGGAACACGATGCAAGGAGGAGGAGGAGTATGTGAGATTATTAAACCATTTACTTTACAAAACTTAAGAAATGTACGACACATAGAAAACCCTGTAGTAGATAAAGTTGTAAACATCACTCTTCAATAACTGGTACACCCATCATTAATCCAGAGCATAAGCATATGGCACATTGTAAACTACAACAAAATATACTATTTTAAAATAACGCAAATTCTATTTTGATAGGCTATCCTTAGCAATATACCAGACATTGTCAATGACACCTAAAACTACCTCTTGTCTGGATTGTATTGGTACAAAAGGATTACCATGGTTAAGGCCAAAGTATAATTTGTGCAACAGCTAAAGATGGTACAGCAAGGCTTTGTCAAGCTCATGACCCACCTAGCATTAAGAGTTACTGAACCAAAGGCCTGACCACATATGAGTCCAAAATCTCTACATTATGATATAATACAGGTATATATCAAAACACAAAATTAAAAGATCAAGTACAATTATGGTACCTACCTGTCCATGAACAAAATATACCAGCAATAATATGTATTTGTCCCACTGTTCCTCTGTTTCATATAAAACTGAATTTAGGATACTATTTTATCCAGAAGTTATAAGGAAGCAAGTAAAAGATTTTTATCCTTTCTTTGTGTGGTGATCAGCTGGTAAGTTGTTTTTGGGCTGCATCTCATACAGTATCTATTAAGTTCCAAAACTCAATAATGTTCATAGAAAATAGTAGAAAATCTTTATTTAGGTCTGAAGAATTACTTCAGTTTGTCTTATCTATGTGATATAATTTATAAATTCATTTTGATTTATGTGCTGTCAGATGCTTGTCATAGAAATTTATACCTAATTACAGTGTAACTAATTAATTTCAAGATTATATGATACACACTTAATTTTTAAAACACTTATGTTATTAACGCTTACCATTAGAGCTCTTGAGGTCGCGATGTATGAGCGATAGAGGTGCCCCAACATGAAGGTATGCCATTCCCTTGGCTACCTGTATCGCCCAATCCACCAGGATGTCTGGTCGAATTTTACGTCCTGACAACACTCTGTTGAGAGGCCCTCCACGGGCATACTCCATTACCAAACACAGATTCGGCTCTTCTAAACACACACCCTTCAAAGACACTATATTTTCGTGTTGTAACACCCAAAATAATCGTGCCTCCTGTAGTACGCTCTCCTTGATCACCTCGATATCTTCGTTCGCGTCTTGTCGAGCCGCCTTCACCGCGACTACTTCGTCGTTCCAATAGCCGCGGTATACTTTCCCGAAGCCACCGACGCCGATCACTTCTTCGAGTTTGAGCTCGGAAAAGGACACCCGGGGTGGTTCCACAGCTAAAGGGTCCTCTTCCGTGACGTACTCGGCCGGGAATATACCAACGCGGTCCCCGATTTTCCCCGTCCACCATCCTTCGTCCCCCGAAATGTTTGCGTCTTTGGAAAGAACTTCAACTATCTCTCCGCGCCGAAGGGAGAGCTCGTCTTCGCCTTGGGCAACGTAGTCGAATACAGCAGTGAAGAGAGCGAGCGGCGGGCGTTCTTCTTCGGCCGCCATGGCCCCGCGGCCGGCCGGCGGCATCACCCCGGCCGCGCCCCCATCGCTCCTCTCTTCCTCTCTCAAGCGCCTCGACACAGCTGCAGCCTCCACTCACCACAGCACATAACGCTACACACCGCAAAACAATTTGGTTAGGATCACCGTATTATTCCGCCATCTTTGTTTCTTCCATCGATCATGGCGGTTTGTAGTGTAAAGTGAATCTTTTTATAACACTCGTTTGATAAAGCACACGCGGCGTGACGTTCGAGATTAAAAAGCGAATATCTTCGCTCCGATAAAGTTAATTATTTTCCATTCATCTATCACGTTATTAAATAGATGGACGAAATGACAACCATACCGTAGCGAAGTCAGTGATAAACTGACATATGGTGTTGCCACTTTTGATGAAGAGACAATGTGAAATTATTCCAAATTCTTGAAAAAATCGAGTTTAAAATTGTATTAGCATTGTACTTTTTTTTTGCAATACAACTTATAATAAAATGATTAAAACATGAAAACTATCCGCATCTTTTTTGAAATTGACCATATCAACTAATACATAAATAACGTGCTTGCTAATACTAAATTAAAGAGATCGAAACAAAGCTAAAACGTTAGTATTTGTTGGTTGCATTGTAGAAAAAAATGACTTATTTTGGTGTCATCTGCTAGATACTTTTTCTTTTTTAGTAAGTATGAAGATTGGCTTCTTGAGACGCCATTGCTGCCAGTTTCAAGTTTATAAAAATCTTCAATTATTAAATACAATATACACATGGAAGATGATACGAGGCGAAATGCGATGAAATTGATTATATATTATGTTTTATGTAACTGAGAAGAAATTAAATGAAACAAGATGAGATAGGAAGAAATAAAGCTTCATTAAAATGGTAATTTATCGACACTATTTCAATGAACTTTTTGGAAGAACCCGAAGAACCCAAGTAGCTACATATATATATATATTTAATAAGCATTAATGTACCGACATTGTTGGGTAAAACATAGCTTAATGCGGTTTTCCAAAAGTTATCCGGTCATTGTTCTCGTCGAACCCGTCGCTTGCGATGAAGGACTCGGCGAGTAAATTAACCCAGAGACACAGCCCACTGAGTTTCTCGCCGGACCTTCTCAGTTGGTCGCGTTTCCGATCCGGTGGTAGATTCTGCGAAGCACGACTCTTGCTAGAGTTCGTGTTAGTAACATTGTCAGGTTTGATTCCCGAGAGATCACCTACTCCCCCGGTGACGCTGAATATGGTCTCTCAAGACCATTAATTAGCTTAGGTAGAAAAAAAAACAAAAGCTAGGTATCCTTTAAGAGCCCTCTATTATCCACTCCTAATTTAAAAAATTATGCTCGCTAGATGTCGCTACTGCAATATTAGTGCATTCGCTTTGGGTGGTGTTAAGCGCCATCTACATTTAAAACAGCATAATCAAATGAAACACATTTTGACAGGTACTTAACTAATTTGTATGCATCGAAATATTTTTTTAAATATTTTTAACAACAATTCAAAAGTTATTTATATGTTTTTTTTAGATATACTTATTTTTGTTACTGTCCTTCACCGGTCCCATGGTGTAATGGTTAGCACTCTGGACTTTGAATCCAGCGATCCGAGTTCAAATCTCGGTGGGACCTTTATTTGTTGCCAATTTAAAAAAGTATAATTTTATTTTTAATTTTTGTACTGAAATTAAAAGTCCCGAAGTGAAAACTAAATTCTGAAACGCTACGTTAGACTACATATATAGTTATTTTTTAAGCTGGAGCGCAGTTTCTCTGTGGGAGTCTGAGCTCTGAAGGGATGCTGGGTAGGGGAGCATTATTGATCGCGTGAAAATGGGATAGTCGTATTCGCGGCGAACACCCAGCCCGCGGATGTAGGGTCGCTCATCCTCTAAAACACGTTTACACGCCGGAAAATCGGACAAATAGTCCAAAAATACGTTTAACATTATTATTTTCGTATAGTAACCAAATTATATCGTTAAAAGTGGTCTATTGAATTGTTGTGAGTTGAAAAACAGTGCGCGATCTGTGAAGTGAACAACATGCAACATGAGATATCAACGTGAAAATCTTAGACAAAATCTACTGTCTTACTTCAAACTAGAAGAATAGAACTCAATAGAGGATTATTATTGAATTGGTTATTTAGTTTTTAATTCTGTTTATAAAAAAAACAAGCGAGAACATAAAATTTTATAATGGCCGAATTAGCCCCTGGTTGATTTTGAAAAAATGTGGAAAATTAACAAAGCCTTTTTTATTTTCAAACGTAAATTTAGTTTGAAATGGCATTGGCGTAAACGTTGGCCGAAGATAAGCGAATTCATAACAAATTTTCATTTCAAGTCATAGTCAAGTTTTTTTAGTGCGATTTTTATGTAAATCAAAAATGAACACGTTCAACGCTCCTACGACACAAATAAGCGGCACAATGGACAAAATGACCACAGTAAAATGTAAATCTGTCGACCTAGAAGGATACGTTATAATCGTTGTACAAACTAAAGACAATAAAGTGAAATTATATGGTAAGTTTAGACATTAATAAGATATATTATGAACATGGAGTTAATAAGTACCTACAACTGGAGTGCTGTCTAATGCCGAGAAATCGGTCTCGAAAGAGAATACTTTTTGGTCGCGGTGTCCTTGTCTAATGTGGTGACCATATAAAATTTATTTATAGGACAAAATTATACACATGCATCAGTTTTGAATTTACCTTATATTAAGTTATATATTATATTATATTATATTATATTATATTATATTACGTTTATATTAAGTCTACTAGTTACATTTTAATAAATAAAACACAATGGGTAATAAAATGAAATGAACTGAAATTAATTTATTTGTTATATGTAGACAATTAAATAACTCTTAAATGACAAGTCAATACACATAACACAATACACATAGTACTTGATCTCTATTTACAAAATATTGGTTATATTATTATTATTAAGTTCAGTTAATTTTCTGTAGTCTTATTAGCCAGATATTGTTTCTTTTTATTTGTGTTTTTTATGTATCTTTAGCTTGTGATGTGTATTGTGAGCCTAATAAAATAAATAAATAATATAACATTTCCCCTATTTTATGTAAATTCTTTTTTTTTCAACGAAATAAATAATTTATTTTAGTCAATATCTAAGTGGACCATGAGTATCATTAAAATTTCGCAATTTAAATTTCAATTCAATTAAAAATCGCCATTTTTCTTTAATAAATCTAAAATCGACTTTATATTTACAATCACTATTTCGCGACTTTTAAGTTTTTGTTTCAAAACCTTAACATCTTGTCGTAATTTTGCTTTTCTCGGGGCATTTTTTATTTCTTGCGTTTGAGTACTTGATTCCTCTTGTTTGACCTTTATATAGGACATTTTCCAGAAATTCCAACGTCATATTTACTAGAAGATCCTCCTCGTTCGCTTGACGTCAGGCAAATGATATACATGCTTGCGTGCGACGCTATTCAATACAATAAACAAAGTCAAAAAAATACCACGTGATTCCTCTTATAATATGAAAAATACATTGCAAAATTATAGTTTTTCACGATTGTTTTTTCAAATTTAATATATGACATAGATTAAGTACAATTTACAAGACAAATGGTATTAAATATTATTATGAGAAAAAATATCTAACATTTTAAAAATATATACTCACACTAGTAAAAATTTATCAATGAATCTGATATATGGAAGGATATTCCACAAACTGGAGAGGATTCTCGCTTAAAACCACTTACAATACAAGTGTTCGCCATGATTACACGGAAACTTTCACGATTTTCGGAAAAAAACAAGCCACAAGCTGTATCAGTGCCCTTTTAACTTCGAACTACAAACGTAAATAGACGCCATTTTTCTTTTAATCCATTCATAGCTCTTTTTCGGTGATGCCAACAATTAATCTGGCTTCCCATGAAAACCATCAGAAATCTACTTACCTACCATTAAATTTTCCATTAAACAGAGTTCTTATTAATATAGAACAATATTTTTTTTGTTAATGAGCTTTATTAATATATGATGTTCTAATAAAAATCAATATATATCATATAATCAATACTTCTTATATAATTTATTTTAATAAATTGTCATCATCAGCAACTAATTTCACCATGACTTTGTACGTTTCTTTTGAACCAATTTAATTTTTGACGTTGATGGAAATTCTAAATTCTCGCAGCATTTTCTAGTTAAGTTTAAGTCACATCGTTTAAATAATATGTATTTAGATATATTATTGTCATAAAATGTTTAAAATCCTGTAAAGTGGATTGATTTTAACCTTTTCGATAATTTTCAACAACGCCCTAAAGGATAAGACGTCCGGTGCATTCGTATGAAGCGATGCACCGGTGTTCGAATCCCGCAGGCGGGTACCAATTTTTCTAATGAAATACGCACTCAACAAATGTTAACGATTGACTTCCACGGTGAAGGAATAACATCGTGTAATAAAAATTAAACCCGCAAAATTATAATTTGCGTAATTACTGGTGGTAGGACCTCTTGGGAGTCCACACGGGTAGGTACCACCACCCCACCTATTTCCGCCGTGAAGCAGTAATGCGTTTCGGTTCGAAGGGTGGGGTAGCCGTTGTAGCTGTACTGAGACCTTAGAACTTGTATCTCGAGGTGGGTGGCGCATTTACGTTGTAGATGTCTATGGGTTCCGGTAGCCACTTGACATCAGGTGGGCTGTGAGCTCGTCCACCTATCTAAGCAATAAAAAAAAAGCCCAAGCTACTACTGATACTACTGATAACTAAGACAGGGGTCCAAATTACGAGATTTTGTGGAAAATCCTCTAAGCTAGCAACACTGCTTTTTGTTTGTAAAATGTGCGAGAGGGACACCACCACTTAATAGTCATTCTCTTTTCAGACCGTTTTTCCTTACATCTTTTGCTATTTAAAAATAAACTTTAAGCCATAGAGATAAAGTATATTTTTAGTTTTTATGTCAAACGAAGTAAGCACTCCAGTTAGAATAGTAACTCTATGATTATGAACGGCTTAATGTGAAAATATTTTAAAAGCTACATCATTACTTTTGCTATTCAATTACATGAGGCGTCAACATTTATTTTGTATTTTAACAACGAAATATACCCTGATTAAAAGTTGATACGCATTTTTTATATATATATTTTAAAAAATATATATTTCGACAATGAAACCTCAATGAAGTCAACTAAATGAATATGTTTTTGTTACTGTTTTCTACACCCACAGCTGGTCAAAGACACGCCATACCTTTACCCATATAACCTAAAAACAGTTTTACATCTCATAAATATTTTAGAGAACTAATGAAACTTATATTAATAAAAGGCATTTTAGCGTTAGGTACACTGTTAATTGTAACATTCCAAGTGAACTCAAGCCCTACAGAAATGTGGAACATTGTTTAACATTGCACAGATCCCATTTTCACGGGAGAAGGCACGGAGGAGAATTATTCATTCACAAAGACATTTTCTTTTATTTTTTGCTAAGCGTGCACGATTTCACGGCCGACCTGGTGTTAAGTGGTCACCGGAGCCCATAGACATCAACAATGTAATTGCCGCACCCACCTTGAGACATGAGTTCTAAGTATCAATTTACAATCAGTAAAACGGCTGCCCCACCCTTCAAGCCGAAACGCATTACTGTTTCACGGCAGAAATAGGGTGGTGGCTACCTACCTAGGCTACCTACTCGTGCAGGCTCACAAGTAGCTCTACTACCAGTAATTAAGAAAACCGTGAAAATCATTCGTGAACATTTGTCAAGTACGTATTTTGTGAGAAAAAATTGTATCTGCCAGTGGGATTCGAACACCGGTACAGTTGCATCGGTCGATACGAATGTACCGTCTTATCTTATGGGCCGCGATGACTTCAAATTAAAAACTAAAACTACATTTATGATTTATACTTTACTGCTAGCTACTTTTACTGGTGGTAGGACCTCTTGTGAGTCCGTACGGGTAGGTACCACCGCCCTGCCTGTTTCTGCCCAGAAGCAGTAATGCGTTTCGGTTTGAGTGTGAGGCAGCCGTCGTAACTATACTGAGACCTTAGAACTTATCTCTCAAGGTGGGTGGCGCATTTACTTTGTAGATGTCTATGGGCTCCAGTAACTACTTAACACTATGTGGGCTGTGAGCTCATCAACCCGTATAAGCAATTAAAAAAAAATGTACGAACTCACGAATAGTATACTTTGCCTTAGTTATCTTATCTTAGTAGAATTTTTAAATGTCGATGAATAGCATCGCGTCCTTGATCGCGAAGACATTTTTCTTCTTAATCGAATCCGTCGACGATTAGCGTAAAAGATGAACAACTATTATTACTTCAGTAAAGGCACAACTTAGAAAATAGTATCCCTCCTGTCTGAGCCCTTGCTCGGCCATCTGTCCTGGTCAAACTGGAAAGATCTCCGGGCCACCATAATCCCTTAACCATCAAAAGATGATAGTAACAGAGAGAGAGACAAGTTCATTGGTTGTGTCTCTGCAGCAAAAACCTTTTTAATCTTTCGTGACATGATCATCCTTGAAGTATGTGGTTTTTATGGCAGACGAGCATACGGTCCACCTGATGGTGAGTGGCTACCGTCGCCCATGGACCTCAGCAATGCCAGGGGCAGAGCCGAGCCGCTGCCTACTTACCGGACGTCGACCGATGATCAAGCTTCATTATGATTGACTTCTCTTTTTATTTTCCTACATTTTAAATCTGTATCTTATACTTAGCTATTGACAAGATCAGTTTACCGTCAAACAAGATCATCTAGCGTCAAAATAAAGCTTATTGTTGTTAGGGTAATCGCAATTAATTCCGCTGTTTCTTATTTGACTACTCTAATACATATCATGTTACCTATCGTTGACCGAAGAATCCCATCAATACTGTCTAACAATATTAACTGACATGTCTTCATGACATGTCTTGCGAATTCATACACGCGCTGTTATTGTCAAGGATAAAACATGTTAATTATGTACATAACAATGTTGTTTGCGCATACCTTTAAGGCCACGAACAATAAACGGATAACAAAATTTATTTCATTAAAATCTACGCGTGTCCGCTCGACCCCCCGTCATTGTTGTGAAACACATCATATTTTTGAGGTTAACCAATGCGAAATATTCATTAAAAGTCGATCTTTTTTTTTCCTACTTAAGCTGATGGTCTAGAGATACCATATCAGCGTTACCGGGCTAGTAGCTGAGCTCGTGGGGCTCTAACCTGATGACGTCGCAAACACTGGCCCTAGCAAGAGCCGGGCTTCGCTGAATCTACCACTGGATCGGAAGCGTGACCTAAGAAGACCCGGCGAGAAACTCAGTGTGCTAAAGACGCTCGAGTACTTTTAGAACGATCAGAATTAACGCACACAAAAAACAACCGATATAGAAAATTTAAATCGGTGTTTTTAAGGACTAGTTAGAAACACATAGCTTTTTTCTGTCATCATTATCCTGCCCTTCTCCCAGTTACCTGGGGTGGGCGCAACATGTTTTCTCCTCCCATACTCTTCTATCATATACCATTTCTTCGCTCACTCCCCTCTTACCTATATCGTCTTTCACGCAATCCATCCATTTCTTCTTAGGTCCTACCTCTTCCTCTATGTCCTTCCACATTCATAGTTAACATTTTCTTACCAACCTCATTTTCATTTCGTCTCATCACATGTTCATACCGTCCCAAACGCGCACTTCTCAGCTTCTCTGTCACTGTGTATTACACTCTGTCTGTAATACACACAATTCTATTTTACACGAACATGTGATGGTTCGTATCTCCTCTTCGCTTAGTTTCTTCACTGTTGAAGGTGACCATCACGTTTAGACAGGATTTTATTTTCTGTTACATATGAGCCTTATATAGTATCAAAGGTGGCAATCTGTGCATTTGGACAAAATTTTTTTATTGATATGTCAATACAGATTGATTTGAATATAATCGTCTCCTTCAAAGAATACGGTTCAAAACCTGCATTAAATAAAGGTTAACAGTTAACCTGTTATTTATCTAAGATGTCGTTCCGAAGAGTTTTGTGACTGCCGATGGAATACAAAGTCAATAATTCGTTTTTCTGATTTACCAATCATTGTCCAAAAGTCAGATTGCCGCCTTTGATAATAGTCGACTCATATATCGTTAAAGTCAATAATTCGTTTTTCTGATTTACCAATCATTGTCCAAAAGTCAGATTGCCGCCTTTGATAATAGTCGACTCATATATCGTTACAGCGTTTTCGATTATTGGCCGTGTGAAGGGCTTCGTGGAAGGGGACACGTCATTTCGGATCCTCCCGATCCACTAACGGTGCTTTTAGGTACCTCAAGCACCGGTCATCGTTCTCGTCGAACCCGTCGCTTGCGACGAAGGGCTCGACGTGTAAATTAACCCTCAGACACAGCCCACTGAGTTTCTCGCCGGATCTTCTCAGTGGGTCGCGTTTCCGATCCGGTGGTAGATTCTGCGAAGCACGGCTCTTGCTAGGATTCGTGTTAGCAACGTCGTCAGGTTTGAGCCCCGCGAGCTCACCTAGTAGTTAAGGTTACGCTGAAATATCCTCTCCAGGCTTCCATCCGTTTAGGTAGGAAAAAAAAAGGTATGGGATTTGTAGTGTGGTGTGGATTTGATCGAACCACCTTTGCGGGCTGCGTCCGCGCGGTCTCTTTTTACTGATCTTCTCTGTCACGAATAGTCTTTCCAAGCTATTAGGTGTTTTCCGAGCAATATGCTTCTAACTCTTTTGTCCGTAGATCTTGTAGGTTGTATGATGCTAAGTTCTCTAATGCTGACATCTTTTGCTTGTCACTTGTAGCATATAGAAAAGCTATTTTAAAATACTTATAAGGTGATTTAGCTCGATGAGTAGTACTTAGTGTTATAGTGTAAGTTGATGTATAAAATTATATGTGCGTATTGTGTTGCTTTTGTTTTTTTGTAATTTAAATTTCTAAATTTCTCTTCTTGTTCACTTTCTACTTATATGTGATTTTGATTGTGGAAACATATTTGGTTATTGTTTTAGCTATATTTTTTTTAAATATTATATGTTTGTATTGTACTGTTTGTTTCCCAAATAAATAAATAAATAAATATGAGCGAAGTACACGAGTGCGCGGCGAAGGCAGAGGTCTGGACAGTCTTCTCTTGATCTTCAGTTGTTCTAAGATAGTCACGACAAGATTGTTTATGTACATTGAATTAAAGTCAAACACATATGGATCGGTTGTTTTTGTCAATCACATCAGTCGAGCAATTATGTGCAGCGTATTTACTGGTGGTAGGACATCTTGTAAGTCCGCACGGGTAGGTACCACCACCCTGCCTATTGCTGCCGTGAAGCAGTAATGGTTTCGATTCAAAGGGTGGGGCAGAAATTGTAACTATACTGAGACCTTAGAACTTATATATCAAGGTGGATGGCGCATTTACGTTGTACATGTCTTAGGGCTCCGGTAACCACTTAACACCAGGTGAGCCGTGAGATAATCCACCCATCTCAGCACTAAAATAAATAAAAGCACACAAGTCAACCACTCTTCGTTCGACATGGCAATTATACTCGTGGTAGGCCCGAAGGCTGCTGTAAACGCTTGCATCCACATAACCCCAGCTTTCTCGACAATGTAATCGAAGGTCTCTTTGTATGATACAGGTTCTCCATCAGCTGGCAACTGGGACAAACTGGAGCTTGCCGACGAAATAATGGACGTTAATGAGACAAAACTTGAGGACATGTCCAGGGCTGAGGTCCTAGGGCATATACACGAGGTCAGTATAATCCAATGCTTTAATATAGTCCTCTGATAATAATTAAGCAAAATTCATACCAAAAGAAACGTCTACACTTCCAATATGTTTTGTCTAATAACATGAATCTATCCTGGTGAAACTGGAAAGGCCTCCGGGCCACCCGTAATCATTCGATCATTAAAAAAAAATAAAAAATAAAAATAATGAATCTATCCACTTAGGCTAATTAGATCGAATAGGAAATGATTGTAAATTATGCCCATTTTTTTTTCGTTTTTTTTTTGCGAAATTGATAATATTGATTGTTGGTAATTAAAACAGTAAATCATATAATTTTTTTAACAAAAACCAAAAAGGTCTTCAACATTGTAAGAATAACATGTTATGTAATAATCTAACTAAGTAAATTAAATATTATTAAGGGCATTACTAAGAACAACTCAAAAACGAATGGAAACGAATCAGATTTTGATAAAATTTAAATAGGACAAAATGAGAAGCACAAGTTTACACCACCACCAAAAAATACAGTCTAATTCAGAAACTCCGTCTTTTTTTAAGTCCGTTAAAAACAGCATTTACTTAACTACGAATAGATAAACTATAATAAGTGTCAATTGCAAAAAAAAAAACAGGTTTTACATAATTAGTACTGGCTAATTAATGATGTTCTCTTTTCGCAGTGTATCTCTTCTTGTGTCATCAAGCTACGCGTAAAGAGGCGGAGCGAGACTAAATTACGTGAGTTTTTGGAGTTTACTCCTTTAGAATCGATTTACATATATAGGCCCGGGGTATGAAAATTATGGGGACCAAAATCGTACTAGCATGTCACACGAAATGCGTTATGCGCCTGATTGGCTCCTGATTGCGTGATGCGTGCGCGCGCCAATCAAAATCGTACTAGCATGTCACACGAAATGCGTTATGCGCCTGATTGGCTCCTGATTGCGTGATGCGTGCGCGCGCCAATCAGGAGCCAACGCGCGGCCGCGTTATTGCAGGTGACGCCGGGCTGCTGCGCCGGCAGTCCGCCACAAAGCCTCGTACTGATCGCGCGTTTCTCTCATTATTGTATTTTCATATATTTGTTAGTCGTTTGTTTTGTGTCTCGTTAATTTGTTAATAATCTGTAGTGTATCGTGTTGTCGTAATATAGAACTATTTCTCGTATTGTTTCGTTTAATTTACCGACATCGTTTTGCTTGTGGCCGGACGCCGTTCGGGTTCGATTCCTGAACGTATCAACTGTTAGTGGGTTGATACCCGAATATAACCCGCTACAAATCATTTATTAATAAAGCTTATTAAATATAAACAATTCCTTCTATCAGTGAATGGACAACTTATATATTAATTGTAAAAGTGAATTATATAGACTTACTTAATTACCGCATCCACGTGTTCCGCAACTCCCGGATCATTCTCACTAGAATACGTAACTTCCATATTTTACTGTATTCAACTGACACAAATTTATATTTATATCCAGTAAACTCCAGTCGTGCGTCGGAGCGGACACACACACTTTTTTTTTTTTTAATTCGAATAAACGTATTGACCGTTGAGATGCCAATGTCAACTTTTTAAAAAAGATTTTCAATCTACACAACAGTAGTTCCTCTCGTGTCTCGTTACAATATAAGCATTAAATTTACAAATATCTATTTCAAGTATCCGCGTTTAAAATGAGGCGGGAAATATTAACTACGGACGGAATGTTAGTTTTGTATGCCATTTGAGAATCTAGAAACGAAAGGGAATTTTGCTATCCACGCCTGAATTCATTCAAATGTTACCGTTTTCATTGCCACCGAATTAATTTGCTTGTTCTGGAGAAAAAAAAACAATCACTGAAACAGTATCTGAACACTAAGTCTTAGTACGTATTTAAATGTAATGTTTTGTTTAAAAAAACCCTCTTCTCGAAATCTTAGAACGGATTTCGATAGACTTTAGGCACTTTTATCCTCATAAGATTTTCGGCCAATACATTCTGTGATATTATATCTTCGTAACAATAAAATGATTAAACAAGGTTATACAGCCTTTGAACCTTGCTCTCTAAAGTTTAAAATCCTTTGAACATAATTTGATTAGAAACTAATAGCATTTTAATGCATACATTGACAAAATGTTGAACCCTGTGAAAGTAGATTTTATTTACACTTAATTTGTTTAAAAGTTTATGCAGACAAAAACGAAGGTCCATTTGCAGTGGAGTTTTGCGTTTATGGCTTTATAGGCGCATACGAACTCACAATGACGTTACTCGGACATGGCAGGCTTTGTGGCTGATTTTAGTATTGCCAGCAGTAAAAGATTGTCAAGAAAATTGATAAATCATTCTGATCTTTTAATTTAGAATTAAGTTTCGGAATTTTCTACTGCCGAGTAAATTATAATTTTAATTTATTAAACCTTCTTGTCGTTAGATCTCTTTTTCCACGTTTGTTTACCGAGAGTTGGTCTGCTTCTATTTGAATCGCTTGAAAAAGTAGACGAATTCATGAATGGTGTTCTTGCTTTATTAAATAAACATAGCAGCGCACTAAATCATCCACTGTATTTTGGGACATACATGAAGGATACGGGATATCCACATAAGAGAGTAAATTATAAAATATAGTCATTTCGTATCCTATAAATTCGTGTTACACATACAAACAAACCTGGTATTTTCATTCAAGTTAGATTGCATAACAATTATGGGGAAACCATAATATTTTTATTTTCATTTAATTTTCACAAAGAATTATATAATAAGAAGACATATTTTTAATGCTTTTTTTCGATATAAATTACTAGCCGTATACAAGTCCAGTGGCGATAGTGCTCGTACGATGTATTGTGAAATAGCTTGAAGAGTAGAATAACTACTATTATAATGGAAGTGGAAATCTGACCCTGTGTCTCAAGGCCCACCTTATCTACCACGTTGTGTTTTCTACAGGTATTGATAAACTTATAACTATAATTTGTTATAATAGATTGCTGTACATGCCTGTAACTGGCTTACATACCAGTACTTAATTATATACATGTTAATTTTAAGCTTGAATGTTTTGTGTGTATTGCTGTTGGTGTGTCTAAATAAATAAATAAACTGGAAGGCCACGAGCATATCAGTAAGCTAAAATAACAAAACAAAAATTGCCTCCTATGACTAACTTTATCCAGAAAGTTCAAACTTACAAAAGCATACCATGCCCATGCCCAGTTCTCACCATGCCCAGTCTCTGTGATATTGACAGGAATAGCTCTTTTACCTTAAAATTTTAATCCTTTAAATATGCGTGTTTTTAACGTGGAAAATATGAATTTCTTGCTTAGTGATAAGTTATAGCTAGAGATAGATAATGCACCATTTAAACTCATTAACTCTTTATTCAATGTTTTAACGAATGGGGAATGTAATATTTTGTGCAACCATGTGTTCATGCATGTATCTAATTCCACACTCCAAGAGACAAAGCTGTGTAATTATGCAGATCCGACTCTTAATGGAGATTGGCCTCAAACGTAGCTCAGACCAGACTGTGGAAGCTGCTTTGATTAGTACGCCAATTGTCTGGAAGCCTTGATTAGTGTCCTACTGGTCTTAAGAGTTTACTGTTCTATATAATAGTAGAGTGGTAGCTTAGTTTTGATAACATCGACTTCTGGCATTTAAGTGACAAGATGTATTTGTTTATATTTGATTGAAGTTTAATTAATTTTCAGACTTATATCAGGGATGACACCGGGACACATTTTTTGATATATTATGTTCACACAGTTAATAGAACATTATTAGTCACAAATCTAAAAAATATAAATATTAGAAAAGTTACACAAGACTCCAAACAGAAACAATATCACTTTGCGACCTGTTAAACTTCATACCAGTAAAGCAAAATCAAGGAAAAGGTAACAAAAATACCAGCTTATAAGATATCACATCAAAAACCAATAAGGTGTAAAAAAAATCCAATAAGGAAATCTAAATCTCATAAGTGGCAACCCAGCCATCGTACAGTGCGACAGAGAAGGAACACCGGATCGCGAGTTGCTGTGCTTGTACATTACGTTTCACAGTGTTTTCCAACACAGTTTCAATAATATTTAACAACAAATTACATGTGTTTTGCCTAACGTACGGCCTGTTTAAATAACACGATACAAGTGTCGGTGTATCCGACCTGTTTACAAGTGTAACAATTGTGTAGTGAATAGAAAGTTTTATTGGTCACTGAATTCTTACTGTAAGAGGTGAGTGAACTTTTCCCGTTTGAACGAAGGCTTTTGCCCTTTTCCCATCGTCTGGACACCATCTAGATTGACTGCTGTTAGCAAACAGATGACTTGTTCATCTTGTTAAATAAAAATTTAATAAATGTCTTACAAGAAAGCAAGTTACAACAATTTATGACTCATAAATTATGTTATTCCTTATGTTATCTTTAGTGGTAAACAAAACATCGTAAAAAGTGTTTAATGATTCAAAATAGCGGCAAACTTGAAGTTTTGTCGAAAGTACACGTTAAGACACATGAGAGTTACATTTAGAAAAAGTATACTACTGGTAGATCCGGTTTGGCGGCCGAGAGAGACTGGTTTTGAAGATTTATGAAACTAGTTTTATGCTGAAATATGTACATCGTAGAATATTTTTGTCGTTTTTTCCCTTGAAACATCAAGACAGTAATTTCTATAGGCGTTTCAGAAGTGTGTACATGTTTGTCAAATGACCGAGAATATATCTTGTTGAAGCGAAAAATGTCTTATTTTTTTATCTCTTGATGGAATATATATATTTATTAGCTAATGCAGCGCTACAAAAATGCCTTATAATACATCTATACTAATATATAAATCTACAGTGGTTTTTACGGATGTTCCGTTATAACTACAGAACCATGCATCTGATTGACTTGAAACTTGGCATCCATGTAGAAAATACATGTATTTAATGGATAGGCTAATATTTATATGAGCGTTGGACTTCCTAATAATAATGACAATCACTACATAGTATAAAACAAAGTCGCTTTCTCTGTCCTTATATCTATTTGTCTGTCCCTATGTATGCTTAAATCTTTAAAACTACGCAACGGATTTTGATGCGGTTTATTTTAATAGATAGAGTGATTGAAGAGGAAGGTTTATATATGTAATAACACCTATTAAATAGTGGAGAAATCAATACTAAATTACAGTTTCCGAAGCGAAGCGAGGGCGGGTCGCTAGTAAATAATAATGTTAATTTTAAATGTCCAGCGAAGCGGGCGAGTTCGGCTAGTTTTCTTATAATCCTCAAAGACAGATGAGAATTAAGACATTCCGATGGTGAGAAATAACTGTTGCCCATGGACAACACTAACGCCAAGGGCAAAACCAAATTGTTATCTGCCATTGAATTCTTATTTAATACGACCATCGATATATTATATATATATATGGTAATATATCGATGAATACGACAGTCATTTATCAACGAAAATAAATTGCCATAGCACCAATCGTGGGCGTTCGTGAATACCCCTCCCATACTTAGACGATGAGTACGACTTTTAGTTTTTATTGGTGGTAGAACTTTTTGTGCGCATGGAAAGTTACAAGCACTCTACTTATTTCTGCCGTCAGGATTCCTTAGACTCATGTCTGGAAGTGTGCGACCGGATTCCATTTGTAACGTCTATGAGCTGCTGTAACCAGTTAATACCAATTGGCATAAAACATCGCCTGTCAAATTAATGCAATTTAAAAAAAAAATCGTGAAAAGTTATTCACATTAAACTATGTCACTGTTTTCCATTATTATAATTTTTTTTGCTTAGATGGGTGGACGAACTCACAGCCTACCTGGTGTTAAGTGGTTACTAGAGCCCATAGACTACAACGTAAATGCGCCACTCAACTTGAGATATAAGTTTTAAGGCCTCAAGTATAGTTACAACGGCTGCCACACCCTTCAAACCGAAACGCATTATTGCTTCACGGCAGAAATAGGTGAGGTGGTGGTACCTACCCGCGCGGACTCACAAGAGGTCCTACCACCAGTAATTTGGTATTTGATTTAGTAAATAATATTTATTTACGTAAACAGGAATATATTTTAATTCTTGGAAAGCTCACAACAGATAATTCTTGTTGTTAAATAAAACTACTATTATAGTTTACTCTTGAATAAATTTATTTTCGTTTCGTTTTATTATTTCCGACTTTAGAATTATTTTACAGTTATATCTGTGTTTCGGGAATCCCTGACATGATCATTCTAGGCCCAAAAAATTCGATTATTTTGGAATTTCTTACCTCTTAGCCTACTGAGTTTCTCGCCGGATGTTCTCAGTGGGTCGCGATTCCGATCCGGTGGTAGATTCACTGCTCTTGCTAGGGCTAGTGTTGGCAAATTCTCTCAGGTTGAACCCGTGAGTTGACCTACCCGTCCGGACGTAACTGGAATAGCCTCACAGGCTACCAGCAAATAAGTAGAGAAAGAACAGTGTAACTCGTAGGAGATAAAGAAAAAACTAAGGATATTTGAAACTGCCATCTATTTACTGCTCAGCGTCAGAAGGTAATATTTAATTTCGAAATATCCGTATTTCGTCGTCAATGTACCCGATTTCGGAAACGAATTCTCAAAATTCCCGATCCTAAGGGTCAAAGGGACATGAGTATTTTAAGTGAAATTCCGAAAGACAAAAAGGTACTAAATTTAATTACAAAGCTAATTGTAAATGAACTATTCAATCAATTCGTGAGTTCGTGCAATGCATTTGAATACAGAAACCTAAGCAATATAATAATATATACTAGAGGTCCCGCGTTAGTCGAAATTCGACTATAATTAATTGGAATTGTAAGTTTGTACACTATCATGATTGTATTTTATACTTCTACTAGAGGTCCCGCGTTAGTCGAAATTCGACTATAATTAATTGGAATTGTAAGTTTGTACACTATCATGATTGTATTTTATACTTCTACTAGAGGTCCCGCGTTAGTCGAAATTCGACTATAATTAATTGGAATTGTAAGTTTGTACACTATCATGATTGTATTTTATACTTCTACTAGAGGTCCCGCGTTAGTCGAAATTCGACTATAATTAATTGGAATTGTAAGTTTGTACACTATCATGATTGTATTTTATACTTCTACTAGAGGTCCCGCAGTAGTTGAAATTCGACTATAATTAATTGGAATTGTAAGTTTGTACACTATCATGATTGTATTTTATACTTCTACTAGAGGTCCCGCAGTAGTTGAAATTCGACTATAATTAATTGGAATTGTAAGTTTGTACACTATCATGATTGTATTTTATACTTCTACTAGAGGTCCCGCAGTAGTTGAAATTCGACTATAATTAATTGGAATTGTAAGTTTGTACACTATTATGATTGTATTTTATACTTCTATAATCAACAAATTTCGCCAAGGCTACACTATAAAAAAATATGAATACAGACAAACAAAAAATTCTCGATTTGACCACAAACGTCAAGAACAAAAGTTTGACAATAAATAGTATGCATGCGTGTGTGCGTCAAATACATGGTATGTAGTGTGTGTAATGTTTTCTTTATTGATTTAATGTACCTTTTATGCATTATTAAAAAAAAAAATTAACAGTGTCCACTTCTTCTCTATATTCTTTACTAGCGACCCGCCCTCGCTTCGCTTCGGAAACATTAAAACACACATGAAACCAAAAAAAAAATATTTTTTTTTAAAAAAAGTAGCCTATGTTCATCAGGGACAATGTCGGCTTCTAATGGAAAAAGAATTTTTCAAATCGGTCCAGTAGTTTCGGAGCCTATTCGAAACAAACAAACAAATCTTTCCTCTTTATAATATTAGTATAGATTAGTATAGATAAGTGTGGAAAATTTCACACTACTCCATCCGCGCAATTTACGTAAAAAGGGATACAAAGTTTTCGCTTCACGTATTAATAATAGATAATGTATAGTGCTGTTATTTATTTACTCTGTAATATTCTTGCAGTCGAAATAAAATAAAATAAAACCGTCAAACTACTCGTAACAGCAAAAACAATCCCCATTGCCTGAATTAAGTGGATAACAGTATGTTAAAATTTCGTGAAAGAATGACCAAATGTTCCCTGAGACCGGCGATTCCGCGCGTCAGCTAATTTAAAATTGCATTAACACGCAGCGTGCAATACCAAACGCATTACTAATTGTGATTTTTTTTATGTTAGCATTTTCTTCGGTTTTGTATAATGATGTAATAACAAAAATGATACAGTATTATGACAATAAAAACGTGAGATTAAACCGTAAAATTCGTTTTTGATAAAATCTTTTTCATGTCATTGTGTTTTAAAGCACCAGTTATAACCGATTTAATCAATACTGTTGCTTCTTATTTAAGTAGCTCACATTTGTATTTTTATAACTGAAGAGTTGGGGTTTTTACTTTTCTTGGATTGTTGATGTCCGTCGCGTGCGTTTGCTTGCTTCTTCTTCTTCTTCCCCACCTTATCCCACTAGGTGGGGTCGGCACAACGAATTTTGGAACGAAGTTCCTTATCGCGCGTTGTGAAAGGGGGCTAGACGGAAAAAATTCTTACGAAAAGTTGTCACGACACTTTTTAGATCCGTCATTCTGACCAATCAACGTGTAGGCGCTTATCGCGTGACATTGCTCGTATCCGATTGGTCCGCGTAATGAGTACAGTTTCTCGAGATAGCGTTTCAACAATAGTAATTTAGTTCATAGTATTGTTTTTTTTTTTCTTCATAATGCCGTAATTTATTATAATAACTTAAAAAAAAAATTACAATTCCTTCACTTATTAATCGAAAGGAACTTCGTTCGATCCGGGTTGACACCTCTGAGTTTTTTCTATTTCATTCTCTTCTATCAGCCGTCATCTCAACACTCACTTCTCTCTCTCTCCCAAAGGCTCGCTGGCCTCCCAAAAACAAATAATTCCGATTTGGAAAGTTCGTCTCCGTTAGATGTCTACTCATAGAATATCTGAACCGTAGTGGGCGTGTGAGAACCGTTACAGACTGACATACAAGCAAAATTTAAATTGAGATAAAAATATGATGACTAATGTTTTTTTTTTTTTTTTTGAAAGCATTGAAACGTGAATATTTAAATAGGCAAAGACAAAACAATTCAGTTCTATTACGCCTCTGTATGAGTAGCGATTTTTTTAAATGTTGAGTAGCAATAACAAAAAAATTGCTACTTTCTTTTCGTTCATTTAAACAAAGAACAAATTTTAATAAAAAAAAAAAAAACTACCAGCTACCGTTAGGCTACCAGGGATTAGGTAGAGAAAATAAAATCTAGGCGTCACCCTCTTTTAGGCTCTTCAAACAACGGTCACCGTCCTCGTCGAAATTGTCGACTCCGACGAAGAGTTCGACGTGCAAACTAGCCCTTAGATAGTAGCCACTGAGTTTCTCGCCGGATCTTCTCAGTGGGTCGCGATTCCGATCCAGTGGTAGATTCTGCGAAGCACGGCTCTTGCTAGGGCCAGTGTTAGCAACTCATAGATTTTTGTAAGATTGTGTTTTCTATATTTGATTATAAAGTTTCGTCTAAGGGAAGAGTCTTCACCTCATTTCTAATATTAGAGTAGAATGTCTTGTGAGCCCGCACGGGTAGGTACCACCACCCGGCCTGTGTCTGCCGTGAAGCAGTAGTGCGTTTTGGTTTAATTGATGGGGCCGCCGTTGCACTATTAAACTGAGACTTGAAACACATTTATCAAGGTTAGTGGCGGCATTTACGTTGTTGATGGTATATGGTCTATGGGTCCCGGCAACCACTTAATACTAGGTGGGCCGGAGGCTCGGACATCCAAGTAAATAAATAAAAATAAAATATCCCATGTACCGGCCTTTATATTAGTTGTGATCGATTCTACAAATAAAATTAGATTCACCTCTCTTTAAAAAAAAATCATGTGTTAAGCTAGCGTAAAAACTCGTCGGCTTAAAAAACAATGAAATTAGTCAGCTCTGGTAGAAAAAACACCAAAGGTAGGATCTTGTCGGGTGCTCACCGACGAAGTTATCTGAAGACTTTAAAAGTCTTTACAGTTATAAAGGGTCAAATACACAATAAACTTAAAAACTACTTTGTAAGTTCAATAAAAGAAAACCTTACTGAAGAGAAAAGAGACTGTTGATTTAAAACACAATTTGAGAACAACTTTACTTTTTACTTTCATAAGAGAAATAATTCAATAAAACAAAATCGAAACTTTCACATCAAATGGATGGAATGTCTGGAAAATATCGATACGTCCTGTGATTTTATTGTATAGAAACCTACAACCAAGCATCGATCCGTATTAATTCTACGTAATTGAAAACACAAGCTTCTTTTAGTAAGACCTCTCACGGAGATGACTGACTTGATCGCGCAAAAACTAACAATCGCTAAACAAAAACCTGGTGCGACCTTGACTCGGCTTCGCTGTGGACGCGTCATAACTCATATGCTTATATGTATATACAAAATGTTGAGGGTCAAGATTCCTTAGTCTAAGTTTTTTTGGGTAAAAAATTACGCTCTGAAGACGGAAAAAAGATCTGTCTTTACACGCTTTTTTGTTGGGGTTAAGCTGCTTTCAGACTACGCTATCATTACCTCTTGTGAGTCCGTACGGGTAGGTACCATCACCCAGCCTATTTCTGCCGTGAAGCAGTAATGCATTTCGACTTGAAGGGGAGGCAGCCGTTGTAACTATACTGAGACCTTGGAACTTATATCTCAAGGTGGGTGGCGCATTTACGTTGTAGATGTCTATGGGCTCCAGTAACCACTTAACACCAGCTGGGCTGTGAGCTCGTTCACCCATCTAAGCAAAAAATACTAATAGCATATAGTATATAGTTCATAGCACAACAATATCGCGCACCATACACGGCTATGGCACGTTCACACTGTACTGTACTATATATTATTGGCTAAGTATACGCTGCTATACTATATGGCACTATAGTATAGCGTAGTCTGAAAGCAGTTTTAGAGGGCAGATTTTACTATAACAAAATCGCATTCTAAGTACTTACGGCTGGAAACAACCTACTTGCCCGTTTCTGCCACGAAGCAGTGACGTGTTCTTGATTAAGATGACTCGGCACAGCTGCTACATTATTGAGATATTATGATGTCTCTAGATTTCAGTATCTATCCAACATCCGATGGGCCATGAGATCGTTTACGCATGAAACGATAAATAAAAAACTTTACCTAGTCTTAAATGGCCCTCTATCTTTAGTTTTTTATTGCTTAGATGGTTTGACGAGCTCACAACCCACTCGGTGCTAAGTGGTTACTGCAGCCCATAGGCGTCCATGATGTAAATGCGCCACCAATCTTGAGTTATAAGTTCTAAGGTCTCAGTATAGTTACAACGGCTGCCCCACCCTTCAGACCGAAACGTATTATGGCTTCACAGCAGAAATAGGCAGGGTGGTGGTACCTACCCGTGCGGACTCACAAGACGTCCTGCCACCAATAATTACGCAAATTATAATTTTGCGGGTTTGATTTTTATTTTCACGATGTTATTCCTTCACCGTTTCAAAGGTTAGGCCATTTTTCGATGAAGGAAGACAAATATGTATAGTTAAGCGATCATTTACCTTGCGGGAAAACTCTTTTGAAGTCACTCAAATAAAATTAGGTGAGACATTCATAGCCATTTCTAAATGAATGAAAGTCTTGCTTCATTTTCCTAATTCAATTTATTTAAATGTGTCATAAATACATTTCAAGGTTCCGTGACCATGAAAATTGTGAATTTATTGGTAGCGACAGTAGTTTTACCCTTAGAAATAAGGTGACACTCTACAAAACTTGCATACGCCCCGTCATGACCTATGCAAGTGTAGTGTTCGCTCACGCGGCCCGCACTCACTTAAAATCCTTCCAAATTATTCAATCCCGTTTTTGCGGGATAGCCGTCGGAGCCCCGTGGTTCGTCAGGAACGTCGACCTCCATGACGACCTGGACTTAGAGTCCATCAGTAAGTATCTACAGTCGGAATCGATGCGCCACTTCGATAAAGCGGCACGACACGAGAACCCTCTCATCGTGGCCGCCGGTAACTACATTCCCGATCCTGCGGACAGAATGGAAAGCAGTCGACGTCGCCCAAAACACGTCATCTCGGATCCTTCCGATCCACTAACGGTGCTTTTAGGTACTTCAAGCAACGGTCATCGTTCTCGTCGAACCCGTCGCTTGCGACGAAGTGCTCGACGAGTGAATTAACCCACAGACACAGCCCACTGAGTTTATCGCCGAATCTTCTCAGTGGGTCGCGTTTCCGATCCAGTGGTAGATACTGTGAAACACGGCTCTTGCTAGGGTTCGTGGTAGCAATGTCGTCAGGTTTGAGCCCCGTGAGCTCACCTACATGGTAGGGTAAAGCTGAAATAGCCTCTCAAGGCTATCAGCATAGATAAGAAAAAAAGCAAACAAGTTAAAATAAACACGAAATTAAAACATCTAAGTGTTTTCAATAACATTTTCTAAGCTACATATCTCCGAATTCTTCCACGTCGTCTTCTTATTTGGGAGTGCAATTGTTTTGTGTGAAACAAAGCGTACTGTTACGTGACGAATCGTTGCATGTTGTGCCACAACAAAATTGCTGTACAGAACACATTGAGTTGAAGCTTTGTAACCTAAAAATAGCCATTCTATGACTGCTCATTATTTTTAATTTCTCACGGCGGCGGTTTTTGCACGCGTCTAAGTTGTGGTAAGCTTCTGACACCTCGTTAATAGAAAATCATTTCACACTTTCGTTATAAACGTTATAAATGCTATACTACTTAGAATAAATATTATTAAAATAATATACCATTTATTGAATGTGATGTCACTTAATGAATCGAAAATTATTTATTATCATGCATCGATATATGTAAAATGCAATGTTTAGTTATATGTCCAGGTTTTAAGTGTTGGTATTTCGATATGATTCCAATTTAGACCTTGTCTCGAAACGAAACAGGCATTTTGCGGTGTCTCTTGAGTTTGATAATCATAAAAGTAACAGTAAAGTTTAACCGGCCTATTCAAGTCTTTAAATGAGGCTAAGCCTTTTATACAATCTGCTCAATGATGTCAAAGCCTTTCACTGGTGGTAGGACCTCTTGGGAGTCCGCACGGGTAGGTACCACCACCCCGTCTATTTCCGCCGTGAAGCAGTAATGCGTTTCGGTTCGAAGGGTGGGGTAGCTGTTGTAACTGTACTGAGACCTTGGAACTTATATCTCGAGATGGGTGGCGCATTTACGTTGTAGATGTCTATGGGCTCCAGTAACCACTTAACACCAGGTGGGCTGTGAGCTCTTCCATCCATCTAAGCAATAAAAAAAAAAAAAATCTGTAGTTACGTCGTACGGTATCGAATTCGTAATGTAAACGTATCGAGTCCTCGATACGAAAATGGATCATTACATTAGATGGTTTACGTTACGAGATTTACGTTACCGTAAGTCAAAACAATTTTCGTGCCCACGATCATGTGTATAAGTTCCGAATATCGAAAACGTGACTATTCGATTGTGAAACGAAAGTAAGTAAATTAATTCGTGGTGCTGCTGAAAATAATTCCTTTTACGGCCGGTAGGGGCGCTGCTTAAATCCTATACATTGTTTATCGATAGCGATACGAATGCTTTTTCGATAGTCATTCGTGCTCGCCCTGCTCAGTGTAAACCTTCTGACCATAAATTTTGCTGTGGGTCTAATCTCGCGTGATCGGAACACACAACCGTTACGTCACACACAGTCACGAGAAGATGTCGGACACATTGGTACGTGTTCAACAATCACTTACAATTATTATTTTTTATCTAAGTTCTATCTTCAAGCGTCGCCGATTTTATCATACGAAAAATTATTTATTATTTACGATAATTTAGATTATTCAAAACTATTTCCTTGTTTATAGCTCTTCCTTTATTAAAGACTAGGTGTACCCGCCTGCTTCGCTAGTCAATTAAATTTAACATTATTATTTCTCATTCCCATAAAGATTCTCATCATTAACGCCCGCGCAACTGGTCTAGGGAGTCCAACACTCATATAAATATTAGCCTACCCATTAAGTACATGTATTTTCTACATGGATACCAAGTTTCAAGTCAATCGGATGCATGGTTCAGTAGTTATAACGGAACATCCGTAAAAACCACTGTATTAGTATAGATGAGTTGTTTTATGATTTCTCATTATTCTTATAATTAAGTAATTGTATTCTTTTTTTTTTTTATTGCTTAGATGGGTGGACGAGCTCACAGCCCACCTGGTGTTAAGTGGTTACTGGAACCCATAGACATCCACAATGTAAATGCGCCACCCACCTTGAGATATAAGTTCTAAGGTCTCAAGTATAGTTACAACGGCTGCCCCACCCTTCAAACCGAAACGCATTACTGCTTCAGGGCAGAAATAGGCAGGGTGGTGGTACCCACCCGCACGGACTCACAAGAGGTCCTACCACCAGTAGTTCGTAACTATTCTTCTTGTAGCTCATACAAAATCACTAGCTTCAGGTTAGAATAAGGCACTGGAATTGATTATTTGATAAATTGATGTTAGCTAATACAATATCCCATCTTAAGCATTTTTTAAAAACTCATTTAAAAATTACGACATTTTTTTCGCGTCACCAAGTTTATAAGGGAATATTACAATAGTTAAGGTCTAATTTAAGTTCCGACTAGAATAGGCAATTAGAATGTGTACCTTCTACAAATTTAAACATCATTAAAAATAATAATACATCATTAACATTTGTTTTTTAATTCATTATGTAGCCATAATCGTAATTAATATCGACGAATGAGTCTGTTAAAGCAACACGACAATAGCTTGATCAAAACAGCAATGGCAACCGGCAACAAGAGAGTAAAGTAAAATTATGATTCGTGAAACCTCCCGCAGGACCCAATCGAATTTCCGGAACGCTCACCTGATTTGACAGGTGTCCAACTTATCTTGACAGAGTGGCCAGTAAGAAGTAGTGCTGTAATATCCCCAGAGGCTCTCTCTCGCGAATTGTAGATGCAATTAAAGACACTTTCACGGCTTAATCTGGCGTTTATTTGATTTGTATAACAATTTCCGATGAATCGTCTGATCGAAGTAATCGTTCCCCGAGATTATATTGTTTAGGTGTGTTTGATGAATTGTCTGTTTAAGTAGAATGTGACGGTCTTCTAAGTTAAATTTCATTTTGTTTATTTATTTGATACTAGCTGACCCGGCAGACTTCGTAGTGCCTCAATCTATAAATAAAATACCTAAACTTTTGTATAAAATAAACTTAAAACAAACAAAACGAATCCGTCCGACGGAAGACACATCAAATGAAAAACAAAATTGTTATTTTTATTTAATTTCGCTCATTTTCATATTTATTTACCTTCTCTGGAATTCCACAAATAATTCAAGACCAAAATTAGCCAAATCGGTCCAGCCGTTCTCGATTTTTAGCGAGACTAACGAACAGCAATTCATTTTTATATACAGGGTGGCCCATAAGTCCTTTGATATGAAAAAAATTTATTAAAATAAAACTAATTACATTATGAATTAAATTTTTATTTACATAAAAAGCTTAAAAAACGGGAATTATTTTTTGAAAATAACATCTCCTAAATGTAATCCGTTGCGATCACGGCACTCTTGCAAACGACGTCTAAAATTGTCGATGACTGCGCGGCACGTCACTGCTGAAATGCTTGTCATTTCTCTGCGGATGTTTTCTTTTAGGGCCTCAATTGACCGCGGGTTTGTGTCGTATACTTTAGCCTTAAGGTAGCCCCACAAAAAAAAATCCATCGGGGTCAGATCTGGACTACGTGGAGGCCAGGAAATGTCTCCTCTCTTAGAGATAACTTTGCCCTAAAAAAGTTGACGGATAACGGGCATAGCAGTGTTAGAGGTGTGAGAAGTGGCCCCATCCTGTTGAAACCACGTCCTGGCATTAAAGCCTGAAAAGTTTTGCAATTCTGGTATGAAAAACTCTTCGATCATAGCCACATATCGCTCCGACGTAAGAGTAACTGCGCGCCCTCTGCCATCCTCAAAGAAGTAAGGCCCTAGGATACCATGGGCTGACATAGCGGCCCAAACAGTCACTTTCGGACTATGTAAGGGCTTCTGATGCTTAAGTTTTGGATTGATGGGGCTCCAATAGCGGCAATTTTGTTTACTAACATGCTCGTTAAGATGGAAATGAGCCTCGTCAGAGAACATTATGTTATTGAAGGAAGTAAACCGATTCAACATTTCATTCGCATAATTTTGTCTTTGAATACCGTCAGTTTCCTTTAATTCTTGAACCAACTGAATTTTGTAAGGGTGCATATGTAAATCTTTCTTCAAAATCCGTTGTAACGATGTCCTGGATACGTTTAATGCTCTGGCGCGCTTACGAGTTGACTGTGTCGGATTTTCGCGAATAGACTGTGTCACTGTGTCTATGTTTTGTTCCGTACGTGACGTCCTTGGGCGACCCAACCGCGGTTTATCTAACGTCGAACCGGTCTCCTCGAACTTAGCAACCCAGTTCTTAATCGTTTGAAGAGTTGGAGTGTCGTCAAAGTTGTGTAAACCTTTGTGTTCTCGAAATTTACGCCGCGCAACGGTTGCCGAATTGTCGTTTTTATAAAACTCGCGCACACAAAACGCACGGTCCGCTCCGGTAAAACGCTCCATCGCGACTAAATTCCCAGAAACCGAAGTTACTCCCCCCGCTTCCCCTGCACCGCTCACGCGCGCCCTGTTCGTTTTATTCAAATTTTACTTTTCAAAGGACTTATGGGCCACCCTGTATATAGATAGATAGATGTTCCTCGTATCTATTCTCCTCTTACTTAACCTCCCACCTAATCGTTAGTAGCCTAAGGGGCTATTTCACCTTCGTGCGGACCGATAGGTGAGTTCATCGGCCCAACTTAAATTTCTAATACTGGTTCTAGCAAGAGCAGTGAGAAGATCCGTCAAACTCTTCATCGTAGTCCACGAGTTCGACGAGGATGGTGACCGTTTTATTTTGTATTGTCTTTGAGGAAATTTCTATAAAAATCCGATTTGACTGTCCCAGAGTCTGGATGGGCGATTTCTCGTCTAGGAAAACTAAATAAGTAACTTGTTTCGGTAATAGAAAGACGGTCGCAAAAATGACAGCGAAACATTTTCAGTGGCATGATCGACGGTTGTCTAAGAACTCTTGACTATGTCTTGAATTAAATCCATGAAATATAGAAGTAGTGAGGAATGTGAATTAGCAGAGCAATTGTTTTTAAAGTGCTTCAGTCTATGCACCAAAGACAGTACTGAACCTTTTTCCAGTTAGCCTCCAAGTAATTTTATTTCTATTACCTGAAAAAGCACTCTCATGATTGAACCCATTTGATGATAAAGAGTTACAGCTCACTCTTTCACTTGGATTGGCTAAACAAACATAGCAAATATAGCCAAGTGATTGTTTGTGTAATTACTTATGGCATTTGCTCACCCACCTGTCCTGATGAAACTGGAAAGGCCTCCGGGCCACCAGTAATTATTCAATCCTAAAAAAAAAACCACCACCCAGTCTATTTCTGTCGCGAAGCAGCGACGGTTCCGGTTTGAAGGGAGGGGCAGCCGTTGTACTGAAATATAGAACTCATGTCTTAATGCGAGTGGTGGCATTTACGACTTTGACATGTTTAGGCTCCGGTAACAACTTAACATCATGTGAGAAGTGAGCTCGTGCTCCCGTCAAAGCATTTTTTTTCGCGTCATAAGCCCATAGTGTACATTACCAACTCCCATTAAATTAGAGGCTGGATTTGATTTTATTTCAATTTGAATTGAATTTCCAATAGTATTTATTTCATTTCATAGGAGAATCGGTTACCCATCAAATCGGTGAACAAATTAATTACATTAAAATACTTATCATCAACTAAAAGTATATAATATAAAATTGATAAAACACTGCTTTTCCTTCAATACAAACTATATTCAAAACAAAAAAAATATATTCTTAGCCCTCAGTATCTTAAATGTTGGAGTAAAGAATTTTCACATTTTTCATTTTTATGGCCGCCATAATAAGTAGGGGAGGTCCTCTAGAGAGTTGTAAATAAGGGTTTAGCTCACCCGTGGGTAGGACACCATCGCGATCCGATACTTTGGAATCGTGTTGGCGTAATGTACGACACTCAATGTTCAACCAAAAAATATTAATATTTTTATTGAAATAGAATGCAATAAAGGAATCAACAGAATTCGCCGCTTCTCAAGAACCACAGAAGGTGATATTTCATCAAATAAAAAAAAACTGGTGGTAGAGCCTCTTGTGAGTCCCCACGGGTAGGTACCACCCCCCTGCCTATGCCTATGCCCTGAAGCAGTAATGCGTTTCGGGGTTATACTTGAAGGGTGGGGCAGCCGTTGTAACTATACTGAGACCTTAGAACTCATACCTCAAGGCGGGCGGCGGCATTTACGTTAAAAATGGCTCCGGTAACCACTTAGCATCAGGTGGGTCGTGAGGTCGTCCACCGACTTAAAACCGGCGTCGTTGGTTGTCGATGATCGTCTTGACGAGTTGTCGTTCGGGCTTCGTCGAGGTAGCACCGCGTGACTGATTATAGTGTTGACCACAGGAACCAAGTACTAAGTTCTGACCCTGGGCGGAGACGGACGTGGGTAGGGCTCTAAAAAATCCCCACATAACCCGTGTTCCTGCAAGCCGCAGAATCTTCGCATCAGGTTTGGTCTTCTTGCTGAAAAAAAGAAACTAATCTAACGCTTGTATCAATAATGATTAATAAATTGAAAATCGGAAACATATCATACGTGGCTTAAAATAAAATTAGCATTGAAATTAATAAAGCCTCTGAGATAATATTAACATCTATGATTTTTTTTTTGTTTTTTGTTTTTTTGTTTTCATGGAACTTGGACGAGCTTATGCAATGGTGGACGACTGTCTTTCCCCCCCCCCCACCTATTCGGTAGTAGCCTAAAGGGCTATTCCAGATATGTACGGACTGGTAGGTGAGCTCACGGGCTCAACCTGAGAGAATTTGCTAACACTAGCCCTAGCAAGAGCAGTGCTTCGCTGAATCTACCATCCGATCGTGATCGCGACCCACTGAGAGATTCAGCGAGAAACTCAGTAAGCTGTGTCTATGGATTAGATTGCTCGTCGAACTCTTCGTCATAATTCGTGTTCAACGAGGAGAGTAGCTGGTGCTTGAGGGGCCTACAAGCACCAGCGGCTATCAGCGCTCATTGGCACAGCGAGTCCACTACCGCAGATATTGAAACCAATCAAAATTATGTTATCAATGTTTTTGTTATTTTATTTATTTGTTTTTTTTAGTACATATTAGCTAAATTGTACCAGTAGCACCTTGATCTAATCTGGATTGCAATCTAAATGCTATCTATTGATGGCATGCATTGCTATGCGGATGACAGCACGGGGGATGCGCGATATATCGGCCATCAGAGTCTCTCTCGAAGCGTTGTACACGAGAGGCGATTAAAACTTGTGTCTGAAGTGGAGAACTCTCTGGGGCGGGTCTCCAAGTGGGGTGAACTGAATTCAGTTCAGTTCAACCCATTGAAGACACAGGTTTGCGCGTTCACTGCGAAGAAGGACCCTTTTGTCATGGCGCCGGAATTTCAAGGAGTATCCCTGCAGCTTTCCGCGAGTACCGGGATTCTGGGGGTCGATATTTCGAGCGATGTCCAGTTTCGGAGTCATTTGGAAGGTAAAGCCAAATTGGCCTCTAAAATGTTGGGAGTTCTCAACAGAGCGAAGCGGTATTTCACGCCTGGACAGAGACTTGCGCTTTATAAAGCGCAGGTCCGACCTCGCGTGGAGTACTACTCTCACCTCTGGGCCGGGGCTCCCAAATACCAGCTACTTCCATTTGACTCCATACAGAAACGGGCTGTTCGGATGGTCGATAGTCCTGCTCTCGCGGATCGCTTGGAACCTCTGGGTCTACGGAGGGACTTCGGTTCTCTCTGTGTTTTATACCGCATGGTCCATGGGGAATGCTCTGAGGAATTATTCGAGATGATTCCCTCATCTCCTTTTTATCATCGCACCTCCCGCCATCGGAGCAAAGTTCATCCATATTATCTGGAACCGCTGCGTTCATCGACAGTGCGTTTCCAAAGATCTTTTTTGCCACGTACCATCCGGCTTTGGAATGAACTCCCCTCCACGGTGTTTTCCGAGCGCTATGACATGTCCTTCTTCAAACGAGGCTTGCGGAGAGTTCTTTATGGTAGGCAGCGACTTGGCTCTGCCCCTGGCATTGCTGACGTCCATGAGCGACGGTGACCACTCACCATCAGGTGGGCTGTATGCTCGTCTGCCTACAAAGGCAATAAAAAAAAAAAAAAAAAAATGGTATACGCACTCAGCAAATCCATATTAATGTACATGGTTTTGGCTGTCGAAAACAAAATTACAAATATTGATAATTAGCCATTGTTAAATAGGATATCCTTCACACATCTGACAAATCCTCTTAGTCTAGGTTCAAAAATATCAAGGTCACCTTTTTCTTCATCAGCCTGTACCTCTCCACTGCTGTATGTAGGCCTCTCCCATAGTCCGCCACAATGATCCTCTGCTTTCCGCGTCTATTGTCCCCTAGCATATCGCCGCAAGTCCTCGGTCCACCGGGCAGGGGGACGCCCAACGCTGCGCTTACGTTATCCTTATTTATGTTAAGGGAAATTCACATTTCTGTTTCACTTCAAGATTTATTAGGTTATTAATGTTCTTGAGAATGTGCTCCTTTCACATCCGGAGTTTCGCGATATAGATACTGACAGTAGAAAATATCTTAAAAACGTTAATAATGTTTATTATTCAAACGGTGATTTATTTAAAACAAAATTATTTTAAGGCTGCGTATTTGAATTTTTATCGATATTTGGGCTTTTTTTTTTCTTGGTAAACATAATTTTAAATGATTCGTTGATTGTATATAATAAATATTAATAACGTACGAATTCAGCGTTTTTCAAATAACGAAATGAGAAAAGAACAACTGACAGTTGTTTTTTAATAAATAAATTCCAATACTAATTATAAAAAATATATAAATCTATATAGTAATACGTGAAGCAAAAACTTTGTATCTCTTTTTACAAAAATTGCGCGGACGGAGGAGTATGAAATTTTCCACACTTATAGAGAATATAGAGAAGAAGTGCACAATGGTAATATTTTTTTAAATTATGGATTAAAAATACATTAAATCAATAAAGAAAATATTACACACACTACCATGTATTTGACACACCCACATATACTCTTTGTTTATTGTCAAACTTTTGTTATTGCTTAAAGTATGCTTAAAAAAAAGTGTAGTCAAATTGAGAATAGGTTAATATTGTTTATCTTTAATATTACGGGTATTTGTCTATAGTCTTGGCGAAATCTGTAACAATAGAACCATAATTATGTTGAAACTTATAATTTCAATAAATTAGTCGAAATTAAATTAACGAGTAGAAAACAGCTTAATTTTTGCATTTTTTCGTGTATCCAGCAACCGCCTTGTAAGTTGAAACAAATAACAATAAAAGCAACGCATAAAAGCCATCCAAAAAAAAAGGTTATATTAATATAATTTTTGAAATAACGAATATTATAACAATCGCTCCAGTTTCGAAGGGGAATATAATGCGTTCATTTCTAACATTTTAAGGCAGTAGGTTTGTTCAGTAGTACTAGCATTGGTGTTTCATGCGGGGTGCTATGAAAGACAATATCGATTGGTGAAAAGCTACTTGGCTAAAACGATATTTCGCTTAATCATCATCATCATCATCATCAGCCTTTATCTGCCCACTGCTGGACATAGGCCTTCCGCAATGCCTTCCACATAATGCGGTCCTCCGCCTTCCGCATCCAACGACTTCCCGCCGTGCGCACTAAGTCGTCAGTCCACCTGGTTGGAGGACGCCCCACGCTCCTTGTACCCATCCGTGGCCTCCATTCGAGGACTTTCCTCCCCCACCTGGCGTCGCTGGTTCGACAAATTCGCTTAATACGCGACATTTATCTTTGTAATTAAAGAGCTATTTAATTTAGTATTAGTATCAACAATTCGATGTTTTTAATAGAACTTCAATTATGATAACCCCATACGAATTGCTGAACAAGTTTTTTGTCGATGATATTTTTTCCTAATTTTAAACTTTAAATGGCTCTCCTGTAAAGTTGCAAAAATGCCACTTTTTACTGGTAGTAGGACCTCTTGTGAGTCCGCGCGGGTAGGTACCACCAACCTGCCTATTTCTACCGTGAAGCAACAATGCGTTTCGGTTTGAACGGTGGGGCAACCGTTGTACCTATACTAAGACCTTAGAACTTATATCTCAAGGTGGGTGGTGCATTTACGTTGTGAGCTGGGCTGTGAGCTCGTCCACCCAGGTAAGAAATAAAAAAAAACCTTAAACCTTTCACCGCTCGGTGTAGTATCATTATTAATAAACATTTTCTACATATTTTTAGACACTTCTCACTGCGCGAGCGACGGTAACCACTTTCCATTTGATATGGCTCACACTCATCAGCCTTCGTGGACAATAAACGCAATCTCCCAGTGTATCTTGTTTAGAATTAAACAGTTCGCGAGTAGGCGGTACAATAGCGTCGTTTGCGCAACATTGAGTCACGCGTCTCCTAAAGGAATGCTCATTCGCCTTTGGAATATTAATTTACAATTCTACGTAGATGAAATTGAATTAAAGATCGCTTAATTAAGAAACTTACTTGTTTAGCAACGCCCGGAAAATAGTGCGGCCATGTTTGTCGGTAGCTATAGAGAATCAGTCAATTTATCAACAACTTTATTTTTTTTCCCCTACCTATTATAATCTCGCTAGTAACCTCGAGGGGATATTCTAGATTCACCGAACTAGTAGGTGAGCTCACGGGGCTCAAACCGGGAGTGTTGCTAGCACTGGCCCTAGCAAGATCAGTGCTTCGCAGAATCTACCACTGGATCGGAAACGCAACCCACTGAGAAGATCCGGCGAGAAACTCAGTGGGCTGTGTCTGTGGGTTAATTATTATTATTATTATTAATACTTTATTTCAGTCTTTTTTTTTTTTAAAACCATAACATTTTGTTAGTAATAATTACTTATAATCTATGTTAGTAACTTAAAAAAAAAATCTAACACATAACTATCATTATATATATTTTATACCATTACATTTTTTTTTCTCCTACTGCAAAGGCTATTGATCAACAGTCCCTCGATCTTGCTCGATATGATTTTCAAAAGACTGTTGCCACTGTCACGGACTCGCATACTCGTCGAGCCCTTCGTCGCAAGCGACGGGTTCGGCGAGGACGGTGACCGTTGCTTGAGGTACCTAAAAGCACCGTTAATCTACTAAAGTATATACGCAATTTAGATTGGAAATCGGCAGTGCTAGGATGTGTCCAAGTTGCAACCTGACTGGACAAAATCTCTTTAATAAATCACGAAGACACTGCATAAGTTTACTATAATGATGCGATATCACTGACTCTAAGGCCTTGCATATTGCGAAAAAAATAATTACGAACAAAAACGGGTACCTAAAAATAGAAGAATATCATTTTTATTTCAATACTAGCGACCCGCCCTCGCTTCGCTTCGGAAACATTAAAACACACACGAAAACAAAAAAAAAAAAAAAGAGAGTAGCCTATGTTAATCAGGGACAATGTCGGCTTCTAATGGAAAAAGAATTTTTCAAATCGGTCCAGTAGTTTCGGAGCCTATTCGAAACAAACAAACAAACAAATCTTTCCTCTTTATAATATTATTATAATTATAATAATATTATTAATAGTATAGATGTTCTTTTCTGTATCGTATCTTAATCACCACCTCCACCCCAATGGAGCATGAAAGGGGCAAGTTTTCGAAATAAAATTTTCATTTTTCAGTGCTACTTCCGCCGAATCCGGAAAGTTTTTTATTATTGACAATTCAAGAAATTCTTCGAAAATGACTATAACTTTTGGTTTCATTTTGTTTTACACGTAAAATATATAAATTTTATAGATGTCTCATGTCAAAAAAAAAATTAAGTCACTTCATTAATATGTAAAGATAATATAAATTTTTTACATAATTGTATATCATAATGAATTTATCGAGATATCTACAAGTTTTTTTGATTGCGCGATCTCACTAAAAGCAAAAGTCGTTGTAAGAACTTTTCAAATAATCTATATATTTTATACTAATATAGGTATATAAATCTACAGTGGTTTTAATTACTATAGGTTATAACTACTGAACCATGTATCCGATTGATATGAATACATGTACTTAATGGATAGACTAATATTTATATGAGTTTTGGACTCCCTAATAATAATGACAATAAATAATAACGTTAACTTTAAATGCCTAGCGAAGTAGGCGAGTATGGCTAGTAGTATCTAAATATGTAACGTTGATAACCGTAAAAGTTTTAAACCATTCGTAGGGTTATTTTGCTTATTTCATTTAACAAAGCAGGTAGATTCTTTTTGAAACGCTGAAAACAATTTTAGTCATGAATTTTGAATCGGCACAAACGACGTCTTTGGAAAATAATGAATTAGTCAAGTGATGTATCATCCTTCTTTAAACAAGGTCTTACCGGAAGGCAGCGGTTGGCCCGGGCTCTTTATATTGCTGATTTAAGTGGTAAGCTAATCTGTCTTCGTAGGCAAACAAAAAAACATTATTATTCAATGCCAGCTTTCTATCTAAGCGCTATAAATTATAATAAATTGGGGAATAAGTCTCTTCACATTTTTAAAAAAAATTCACATTTTTTAATATAGTTTATTTACATTTAACTAAAATATGTAGGTACCATTTTGTTCGATAACTTTTTGCCATCTCGTAGGTAGGGAAATGATCCCGTTGCTATAGAAATTTTGGGGCTTTTGATCAAAATACCGCGACAATTGGTTTTGGCAGTCCTCTCGTGATGTTAACCTGACACTGCCTAAAGAATTCTGAAGAGACCGAAACAGGTGGAATACTGAAGGTGCAAGGTCAGGACTATACGGCGGATGCATTAACACCTCCCAGCCAAGCTCTCTTAATTTTTGCTGAGTGGCTAAAGATGTGTGAGGTCTAGCGTTATCATGATGAAAAACCACACCCTTTCTGTTGATTAATTCCGGCTGCTTTCTCTCCACTTCCTACTTTAATCTCATCAGTTGTTCGCAGTAAAGTTCAGACGGTCCTGCTTGTTGGTAACAGCTCATAATGAATAATGCCCTTCCAATCCCACCACACACACAACATCACATTGTTGCGAGTTAACCCGGGTTTCGCCACAGTCTGTGAAGCCTGACCGACCTTTGACCACGACCTATTTCGCACGTTCTTGTCGTACGTGATCCACTTTTCATCATCAGTTAGCTATCAGCTTCTTCAAAAATGGTTCGGTTTCATTACGTCGTAATAAAGAATCACAAATAAGTACACGGTTCATTAGGTTTCTTTCAGTGAGCTCGTGAGGTACCCAAATATCGAGCTTTTTTGTGTACTCAGTTTTTTTAAATGCGCCAAAACTGTTTTGTGTTCAATCCCCAGTTCTTCAGCTACGTCGTAACTACTGAAATGCCGATCTTGCTCCACTGTTTCAAAAATGGCATCTTAAACCAAATTTGTGCTACACTCACAGACACTGCACTAGGTCCATAAAGATCGCAAATATTTTCGCGGCTTTCGTTGCATTTTTACCTTTTTGTAGTAAAATTTTAAAATGTATCGAATTTCTTCATTAGATTCACTCATCTTGACAGTACGAAAATTAATTAAAAATCACACAATTTCCTAATTTGAATTTGGATTATCTTCTTAAAAATTTAAACTATTAACGATACCAAAACCAGCCAGATACAAATAGTATAGCCAAAGAGATTTTATTACAAGTTCATACATACTATAATACGAAAAGACTTTTTCCCCAACCTATTATTTAGCCATGTTACATTTTAACAATAGGGATCCTGAGAGCTCGCGCAGAAATTATCGAACTTTTAACTTTTTTAAACTTGAGTGTCCACTTAAAACAAACAGCACTAAATAAAGAAAACTTGTTCAGACCCGTACGGATTCAAGTGTGCCGCTAAACTTTTTCGTTAGTAAACACGCTAAAGATTTTAATCCACTTAACGTTTTCCGAGCTCTCTCCTTTAACTTACTTATAATTTATGAAGAGAAAATCCGGGCGGGGCTCTTAAATATTTTATACGTCGTCCGGCCTCCGGTGCTGCGATGGATTATAGCAGCCTAGATTATGAGTTCTCAGGGATCGAGTAAATTTTTAAGAGAGCCCGCTTTTACGTTCGACCATTTAACAGCTCAGGATGATAGATGCAGTCAGGCCGTTGTCAATGTACAACCTGTCTCCTTTATCTGGTCTCTTCGTGCAGATTTTTATGTTCTTTTATTTTATCTTAGTTTATTGCTTAGATGGGTGGACGAGCTCACAGCCCACCTCGTGTTAAGTAGTTAATGGACCCCTTAGATATCTAGAGATATCTATTCTAAGATCTCAGTATAGTTACAACGGTTGCCCCACCCTTCAAACCGAAACGCATTACTGTTTCACGGCAGAAATAGGCAGGGTGGTGACACCTTATATGGTTTTATTTTTATTTTATTGCATTGATGGATGGACGAACTCACGTCCCAACTGATTTTAATTGGTTACCGAGGTCTATAGACATCTACAACGCAAATGCCGCCACCCATCTTGAAATATGAGTTCTAAGGTCTCAGTATAGTTTTTTTTTTTGTTTTTTTAAATACTCGTGTTTCCCCTGACATTGTCAGAGCGCTTATTTAGGTTTATTTAGATTTGTTTCAGTATTTATTAAGTTTACTTAGTTTTTTGATTTTTAAATTTTTTCTTCCCAAAATTATTAACGAATTTTTCGAACGAAATTTATTAAGTTACTTATAGTTACAAAGGCTGCCCCACCCTTCCAACCGAAACGCATTTCTGCTTCACGGCAGAAATAGGCAGGGTGGTGGTACCTACCCGTGCGGACTCACAAGACGTCCTACTATATTCGTTTTCTTTTTATACTATTATAAGTTTTTGTTATTAGTCTTGTAGGTAGATGAGAAAAGGACCTAGCTGCCTTTAATTGACTATTCTCCATAAATCTCGTTTGAAGATAGACATGACATAGCGCTCAGCAAACACCGAGGAGGGAAATTTATTCTAAAACTGGAGTGTACGAAAAATACGGAAACGCTTTATGGATGAACTCTACTTTGGTGGCGGGCGGTGCGATGTTAAAAACAAGATGATGGGATCATCTCATATTTATTTTATTTTATTGCCTTTGCAGGCAGACGAGCATACGGCCCACCTGATGGTAAGTGGTCACCGTCGCTCATGGACGTCAGAGCGCTCCTTATAGAACATACGGTACAAAGTATAGAGGGAACCGAATTCCCTTTGTAGGCGCAGAAGCTCCAAACGAAATATAAGAATAGTAGCGAGCTAGAAATCTTAAAAAAAATATTGTTCAGACAAGCGAATGAGCTCACATCCCACCTGGTGTTAAATGGTTACTGAAAGTCTCACATGTATTGTCAACTATGTATGTCTTATGTTAATTCAATATTAGCATGTAGAAAAAATACGTATTTTTTTTCAGTATCAGATATCGGGCACAATATAATCCAAGATGCGTTCCTCATCGCCGTGGAGGAGCAGGCCCGGCAGCGGCTACAGCGGCTGTCGGCCCTCAAGCGAATCACGCCCGTGGACATGTCCAAGCTCTCTGTAGAGGTGAGTTTCTATTAGTCACTATTTTTAATACGTCTCTATTAGCTTCAGACGTATGTGTATGTTAGTTTGTAACGGAATCTTTGAACATGATTTTGGCCCCTTCAAAACGTCGGATTAATTCGAAATTTAGTATACTTATCAGAGACCGCTGACAATTCAATATTAAAAAAAAAAATTAAAAAAGAAAATTGAAAAAATTGAAATTCAACTAAAAAATGAAAAATAAATAATAGTTTAAAAAAACAAAAAAAAAAACGCTTTTATAGAAAATCCAACTAAAAAATAGAAAATAAATTTGAATTAAAAATAGTGTAAGAAAAAATGATTTTATTGTAAAATAGCGTGGGGTGCTTTTCAGGATATTATCAAAATAACCCTTCTACTCATATCTGTTCATAAAATATTTATAACTACTGATACCATGCACCCCACGCTTTTTTTTACAATAAAATCATTTTTACACTACTTACACTATTTTTAATTCAAATTTATTAAGATATATTTTCTATTTTTTAGTTAGATTTTTTATAAAAGCGTATTTTTTTTAGTTTTATTAAACTATTATTTATTTTCTGCTACTTATTCGCTGGTAACCTAAAGGGTTATTCGAGCTAGGCGCGGACGGGTAGGTGTGCTCACGGGCTACACCTGAATTTGCTAACACTAGCCCTAGCAAGAGCAGTGCCTCGCAAAATCTACCACCGGATCGGAATCGCGACCCACTGAGAAGATCCAACGAGAACCTCAGTGGGTTGTGTCTATGGGGTTAGTGACTCTGGCAATCTTTAAGTGCTGTTCAGTTCACAAGCTCTTCACAGATCTACTTTCAGCTTGAGGTAGCTATGTTAATGCACATTCTCCGTATATTATACCAATGGCCTTTTTTATACAATGCAAAGAGACGAAAACAAAACGACAATAAACTGATGCTTGATAAAAAGACAAGTAAATTTAAATACTATTGAATAACAACGAACTTCTAATTGTATTTTAATTACTTTAACGACTTCTAAGAACTTAAAGCAATCATGAGATTTCCATTGTGTTATTTTCCCACAACTATTAAATATTAAAAACTTGACTAAACACGGAGAATTTAATTATTCATAGTTAAAAATAAAGGCCGGTATCATATGTATCAGTCTAAAAAAATGAAATGGTAAGGCACAGCTAATTGCTGTAGGTAGCGGCCTCCCCCCGGTGAAGGTCAAGGGGCGACCTGGGGGGGTGAGGCCGCGCGGTGCGCTACCAGCACTCTAGCGCGCTGCCGTGGAGTAAATAGAGCGACCGGTCGACGGTGTATCGCGTCCCGACTCGGCAGGCTGGTTCTGGTCCAGCGGGGTATTCCGGGACACCAGCGGCACCGTCTGGGTGAACTGACGGGCTGCCGTACCGAGACGGCTGACGTTTCAGAGCCTTCGATTCGCCTCGAAGGCTCCGTCGGCTGGGCGTCCTTGGGGTGAGCCGCGCCGTCTGGTTGTAGTGTTGGTAGCCCCCCTACCTCATTCGGGTTCTGACCTCGGAGGGGATCGGACGTCGGGTGTAAGAGTGCAGGGGAGTCATTTAGTGGGTGGGCCCTAAAATCCTTGGGCCCGCGGTCTGCTCACAACACCATGCAGATCGTTGAGTCTCACATACACCGCGTGCTCCTTTTGCGCGGGGACCTCGTAGGAGGTTCGGCTCTCTACCCGAAAAAAAAAAAAAAAAAAGGCACAGCTAATTGCACACACAAATCTCAACTATATTATTTTACAACGGCAGTGTCTGTCTACCTTTCGAACAAGAACGCAGGATTGTTTCGCGACAGAAATATAAATGATTAGGATACCTAACCGAGCAGGTTAAATACAGAACTTATTGACACCAACTTATCTTGAATCAATAAAGACTCCTCATAAGACCATTTATGTTCAGTATATGATTAAAACTACTTTCGGTTTACTACATAGATTTAATTACGCATTTATTATTTTCATATCCACCACCGTTTCGTAATACTTTAGAATTTTCGTGCTTATGGATCAATCGGCCATGCCATATGACATGTCCTTCTTCAAACGAGGCTTGTGAAAAGTATTAAACGGTAGGCAGCGGCTTGGCTCTGCCCCTGGCATTGCTGAAGTCCATGGGCGACGGTAACCAGTCACCATCAGGTGGGCTGTATGCTCGTCTGCCTTCAAGGGCAATAAAAAAAAGCTCTATCTCTCGGCCTATATTTAGGATGTTAAAAAGAATGATTTGACATGTTCCTAACTAATAAAATATCATTAATTTATTAGAGATTAGAGAGATATATAGATGGATTAGAAAGAGATAGAGAGAATTTATAAGAGAAGCACTTGGTGGTACCATGCGGTTCATGCCAGGAACGTCACATGTGGTCGCGATCCTCAGCAGTGAGGGATCGATATAGAAGAATTTATTAGACACTAGAAACAACCGACTGAACCGCAACGACTATTACTAATGGTAAATAGTTTAAGTTGCTCTCAGGCGAGGGGGTAAAGCAAAGCCGCCGTCACCGAAAACATGTCTTGTCGGATCCCTCGGATCCACTCTCGGTGCTTTTAGGCTCTTCAAGCACCGGTCACCGTCCTCGTCGAACTTGTTGACTCCGACGAAGAGTTTGACGTGCAAACTAGCCTATAGATAGAACCCACTGAGCTTCTCGCCGGATCTTCTCAGCGGGTCGCGATTCCGATGTGGTAGTAGATTCAGCGAATTACTGCTTTTGATAGGGCTAGTGTTAGCAATTCTCAGGTTGAGCCCGTGAGCGCCGCGCCACTTTTCAGTTCTTCGTATTATTAGCGTTTTTGCTATTCTGATATAAATATAAAGTTGTGAAGCCTAATCAGAATTTTTCTGAGTGAAATAGTAAAAATTATCCATCCATCTGCGTCCTGACAAACTTTCACATTTATATTGTACTAAAAGTCCGATAGTCATGTCTAAAAAAGAGACAAAGCTTTTTTACAGTCCATGAATACACTTTACGAGCGGTCAAGTGGTTCAAGATGTATCGAGGTACGAATTTAATTTTTGCAAAATAAAACCCTTGTCATATGTCCGATGTCTTTTTTGTCACATTTCTTAACCTTTTTTATTGGCGTGGATGAGAAGATGAGCTTACGACCACTTGAAGGAATTTTGCGCAAGGACTTTGCCTATTTTTTGACTAAAATAACTATTTTATTACAGTTAAACAAAAGAAAACGAACTCAACCAGAGAACAGACCTGAGCTAAACGGGTATATAGCCAATTCGACGGTCTACGTGACTTCCATTAACGAAAACGGTGCTATAGAAAGCAAGCCAACTATATCATCGCCGAAATCTCAACCTAAAGCTCTCCAAGCGAAACCAACACCGGTCATAACGAACGGAATCGACAACAAAGAGGCAATAGAAGAAGAGAGAGAAAAACACGAGAACGATCAGAGCGAGAAGAAGGAACTTAGTGACGAAAAAGATTTAAGTGTGTGCGTTGTGAATGATGTGATTAGTGATGCGTACAGTGTTGCCCGTGAGCATTTGAACAACGGCCGTAGTGAGAAACTGTTGGATCAGCCCGATCATAGGATCAGGGCCACTGCTGTCATCGAGAGTAACAAGTTGGGACCGGGAGAGAATCGGTGAGTGGAAACAAATTTTACGTTGGGTTAAAATTAATTTTAATGTAAGAAAATATTAGTTATGGTTACGAAAGGCAGTATGTTAGGATTCCAGCAATCGATCGGTGCAAAATGCGAAGAGTTCTGCCTCTCTGTCTCTTCAACGTCGGTGCCGAGCATTACAGGCAAGACGGTTGGCAGCGACAAGTCTGCTCTTAGCTAGACATACGGAGTTATCAAAGGTCCTTCGCCGTATCCTCGTCGCAGCTATATCTGCAATTTATCTAAATTAACATTAATTATTCATTGCCAATGCTAAATTTATAAAATTATTTTTTTATGGTTTTATTTCAAAGCTACAATCAAGTGTACGACATTTTGATCTAATATCGTTTAACCCGAAAAATCCACACGGCACTAATGACGAAAAATGATAAATAAAAAAATTGTCCCGAAAAAACAGGATAATCGTATTGATTTTTAACTCCACTTGCCTCGCAGAATTTAAGCATATATGTTTAAATCTGTCAATTCATTATTTATGTATTTAATTATTACAGTCTACTTACAAACAAACAGTTAAATCAAAACATTTCCAAGGAATTGATGTTAGCTTTTAACAACAGTTAAAATATAGATAGGTCGTACTGTAATCCTTTTTTTTTTTTTTTTTTTTTTTTCGGGTAGAGGGCCGAACCTCCTACGAGGTCCCCGCGCAAAAGGGGCGCGCGGGGTATGTGAGACTCAACGATCTGCATGGTGTTGTGAGCAGACCGCGGGCCCAAGGATTTTAGAGCCCACCCACTAAACGACTCCTCTGCACTCTTACACCCGACGTCCGATCCCCTCCGAGGTCAGAACCCGGATGAGGTAGGGGGGCTACCGCGGTCAACACTACAACCAGACGGCGCGGCTCACCCCAAGGACGCCCAGCCGACGGAGCCTTCGAGGCGAATCGAAGGCTCTGAAACGTCGGCCGTCTCGGTACGGCAGCCCGTCGGGCCGCCCAGACGGTGCCGCTGGTGTCCCGGAATACCCCGCTGGACCAGAACCAGCCTGCCGGGTCGGGACGCGATACACCGTCGACCGGTCGCTCTATTCACTCCACGGCAGCGCGCTAGAGTGCTGGTAGCGCGCCGCGCGGCCTCACCCCCTCAGGTCGCCCCTTGACCTTCACCGGGGGGAGGCCGCCACCTACAGGGGCCGGGACGTACGGGCGTATTCCCGCCTCCGGCCCCCGGCTCGACGGCGACGGATCGGTGCGGAAAGGGAAGAGCTCTCCCTCTCTCGCTCCGCCGCCTCCTTCTGCGAGATGGTGGACTCGCAGAAGTCGAGCATCGCCTTCCAGGACGCGTCGCTGCCGAGCATCGTAGCCACGACGCGCGGCAGCGAGAGGTCCTCTCCAATGACCGCGACGAGGGCGGCGCGTTGCTCGTCGAATCCAGAGCAACGCGCCAGCGTGTGTTCCGCTGTGTCTTCCTCGTCGCGGTCCGCGCAGTGGTGGCACTGCGCCGTCGGTTCCCTTCCGGCTATCTTGTGCAAGTACCGGCCGAAACAACCATGGCCGGTAAGCATCTGCGTTAGCCGGAAGGTGAGGCATCCGCGGTCGCGGCCCACCCAGTCCGCGAGAACCGGGCGGACCGCCTCGACGGTTCGGAGGCCGGCCGACGGGTCCGCCAAGCGGCGAGACCACGCCTCCAGCACGGACCGCCGAGAGTGGAGCCTCCGCGCTCGAACTACACCTTCGCTGGGGCGCCCTTCCCCCCTAGAGCGGAGGTCGCTACGCCACCTGTAATCGGCAGCGAGCGCCTCCGCCTCCAGGTCCCAGGGTGGCGCCCCGGCGAGCAAGCACGCCGCCTCGAAGGAGACGGTGCGGTATCCTCGGATCGCCCTGACCGCGATCGCGCGCTGCGGACGTCGCAGCGCGGCGACGTTCTGGCGGGTCAGGGCGTGGCACCATACGGGCGCGCCGTATAGTGCCATCGACCGCACCACCCCCATGTAGAGGCGGCGCGCCACCTGATCGGGACCCCCGACGTTTGGAAGAAGCCGGCTCAGAGAGCCGGCTGTCGCCATCAGCCGAGGGCCCAACTTCGCAAAGTGAGCGCGGAAGTTCCACCGACCATCCAGTTCAAGGCCGAGGTACCGAAGACCGGTCACCCCGACCCCGACGCGGACGCCTCCGATCACGAGGTGGGCACCCAGAGGCGGCGCTCGTCCCGGCCCGTGAAACAACAGGGCCTGGGTTTTGTCGAGCGCCACCTCGAGTCCCAGCCGTCGGATCCTTGTGACGACGTGTGCCACGCCTGCGCACGCCAGACGGGCAGACTCCCGGTAGTCCCTCCCCGGAGCCACGACCAACGTGTCGTCGGCGTAACAAATTACGCTCAGCCCGGGGAGGGGACCCCGTACGACGCCCCGCAGGACCCAGTCGTAGCCGATGTTCCACAGCAGGGGGCCCAGGACAGACCCCTGCGGAACACCGCGCTCGACGGGGAAGCGGTACATCGCCCCACCGTGTCCGATGCACTGGATCGACCTGCCCTCGAGATAGGAGCCGATCAGTCGGCGGAGGTATGCGGGGACGCCGTGATACTCCAGCGCCCCCGCGATCACCGACCAGGGCAGGGTGTTGAAGGCGTTCCTTACATCTAAGGATAACGCCATCGCCACCCCGCCCCGGGATACGGCTTCGTCGGAGAGGGCACGCACGCGCTGAATTGCGTCTATCGTCGAGCGGCCCTCTCTGAAGCCGTATTGTTCCGCCGAAAGATCGGGACCCGTCTCGGTCAGGTGCCGGACGATGCGGGCCGCGACGATCCTCTCGAGCATCTTGCCCGCTTCGTCCAGCAACACGATGGGGCGATAGCCCGCGGGTGAGTCCGCGGGGCGCCCGTCCTTCCGCAGAAGGACCAGTCTGCCCGTCTTCCATTTCGACGGGAACCGTCCCGACTCGAGGCACGCTTCGAAAAGCCCCCCGAGCCGGTCCCCTAGGGCCTCGAAGGCCAAGCTCCAGACCCGGCCGTGAACGCCGTCAGGGCCGGGGGCCGCGTCCTTCGCTCTCATTCTGGACACGGCCGCATGGATCTCCGCCCCCGTGATAGGGGGAGGGGGCTCCTCGGCAGCGGGAACGCTGGGGCGACGCGGAGGCGTGCCCCACGTGGCGTCCATCTGGGGGGGCTCAAAGTCCCCCCCCGCTGCCGGCGGGAAAAGCGCGGAAACTATTTCCCGCAGCTGCCGAGGCTGGAGCCGCTCGGTCACCGGGAGCGCCCACGGCTGCAGTTTCCTGCGAACCATCTTGTATGGGCGCCCCCAGGGATCTTCGTCGAGCGACTCCAGGAGAGTCTTCATGCTCTGCTTCTTGGCCTCGCCGATGGCCAGCTGCAGCGCCGTCTGCTTTTGACGACAGTCAGCGTGCAGCCGGGCCGCCGTCTCCGCGAACGTATCGTCGCGACGACGGCGGCGGCGGTGGCGTGCGCTCCGGCGGCGCGCCCTCACGCACTCCTCGCGGAGTCTTGCGATCTCGGGCGACCACCAGAACGCACCCCCACGTGGTGCTCGGGGGCCGACCCGGGGCATGGCGGCATCACAAATGTTTGCCATGGTGCCCCGGAACCAGTCGACCTCCGCATCCACGTCCGCGAGCCGCGCGGGTTTTGGCGCCCACGCAGCAACAGCGGCCGCCTCCATCAGCAACTCCTTGTTCATTCGTTTCAAGGCCCACCTGGGGAACGAACGGGGCGCACCTTGCGGGAGCTCCTCCTCACCGCGGGCGCCCGCGGCTGACGACGACGACAAGGAGGAGACGGAGAGCTCGAATCGGACGTATCTGTGGTCCGAGAGCGTCTCCGCCCCCTCGAGTACGCGCCAGCCGCGGGTGCGGCGCACGGCGGACGGGGACGCGAACGTCACGTCCACGTGAGATTGCCCGTTCCACCGCACGCAAGTCGCGACCGTGCCTCTGTTTAGGAGACAGAGGCCGGTCGCGATCGCCCACTCCGAAAGGGCCTCGCCTCGCGAATCCGTGCGGGGGGAGCCCCAAGCCGTACACTTGGCATTGAGGTCCCCCGCGACGATGACCGGGCGGGACCCGAGGCGGTGTAAAAGCGCCTCGAGCCCGCCCAGAAACCGTTCGAATTCAGCGAGGCTCCTGTTCGGAGAGAAGTACGCCCCGATCACGACGGTCCCGTCGATCCTAGCCGCGACGTACCCGGGTCCCCTGGCCACCATTTCCAAGGGGGGTAACGCCGCGGACTGTCTTAGTACGATGGCCACGGAGCCGTCGACGTCCCCCATCCAGCAGTCCTGGTCGGTGGGGACGAAGTACGGCTCCGCAGCGACAGCGACGTCGATTGACCACTCCGCCATGGTGTGGACGAGGAGATCCTGTGCCCTGGCGGAGTGGTTCAAATTGCACTGGAGGAAGCGGTGGACGCAACCCATTACGGGGCTACGTCCATCGCTCCCTCGTCTGTCCCGCCCTGCGGCTCGTCTGGTGCCGCGGCGGGAACTGACTCGCCGGCTGCCCTTATTGCAGCCGGCCTCTCCTTCTTTTTATTTTTCTTGCCGCCCCTCCTCGTTTTGGTAGAGGAGGGGGCGGACTTACACGCCGGGCCCCCGGCCCGGTGGTCGGCCTTCCTTTTAGCCGCGTCGCACAAGACGCAGTGCGGCGCGGCTGTGGTGCAGGAGGCTGCCTTGTGCCCCGGTTGGCCGCAGCGGAAACACAGATCGCTGCGGTCCACGGTCGAGGGGCACTTGGCGAGGCCGTGGCCGGTGCCGAAGCACCGAAGACAGCGCCACGGCCTGGCATCCTGCAGCTGCACGTGGGCCACTACCCAGCCCACGCGCAGCCTTCCTGGGCTGTCGGAAGGCCGCCCCTGTGGAGGGGTGGCCAGGAGGGTCGCCGTTGCAATCGGGCAACGCGCCCACGCCGTCCGGGTTCCGGAATATGTCACCCGGAGCTCTCCAACTTTGACGTCGGCGAGGGCGCAGTTGCCCTGCGACGCGATGGCCGCGGCGACCTCCTCCTTAGTTGCGCACTCGTCGAGGCCCGTGATTTTGATTTCTCCCATCTTCACGGGCCGCGCGATGCGCACTACCTCGGGGTCCGGCAGGATTTCCCGCAGACGGACCGCCAGTTTTTCTGCCGCGGCGCTGGAATTTGCGCCGGGGCATTCTACCAGGCGGGCCCCGTTGGCTGTCTGCCGGACCTTCAGGCCACCCTCCACGCCGAGGGCGTCCACATTTACGCCGCCGCGCGCCTGGGTCATCACGTCGTGATACGTGATGCCCCGTTCTTTGGCGGCCGGCAGCAGCTCCACGACCACTGCAGCCGACCGCGGGGCGCGCGGCTTTCTGCGTGCTCCTCCTCTTCTTTTTTGGCCCCTCGGCTCCGCTCGACCCTCTTGGCGGGGAGCAGCGGCCGCAGGGACGGGCTTGGGGCGCGGCGCAGCAGGCGCCGCCACCTTCTTGGGCCCGCGCCGCACCACCGTTGTCCAGGCCTCTTCCATATTGGCCGGGGCCGGGGGCAGCGGGCGGGGCTGGGGAGTCGGTGCCGGTTTGGCGGCGTTGACGCCTCCCTTCTTCTTTGTCCGGCTCCTGCCGGGCCCTGCCTTCGCAGGCTGGAGCGGAGCAGGAGCGGATGCCGGTTTCTTTGGGGGGGCAGATCTTGTTGCCCCCGAAGCTGCTGACCGCGAGACAGTCGCGGCGGGAATCCTCGCAGGTGTGGCTGTCTGTTTGGGGCCGCTATAAGTTTTAGCGGCCACTGTTCTACGAGGTGCGGGCACAGGCGCGCTGCCTTTCACCTCATGGGCGAGGGGCGGTCTCGCCCGCTCCACTTTGGAGCTGCGCGCCTCCTGTATAAGGAGCTGCCGCCTCAGCTCCTCGACCTCAGTGAGGCCTTCTGCTTCGGGCGGAGGAGGGACAGGGGCGGAGCCGCGTTGCCGCTCGATGAGATCGGCAACCATTGTTCGCAGCTCGGCCATGTCGACGCGGAGCTGACCGTTCTCCGCCCGAAGCAGGCCATTCTCGGCCGATACTTGTTCGAGGCGGGTGTGCAGCAGAGCCACTTCCTGCCGCAAGCCCGCCGTCTCCGTCGTCGTGGTGCGGTCCACGACGTCCTGCAGCCTTTCCTCAAGTGTGGCGGCCGCAGATTTCATGGCCGACACTTCTGAGCCCTTGAGGCCTGCAGTCGACTTGGCCGCAATGGTCTCAACAATTTTTCCGGCTATTTTACATGATCGGAGGGGGTCAGAGGGACCCACCAGCGTTAGGGATCGCTGTAGCCGCTCGATCTCTTCTAGCTTTCTATTATTTTTTGCCTCACGGCAGGCGGCCCTAGACTGCGCCGAAGAGGCAGCGTCCAGTCCGCAAGACGATGGCTTGTTAAAGTCAAATCCTGTGGCGGGCGACGCCGCAGCAGTCGCCGGCCCTTCCGCCAACGCCATATATTTGGCGCTGGCAGGCTCACCCTCCGAGGAGTCAGACGGAGCGGAGGACGCCGGCCGTCGAGCCGACTTCCGCTTCCGCCGAGTCCGTTGCCGAACACTATCGGCGAACAGCGCCGGAGTCTCCCTTCCACTTGACGCGTCGCCCCTCGCGGAGCTTCGCGCCGAGTGCAGGGAAATCAGGCTGTCGCAGCGCTCCAGTAGCACGGTGGGAACTCTGTCCCTTACGCGACCCGTGCCGTCGCCCCCTTCGTCTTGACAAAGTTTGCCCCCCCCAGAAACGGTGGGGCAGCGTGCGGCCGATCGCTCGACCGCACGGAGGGATTCTCCCCCCGCAGAACGGGAGGTACCCTCCTGGGGTAATAATTTTTTAACTGTTGCCATTATTCCATTTGTCCTTTTTTATTAACCAGGGGTCGGTCCCCTGGGGTCTGGTTGGTACCCTTGGGACTGGACTCCCTCCAGCCATTCATCCCATCGCCGGGCACCAGAGCTTAGGATTGGGGCATTTTTTAAAGAGGTTTACGTCCTCGCGGCCCCGTGCCTCGCGGCAGCGGCCCCCGTCCCCCACGCGGTGAGGATTACGGGTTGGCCGGCGGCCTGCCGAGTGCAACGAGCAACACGACAGACCACCGCCCGACGCTCAAAAGAGCAACAACCACGAAGCCACGCCGGTATACCGGTACCCCCCTCTGGAGGGCGTGCCCCTGTAGCCGAAGCCGGGGACATGGCGACCAGCGGCCGGAAGATGCGTAAGCAACGCCGGCTCACTTCTCCATCGAAGGGCAGGCCAAAAGTGGCCCACCACCACCCGTGGGCTACGTCCGAAACGGGTCGGACGTGACCCGAAAAACAAAAAGGGGGAAGAAAGGGGACAAGAGAGGGAGCCCGAGCGTCTCCAGGAGGAGCACCCTTCAGCGAGTGAAGGGGGTGGAGAGCCCGCAACTCCCCCTGCTGGTTTTGGTCCGCGTCGTCCGATCTCTTTCGTTGCAAAGCCTAACTAGGCTACCCTACCCCTACACCTAACCTACCTACCTAACACCTAGGAATCCTTGCAACGAAAAAGACCGGACGATACCTCTGGGAGTGGGACTGTTCCCAGAGGATCCCGTTATCCGCCACCTACGGACGCGCCCGGTGGAAGTCCAGCAAAACTCCCCCACAGACGGAGCCCCCGGCCACGCAGAGTGCGCGCCGGGGGGCCCGCCCAGGTCCCTCGGGTCGTACTGTAATCCTGCTAAGCAGTTTTTTTTATTTATCGCTTAGATGGGTGGACGAGCTCACAGCCCACCTGGTATTAAGTGGTCACTGGAGCCCTGTGGTTACTGGATGTCTATCTACAAAGTAAATGCGCCACCCACATTGAGATATAAGTTCTAAGGTCTTACAACGGCTGAAGGTCCTACCACCAGTAATTACGCAAATTATAATTTTGCAGCTTTGATTTTTATTACACGACTAGCGACCCGCCCTCGCTTCGCTTCGGAAACATTAAAAGATGAAACCAAAAAAAAAAAATAAAAAAAAAATTAAAAAAAAGTAGCCTATGTTCATCAGGGACAATGTCGGCTTCTAATGGAAAAAGAATTTTTCAAATCGGTCCAGTAGTTTCGGAGCCTATTCGAAACAAACAAACAAACAAATCTTTCCTCTTTATAATATTAGTATAGATGTTATTCCTTCACCGTGGAAGTCAATCGTGAACATTTGCGGAGTACGTATTTTATTAGAAAAATTGGTACCCGTCTGAGATTCGAACACCGGTGCATCGCTCAACACGAATGCACCGGACGTCTTATCCTTTAGGCCACGACGACTTCATAATCATGGTGTCTAGTAAACCCCTAACACCAGTCGAGCCTAAAAGTGCCTTATCAGTTATAATGAGAGAAAGCCGCGTGCCTACTGTCGACAAATTTTTAAATAACCCAAAAAGTCCAGTTTTGGAATCGATTAGCAACACCAGAATGGGTTTAGTTTTGGGAGCACGATGCACAAATTTACTAAATATGGTAGAGAACGTTTCTCTTTAACCTATCAATAACTACCACAGTCCAATTCGTTTAAGCATATGATTCGCTCATACCCGGTACAGGTATGAGCGAATCATATGCTGAGATACAGGTTCACCTAGTTCAAGCACAGATGCAAATTATGATTGTGTTTCTAGTTCTATGTTAATAATAAATACATAAAAAAAAAACTGTTACCAACACGTCCGAATTAATGCACAAATCACAACGGTCACCGTTCGACCGATGCCTTTTAAAACAGGAAACGGTAAAGCAACAAATAACGAGTCGATGACTAAAAGGAGTTGTGACAGTAATTTTTAGAATTACCGTTATAGATGGGCTCAGGAAACCGAGGAGAGGCTTCGAGAGCCGTAACATTGATACCGCCGTCCAAGGTTCAAGGTTCATGTTACCTGTAACGCGAACTGCTTGGATCGAATATCTTTAGATTAATTTTTTTGGTTCATTTGGAATAATGAGATTGGTCATGTAATAATATCACTAATAAGTCTTTATTACAATATTGTTACGCGCTGGGGTTCGAGATAAATAAAATTTCACCAAAGTACAACTTAAAAACTGTATTCAACACTTAAAACACTTCACAAACACTTTAAAACTCTCATTTCGCTTGTTCCGCTTCGCTTCAGGGGATCCGTTCGCTGTTTCGCTTCGAGTAGTTCCGATAACTGACTGACTGCGTGCCATCTCTACAGCGCTTTTATAGCCGATACCTCATCCCTAGAATTATCGAGAATATTCTACACATCTCTAGTAGTAGTTTCCGCTATCTGTCAATAGATGGCGTTGTAATTCTCGAGAATTCTGGGTACTACTAGATCCTTCCATATTCGTTCGACTGTTCGGCAATAGATGGCGTTACTCTTACCGGCGTAACAATATATAGGCAGACAAGGTCACGGTCATTCAGTTGTGTTATTTCAGGAGTCCATAGACATCGTGAGTTGGAAGTCGTCGCTCACCTTGAAACTTGAGTTGAAAGTCTCAAGATTTTGAACTTCAATGTGCGAACATAGAATATTACCTAGGACCAGATACATTGAGGTGGGATGGATGTAATATGCTTTGCGTAAAGCCTAACCGGCCGTCTCAATAGCCCCGACTGTGCTCCGGCTCGGTCCTATTTCTGCTGTGTAGCAGTAATACGTTTCGGTTTAAAGGCTGGAGCAGTCGTTGTACTATTAAACTGAGACTTTGAACTCATGTAGGTATCAAGGTGGATAGCGGCATTTACGTTGTTGATGTCTATGGGCTTCAGCAACCGTTAAATATGAGGGGGGCCAAGACGAGAAGAAAGAAGATACGACAAACCAGCAAAGAAGCGACAATAAATGACCTAAATCTTGAAGTGTCAGTGATTATAGAATTCGATCACTTGGCGAATACTAATAAAAATAAGAAAGGTTCTATGCGGTTCGTCTTCTATAGAAGATTGTGTTACTAAATCATTCATCAGAATGCGATGGAAATAGCACACGGTACATAATGTCCTTATTTTTGCAGGGAAGGTTCTTGTCATAGGGTACAGCATCAACGCAGTTTTAACAAAATTTAAATAACACTTGAGGGACAGGATTTCATTAGGAAGTAATAAATGTCATTAAAAAGCTAGTACTATTTACGTTTGTACATTACAATCGGCGGTAATTTCGCAACGTTATTGACAAATAGACGAACACAGAACGTGTATTATCACAACGTAATGTTTCCTTATTGAGACATAGGTACATATCATATTTATTACACATGTTTGGTTTGTATTACTCACGTGCTTTTTAATATTGAGTTAATAATACAGATAATTCGAGTTCTGCGATTAAATTGAGGTCGCATTTGAAGTGAGTCGGTTCGTTTAAATGAGTTTCTGATTGGTATGAAAATGAGATTCTCTCTTTTGAGCATTGGTAAGATCAAAAGCATAATAGGGTTGAACAAAATTTGTTTTGATACGTAATCGTATGTATTTATCGTATCGATTGATATTTGGGCGTATCGAGTCGTACTTTATTTGTTTAGATTACTTTAGATAAATTGTTTAAGGTAATATGTGATCCTGTCACGTCTATCTTGAACTGATAAACTATCCTTTCCACCTTCGCCCAAAATATGTCTTGTTAAATCCCCTGGATCCACTCTCAGTGCTTTTAAGCTCTTCAAGCACCGGTCACCGTCTTCGTCGAACTTGTCTACTCCGACGAAGAGTTTGACGTGCGAATTAGCCCATAAACACAAACCATTGAGTTTCTCGCCGAATCATCTCAGTGGTCGCGATTCCGATTTAGAAGCAGCTTCAGCGAAGCACTGCTCTTGCTAGGGCTAATGTTAGCAATACTCTCAGGTTAAACCTGTGAACTCACCTACCGCTCCGCGTGAAGTTGTGATAGCCCCTTAGGCTACCAACGATTAGGTAGGGGGAAAAAAACAGCTTCTGTATTGCGTTGCAGACGTCTCTCAGAATAGCCAAAAATTTGTAAGTAGCGGCTCGGTTGTGCCCCTGGCATTGCTGACGTCCATGGGCGACGGTAACCACCGATGAAATTTGGTAGCGATCGGATCAAAGTTAAATCAAAGATCGGCCAGCAAATCGGGCCGTGTTTTACTAGACTACATATTTATATAATGTTCAATTCTAAACCACGATTTATTGAAATACCGCTTTTTACTAACGATGTGAAAGCTTAGAATGCTAATACAATATAGAGCAAGTAATACCACGGTAAGTATGTTTTGTGCAATTTTAACTTTCATACAGTTAACCAGAATTTAAGTAGAATGACGTCAGATGTTATTATGTTGTTCGGAATATTGACGTATGGGTTTTTCGTACATCGTTTTTATGTGTTGTTTAATTGACATACATACATACTGGTGGCAATCGATCAGACGGACAATAAAGCAAGTATTATTAACCCTAGAGGTCCCGCAGTAGTCGAAATTCGACTATAATTAATTGGAATTGTAAGTTTGTACACTATTATGATTGTATTTTATACTTCTATAATCACAAATTTCGCCAAGACTACACTATAAAAAATATTAACAAAGACAAACCATATTCTATTCTCAATTTGACAACAGACGTCAAGAACAAAAGTTTGACAATAAATAGTATGTATGCGTGTGTGCGTCAAATACATGGTATGTAGTGGGTGTAATGTTTTCTTTATTGATTTAATGTATCTCTTATGCATTATTTTAAAAAAATATTAGCATTGTGCACTTCTTCTCTATATTCTCTATAAGTGTGGAAATTTTCATACTCCTCCGTCCGCGCAATTTTCTTAAAAAGGGATACAAAGTTTTTGCTTCACGTATTATATTATTAACATTAGTGGAAGCCAAAGCAAAGCGTGGCCGGGTTTAGCTCAGTAGTTACTGCAAATAAGGCCCCTCTCGCCTTACATATTTAATTAAGATCATTTTTTTCAAATACATTCCAATTGTTTTTGACCAAATAAAATTGTTTTCATCCATGTTTTCATACCAATAGTGATTTTTATTGTGCTCTTGAAAATTGTGTTTGTAACAATAAAATACCTCACGTTTTTCCTGTCCGCCCTTATGGCGTCAAGTTCGATCGAATTAATCGTCAGCAATAATACGCAACGGCAATAGTAAATAAAAAGATATCCGACGCATTAAAACAAAAATATGAATTATGAATGATGTTAGGAAATAATAAAAATGAAGTATTTTGATAGGCTTTATAGAGAATCAGCAAAAAGCAGTATTAGTTTTGAGTTATGTAATATTGAATATATTGTAATATAAAATAAATAAATTATAAGGAAGATCTGTTTGAAACTTACTACCAAACTTTACTTACAATATTTTACTTAGGTTTAATAAGAAATGAACTACCTATTTTTCTGGTGTGTTGTTTCTTTGATAGGTATTCCAAGTAATCGTAAAATGTATAGAGGCTTTCACACAGCGCTATCGCCGGATCTTCTCAGTGGGTCGCGTTTCCGATCCGGTGGTAGATTCTGCGAAGCACGGCTCTTGCTAGGGTTCGTGTTAGCAACAACGTTAGGTTTGAGCGCCGCGAGCTCACCTACTAGTTCGGTGAATCTAGAATAACCCCTCAAGGTTAATAGAATGGGTAGGAAAAGAAAAAAAAGTGCTAGTCTTCCCAACTAAAACTAAAACTAAAAATGAATTCGTTAGTCTCGCTAAAACTCGAGAACGGCTGAACCGATTTGGCTAATTTTGGTCTTGAATTATTTGTGGAAATCCAGAGAAGGTTTAAAAGGTAAATAAATATGCAAATGCTCGGAATGAATTCAAATAACAATTTAGTTTTTCCTTTGATGTGTCCCCCCCTATCGGACGGATTATTTTGGTTTGTTTTAAGTTTATTTTACACAAAAGCTTAGGTCTTTTATTCATCGATTGAAGCGCTGCGAAGTTTGCCGGGTCACCTAGTAATAATAAAAAATCCCAACATTAAACGCGACCTTAGCCTTGCCACTACACGAAGACGTTCCTGCGTGCGCTCACGCACGCAGGTAGTCAATGACTACTTACCGCCTTAGAAATTAAGACAGTTCGATTCCGACGCTCGCGCGTGATGCACGTGTTTTATATTAAAATATCCATCTATCTACCTGTACCCCACCTGTTGTAACGCTTCCTATACTGGATTGTTTTGAGTGTACCGACCGTTTTTGTTTTTTTTTTGTTTGTGTTCTGTGTCTGTGCTCAGTGATGTGTGTATAGGGATCCCGGGATGCATTACAAACAGTTATTTAAAAGGTAATTTCTTCCTATTGTTCCGTTGGCCTTTTTAATGTTGCTTTTAGGTTTTATTATCTACGTTCGTGTAATTATTATTTTTGATTTGGAATTAAGTAACGTTTTGTTTTGATGCTAGTTTTGCTTTAATGCTAGTTTTGCTTTAATGCATGATAAATGCGATTGTAGTTTTGTAAAATAGTAACCAGTTTAATTAATCTAATTATTTTTGTTTCTAAGAGGTCTATTAGGTATAACATCGCTCCCCAAACATAAGTGTAGAAATAATGTTATTGTTTTTTGATACATTATCCAAGTGTATTAAACTGTTATTCATTAAAGAGGTCAAGGTTTGAGACACCTCCGTGTATAATTTTTTTCTTAAAGCCGGGCTTACTGGTTGTAGGACCTCTTGTGGTCCGCACGGGTAGCTACCACCACCCTGCCTATGTCTGCCGTGACAGTAATGCGTTTCGGTTTGAAGGGCGGGGCAGCCGTTGTAACTAAACTGAGACCTTAGAACTCATATCTTAAGGTGGGGTGGCGGCATTTACGTTGTAGATATCTATGGGCTCCAGTAGCCACTTAACAGCAGGTGGGCTGTGAGCTCGTCCACCCACCTAAGCAATATAAATAAAATCTTTTCTATGTGCACATAGCGCGCTCAACCGTGTGAAGAGTATTACAAACAAACTTTTCCCAGTTTAACGGCCTCAATATGTTATATTCGGCTCTTATGGATTAACAACACCTAAACCCCGAATATTAAAATGATTTTCTAAGCAGTTAACGCGACACGAATCGTCAGTACTGTCACCTGTGTAGGTACTTAGTGCGAGTTTTTTAACGTTCTCGCTAGCGTAAAAGTTAACCCAATTTTGTATGCAGTTGGAACAGCGCCCCTAATGGCAAACGTAGGCAAACAATCTCATTCCATACAAATATGAGTTAACTTTTACGCTATCGAGAACGTTAAAAAACTCGCACTAAGCACACTGTTGTAGTTAAAAATAGGATCTCAATTTTTTAATTAGGAAAAACTTAAATTTAATTTTTATTTATTTTTATTTTTTTTATTTTTAATAGTTATTATTATATTATAATACTTTGTATTAATTGTATGTATATTTACGGAGATATGTATGTGTATATGTATGTGTACATATATGTATAATATGTATTTCACTGGAATGGTACACCGCGCGTAGTTCGTTTCCAAATGATTCTTGTCCACCTGATGGTTGTCTGGAAGAGATTTCTCTTAGCGATAAGACCGCCAATTGTACTTTTTTTATTTTTAATGTATCGCACTGTTTTTTTGTTTTTTTGGTGTACAATAAAGAATACTCTCTCTCTCTCTCTCTCTTAAAATTCCATGCCAAGTCCGTGCAAAGTAAATTCCAGATAAGTCTTTTTTGTTAAAATAGCTTCTTTGTTTGTTTGTTCTTATGAATGGAAGTCTGCCGTGGTTCCGAAGAACGTTTTGTTTTCATTTCTTGGTTACCTGGTTTCATTGTTGTCCTGCGTTAAGTAGTCAAAGTGCTTGCAAGTTGAGACGGACTAGTTCACGGTGCTGTCGCTAATTGGAGCGGAGACCATAGACCATATTGAGGTTGGAGATCAAAGTTTTAGTTGTATTTTGACAGTGGGTGTATTAAATCGGTCCCCTTCAGGATGAGCTGGTACTTAGCCACTTGTCCTGGTGAAATTAGAAATAAATAAATAAATAAATATTTACTAACAATCACGCCACGTTAACTGGTCCCGTGCTAAGTTCGTAAAGAACTTGTGTTACAGGTACCAGATAACGGAAATAAATGTAAGATTTTTATTATTCACATACATATATTTAATATAAATCCATAACCCTGGAAAAGACATTTATATTTATCATACAAATATCTTCCCTTGGCGGGATTCGAACCCGCGACCCCCTTGTGTAGGACCATGTCACTTACCACTACACCAAAAGATCGTTGCTTTCGGGTCATAAGTTTCTTCTTATAAAAATATAATACTATTAATAATATATAACAAAATTCTATTGGTAATTTTTTTATTACCCTTAAAGCAGACGAACGTACGGCTCACCTGATGGTGAGTGGTTACCGTCGCCCATGGTCATCAGCGATGCCAGGAACAGAGACAACCTGCTGCCTACCGTAATTTTTTTATTGCCGTATAGGCAGACGAGCATACGGCCCACCTGATGGTGAGTGGTTACTGTCGCCCACGGTCATCAGCAATGCCAGGAACAGAGCCAACCTGCTGTCTATCGTTCATACCATTAATGGCATACTTACAAATACTCTCAATCGATATTCACATTGAATCGTCATAATTTTATTACTGAGTTCGTAAAACGTCGTTTTTACTGGTGGTAGGACCTCTTGTGAGTCCGCACGGGTAGGTACCACCGCCCTGCCTATTTCTGCCGTGAAGCAGTAATGCGTTTCGGTTTGAAGGGTGGGGCAGCCGTTGTGACTATACTGAGACCTTCGAACTATATCTCAAGGTGTGTGGCGCATTTACGTTGTAGATGTCTATGGGCTCCAGTAACCACTTAACACCAGGTGGGCTGTGAGCTCGTCCACACATGTAAGCAATAAAAAAAAAGAAAACGTCTTTCATGTTAACGTCTCTGTAAAATAGAAATGCACTTTCTACATGTTTCTACTTCGTACCTAAATCACTTGAGTAAATATTTGTGTACAGAGTACTTACAGTGCGGTACGTAAATATGTTAGAGTGTGACCGTGATGTGTTAATTATGAAAAAATCGCTAGAACAAAAAAATATTTAGAAATTATTTGATAAACCTTCTTTTTTTTGTTTATTGCGTAGATGGGTGGACGAGCTCACAGCCCACCTGGTGTTAAGTGGTTACTGGAGTCCATAGACATCTACGACCACGTCCTTACGGATCCATCAGATCCAATAACTCTTGCATTAGACACCTTCAGCTCTAACACTAGGAGCAGGCTTAGGGACCCCGGTAACCTTACACGTCGAACTCGACAAAGAGGTCGACGTGCAACCTAACCCATGCATCAGCCCGTTGACTTTCTCGCCGGATCTTCTCAGCGGGTCGCGATTCCGATCCGGTAGTAGATTTATTGGCGAAGCAGCTGCTTTTGAATTGTTAGGACTCCTTCGGAAGCGCTCGGGCAGTTGTTAGCAAATCCCCTGCTGGCTAAGCCTTTGCTCACCCACCTGTCCTGGTGAAACTGGAAAGGCCTCCGGGACAAAGTAATGCTTCAACCATAAAAAAAAATACGTCGTAAATGCGCCACCCACCTTGAGATCTCAGTTCTAAGGTCTCAGTATAGTTACAGTACATACAGTCAAGTGTAGCTACTTTATTCATACTAAATACTCATGATTGATAGTAGTTCGCTTTAATACAAATATGTTTTTTGCAAGTGCTCTAGTATTATCGGTTTATTAAGTGACTCATACGAAGGTTTAACTTTAGGTTTAACATTTCGACAATATTTCCTTAAACAACTTTTTTCTTTTTCTTTTTCCTATCTACGCTGATAGCCTTGAGAGGCTATTTCAGCTTCACTCTAAGATGTAGGTGAGCTCACGGGGCTCAAACCGGAGTGTTGCTAACACTGGCTCTAGCAAGAGCAGTGCTTCGCAGAATCTACCACCGGATCGGAAACGCGACCCACTGAGAAGATCCGCCGAGAAACTCAGTGGGCTTTAAATAACATAGACCTTACAAATGTACTCTAGGTAAAACTTTTACCACGATGTCGTTTTTATAGACTTTTTTGAATTAATAGCGATAAAACACGGTATAAAGCGTACTTAAGCCGATTAAGTTACACCGATTTTATTGATTCGAATTGGTTTTTGGATATTTTGAAAGTAGTTACGTAAACAGTGCGCTTACGGATGCTTGTTGACGGACAATGCCAATAAAATGAGGTATGTACATACAAAAGTCCATGAGCGACGGTAACCACTTACCATCAGGTGGGCAGGTGTACCTCGTCTGGCTACAAAGGCAATAAAAACAAAACAAAAATGTCGTTTCAACCAAATAGCCTTTGACCTCTCGATATGCACTCCATTATTTTTTTCGTAATGAGAAACTATATCATTCAATATAATAATGTCATAAGCAATAATTTTCCTCAAACGGCTTGCTTATTTAGCAGTCGTGAAATTTATTGAACTTCTAAATTGGAATCGTTTCCCGGTCAGTGATTCGTTTTTTTTCATCGGCTAACTTTACGCTCTCCAATGCTATTTTACGCCTGAACATCGTGCAAATGGCCGGTAGAAATCTGATTAACAAAATATATACGTTGACGTATAAAAAAACGCTAAAACTCAATTACCGAATTAAGTACTAAGCTACCAAAATAAATTTATGACTGTTTTGTTCTGGAATCTATTGAAGCTTGAAGTGTCTATATTCAGTGCGGTGGAATTAGTTCGTGCGTATAGGACAAATTGCTTCTCAGCACATAATAAAACTTAGCGTCTCAAAGTAGTGCATTAGATATATTCGTTGAGTAGAACTGAATAAATTATAATATACACACACAATAGTACGTTTGTGTTAATTCAAAAGTTTAAAAGAAAACCCACAAAGACCACGCTACGAACGATTTCTGTTTGCACAGTTGTTATTGCGCAAATTGCGATTAACATGGATGTAACGTGGTGATTTACGTTAGTTTTATTTATTTGTTGACTCGATATTGTCTATGGTCGGACCTGAGGCGCTCTTCGCTGGCTGTGAGTGGCGATGCGACCCTCACAACCAGAGTCGGCTGCGGCCGGGCTTTGCCGTCATTCGAACGTAGAAATTCCAATTTCATAGTTTCGTGGAAGCGTGCTCTCGCTGTTAGGCGGAAACTATAGCCGGTTTATTGACCGTCGTGTCTACGTTAGTCAGCTTCTGCGAGCTGTCCATGTTTTTTTTCCTACCTTTTCTAGTAGCCTCGTGAGGTTATTCTAGATTCACCGAACTAGTAGGTGAGCTCGTGGGGTTCAAACCTGGAGTGTTGCTAATACTGGTTCTAGCAAAAGCAGTGGTTCGCAGATTCTACCACCGGATCGGAAACGTGAGAAACTCAGTGGGCTGTGGGTTAATTTACTCATCGAGCCCTGCGTCGCAAGCGATGGGTTCGACGAGGACGGTGACCGATGCTTGAGGTACCTAAAAGCATCGTTAATGGATCGGGAGAATCCGTAATGACGTGATCCATATTACGGGAGGCGGCGGAGTATGAATTTCTTTTCTGTAGCAATGCAGTGCAGCTCTGATTGGACAAACACCTCTTCAGAGGCGCTCGGGCAGCCATTAGCTAATTCCACCCCTCCCGATTTAGCCTTTGCTCGCCAGCCTGTCCTGGTGAAACTGGAAAGGCCTCCGGACTATCCTTGAATAATAAAAAGCACACACCTGATGGAATGTAATTTGGTCTACCTATTTAGTGCAATAAAAACAAAAAAACATTGATTTTGTGTTAAACTCGCACCTACTTAGCGCTATATAAACAGTTGAAACAAATAAAATCACGTATTTATCGTTATTACAAAATTGCTTATCGTTTTCCAGTGACCGTTATTGCGGTCAGCACGTCTCGATTGAACGTATGCAACTAACTTGTTTAACACTTGTGAGCGACTTGTGGAACTTGGCTGTCATCTTTAAAGTTTATTTATGAATGTAGGGTAGATTCTTTATGATATATATATGGTAGACTCTTTTCCCCTCACCTGTTTATAGTATGAGTACTGATAGCAGTGTGCTAGCTCACTGAGTTTCTCGCCGGATCTTCTCAGTGGATCGCGTTACCGACCAGTGTTAGCAACACTTCCGGTTTGAGCCCCGAGAGCTAACCTAGACGCTAGGGTAAAGCTGAAATAACCTTTCAAGGCTATCAACAAAGGTAGGAAAAAAAAGCAGTGTGCTTAGTGCGAGTTTTTAACGTTCTCGATAGCGTAAAAGTTAACTAAATTTTTTAAGAAGTTGGAACGTTTACCTACGTTTGGCAATACGGGTGCTATTAGTAAATACACATATAATATAAAGCTCATAAACAAATAATTATATGTAGGGAGCTTAACTTTTTAACCAATATTAGTTTTCTAACGTGATAAAATTATCAGGTTTTTCAGCGAATCAGAGACGATAAAAAGGAATTTTCTCCAACTAGTATAGTTTTGAACATGAAAAAACTCATGTAAACAAAACAATTCAAACAACGCGACTCTTCAATTTTCCGCGTAAGAATTCTCGACTCGTCCGTGCTATACACTACACACAGTAGATTTTGAAACAAATGTGTTTCTGTCGACCCAATTCCAAAGTAATTTCGTCGTAATGATAACGAGTGTTACCAATTTTGATGATCGCATAGCGATAAAACCTTAATTGGTCGTTAGGAGGATTTGTAGTTTTTTTAAGTTGATGGTCTAGTTGCGAACCAACCCGTGGTGTTGTCATTAGTAGAATAGCTGTTTTCATTTCCACCATTACAATAAAATCATTTTTTCTTACACTATTTTTAATTCAAATTTATTAAAATTTGTTTTCTATATTTTTGTTGGATTTTCTATAAAAGCGTATTTTGTTAGTTTTCTAAAACATTTTTTTTTACTTCTTAATTTCATACGAATTCTTATCTTACAATATCTTACGTTTAAAAACAAATTCATTCGCTTCATTCTACACATAATACGACCACTTAATCTTCTTAAACTAAATCCTAATATGCACTCAATGCTACAGTCACATTCTCATGTAAGTTCTACTTAAAATACCGGAGCTGCTACGGCTTGAGTGCCTTAGATCCCTTAGGTCAGTTGTACTCAAACTTTTTAACCCAAATTATTGCAGGTTCGAGTATTACGAACAGGCGAGATATTGATCATATTTATTGATCATATTAGGCAGCGGCTTGGCTCTGCCTCTGGCATTGCTGAAGTCCATGGGCGACGGTAACCACTCACCATCAGGTGGGCCGTATGCTCGTCTGCCTACAAGGAAAAATATATTTTTTTTTTGAAGCGAATATATCATACGTTCTGATTGGACGAGCCTAATCCCAATTGTTATTCTAATGAAATTTTATTCGTCATTATGTTTCATGGTGCCTGACGGAATTCAAGTTTCAAAAATAAAACGTTGCTTCGTATATCTAAACCTTCTTCTACTTATTAGCACGTTATGACATATTAAATGTTATTTATTGAGATGTAACCTATGACACATAACGCGAGTGTCACAAGAACTTAGAATTAGACTTCTAGTGTAGGTATGAGTTTGAGTATTCGAGACATAATCGATAGTTCGCGAGACCAATAAAATCGTTACAGTTTTATCGCAACGTTTGAAAATCGAATAGAAGACCAACATGAAAGACTTCAAATCGCTCAAGAGATCACAATTTGAGTACGGCTGGCTTTAGATGAACTGTTTTTTTCTTCATTTTTTCCTAACATTCCCTATATCACGCTTTAATGTCCACTAGGGCTATACAACTTTCTGCCGTTACAATAGAGTCGATATTTCACTGTACTAATTGTTCATAAACCTCGTGCGTCGAGTACACGTAATGGCTCGGAAGATTATGCCCGTGAGTCTAACAGCTCGACATCGGAGCAATTTTCATTCCTTACTTAAAACGGTACCTACTTCTAAAGCCGATATCTTTACTTTCGTGTTTGTTATAAGTGTGTTGTGGTATTTAAAAAACAACAAAATCGGTGTTGTCACAGAGAGCTTCTTATTGACATGAATGTAACGGATCTTTAAATACAATTTACAGCCCTTTGTTTTTCTTTTATTGAAATGAACATCTAATAAGACAGTATTAAACTAGCACAGATTCGATAATCGGAAAGATAGGTCATAGAACATCTGAATTGATTTTCGCAATCGAGTCAGTTCTCTGCTTACTAGATTATCCTTATCGAATAATGTTGACAATTTATTTTATTTTATTTTTATTGTCCTTGTAGGCAGATGAGCATACGGCCCACCTGATGGTGAGTGGTTACCGTCGCCCATGGACTTCAACAATGCCAGGAGCAGAACCAAGCCGCTGCCTACCGACAATGTTTAGTTTCTTTCAACTAAAAATTTGCTTCACACCCGCTCTTAGTTTTAAATTAGCTCAAGCATGTATCCTCGGCCCTGCCATTAAGAATGTAACAACCTTCCGACCGTAAACAGCCATGAATACATTTCGCATCGTACGGAAAAGCAATGCACACTGAGAAAACTTAAAACAATGCCATAATTGACGAGACAGACTTATTCATTAGTTTCTGGTATTGTTTTATATTGAATAACAAACTGGCTACATCTGGTATTAAGTGATTACTAAGATTGTGAAGCCAGCCATGACATTTGGAACATGAGACATAAGTCTCCCTTATGAGATAAGGACAGTCCCATCCACCCTATAATACCCCTCAGAACGGAACTGACGAATGTGGCTAGAAACTATTGTCCTACCATGATCAGTAGCGCCGGAAACAATTTCTGTGAAGATCTTCTTTTCCTTGCTTCTATGTAGGGTCGGTGCAGCATGTCCTCTTTTTCCATTCAGGCCCATTATACCTCATCTTTGCGCTTATAACCTTCTATCGCATCCTTTTTCACACAGTCTCTCAAAGTCCTTAGGACGCCCCCTACCTACCTACCTAACATTACTGTTTCAATACCGCCGCACCATTAAATTTTTTAACCCACAGACACAGCCCACTGAGTTTCTCGCCGGATCTTCTCAGTGTGTCGCGTTTGCGATCCGGTGGTAGATTCTGCGAAGCACTGCTTTTGCTTGGGCCAATGTTAGCAAATTCTCGCTAGGGCGAAGCTGAAATAGCCTCTCAAGGCTATCCAGTATAGGTAGGAAAAAAATTATTAAATTTCTGGCAAGATGTATTTATATCCAAACTTTTTTTGTCACACAACAAACAGAAGGCTACCCCCATTGAATACGTCGCTGCGAAGGAACCATTCATAGCAAACATTACCAGCGAGGAAATTTGTATCAAAACGGTCGTTTTAACGAAACGACTCTCACTGTATCTCGGGAGGTTATTCTCATAACTTCACGTTTTCGCTTTGTTTAAAGGAAAATCGCTTTTAATTCAATATCGCTAAAGCTCATAATCAGTTGTGTGGAGTGTGCGTCTTAAGACGTTATGTGAGCTTTAAAAGACAATGTATCTGGAGCCTCGAGGTTAGCGGGTGGTGGATATTTTCAGTCTGTCATGTGCGCAAGACTTGATGTTTTATAACCGTAGCATACTTAATTTCATAGCGTGTTGATTATGGAGATATTGTAATTTCGGCGTGCGATCCTATTCTTTTTATACGCGTTGCAGCCGCAGCGCGATCATTGTCGAGAGCCTTAAAACTTATCCTGCTAAACGATTTTTTTTAAAGATGACTGTTGTTACTTCAAAAAGACAAGATATTGTCGATCGTTAATTGCGACTGGCAACTAGTAGAAATCACTGGCGGTGGGACCAGTTTTGCGCCCAAATGTTTACCACTAATGTTTCGCCCGCATAGCTGTCATGCGTTCTGTCTGATATGTGGGTTATTCAATGTACAATAGAACATTGACTTCTCTATATAATATTTATTGTATTATGGATAAATTTATCGGCATTTCAAAATAGGCTGTGAAATCTTATTAGTCATTTATTTTATTTACTGGTGGTAGGACCTCTTGTGAGTCCGCACCGATTGGTACCACCACCCTGCCTATTTCAGCCGTGAAGCAGTAATGCATTTCGGTTTGAAGGATGGGAAGGGAAGCCATTGTAACTATACTGAGGCCTTAGAACTCATATCTCAAGGTGGGTGGCGCATTTGTTCTATATATTGGCTCCAGTAACCACTTAACACCAGGTGGGCTATGAGCTCGTCCACCCATCTAAGCAATAAATAAAAATAACAAAAGTAAATTTCTGTAAGATTTTAAATAATATTAAAGTGCTATAATTAAATAATTCTTCGATAAAGACTCTGCCTTCTCGTCTCAAGATAGCATTCACATCCAAAAAAATAAACTTCCTTATTTTCGTAACCATAATTAAAAAGCCGCGTTTGATGCGGCTACGCGACCGGACTATCAATCCACATTTCGTTTCGTTATTGAATAATCGCTACCGCTAATGGAACTCTGGTATTTCGTGGCCACAACGGCTGTGTATTCAGTATTCCGTCGAGGCATGAGTTTCCAGCGAGGCCATGTTAATATTCCAATTATGTTTCAGATTACAGACTAGGTACGGATGCGTACAGCCTTATAGAATTAAATTCGAATTGTGTAACGGATATTTTGTATTGTATCCTCTTAATTTGCTTGTCTGTTTTATAAGAAAGTCTGTTTTTTAAGTTTTTCTTGCTTAGATGGGTGGATGAGCTCACAGCCCACTTGGACTTAAGTGGTTACTGGAGCCCATAGACATCTACGACGTAAATGCGCCACCCACCTTGAGATATAAGTCCTAAGGTCTCAAGTATGTATCTCTGATTTGAAATAGCTTAGTTTAATAGCTGAATGTTAACAACATAATTTAATACTTATGGGGATTCTCTAAATGTTTCCCCCCCCAACCGATCTAGATCTTTCTATCGCAACGCACCGTAGCGAATTTTATTTGTATCCAAAGTTAATATTTGATTTGTGTGGTACAATCTCTAGAATGAGCTCCTCGTGTGAGTTCAGAAAGGAGTCATTGGTCGTCCTCAATATTTAAAGCTTATTAAATATTAAATAGGGGCTTGGATGACCTTTGACCTTATCCATGAACCTCTAATTCAGGCCATATATTCGTTTGCCTGCGCCAATTCATGTGACTGATGATTTTGGAGAGCTCTTTATGGATTGAACACAAGAAAGGAACGCGATATGTTAATACAGTCAAAAACCTTGGAGTCCTATAACTCGTACAGTATATTAGTTCGAGATTCAATTGCTAAATGACCTTGAATCAATTGTTTTCAATTCAACTGTCACGTATAAGGTCATTATCACCCATAGACATTATGAATGCAGTAACATATTTTTAGATACGAGATTGCGATCTCCATTGATTAACAGTTGTTCCACCCTTCGAACTTGGACACGTGACTGCTCCGCGTCAGAAATAGACACGATCGTAGTATAGACACTAGAGTAGATACAAAACTGGGTTCGGAATATAACCCCACCATCAAAAACTATCTAAAGTATTATTTAAGTACTTAAATTATTTTTTTAATATTAATTATCTTTTTTTATTGCTTAGATGGGTGGACTAGCTCACAGTCCACCTAGTGTTAAGTGGTCATTGGAACCCATAGACATTTACAACGTAAATGCGCCACCCACCTTGAGATATAAGTTCTAAGGTCTCAGTATAGTTACAACGGCTGCCCCGCCCTTCAAACCGAAACGCATTACTGCTTCACGGCAGAAATAGGCGGAGTGGCGGTACCTACCCGTGCGGACTCACATGAGGTCCTACCACCAGTAAAAAATCTCAAATTGGATTTGTACAATAACACACTTGTACTATACAGAACTGTTTTGCGTGGTTTCGAAAAAAAAAACCTATAGACGCTTTAGTTGCTAACTAATACACATTAAGTAGTTGGTTTAATTTAATGTAATTTGAATTTTTTTTTTATTTTTATTGCTTAGATGGGTGGACGAGCTCACAGCCCACCTGGTGTTAAGTGATTACTGGAGCCCATAGACATCTATAACGTAAATGCGCCACCCACCTTGAGATAAAAGTTTTAAGATCTCAGTATAGTTACAACGGCTGCCCCGCCCTTCAAGCCGAAACGCATTACTGCTTCACGGCAGAAATAGGCAAGGTGGTGGTACCTACCCGCGCGGACTCACAAAAGGTCCTACCATCAGTAAACGGAAAACCAATTAACGGAAAATCTTTGAATTTTACAAAATACACAATAAACGGTAGAGCACAAATTTCGTTGATACTTGTTAGATTATATTTTCGTTAAATTCCTTTATGCTCTGAGTGAAACCATAGATCTCGTACGAAATATGCTTTTTATCTATACTTTCAACCGATTAGTGAGTGAGCTGAGCTGTGTTCTTAAGATTACAGAGATAAGAGAGTTTTTAAGCGAACCTACTCTCCGAACCTTTCACTTACAATCTTATCTTTCATAAACGTAATGAACTTGGAAATAAGTTTTTGGAAATTATAAAAAAAAAAACTAGCTATACCCGTCCGCTTCGCTGGGCATTTAAAATTAACACTATTATTTCTCACCCCCATAAAGATTCTCATCATTAATGCCCCCGCAACTGTTGTAGGGAGTCCAGCACTCATATAAATATTAGCCTATCCATTAAGTACATGTATTTTCTACATGGATACCAAGTTTCAAGTCAATCGGATTCACGGTTCAGTAGTTATAACGGAACATCCGTAAAAACCAATGTAGATTTATATATTAAGTATAGATAATACACCAACGTTAAAGACATTTTATGTACAAAAAAAAGCTAATTTTTTAGAATAATTATACTCAATGCGCAATTATCTGCGATGTTCTTCGTTCTAATGATTCTAGATTTTTTAATACCCCTACAACTATTCCGTGTCTAATTTATGGGCATAAGTTATTAGTGGAAGGGCGTATTATGAGTTCACACGCGTAGGTATCACCACGGTACATGTATCTGCAGTGAACTATTCCGGTTTCAAGGATAGGATAGCCAGAGGCGGTATTCACGTTGTCTACGCTCTGACGATATAATGTGTGGGCCATGAATTTCTCTACTCGTCCACGACAAAAAACCCATTATTTCCTAGTATAATTACACTGATTGCCTGACCTTACTGATGTTCATTCTAATTACCGCTATCGTAATATACGAGGAATGAAAACCGTGAATTCGAAAGACGGTTCAAGAACAAATTGTATCACAAAAAAATCAATTCCCTTGTAATTACCATAACAAACTTATTATCATTTTGATATTGACACGAGGGCCGTCTATTGTTACTACTTCTTTCTTAATAACTTGTAGACAGTTCCACCTTTTTTACTACGCAAATATTCAATATCATATGTAACCTTACAGTATGTGTCAGTGTGAGTCTGTATTTCTATGGTACTTAAATGTATTTTCCAGACTACGAAACCTTAGGTTCTAGAACCCCATGCATCAGCCCGCTCAGTTTCTCGCCGGATCTTCTCAGCGGGTCGCGATTCTGATCTGATAGTAGATTCATTCGCGAAGCAATTGCTCTTGAGATGTTAGGTCTCCTTCGGAGGCGCTCGGGCCATTGTTAGCAAATCCCACCCCTCCTGGCTGAGCCTTTGCTCGCCCACCTGTCCTGGTGAAACTGGAAAGGCCTCCGCGCCACTAGTAATCTTTCAAACATAAAAAAAGGTTCTAGAATAAAATTTCACTTTCCAATCCCAAAAAGAAACATCCAACATCAAATTTGGGTAAGGCTCATTAATATTAATACCGTAAGATAAAATAAATAAGTCTTGTTCAGCTTAGCTCCTAGTTAAAGGTCATGAGTGATTCTCGTTAAAATAATGTAATGAAAGGTTAAACTTGATTGTAATATACTTGAATTGCTCCAAGCGCGTTGCAAAGAGCAAGGGTGGATTGAAGAACTTGTAGAAAAATGTTCATTTATTTTAACAAATGTCACTTATATTCTTTCGTTCCTGGTATGTTTTAATCAGGCGGAAAATGGCCACAGTGTTAGTAAAACCTTGGGGCCTGCTTAGAGTTTGATTGCTGTTTTATTGTCAATAGCGCGTCGTGCATAAAATTTTGCGATATAAGGTTTTAGTTTCTTTGAAGAGTTAGAATCGTTGCTAAATTGGAAACTGTGATTAGCTTTACCCCACCCGGGTTCTGCCCTCGGGAGATCGGACGTTGGGTGAGAGTGCAGGGGAGTCGTTTAGTGGGTAGGGTCCTAAATTTCACGCCTTGGGCCCGTGGTCAACCGCTGCGGACCGTTCAGTATCACATACCCCGCGTGCCTTCTAGGCGCTGGGCTTCGAAAGAGGTTCGGTCATCGGCCCCAATTTTAGTATTTCTACACTTTTATATTAACCTAATATACAGCAGCAGTAGTGTGTAAGATCTTCCTTATAAAATTTCATACTTGGTGTCAGAAGCTCCAATAGGTATGTATGTTCTGTTGGTTAGAAGTTATAATTGGACAGACATAGATTACGACTTTGTTTAATACTACGTAATATTTTTTTGTCTATTCCAAACTATGTTAAAATTTACATAATCTGTATCATTGTAGAAACAATTGTATCTTTCATCATTGACAAAATCACTTTGATTTTTTTATCATTTGAATGTGATTTGTGTTCTCAACGTGAACGAATCGTGCTCACGAGTTTTATTAACTCTTAAAAAAATCTCCATCCAAAAACCAATCTCCAGGGTTTCCCATAAAACCCAAACAAAGGACAATTCCGGTTCCTGAGAACCTGTTACGTCATCACCGAGTCGGTTACCTGCCCTTTTTTTGGGAATCCACGTTTCACATCGGAATGTGGAAGTCTTTTTATTTCAATAGAGGTCTTTGTTCGCCCAGGGAAGGCTTTGCATGAGCGAAAATATAACTTAGGATAACGTTGTGTGCTGTATATTTTGGAAGGTATTCTTTTATGGGCGGTAAGGGCAAAAAATTTAATATGTTATAGTTGAACCCTAATAAACATCTTAGAGTTTAACTAATTTGCAGTTAGGATCCTCTTATCTTCAAGATGAAAGTCCAAGTCAAACAAGCCAGACTCCACGATACTCTAAGTTCATTCCGTGTGAAATGAAACATAAAGGTCTATATATATTGTTTGTATTCAATAGACGGTAGTTTGCATAATATTCAAATGTCGAATTTAGTCCTCCATGATCACGAACCGTAAAATATTCCAAACATCGATAATAATACACATAATGATGGTTAAAAACGTGATATTAAATCGTAAAAGTAGTCTTGATTTTGTTTAAGAGTCGCCAAATCTGAAAAGAAAACCTTTCAGTTTGAAAGTTAAGGCAGCTGTTAATCCAATGTTTTGGGGACCACGCAAAATGGGCGGCTGCAAGCACTCCATGATGCCCGTAAGTGGACCCAATTTCGTGAGAGAATTTCATTAGCCTCATTTGTCCCTCAAACTAAAAAATTGTAATGAGCCCGCACGAACTGGTGATGACTTATGTCTCCAGTCAAAGAATCGTGCGTTCCGATTTCAAGGTGTCTTCTCCACCATGGCTTTAATTTCTAAAGATTTTCTTAAGCTTAAATAAAATACAGCCTGTTTTTAATGGTAGAATTTTCGAATTAATTTATTCTGCCTCAGTTCATTGACTGACGTTATATTATATGATCACATGTGTCACAGTTCTCTGAGTCTCCCGTATTCCATTATATCAATAAACTTTAATAAGAAAATTACACACACAGTCATACAATAGAAGCGCATAGCATTTTGTTCGTCGTAATATCAAATTAACTAATCGTTTGTGATGAGAGCCATCGGACAATTAATATTTGGCAAAATTGAACAAACCTCTCCCTTCAACCGTCCAAATATCGCCAACTTGAAAATATTTTGGCCAAATATCTGTCGCCAACTTCAATAACCTTCCAAGAACTTTAATAACATTTACCATGTGCCGTCTCATCCGTGGAGTTCACCGACTTAATAAAGCGTAAAGTTGGTCTAAACTAACTCCTCTCTATCTTATTACATAAGTTTCTTGTGTTGCAGTTATTACCGTAGACAAATATCGATAAATACACAAAAGAAATTACTCATGGGCTTAGTAGATTTTAATTAAAGGTCTTCTTTAACTGTCTCCTAGAATCCTTGACTATTGAAGCATTGGTTGAAATGGATCGCAGTAGTTAAACTTGGGTGCTTTTTAAAAGAGCTCTCACTTAAAATTCGCATGTGTTCAGTTCTTACACAATCAGATCAGATGATGCTTAATCTTAGGACGAGACGATGGTCCGATCTTTAACTACTCCAGAAGAATTGTTTCGTAAATGATTATATATTATTTATTAACGACCAAGTCTGTGGCATTGCATGAAAAGAATATAGTTTACAAAAGTTTTGCAATGATACCCATTAGCCAAACGACGGAATTACAATATCACTATTGTGGACAATAACGAAGCCACAAACGTACATATAAAATACAAGAAATGCAATTACTATAGTTAATTTAATAGTTATTTTATCTCGGTAATTAGTGGAGTGTTCAGTTTGTTTGTCATTTGATACAGAATACCTGGCGAGGTGCAGCACTGTGGCGTGTGTCAACAAAACTGTTATCGTTCAAGAAAAGTTGGAATAGTTTTGCTATTAGTCATTACGTTACGCGGACTGGTCGTTATAGACCCATGGCTTGAGACACAAACGAAGTAGTAATGGCTCAGATAGGCAAAATAGCTAATTGGTGCTGAAGTAGATTTTTAATGGCTTAAATAGGCAAAATAGCTAATTGTTGCTGAGGTTATTACGTTACGCGGACTGGTCGTTATAGACCCATGGCTTGAGACATTAACCAATAGATTTTTATTGGCTTAGATAGGCAAAATAGCTAATTGGTGCTGAGATCATTATGTTACGCGAATTGGTCGTTATGGACCCATAGCTTGAGACACAAATGAAGTAGATTTTTAATGGCTTATATTATAGGCAAAATAGCTAATTGGTGCTGAGCGGTTATTTCGATCCAAAGGCGTGACGTGATATGTAGACACTCTAGACCGAACTAGGAAATTAATTGTCCTACCCTTTAAATCGGAACAAACGACGGTTTCACAGCATAAATACGCCGAAATAGTCCTTTCTCGCTGGGCTCGTGTCGTGAGTTCAATACCATTAATAACGTAAACATAGAAATTTTGTGGGTTTTATTTTAATTAAAGAGATATTTCCTTCGTCGTCTAGTGAGTAGTATAATACCTTTCCTACCTATTCCCTGCTAGCCTAGAGGGCTATTCCATCTTCTCAAGAACGGTTAGCTAGGACGATAGCTCACGGGGCTTAATCTAAAAGAACTTGATAACACTAACTACTAACTAACTAACTTAAGAGGCTTGAATAAATATTATTATTATTATTATTAGACAGATGCCTGAAACTCTTTAACGACAATTATAAATATTTTTTTTCATATAATAGTAATACCTGTATACGTGATTTGAACACCGGTGTAGTCGCATAGCTCGAAAATCTTTTTCTGTAATCTTATCTGCTAAATCTGTAATATTACACTAAGATTGTATTACGGTGGAGACTCCTGTGCTATGTGCTATTGATAGTCAGTCAGTAAGAACGCTCATGTTAACTATACACATAGATTAGGCTTCTAACTGTTTTTAACTACATATTTCTGGACGTCGTTATTAGTGTTTAGTTTTACTTGTCTTTCCTGCATTTTAGATTATTTTTAATGTATTATTATATTATTTTGTGGATTTCTTCACGATCCCATCATCAAGTCTTGGTAATTAAAGGACGATTCGGGAAGTTTACCCTTCGAACAAAAAACAGAAAAGAGAATTATCAGAATCGATTCAAGCATTCTCGAGAAATTGATGAACATACATTGATAAAAAATGGTGGTCGAATTGATAGCCTTCTCTTTTGAAGTCGGTTAAAAAGCGTGATTTCGGTACCTTAAATAGCTCCTGAATATTCTATTATTAAAAAATATTTTTACTTTCTACGTAACAGAAGTCGCGGGTAAAATTTAGCGTTATGCCAAAGTGACTATTCCACGCGGACGAAGTCGCGGGCAAAAGCAAGTTAATAATAAAATAGAATTATTCCTAAAATGGTCGTAAGATAACTCTAGTACCAATTAGAATGGAATGCAGTTTTATTTGGTAACGTTGAAGTTTTAATGTTAAAAGCGAGATGGCATTCAGTTATTAGTCATGTCATATTATTAGTCTACGCCTCTATTTTTTGTATTACGTAGCGGCTATAATAGACAAGAAGAAATACAGAATTGGGTAGAAACACGTTAGTAAAATTTCAAAAACTACGTATAACAAAAAATATAATATGCTTTGTTGTATGTACATCAAATTAATTAATAAAAAAAAAGTGTGTGTGTCCGCTCCGACGCACGACTGGAGTTTACTGGATATAAAAAATTAAACGAAACAATACGAGAAATAGTTCTATATTACGACAACACGATACACTACAGATTATTAACAAATTAACGAGACACAAAACAAACGACTAACAAATATATGAAAATACAATAATGAGAGAAACGCGCGATCAGTACGAGGCTTTGTGGCGGACTGCCGGCGCAGCAGCCCGGCGTCACCTGCGATAACGCGGCCGCGCGTTGGCTCCTGATTGGCGCGCGCACGCATCACGCAATCAGGAGCCAATCAGGCGCATAACGCATTTCGTGTGACATGCTAGTACGATTTTGGTCCCCATAATTTTCATACCCCGGGCCTATATATGTAAATCGATTCTAAAGGAGTAAACTCCAAAAAGTATATACAAAATGGACGGTCTAATCGATTAACGATCTCTCCTAGAATATAGAAAATGAAAATATGAATTGCAATGTACTGACAATTTGCAAAATTTAACCAACTATATACATACATACTTATACGTATTTGAATAGAATATTATAGTTACATAAAAATGTACATTGACAAAAATACACAAACTTATGCGCTATAATTAGAGATTAAAAATCTTATGATCTAAGTTAAATAATCTTCTATCTATTTTATTTTATACCAACATGTTTGTACATCAGCAAAAAACAATACAAATATCGCATACAATTAATCTCACGTTAAATGCTAACACAATTACTGGTACTGACTGCATGCAACGGTTCATTTTATAGATCTAAAAATACTAGTAGTCCCGCAGTAGTCGAAATTCTATACTATAATTAATTGGAATTGTAAATTTGTACACTATTATGATTGTATTTTATACTTCTATAATAACAAATTTCGCCAAGACTACACTATAAAAAAATAAATAAAGACAAACAATATTTAATCTATTCTCAATTTGACCACAGACGTGAAGAACAACAGTTTGACAATAAATAAATAGTATGCATGCGTGTGTGCCTCAAATACATGGTAGTGTGTGTAATGTTTTCTTTATTGATTTAATGTATCTTTTACGCATTATTTTAAAAAAATATTAGCATTGTGCACTCCTTCGCTATATTCTCTATACGTGTGAAAAATTTCATACTCCTCCGTCCGTCCAATTTTCGTAAAAAGGGATACAAAGTTTTTGCTTCACGTATTAATATATAGATAACATTATTACTAAATCATCTAAATTCTAAGTTCTGGACAACAAAAATCGGACCGTCGGCTTATACAGCGAATTCGCTTCGTGGATGATCTTGCCTTAATTGTCACAACACCTGTGATATAGACCATCCTATAATGTATGGTAGAGCTAATTCGATCATCGGATATCATGTAGGATATTGCGTTACATACTCACGTACTAGGAAATTCTCACGACACATCTCATTACTTTACGGTCAGGCAATTACGGATGTCATTTTCGTAAAGGAAAAATACATGAAAAGACTTTTCTGGTCTCAAGATTTACGTATAATTTAATAAAATCTAGTAACACATAAAATATTATTATCTTCTTCTTTTTCTTCAACTTATCCCACTAGGTGGGGTCGGTACAGCTAATTTTTCTTTTCCATTCCATATCAGCCGTTAGCTTCTCTCTCTCTCATATCGTTATTCACACACTCCATCCTTATATTCTTCGGTCGACCTCTTCGCCCTCTACCTTGCACTGCCATTTCCATACATCTCCTAGTAACATGCATCTAGTAACACATCCAAAGATTATGTGTTTATGATGTATTTTGTTAGACTTTGGTTTTATCAGATGATTCTGAATATATTCTGAAAATCTATATTAATATAAACGTTAAAAATCACTCCAGTGAGGCACGTATTGCGTGCGTTTTATAAATTTTAGATCGCCACAATTCAATTAACTGCTAACGAAAATTTTATATAAAAAAGACGCAATAGCTATTAAAATATTTTCACCTTTTTTTTTATTTTCTTCATAATTGTTCTGTTACCTAACATTGTAATGAAGGCAAAAAGCGAAACACCATTTAATCATATTCGTCTCGACCTCTAGACAATGGCCGTTGCGTTGAAGAAAGTATGCATGAATAACACATTCTCTGTTCCGGTGTGGATTTTAATAGACATGTATCCGGTCGTCTAATTTAAATATTATCTACTATTATGATTATGATTTGTTCAAAAACTATTTGCTTTATGATCAGGGGATCTTAAGGATACACTCAAGAAGATAAGGATATTTAATCGGCGGTATTGTGTATTGTGAATCCACAGAAACAGTCATCGTCCTGTCTGCTACTGTTGCCCAGCTGCCACCTGTTTGCCTGTTTTACTGGTGTTAGGACCTCTTGTGAGTCCGCGCGGGTAGGTACCACCACCACCACCTTGCCTATTTCTGCTGTGAAGCAGTAATGCGTTTCGGTTTGAAGGGTGGGGAAGCCGCTGTAGCTATACTTGAGACCTTAGAACTTATATTTCAAGGTGGGTGGCGCATTTACGTTGTAGATGTCTGTGGGCTCTAGTAACCACTTAACACCAGGTGGGCTGTGAGCTCTTCCACCCATCTAAGCAATAAAAAATAGAAAAAAACGTTCCATGTTGAAGAATAGGGCAGCCGTTGTAGCTGCGGGTTAGACGTAGTGGTAGGGCGTCTTGTGAGTCTGCACGGGTAGGTTACACCACCCTGCCTATTTCTGCCGTGAAGCAGTAATGCGTTACGGCTTGAAGGATGCGGCTGCCGTTGTATTAAAAAACTGAGACTTGGAATTCATGTATCAAAGTGAATGGCCGCAATTACGTTGTTATCTAAAGGCTCCGGTAAACATTTAACATCAGGCTGGCCGTGAACTCGACCACCCATTAAAAGCAATAAAAATACACTTGGGATTTTGAGCACGTCTTAAGTTGAGTGGCGCTCATTCATTTACGTTGTCATGCCTACAGGCTTCAGTAGTAATTACCTAACATTATTTATTTACTGGATCGCACGAAAATTGTTACACGAAACATCTGTAAGTAAATTGATTAAAATTTTCTCAAGGCTGGTGTATACACGAGAGACTTGTTCTCAATTTCGAATTTCCAATGCATTTCAACGTCGTGTGGCGACTAAGTAGGAAGGAAGACCACTACCTCATCTGGGTAAAAAGAATTCAACCTATTTGGAGGAAGTTGAAAAGGAAGAATGGCAGAAGACAGTGCAATAAAAAAGGGAGAACAAAAAAGTGTGTGTGTCCGCTCCGACGCACGACTGGAGTTTACTGGATATAAAAAATTAAACGAAACAATACGAGAAATAGTTCTATATTACGACAACACGATACACTACAGATTATTAACAAATTAACGAGACACAAAACAAACGACTAACAAATATATGAAAATACAATAATGAGAGAAACGCGCGATCAGTACGAGGCTTTGTGGCGGACTGCCGGCGCAGCAGCCCGGCGTCACCTGCGATAACGCGGCCGCGCGTTGGCTCCTGATTGGCGCGCGCACGCATCACGCAATCAGGAGCCAATCAGGCGCATAACGCATTTCGTGTGACATGCTAGTACGATTTTGGTCCCCATAATTTTCATACCCCGGGCCTATATATGTAAATCGATTCTTAAGGAGTAAACTCCAAAAAGAAAACATGTAAAAGGCTTTTGTAAAAACTGATTGAGACATTAATACAAACACTATATATATTAGACTAGCTTTTGCCCGCGACTTGCCCGCGACTTGCCCGCGACGCGATTCGTGGAATAGTCCACAAATAATGCTTTATTTTATAACAAATTTGGTCAGCATAAAAAACGATATAGTGAGCCAACCTTAACATATAGACATATGCATTCGCGGACTTTTTTTAGATCTTTTAAAGGGGAACAATACTGCCATACATTATTTTAGCGAAACTTGAATCGTTTCTGCAGCGCAGGCAGCGGAAGCCCTGAAAAAGGAAAAAAACCCCGATTTTGAAACATTTGATATTGGTGCTCCGCTTTTATTAGTCTTAGCGTGTTGATGTTATATAGCCTATAGCCTACCTCGATAAATGGGCTATCTAACACTCAGAGAATTCTTCAAATTGGACCAGTAGTTCCGCGTTAGCGCGTTCAAACAAACAAATTCTTCAGCTTTATAATATTAGTATAGATAAGCGTGTTTCATTAAAGAGACCCTATATGAAAGGTCTTTAATGTCTGATTTACAAGTCGCACTTTATTTATTTATTTATTTATTTATTACACTTCATGTAAAATTTACATTGGCGGACTTAATGCCTAAGGCATTCTCTACCAGTCAACCAAAGGTAGTGCAGAGTAAATAGTGGTAGGTGCAATGAAATTTATATTAGGTAACGAATACATACAAAAAAAGTATATCTACATATATACAAAATCACATATACATATACATATACATATACATATACATATACATACACATACATACATACATACATATATACACACATACATACATATAATAGTTTTTACAGTATTAAAAGGAATATATTAATAAATTTCCTTAACAAATAATTTCATCAAGTTCATGAGGATTCCGCTAACTTTTCCAACAACATTCGCCGAACCCTTAACTTGAACGTGCAGCGGTTAGTAATAGTCCTGATCTCGAGAGGAAGCGCATTCCATAGCAGAACAGATTGCACGACGAAAGAGTTACGAACATAACTAGAACTATGTGTGGGACAACGAATTAATAGGCTATTGAGAGAACGTAGGGCCCGCTCATGGCTGGAGTGAAGATATTGAAAATAGGAAGTTAGATAGGAAGGAGGTTCGGGAGACATAAGTAAGGAATGAAGAGTCGTCAGTGCACGTAAATTACGACGCTGGCGAATCGGTAGAAGTTTGAGCTGAGCACGATAGGAAGATATATGATCATATTTACGAAGATTAAAAATAAATCGAATGCAGTTATTAAGAAGACGATCAAGTTTATTAAGAAGGTCTGCATTCAGGTCAAAATAACACACATCACCATAATCAATTATAGGGAAGATCAAGGCTTGTACTAGCATAGTCTTGGTCGCTGATGGTAAGAAATTCTTGAGGCGATACAGAGCACGAAGAATTCCAGAGGTTCTTTGTCCAACGTAAGATACTTGAGCTTTCCAGTCGAGTGTGGAGTCTATGTAAAGGCCTAGGTTTTTAACCACGGAACTTAGCGGAATTGCTGTACCATTATAGAATATAGGTGGGAGTGACATAGTAGTTAAGCGTTGGATCATACGAGGACTGCCCACAATAATGGCTTGGCATTTCGTTGGATTCACAGTTAAGCCAAACTTAGTTGACCAACTGCATATGTAGTCCAGATCCTTATTTAGCTGGTTTATTGCCTGAGAAATAGACTCCACAGTCGTCTGTCTATAAAGCTGCAAGTCATCAGCATACAGATGATACGCACACTGAAGATTATGTGTTAAGAAATTTATAAAAATAGAAAATAATAATGGAGACAAAATACCGCCCTGGGGCACGCCAGAGTTGACACTACACCAACTTGAAGAGGTGTCATCAATACGAGTACACTGCTGGCGTCCCCGAAGATATGATGAAAACCATTCCAGTGCTGTAGGAGAGATCATAATATAGGACAAAATAGATAGGAGGATATCGTGATTGACGGCATTGAACGCATTTGAAAAATCAATTAGTACCAGTACTGTGACTTTAGTGTCTTGCATACCTGTCCTAATGTCGCCAACCACTTTAAGGAGAGCGGAAACGGTGGAGTGACCTGGTCGGAAGCCAGACTGGTAAGGGCTCAATAGGTTGTTCCGGAAAATAAACTGCGACAATTGTTTGTGTACGCAGGCCTCGATCACCTTGGATAGAAAGGGAAGAATAGATATGGGCCTGAAGTGATTTGGAAGGGAAGGGTTAGGAATTTTAGGTAAAGGAAGAACATAAGCCTTACGCCACAATGAAGGAAAAGAGCCTGATGATAGGGAAAAATTTGTGATGTGCCATATAGCTGGCAGAAGATGATCCAGGATTGTGACGATCATACGGCGACTTATACTGTCACAACCCACGGCGTTCGATTTTATGGACAGGATAATATTTTTGATCTCATCCACAGCAACCGAAGAAAATTCAAAGGAGTCAACATTAAGTCGAGACAAACCATTCAGGTAGTTCAAGGTGCGACATTTCGTTTGATTATTTAGTGGTGTAGCAGAGGAGAAATGAAAGTTGATGTCATTCAAACTTATCGTCGCCTGAAAATCAGAGTGACGCTGTCTGCCAATACCCAGAGTTCCAAGGAATTTCCAAATATCGGCAGGCGAAGCGGAATTTATGTTTTCTAGAATGTGGCGTCGTTTAGCGTTACGTATCATCTGATTGCACCGGTTCCTCGACACTTTAAATTTAGTCCAGTTATCATTACACCGATTCCTCCTAAATTTTCGAAAAGCCCGATCCCGGCGCCTCATAGCCATCCGAATACCTTCAGTCATCCAAGGAGCTGGTGGGCGTTTCAGTTTAATTTTTCTGATAGGCGCATGAGTGTTGTAAAGCCCAAGGACAACCTCATTGAATATGTGAACCTTTTCATCTACCGAGGGTGAAGATATTAGTTGGTCCCAGTCCACTTTAGAAGCGTCTTTGCATAGATTTTCCTTATTCATACGACCAAAACTACGCATGGACAAAACCCTGGGCTGTGGTTTAGGAGGTTTAATCGTATAGGATAAAAAGATGAGGTCGTGATGGGAAAAACCAGGAGCAGGATATTGACCGTGAGTGGGTACAGAGGTAGGAGTGGAGGTCAGCATTAGGTCTAGCCAAGTATCATCGCCATTAATGTTGTGGTGAGTAGCCTGTAGAGGCAAGACATGAAGACCAGTAGACCTAATGATTTCCTGAAGTTTACGGGAACGAGAGGATAAAGGAGCTATGAAGTTGGTGTTGAAATCACCCATGATAATGTGATGTGAATAATCTGACCCTAAAGATTCCAGAATCGGCTCGAGACTGGAGAAGTAGTCGACGTTGGGGGGACAGTATACGACACCGAGAACAATTTTTGCTCCCTTCATAGAAATTTCAAGAAAGATATATTCCGCAGGTGTAGAAGAATCGGCAGACGAGCAAGCTATTGTTTTATAAGAAATGTTACTGCGGAGATATATAGCAACGCCGCCCCCTCGGGCATCGATACGATCATTCCGTATTAAAGTAAAGCCATCGAGAGGGTAGATAGCAGAAGGTAAATGAGGCTTAAGCCAACTCTCAGAAATCAAGACAGCATGAACGTTAGTGTTAGTGAAAGTAATGAATAAGTCATTGTAGTGACTTGGTATACTTTGAGCATTAATGTGACATACATTTAAAAGGCAGTCAGATGATTTATCAAACGTCTGCCGTATACAGTCTCCAAGGGAATCGGGAAGTGAACAATAACTATCGTTATCAGATGACAGCATAGAATCATTAGCAGAAAGAAACGAATCATCAATACATTCCATTGTATACAAATTAAATCTAACAGAATAATATAACTATAACTATACTATTATAATAAAATAAATAAATAAATATATAAAATAAACTAAAATAAATATAACTATACTACCATAAAATAAAAATAAAGATTAAGTTTAAAAGTAATGCACGCGCAATGTCTCTGCACCACCCGCCAGCTGAAATACACAGGATGATGATACAAAACAAAAAAAATATTACAATACCTTATAAAACAGAAACAGAAAATAAAGAATATTAATAACGAAAAACATAATAAAGGCCATAATTTACAATAAAAAAAAACCAATTAATTAGAATAATGAAGAACAAATCTCCACAACAATATTCTGATTAAAACTTCAAAAAAGTAAACTACAAGGCAAATTTTATCTGTGAACGCAGTCAATTAAAACAGTCTGTCAAGTGTCAAATTTACAGAATTAATTATTTTAACAAGACTACCCACAAACACATTAACATTTGCCAATGACAATATTATACTCCGTGATGCCACTAATCTACCCACGAAACATATCAACATCAACATCAACAATACGTGAATAAAAGTAAAAGTGAAAAATAATAAATCCAATGATAAACATTTAAATCATCAAATCATAAATTGTGAAATGAAAATAATGATATACATACGTTGTGAAGTCATAAGACTAAATATATTAGTGAAAGTCGAATAATCTTAAGTAATTAAAGTGAAAAAAAAAAAAACAAAAACACAAACACAGGCCACTAGGTCTTCCGCAATTTCGAGTTCACAGTGATAGCCGGTGCCGCCTTAGAGACGCTGCCCTTAGCTGATGTTGGCTTACCATCCACAATAGGATATTTAACTGCGAGGTCGCTAAACTCATCCATAGTGGTCAATCTGTGACGATTTCCATCCGCAGTCTTGATAATAATGACCCCGTCTTGCGTCCAACATTGACGCACACCAAAATACTGACGGCTCTTGCCGAACACCGCCTGTCGAGATTTTGTAAGGAATTCCTTGATGGACACAGGAGAACCTTTAAGTTTGGACTTCGTCCTCCAAATCGACATCCGTGTATCTAAGCATTTCAATCTGACCAGGATTGGGCGGTGATGATCCTTATTAGTAGCTCCTATACGGTGACACACATTGAAGTCAGCAGCAGAGGTATTCAGAAGCATTTTTTTATGCAAAATATCCAAGATGGCAGCGGTGCAGTCTTCGTTTTGAACTTCAGGGACTCCCAGAAAGATGAGGTTTTTTCGACGATGTCTGGTCTCGATCGCATCAACCAGTCGAGTGCACTCACCAATCTGCTGTCGAAGAAGTTTCAACATAGAGAATATAAGTTCCCGGAATGTTCGGAATTCCTCCGCAACCTTGGAGACTGTATCCTTCGCAGGCCCTCCAGCATGAGGCTGTGCCTCAAGATCGGCCATTCTTTTCGTGAAGCACTCTTCCAGGTTTCTTTGAGCAACCTCAATCGCAGATAATTGCGACATAGTTATGTTTCTGTTTCAAGGGGTGCTGGCAGGTGGTATTTTTATTGGCTTAAATCATGTAAATATTGCCAAAATGCATATATATATTTAATGACACACAAAAGGATCACAAAATCTTTATAATGTAAATAAAATGAATTAATTTTAATTTTCAAACTTAAAGCACTTGTTTCACTTTTGACACCTACACCTACCTCTGTTCTTTACATATAAAATAAACCGATGTTTAAATAAATGCTTCGCGGAGTGTACATATTATTATATAGTTTGGCATTTTATCCCTGAATTCGATATTAGTATTTTATTTCCAAGTTGACATCGACGGAAGATTGTTCCAATTCCGAATTGGAAATGAAATCAGGTTGAATGTCAGTTATTTTTAGTTTGGTCAGTTATTTTGATGAGTCTAAAGTCCGTGCTTAGTTCGTCAATATAACGCGATAGTTAGCAGTATTTGTTGGAATATAATAGTGTTTTTGTAAGAACTCCGAATTTAAAAACATTTTAATAGTTATTATTTTCGGCTTACGTAAAAGTATCTTTGATCATAGGTCGAAAGTACAAGCTGAGCAAAGATTCCGTCTATCAATTATAATCTACAGTGGTTTTTACGGATGTTCCGTTATAACTACTGAACCATGCATCCGATTGATTTGAAATTTGGTATCCATGTAGAAAATACATGTACTTAATGGATAGGCTAATATTTACATGAGTGTTGGACTCCCTAATAATAATGTTAATTTTAAACGCCCAGCGAAGCGAGCGAATACGGCTATAACCTATAATTTTCTGCTGCGACTATTAGAAATGAATTGGAATTGCGATTGACAAGGGTGGGGATGATGCAACCTCTGCCAATGTCAAAATAAACGTCAACACATCAAAAGCTAGTCGAGCAATAGGTTATTTGCTTACGATCGCATGTAATTCGATAAATACTGCAGTCCAAAGTTCTTGTTGTTGTTTACAAATATTGAAGTAAGTGTAACGTATACCTTCCGATTGCGTTTTTGTGTTGAACATTTTGAAATTCCACGTTTACGGCGTCACGTTTCATATGACGTCTCAGGGAAGCGATGCGATTCACATTTGATTTATTACAACTTCAGCACCTCTCTCGGTTTTTTTATTCCTACCTATGCTAATAGCCTTGATAGACTATATCAGCTTCGTCCTAACGTGTGGGTGAGCTCACGGGGCTCAAGCCGGAGTGTTGCTAACAATGGCCCTAACAAGAGCAGTACTTCGCAGAAATACCACCGGATCAGAAACGCGACCCACTGAGAAGATCCGGCAAGAAACTCAGTGGGTTGTGTCTGTGGGTTAATTCGCTCGTCGAGCCCTTCGTCGCAAGCGACGGGTTCGGTGAGGACGGTGACCGGTGCTTGTGGTACCTAAAAGCACCGTTAATGGATCGGGAGGATCCGTAATGACGTGCTTTGGGCGACGTCGACTGTTTACCATTCGGTCTACAGGATCGGGTATGAGCTGCTCTCGGCATGTGGCTATTATATGAATGATTCAGTTATGCATTCCTATTTTTAGGGTAGGTATTATCTTACCATAGCGCGTTGGTATCAGGAGGATGGGTCTGACGGCGGCGATATTGAGCTACGACCGAGACAGTCGTCGTCACTCAGACGTATTCTGAAAGAGTAGCCTGAGAGGCAGTTCCAGCCCGGCAAGGTGGTTTTGATCCAGCTGGGTATCCCGAAACATCAGCGATTTCACCGTGGACTGACAGGCCACCGCAGAGACTGGCGTCGTTGATCGTCGATGATCGCCTCAACGATTCGTTGGTCCGTCGCCCTAGGGATAGTTTCACCAGTCTAGTTGTGGCGTTGACCGCAGGAACCCTCTTACTCTGTCTTAGTTCTGAAGATCGGACGTCGGGTCAGAGAGTGCATAGGAAGTCGTTGAGTCGGTAAGGCCCTAAATATATGGGCCCGCGGTCTACTCTCAACAGCTGCAGACCTTTTTTTTTTTTTTTTTTTTTTTTTTATTGCCCTTGTTGGCAGACGAGCATACGGCCAACCTGATGGTGAGTGGTTACCGTCGCCCATGGACTTCAGCAATGCCAGGGGCAGAGCCAAGCCGCTGCCTACCGCTTAATACTCTCCACAAGCCTCGTTTGAAGAAGGACATGTCATAGCGCTCGGGAAACACCGTGGAGGGGAGCTCATTCCATAGCCGGATGGTACGTGGCAAAAAAGACCTCTGGAAACGCACTGTGGATGACCGCAGTGGCTCCAGGTAGTATGGATGAACTCTACTCCGGTAGCGGGCGGTGCGATGGTAAAAACGAGATGCCGGTATCATCTCGAACAATTCCTCAGAGCACTCCCCATGGAACATACGGTACAAAATACAGAGGGAACCGAAGTCCCTCCGCAGACCCAGAGGTTCCAAACGATCCGTGAGACCGGGATTATCGACAATCCGAACGGCCCTTCTCTGTATGGAGTCAAATGAAAGAAGCTGGTATTTGGGAGCCCCGGCCCAGAGATGGGAGCAGTACTCCACGCGAGGCCGGACTTGTGCTTTATAAAGCAAAAGCCTTTGTCCAGGCGTGAAGTACCGCTTCGCTCTGTTGAGGACTCCCAGCATTTTGGACGCCAACTTGGCTTTGCCTTCCAAATGACTCCGAAACTGGACATCGCTCGAAATATCGACCCCAAGTATCCCAATACTCTCGGAAGGTTGCAGGGATACTCCTTGGAATTGCGGCGCCATGACAAAGGGGTCCTTCTTCGCAGTGAACGCGCAAACTTGTGTCTTTAACGGGTTGAATTGAACCAAGTTCAATTCACCCCATTTGGAGACTCGCCCCAGAGAGTTCTCCACTTCAGACACAAGTTTTGATCGTCTCTCTTGCACCACGCTCCGAGAGAGACTCTGATGGCCGATATATCGCGCATCCCCCGTGCTGTCATCCGCATAGCAATGCATGCCATCAATAGACAGCATGTCATTGATATACAGGATGAAAAGCGTGGGGGAGAGCACCGAACCTTGTGGAACGCCAGCGTTAATGGTCATGGTATCAGAACAGTCACCGTCTACAACGACCGTGATGCTCCGCCCATCCAAAAAGCTAGCGATCCACTTGCAGAGACCCTCGGGGATTCCGTAAGATGGTAGCTTCGACAGAAGTGCCCTATGCCAGACCCTGTCGAAGGCCTTCGCGATATCAAGGCTCACAGCAAGAGCCTCGCCCTTGCTCTCCAAGGCTTCAGCCCACCTGTGAGTAAGGTATACAAGAAGATCGCCAGCTGAGCGACCGTGACGGAAACCGTACTGTCGGTCACTGATCAGCTGGCGATCCTCCAGATACTTCAGGAGTTGTATATTAATTATTCGCTCCATCACCTTGGAAAGCAAGGAAGTTATCGCGATAGGCCTATAGCTCGATGGGTCCGACCGGTCACCCTTCTTGGGGATAGGGTGGACGTGGGCAGTCTTCCATGAAGACGGAACCCTGTTAGTGCAATAAGAGAGGCGATACAAACGCGTTAACGCAGGTGTCAGCTCAGGGGCGCACGTTTTCAGAACCACTGCAGGGATGCCGTCTGGCCCGCTCGACTTATGGACGTCCAGGAGTCGGAGTTCCCGCCTGACTGCACACTGTGTAAAGCAGATCTCCGGCAGGGAACTATCACACCGGAGGATGTTCGGTGGTGTGGCACCCCCGTCGTCCACAGTCGAGTTCGAGGCGAAGAGTTTGACCAGAAGGTCAGCCTTCTCTTTCGCACTATGGGCCAGACTGTCATCGGACTTGCGTAGTGGTGGGAGACTAGACCTGCAAAAGTTACCTTCTGCAGCTTTGGCGAGCGACCAAAAAGCACGGCTCCCAGAGGGATAGCTCTTCAGTCGCTCGCCAATTCTAGCAACGTGCTCCGATTTCGCCCTGGCAATAACCTTCTTGTAGGACCTGGAAGCGGCGTTATATTTCCGCCTTTCCTCTGAGATGTTAGGATCCCAACGTCTCCTAGCATCATCCCATGCAACGAATGCGGACCGCTTGAGGTGTGCAGCATCCCTGCTGGCCTTGTTATACCAGGGTCTGCTGCGACCCCCAACGGGCACTTCAGAGGAGGGGATAAACAATTCCATCCCCTGGAGCACCACGTCTTTAAGACGGTCCGCACAGACGTCAGGATCAGCAGAGGAAAAGCAGAACCGCCCCCATGGGTAGGATGCGTAAAACTCACGCAATCCATCCCAATCTGCTGACAAATACTGCCAAACTCTTCGATACCTGGTCGTCGTTCGACGACTAGGACGAGAGAGTGGTGTGGCAGCACGGATAAGGCAGCATACCACAAGCGTGGACACCTCGTTTGAGGTGCGGCTCCCTGCCCCAAAAAAAAAGATTTCTCATAGTGCCAACAGCGTCTGACCGGTCGTGTGCGATTAAGACAAATGGTTTGTCTACAGTTTATTTACGATATTTAGCAATAGTAGCGGGTTGCTGTCTAGTTTCACTAATAATATTTATATTGGTAGAATGTATCACACTAAGAATGTATCATTTAGGTGAATACGCGACCTTTATCTTTGTAATTAAAGGTGCGTTTTATTTGGTATTAGTATCAGCAATAATAATAATCTTTACTGGTGGTAGGACCTCTTGTGAGTCCGCACGAGTAGGTACCACCCCCTGCCATTTCTGCCGTGAAGTAGTAATGCGTTTCGGTTTGAAGGGTGGGGCAGCCGTTGTAACTATACTGAGACCTTAGAACTTATATCTCAAGGTGGGTGGCGCATTTACGTTGTAGATGTCTATGGGCTCCAGTGACCACTTAACAACAGGTGGGCTGTGAGCTCGTCGACACATGTAGGCAATAACAAAAAAAAAATCCGCTGTTTTTAATCGAACTTCAATTAAGTTTTCCCCGTTCAAATAGTTGAAGAAGTTTTTTTGTGTTATGATCTTTTTTCAAATTTTAAACTTTAAATAGCTCTCCGGTAAAGCTGCAAAAATATCGCTTTAACCAAATAGCCTTCACCTCTCGATATGCTTAAGACACAACGGTCGATTGGATGAAGAATCTGTACCTAAACAAATCACAATAATTTCACGAGTGGGATGTTCTTTGCAAGATTTCCCACGTGGCGCGCCTCCGATCTGGGTGTGCCGGTCAACTACATATGCATCGTTCCATTACACTATCGAACCGGATTTTAACATTATGTTACTCGTCACAATGGCCAGCGATACTATTGAAATCTGTGCTACAATACTGATTGATGTTTTTATAGGATTTTTTTTTATGTGAAACATCTATAGCCGCACGTAAAACCGATTTCTGGCGTGGCGACGCATGCCGTGGCGACGCGTCGCCATGCGCAATCGACTGTGCGCGTCTCTCCCACTCGATCCGGCGTTAAGCCATCTCTCTCGCTACACTGAGCTCGGATACCTATAGTGTATACTCCGTAGTGTATACAGTGCTGTTTACTACAGTACACATAACCTGTGTTTTACTTGAAAACAAATTATTTTTTCGTAATATTTTATTTTATCATTATGACATATGAGTCGTCTATTATCAAAGGTGGCAATCTGTGCATTTGGACAAAAAATTTTTATTGATATGTCAATACAGATTGATTTGAATATAATCGTCTCCTTCAAAGAATACGGTTCAAAACCTGCATTAAATAAAGGTTAATAGTTAACCTGTTATTTATCTAAGATGTCGTTCCGAAGAGTTTTGTGACTGCCAATGGAATACAAAGTCAATAATTCGTTTTTCTGATTTACCAATCATTGTCCAAAAGTCAGATTGCCGGCTTTGATAATAGTCGACTCATATTTAGTTCCCATCACAATCTGTTCTTTTCTGCATATTACTTTTACAAAATAATGTCTATGTTTCACATCTGCCAGGCGTCCCGTGACGACTCACATTTTTTTTCGGATTTATTATGATTGGTACTTGGACTAAGCAACTTGCACTAAGCAATGTTAATGACATCATGAGACATGAGAAGCTAAATTGGGATTTTGTCTCGAGTTCTGGATACTTAAAACGCTCATATGTAAACCAAGAACAAGTTTACTCTGACATGAATACCTTGTAATTTAAAAAAAGAAACTGACTCCAAATGACCGTGGTACAGAATTCAATGTCTCCAATCCAACGAAGCGAAAAAAATTATACATATCATAATAGATAACTGATAACTCAATATATATATATTTTTTATCGCTTAGATGGGTGGACGAGCTCACAGCGCACCTGGTGTTAACTGGTTACTAAAGCCCATAGACATCTACAACGTAAATGCCGCCACCCACCTTGAGATGTGGGTTCTAAGGTCTCAAGTATAGTTACAACCTTTCAAACCGAAACGCACTACTGCTTCACGGCAGAAATAGGCAGGGTGGTGGTACACAAGCGGTCCCACCAACAGTAAAAATATAAAATCGGTTTGGAATTTGCCAGCGTTGCCATGGTAACGAGATTGTCGAGCACACAGCAGGTGCCTGTCGCCCATGTACATCCGAAGCAGCCCGATTCGGTGAAAGTGGAAAGTCCGTTTCGGATTCAACTCATTCAACTAACATCGTAACTCGCACCAGTTCTGCATGTGACACAGATCCGCCCGTATGTTCGGATGCACAATGAAATTCGTGCTTGATAAATACAGACAGACGACCTAGTATTTTTGTCTATTGTATCACTGTAATAACATTATTGGGTCCATTACACGTATTCGCGTAAGAAACACTAAATTACGGCTGTCTCTTTCTGGCCCGCGTGTTTGTAGCATCTATGGGCGAAAAGGGAAAATGAGTTTAATTAATAATATGGAATGACGAGCTCACAGCCCACCTGGTGTTAAGTGGTTGCCGGAACCCATAGACATCTACAACGTAAATGCCGCCACCGACCTTGAGATATGAGTTCTAAGGTCTCAGTATAGTTACAACGGCCGCCCCACCCTTTAAACCGAAACGCATTACTGCTTCACGGCTGAAATAGGCGGGGTGTTGGCACCTACCCGTGCGGACTCACAAGAGGTCCTACCACCAGTGATTACGCAAATTATAATTTTGCGGCTTTGATTTTTATTACACGATGTTATTCCTTCACCGTGGAAGTCAATCGTGAACATTCGTTGAGTACGTATTTCATTAGAAAAATTGGTGCCCGCCTGCGGGATTCGAACGCCGGTGCATCGCTACATACGAATGCACCGGACGTCTTATCCTTTAGGCCACGACGACTTCAGATTAATCTCAAAGATTTCATTACAACTCAACATTGCCTACGTTTATTTTAATAAAAAGTGTAATCATTTTTACGAGGCGACATGTCTGTAACCCCGTGTTGGTAATTATCGTGGTAATTACACAAAACTGCGTTTAGGGACGTGATCCTGTGTGGTGTTTGTTCGAGCGTTAACGGACATGACGAGTTTTCTTGATAGGTAGCGAGCGTAAGGTGTCTAAACTCTGAAATATAATCGAGAGGTCCTTGAAGAAAGTGAGGGTGTGGAAGCTTCAGGGATCACAGTTTGAATACCTACAGGACATAAACATGTGTGTCTAAGTACAGATTTAATATTAATAAAAACTATCCATCAAATCCTTACTGTTGGAGAATTATTGTAAATATAATTTCATCTTATCTGTAATGTCAAAATGGTTCACAATTTGCTCACGTGTGACGTCTTTGCTTTTTATAAGTTGCAAATCACTTCTTTTGTTTTTCCTCTTTGCATTAAGCTTTTATTTTATTCCGGAGTGTTATTTCAACGCTTACAATTTTTTATTTTTATTTTTTATTGCTTAGATGTGTGGACGAGCTCACAGCCCACCTGGTGTTAAGTGGTTACTGGAGCCCATAGACATCTACAACGTAAATGCGCCACACACCTTGAGATATAGTTCTAAGGTCTCAGTATTGTCACATACTTTACTAATATTATAAATATGAAAGGGCGTTTTTTTATCCTTCTTTTACAACAAAACGAAGCAAACGTGATTTTTTTAAAGCGGTAGTTCTAGGTAGGAGAGTCACATAGGCTATCTTTCGTCTCATAAAATATAAAAATCATATCTTACGAAATAGCCTACCTAATTCATTGGAAACTCGAATCTTATCCAGGCCCTGAAACTGCAGTACTTCAAGACAAATATTTTTTTGCGTGTGGAAACTAGCGACATCTTGTAGCGGATGCCCCAAACATATATGTTGTTAAATTTAAGGCATTTAATTATTGTATAACTAAACTCAGAAAAGAAAAAAATCATTCATACAAGTCTGTATTTGTTATAGTGTGATCTGAAAATTCTGAAAATTCACAGAATCCTTTATTAAAAGTAAAATATAGGATATTAATATGTTGCTGCCATCTATAGGAGCAACGAGAAACTAATCTAAGCGAAGCCATCTAGTGGCCGACGCCCGTAAATATTTTTGTTGACTGCTTGAGTTGCTTGTCTATATCTAATTTATATGACGTATGCTCTTATCTATCAGGCTACTGAAGCAAAGTTTTTCAAATTCTGTGTTTTCTTCAGACGACACCTACATTCATTAACACGCGATAAAAGCATAATAATATGTTATGTAAATCCAATTGCCAAACACTTCAACCAAAAACGATTAAAATGCTCCTGTTTATAATAAGCCATAAGCGATAACCGACGCCCATACCAGACGCTAATACTGTAACCACACACCGAGTCGACTAACAACGATGTCTGTTTAACGAGGGGTCGTTTTCCAGCGGACACTTGATTAGTGATTAGTGTCCTTTTAAATGTTATTTGCACGTTACGTAACTCGTGTATGCTTAGTTTATTACAACTTATGAATACTGAATACGCGATGATTTGTTATGTGTCAAATTGTTAAAAGCGTAAGATGTGTTTTGACGGTGCGATAACGGCTTAGAAAGTAGCCTTTTTCCCCTACTCATTCGCGGGTAGTCTAAGGGGCTATTCCAGCCAGGATGGGTAGGTGAGCTCACGGGTTGAGCCTGAGAGAACATTGGTGGTAGGACCTCTTCTGAGTCCGCGCGGGTAGGTACCACTGCCCTGCCTATTTCCACCGTGAAGCAGTGATGCGTTTCGGTTTGAAGGGTAGGGCAGCCGTTGTAACTATACTGAGATCTTAGAACTTATATCTCAAGGTGGGTGGCGCATTTACGTTGTGAATGTCTATGGGCTCTAGTAATCACTTAACACCAGGTGAGCTGTGAGCTCGTCCAACCTTCTATGCAATAATTTTTTTTTAAAACACCTGCTAACACTAGGCTTAGCAAGAGCAGTGCTTCGCAGAATTTACCACCGGATCGGAATCGCGACCCACTGAGAAGATTCGGCGAGAAACTCAGTGGGCTATGTCTATTGGCTAGGTTGCACGCCAAACTCTCATTTAATATATTCGATGGGAACGGTGGCCGTTACATAGATTGCTTAACTACGTAAAACCACCGAGAGTGAATCAGGACGATCCAATAGGACGTGTTTTAGGTGACGGAGGCTTTGCATTGCTATCCTTCAGTCGTCTTATTCAAACTCTACACGAATAGACGGATGGTGCTATTCAAATCTGAAATAACTTAACCAACATGATCAGAATAAGTTCCGTTCTATTGAACGCTTCATAACAATTATTCATAATGTATACAAAACGAAATTCCAAAACATCGGCGTCGTCCGTGCGGATTGCGAGGAAATCGCATTACTAAACCGACAACGTCACCGATAGACAATTACGAGCGATTGGCGCGTTTTGTTTATCAACCTGCGCTCCGTTATCTGTGCCCGAACAATTAGACAACCGGTTAGTGTGATCGTGAACGTGTGCCTTTACGTAAACGCCCATTTAAAAAAAAAACTACAGTGTTATATTAAAAAATCCGGTTAAAACCTTTTCGCAACGGAGGTGCACTGGTTATAGTATCCTTGTGCCATTATGACGAAGGGCGCTAGTATAATTACCAGTGCAATAAAAAACGCCCCTAACTTGCAGTTTTCTCTTTGATTTTAGAGCATTTAAAAAGTGAATTTCTTTGTTATATGTTTGTGTAGATCCCCTGCTCTGTTTTGAAATCGAGCGTGTGATGGTTTGTGTTCGTTTGTGACTACGGAAAACATGTTTAAGAAGGTTTTGTTTTGCGATTTTTTCATTGTTACCGAGGAGGAAAGGTGATTTGTTCTCATTTTGTTTATTTAAATACTTATATGCGTAGATGGAAGAACGAGCACACGACCCACGTGGTGCACAGTGGTCATCATAGACATTTAGTCCACTGAGTTTCTCGCCGGATCTTCGCAGTGTGTCGCGTTTCCGATCCGGTGGTAGATTCTGCGAAGCACTGCTCTTGCTAGGGCCAGTGTTAGCAAAAGCCCGGTTTGATCCCCGTGAGCTCACCTACACGTCAAGGAGACGCTGAAGTAGCCGCTCAAGGCTATCAGCATAGGTAGGAAAAAAAAATAGACATCACATGGGAATTACAAATGGCACGCATTACTACTTCGCAGCAGAAATAGTGAAATAGAAACAAAATGATCATATTCCAGTCCTGCGTTGCATCCAGCGGATTCTCACGCCCTTCAATGGGTCGCCGGTCCACCGGGAAACCTATCCACGTTACGACTCTCGGTACTCCGACGCCTTTAGAGAACTCTTTGGCCCCAGCGATTATCTGTTCTACGAGCAGTTTGCCGTGCCCACTGTCACTTCATCCTTGCTCCGGCGAATCTCCTCATTCCTAATTTGATCTGGCGATTTAACCATCGAAGTTTGCGCACGGCGGGAAGTCATTGGATGCGGAAGGCGGAGGACCGCATTATGTGGAAGGCATTGGGGAAGGCCTATGTCCAGCAGTGGGCAGATAAAGGCTGATGATGATGATGATGATGATGATTTAACCATCTAACCAATTAAAAATAAAATAAGAATTATTCACAGGACACTCTATCCTCAAATGGTCGTAATGTTCAACTTGAAATCCTAGACATCCCACCTTACGGTACTGACGTCGGGAATACCCGTTCGTAGCGTTAACCTAACACCGCTCTGACATTTTTTTGGCTTCCGCACAATCCAATTAACGCGACGATAATTGAATTCTAAATAGGAAAAACGTTTATAGTTTCCCAGTACAAGGAAACTTTCCTTGTATTTAATTGTGAGGTAAAACTTTGGGACATCGTATAATGGTTGCGCACTTTTTTTTAATTGATTTTTCATAACCGATCTTCAACGAAGACCGATAGTTATGCACGTGACATCGGTAATGCCAAGAACGCAGTTGTCTACCGCTAAGGACGACACAAACTTTTCTGGAAGATATCTTCCTTGCGTCGTATGCCTCACTGCTGAGAGTCGTGACCACCCTTTTGTATCACCTTCGCACGCACGATCTTACTCCATCTATTCTTGTCTCTGGTGGTGTGGAGGGTGTTGGAAGATATACATACATACCCTGCATAGTGCTTTTGGTACGACAAGCTCCCTACTCGTTGCAATAGTAGTCAAGCTCGCAAAATTTGTTAGGGTGAGTTGTGAGCCCACGCGGGTAGCTATCGCCATTTTGACTAAATCGGTCGCGAAGCAGACATGCGTTCCGATTCCATGGACGGAACATTGTTTTTTTTTTATCGTTATTATTTCATCGTGGAAGTCATATTTTGTGAACATTAGTCAAGGACGTATATCATTGAACAATTCTTAGGTGCCTACGAGATCCCAAAACCGGCACACGGCACATGCATTGCTCGATAAAAGTACCTCCTCCACCTTGCGTCAATAATCCTCAATGCTGAAGGTCGTGGCTTCCTCTAATAGCTTTCTCCTGGATTATCTTGCGCCACCCTGCCCATCCTCGGCTGTGTGGATAGCAACGTGGACTGAAGTATTGAGAGTGGGGCGTATCTGGTCCGACCAGCGAAGTAGACTTCTGCCTCTGAGCCTTCTTTCACATACCTTGCCTGTTACCAGCAGCTTCTCTAAATTGTCACAAGTACACTGGGCGTATTATCCCTTAGGCAACGGAGACTTCAAACGGTTACGGATAGCCGGTATACCGACGATTGGGACTTCGGTCTTATGTCTCAATGGAAAGTGGCATTGACGTCGTGTTATCTATGAGCTCTCGTATTGTCTCAATACCATATAATCTTTGGGTTTCGTCTACAAATTTACAAGAAAAACTGAAAACTGAGAATTAACATAATCCCTTCATTAATTTTAGCCCTGCTTATTTGCGTCGTTTAAGGGGCTATTGCAGCTACGCGCGGACGGGTTGCAGAGCTCACGGGTTCAATCTGAGAGAATTTGCTAACACTAGACCTAGCAAGAGCAGTGTGTTGCAAAATTGAATTGAAGTCGTCGTGGCCTAATGGATAAGACGTCCAGTTCATTCGTATCTAGCGATGCACTGGTGTTCTAATCCCGCAGGCGGGTACCAGTTTTTCTAATGAGATACGTACTTAACAAATGTTCACGATTGACTTCCACGGTGAAGGAATGGCATCGTGTAATAAAAATCAAACCCACAAAATTATAATTTGCGCAATTAGGTACTGGTGCTAGGACTTCTTGTGAGTCCGCACGGGTAGGTACCACCGCCCCGCCTATTTCTGCCGTGAAGCAGTATTGCGTTTCGGTTTGAAGGGTGGGCCGTTGTAACTATACTGTGACCTTAGAACTCATATCTCAAGGTGGGTGGTGGCATTTACGTTTTAGATGTCTATGGGCTCCAGTAACCACTTAACACCAGATGGGCAATAATAAATGAAAAGTCTATTAGTGTCCCACTGAGAGAATTTGGCGAGAAACTCAATGGCCAACTCCATCCATCTTCAGAACCGCGGCTATAACAATTCAAACATACAATAACTAGTCAGGTCATAAGTATTGTCACACAGTAAAAACTTTTCTTTTAGAAAGCTGGCCACAAAAAAGTTTATTGAATTCGAATTTCGAATTGTTCATGAAAATAAAAATGCATACTTTTAGAATTTTACTCATTTTTAAATATGAAGTGGACGCTTAAAGAAGACTGTGTTGCAGTTATTGCGTTGCATCGTTGCGGTTACGCGCCAATTCAAATTTTTAACATACTGAAAAATTTGAATAAAACCAAAAGATTCGTTTATCGTACCATCAAACGATACAGTGAAGACTCTAGTGTAGATGACAGGTCAAGAAGTGGTCGCCCTCGGTCGGTTAGGACTCCAGCAGTGATAAAAGCTGTGAAGGCGCGAATTCAAAGAAATCCCAAACGTAAGCAGAAACTGTTGGCCCTTCAGATAGGGTTAAGCAGAACCACGTTGAAAAGGGTGTTAAATGAAGACTTAGGGCTTCGGGCATATCGAAGAAAAACAGGACATCGTTTGAATGCTCGTCTAATGGACCTGAGACTGAAGAGAGGCCGCGCTTTGTTGAAGCGGTACGCGGAAAAAAAATATCGGGAAATTCTTTTTTCGGATGAAAAAATTTTTCCCGTAGAAGAGAGCTACAACAAACAAAATGATAAGGTGTACGCACACAGTAGTGAAGAAGCGAGCAACCGTATTCCGCGTGTCCAACGAGGTCATTTTCCATCCTCGCTCATGGCATGGTTGGGAGTTTCTTATTGGGGCTTAACAGAGGTACATTTTTGTGAGAAAGGGGTAAAAACGAATGCAGTTGTGTATCAAAATACAGTCCTGACGAACCTTGTGAAACCTGTTTCTCATACCATGTTCAATAACAGGCACTGGGTATTCCAACAAGATTCGGCGCCAGCTCATAGAGCGAAGAGCACACAAGACTGGCTGGCGGCGCGTGAAATCGACTTCATCCGGCACGAAGACTGGCCCTCCTCCAGTCCAGATTTGAATCCGTTAGATTACAAGATATGGCAACACTTGGAGGAAAAGGCGTGCTCAAAGCCTCATCCCAATTTGGAGTCACTCAAGACATCCTTGATTAAGGCAGCCGCCGATATTAACATGGACCTCGTTCGTGCTGCGATTGAAGGCCTGTATTCAAAATCACGGAGATCATTTTGAATAAACTTTAGTGTCATAAGAATCTATGTTTTGTTAAGTTCATTTTGGTATATGAATGGTAACATAATAAATATAACTTGTTTCAATTATTTTACATTAAACATGTGACAGAATTTATGACCTGACTAGGTATAAATATAACATCCAATTCAGCCTGTCGTTTTCCGAGCTCACGTCTGCCTAAAGAAAGATGTATTATTTGCTGTATGAAACACGAATGAATACATGTTCCGCAAAACTGTATACATAATTAAATGTAATATTTGGTCGGTCGTGGAGCTAGAGTTGTCTAGGTCATACACGATCGGCATGTCTGTTTGTACGCTGCGAACGTTATCTTGCGCGATCAGCTGATAAACTCATGACTCAGTAATAAAAGAACTCGCTTCTTCTGAACGTTAAAGTCACCTTGTTGTTTTTTTTTTAAGATACAAAAAATGGCATTTTTAAACACGCCTTTATTAGCTTTGTATGGATGAACATATGGATGTATGGATGGATAAATAATAACTTCGCTGCAATGTCTAGTATCGGCCGAATAACAAAAGATGAAATTAATTGTTAATTCGGTTCTTAGCGTGTTTTTTCTTAAATTTTAACTTACATTTATATTATTTATTACGTAATCACTATTGAAATATTACGAATAAATTTAATGTGAGTTATATTTTCGCATGATATTTCTTTTTGTTTATTTAAATAAACTTTTTTATTTGCTCCACAAAGGCGAGAGCTGATATTAACGGCTCATCTAGACACTAGAGACACGGGATGTGACCATTATTATCTACCGTTAATGTCGAGAAGAAAGAAAGTCGCAGTTATTAGTATGTTTGTCGTATATATATATTTGTTGGCGTTCCACTACAATGCGTTTTAAAAACAGTTTTCTGCCACGCACAGTAAATCTCTGGAATTCGTTGCCATCAGCGGTCTTCCCCAACAACTGCGACATTAGGTTATTCAAGAAAAGAGCATATTCTTATCTGAAGGGTAGGCAACGCACTGGCGCAAACGCTGGTGACCGTGGGTGGCGGTGAATCACTTACCATCAGGTGACCCGTCTTGCTCGTTTGCCTCTTAGTTGTTATAAAAAAAAAAATAACGCGCGACTGCCCAGAACTAAAAACATAAAGTACCTACTTATAATTTTTTTATTAACACCGTTGTAAAGAATTTAAATTGGAGAAATAACATATTAAAATTTCGACCAACCCGTAGCATCTTCTTAGTCAAGTACTCTATTTGGTACTAAAATTCTGATCTAGCATTACTCACTAAAATAATCAGAGAGGAAAAAATATTTTCACCATATATCAAAATTTCGTAAGTTTAACGCAGAACACATTTTTATATTTCACGTCGGCCAAATCATAAATGTCATTGCAATAATTCTAATTCGAAATGACCAGAACTTAAATATGTAATAATGTAATTGTTTAATTTTCACACACATATATTTTATCTCATAAAAATAATTTTGAACATAATTTAAGAACAATTATTATTACATATATGTACGGTTGGTATAACTGACACGGGTCCGTGACGAATAAATAAAACGGTTGGCAGCCCTGACGCGGCTCCGCTATGAATGGTTTCCGGTATAACTTGACGCACAGGTTTTCGTCTCGTCCGGTATGGCGGATCCGTGTTTTAACTTTATTGTTGATGCCGTGAATATTGTAATAAAAATTTTGAGAAGCCGCATTTTTTCATTTATATGTGTTTTTTTTTGTAATATATTTCCTCCTATTTCTACTATTTCTGCGACGTACCCACCCGTGAAGGCTCGCAACACTATCAGCACTTAACCATTGAATTAAAATTAAAATAAGACACGGGTGGGCTGGTGACACAGCCCACCCGTGTCCCAGATATCGAGGGGCACGAGCCTTCTTTGTTGGACCTTCTGCTGACCACAGATCCGGCCGGATACAGTGTGGTGGTCGACGCTCCGCTAGGATCGTCTGATCACTGCCTTATTCGTGCTGCCGTACCACTCTCTCGTCCCGGTCGTCAAAGGACGACCGGGTATCGTAGAGTTTGGCGGTATATGTCAGCAGATTGGGATGGATTGCGTGAATTTTACGCATCCTACCCATGGGGGCGGTTCTGCTTTTCCTCTGCTGATCCTGACGTCTGTGCGGACCGTCTTAAAGACGTGGTGCTCCGGGGGATGGAATTGTTTATTCCCTCCTCTGAAGTGCCCGTTGGGGGTCGCAGCAGACCCTGGTATAACAATGCCAGTAGGGATGCTGCACACCTCAAGCGGTCCGCATACGTGGCATGGGATAATGCCAGGAGACGTCGGGATCCTAACATCTCAGGGGAAAGGCGGAAATATAACGCCGCTTCCAGGTCCTACAAGAAGGTAATTGCCAAGGCGAAGGCGGAGCACGTTGCTAGAGTTGGCGAGCGATTAAAGAGCTATCCCTCCGGGAGCCGTGCTTTTTGGTCGCTCGCCAAAGCTGCAGAAGGAAACTTTTGTAGGTCTAGTCTCCCACCACTGCGCAAGTCCGATGACACTCTGGCCCACAGCGCGAAAGAGAAGGCTGACCTTCTGGTCAAACTCTTCGCCTCGAACTCGACTGTGGACGACGGGGGTGCCACACCACCGAACATCCCCCGGTGTGATAGCTCCCTGCCGGATATCTGCTTCACACAGTGTGCAGTTAGGCGGGAGCTCCGACTCCTGGACGTCCATAAGTCGAGTGGGCCAGACGGCATCCCCGCAGTGGTTCTGAAAACGTGCGCCCCTGAGCTGACACCTGCGCTAACGCGTTTGTATCGCCTCTCTTATTGCGCTAACAGGGTTCCGTCTTCATGGAAGACCGCCCACGTCCACCCTATCCCCAAGAAGGGTGACCGGTCGGACCCGTCGAGCTATAGGCCTATCGCGATAACTTCCTTGCTTTCCAAGGTGATGGAGCGAATAATAAATACACAACTCCTGAAGTATCTTGAGGATCGCCAGCTGATCAGTGACCGACAGTACGGTTTCCGTCACGGTCGCTCAGCTGGCGATCTTCTTGTATACCTTACTCACAGGTGGGCTGAAGCCTTGGAGAGCAAGGGCGAGGCTCTTGCTGTGAGCCTTGATATCGCGAAGGCCTTCGACAGGGTCTGGCATAGGGCACTTCTATCGAAGCTACCATCTTACGGAATCCCCGAGGGACTCTGCAAGTGGATCGCTAGCTTTTTGGATGGGCGGAGCATCACGGTCGTTGTAGACGGTGACTGCTCTGATACCATGACCATTAACGCTGGCGTTCCACAAGGTTCGGTGCTCTCCCCCACGCTTTTCATCCTGTATATCAATGACATGCTGTCTATTGATGGCATGCATTGCTATGCGGATGACAGCACGGGGGATGCGCGATATATCGGCCATCAGAGTCTCTCTCGGAGCGCGGTGCAAGAGAGACGATCAAAACTTGTGTCTGAAGTGGAGAACTCTCTGGGGCGAGTCTCCGAATGGGGTGAATTGAACTTGGTTCAATTCAACCCGATAAAGACACAAGTTTGCGCGTTCACTGCGAAGAAGGACCCCTTTGTCATGGCGCCGCAATTCCAAGGAGTATCCCTGCAACCTTCCGAGAGTATTGGGATACTTGGGGTCGACATTTCGAGCGATGTCCAGTTTCGGAGTCATTTGGAAGGCAAAGCCAAGTTGGCGTCCAAAATGCTGGGAGTCCTCAACAGAGCGAAGCGGTACTTCACGCCTGGACAAAGGCTTTTGCTTTATAAAGCACAAGTCCGGCCTCGCGTGGAGTACTGCTCCCATCTCTGGGCCGGGGCTCCCAAATACCAGCTTCTTCCATTTGACTCCATACAGAGGAGGGCCGTTCGGATTGTCGATAATCCCATTCTCACGGATCGTTTGGAGCCTCTGGGTCTGCGGAGGGACTTCGGTTCCCTCTGTATTTTGTACCGTATGTTCCATGGGGAGTGCTCTGAGGAATTGTTCGAGATGATACCGGCATCTCGTTTTTACCATCGCACCGCCCGCCACCGGAGTAGAGTTCATCCATACTACCTGGAGCCACTGCGGTCATCCACAGTGCGTTTCCAGAGATCTTTTTTGCCACGTACCATCCGGCTATGGAATGAGCTCCCCTCCACGGTGTTTCCTGAGCGCTATGACATGTCCTTCTTCAAACGAGGCTTGTGGAGAGTATTAAGCGGTAGGCAGCGGCTTGGCTCTGCCCCTGGCATTGCTGAAGTCCATGGGCGACGGTAACCACTCACCATCAGGTGGGCCGTATGCTCGTCTGCCTACAAGGGCAATAAAAAAAAAAAAAAAAAAACTTAAAGATCTTAGTTACCGGATCATAAAACCACTTAAAAAAAACCATTATTTATCTTATTTCCTCCCATTTCATTTAACCCCATATTATCATTTTTCATAAAAATAAGAATATATATAATAGAATATAAATTAAAATAAAACATGACTTAAAGGTAACCAGGTCATAAAATCCCTTTAAAAAAAACCATTGAATTAATAAGCGATCTTCTAAGAATTCCACTACGTATAGCCAATCTAGATAAAAAAAAACATAAAATACCTAAAATTCAGTATACCACGTAATAAATACGAACTCAGAGAAACATTGAAAATTTCACACCGACGACGCGTTGACAAATTACCAAACTTATCCGGTGCAAGGCCAGTCGTACGGCGCAGAGTTATTACATCATATAGGTACACATATTCCGTACATACTAAACTTTATCCACAACCCGCATGTCTTTTTACTAACGTATTTACCACTAGCGACCCGCCCTCGCTTCGCGTCGGAAACTGTAATTTATTATTGATTTCTCCACTATTTAATGGATGCTATATGCTTATAAACCTTCCTCTTCAATCACTCTATCTATAAAAAAAACCGCATCAAAATCCGTTGCGTAGTTTTAAAGATTTAAGCATACATAGGGACAGGCAGATATAGGGACAAAGAAAGCGACTTTGTTTTATACTATGTAGTGATTACCCATTAAGTCAAAGCTTCCTGCCAGAATAGGGCAACGGACCACTTTCACGTCAAGTTTATTAACACTTCGATTAAAGCTCGGACGTGTTTTGAGCTAGCACAGGTTAGTACCACAGTCCAGCCTATATCACCGCGAAGTAAATGTACCGTGCCATCACAATGACGGAGTAATCGATATTGAAATCGCATCTTCACGTGCTAATGCTAATCTTGCCTTGGATCTTCGAGCGTACTTTCCGACTTGATCCTAATAAGCTTTTATTTTTTATTGCTTATCTAGTAAATCTAGTAGATAATCTAGTAAATGCCGCCACCTACCTTGAGACATGAGTTCTAAGGTCTCAGTTTTTCCAGTACAACGGCTGCCCCGTCCTTCAAGCCGAAACGCATTCTTGCTTCACGGCAGAAACAGGCAGGGTAGTGGTACCTACCCGTGTGGACTCACAATACGTCCTACCACCAGTTTTGCCATAACATATGCCTCCAAGAAGACTCAAAATGACTTCCTAGCGGTAGACGTCTCTGTTATGTCCTTATAACCGAATTCTATTAGATGGAATGAGCAGCATAAAATTAGTACCACAAAGGAATAAAATGTGAGGGTAAGCTTGGTTAGTGAGATACTGCACAACTTTGTTGGCCTACCTAAAACGCTAGGTACCGTTAAGGACAGACAATAATAACAGATGTAGATATAGACAAACACGACTATGATTTAGTACACCTGTCACCTGTGACCTAGAATCTTGTGGCTTAGAGTACAATATGAGTCTATAATAATTTATATGACTGACTTGTACGAAACAATAAAACGAAAAAAAAGGGGGGGGGGGAACTTGGTGCACGTGAATGAAGGAAACTCCTTTTCCGATGTATAGTACCTATTGTAGTTTTTCATCGTAAAATCTAATTGCTCTTGTAATAGGGAATGCTGTGTATAAGAGTTATAACATCTATAACATTTATATTATATATATTTTAAATTATAGATAGCTTTTTTTTTAAATACTTCGCTCGCGCTGGCCTGTAACAGGTATACTACGCGCATGCATTCGAGTGCCACGCATTCACTCTCGCTCTGTCTCTTTCTATTCCCCCTCCCCAGGAGCGTTAAACGTTTAACGCAACCTTGTTGGAAGTCGCATTAGTAGTTTCTTTTCAATTGTATTTACGGAGTGATTTACGGTAATGTTTCTTGTCGCATCGAAGTATTTTGGCTCCCAAATAAGGATTTTGAGTATAAGCTGTGCCCGCCCATCTAAACCACCCTTAAGACAGTTTACGTTTTGTATATATACATAATCAACATTACCTTTACGCAAGTTACCTTCCCGCGTTATTTAGCCCACTGAGTTTCTCGCCGGATCTTCTCAGTGGGTCTCGTTCCCGATCCGGTGATAGATTCTGCGAAGCACTGCTCTTGCTAGGGCCAGTGTTGGCAAAACTACGGTTTGAGCCCCGTGAGCTCACCTGCATGTTAGGGCGAAGCTGAAATAGCCTCTCAAGGTTATGAAGGAAAAAAACCGCGCTATTAAACACCTACAAGCTGATACGAATTTGGTCTATTTTGTTGCGATCGTTCATCGTTGTGCACGGTCATTATTATTATTATTTTATTGCATAGTTGGGTGGACGAGCTCACAGCCCACCTGGTGCTAAGTCGCTACCGGGCCCCATAGACATCTACAACGTAAATGCCGCCATGCACCTTGAAATATGAGTTCTAAGATCTCACAGCCCGTGTAGCATTAATAATATTGATACATATTTATTTCAAAAGTCACGGTGCTTTCCAAAACTGTATAAGTTATATAAAACTAAAACTGACATTGAATCTTAAATTCGCACAATGATTTAAAACATATTTAGGTTTAAAAACACAATGTCAGTTCCACATCTCCGACGTGCCGCTTCGCCTGTCCCCAATGAGCCATGTCATAATTACTCACAGCGGTAGAGCTATTTAAGTAACAATTCATTATTCAACAAATATTGTTGTTGTTGTTGATTTGACTGCGTTTAGAAAGAGCTTTCCACTTTCCACATTTCAGAACACAGCGCTAGAAAGTTTTTTTTAATAAAATACGACTTATTAAAACTACACGTTTATAATCTCCATAATCATTATGTATGTTTTCATTAGGTATTCTTTTTTTCTTTAATTATTGTATTCCATCTTCAAGCCGACGAATTGCCAATGTTATGTACGCTATTATTGTCACATGCATCAGGTCATAAATTAAATAGTTTAAGTTATTTTCAATGTTAAGTGTTTGTGATGTGGCAGTAATTTTTTAAATAAATAAATCTCTGAGTTTCTCGCTTAACTTTTCTGTGGGTCGCGATTCCGATCCGGTAGTAGATTCATTCGCGGGGCAGCTACTTTTGAGTTGTTAGGTTTCCTTTGGAGGCGCTCGGGTAGCTGTTAGCAAATCCCACTCCTCCTGACTGAGCCCTTGCTCGCCCACCTGCCCTGGTAAAACTGGAAAGGCCTGCGGGCCACCAGTAGTATGTCATACCTAAAAAAAAAATTCCGATCCGATCCTTCGATCCGAAAGATTCCGATCCTTCGGTAGATTCAATGAAGCACTGCTCTAGCTAGGGCAGATTTAAGTAAATCCTCTCAGACTGAGCTCCGTGAGCTTGTCACAAATAACCCTGAAGCCAGAATAGCCTCTCAAGACTAATACATACCTATAGCGGAGAAAAACTGCATACGCGTTATTAAACTTAAAATCGAATCTGAAAAACGTTTCATTGCAATCTATACTAATATTATAAAGCTGAAGAGATTGTATGTTTGAACGCGCTAATCTCAGGAACTACTGGTCCGATTTTAAAAATTCTGTTAGATAGCCCATTTATTGAGGAAGGCTATAGGCTATATAACATCATGAGACCCATACAAGTGGAGTACCAATAAAGAATGTTTCAAAATAAGGGTTTAAATAGCTCGTTAACATTTTACAATTCAAATATATTTTCACTTTCTACGTAAATGAAGTGGGGAGTAAAATTTAGCGTTATGCCAACGCGGACGGAGTCGCGGGCAAAAGCTAGTAAAAAATATACCGCGTTAACTTATCAATCTAAATTAAACAATGAGAGATCTAAATTACACAATCTGAATTGCGTTTCTGATCATTTGTATGTTCAGGCTCATTACGAACGCTAATAGACCGAGTGACTGGTGATCTGAAGCGGTGGAAAAAAACTTGCCGGTGTTGTTAAATCCGTGATATCCAATCAGGAACAAAATAACAAACATACACGAAGTCGAATATAGAGCCAGAAGTATTTTAATTTATACGGTTCCAGATATTCAAGTATTCTTATTCGAAGGTCTTTTTTGCTTCATCTATATATTAATACGTGAAGCAAAAACTTTGTACCCCTTTTTACGAAAATTGCGCGGACGAAGGCGCATGAAATTTCCTACACTTATAGAGAAGCAGTGCAGAATGCTAATATTTTATTTAAATTATGCATTAATAATACATTAAATCAATAAAAAAACATTACACACACCACCATGTATTTAACACACACACAGACATATGAATACTCTTTGTTTAGTGTAAAATTTTTGTTATTGCTTAGAGTCTGTTTGTCAAATTGAGAATAGGTTATTATAGTTTATCTTTAATATTATTTCTCTATAGTGTAGTCTTGGCGAAATCTGTGATTTTATATTAGAAGTAAAGTCTTTGACAATAGAACCATAATAATGTTCAAAATTAAAATTTCAATTAATTATAATTTCGACTACTGCGGAACCACTAGTTGTTACTACATACGTAATCGTTGATAGATCACACACGATCATCGAACTCCAATATGGGATTCCTTCTACTATGCGAACCAGGAACTTGTATAATATAAATACTTAAATACCTTTAAATACATACGTATACAAAGATTTTAGTTTTTTTTTAATTGCTTACATGAAGAAAAAGATAAATTTATCGTAACTGCTGACGTTCAAACTAAGGAATTGTCATGAAAACTGAATGGGGGTTCAATAAATAAGTATATTCTCAGGTAACCCTATGCTAACGTCCGTCAGGTGCCAAAGAAGCGCTATTGTCACTTGACCCATTTCATTCTCCGGCATCGCAGATAGTGCTCACATTGTTAAACGAGATACTCGCACTTGATACCCCGACGTACCTACCTGCCTGTGTGATCCGTGACCAAGCAAACTAACTATACGGAACATTTGAAATTGTAAAATGAATCTCAAACATTTAGTTTTCCTTGGAATACGTTTAGTTTTACTGGTGGTACGACCTCTTGTGAGTCCGCGCGGGTGGGTACCACCACCCTGCCTAATTCTGCCGTGAAGCAGTAATGCGTTTCGGTTTGAAGGGTGGGGCAGCCGTTGTAACTATACTTGAGACCATAGAACTTATATCTCAAGGTGGGTGGCGCATTTACGTCGTAAATGTCTATGGGCTCCAGTAACCACTTAACACCAGGTGGGCTGTGAGCTCGTCCACTCATCTAGCAAAAAAAAAAAAAGGAATAACGTGAAAAAGTTGGGAGTTCCACATTTCTATCATTTATAAAGATAATAAGATACAACAATATCATTTATAAAGAGTACCTAACATCTGTTGTGTTTTTTTTTCTGATGTGGGTGGACGATCTTACAGTCCACCTGGTGTTAAGTGGTTACTGGAGCCCATAAACATCTACACGTATATGCGCCACCCATCTTGAGATATAAGTTCTAAGGTTTCAAGTATAGTTACAACGGCTGCCCCACCCTTTAAACCGAAACGCATTACTGCTTCACGGCAGAAATAGGCAGGGTGGTGGTACCTACCCGCGCGGACTCACAGGAGGTGCTACCACTAGTAAAACTTACCACCAGTGTGTTCTAGATTTTGATCGGTTTGTTTGGATTCCACGTACATAACACTTTTTTCCGGTTTAATTTGGATTTGGCAGGGCGCATTGCGATCTTGCGCCAGTGGTATAATCAGGACAGCAGCTTTACAATGTAGACTTCCGGATAAGACAATACTTGTTTGGAATATAAAAAAGGGATATCCGACGATATTATATGATTCTAAACCTAATAATGGGTTTTATAAATTTTTCGAAGTCAGGTGGAGTCACGGAATCGGGTAATTGACATCGGTAATACTATAGGCAGAGAATAGCTTCTACCGTAATCTTTCACAATGCTGCTAAAACACTATGATGAGGTGGAAAGGTTCATTCCAGATTCCTGTGGTACCTACGTCACAAAACGAGTACCCATCATTAGCTCGTCTGCCGTTTTGTTCCGATATTGCAGTAATTAATGATGCGTGTCATTAAATAAATGAAATTGTTAGCGATAAGTAAACAATGGTGACCGGCCTCGGTGACCGCAAATCGATAAGTTTTCATTCGATTGTTCCGTGCGATGCACTCGATTCCATTATCGCCAGAACAAAAACATAATATCCCGCATATAATATAAATATATCTACTGGAAATGTATCATGAGCAGTTAATGTAGAAATCCGGGGGGTATGCAGAAAAATATGCGAGGGTAATCTCATAATGATGCAAGGTGAACAAAAAACAATAGTCATAACCTAATTAAATGCTGGATCATGAATATATTAAACTAAAAGCTATTTACAGATTGTAGGTGTCACATAGTGATTGCCGCCTCCCAATTTAGTCATGAATAAGGTGGAAGTGTCAATTGTATTGTAATGTCTGTTTCATCCTCCCAATCGGAATTCATGACTACTTTACGGCAGACTACTTTTACTGGAGGTAGGACCTCTTGTGAATCCGCGCGGGTAGGTACCAGCACCCTGCATATTTCTGCCGTGAAGCAGTAATGCGTTTCGGTTTGAAGGGTCGGGCAGCCGTTGTAACTATACTTGAGACCTTAGAACTTATATCTCAAGGTGGGTGGCGCATTTACGTCGTAGATGTTTATGGGCTCCAGTAACCACTTAGCACCAGGTGGGCTGTGAGCTCGTCCGCCCATCTAAGAAATAAAAAAAAAAGGAAACAGGAAGGATGGTATCACCTACACACCCATACGGGCTCACAATACAGTACGCCTAACCATCAGTCATTAAATGCCGGTTGGCGTTGGCACTACGCTGGTAAAATAATCTTAAGCCTTTTTATTGAGGGACATGTTCTATAACTGCGACTGTAGCACCAAGAAACGATCAAATAATTGTAGTTATATTATAATTTTAGTGGCAGCCGTTACGTTTGGCTGCCTGCCACCCTTCGTATGGCTTCTAGAAATTCATTGCGACGCGACCGTGGCCTAATGGATAAGAGCCTGGAGTATTCGTAATGAGTGTGCGACTTTGCAAATTATGTCGCATATGCTAAAAGTAAAGACAGACCTACTATGTATAATCAGTTGATCTGGAATCAGTTTACTGGTGGTAGGACCTCTTGTGAGTCCACACGGGTATCAGCACCCCGCCTATGTTTGCCGTGAAGCAGTAATGCGTTTCGGTTTGAAGGGTTGGGCAGCCGTTGTAACTATACTGAGACCTTAGAACTTATATCGCAAGATGGGTGGCGCATTTACATTGTAGATGTCTCCAGCTCCAGTAACCATTTAACACCAGGTGGGCTGTGAGCTCGTCCACCCATTTAAGCAATAAAAAAATGCCTTAGAGATCAAAGAAAATGTGCTTAACGAGTCCTCATTTGAAGTTAAATCAAACAGTAGGTTGTATTAACGAAAGCATGTCTCTGTCGACTCCGAAATTCGTGCTAGTCTTGATATTTGTGTCATAGAATGGATACGGAGTTCTGCTTGACTCGGGGCAGACTAGTAAGGATTTTATGTTAGTCGCTCGTATTAGGAATATTGCGTCCGGTTCCGCGGTGCAATGCATAAAATTGGAGAGAGTTTTGAAATATTTTTATATTCTTTTATATTTGTATGGATATGGAGGAGAATAACCTCACCCATAAGGATGCCGAAGACCAGGCAAAGTAGGAAGAAGAAGATTTTTCTTCTTCTTTCAATTCCGATGCTTAATTTGGAAATTAGAAATCATGTAAATAGTGTTAATTGGCTTTTTGAGTGCTTGTCAGATGGCCGACGAACACTGATAATGTTAAAAGTACTACGAGTAATAATCACTTTCGTCAGTTGCTGTATGATTTAATTTTTGTTTTTTCATTTTGTTTGCTATTCAAATACGTATGAAATAGTTGCAGCAAAATCCATCAGACTTCTTTTCTGAACAAATAACTACTCTTTAAACCCATGATATAATCACAAAAATATTATAACCTCACCTTATAAAAAAATGTACTTTTGTTATCCTTTTGAATTATTAAACATGACATATTAAATTATGTCGTAAACAACCTATTCTGTAGTATAGGAGTATCATTAGTTATGGTTAAAGTATCAAGTTTGATTTCGTTATGAATATTGTTTTTAAAATGAATTAGAATGTTCGTAACAAAGTAACAAAACAGGTACGTGCATTTGTGGCTCTACGTTTGATTTGTCATCCTCTCTTTATTTCATCAAGCCCATATTAATTGATTTCCAAATAACTGAAAATATTATCAATTGAATTACATACTTATTTAATGGTCGTATTATAACTATTTTATAACTTTAACGGGTTCACGAGTAAATTGGATCACTTGAATTAGTTTATCAGGAAATTTCAGACTAGCTACTAGGAAATATCAGGTGCTACAGGAAAACGTAGTGTTTTGAACCTTAAGGCATCTAAATTTGAAAGTAAATTTATTAATTCTAATGTGTTAGCATTGCTTACGGTCTTCAACGGATGCCTAGATTTCTTTCTCACAGCATTGACCAAATCATCCGTCCATATCAACAATTCAGTCTTTATTCCTACGGATTTATAATTAATATTAAATTTCATTACAAAGCTACCAAACGCTTGTGTTTTGTACCACACAGTAGACCGTGCGTTTTATATCCACGATGTGAGTCGGCCATACATCGGGCTCACAATAAAAATAAGGTTACGGACACATTGAGTCTCCTAAAGCCTATACTAGATATATTACCGGCCTATATGGGAGGGTTGTCGCGCGATGATATCTGCTGACCCTTTTTTTGTATTGTCAACCTTAATTTTAGATCGATTCAGTAATTTTTAGATTCGCACGTAATGTTAACTTGTAGGCGAATTTGCAATATTTGCAATTTTAGTTTTTTTTTCATTGTTCTTGTAGGCAGACGAGCATATGGCCCACCTGATTGTGACTGCTTACCGTCGCCCACGGACTTCAGCAATGCCAGGGGCAGAGCCAAGCCGCTGACCACCTTAGCTAAAAAAATACAGAAATCTATTAAGGAATTTGAACGTATTCTTTTGAATCAAACATCTGACTTTTGGTTCGTGATGCCGAGATATTATTTTCACACGATATTTAAGTTATAATGGATTCGGGTTTACTTTTTAATATCGTTTCATATCTATAATATGACTACAGTATGTTAGTGTGGCGTAATGAAACCTCGTTCGTCGAGCTCAAGATTAAATTCTAGTTTCTATTTCGTGGCGATATGGTTTCTCGAACGATCGATACAAAATATCTCAGCCGCCGAACGAACCCTTACTCTCAGCTGTTCACATTTCATCATTTAGTATAATCATTCGCTTTGTTTGACAATGCCTCTGGATATAATCGGAACGGTGCTACTCGATTGATTATTTGTCGACTCGATCGAGTTATTTTCATCCTATTTTCTTAACAGACGAATCTAGATCTAAATGTTAATGTATTCGCTCTGATGGTGAGTGAAAATCAAGAAGGCAATAGTGTCTGCATTTTTTATTTATTGCTTAGTTGGGTGGACGAGCTTACAGCCCACCTGATGTTAGGTGGTTACTGGAACCCATAGACATCCACAACGTAAATGCGCCACCCACCTTGAGTTATAAGTTCTAAGTTCTCAAGTATAGTTACACGGCTGCCCCACCATTCAAACCGAAACGCATTTACTGCTTCTCCGCAGAAATAGGCGGGGTGGTGGTACCTACCCGCGCGGACTCTCTATATACTTATACTATATATACTTCAGATACTTAAATTTCAACTATTTACATTTATAAGCATCTTGGTTTTTTTCTTCTGTTTAATTAAGGAACTTCAAGGGGACTATCAGTCTCTAGAAGATGAGAAAAAAAAAACCAAAAATATATCGACGAATCAAAACATTTCGGAATCTACGTATGATACATAAAGTGTGACAAGTTAGGTGCGCGTGACGACGCGGTTCGCTGCTTTTATGAACCATAGAAGTAACAAAATAACGTAACAATAACAACGGAAAATAGAAAAATCTGATTACGTACCAACTTTTTTTGTATTTAGTTATAGTAGTTTAATTACAGTGACTGATGGGCATGTCAAATTTGAAAATCGTCGAATAAAAAATAAAAATATTAATTTTTTTTTTTTTCACGGACGCCATATTGAAATAATGTTTAAATACATCAAGCCGTTTTGGTAGTAGAAATATAATTAGGCGGACACTCGAAAAAATATATAGACCTTCTGAGACAATTCTGGCCCCAAGACTTAGCATCGCAATATTACTTGCATTTTCATCTCATTCGTCGCCTAGAAAATAAACCACAGAAAATAAACTATAATAAAGTTATTGTGTTAGTTAAATGCTTATACTATCTTTTATAACCGCAGCTTTTCTGTCCAATCACGACAGAGTGAGTTTCAGTTGAGTTATTTTATTGGCTTTGTAGACAGACGAGTATACAGCCCATCTGACGGTAAGTCGCCGTCGCTCATGGACATTAACAATAACAAGGACGCAGCCAAAGTGCTCTCTAACTCAGATTGTGTACAGTACTGTAAAATTTGGTAGTATGCTCCGTATTTTGTATATTTTAAAAGCAAAAACAATTACGTCACATTTCCAGAGAATCTATTGAAGCAGACTTTTAATACTGCGCCCAGAGTCTGTTCAAAGAGTGTGATATTATTGAGAGAAAGACATTCTGGGTTCATATTGTGTGAACAACGTTTGAACAAAGCATCTGTTTGCATTGTATTGAGAGATCAGAAGCCACAGTGTGACCACATTGACATTGACAGTGTGACCACGTTCTCAAGTATTAATGGATAGTGTTATCTATTTTTTTTTATCTTACTTGAAAGATTTTACGAGGGAAACCAATCTGAGTGTACACTAACTAAATCAATCTTAAGAGGTGTTCTCCACGACTTTCTCTGTCCACTAAATATCTATATCGGTATTTTACTGTGCTATGTTGGAGAAGCAAAGCAATAATGTAATCACGAATTACGTAAAAAGTTTTTATTGTACTGCCTTCAGCTACTTAAATTTCAACTATTTACATTTACTAGTGGTAGTCGAAATTCGAATTTAATTAATTGAAATTATAAGTTTGTACACTATTATGATTCTATTGTCAAAGACTACTTCAATACTTCTTTCTTCAATACAAATACTTCTTTCACAGATTTCACCGAGACTACACTTTAGATAAATGTTAATAAATCCAAACATTAATTAATCTATTCTCAATTTGACCACAGACAGCCATAAGAACAGTTTGACAATAAACAAATAGTATGTGACTAGACACACACACGCGTGTCAAGTACATGGTAATGTGTTTAATGTTTTTTTTTATTGATTTAATGTATTTTTTTATGCATAATTTAAAAAACTATTAACATTCTGCACTCCTTCTCTATATTCTCTATAAATGTGGGAAATTTCATACTCCTCCGTCCGCGCAATTTTCGTAACTATAACTTATAGGGGTACAAAGTTTTTGCTTCACGTATTAATATATAGATAAGCATCAAGTATTTTTTCTTCTGTTTATAAATTCAATTAAGGCAGTGGCTTTATTAGGCATTGGTTTGGCTCTGCCCCTGGCATTGCTGACGTCCATGAGCGACAGTAACCACTCACCGTCAGATGTACCGTACGCTCGTCTCCATACAATGGCGATAAAAAAATATAAGATTTTAATTATTCAGTTGTCAGTTCTATATCTTCATGGTCTATATCACTCTAGTCTGGATGGCGCAGCGGATGAGTTTCTTCCCCCTCCCATCAAATAATTAAAAAAGATGCGTGGTGTCGTGGGACACCGGATTGGAACGAAGTTCATTATTATAAAAATATTAATTTTAGGTTCTATTCGAAGTATAAAGAAAATAATTATTCGGGTATACCTACATTTTTTATTATGATTTTTTTATTGATAAAAATAAAATCATAACTACTTTACAAAGTTATCAACTTTATTTTATTGCCGTTGTATGCAGACGAGCATACAACCCATCTGATGGTAAGTGGTCACCGTCGCTCATGGACGTCAGCAATGCCAGGGGCAGAGCCAAGCCGCTACCTACCATTAACCATTAACTACAATGCCTTCGTAGACAAGACCATAATTTTTATAACAATAAGCAACATTTCATCATTGAATCAATTAACCAATCAATCTATCTTCAATAATTATAATTATTACCTTCATTGATTTACTTATCTTGTAATTAGTGTAAATGTAAAGTTGTAAATCTTAGTAATAAGCAACATTATAAGTGAAGTAACATAAATATGCCATTAATTTCCAGGCCCCGAAGACGATCCGGCTCCAGCATCGTGGTGCTGGGCGCTGAGGAGGAGAAACGCCCGCCCCCGGATGACGACAAAGAGATGCTCTCGCTTTCTTCTGATACCGGTTAGTAAAGTTTCATTAAAACACTTCACCAGATGTTAGCAGTTACAAGTGCACTGAGTCCCTTCTAAGAAGGATCGTTTTTAACTTTCACTAGAAGTGGCGACCTCAAGACTCTAGGTGCGCAGTGGCTAGAATCGCCTGATAGTAGTAGATAGAGTAGACCCGCCATTTAAAAAAAAAACTAGGGATTATATCTCGTGCTTACTTTGCACTTGTAGATGGTAATGTGAGGTGTGAACGTAAAAAGACTTGGAGGGATTGTGTGAAATAGAGGATATGCCACAGAAGGGTCTGTGTGCAGAGATGACGTATGATAGACCTGAATGGAAATTGAGGAGAATCCAAGCCGACTTCACGTAGTGGTATAAAGGCAAGAAGAACAAGAATATCTCGGATTTGTCTCATACAATCTACGATAAGAATATCTTCGCGGTTTTGGAAGATTGAGAATGTTTAAATTCATTCGTCAAATATTTATACTTCACCATAATGAGAATAAGATTGACTTAGGTGTCGGACCTATTAACGTATAGCATAGGCCGAATGCTGCCTGACTTAGTACTGCTGAGATACATAGTAATGATGCTATGCGGAGGCCTTATAGTTGAAAATCGCGTATCACATTTCATGGTGCCTCTGACGTGGTTCTAATTTATATTATATATTATAACTTGCTGACTCGGCAGACTTTGTAGTGCCTCAATCGATAAATAAAAGACCTAAACTTTTGTATAAAATAAACTTAAAACAAATAAAAGGAATCCGTCCGACGGGGGACACATCAAAGGGAAAACAAAATTGTTAGTTTTATTTAATTCCGAGCATTTTCATATTTATCTACCTTTTAAACCTTCTCTGGACTTCCAAAAATAATTTAAGACCAAAATTAGCCAAATCTGTCCAGCCCTTCTTGTTGTTTTAACGAGACTAACGAACAGCAATTCATTTTTATATACATAGATAATAAATCAAAGTAACGAAATTGATTTTAGAAATGGACTGATTTAAATCCTAAAACATTATTAGCTTGTTATTTTAGTTCGTCAAAAACCATATTTGACATCACTGTGATGTATGAAACATTCCTTATATTCTATGTTAACCTACTTTCAAATAAAGCGGAGAATAATATAATTCGAAAAAAAAAAGTTACCGGCGACCGTGACAGGACGCTATAGAATTAGTTATTTGTGAAGCTATAGAATTAGGCGTTTTTTGCAAGCCAATTTGAAACAGCGACCTCTGGTAATTAGCCTCGAATTAATTTTATACAATCTCATATAGTAGTTGCAAGTAATTATATACATATATAGTTACAATACTCTTATACATATTATTATTGATTGGTGTTTGTTAACCATTCACGCAAAAACTACTTGACAGGTTTTGATGAAACTACCATGAAATGCGTTGCAACAAAATATTCTACTTCCCTCTGTCCACTGAGTTTTTCGCCGGATCTTCTCAGTGGGTCGCGTTTCTGATCCAGTGGTAGATTCTGCGAAGCACTGTTCTTGCTAGGCCCAGTGTTAGCAACACTCCCGGTTTGAGCCCCGTGAGCTTACCTACACGTCAAGGGGAAGCTGAAATAGCCTCTCAAGGTTATCAGCATAGGTAGGAAAAAAAACCCTGAATCTTATTATAAAAGAAGACCTGAGATTCTATTAATTACAAATATTATTTGTTTTGTTTGAATTTATGAAATCATATTTTTATTACATATTTTTATTACGTCTAATTGAAATACAAGTTATCGTGACCTTACACTTTGTCAGACAATGAAACAAAAAATAAGGAAAATAAATGTAATTAATATGTTTTTTGTTTAGATGTATTCAGTGTACTCCTAAGTCACTGGTTGTTTGTTGAATGAAATGCGTCATTTTGAAATCGCTTTACTGCTACCAAGGATACATTTTAAGGCAGAAGCGCGAGTAGGAGTTCCGCAAGGTTGGAATGAATTAACCGCATCTTTCAAGATAGTAGTATCTACCCGTATGAATCCTCAACGCTGAATCACCGGGGAAAATAGGCTATGATCATCAAAATCCATTAAAGTGATTGAAAAGTCTTGAACTGTACTGAATATTTTGCCGTAGGCAGCGATATGACTGCCTTTGACATTGACTATGACAGACCGATGTACAAGGAGGTCAACCTGATGCATATATACTTTTTTAAGTTAAGGACATCCTCTTACACTCCACACAATCAGACTAAGCGACTTCGAAATATGTGAATGGACAAATATACATAATTGCAGAACAGCTTATCTGATAACGTATTTTATCGAAACATTCTAACAATATACAGTGCAAGGACGTACAGTATTCAAAACTCGATTGGCTGATACTATTTAACAGGCAAATATGAGTTATAAAGAGAGGCATTAATCACTGATTTTTTTTTGTTTCAATTTTTCCATTGCGAATTATGTATTTAATGTCAATGAGTAATGGTGGCGCATTTACGTTGTAGATGTCCATGGGCTCCAGTAACCACTTAACACCAGGCTGTGAGCTCGTCCACACACCTAAGCAATAAAAAAAAAAGATACCCACCCACCCACCTTGAGATATAAGTTCTAAGGTCTCAGTATAGTTACAACGGCTGCCCCAGCCTTCGAAACGAAACACATTACTGCTTCACAGCAGAAATAGGCAGGGTAGTGGTGCCTACCCGTGCAGACTGGCAAGAGGTCCTACCACCAGTAAATAATATAATATATTACAATTTACAAATTTATTTTTTTATTTATTTTTCTTCATTCCAGGTCCCCACCGCGAGATGGCGGTGGATGTGCCGGACAGTTTCATCGCTCGGAACAAAACTCCCCCCCGGTACCCGCCGCCGCGGCCCCCCCAGGTACGTCTCCGTCCGTGCCGGGACGAGGATCCCCTCCTCTCCTCCGGCGGCTCCGGCACCAGTTTCGGCAGTAAACAAAGCACAGTTCAGACCCTCGATCTCTCAGGGCCCAGCTCCGATAACTCGGGTTCGTTCAAGAACGCTATCGAGTTATTGTCCCTGCCCCAGAGTTCCGAAGGTTCGGGGGCCAGTTTTGGAAGCAAAAAAAGCAAGGGCTCCGCAGAGACAGCCAAATGCGGCGACTCTGACAGATCTGATGCGAGCGAACAAAAAATACAACTCCTCATATCGAGCGAGGACGATTCGTTGCTCGATTGCAGAGAAGGGGTCTCGTACTCCGCTAGAACTGACACGGTACTGATTAGAGAGGCGCTGTACGCGTCTTACAAGCTGCCTCCAGGGTTCGATACGACGCCGGTACTGCTCGGGAGGGAGGTGGCCGTCGACGTACCAGATACCTTCGTGCAAATCGTGAAAACAACCCCAAAATATCCAGGAACCGTGGACAGAAAGAGCGTCGCTTTTCAGGTAACGGGCACACCGTGCACCGCATGGGATTCATTCTGGTCACCCGTCCGGGTTCAAGGGTCATAACAGTTCAGTTCATCTACTAATATAGCGGGAACTTTTACTAACAATTTAATTGCATGATTGTGGTGGGAGGGCGATTTGGATTATAACAAAACGCTTTGAAGTTCATATAGGAGATCAGCTAACTTCTTCGTCTTTGGCAAAAGCAAATTAATATTCTTTGAATCTTTGTGAATTTTGTTAGGTTTTTCAAGTGGTAATATTTAAATTAAACAAATGAAATTGCACGTAGTAATAGCACGTAGTTGGTTGTGTAATATTCACAGTCCGATAAAATATAATGAGTAATAAAAGCCATATAATGTAATTCAGGAAATACCATTTTATGTATTAATCATTCTAATTAAATAGAAAGCGCCGGTTGTCTGCTGAGAGAAAACTTTGGTGGACAAATACATACATATTTAAATAGTTAGTAATACCGCAATAACTATCGAGAAAGTATTTTATTTTATGACTGTGCAGCGCCATCTAGTTATATCTTTCTGAACTTAAAAAAATGTTTACCATATTATTTAGATATACACTTTAAATCCTATTCTTCAGTCCATAAACGTCCATCGCTGGACACAGGCTTCCCCCAAGCCTCGCCCGAACGACCGGCTTAAATATCTTGTTTTAAATAATACCTTTATTGAGAAATCATGTACTAAAGTAATTTCGTGGCTGAAATAAGCTACACCATACTTTCATCTACATACATCCGATCGATTACGTCATGTCGTTTTTACCATTGCTCTTCCTGCCCTGAAGACGAGTTCATCCAAACTACCTGGCACCGCTGCTATTCGTCCGCTTTCAGAAATAGTTTGTGCCAAGAACCATTCCTTTTTGGAATGAACTCCCCTCCATGAAATTCTGTGATCAGAGGTCGTCAATGCAAATGCTTGCAAGATTAGGTGTAACACCTAATCAAGTCCTCAAATCTATATCTCAGAAATTGTTGATTGTTTTATTGGACTAAATGACTTTCTGATCCTTCTGATTCAGAAATGAAGCGCTTTAGGGATGCATCCAATCGCTCATCTTATTGTACCGTTATCGACATAAGATTCTACAGGCCTGCTACGACCAAAACCGCCGAATTTGCACTGGTGGTGTTAAGATCTTTGAGGTTCGTCGTTTCTTGGATTCTTTGGGTTCGGTATTCAGTATCAGATACGCTGATGACACGAAATTGCTAGCAACTGGCGAATTAGAAACCTAGGACCTGATTCGACCATTTGGTCGACCATCACAAGAACTTCGTATATCCGATTGTTTTGAATCTTTCTACAGTTTTCGGTTTCGCTTCAGTTAATATATTGGTAAATTAATATTTAAGCGCCTGTGATTTTGAAGACAATAAAAAAAGTTTTTATGAAGCGGGTAGTTTCAAAAAAAACAACGTACTATCAACAAAAGACATTTTTGACTTTTATTGTATTGTAAATATACTGCTTCGTTTTATACATGTGATGGATGTTAAGGAGTGGCAAAGCCATTACGTTATAGCACTCTTTAAAATAAATAAAGACAAAAGGATTTAATGAAATGAAACAAGCCGCTCGGTTAGTGAAAAAAATAAATTAATGCACATAACATTTCGCATTTCGCGATGCGTGACCAGGTTTACGCTAGTTTAAAATAAGGATAGTGACAAAAATCATACGCAACAATATAATCAACAATCATTAATAACATCACGAAACATTTGCTTCTGCACCTAAAACTTTTCTGACTACGGTTCCTTAGATTTGTGGATTTTATTGCTGACGGATGCTATGAACTGAGAGGATTATACAGAGAGTCTGGTGGTTGACTTTGGCTGTTTCTGTAAAGGGTTTGATATCGCATTTGATTAATTGTGTAGTTTTAAAATTGCTTGTCTCGGGTCGTAGATTGAGATACTTTTATTTGTGTTACGTAGTTGGTATTTAAAAATATCTGAATATTTTTTTATAAATGAAAGTGTTTTATAAAAAATGCATGTTCTTATGTATTCATCAACGGTGTGTATCGTGTTAACTAAGAAATTTCACAGTAGAGGAAATTTTACCTTTGAAGATATTTTTTCGTAAAGAATGAAAATCAATGCAGTTTACAATTGAAACTCTAAACATTCATAGAAATTCAATTTTCAAATACTCCCTGATAGTAGTTAGGGCATCTTCCAAATTCATCTACCCGCCTTTGAATTAAAAAAAAATCAAATATTCTAATTTGTTCTAATTCAGATTTCGATTTCATGTTCAGACATTAAGCTATTATTATTGTAGTCTAAGATCTTGAGATATTAGGTTGAGGTATAATAATAGTCTCACCGTAAGACCTGAATGAGTAACTCCCGTGGATAAAATAGGCTAAGTTCTGGAAAGTTCTCGCGGGTTTATAGCATTCTTTGCAACCAGTACTCAAAAAAAGAATTAAGGTGGAGGATAGGAGAAGGCTGATAGATGACGAGGAATTAGTAATTAGTTCGAACTGGTCGGGGCTTTCCAACCGTGCTTTCTGATGAATAGCCGTACAGACTGTGATGTGTCTATGGATCTTATGGGTCCGCAATTGAAATGATGCTCGCGATTGTCCGGGGAATTTGGATAAACTATACACTCCAACTATTATTTATGTCCCTTGATGTATTATTATAGTTTAAGCAGGTATATTGCAAGTAGTGATATATGTTAATAATAGTGATTTTTTTTATGGTCATATGTATAAATATTGTTAAATAATATTGTATTATTTTATAAATGTTTCTAAAATAATTATTTTTTTATAATGTGGGTAGTAATAAAATAGTTTAATGTAAGCTTTAGTAAAAGATACCTACTCTAGTTGATTTACTTACAAATCTTACTAATTCATTTATTTTGTTACTAAATACGATAGTGGTAAAGCTTCAAATGCAAAAAAAAAACAATGTTCTTGGTTTTTTTATGGTACTCCAACGTACAGTATATAGCGCGCTAGTAGTTTTACTAAATTGATGCAATGTACAATAGTAATTACGGTAATGTAATTGAAGTATTTAGTAAAAGATTTACCATCAGATATCTTCGGTTTGCTAATTATAAGAAAAATTTCTACCCACCTTTAATTAAAAATATACTACCCACTCAATGGTGCTAAATGTAGGGCAGGACTGATGATTAAACGTTTTCCAGCAGGTCAATGGCACAGCTAAAACTGCGGCTCCGGCTGTGCCCCCTCGTGAGGTAGCCAGGGACGCCCCTCCTCGACCTCCTGCCCATGATGTCTCTAAAGACCAAGTGGACTCTATAAAGAAGTATCAGGTAAGCGTTTTTTCAAGGCTTTTTTCGTGCGATTTTCCATGGATCCATCTATATGAAAACTGATTTTGAACGTTGAAGATCTTGTATAAGTTGTGTTACGTGAACAAACTAATACAGTACCTATCTTGAAAGTACCAACTGATATTTGTAACTTAACTGATATCTTTAAGTTTTTGAACAGGTAAGTATTTTGTATGAATAAGAAAAGAAAAAAAAATACACATTAGGATATGTAACGTTATTTGTTTATGTGGTGTGAGGTATCGAAATTAATTTCGAAAAACTGGTCTATTGCGAAGAATAGTTTGGAAATCCCTGTTCCAATGGAAGCGGATTCGGGTACGTTGTATCCTATCTATCCTACCTATCATATACGTGATAGTATATTAGTAGACATCAGCGGTATATACCTGATGACCGGGCGTGATTTGTTCCTAGTTATTTATTTCTCTAACGTGGAAGTCGTTTTAGGGATAAGGCTTAATACAACCCTGAATATCAGTGGCCTACTGACGTGTGATACGTACGTCTGACATGGTACGTTTAGGTACGTATAATTAGTCAATGACTAGAGGCCCGGCGTACAGGAAGACGTAAACAATGTGTTCATCAAAGGATAACGATTAGGTTCCGTACACGAGTTAATTTATAAAATACATTTTCAAACACTTGTGTGTGTGTGTGTGTGTGTGTGTGGTGTAAAGTCGAAAGGGGATCCGGACAGGAGATACGATCGCTTCACTTTTCAAATAAACTAATATCCGTGATAGAAAAAGTGGAGAATTTTAATTTGATTCATTTCGATATTTGAATATCGTATTCAGCATTGGATAGTTTATTAATATTATAAACTAGCTGACCCCACAGACTTCTTTGTGCCTCAATTGATAAATAAAAGACCTAAACTTTTGTGTAAAATAAACTTAAAACAAACAAAAGGAGTTCGTCCGACGGGGGACCACATCAAAGGGAAAACAAAATTGTTATTTTTATTTATATTCCGAGCATTTTCATAGTTGTCTACCTTGTAAACCTTCTCTGGACCTCCACAAATAATTCAAGATCAAAATTAATCAAATCGGTCCAGCCGTTCTCGAGTTTTAGCGAGACTAACGAACAGCAATTCATTTTTATATATATAAATTGTGTGTGGGTGTGTAAATTTTTTATTGTAACTGTGTGTAAATTGTCTCCTCCACAATTAAATAGAAGCTCTTCGAAGCAATTACACTGCAACTTTATTTGTCTTCCTTAGACAGAGAGATAGAACACTAAATTATAACCAAGCACAGTTGGAGGCAAAATGTACTACTAAAAAAATTAAACTAAAATACTAAAGTAATAATAAAACACATTTTTTTTCTTGTCTATTTTTCCTGTGAGGAATTGATCTAGAAAATACTAGGTAATTATTTAACTTTTGGTGACAACGAGCGGTTATGGGGGATACAATGTGTACCTGCTGTGGTCAGCGTGTTAGCTTTTCAGGGCTGTCACAATATGAGATAAAACTGTAGATTGGGGGGAACCGAGATCCTTTCCAAATCCAACACAAATTTTCAATGGTTTTTCTTAGGGTAACACCAATAAAATTGAGATTAAAATGGTTCTAGAGGCTTACATTTTGATATAATAATATGATGCGTTATTATACATAGTTCATTACAAAATATACACAAAAACTGAAAAAACTAGCTTGACCCGATTCACCTTAGCTTTGGGGTGAATCAGGATACGTATGGGGACATTACAGTTTTTCGAAAGCGCTGACACTATTTAGTTCTTAGGTAGTACCTTAGGTACTTTAGGTAATTCACTTTTTTAATATCTTTAATGAGTTACAAATTTTTGATGACTAAATTAAACTATTTCATACTCTTAAAAGTAATTTTCAGTTCAACAAAGTTAAATTTAACAACTCAACAAAAGTATTGTGACATCCCAGATTTGTCCCTATTCTAACTCTAGTGTCTATTCCCCCCAATCTACTGTATAAATGTTAGTTTTTAAGGTACTCTGATAGTCGACAAAAATACACACGAGGCATTCTGTGAACCTATACGGGTAGATACCCACATATTTTGTATATTGCTTTCCGGAAACAATCATGCGTAGCCACTCGAAAGATCTGAAAGCCTATTTATCATATCAACAAGTTGATAATTTAAACAAATGTGTTAAGCTGGACAGAATAATTTACATTGCACACCACAGTAAACTCATAAAAAAGTCTCATAAAAAAACTCATAATAATATTTTGAGTTGACTCAAAATAATATAAGGGTTTTCAAGACTTTGGCACGTACACAGTGAAAGTCGATGTTTAAAAAAAAACGATTTGAGAGGAACCGGCCGCATCTACAATAAAAAAATTGAAAGAATGCAATTATTACACACGTAAAAGTAACGTTGGATATATTACATAAAAACAACACGAAAACTGGTTTTAATAGTAACGCAACAACTTACGATCTGCTCTTTTGAAACAAAAATGTCTTTTACGTGGATTAATTAAATCAATAAGGTCGGATGTGGCATATTGGTTTTTACACCAGTATGAGGATTGATATTTACACGATAGTTGTAATATTTTATTTGGTTAATAATTTAATGCACTAAAACGCTTCCCTGTTTTTATCGTTTAGTAATTTATTAAAGTATGTTATGCTTATTTTTAATAAACTTTCTGAATTTACACGTTACTTCAAATCATAATACATACTATTTTTTTACATATTCTGTTTTTATATGTTTGCATGTTTTATACAAGCTGCTCTATGGAAAGGCATCTAAGGATTTTTCCACGAAAAATATCAAAAAATTGTTTCTAGAAATCTCTTTTGCTATGAAACATCTGGTTTTCGAATTCACTTTGCGATGTTTCTGGTATTCCATCCCGTATTATCCTTCTTTAAAGGGAGTTATAAAGGAATCTTCAGCAGCAAGCAGCAATTTCGCCGTTCCCCTTACATTGCTGATGTCCATGAGCGATGTCTGTAGTCCATTATAAGGTAACTCGCATACATCGAGTTCTCTAAAAGCCATTTTCGGTATACAGAGTTTTTTTTTAAATGAACTTTCATAAATTATGGTAAAATGAAAATTGCACCACCCGAAGTTCTTAGATGAAAACACGTTCTTTACATTTTAGACGAACATTCAGTTGAAGCATTTCAATTACTTACTGCCGAAACGAGATCAAAACGACTTCAATGACGCTAATTAATTCCGTTTTACGTATGAAAAACGGAAGGCCTTACAGTCTTTACATTTAATCTTTAAATACAGGCGTCCCCGCATTTGGAATTTCGCTTAATTAACAAACCCTCGACGAATATAGCACTGGTAGGTGGACAAACAAAAACAAATATTTATATTTGCAAACACGAAGTCTTTGTCCGTTTTCCGTCCGACTACGGACGGTTTCTAAATCTAATATCTAAGTATGTAGGTTTTTTTAATACAAATATATATTTTAAAATATATTTATAAAAATAACTTAAACCATAAGCATTGTATACAGAATAATGAAGACGGAAACTCTTTTGCCGTGTGCGTGTCATGAAACAGTAGGCCATCGGTTATATATTATAGCTTAACTCTTATCTTAAAAATAGATATTAACGCGAATCAGATTTTTGCCAGATTTAGTTTACTTGTGGATGCGATTGATAAACTCTATTAATGGTATTTAGTAATCCATTTTTATTGGCATTAAAGTACCAGTAGAACTCCCAATTGCGCTAGAAATAAATCATTTGGAAGTTCTGAACAGTGTGCTTAGTGCGAGTTTTTTAAAGTTCTCGATAGCGTAAAAGCTAACTCAAATTTGTACGCAGTTGCAACAGTGCCCCTAGTGGCAAACGTAGACAAACGTTCCAACTCCATACAAATTTGAGTTAACTTATACGTTATCGAGAATGTTAAAAACTCGCACTAAGCACACAGATAGAACAATACTTCACGCCTACTCCGTAATCTCTGGCCGCAATTACCAGCTACTTGTACTTAAATTCGTGCCGGTGAGGACCATTACTTACAATAATTTAATATCTTGAATATGATATGCCTTTAAACTTGTGTATCTTCGAAGGCAAAAAAAGTAATCTATTTTCCGTGTGATACAAATTGCTTAAGATGATCTCATCCCTAAAAGGAGACCCTTATGTCGATGCATTATAAGAGTAAAATACATTCCTACTACCCAGTGATATCAATTTTGCCAATTGAGATTAGGCTCTGGAATTAGCTTCCTTTTGTGGTATTTAGCCACCGTCATCACACGTCTGTAATGAGACAATGGTTGTGTCACGCGCGGCATCTGTGTAACGGAAGGTGATGTATGTCTGCTTGAGACGTAAGCCAGTTTCGGCAATATTTGTTTTATCTCGTATTTATTTCGGGTCTATAAATATTACATAATTATAAAGATTCATAAAGATAAGTAATAAGTGAATTTTCGAATACATTTATACCACATCCGTCGAGCACACTTGTTTTAGGTTTCGTAATTTCAAGTTTTAGTTTGCAATAGGGCGGGCCGCGCGGCCGGTTCGCGCCAAGTCGAACGGCCGCGATTCCTAGTCCCTCGCTTACTTTCGTCTCGGTTTGACGTACGTCGGACTCCGCAGTGTCATTCTCAAACGTGACAGCGACGTTTTGTTTTTCTTTCAATAATCGTGTTTATATTTAGCGAATGGTTTTCGAAAAATAGTGCCTATATTGTGTAAAAAAATATTAATGTGTTATAATTAATTCCTTTTTAAAAAATTTGTTGTTTGGTTGTCAATGTTGACCAAGTGTCCAAGTCTGATTGGGTAAATGATAATTAATAATTGAATGGTATTTTTATGTTCGTGTGTTTAATGGTAAAAGTGACGATCGTGTTTGGATTTGTTTTTAACAGTTTTGAGCGAATCGACAATTGCTTAAGAATTAGCGCCTTCAACAACTTTGTAAAACGGGTATATTTATTTTAAAATTAACCTAACATTCAACATACAGTTCAGTGAAATAATTAATAGAATTTTTCCGCGTTTAGCTCTTTCACGAAATATTATTGCGATCCAAGAGAACTGGAATTTAATTTAAGGTTATATGAAATTTGTTTAATTTTTTCTCAACCTATTTTGTATGTGATCGAATGGTTTTTGTATCATACGATCGTTATTTCTTACAGAACACAAAAACAAATCATTATTATATTGTGAAAAATAACGGAAGGTTTTTTTTTATAATTTAAATTTTGGTTATTGTGAGTCATTTATAATGTAAGCGTCACAAAACAATTAACCTTGTCGCCAACATGTACCGTATATACCTATCGCGTACAGGTATATAGCGTGATTGATTTTCACGTTCAACCACAACGATTATTCTACATTACTGTTTTGATATTACGAAGTATTTTTCTGTTAGGTACATATTTTCCTATACAGCGTAATCGAAGAATCTCTGAAAACCAAACTAACAGTGACGCTCTGTTTATTTTAAGGACACTAAAACATTATAAATAATTCGATTGCATAATTACGCGCAATGGAAGACAAACAGAAAACACATGACGCATGGGGTCAGCGGCTTCAATACTGTTGTATTGAGGTACGCTTTTGTTTCACGAAATATGTATGACATAAGTATTTAATATTAGCTAATCAAACCGTTACATGCTGAGTAATCGAATGCAAAAAAGTGAAAAATATGTTGACAAATTGATGAGTTTTGAATCTAAGCGCCTGTATTGACATTTTGTTTTAATAAACCTATTTAGTAACGTGGAAGTTGGGCCAAATTTTTTTTTTATTGACCTTGTAGGCAGACGAGCATACGGCCCACCTGATGGTGAGTGGTTACCGTCGCCCATGGACTTCAGCAATGCCAGGGGCAGAGCCAAGCCGCTGCCTGCAAATGCCATAATGGCCATAAATGGCCATAATAGGCCATAATAGGCCATAATAGGCCATAAATGAATTGGTGCCAACAAACTATTCAAAAATAATTAATTAAGACGCGAATAGTATACGGAGCAATAATAACAAAAGTAAAAGTTGACGAAAACATTAAACTATAATGACGGAATCTAATTAAAAAATGCTCGTACGAAAATAGGTCAACGGCCCACAAAGCATCGCGTTGAATACGTGTCTGTTTATGTTGTATACATCAGGAATGTTTGCTGTATATCTTTCAATCGACAGAACAATGTGTTTGCGAGGCACACATTGTGTGTTTTACTAACAATGTCACTATAATAATTTTACAATCGACAACGTTTTCGGATGGAAATTCACGGGTATTTTAATTTTAACAGCTTCGGGCGGCATACGTACGGCTTCCGATTCCATTATCCATGTCATTAACATTTTCAATGTATTTTTCATCACCTATGAAACGAATTACTGGTGGTAGGACCGCTTGTAAATCCGCGCGGGTAGGTACTACCACCCTGCCTATTTCTGCCATGAAGCAGTTATGCGTTTCGGTTTGAAGGGTAGGGAGCCGTTGTAACTATACTCAGACCTTAGAACTTATATCTCAAGGTGGGTGGCGCATTTACGTTGTAGATGTCAATAGGCTCCAGTAACCACTTAACACCAGGCGGGCTGTGAGCTCGTCCACCCATCTAAGCAATAAATAAAAAAAGAATATAGACTTTAACTGTGTGGTTGATTAAATTTACTTTCTTCTTCTTTTCGCTTCGGTTTCCTCAATACTGAGGGTCGTGACCACCTCCTCGCAACAAGAGCTTATTCCGGATCATACCACGCCATTTGCTCCTATCTTCCGCCTAGTGTAGAACATTTAAATTTAAATAAATATTAAATCTACCATATTAAATTTACCAAAAGACTAATAATCAGAATGTGATGTTTAATTTTACCAGATCTAAAAAAAGTTATTACTACTTCTTCTACTACTAATATTACTGCTACTAGCAACACGCAAAAGCAAAAATATTCTCAAATACTTTCTTGATGTACCTAAACTTTTTTGAATGGACTTAAAAATTTTGTACAACTATTATGGGTTTGGGTCATGCGGTTTGTATAAAAACCAAAATCCGTCTTAAGTACTATTCGATTAAAGTTTATTTCACCTTGCGAACTCTAACTTGTAATATATTTTCAAATAATGAATGTTATTAATTCTGTCATTTCTATATTCCTTTCAATTTGAGTTTGCCCCAATAATTCACTAATTAGTTACAACCCCTTTGCTTTTAATCAACATGTGCGGTTGGATATTACTCGTATAATGCAAGCTACAACAATTTTAACCCGGTAATTTATTTTTATTGCAAAATTCGGTCCCCCAATAAACCGAAGCGATTTGTGAAATAAGTATCTTTTTAAAAAGGATTACTTTTTACTTTGTCGGCAATGAAAACTGCGGTTTTATTGGTAATATGAAGTGTTTGATGGTCTTAGGTGAATCTTGTGAGCCTAGGAGGGTAGTTGTCATCATCAACTTACCTATTTCTACTGTGCGACAGTAATGCGTTCAGGTTTGAATGATGGGGCAACCGTTGCCCTATACAATTGAGATTCGTGTCTCAAGGTGGACGGAGGCAGTTACATATTGATGTCCATTAGCTCCGGTAACCCCTTAACATCAGGTGGGCCGTAAGCTTGTTCGCGCATCTATGTAATAAAAAATAAAATAAAGTTTGCACAAGGCTCTCACAGTACATTAGTAATAAATAGTTTAACTTCATTATAACATTCAAAAGACATCAACGTTGTCAAATCGTAGGGATACGAAATTGTTATTTAAACTGTTATAACATTGATGCGGGTTAGTTTCGGGGTACAAACCTGATCTTCTATGAGTTATCTGATAAGCACACACGGTCAACTGCGTCCGTAATACGTTCGGGTACGCTTTAGATGAAAATTACGAAAATTATATTTCAAATGGCGAACAAGGAGATAGGCGAAATCGGTTACACATATAATTTTTTTATTTTTTTTTTATTTATACTTATTGTACACAAAAAGAAAATACAATAAAAACAGATTTAAAGAATGTCTAAATACTATGTACAAAGGCGAGCTTAGCTCATTCATGAGTTTTCTTCCAGCAAACCATTAGAGAGAAATACGATGTATAAGAGGGGAATAGTGTACAATACAAAAGCTATTAACGCATGATTTTTAAATTAAGCTTTAAAAAAAATCTAATATAAGATGAAAAATACATATAAATAAACATTGAATGTGCTTATGTGTGTATGTATCTATGTATCATGGTATTTTTCTTGAACACTTGGATAATTGGATTATTTAATTGATTAGATTGTTGTAGAAAAAAAAAAAAAATGCGTACGATAGCCACTGGGGCTGAGTGTACACACCTGTAACAGTTTGTATCCAGATATCGATTTTCCCACGCACCTGCAATCGAATAAACACCCCGCGGAGTTGTCTCTGCACAACCTTATTGTCCTTTTTCAAATGAGGTTTTTTAGTGTTAGTCCCCTAAGCCCCTAAAGGGGCGTGGCGTAAAACTGTAATTGATTGACCGCGAAAACTGTGGAGTATTCGATTTATTTCAAATTGGCAATTAAAAAATAATAATTCTAATAGGTACTTGTCAACACAAATACTTTGCAATATACAATATCTGGCAATATTAAAATGGCGTTCGCATTCTATTCGTTCTAACATGCGACGGTCTAAAGGTGCCAATTAAAAAAATTTATATTGGATATTAATTGAAAACACCGAAATGAATCGAAAGTAACTGAAAATAATTACCGTAGCCATCAAAGAAAACATGAATTAATTTATCCAAACAAAATGACAAATGAAAGTTTTAGAAATATGAATATCTAAATCAATCCTGGATAGATAGGATGATAATTATGACAATGATGTAACGTGGGCAGACAGCCAATGAGGCGGTCCGATGACCTGGTCTAGGTAGTTGGTAGAGACTGGATGAGAAAGACAAGAGACCGAAGAGAATGGGGTGCATTCGAAAGAGACCCACACTCAGTTTTTGGATACTGGTTGAAGAAGCGATAGGATGACAATTTGGGTTCTTGTCAGTACAAAGGGCACCGATATCATCCTCGTTAGACATTGGTTGCTATTACGTGTGACGTCATTCGAGACTTCAAATGTAAGATCGGCCAACAAAATTAATTGTTTTAATTAATAAAACAATAATTAATTAATCGTTTGGAACTTCTGGGTCTGCGAAGAGACTTCGGTTCCTGACTGTATTTTGTACCGTATGTACATTGGGAGTGCTCTGAGGAATTGTTTGAGATGATTCCATAATCTCGTTTTTACCATCGCACTGCCCGCCACCGGAGTAGAGTTCATCCATACTACCTGGAGCCACTGCGGTCATTCACAGTGCGTTTCCAGAGGTAATTTTTGCCACCTACCATCCGGCTTTGGAATGAGGTCCCCTCCACGGTGTTTTCTGAGCGCTATGACATGTCTTTCTTCAAACGAGGCCTGTGGAGAGTATTAAGTGGTAGGCAGAGCCTGGCTCTGCCCCTGGCATTGCTGAAGTCCATGGGTGACGGTAACCACTCACTATCAGGTGGGCCGTATGCTCATATGCCAACAAAAGTAATATTTTTTTTTGTTTTTTTTGTTTTATAGGAAGTTTTATAAAGCAAGGCAGCAGTGTGTAGTAATAGTGATTGATCTAACTATTAAAGTTAGCCGAATTTTCTGGCTATCCGCCAGCTTTATTACTTCATTAATAAAGTTTATTGCTGTTTAAAGCTTTATCGTCCGGGAACTAAGTTCAAAGTTCAGGCGGAGCTTGATTAGAGTTCATTTGAAAGGAAAAGAAACTTTTTTTTAAAATATAAATTAGCTTTTGTTCTTAAATTGGACAACGAAGTTCACCTTTGAATTATAGTTTTCTTGTAATAAATTATTTCCATTATTGAATCACATTGCACATGTAAATTTCTATATTCTGTTATTTATCTATTGGAATAAAACAAACTGTTGTAGTGATAGTGGGTCCGCACGGGTAGGTACCACCGCCCCGCTTATTTCTGCCGTGAAGCAGTAATGCGTTTCGATTTGAAGGGTGGGGCAGCCGTTGTAACTATACTGAGACCTTAGAACTTATATCTCAAGGTGTGTGGCGCATTTACGCTGTAGATGTCTATGGGCTCCAGTAACCACTTAACACCAGGTGGGCTGTGAGCTCGTCCACACATCTAAGCAATAAAAAAATATATATATTAATGATATTTTTCCGTAGAAATACAAAGCGAACTGGAAATTCGATAAAATCCCCATTGAAATATTTCCTGAAGTGCAATATCTAATTTATATGATGGTAATATAATCTTTAGTTAACTATACATATTAGAGTTTATAAGTTCATTTTTGTTTATTGTTCAAGGGCCTAGACACAGGAGATATCGTCTTTTCGCGTTAAAAGTGTACAATTTCCAAAAATATTCGAAATTGAGTTAATATGCGGAATCATTTGGTATCACCAGTATTTTTTTCATTAATACTATCAAAAGAGCGTAGTTTAATTTTAGTTTTTTTTTTTTTAGTTTACCTATATTTTGACTACTATTAACAAAATTAATACATAATTTTATCTTACTTTAAAAGACAGATAATGTAACTGGTAAAAAATTAAAAATTAATGTTGCACAGAGGTTAATATGAAAAATATCACCTGTTAAACCTTTAAAACACGCTCCTGTAAGTTTTGAGATTATACAGTTTTAATGCGAGAAGACGATACATAAAAAAAACATGACATTCGTTTTGTTATTCTAGAATTTCAAACAATAGGCGAAACTGTGTGCCACACTTAGCTATTTAATCACACACGACATAACTGACCAGACCACTGAGTTTCTCGCCGGATCTTCTCAGTGGGTCGCGTTTCCGATCCGGTGGTAGATTCTGCGAAGCACTGCTCTTGCTAGGGCCAGTGTTAGCATCACTCCGATTTGAGCCCCGTGAGCTCACCTACTAGTTAAGGTTACGCTGAAATAGCCTTTCAAGGCTATCATCAGCTTAGGAAGGAAAAAAAAACTGACCAAAAAAAAACAACTGGATAATTCCCAAGTTCTTCTTCTTCTTTTTCTGGTGGTAGGACCTCTTGTGAGTCCGCGCGGGTAGGTACCACCGCCCTGCCTATTTCTGCCGTGAAGCAATAATGCGTTTCGGTTTGAAGGGTGGGGCAGCCGTTGTAACTATACTGAGATCTTAGAACTTATATCTCAAGGTGGGTGGCGCATTTACGTTGTAGATGTCCATGGGCTCCAGTAACCACTTTACACCAGGTGGGCTGTGAGCTCGTCCACACATCTAAGCAATAAAAAAAAAGTTCTATAATAAGAAAAATATTACCATACAAGTACGACATATCCGAAAATGTACCAACCCTCTCGGAAGGTTGTCATGGCCACAAGTGTATTTACAGACGAAGGTCAAATCACTCGAATTGAAATAACATCGCACAGCGGAAAACATATCGCGGGTGACTTTTCAAATTTATAAATTTCCGTGGAAGATCGTTCGAACGTTATTACATCTGCAGTGTATTCATTTGACAGTCAATTTTATCACAATGATCTACATTCGAGGCAATATAAATTGAGAAAATATTGAAAAATCAATTTTATTTATTTAATATATTGTACACACAGCTGTGCACAGAAGAAACGCGACAATAAGGATACAGAGTACAAGGGCACTACTACTACAAGGGAACTCATCCTGTGGTGGCTATATTAAGTTATGCATTCTACGGGAACAAAGTAAGAGTATAGCAAATTTTGACCCCGTTTTGCCAGAACAGACATGCTAAGTATCAGCTAGCGATTGGCTTAATGGAAAACCGTCCTTACGCTTACTTATGGGATAAGTTTTGCGTTGGCCCCAAAAGCAACAACAACAAAAAATATTAAAATAATGGTCCCATACGAATAACCTTGCTAAGCATTTAATGGACAACCAAATGACTACAAGAAGACTCAAAAGAAGAGTGCCTCAAGATCTACTGTAGATTAATTGATATGGACATTTCAAAGGACATTGTGCATGCACCGCCCAAGAAATTATTTTTCTCAAAACTACGGTTGCATGTCTTACGACAGGTTACTGTACCGAATAAAAAAATAATGGTAACTGCACGAACATCTTTCGAACCACAGATTTCCAATACTAAAGGTCAACAATCCCTAAAAAGTAAAACTAACCTACTTCCAATTATTATTAACGTAACCACAATACGAATACCTTGTTCCCTGGAAATTTAATTTTAATACCTTCAATATAGAGTATTGTTTGGTTTGTCGATCGGTTGCATCGTTGAATAGAAAGGCGTTCGTAATCCGATGTTACATAACGAGACGTGTCCCCGTTCTTTGGACAGAAATACGCATATCTACCATTATATGGGCGATGTCAAGGTATGAGCAGCCGCGGGAGAACACTCATACAAATATATTGATTGATGTCAAAGCATTAACGGCCGTCTGGTGTAGTGGTAAGTGACATGGTCGCTACATAAGGGGGTCGCGGGTTTGAATCCCGCCAAGGGAAGATATTTGTATGATAAATATAAATGTCTTTTCCAGGCTTATGGATGTATTTTAAATATATGTATGTGTATAATAAAAATCTTACATTTATTTCCGTTATCTGGTACCTGTAACTCAAGTTCTTTACGAACTTATCACGGGACCAGTTAACGTGGCGTGAATGTTAGTAAATATTTATTTAATTTATATACAAAAAAAAAGCATAATTAGCTTGTATGTATGCGAATAATGCACATATTATAAGAAATACGTAAATCTACCCGCAAAATGTTAAAAAAAATTCAATGCGAATTATTAATGAGAATAAATATGGTCTCGTGTTTGAAATGGTCTTTTAATGAAAATGAAGGATCCATAAGAGCATAAAAAGTATAATGCTATAGGGAACCAAGTAATTAAATTGTTCCTGTAGTGTCCATTCTTACTATTTTTAAACATCGGATAGTTGTACATCTCTGCTTGGTTTAGATACTTTTAAGCCCATTATTTTAACTGTTAACTAAGTGCAATCAAGGCCACCTCAGAAGGTCATCAATAACGGTTATCAATTATCATACACTCAAACATAAATTTTCGCAATTTGATAATTTTGTGTTGTAATTATCTGTTTATGTCTTATGAATTCAGTCAACGTTTACATAATTAAGTTTTTATTTTTTTATAGCTTAAGGTGGGTGGACGAGCTCACAGCCCACCTGATATTAAGTGGTTACTGGAGCCCATAGGTATCTACAACGTAAATGCCGATACCTACCTTGAAATTTAAGTTCTAAGGTCTCAGTATAGTTGTAACGGCTGCCGCACCCTTCAATCCGAAACGCATTACTGCTTCACGGCATGTTTGTACATCTACTCTGGCAGTGAAGAGAAGATTCTAGTCCAACATATTGACGATGGAATATATTGAGCGTAGATTGTCAGAATGTATCTGATTAGTGAGCTGTATACATAGCCAAGTGTGGTCACATATCAGTACGGTCTCGTGAAGCTCTCGTCTCTTACTTTTTAGACTATACGCCAATATCGTATAAGTGTCGGTAGAAACCTTTTAGCGAACGCTCACAGCAACCAGCCTTCAGCCTCGAATGTACTATGTAGAGCTTCTTAACTGCTTTAACACGACCTCTACATAGAGGTAGAGTTATTAGAATTTAAAAGCTTTGTTGTATAAAGGTATAGATAGACACTTCTCAGTGTCTCTTTGGCTCTATTTAGGTGTGTGTCATGATCACAACATTGATCAATGGTACTAATATATCCAAAGTCTTTATTCGTTTTCTTTAAGCGGTTATAGGAGTCAATGGATATATTCATCCTGGATAAGACCGTTCAGGCCATCTTGTCCTGGCGAAACTGGAAAGAACTGCGGCCTACCATTAATTCTTCCCTCCTAAAATATATATCCAACGTGAATGCAGCCACTTGACAGAAGATGTGAGAGCTCACAATAAGCCTTACCATGTAATGCATTGCGCGCTTATGAAATGAAAAATGATTGCCGCCACGTTCAGTTTAGTTAATGTATTCATTGCCATGCCATAGGTTTACTTTGAGCAAGTCCCAATTCGGGTCTTCTGAAAGTCATTTCATTGTAACAGCTTCGCCGATGGAAATCATGTTTATTTATATCGCTTTTTCATCTGAGCTGTCAGTGTCGACTCATCAAAATGCATACGGCCTAGCTTTACCAGATAATAGGACCGGTCATCGTTCTCGAACCCGTTGCTTGCGACGAAGGGCTCGGCGAGAAAATTAAGCCACAGACACAGCCCACTGAGTTTCCCGCTAGATCTTCTCAGTGGGTTGCGTTTCTGATCCGATGGTTCTGCGAAGCATTGCTCTTGCTAGGGTTAGTCTTAGCAACGTCGTCAGGTTTGAGTCCCGTGAGCTCACCTACGCTGACATAGCCGCGCTAGATTACGCCATACGTGCTAGTTTATGCTGACATAGCCTCTCAAGGCTCTCAGCTTGGTTAAAAAAAAATACACGTAATGGAAAACATTAATTTCTAAATAACAAAAAAAAACAGTACCTCTGTATCGCATATAATGTGGAAAAAGTTTAATTTAGCCAACACGCTCTCCATCGAACAAGGTATCACCCCTGCATACTAATGGCGCAGTGACGTCACGACTGTCTAAACCCTTATGGGACACCCGGGGGGAGTTTTTAATTCGGGATCCATATAAGGATGCTTCGAGCCTTTTCGTTTGTTGTTTCATAATTAGAATAATGCCTTTTTTCGCGGTTAAGCGTTCGAAAGTGATTATGAAAAACCGAAATGAGCCTTTCCCTTTTGCTTTTTAGGCGTTTTAGGGTTTATTCTTGTGAAGTTTATGAATATTTAGTGTTTGTTGCGGGTGTGCTTAGGCGGAAGCTCAAATGAACAACACTGGGTCGCGACAAATATTTTTTATTGGGATATGTCCTTTTTAATTCCGCCATCATGTAAACTTTATCGATGGATTTTCTCTTTCTGTTCATTTGAGTTCTGATCGGATTCATGTTACTGAATTAGTTAAAGAAATAAACGAGAGACATTCGGTGATGTCTACAGAAGGGAATCATAATTGGGAATTTAAAATAAAACAAAAATCCCAAGCATGGTGGCCAAAAAACAAAACTTTGAACTTCATCTCCCAGAATTACTCAACTGGTCCACAGAATATCGCCTTCGCATTATGACACCTTTCCGAATCACGAATCAAATCCAGCAAGCAAGCATGCAGTTTATCCTTTGAAATTTATTTCAGAAAATTTCTGTGAATGTTATATGAGTGGAGTATTTCTAACGCAGACTCACAAATATAACAAAAACAAACATACCATTCTGGGGTCGAAACTCCAAAGTATCTGTTCAACGTATAAACCCAACATTTCTCTACAAGTAAAGAAGCTAAATGAACTCATTTATCAAAACGTCAATTCCTGTATATTTTTATATGACCTGAAGACCTGAATGTCGGCGTGAAAGCTAATAAGCTAATGAACCAGAAGTACCGCGCACAACGATATGAGATTTTAAATTATTTTGTTTTAATCCTCAAATTATAGATTTCTTAAACAAAATTCTGGCTTAAGACGTGGAACCTGATAAGTTCCAGTCGGAATGGAGTAGATTGTCTTCACGAATGACTTCCTCATAAATGGCTTATAGTTATGCTGTATACGAAGCCTAACTCTTTATGAGTTTGCAAATCTCTCCGGACTTTGCCGCGAATGTGTGATAGGGTTTTGGTTGAAGCCAATCTTTCCATTAGTCTCATTAATCAAGGTAGACTTCCGGATTCCCGTTGCGAACTCCGATAGCGTTCGTCTATCCAATAGTCAATTACAACACCGTTTTATTACAAGACCAAGTAGATCCTTTGCCATGAAATTGTAGAGCGCCAATTTTGTTTTATTGCTAAGATGGGTGGGTGAGCTCACAACTTACCTGGTGTTAAGTGGTTACTGGAACCCATAGACATCTACAACGTAAAAGCGCCACCCACCTTGAGATATAAGTTATAAGATCTCAGTATGGTTACAACGGCTGCCCCACCTTTCAAACCGAAACGCGTTACTGCTTCACGGCAGAATTAGGTGGTGGTACCTACCCGTGCAAGTCCCAAGAGGTCCTGCCACCGGTAAAATATCCTGTCATCTAACCAACTACGAAGGTATAAATGTTGATTTCTCCTAACCCGTCCCGACACGTGCGGCAGATGCTCATTGATATGTTACGACCAGTTCAACCGACCGGCGTGTTGAGTAAAAACACGAAAGTCTTGTAACAAACCGGAAAATCTTCTCGTGTGATTATAATACGTTGCTCAATCGAAACCAATCGGATCATTACACTAAATTGAATGATTAATATCGTATTTATTACAACTAAAAGATCTATCCGAGAATGTGATGTTTGAAAGAAACAAATCGTCGTGGCCTAAAGGATAAGACGTCTGGTACATTCGTATGTAGTGATGCATCGGTGTTCGAATCCCGCAGGCGGGTACCAATTTTTCTAATGAAATACGTACTTAACAAATGTTCACGATTCTTCCACGGTGAAGGAATAACATCGTGTAATAAAAATCAAACGGGTGGGGTAGCCGTCGTAACTATGCTGCGACAGAACTTATATCTCAAGATGGGTGGCGCATTTACGTTGTAAATGTCTATGGGCTCCAGTAACCACTTAACGTCAGGTGGACTGTGAGCTCGTCCACCCATTTAAGCAATAAAAAAAAGAATACATTGAAATTCATTATTTTCTTTTTTCAATAAAAAAGCAGTCGATTCGTGCATTGATGTCCACGGGCCCCGGTAACCGCGTAACACCAGATGGGGTGTGAGCTCACCGAGCAAGTTACATGTAAAAAGAACCGAAAAATTCGGGTTACCAATATTTTTCAATTCATCAATAAGATACGTTAACATTCTTTTCGTCTCAAACAGCGTATTCAATTCAATAACCTCAAACGTTTACCGTCCGTAATCGACGTGCTCGTATAGAACAGGAAGTGGATGGTACGTGATCATTTTTCTGTCGTCATGGAGACGACAGCCTATACGCCGTCATGCGTCAGTCCGACACGACATCCGTGTGCTAAGTCAGAAATGACGCTGGCAAATTTTTTAAGGGATTTTATGACCTGGTAACTTAGACTTTTAAGCCATATTTTATTTTAATTTATACTAGTGGTGCCCCGGTAGTCGAAATTCGACTATAATTAATTGAAATTATAAGTTTGTATACTATTAAGATTCTATTGTCAATATAGTACTTCTATAATTCCAGATTTCGCCAAGACTACACTTAAGGCAAATATTAATAACTAGCGACACGCCTTCGCTTCGCTTCGGAAACATTAAAACACATATGAAACCAAAAAAATTAAATAAAAAAAAATTAAAAAAAGTAGCCTATGTTCATCAGGGACAATGTCGGCTTCTAATGGAAAAAGAATTTTTCAAATCGGTCCAGTAGTTTCGGAGCCTATTCGAAACAAACAAACAAACAAATATTTCCTCTTTATAATATTATTAGTATTAGTATTAGTATTAGTATAGAAGACAAACAATATTGAATTTATTCTCACTTTGACCACAGACTATTAAAAATTTTCATAATTCAATATTATCAGAAACGTAATTAAAGTTTGCACAACAAATCAATTCATTCTATCTAATTTTATAAAATAAAAAGCTGCTAGTAACTGTTGTTATAAACTTCCTTTAGAAAACAAACTTTAATTAATGACATTTGCCAGATTTCACTCCATAATATTATAATTTTTCATAAAAATAATAATCTATATATTAATACATGAAGCAAAAAACTTTGTACACCTTTTTACGAAAATTGCGCGGACGGAGGAGTTTGAAATTTCTCACACTTATAGTTTATATAGAATTATTTTTAATTATTATGCATAAAATATACATTGAATCAATATAAAAAACATTACACACACTACCATGTATTTGACACACACACGCATATATTTATTTACTCTTTTGTTTATTATTAGTCTGTGGTCAAATTGAGAATAGATTGGCGAAATCTCTGATTATAGAACAATGATGATTATAGAAATGTGACAACTGAACGATAATACAAGGCGACCACTAGTATATTTTATAACGCCAAAACAAAGTAATAGGTCCGCTTCGGTATATAGAAGGGACATATTATGTATGATGGAAAATAAATTGAAACATTATATTGTTGTGAATGGAACAGACATCATCACTTTCAAAGTCTGCCTGTGAGCGTTTGGAATATCGAATGTTCCAACAATACACCCCACATTGCCATGTGTTTTGTATTGAATTGAATCAATGCATTCTCTGGTGTCCTCTTTCGTTTTATTCAAACTGCGAAAGTAGGACAGAGACGGAGCTATCGGATTGCATTGTGAACGGCCGGTGGACTCGTTTTATTGACTTATCAGGTGCTATATAAAAGTTGAATGAGAAAAGTCGGTACGTGGATGAATAATAGGAAACTAGTTTGTTATTCGTAATTTAACTTGAAAACGAATTTTAGCGGCGGCCTAACTTTAAATTGAGCAATACAAAGTTATTTTATTCGACAATAACAAATAGATGGAACAGAGATAGATAGGCTATGATTGGAGCATTTTACAATTAGGCTATGATTGGAGCATTTTACAATTTTTCCAAAATATTTCTAATTGTGAGCATTCGGAAAGGTATTTATATTTTCAAGGTGGGTGGCGCATTTACGTTGTAGATGTCCATGGGCTCCAGTAACTACTTTACACCAGGTGGGCTGTGAGCTCGTCCACCCATCTAAGCAATAAAAAAATAAATAATTTCGAGCCACATTCGATTTACCAATTGATTTATACTTTCGCGACTATCAACATTCCACACACGATCATTTAACGGGTTCTTAACCATGATTTCCACATTTCTTGTCTACCCATAATCTCGGCGCCACGCCGAAATATCGAAGACATGTGAAAGCTACGGTAAGAATCAGTAAAATAATATGCGTAATAACTTTGTAATGACGTAATGATTCTTGTCCACCTGATGGTTGTCTGGAAGAGATCGCTCTTAGCGATAAGACTGCCAATTGTACTTTTTTTGTATTTACTGTATCGCATTGTTTATTTATTTTTTGTGTACAAGAAAGAATACTCTCTCTCTCTATTTTGATTTAAAAAAAAGCATCTCGGATGTAGTCCTCAACGTATGCCTCATCGATGAGACGCATTCACAATGCGGAAGCATCAGTGTGATTAGTGCGAGTTTTTTAACTTTTTTTTTTTTTTTCCTACCTATGCTGATAGCCTTGAGAGGCTATTTCAGCTTCGCCCTAACGTTTGTAGGTGAGCTCGCGGGGCTCAACCGGAGAGTTGCTAACACTGACCCTAGCAAGAGCAGTGCTTCGCAGAATCTACCACCGGATCGGAAACGCGACCCACTGAGAAGATCCGGCGAGAAACTCAGTGGGCTGTGTCTATGGGTTAGTTCGCTCGTCGAGCCCTTCGTCGCAAGCGACGGGTTCGACGCGGACGGTGACCGGTGCTTGTGGTGCCTAAAAGCACCGTTAATGGATCAGGAAGATCCGTAATGACGTGCTTTGGGCGACGTCGACGGTTTACCATTCGGTCTACTGGGTCGGGTATGTAATTTCCAGCGGCTACAATGAGAGGGTTCTCATGTCGTGCCGCCTTCTCAAAATGGCGCAGCGATGCCGACTGCAGGTACTTACTAACTGAATCGAGCTCCAGGTCATCGTGGAGTTTTTTAACGTTCTCGATAGCGTAAAAGTTAACTCTTTGTATGCAGTTGACACAGCGCCCCTAGCGGCAATCGTAGGCAGATGTTCCAACTCCACGCAAATTTGAGTTAACTTTTACGCCATCGAGAACGTTAAAAAACCCGCACTAAGCACGCAGCTTAATAACGAATTGATCACGTGCTAGGCTGTCTACCTGCGCCAATAATAAACGTTATTTTCTTCGTACCTCATTAGGTTGCTAAGCAACAAAAATAATTTCTCCAACACAAACAGGCGAATATGAAGACAAGCTGAATATGTGAATTTTCGTGCCGAAAAATCAGAACGGAAGGAGCCATTCGGAAACAGGGCTTATAAGAATTTCCTTAATGACGAAACCGAATTGTTATCTCCGTCTCGTAGGCACGGGGCGACCGGCCGGATTTAAGGCCGTACGTACTTTTGGGTATCACTTTTATATATGTTAGTCGGTTTTATGGGTTGTTACTTTATCGACCAAAACACGCATTCCTTACAATTACATAACTGCAAGTACTTGTAACTGTACTGACATCTTAGAACTCATATCTCAAGCTAGGTGGCGGCATTTACGTTGTAGATGTCTATGGGCTCCGGTAACCACTTAACACCATGTGGGCCGTGAGCTCGTCCACCAATCTAAGCAATAAAAAAAAGTAAAATATTTATTTATTTGTCACCAAATTTTATTTATTTTCAAACATATTGCTTTAAATGTATTTACCGGCTATCAAGTCAGTACTAAATTTCTCTTCATCTTGTCAGTACTAAATTGTATTTTTATGTACATATTTAAATACGCCGCATTAAATCCAAAGCTTGGACATTATTTGTTTCTGCATATGCGCGGCAAGAATACCTACGTACGTATAATACCGAATAGATGCAAATTAATGTTTTTTAATGTAATGTCTTTTAATGTAATGAGAATTAAAGAAAGCAAGACGATTTTACCGCGAGAATTAGCGCTTTCTTCTATTTACCCTCATCCTACTGAACTTATCTTTATGTTGTATTCTTATTTGGTCTATGGTTTTAACTCAAGACTTATGTCAAACATCTCTGTAGCTATGTACCTACGTCTTTGCAGTCCTCGAAATGGCAGGGTTCGTATGTCCGCACCTTTTCTGCTTCGAATTATCGACCAAAAACTGCATTTGAAAATACTTCGCTTGACATTTTCGTTCGATCTAGTGCGACTTGCGTGTTAACTAAAGTTATTGTATGTTCAAACAACAAAAAAACCACACACACACACACACACGCACACACACACACACACACACACTGACTAATGTAGTAAATTGCATTAATTGTAAATCACGTTCATGGTCTAAAGGATAATACGCCCAGTACGTATACCCATATCGAGAAGACCCACATTGCCGTGGTTCGGATTTTGTTGGGAGATTCTAATTTTTTCAGAGATACCTATCAAGTACGCAACACTTTTAAGCTCACGATTTTCACGTTCAAACATTGACTACATTAGACGGCCCGTTTCTACTGCATACATTCAGATATTCGGAAGATTCATTACCACGTCTCAAGTTTATTGGTAAAATGTCTATTTCGGTAACTACATCACCAACTGACCGGCGAGCTCGTCTACCTTACCCTACAATATTACATTACATTTGACAATAATAACTGTTTCGAACCGATAACAGGCAATTTGCACTCTGGTGCGGTTTAGTGACCAGCAATCACGGTTTATATTGTTTAAAGATATCATATGTTTCGTAATCGAAATAATTTATATAGGTTAAAATACATTCACTAATGTACACCGAAAACCTAATTTAAGGTCGGTCAAGAGCGGATTTTCACGACGGAATTATAATCGGCGTTAGGTTTGGTCAGTGGTCGACAAACTTACTAGCCGTAGATACAAATATTAACATTACAACAATTTAAAAAAAATTGGGAGCTAAATCTGCTTGTTTAGTAAACTCTTATTATACTAAATAAGTAGTACACTAAATGCAAAGCCGCACATAAGGACTCAAAGAGCCACATGCGGTTCTGAAGACGACCACTGGGTTAGGTTAAGTTAACAGATAATAAATACCACAACGCGAATGCCCACTCCCATTTTAAGACGCGAGGTCTTTATATATTATATACAATTGAATTGTATATATAAAGACTGTTGTCGAAATCGGAACACACCAGTCATCGTTCTCGTCGAACCCGTCGCTTGCGACGAAGGGCACCGCGAGTAAATTAACCCACAGACACAGCCCACTGAGTTTCTCGCCGGATCTTCTCAGTGGGTCGCGTTTGCGATCCGGTAGTAAGGTAGTAAATTCTGCGAAACACGCCTCTTGCTGGGGTTCGTGTTAGCAACATCGTCAGGTTTGAGCCTCGTGAGCTCACCTACTAGCCCGGCGACGCTGACAAGATCTCTCTAGACCATCAGCTTAGGTAGGAATTAAAAAAAAACGAAACACATAACTGTTTCGCAGCAGTACGCTCTAGGTACCTAATCGGGCGGTTTCAAGCTCTATGCTCAGTAATTACGGAAATCTATAAACTTTACGGTTTTCGTCCTAAAACACAATGCTATTCATCGAATCGCTGAGAACGAGTACGCCGGGAGTCTTACCTAACAGGCCCCGTCGATTTAATAGTACACACATGAACACGTGCGGAAGTCATAATTAGTATTACTGAGGTGTTCGCGAGTCGTCAACATGTTAAAATACGGCCGATCGTATCTGAAGGACGGAATGTGACCGCGAAAACGGTAAGGTAGACCGAATCGAAGTAATTCGATGAATTCTCGTTGTTTTACTGGTGGTAGGACGTCTTGTGAGTCCGCGCGGGTAGGTACTAACGCCCTGCCAATTTCTGCCGTGAAGCAGTAATGCGTTTCGGTTTGAAGGGTGGGGCAGTCGTTGTAACTATACTGAGACCTTAGAACTTACATCTCAAGATGGGTGGCGCATTTACGTTGCAAATTTCTATGAACTCCAGTAACCACTTAACAGCAGGTGGGCTGCGAGCTCGTCCAACCATCTAAGCATTAAAAAAAATGTCTACATTAAAAAAACCTATTCTTTTGAACACAGCTGAAAGTAAAATAGCTGCTAAAATTTATCACACGAAAACCAATATAATTATTACCCAGGTCTCTACTTTGGTACACAATCCACATCGATTCAATAACCATTACATTGTTCTCGAGCACTTAGTTTCTCGAGTAATAGTTAATGAGTTGCAATGGTCACGAATGTTTTTAATGTTATCGCTATTTAGGTTAATGTTTTAAAACTGAAGGCTAGGTACAGTACCAGGCAATAAATAGAGCACATCGATAATTAGAAAGAGACAGCCGTCTAATTTTGTTATTGTTGTAGAGCGTTACCTGTTTGCGGCGAAACACTAACGGTTCGGTATCAATGGATACTAAATGTCAATTAGGTAATGTGCGACAGATATAACGCTCTACGAAGCAAAAACTAACCGTCTCTTTCCCACGGTCAATGTGCAATATTTATCGCGGGGTACTGTACCATCCGGCTATGGAATGAGCTCCCCTCCACGGTGTTTCCTAAGCGCTATAACATGTCCTTCTTTAAAAGAGGCTTGTGGAGAGTATTAAGCGCTAGGCAGCGGCTTGGCTCTGCCCCTGGCATTGCTGAAGTCCATGGGCGAAGGTAACCACTCACCATCAGGTGGGCCGTATGCTCGTCTGCCTGCAAGGGCAATAAAAAAAAAACTTTTTTTTTTAATTTCATTTGGTAGATGCAAAGGAAATGTGTTTGAAGTTCACTTCGTGTGTCCCGATTAAGGCAGCATATTTTTTTATTAACGTCTTTTACCATGACGAGGGCAGTCTAGCGATCCTTGACCTTGAAGGTTCGAAAGTAATGACAAAAACTCAATAGCATTGTACTAAATTCATATCTAGCAATACCGAGGTTTCATTTTTTATTTAGATAACGGAATTCCTGGCAACATTGGTTCAAAGGTTTCTTAGATTGCTATTGTAGAGAGTGCGGGCCCTAGGGAGAGCGAGGCTCGAGGTAAAGGTCGCACAATATGACCTTTACTGATATTCCTTTTGTAATCAATATGATTGTGTATTGAATGTATTATAACGACATCTATTGGGTATTTTGAGATATTTGATATTTACTAAATCGCGCTATACACATTTGCGATTGATTTACATCAGTACCTTCCATTTTAGATTATCTTTTTCTATTCGTCCCGCCCTGTGGAGTTGGCATGACATGTGTTACTAGGCGTTTGGCTTAGAAAACAACCTAGCACCCTTTCTTGGAAGTGATAATCGTTAGAACCACGGAAATATTGGCAAAAAGTAACAATAATTTTCTTTAATGAACCAAACAAACAAATTTACTTATGACTTCTCGCACTAGGTAAACCTGTCGTCTCGTGACGGATGATGATGAAGCACTCGGGGTGGCCCGTATCTGGGTTAATAGCTGGACAGTTTATTAATGTGTCACTTTTTTGTACAACCTAACCTGATAGCCTTGAGAGGCTATTTCAGCGTAACCTTAACTAGTCACCTACTAGTTAACGGGGCTCAAACCTGACGACTTGCTAACACGAAATTTAACAAGAGCCGTGCTTCGCAGAATCTACCACCGGATCGGAAACGCGACCCACTGAGAAGAGCCGGCAAGAAACTCAGTGGGCTGTGTCTGTGGGTTAATTTACTCGTCGAGCCTTTCGTCGCAAGCGTCGGGTTCGACGAGAACGATGACTTGAATTCTCTAACCAATGAAATATAGTCACTTCGGTGTGTGACTGTACTGATGGTAGGGATTGCCGCGAACCTAAACCCTTCGCACCACCATTCTTCATGTTCCTGCCGCAAATCACTATGATATTTAAATGGGCGATTAATTCGAAAAAAAACTTGTTGAACGATTGAGAATTTTAGAACAATCATCTTTCAACGTTTTTGTTTTACTGTCGTGTCAAAGTGAAGTCAATTGTCATTGTATGTTGTTCAATTGTTATCCGAATAAGGCAATATTAATCTACGTTTTAGCTCTTAGCTCTTAAACTATTTCCTATATTTTGTGAAATTAAGTATCCATGGGGAAGGGCACAAGGCAAGGTTGCGTCTGCCCATTCCACGTGGGACTTAGTCCGCGAAGCAGCCAATTATTCTGATGCTTGGGGAATAGCAACCAGCGTATCATAAATTCTATTTTAAACATAGCAACACTATAAATAGCCATCGTCGAGCTGATGACAAACATCTGTCAGTGTTGCCAGGTTAAGAATGTCGTGGCTTTGTTTACCTTGAACGGTTTGATACCTTGACATAGAAACAATGTAGCCGGTTTTCGTTACATTATTAAAAGACTTCGTTCAATAAACATAATGATTACGAACAAATTAATTCAATTCTTTGGTAAATGCTACTTTTGGTAACTTTTACAGATAGTTGTTCCCCCATCATCCGTCAGAAAGACGGGATAGATCGGAAGCAAATTTCAATGATAGTAAGGGGTTTTTAGACCCCGCTTTTCGCCGATAAGGAGTCTTGTGGCTTAAAATAGTAACGTAATAAAATAATAGTAGCTGTTCTTCTCAAAAGACTTTGACCCGATGCCGAATGTAAGGGACTGTTGTTGTCTATGGGCCTCAATGCCGCTTAACGTCAGGTGATTGTTCATCTACTCTTACATATCTATGAAAAGTATGAAATATAGACATTGTCTGCTGCGTTTAGTTTTGTCATCTACTTCTGAATAAGGCAACTGATTTTAACGACCAGAAATAGCTATATAAAGGTGTGTGTTTAATTGACAAATGTTTTATACAAAATGGCGGAACTGCGGCGCTGCTAAGTCTAATTGTTTACGTACAGTTACATGGCTAACGGTGGTCAAATCGAATGAATGTTGGATAGTTTGGGGCGAAAATTTTGCACTTTATTGTACAATTTCGAAAATATTATTAGCCCATTGAGTTCCTTGCCGGTTCGTGTCAGTGGATCGCGATTCCAGTTCGGTGGTAGGTTCTGCGAAGCACTGCTCTTGCTAGGGCTAGTGTTAGCAAACTCTCTCAGGTTGAGCCCGTGAGCTCACCTACCCGTCCTAGCTAGAATAGAATAAGCTATCAGCGAATATAATATCTATATATTAATACGTGAAGCAAAAACTTTTTATCCCTTTCTACGAAAATTGCGCGGACGGAGGAGTATGAAATTTTCTACACTTAAAGAGAATATAGAGAAGAAGTGCACAATGCTAATATTTTTTTTAAATAATGTGTAAAAGATACATTATATCAATAAAGAAAACATTACACACACTACATACCATATATTTGACGCACACACGCATGCATACTGTTTATCGTCAAACTTTTGTTCTTGGCGTCTGTTGTCAAATTGAGAATAGATTAAATATTATTTGCCTTTGTTAATATTTTTATAGTGTAGTATTGGCGAAATTTGTGATTATAGAAGTATAAAATACAATCATAATAGTGTACAAACTTACAATTTCAATTAATTATAGTCGAATTTCGACTACCGCGGGACCTCTAGTATATATAAAACAGCACTATTGTTTTTGTTTCGCGAAAATGACGAAACTAATCGTGTATATACGCCCCTCGAAAATACGTCCTCGCGTTATCGCCGTAACAATGCGACGCGGTGCCGTAACCAATAGTGATGTAGATGATCCTACGAAGCGGATATGTATCACTGATATCGATTCAATAATAGCTATTATTATTTATAATAACGTGGAGAAGACACAACATCCCCCCAACAGATGGTGAGAACAGTCTAGAATTAAACGCGACCTTCAGAAATAAAGATGCCGACTCCCAAGACGATTTGTAATGAAATGAAAATATTACGATGAAAATATTACCTGACACTGTTAATGTCATCAGTGGCGGTTGAATCTAACTGACTATAAAAGTGTATTAAGTATTTTGAACGTAATTGAATCTCTCTAGGCCAATATATCGCATCACGTCGGATTTTTTATTATTTTTTATAAGCGTCAAGTTACACATGTGTATACTAATATTTCTTCATAAAAATAATAATAAAGCTGTTTATGTAAAATAAAATTCAATAACATACATTTGTTTTTGATTTTAGCTGACAATAGCTATTGTTTTGATTTCGATCATTAATTGATATAAGTACTTGTTTAAAATTGTAATAATAAATATGCTATCACAATAGTTTTCTATAGCGTGGCAGTCCTAGTTCCCACCAGTCGTCGGTAATATTTAGTATTATAGTATCCGGAGTTTTTTTTACTGCATGTCATATCCATATTTGGCATTCACAAACAATCAAAAAGATGATTGTCTACCAGATATTTTAAATGGGGATCCAAGGAGTCATCAAACAAGTTCTCAAAACGAATACTGCTATTAAGAACATTAAAAATAAACGATATAATATTTCGACCATAAATATGTAAGTAAAAGTAAGCATTGTATACATATAGTTGGCCTTATAGCTTTTTTTTCAATTTTGCGAGTCATATATGTAATTGAACTTAGAAGGAAATATTTAGCTTTGAAATTTAACATAATCAAAATAAAATAGTTCGACACTAGTCGTCTCAGCTCTATCAACAATATCTACCGTGACAAACCCGAGATAACCAGCATCTGATAACAGCAGTATTCTCTGACTTTTCTAATAGCGCACACCGCTGCACGGACAAAAGGAAAAATCTCTGCGAAAAAAAAAAAACACATCATTTATATCGCCCGTTTTTTCGCCGGGAAAAATGACATCTGCTAGTGTTGCCAGGGGAAGTTGATTAGTGAATTGCGTTCGAAATGGCGAAGGTGTTGCAAACGTTGAACGCATATATTTTGGACACGTCGAAATGTTGTGTGACCGTCGACAGGCTGAAACATTTCTGTCTTTGCCGTAGACTCGAAGGTGAAACCGAGGTAAATGTCTCAATAATAGTTTCGTCATATCTTATTGTGTTTCCTAATGTACGAGCTGAGTTAATATAAGTATGGATAACAAAAACTTTACCTAATAAACATTACGAAATTATTATTTTTAATCTATCTTCTTCTTCTTCTTCTATATATATATATATATAAATCAATTGCTGTTCGTTAGTCTCGCTAAAACTCGAGAACGGCTGTACCGATTTGCCTAATTTGGTCTTGAATTATTTGTTTAAGACCAGAGAAGGTTTAAAAGGTAGATAAATATGGAAATGTTCGGAATTATTATAAATAAAAATAATATTTTTGTTTTCCATTTGATGTGCCCCCCGTCGGACGGATTCCTTTTGTTTGTTTTAAGTTTATTTTATAGAAAATTTTAGGTCTTTTATTATCGATTGAGGCACTACGAAATCTGCCGGGTCAGCTTGTTTTTAATAAAATTGTTATTTGATTTTTTTTTATTATAATTATTATTCAATTTGTAGCATTCAATTAGCGTTTCGATCGCTACATTATTCTGATGGTTAATTTGATTATTGTTTGCACAGATGTGTGGACGAGTACACGGTTCTCCTGGAGTTAAGTAGTTTTTGGCGCCTATAGACAAATCACAACGTGAATTTCGCCGCCCACCTTTAGACATGAGATTCGAGACTCAATTTTATCACATATCGGCTGGCCCACTATTCAAATTGAAACGAATTAATGCTTTGCAGCAGAAATAGTGTAGTGGTAGCTAGCCGTGCAGCTCAGAAAATGTCCTACCATCAGCAAAACGAAGGTCACATATAAGAGGCGCGACAAGCAAGTGGTCTTACGGATCCGGTCGAAATTAATTCATATTCAAGTTGATTTTGTCCGTGAGATTAATCATTTAGCATGAAGAGCATTCTACCAGAAAAACAAAAAAAAAAGCTACGTCACCTACACAAATGACTGGAATGAATAAGTGTACCAGTGATCTCTGATTTATTTTTATCTGGTTATCTGAATATAAATATACATTGAGATAGGAGATAGAAATATCAATTGAAAATTCAATTTAAAAATGAATGTCATAATCTTCAAACAGTGAATTCTCTCGATTTTCTAAACTGTTAACAAATCTACTCATTATAAATTGACATTTTTCAAGTCTTCAAATATAGAATGTGAATATTTATGGCTTTATTATACACAATAGGACAGATGGCGAATGAGAATGATTGCACATGAGTGTCCTTTATACAATAATATGTCGATTGTCGCGATAATCACAGCGAAGCGTGCCCGGAATTAACTAGTGTTTTATATCATAGTAAACATGTCCACGAATATGTCCATTCGCTAATGGCTGAACCAATTTCGTTATGATTTTTCTTAATGTGCGTAATGTTTTGATTCATATCCCATCTAGTGACGTGGTCCGGTTTAAGAGTTGGGACATCCGTTATACATTACAATTGAGACGACCTCAAAGTGAACGAAGGCATTTACTTAGTGATGTCTATGGGCTTTGATAACTACTTAACAAGTGGACCGTGAGATTGTTCAATCATCTATGTAATAAATAAAAATTTGCTCTCAAAACAATTCAAGCATAATGTTTCACTAGATCGAAGATGCAATTCATTATGGCCCTTATAAATTCGCAGATACGACTCACATAACATTTTAAATACTTCTTTTAATGTCGTTTCACGTTTTATGAATACACAAGCTGTGCCCGCGACTTCTTCCGCGTGGAATTTAACAAAATATTACTTTATTTTGTAATAATTTGTAAAATATTTCTAAAATAGAAGTAGCCCAAGTTACTCCTTATTACATCAGCTATCAGTGAAAGTTCTGTTCAATCGGTCCAGCCCTGTTCCAGAGTTTAGCCAGAACAAACAGGCAGACAGACACAAAAACAGACAGAAATTTAAAAAATGTATTTTTTTTTTTTTTTTTTTTATTGCTTATATGGGTGGACGAGCTCATAGCCCACCTGGTTTTAATTGGTTACTGGAGCCCATACATATCTACAACGTAAATGCGCCACCCACCTTGAGGTATAAGTTCTAAGGTCTCAGTATAGTTATATTACATTTTTGGTATATGTACCGTATATACATTCATATGTATGTAGTAAAAAGCGGTTATTTTAATATTACAAACAAAACTACAACTTTATTTATTTGTATAGATATTTATTTATGGGACGAAATATTTTATTACGGTTGACTTTTGCCTTAAGTCTGTCATTGCATTGTCTTCTAATTGAGTTTTTAGTTTGTATTGTCCGAGTGTTCTTTGTTCGGGGAACATCGACAGGTGACGATTTTTAAATTATGTTAGGGACGTTTCACACTTTAAGAGTTTTACGAATCCCAAGAACGCTACCAGTTTCCTCAGTAAAGGGCCAAGATCGCTCTAATGTCTTTATGACTTTTATACTAGTGGTAGGACCTCTTGTGAGTCCGCACGGGTAGGTACCACCACCCTGCCTATTTCTGCCGTGAAGCAGTAATGCGTTTCGGCTTGAAGGGTGGCGCAGCCGTTGTAACTGTACTGAGACCTTGGAACTTATATCTCAAGGTGGGTGGCGCATTTACGTTGTAGATGTGTATGGGTTCCAGTAACCACTTAACACCAGGTGGGCTGTGAGCTCGTCCACTCATCTAAGCAATAAAAAAAAAGCGGTCCACCTGAGACGTGAGTGGTTACCGTCGCCCATGGACTTCAGCAATGCCAGGGGCAGAGCCAAGCCGCAGCCTACCGTTAAATACTCTCCACAAACCTCGTTAATCGTCCGATTGATGAGAACTTTTGTCTTTTAGCGATCAGTCGAGGGCGATATTCGTCGGAAGGTTTGTTCTTTATAAACGTTTTTATAATTTCGCTACTAATTTCTGAGAGCACACGATTGTATTAGTTATTATCTATTATCTATACATATAAAAATGAATTGCTGTTCGTTAGTCTCGCTAAAACTCGAGAACGGCCGGACCGATTTGGCTAATTTTGGTCTTGAATCATTTGTGGAAGTCCAGAGAAGGTTTAAAAGGTAGATTAATATGAAAATGCTTGAAATTAAATAAAATAACAATTTTGTTTTTCCTTTGATGTGTCCCCCGTCGAACGGATTCCTTTTGTTTGTTTTAAGTTTATTTTATACAAAAGTTTAGGTCTCTTATTTATTGATTAAGGCACTACGAAGTCTGCCGGGTCAGCTAGTACTAAATATTATTAGATTAACAGTGTGTGTATAAGAGTAAAGTTTTTAATGGTGCTCTAGATATCTTGCTATAAATATTATTGCGACCCATACCCACTTAGTTTGTCGCCGGATCATCTCAGTGGGTCGCGATTTCGATCTAGTCATAAAACACGAAACTCTCGAAACGCTGCTCTTGCTAGGGCCAGTGTTAGCAAACTCTCTCCGAGTTTGAGATCTCATCGACCAGCCAGATTGTGGCCGGGATAGTCCCCTTAGGCTACAAGCTAATCGGTTGCACCCTACATATACATACGACTGATTTTCAAACAGTATTTGCATATTTTTAGTATTTATTTGTATTTAATCGTATGTAAGTCTATCTTATATTGTATTTCTTTTTCACATGTGTATATAAGTATATATTTTTATGTAAGTTTATTAAGATATAACACCGTCCATGCTAGTTTGCTTATTCCTCCTCCTAGAAGGTTGCCTGGAAGAGATCGCTTTCAGCGATAAGGCCGCCAATGTAACCGTCTATTATTTGTGTTATATGCTTACTCTGTAATTTGATGTCAAATAAAAAGTTATAGCATTATTATTTCATTTATTGAAATAATTGACACAGTCATTCATTTTTCAGTCATTTCATTGATATTTCCATAAGTATTAAAAATTTCTTCCACTTATATTTTATCATAAGGAATACATATAATTTTCTACATAATATGTTTCTAACTATTTACTTTTCGGAAATGAGGTACCGATCTGTACGTATGATTTGTTTGAATTTATACATTATTTTATGTATGTAACGGATGGTTCTGGCTGTTTCTGATAACATCAGATAATGTCGCGAACGAAAATTACATGTTTTTCCCGGTTGTTCGGTTATGTCTATATGCGGTACGAGCTAACATCTATATATTAATACGTGAAGCAAATACTTTGTACCCCTTTTTATTACGAAAATTGCGCGGACGGCGGAGTATAAAATTTCCCACGCTTAGGTATAAAGAATGTAGAGAAGAAGTGCAGAATATTAATATATTTTTTAATTATGCATAAAAATACATTAAATAAAAAAAAACATTACACACACTACTATTTATTTGACACACACACATGCATATATGTACTTTTGTTTATTGTTAAAGTCTATGGTCCAATTCAGAATAGATTAATAATTTTTGTCTTTAATCTTATTTGTCTATAGTGTAGCCTTGGCGAAATCTGTGATTATAGAAGTCTTTGACAATAGAACCAAATAATAGTAAAACTAAAACTTTAAGTTCAATTAATTACGGACGAATTTTGACCACTGGCGACCTCTAGCAATAATTATTTTGCGAAGCAGCGATTATGTTCTGGATATAATTGAGACTTTGACCTCATGCCTCAAAGCAGGTTGAGTCAATATTTGAAATGTCTGTAGCGCACGGTAGATACTTAACAAAAAGTAGAACATAAGCGGTAGGCAGCGGCTTGGCTCTGCCCCTGGCATTGCTGAAGTCCATGGGCGACAGTAACCACTCACCATCAGGTGGGCCGTATGTTCGTCTGCCTACAAGAGCAATAAAAAAAAAAAAGATCGTCTCAAAATTAATCCGGTTAAAAATTTTAATGCAATAAACACAAGAATTCGATTTCATGTTTCCAATACGTAGAGTATATTGATACAAGAATTATCTTAAACATTAGATAAAATGATTTGCGGTATCGATTGCACGACATATCAAGATATCGATAAAACATTCGCCTCTCACTATTTTTATTTGGATCGTTAAATATTTTTATGTTCCGTCTTTAAATGTCATGTGGGTCGTCAAATGTGAACCTACGGAGATACACATACATTGAAGAATTTACACGCGGGTACCCAGAGATTACATTACTCTGTGGTAGAAACAAAAATTTAAACCAACATACACAGTTGCATTTTTGATAAGTCGTCGTGGCCTAAAGGATAAGACATCCGGTGTATTCGTATCGAGCGATGCACCGGTGTTCGAATCCCGCTGGCGGGTACCAATTTTTCTAATGAAATACGTACTCAGCAAATGTTCACGATTGACTTCCACGGTGAAGGAATAACATCGTGCAATAAAAATCAAATCCGCAAAATTATAATTTGCGTAATTACTGGTGGTAGGACCTCTTGTGAGTCCGCACGGGTAGGTACCACCGGCCCTCCTGTTTCTGCCGTGAAGCAGTAATGCGTTTCGGTTTGAAGGGTGGTGCAGCCGTTGTGACTATACTATACTATACTATACTTAGAACTATATCTCAAGGTGTGTGGCGCATTTACGTTGTAGATGTCTATGGGCTCCAGTAGCCACTTAACACCAGGTGGGCTAAGAGTTCGTCCATACATATAAGCAATAAAAAAAAACATAATAATACATATTACATATTTCTTTGAAATCGTTCTTGATAATGTGTAACTGAGATATTCGAAATAAGAACACAGATTTAAATCCTAAAAGTAATTTTATTCTACGACTCTCAAATCTCTATAGGCTTGTTTAAAATATCATAGCTATATTATGTCGTAATGTAATTTCTAGTAACACAGCTAGTGCTGGACCGATAACACGTCTTTTTTTATGTTGCCTTATTTTATTCCTTAGATGGGTGAACGAGCTCACAGCCCACCTGGTGTTAAGTGGTTACTGGAACCCATACACATCTACAAAGTAAATGTCGCCACCCACCTTGAGATATGAGTTCTAGGGTCTTAGTATAGTTACAACGGCTGCCCAACCCTTCAAACTGAAACACACTACTGCTTCACGACAGAAATAGGCGGGTGGTGGTACCTACCCGTGCGGACTCATAAGAGGTCCTCCACCAGTAATAGATCCTACCACCAGTAATCTTCTTCTTTGTCTCCACCTTATCCTACTAGATGGGATCGGCACAACGAGTTTTTCTTTTCCATTTTCATCTATCAGCCGTCATCTCCTCACTCCGCTTTCTCTCATATCGTCAATCACACACTCTATCCATGCCTTCTTAGGTCGACTTCTTCTCCCTCTAAGCCGACTGAAAACACGTCTAGATAAAAATGAACTTATTAAAACATTTATCTATGAGGCTACAATCGTGTTAAGATTAGTTTATCCGGAGACTTAACTGTGGACTTGTCGTACAGTTAACAATTAAATTTCATTTTTTTCACTATGAAAATATAACATCATAATTTTAGTGTTATCTCTTAAAGTTTACGAGACACGGTCGCTTCGGGAGCAGTTTGTCATGCTCCAATATCCGGGAGTCCCTTAGGAGCAGTTGTCTTGACGAGACTAATTAAAAATGGGAAGAAAATTAATATCCGCCGGTGCCGGCCGCTCTCGGACGTTCTAATTTAATAACAGTTTCATTCCACATTTTGCGTTGTTTTGTTTGTGTTAAGGATTGAGTGGGAAGATCAAAATTCGTGGTGAGTTCAGAGAAGCTCTAAAAAACGGGTGTTTTTTTTTTTATTGCCGTTGGAAATAGACGAGTCGCCAGCGGAAAGTAGTCATCATCGCTCATGAACGTGAGCAATTACAGAGAAAAGCCATGCCTACGTTGTAGATGTCTATGGGCTCCGGTAACCGTTTAACACCAGGTGGGCTCTGAACTCGTCCACACATCAATGCAATAAAAAATAAAAATGTTAGGATCGAGGATCGAGTAGTAAGAGAGGATCGTACGGAGGTGCAAATCAGACCAACGCATCGGACTGGACCCTCGCGATCTTTGTCCTTCCATTTTGCCAGTATCACCAGGTTTTCAAGATAGTCTCCGCCTTTCCGGCAATGTGTGGCAAATAATAAATATCCATTAAATTCACCAAAAGTCTTGCATTACAATACGCAGAATGGTAATATAACATACATACGTATGAGCTTGTCACAGTATAGCGAATCGCCTCAAACATCACACTGACCTTGAGAGGCGAATGTGACATTTAAAGAGCAACGCTTTTACTTGGTCACGTTTGTTATTATTATATTATTAAATGAAAGATATGAATTTACGGTGAATTAATTGAGGCCGTCAGCGCAAAAGTGGCCTAAACTTGCCATAGTTAGTATGAAGGCAATTAGGTTTGAATTTTCATTAATTTGAATTTGCGTAGGCAAAAAAAACAATACGCGCAAAAATAATATTTACAAAGCTATCTGTTATCTATGGGTGAAACTATGAATAGGCCGGTTTTGCATCAAAATTTATTATATTTTAAATAAATTCCAATGTACATTGAATATAAAAAGATTGTGGGTTAGGCCACTTTTGCCTTGACGGCCTCAATTGATAGTTGTGTTTTAAGTAGATGAGCAAACGATTTTAGTATTTTTCAAGTTTTAAAAAACCACAGAAATGTTTAGAGTCCAGTAAAGGAATGAGGAAAAACGTTTGCGTAGTATATACGTGTGGCTATCTCTCTCGCACGTATACACTGTGATGCCGATGACGTCATACATCGCAAAATGCATTTTTGCAGCTACTTTATTTTACCTACATATCTGTCTAGGATTCGGTGATTTAGAAATTAGTGACCAACATATTCTCTTAAGGTATGTCCAGCCCGGTGCTTACCGGTTATAAAGGCAATAGTTCTCGACTGATTGGCAGTAATTAGTTACAGCCGACGTACTTCAGATAAGGCATAGATATGCCCTCCCTGAGAAGGGTGCGTTTGCCGATCACCAACTGACCAAATCGACTAACAATGTAGAATAAGTGTTTAAACATTTACAAAACGATGTTTCCTATATTTGCTTTAAATAAATATTTTAAATAGCTTTTCTCTAATTTTTCTCTTTACATAGCTTAAACTCGATCGAAATCTCACCTTTTTTACGCAGGGTACACTGTTATTATTTATTGCCAAATAGAAATTGAATACGGTCTGTACTGTTTACCAAGCCAGTTTATTAATAAGTCACAAAACGTTGAAGTGATTTATTCAAGATCACAATCTATACATCTAATATTGGAGTCTGTTTGTAATATTGGAATAACCACTTTTTACTACATGCATATGAATATATATACGGTACATATACCAAAATAACATTTTTTACAATTTTTGTCTGCCTGTCTGTTTGTTCCGGCCAATCTCTGGAACGGCCGAACCGATTTTGACGAGGCTTTCACTGATAAGTAGCTGATGATATAAGGAGTAACTTAGGCTACTTTTTTAGACTAGCTTCATCTCGCAGCGTCACCCGTCGTACGACAATAACCGCGGGTAACATCGCGGGACTCAGCGATCAATAATAAAATTTAATGTTTCTGAAGCGAAGCGAGGGCGGGTCGCTAGTCTAATATATAAAATTCTCGTGTCGCGGTGTTTGTTTCCAAACTCCTCTGAAACGGCTCAACCGATTCTCATGAAATTTTGTGTGCATATCGGGTAGGTCTGAGAATCGGTCGACATGTATTTTTCATAGCCCAAAATTTTAAGGGTGGATCATGTATATGGCAAAACAACGCTTGCCGTATCAGCTTGCGGCTTGGCTCGGTAGGCAGCGGCTTGGCTCTGCCCCTGGCATTGCTGAAGTCCATGGGCGACGGTAACCACTTACCATCAGGTGGGCCGTATGCTCGTCTGCCTACAAGGGCAATAAAAAAAAAGCTAGTAGTATGAAATCTGTGTCGATACTCACAAATTAATCCAGTCTCTTTCTTGTATTTAAAATATCTGCTTATTAAATCGCCTAAACACTTTACACCTGAAAATATAATTACTTGAAGAACAAATTAAATCAGTTTTACCGTAAAATATTTAGATAATTTGTGCAATGAACTACTTTTCATATTCACCACACTACGAATTAATTATGCATTCATAGTTTCGGGCGGTTGTTGCGCGTTTCTTGAGCACTTGCAATATTGAACGTGCATATTTATGATTTAAATAGGTATTTCAGTAAACTATGAGTTTATTGTACAGCTAATTTCAATAATAACTTGTTACTTCATACCCAGAACTGAGCGAGGAGAGTAAGGCTGAAAAAAATTATGTTTTTGATGACTGTTATTGACTGAAGAAAGATATATATTACTTCGTTTTTTTCTTCTTTGAATGAACCATTCGAGCGCGAACCGTCGATAGATCGATTCTCTATTATTTATTTATTTATTTATTACACTTCATGTAAAATTTACATTGGCGGACTTAATGCCTAAGGCATTCTCTACCAGTCAACCAAAGGTAGTGCAGAGTAAATAGTGGTAGGTGCAATGAAATTTATATTAGGCTACGAATACATACAAAAAAAAGTATATCTACATATATACAAAATCACATATATATATACATATACATACATACATACATATAATAGTTTATACAGTATTAAAAGGAATATATTAATAAATTTCCTTAACAAATAACTTCATCTTAATAAGTTCATGACGATTCAGCATTAATAACCGACGAAAATGATATCACTATGACGATTCAGTATAACAACCAGGATCATCGGTCCACGGTCTGTTGAGAGAAACGTAACTTCTGTTATCTTCACGTAACTAATTACTTGACTTCTTCATTTTTTCGAATAACAATTATAAAAATAAAAATTTTATAATTCCGATATAATTAAATTACGAAGACCATTCGCATTTATAAACATCTATGTTAAGCCAGATCGTGTGAGCACAGAAAGTTCTAGATTTAAGTGCTTTACAATTTGTGATGGTGTACCAACATCATTAGAACGTACGAGGAAATGGTATCGTCGTCGCCGCGTGCGCATGCGCGTACCCACGGCGTCGACCCTCAGAGGATCAAGGCTTATTCAGTGAGTATTCTGCAGTCTTACCTATGAAGAACTGCTATTTTTAATAGGCCTAGCTCACAGTCCTGGTGTTAACTCTTGAAGTCGTCGTGGCATAAAGGATAAGACGTCCGATGCATTCGTACCTAGCGATGTACCGGTGTCCGAATCCCGCAGGCGGGTACCAATTTTTCTAACGAAATACGTACTTAAAAAGTGTTCACGATTGACTTCCACGATAAAGGAATAACATCGTGTAATAAAAATCAAACCCGAAAAATTATAATTTGCGTAATCACTGGTGGTAGGACCTCTTGTGAGTCCGCACGGGTGGGTACCACCGCCTTGCCTATTTCTGCCGTGAAGCAGTAATGCGTTTCGGTTTGGGTGGCGCATTTACGTCGTAGATGTACATGGACTCCGGTAACCACTTAACACCAGGTTCGCCGTGAGCTCGTCCACCCATTTAAGTAATGAAAAAAAACTGGCCACCAGAGCGTGCACTCGGCCGTGATTTCTACTAAGAATTGGTATCTCACTCTTTAAACTGCAGCGTTAGTATTTTTCCCTGACGATTTGCTGGTAGCTTATATGGCTATTTTAGCCAAGCCTGGAGGGGTAGGTGAGCTCACGGGGCTCAGACTGAGAGAATTTGCTAACACTGGCCCTAGTAAGAGCAGTGCTCCGCGGAATCTACCACCGGATCGGAACCGCGACCCACTGAGAAGATCCGGTGAGAAACTCAGTAGGCTGTGTCTATGGGAAACGTAATTACGCAAATTCATAAATTCTCTAACTTTAATTTCGTAATACTACATTCATGATGACACTTCGCTAGCACACGTCCTTACGGAGCCATCAGATCCAGTAACCTTTGCATTAGACGCCTTCAGATCTAACACTAGGAGCAGGCTTAGGGACCCCGGTAACCGTACTCGTCGAACTCGACAAACAGGTCGACGTGCAACCTAACTTAAACATCAGCCCGCTGAGTTTCTCGCCGGATCTTCTCAGCGGATCGCGATTCCGAGCCGGTAGTAGATTCATTCGCAAAGCAGTTGCTTTTGAATTTTCGGTCTCCTTTGGAGGCGCTTGGGCAGCTGTTAGCAAATCCCACCGCTCCTGGCTGACCCTTTGCTCGCCCAGCTGTCCTGGTGAAACTGGAAAGACCTCCGGACCACCAGTAATCTTTCAATCATACAAAAAAAAACTTCGCTATTGTAGTTTAATGTTTCCGTAGAGATCACTGCGGTATTGTTTTCTTAATCTCCGCAACATCCGTCCTAGTCCCGAACGCATAAGCTTCAATGGTATCATCATCTCGTTTTTACCATCGCACCGCCCGCCAGCGGAGTAAACTTCTTCCATACTACCTAGAAACAGTGCGTTTTGATCCGGCTTTGGAATGAACTCCCGTCCACGGTGTTTCCCGAGCGCTATGACATGTCCTTCTTCAAACGAGGCTTGTGAAGAGTATTAAATGGTAGGCAGCGGCTTGGCTCTGCTCCTGGCATTGCTGACGTGAGTGGGCCATTTGCTCGTCTGCCACACAGGCAATAAGAATATAAATAAAAAAGACTTACTATGCATACCAGCTATCATCACACAAATTAATTCAAAATAATAATCTACCTAAAAATAGACAGAACAGATATAATTTGTTTAGCATAAACTACTAAAGCGTTGAACGAAGCCATTTTACAAGCTGTGTTTTGCATCGCGTCGCCTTGTGGATCATAACTGGAGCAAGAGAGATGGGTCGGTTGCTCCGGTGACGGGGTTCGGAGCTAGTGACGTCATCACATAGGGTTGCGTCAAGAATTTTTAACTAGACATATTTTTTAAGGTCGGAAATTGTTTTTAAACTTTCCGATCTGACGTCTCTCAGGGTCTCAAGTTACATTTAAAATAAATCTCTACTTAACTCATTTCACTGTTACCTCAGTACCTATGGGTCTACGGAGGGACTTCTGTTCCCTCTGTATTTTGTACCGTATGTTCCATGGGGAGTGCTCTGAGGAATTGTTCGAGATGATACCGGCATCTCGTTTTTACCATCGCACCGCCCGCCACCGGAGTAGAGTTCATCCATACTACCTGGAGCCACTGCTGTCATCCACAGTGCGTTGCCAGAGGTCTTTTTTGCCACGTACCATCCGGCTATGGAATGAGCTCCCCTCCACGGTGTTTCCCGAGCGCTATGACATGTCCTTCTTCAAACGAGACTTGTGGAGAATATTAAGCGGTAGGCAGCGGCTTGGCTCTGCCCCTGGCATTGCTGAAGTCCATGGGTGACGGTAAGCAGTCACCATCAGGTAGGCCGTATGCTCGTCTGCCTACAAGGGCAATAAAAAAAAAAAAAAACTATCTCAGCTGCTAGTGAAAGGTTGTATTGTGTCGTCACCCGGATTAGTGCCATCTTAGGCAAAGTACTCTATAAACTTCACTTCATAACAGCAGACGAACGAATTTATACGTGTAATGTGAAATGACAAACAAACAGAACTAAACGCGTGACATGACTAAGGTGTAAAATCGTGTATTCACTTATTAAAATCAAACTTGAAAAATATATAATTAGTGTAATTATTGTTGATAAGTCTGCACTAATAGATAGCAGTACTGCTTATATCTACCGCGATGCAGTAATGCGGTCTGGTATTAAAGGTGACAACCTATACAGTATAGACGTAACATGTCAAGGTGACAGCACTCTCGTCTCTATAGGGTAAGATAACGACTTAACACCAGATAGGCCGTAAGACAGCTGTATGTATAATAAAAAAAAATACTGTGTCTGTTCTTGAAATCGGTCATCGTTCTCGTCGAACCCGTCGCTTGCGATAAAGGGCTCGGCGAGTAAATTAACCCACAGACACAGCCTACTGAGTTTCTCGCCGGATCTTCTCAGTGGGTCGCGTTTCCGATCCGGTTTTAGATTCTGCGAAACACTGCCCTTGCTAGGGTTTGTGTTAGCAACGTCGTCAGGTTTGAGCCTCGTGAGCTAACCTACTTGTTAGGTTACGCTGATATAGCCTCTCAAGGCTCAGGTAGGACAAAAAAAGTTTCTAAAAGCCTTGTTTTAGATGTGTGAGACCGTTCTATTATCAATTTTATTAGTTCCTTGTGACTCGTGATTGGTCTTTTTGATTTTTTTGATTTTTATTTTTTTATTGCTTATATGTGTGGACGAGCTTGTGAGCTGTGAGCCAGCGGGCTGTTGCCCACTTGGTGTTAAATGGTTACTGGAGCCCATATACATCTACAAACCTACATGCGCCACACACCTTGAGATATAAGTCCTAAGGTTTCAGTATAGTTACAACAACTGCCCCGCCTTTCGAACCGAAACGCATTACTGCTTCACGGCAAAAATAGGCAGGGCGGTGGTATCTACCCGTGCGGACTCACAAGAGGTCCTACCTACCAGTATAATTTATACTGTTAATTTTTATTAATTTATTAATTTAATTAAAATTGGAGATTGAGATCGTCGTATACAGACATCGCTGTAAAGGCTCCGATAACTACTTAACATCAAGTGAGCTGTGAGCTTGTTCCCTAGTACAAGCAATAAAGAATAATCGGGACACCTGTAGAATCCGTCGAATAAGAGGATTATCTGATACCACTGAGCCACTAGGGCTTATCATATCTCTTATTACGACGTCATGTATAATCAATTTACTTAATTTTGATTTATTTCCACTTTCGCTTCAAATTTTTTATTGAACGGATATGAGGGATTTCGTCATTGAGTGATTTCGCCGGCGCCCTTCCGCCTTTATACCTTTACCATTTACCGTTTACCTTTACTTTTTACCATAACCTTATTTATTCTTATCGTAGAGAGTTTTTGTTACTAGCTTTTAAATAAATTCATAATAATAGCTTTTAACGGCCGTCTGGTGTAGTGGTAAGTGACATGGTCACTACACAAGGGGGTCGCGGGTTCGAATCCCGCCAAGGGAAGATATTTATATGATAAATATAAAATGTCTTTTCCAGGGTTATGAATGTATATTAAATATGTGTATGTGTATAAAAAAAATCTTACATTTATTTCCGTTATCTGGTACCTGTAACACAAATTCTTTACGAACTTAGCACGGGACCAGTTAACGTGGCGTGATAGTTAGTAACTATATATTTATTATTTATTTAAATAACAAACTTTAAGCTTTAAAAAGTAATTTCCTGTTTTACTGAACAGGCAACAGATTTGCCTAATATTTTTTCTGTCTTTCTCTTTTCGAACGTCCCAATTGAAATATGTAGACTGCTGTCTGCGTACTGGATTGCACGTCTTGGAACGGACGCGGGCGGATTCAGGGAGCTTCCATTTCATGATTAAAACTTCTGACTTGGAACGGATAGCTCTTGAATCGGTCTCGATCTTTTGTGGTTCCTGCAGGGACGAATTCAGTGATCGAACGGTCTTCGTCATCACTACATAGTATAAAACAAAGTCGCTTTCTCTGTCCCTATATCCCTATGTATGCTTTTAATCTTTAAAACTACGCAACGGATTCTGATGCGTTTTTTTTAATAGATACGATAATTAAATACGTTTGTTAATAAACTATCACAAGCCATTTCTTTAATACGCAATGTACGTCGAAGGCAGTTGAGGGATTTCCCGGCATCACCCGAGGTCGTTGACCGCATGCGTCATACGTTTTTTAATTATACACTTTGAGTACAATAAAAATTATGTGAATGTAAAATCGTTTGACGGTAAAACTAATAAAAGTAAGCATATTAGTAGGCTTATAATTAAGGCCTAAAAAAATTTCCGAACTGCATTGTAATATTAAAATAAAAGAGACATTCAAGTTCTTTATCATGACAAAGCTTATCATCCATTGTAACAACTACCTTGGAAGCTATCTAAACAGATATGCAACCGTTATCAACAAATTCAAATATTTGTATTCTGTTGATACTAAATACACATTTTGATTTAATATGTTGTTAAACTCAGTGCTATGAGTTGATACAGACTAGACTATCTTGACTGTCAAAAAGGTTCATTCATACGTCTTATTTATTTATATATTATAATACTTTTACGGTCCTCTTATAACATACTAGCGGCTCGGCCCGGCTTCGCTTGGGAAGTAGCGCACTTGATGTAAAGAATTTTAGGTAATTTTTTTACACATTGGCTTAAACTATTGGAGTTTCAGTAAGGATCCCTATTTTTTTTGAAAATATAATAAATATAGCCTAAGTCACCCGGGGATAGCGTAGCTTTCCAACAGTGAAAGAATTTGTAAAATCGGTTCAGTAGTTTCGGAGCCTATTCAACACAAACAAACAAACAAAACTTTCCTCTTTACAATATTTGTATAGAAGTATAGATACCCCACTGCCACATACCAGCTACTTCCATTTTACTTCATACAGAAGAGGGCCGCTCGGATTGTCGATAATCCCGTTCTCACGGATCGTTTGGAACCTCTGGGCCTGCGGAGGGACTTCTCTCTGTATTTTGTACCGTAGGTTCTATTGGGAGGGTTCTGAGGAATTGCTTGAGATGATTCCTTCATCTCGTTTTTACCATCGCACCGCCTGCCACCGGAGTAGAGTTCATCCATACTACCTGGTGCCACTGCGTTCATCCACAGTGCGTTTCCAGAGATCTTTTTTGCCGCGTATCCGGCTTGGAATGAGGTCTCCCCAAGGTGTTTCCTGAACGCTATGACTTATCCTTGTTCAAACGAGGCTTGTGGAGAGTACTTAACGGTAGGCAGTAGCTTGGCTTTGCCCCTAGCATTGCTGAAGTCCATGGGCGACGATAACCACTTCCCATCAGGTGGGCCGTATGCTCGTCTGCCTACAAGAGAAATAAGAAATTAAAAAAAAAACATGCTTATAAAGCATAATTCTGATAATTCTGATTTTAGAAAATATGGATGTTCTTTCAATTGATTTTCTTTTCTTGGAGGTAGTGTAATAATATTATGATCAGTTTTACGCGTGAACTCTTAACTTCCTATGTAAGAATAATAAATAGCTTAATTATTTAAAAATACGCAACGAATCTTAAGGGACCCAGGTAAATCTAGGAGAAAGTATATTTGGTTGGAAAGAAAGCTTAGTGTCACCTACTTAAAGTGGAAAAAACCAAAACAATTGATATCAGATGCCCTTGTACTATTATCGAGCTATGCGACTAAGCCGGTGCTAATTTGCGCGAGCAGATACTAATGTTTCTAAGGATCAATGTTAACGACTGCCACAGTGAAGGAATAACATTGTATAAAAGTCAAAGCCGAATTTATTTATTTATTTGCGAAATAGCAGGGTGCTGTAAGCGCGGACGCTTAGGTCGTTTCTGTTAGGAAAGTCTCATGAGCCACGTTTGAAAGGCGGTACTGCAGTTTTAATTCGTTAAGACTTTTACTTAATATTTCAAGGTAGGTGGGGCGATTCACGTTCTGATATCTATAATGCGTTTCCGGCGGCTCGAATTAACAAAATAAGCAACTCTTTTAGGGGGCTGGATGTACAACTTTTCAATAAGATCCCACTAAACGTTCAATTACTACCTGTTCATAGATTTAAGAAAACTGTCAAGGAACGTTTGTGCAACAAGGCATATTATAAAGTTAAGGATTATCTACTAGATGGCACTACGTGGGAATGAGGCGTTCGCTCCTGGCCATTTCATTTTTCATTATTATTATTATTTTGTAATTGTATTTTTGGAGTTTACTCCTTTAGAATCGATTTACATATATAGGCCCGGGGTATGAAAATTATGGGGACCAAAATCGTACTAGCATGTCACACGAAATGCGTTATGCGCCTGATTGGCTCCTGATTGCGTGATGCGTGCGCGCGCCAATCAGGAGCCAACGCGCGGCCGCGTTATCGCAGGTGACGCCGGGCTGCTGCGCCGGCAGTCCGCCACAAAGCCTCGTACTGATCGCGCGTTTCTCTCATTATTGTATTTTCATATATTTGTTAGTCGTTTGTTTTGTGTCTCGTTAATTTGTTAATAATCTGTAGTGTATCGTGTTGTCGTAATATAGAACTATTTCTCGTATTGTTTCGTTTAATTTTTTGGAGTTTACTCCTTAAGAATCGATTTACATATATAGGCCCGGGGTATGAAAATTATGGGGACCAAAATCGTACTAGAGAGTATAGCATGTCACACGAAATGCGTTATGCGCCTGATTGGCCATGGTGATGCGTGCGCGCGCCAATCAGGAGCCAACGCGCGGCCGCGTTATCGCAGGTGACGCCGGGCTGCTGCGCCGGCAGTCCGCCACAAAGCCTCGTACTGATCGCGCGTTTCTCTCATTATTGTATTTTCATATATTTGTTAGTCGTTTGTTTTGTGTCTCGTTAATTTGTTAATAATCTGTAGTGTATCGTGTTGTCGTAATATAGAACTATTTCTCGTATTGTTTCGTTTAATTTACCGACATCGTTTTGCTTGTGGCCGGACGCCGTTCGGGTTCGATTCCTGAACGTATCAACTGTTAGTGGGTTGATACCCGAATATAACCCGCTACAAATCATTTATTAATAAAGCTTATTAAATATAAACAATTCCTTCTATCAGTGAATGGACAACTTATATATTAATTGTAAAAGTGAATTATATAGACTTACTTAATTACCGCATCCACGTGTTCCGCAACTCCCGGATCATTCTCACTAGAATACGTAACTTCCATATTTTACTGTATTCAACTGACACAAATTTATATTTATATCCAGTAAACTCCAGTCGTGCGTCGGAGCGGACACACACACTTTTTTTTGACTTGTTTTTTCGTTTATTGCATTGTTACTTATTTAAAAAAAAAAAAAAAAATTTGAGGAAAAACAAAAAAAAAGCCCGCTGAGTTTGTTTCGCCGGTTCATCTCAGGACTCTGGCTTTTTTTGGAACCGGTGGTAGAGTTAACATTGTTATTTATATTTTGACATTCAACAAGTGTGTTATACTGACATCTAAGTTGAAATAAATGATTTTGAATTTGAATTTGACTTTTGTTTATAAGGGTGGCGTACCCGTCAACGACGACCATAATTCTGATATGAAAATCGTCATTTGACCTCGGAAAGGCAACCTTAAATATTATTAGATTTCTAGAATGTTGTGATGGGTCTGGCAACCATTTTAGATCATGTGAACTTTTTTTTTTTTTTTTTTGGAGTTTACTCCTTTAGAATCGATTTACATATATAGGCCCGGGGTATGAAAATTATGGGGACCAAAATCGTACTAGCATGTCACACGAAATGCGTTATGCGCCTGATTGGCTCCTGATTGCGTGATGCGTGCGCGCGCCAATCAAAATCGTACTAGCATGTCACACGAAATGCGTTATGCGCCTGATTGGCTCCTGATTGCGTGATGCGTGCGCGCGCCAATCAGGAGCCAACGCGCGGCCGCGTTATTGCAGGTGACGCCGGGCTGCTGCGCCGGCAGTCCGCCACAAAGCCTCGTACTGATCGCGCGTTTCTCTCATTATTGTATTTTCATATATTTGTTAGTCGTTTGTTTTGTGTCTCGTTAATTTGTTAATAATCTGTAGTGTATCGTGTTGTCGTAATATAGAACTATTTCTCGTATTGTTTCGTTTAATTTTTTATATCCAGTAAACTCCAGTCGTGCGTCGGAGCGGACACACACACTTTTTTTTTTTTTTTTTTTATTTTTTTTTTTATTGCTTAGATGTGTGGACGAGTTCACAGCCCACCTGATGTTAAGTGGTTACTGGAGCCCATAGACATCTACAACGTAAATGCGCCACACACCTTGAGATATAGTTCTAAAGGTCTCAGTATAGTCACAACGGCTGCCCCACCCTTCAAACCGAAACGCATTACTGCTTCACGGCAGAAATAGGCGGGGCGGTGGTACCTACCCGTACGGACTCACAAGAGGTCCTACCACCAGTAATTACGCAAATTATAATTTTGCGGGTTTCATTTTTATTACACGATGTTATTCCTTCACCGTGGAAGTCAATCGTGAACATTTGTTGAGTACGTATTTCATTAGAAAAATTGGTACCCGCCTGCGAGATTCGAACACCGGTGCATCGCTCAACACGAATGCACCGGACGTCTTATCCGTTAGGCCACGACGACATACTGATCACCTGCTTACGGAACACAGGTGAACACGTATTCAAAATGTTGGAAATAAACATTTTAACCATAAAAATATTTAAAAACCACTACTGTACTACTCGCGAACAAAATTTACCGACTTAGGTACTGATTAGTTTTTAATCAGTAAGTCGGTAAATTTTTTAACACCCTATGTTTAATTCTAGATTCGTCTCTGTCGCGTATATTCCTGAGGTAGCAGACTGCAATTGCCTTACAAAATGAACCAAGTAAATTAATGAATTTTGCAACACAATAGTAGTTGCTGAGTTTGATTAAATTAATTCAATCAAACGTAAATTTAGAAAAATATAAGCTAATTGCTATTTATCGTTGTTACCAAATTAAAAAAAATCTTGGCGAGCATTCTCACTTGCCGTGTGGGCAGTATAAAATAAAATATACGGTATTGTCGTTCGTTTTATCCTGGTTTTGATTTACTACAAGCCCACTGAGTTTCTCTGCGGATTTTCTCAGTGGGTCGCGTTTCCGATCCGGCGGTAGATTCTGCGAAGCACAGCTCTTGCTAAGGTTCGTGTTAGCAACTACGTCAGGTTTGAGCCCCTTCAGCTCACCTACTAGCTCGTTTACGCTGGTATAGTCTATCAAAGCTACCAGCGTAGGTACAAAAAAAAATTACATTTGGCTAGTTAAAAACGTTATATTCTAAATTTCATAGTGGTATAAAACATGAACTAGAAAGTTCGACATGAATTTTTTATACCTCACAACAATATTTGAGATATATTTTTTGAACTAATAGATGAATCAAATTGATCGTGTCCGATCGCAGAGATATGGGCGAATGTTATCGTTCAATCTCGCTGAACCCACAGCGAGGGTGCACGACTGACCCACTAAACTCAAGTAAACCGGTCGTTGTGATAACAAAAGCAGAAATCTAGCACAAAAATTACAAGCACGTTATTATTGGTCAAACCTTTTATCGTTTTCACTCCAATTCGAAACACAACCAGAGAAACGTCTGAAGTAGATTTCCTATAGACGATATAGGATGTATTTTGTGGCGTGTAGCTGTATCTTATCTTATCTTATACCTTTAAACGAGCAATTCTTGTATATTAATATATATATATATATATAATCTGAATCTCGGAAACGGCTCCAACGATTTTCATAAAACTTAGTATACAGGGGATTTCGGGGGCGATAAATCGATCTAGCTACGATTTATTTTCAGAAAATGTTGTTTTATTCGTGTTTTCAATAATCAACTGTTCCCGACATCTATTGGCGAATAATAATACTATTTTTCTTAATTGAGGGCAACTAACCGCTTTAAAGACACAACAAGATGGCGTTATCAAAAAAAAAAACCGAGTAAAGCTCGGTCATCATCTAGTTTATATTAAGGGAGGTAAAAATCCAAAAAAGGCTCTCTGCCATCTGCCGGGAACGTGTTATGAGCTTCTTTGGACACATCATGCGGTCTCCCAGACATGAATTAGGGAAGGGTAGGTACTTCACTGGTGGTAGGACCTCTTGTGAGTCCGCGCGGGTAGGTACCCTGCCTATTTCTGCCGTAAAGTAGTAATGCGTTTCGGTTTGAAGGGTAGGGGCAGCCGTTGTAACTATACTTGGGACATTCGAACTTTTATCTCAAGGTGGGTTACAGCTTAACACTAGGTCAGTAACCGCTTAACACTAGGTGGGCTGTGAGCTCGTCCAGCCATCGAAGCAATAAAAAGAAAAAAAGCCCATAATTTCGCGTCGCATAGCCCTCTAAGCTAAGGGAGCCGTGGGCAGAACACCAGCCAAATGGTCAGATGTAGTAGGCGAAGCACTTGGTGGTACTCTGTACCATGCGTGCCATGCCACCCATGATCCAACACAGTGGAGGAACGCCACATGTGGCCGCGATCGTCAGCAGCGAGGGAACGATGTAGAAGAGAGCCATCATACAACACAAGATATTTGACATACCGTCGCTGTCAAACCAAAATCTGCTATGTGCAAAAACTCTGTTTTGAATTAACGAGTAAAAACATTTTCGTATAATTTTTATATGAAGGTGAACTTTTAAGAACGATATCAAATGAAAGCTATAGATAAATATTAAATCTATAGACACATAACAGTTTTTTTTATACGGCAGATAGGGCTGTGAACTATACGAAAAGGCCAAAAAGTAAAAATCTCAAAAAGTGCACATAGAAGATTTGGGTTTGACAATGACGATATGCCTGAATATCGCTTAAGAAATTTCAAGATAAGTTTGCTTAAATACAAGTTGCGAACAACATTCGGACCGTCGGTCTACCGAGCAATATCGCCCGGTCGGTGGAAGATCTTCCCTTCGTCGTAAACCTCCGACAAATTCATACCTAATCTTCGGTTTATAATTTATTTATATAAAGTTGATAGGCAATAATCCCAAAGGTTGTTTTACAAAGTTTTACAAAAGCTTGGATTTTATTTTCCACTAGCTGACCCGGCAGACTTCGTAGTGCCTCAATCGATAAATAAAAGACCTAAACTTTTGTATAAAATAAACTTAAAACAAACAAAAATAATTCGTCCGACGGGGGACACATCAAAGGAAAAACAAAATTGTTATTTTTATTTAATTCCGAGCATTTTCATATGTTTCTTTCTACCTTTTAAACCTTCTCTGGACTTCCAAAAATAATTCAAGACCAAAATTAGCCAAATCGGTCCAGCCGTTCTCGAGTTTTAGCGAGACCAACGAACAGCAATTCATTTTTATATACATATATAGATTGTATCGATGGTTTTGCAGGGCATTATTATTTTTTGAGGCCGGAAAAGGCTATTTATCGTGATGCATGACGTTGCTACGTACCGGGAGGGTCAACCGGGCGCCCAAACAAACAGAATGTCACGCAAAACCCTGCGGAAACATTGATAGGAGCTCTTAATTCAAATTTGAACTGTGTTTTGGAGTACCTACTATGATCGACCGCGTAGCCCTGCTTTGTTACGGCACCACTTAAAACCAGATGTTGCTCCTTCATTTAAACGTGCTAATTGAACATTTAACGCAGAAGATGAAAGGTTTAATATTTTGTTCTAATTTACATCGCAAATTATTTCCGCTGTGTCGTATCAAATTTCCGTTTTGTACCTTTTTTTTTATTCGAAGAACTTAAATAGAATTTTAATGATAGATGACTGTTTATATTTGTCAATGTTTTTTTTAAGGGATTTTATGACCTGGTAACGAAGACCTTTATTTAGGTCATGTCTTATTTTAATTTACATTCTTATTTTTATGAAAAATGATAAAATGGAGTCAAAATGAAATGAAGATGATAAATTTGAGACATTAATCAACTGGTATGAAATTAAATGTAGTCACATAAGATGTTATGGGATGAAATATAATCTCAGTAAAATGATGGTCATTTACTGAGATTTTTTCAGTGGACTTTTTGGAGGATCCCTAGAAGTTACGTCCAGCGGCTTTGTTTCATTTTCCCACATTTGTGCACTTTCACAGATATTAAACAGTTAATAGACCACCGTTATTACACATTTAAACCTGAAGAAACACTAAATACACAAAACAAAACAAATCACACGACTACACTCCTCGCGTTCCCGTCAAAATTCCTATCAATGTTTTCAGTGCAATCTTAAGAATAGTGTAGCTATTTACCGGTTTTGCTAGCAGTCGATATATGTTGAATGAATTACACGAACGAAACTATTACTTTTGACTTATCATTTAATACGTTCATATAATACGTACAATCGATGTTTTCAGAGTTCCCTATACCAAGATCGGATTAATAATATGATTGCCTTTTGGATTTATGTGTTCCCAGAAGATTACGTGACAAGGAAAAATTGTACAGCGCTGCCTACAAAGTTATACAAATACAGTAGAAGCTCCTTATTCACGCTTGCTATCTTCAATCGCGTTTTCTGTATACGCGAATTAAAAAAATGCAGTATATAATTATGGAATTACTAGTGGTAGGACCTCTTGCCAGTCCGCAAGGGTAGGTACCACCACCCTGCCTGTTTCTGCCGTGAAGCAGTAATGTGTTTCGCTTTGAAGGGTGGAGCAGCCGTTGTAACTATACTTGAGACCTTAGAACTTATATCTCAAGGTGGGTGGCGCATTTACGTTGTGAATGTCTATGGGGTCCAGTAACCACTTAACACCAGGTGGGCTGTGAGCTCGTCCACCCATCTAAGCCATAAAAAAATCTAGATTAGCCTAGTACAGCCTAGTTGTTTAATACTTGAATTTTTACTCTTGCAGGAACAACTGCGGCAGCGAAAAGAAGCCGAAGAAAGAGCGGCAGCCCAAAATGAGTTACTGAGAAACTCCATACGGAATTCCAACAAACTTCAGAACTTAAGAACAAATCCTCCACCGTCGGGCGGGACTGCGTTTGTCAATGACGCCTACGAAGACGATCTCAGCGATGACTCGTCCCAACTTTACACAATCATTGGTGAGCACACATGAGCTATACTTCTTCAATCCGTGTCCACCCAATGCTGAATGTAGAACTCTTCCAATGCACCCCATTCTTTTGCGGTCTCTTGCCTTTCGCATTCAGTCTCTACCGACCATTATGACCAGGTCGTTGGACCGTATAACCGTATGAGTTATAAACACTATTATTTAAGGGCTTCTTACTGCGACTTACACATGCAAGTTCCAGATATTGCAGCGTTGTTTTAAGCACCGTGATCACAGATAGACTGATATATAGATAGAAGGTTGCGGATAGAATGTTAGCAAGAGACAAATCTATCTACCCTCTTTCTTGGTCGTTTTTGCGTGTTACCCCTAGAATTCGATCACTCGTCCCGATATACACCTAAAGTACCTAGTTTTTCTTACTCGTACTCTGAGGAGCCCGTTCAATAATAGTGCATATGTCGCAGAAAGCCGCGGAAGGTAAAAACAACAATACAATATTGCCAATTTTTTAAAGTTGTGACCCAGTTTTCATCTCAATGATTATCTCTCTAAAGATTCGATCTCCTTCGTTCGATTGTTCATGTTCGAAGAGTATAATTTTTATCTAATCACGTTCAATTTGTATAGCTTACTTTATAAACATAACATATAAATCTATCTTCTATCTTCTTCTTCTATATATATAAACATGAATTGCTGTTCGTTAGTCTCGCTAAAACTCGAGAATGGCTGGACAAATTGGGCTATTATAATTTTGGTCTTGAATTATTTGTGGAAGTTCAGAGAAGGTTTAAAAGGTAGATAAATATGAAAGTGCTTGGAATTAAATAAAAATAACAATTTTGTTTTTCCTTTGATGTGTCTGTCCCCCGTTGGACGGATTCCTTTTGTTTGTTTTAAGTTTATTTTATACAAAAGTTTAGGTCTTTTATTTATCGATTGAGGCAGTAAGTAGTCTGCCGGGTCAGCTAGTAACATATAAATAATTAGTAACGTATACGTAACGTAAGATCTTAATCGTTTATTTACCTAATTAAAAAATCGTACGCTGTAAAACAACAGATGCCGTGAACGAATCACTTCCAGTTCACGATCCAATAGTTCCGCGTCCGATAGGTGCCAACTGGGACGATTCACAATCGTGCCCATCAACTAAACTAATGTAAAGCCCTCCTTTGATGCTGTGCGTAAGCGACCTTTCCTTGGCGACTTCCATTACACTGATTTCGGCTGGATAACGAAGGATACTTAAGTTGATAATTGGTCAGCTCGGATGTGGTCGGGCCACAGAACGTTGATTAGGCTTGTGGGCTCTATTATTAGGATTGAATCAACAAGACGAGTCGTTTTTGCAGTTAATAATTCGTTTGTTTAAAAACCGTTGGAGCTCTGTGAACTATAAATTTTAAATATTGTTACGCACTGGGGTTCGGGATAAATAAATTTCTACCAAATTACAAGTTAACACTGTATTCAACTTAGAGCACTTAAACACTTCACAAACACTTTGAAACTCTCAATTCGCTTCTTTCGCTTCGCTTCAGGTGATCGGTTCGCTGTTTCGCTTCGAGTAGTTCCGATTACTGACTGACTGCGTACAACGCTTTTATAGTCGATACCTCATCTCTAGAATTATCGAAAATATTCCACACATCTCTAATAGTAGTTTCCGCTATCTGACCATAGATGGGGCTGTACTTCTCGAGCGTTCTAGGTCCTTCGATATTCGTTCGACTATTCGGCGATAGATTGCGTTATTCTTACCGGAGTAACAATACCTTGTCTTATTTATTTCAGTATTTATCTCGTTCAGTGGCTTAGGATCTAAGTTACATATTTGATCGCATCATTTTGTCATTTACCAGTATACGTAATTTGAAATTGATAACTTATTTACCTTCAAACGAGGTTTCAAAGCTGTCCCTAGCGGTAATGCTGTTGTACCATTTACCAGTATGGATAGACGAGCTCACAACCCACCTGGTGCTAAGTGGTTACCGGAGCCCATAAACATCTACAACGCAAATGCCGCCACCCACCTTGAGATGTGAGTTCTAAGGTCTCAATATACTTATAACGGCTGCCCCGCCCTTCAAACCGAAACGCATTACTGCTTCACGACAGAAATAGGCAGGTTGGTGGTACCTACCCGTGCGGACTCACAAGACGTTCTACCACCAGTAAAGAGGTCCTACCACTATATATATATTCGTATTTTAAATTGGCTTTCAATTCAAATCTGTATGCAAACTTAGTTTAAAGTAACATCTAGTTTGAACCTTGCTATGTCTTCGAATTCAGATTATCAAGAAGTATGCGCGGCGCTCACGAGAGTTCAAAAAGCACTGGCCGCCAGTGGTGAAACGGCTCTGGCAGCCAGGGTAGCGGGAGCCGCTGGGTCTCTGCTGTGTCCTGCGCTGAGGACCGTGTTAGCGACCAGATCGGCAGTTTTAACAGCCGTGAGGCAGAAGAGACCAGGACTGTCACCTCCCTCCACCAAACATGCTTCGGACAGCTTAAAAGACGTAAGCTCCATCACTTTATTTATAGTCTACATAGTAATTTTGTTGCCTGCTCAAAAATAAAAGTTTTTTGTCAAAAATTTGAATACCGAACATGAGACAATATAAGCACACCCGATTTTCTCATTTTAACTAACATTTTTATGTAAATTTTCCATTTTCTATACAATGGGGTCATTGATGATGGAAATACTGAAAGTGGCAAGTTTTTTTTAACTGCTTTTGATGGGCAGAATTGTTCACGGTGCACCTGAAGTAGATCGAGTCTAGGATTGAAATAAAAACAATTGAAAATTTGGCAAAATCACAATATCGGAATCGATATTGGCGATTCTAGTAGTAATCGTTAACTTAATGTGGACCGTTAGCGTGTACATATATATTCAAAGGAAAAAAAAAACAGTGCATTCAAAACTTTATGTATTCACATAAAAAGCTGTAGTTATTTTGAGTAATTAAGCCAATTATGATTTCCACATACAGAAAATTATAAAAATAATTAAGCCAATTATGATTTCCACATACAGAAAATTATAAAAAAATAGGTTTTTTTATATTACCCTTGTAGGTATACGGCCCACCTGATGGTGAGATTTTACCGTCGCCCACGGACATCAGCAATGCCAGGGACAGAGCTAAGCTGCTGCCTAACAAAAATTAAAATAAAAAAATTAAATAAAATAATACTTACGTAAACATAACCTTGATATTTAAAACAAAAATTTTACAATGGAATAAATTACATACATATGTGCTACCTCGCAACTTGGTCACACGTTAAAACTACATTCTTTTTTTTATTGCTTAGATTGAGTGGACGACCTCACGGCCCACCTGGTGTAAAGTAGTTACCGGAACCCATAGACATCTACAACGTAAATGCCGCCACTCACCTTGAAACAAGAGTTCTAAGGTCTCAGCATAATTACAACAGCTGCCCCACCCTTCAATCCGAAACGCATTACTGCTTCACGGCAGAAATAGGCAGGGTGGTCGTACCTACCCATGCGGACTTACAAGACGTCCTACCACCAGTAAATGTTATCTATTCATATTTGTTTTCTAAAATGAAAGCGTGATTTCAAAGAGACTAATCTAGATATGGTTTAGGTTATTCTGTCTATAATTTTTATTTATGGCTTAGATGAGTGGACGAGCTCACAGCCCACCTGGTGTTAAGTGGTTACTGGAGCCCATAGACATCTACAATGTAAATGCGCCACCCACCTCGAGATATAAGTTCTAAGGTCTCAGTATAGTTACAACGGCTGCCCCACCCGTCAAACCGAAACACATTATTGTTTTTTATGGATTTTACCAGGGTTTCCTGGTAGACGTTGTTCAACCATATTAATTTAGGGAATGTTGATCCGAACAGTGCATGGACGTATTAGGCGCCCATACAACTACTGGAGGCGACACTTCGGCGATAGCAGCGGAACTGCTTTCGATCCTCGGTGGACTGGAGCTAGAGAATCTGATCCAGGCTCACGACCAGGCCGCTGCTATGCTAGATCAATCGTGCTTCACTCTAGGCAAGAGGCATAAGGTGAGATTTTCTTCTTTCTTATTTTCAGTGGCGGATTTGCAGTCTCGGCCGCCCTAAGCCCCAAGCCATCAGCCGCTCCTTTCTCAGCATCCACCATATAGACTACATAATGAAATTACTTTATTGCCAACTTTTATCGAAATAGATTTAGAAATATAGGAAAAAAATAGTTTTATTTCGCAAGAATATGGTACATAAGTTGTTACAACTAGTTATTTGCTCTAACATACTCTGCCAACTTGGCATACTTGCTTATGATGGTTGGTGCGTAGTTCGCGCACTAGCTCTATCTGTCTTACTCTCATGCAAAGGACGCGGAAAGAAATTGATGAATCCTGGCGAATCTAATCCGGATAATCGGATATTTTATCATCTGGCCGCCCAAGGCCTGGGCCTACCGGGCCTTAGGGTAAATCCGCCACTGCTTATTTTCATTTGGGCAATTATCTAATTTAGAAGACAGATATTTTAGATGTACGATAATTATATGTAGTATTTTCATCACCTTTCGCGGATTGTAGGTAAAATTAAAATTACTTTTACGATTCAATCCTGCCTTTTTTTACTATCAGTATATTATTTCCGACGTTTCGATTACTTTACAGTTTTCGTGGTAGAAGCCTATAAGGTTTTTCCAAAAAAAAGGTCTTATTCGTCGATAATTGAGTATTTTGCTAACTACCGTCCATCTTCTTATTAAAATATTTCTAGATTTTTATGTTTCATTTCACACGGAATTAACTGTACAGTATCTTGATCAGTCTCGCAGTTCGTTTAACTTGAGTTCTCATCTTCAGTTTAACACGCCGCCCCTTGAGGCTTGAGGCCTAAGTCTTAATTCTTAATGGCTGCCTCATGCTTTACACCGGAAGACATGTGTGGTTCGCAGCCGAAATATTCAGGGTTTGTTTTACATATCCATGCGGGCGCACAATACCACCAGAAAGCTGTAAAAGTATTTCACTCAAACTGTATACGAATGCTTTTATGAAATTACTTTCACAAACGGTCTTTTTTGCCGCGTACCATCCGGCTATGGAATGAGCTCCCCTCCACGGTGTTTCCTGAGCGCTATGACATGCCCTTCTTCAAACGAGGCTTGTGGAGAGTATTAAGCGGTAGGCAGCGGCTTGGCTCTGCCCCTGGCATTGCTGAAGTCCATGGGCGACGGTAATACCACTCACCATCAGGTGGGCCGTATGCTCGTCTGCCTACAAGGGCAATAAAAAAAAACGAATTGTAATCAAATTACGTACACAAAATGGAATTAATTGCTCAAAATTTTGATTCTACGAATTTCCTTCTAATTATAATAAATTTGGCCCCACCTAGTGGGATAAGGTGGAGAAAAAGAAGAAAAAGAAATGTAAAAGTCTCGTAATATGACATACCGTTAAATTAACAATTCCGTCTATTAATATTTAAATAAGGGCATTCAAAAATTCAAACTCATAATTGTTGAAGTTGAATGAGTTAAATTCTTGCAAATCGACGCGGCTTGCGTTCCTCGGCGATGTCTCGCTTCAGACGTCATTGAGTAACATAACCCAACATATAGAATTGTTTGAGGTTTTGTTTACGTATTACTACGAGTATTTATGAATTATGTATTTTGACTGACTGACTTAGCGTGGTATGGACATGTGATGCGTAGAGAGAAGATGCATTTGACTAGGAGATGTATGGAAATGGTAGTGCAAGGTAGAGGGGGAATGAGGTCGGAATGGAGCGTGTGAATGACGATATGAAAGAAAGAGGATTGAGTGTTGAGATGACGGCTGATAGAAGAGAATGGAGTAGAAAAGTTAGCTGTGCCGAGCTGTGCCGAGCTGTGCTCGGTTTTCTTATTCTGATCAATAAAAGAAATAGTATTTGTGTGTTTAGTTTGTTTGTTTGTGTATGCGTTTGAGCATCGCATGTAGGATCGACATGTCACTTTGTTTTCGAGAAAGGTCGTCATGGTAGCCCGTGGTGGTGCGCTGCGCGAACTAAACGACTAGCTGCACCCCTCCGCTTCGCTGGGCATTTAAAATTAACATTATTATTTCTCACCCCCACAAAGATTCTCATCGTTAACGCCCCCGCAACTGGTGTGGGAGTCCAACACTCATATAAATATTAGCCTATCCATTGAGTACATGTATTTTCCACATGGATACCAAGTTTCAAGTCAATCGGATGCACGGTTCAGTAGTTATAACGGAACATCCGTAAAAGCTACTGTAGATTTATATGTTAGTATAGACTAGTGGCCCCGCAGTAGTCGAAATTCGACTATAATTAATTGACATTATAAGTTTAAACATTATTATGGTTCTATTGTCAAACACTATTATAATTCAATAATATAATCGCAGTATTCGCCAAAACTGCACTATAGACCAATGATATTAAATAAAACCAATATTAATCTATTTTCAATTCGACCACAGAATAGTCTGTTTTCTTTATAGAATTGTTTATAGAAACAATAACAAAAGTTTCCCAATTGACTGTAAACAAAGAGTATATTTTTATGTATGTGTTGTGTCAAATACATGGTAGTGTGTGTAATTTTTTTTTATTGATTTAAAGTATTTTTTATGTATTATTTAAAAAATATTAGCATTGTGCACTCCTTCTCTATATTCTTTATAAGTGTGAGATATTTCATACTCCTCCGTCCGCGCAATTTTCGTAAAAAGGGGTACAAAGTTTTTGCTTTACGTATTAATTTATAGATATTAATATAGATTGATAAACAATTGCAGAACGGGAGCGCCTATAAGGACGATAAAGGGTTGACATCGCATTCCCCGGACGACCCGAGCGAGCACATCAAGATTATTAAAATAGAGAAAACAAATGAACCGCTCGGTAAGTTTTTTCTACGTTTGAACAACCCTAGATTGTTACTGTATTTTTAATACTGCTGCAGATGAAGAGTCATGTATTTTGAATTAATTGGTTTACAAGTTGTTTGTTCGTTTACGCCAAACATAGAAAAGATTGTGATCAGCTTTGTAATTAAGGCGCGCTGTGTCAGAATACAACGAAAAAAGCGGAAATATTTTAGGGTTTTGATATAATGTTAAAACATATTTTTTTTATTGCTGTGATAAATGTATAAGTTCACGGCTCACCTAGTGTTAAGAGGTTATCGGGAACCCTTAGATACTTACCAATCTTCAGACGTGAGTTCTATAGCACAATACATCCTTCAGATAGAACGATACGCAACGAAAATAGACGGGGTTGTGGTGAGTACCGACGACGACAGACGATATAACAGCAGCAGAAAATGAATTATAATAATATGAAACGAATTTCGAGTAGCTACTGTCGTTTATAAAAGAAATTGCAAAAATATATATTTTAAAATTGCATCGTGTCAGTCAGTCAGTCAATGTTGGTCTAAAAATTCTAAAATTTAAAAAAAATTTTAATTGACAGTCGTGCATATTTTTTAATGACATAGTCAATTTTAGAAATGTTTCCATTTACGCTCAAATTTAAAGTCAGTTCAAACGCGGCGTCGAATAGGATATGCGGTTTTGATCTTAATGCAAATAGCGCACGATACGACCTCGCCTTAAGCTGTTAGAAAAACGCATTTACTAATGTTATTTTTATTTCGCAGGTGCCACGGTAAGGAACGAAGGAGAAGCCGTTATTATCGGCAGGATAGTTAAGGGGGGCGCGGCGGAGAAATCTGGACTCCTACATGAGGGCGACGAGGTAAGGGCTCCGATAAAAACTAACAAACATTATAGAGGTAGGTTGCTGGTCGGCTGGGCCTAACGCCAGGCCCGTGAAGTCCACGTGCGACGGTAACCACTCACCAACAGGCGGGCCGTACCCTCACCTGACCTGACAACGCCATCATAATTATAATAAAGTATAGAAGCGTTTTACTTTTAGATTTTACTTTTAAGGCCTTAGATTTATACAATGAGGCCTGCGTTAAGGGGTGTTTTGGTTTCGGTTAAGGGATTAATTAAATAAGAGCCCAGTGAGCTCACTTACTCGTTCTGCGAATCTAGTATAACCCCTCAAGGTTACCAGAATAGGTAGGGAAAAAATTAACAAACATTCGATTTGACTAGTCGATATTATGTTGGTCTGTGTATGAATTCATGAACACACAAGGTTTTTTAAATCAGTTCAGTTTGGATAGTTGATATCATGTTGGTCTGAATAGTGGCTGAATGTTTTTTTTTTATTGCTTAGGGTTGGACTAGCTCACAGCCCACCTGGTGTTAAGTGGTTACTGGAGCCCATAGACATCTATAGCCTAAATGCGCCACCCATTCACTGCTGAGGATCGTGACTCCGTCCAATTCCGTCAACCAGCTGTCTCCATCGATCCCGCCCTACAGCCCGATAAATTAAAATGGCGATAAAAAAGTTAAGATTTCAATTATTTAGTTGTCAGTTCTATATCTTCATGGTCTATGTCAGATCACATGTCAGAAATAGGTGGATTGGTGGTACCTACCCGTGCGGACTCACAAGAGGTCCTACCACTGGTAAAGTGTTGTCGTCCAACAGCTGCTGGAGGTGAATGGCGTGGCGATGCGCGGCAAGTCCGTGCACGAGGTGTGCCAGGTGCTGGGCGCGCTGTCGGGCACGTTGTGTGTGGTGCTAGCGCCGCGCGCACGATGCGTGCGGGCCGCGCCGCCGCCGCGCGTGCTGCACGTGCGCGCGCACTTCGACTACGATCCGGAGGACGACGTGTACATCCCCTGCAGGGAGCTCGGTAACCCCTCCCCCTTCAATTTGGTTTTCTTTTTCGGGCCGGGCCAAAGTTTCTGCACGTTGGACCCTGTGGTCGAGCACATTAAGGAACCGAGGACTTTTTGGGCGGGAACGCGAGGAGTGAAGTTGTGTGATTTTGGTTTATTTAGTGTTTCTTCAGCTTTAAATGTGTAATAATGTTGGTTTATTAACTGTTTAATATCTGTGAAAGTGCACAAATGTGGGAAAATGAAACAAAGCCGCTGGACGTAACTTCTCGGGATCCTCCAAAAAGTTCACTGAAAAAGTCTCAGTAAATGACCACCATTTTACTGATATTATTTTTCATCCAATATCATCTATTTTCCTTTAGTTTCGTCCCAGTTGATTAATGTCTCAAATTAATCATCTTCATTTCATTTCATTTCACTCCATACTATCATTTTTCATAAAAATAAGAATAAAAACTAAAATAAGACATGACTTAAAGGTCTTAGTTACCAGGTCATAAAACCCCTTAAAAAAAATTAAGGAACCGAAGCTGTAAAAGGTTTACCTACTAAGCGACTTCCCAGCACTCTCGGCATCGCATGTAGCTCACCGCCAATCGGTGTGCAGTTGTATAGAGCTGCTGTAAGGCATTGCACTAGACGCTCCTCGTAACCTTCACCGGAACCCTGCAACCCGGTTTCATTCGGGCAGTGTAAAATAATTGTTAATCACTTATTTCATTATTAAGGGCTTAATTTATTACACATTGGCCTTGGCCATTTGCCATTTGACCTCCGTCATAGTCGACCGTCTTACCTATCAAACCGGAGCGAAGATGTCTCAGTTAAATGGTATATTTTATTTTCTTCGGTTTTTACGAACCGCAGACATACTTAATAATACTTTTAAGACTTAATCATTAGGTACGGTTTTAAAATTACTTCCAATGTTTCGAATAATTCAAAATTTGGAGGTCACTGGCGACTAATCGATTAGCCTACTTCATAATTACCTTTAACTCGCAGGTATTAGCTTCCAAAAAGGTGACGTGTTACACGTGATAAGTCGCGAAGATCCGAACTGGTGGCAGGCGTACAGGGAAGGTGAAGAGGACCAGACCCTCGCCGGACTAATACCGAGTCAAGCGTTCCAACACCAGTAAGCTGTTTCTCAATAGCCATATTTCTAATACAACAAAGTCTATTTTTGTACTTTATTAGTATCTTTATAACAGCTCCTTTATATTAGTTGAGTCATGACCGAAGTGATTTTTACGTAACGATGCTTCCATCCCGGCTATATCGTACGTCGCCTGAAACCATTTTGGAGAGTCTCGCAAGGATTTTATCGGAAAGCCAAACCGCATTTTGGCTTCAAGGGATTCTGGAGATTCCATTTTACGAAGCAACTTACCTTCGACTTTTTATATCCTAACTAAAAAATTGACGAGGTGGGTAGTTGTTAAACTCCCATAGACACAGCCCAGTGAGTTTCTCACCGGATCTTCTCAGTGGGTCGCGATTCCGATCCGGCGGTAGATTCAGCGAAGCCCTGCTCTTGCTAGGGCTAGTGTTATCAAATTCTCTCAGGTTGAGTCCGTGAGCACACCTGCCCGTCCGCGCGTTGTTGTAATAGCTTCTTAGATTATGTTACGTCGTAACAAAATTGACTCGTTGTTGGCTAGTATATTTTGTTTTCGAAATTTCTAGACACCTACGTTGTGGGCGTTTCTTATCGAATGTTCCAGAAAGAAATTGATTTCCTGTACCAACGATTACCTTATATGGTCATTATGAAGCTATCACTAGTTAAAGTGCGCGGTTTTCATTCCTTGTAACAAATATATATTTTGTTTGTTTGTGTGTAATTATATTTTGTATTAATTTTATATTTTAGAATTTTGTTACGACTTAACAACAACCAGTGAATAGGTAGAAAAAACAAAGTTTAAATATCTACAAACCATTGAAGAAAATATCTCTTCCTCATCCAACTCCAATCTGCTCGTTCAAAGCAGTAAAATGCCGTGTTTTTCCAGACGGGAAGCAATGAAGTTAACGTTGGCCGGCGAAGTGGCAGCCCGCGACAAGCCAAGGAAAGGTGGCACTCTGCTGTGCGCGAGAAAACCGCCGCGCAAGAAGAAGGGCAAGAAGGCGACCAGTGAAGCTGGATACCCTCTGTACTCGACGTCTGGCGGAGACGGTATGCACTTGACAGTCGACGGTACTTATATTTGTTTTTTATTATTTATTTCCTAAAATTTGGCTAACCGCATAAACCAGTGATTCCCAAAGTTTTCGACTCAATATTAATCTCACATGTACGAGAATATTAATGTACCTTCACTCGCTAGCGATTGTTGTGACGTTATGAAAAATTGCGACTACAATATATGTATCTGTTGATAACATACATAATAGACATCTTAGGGCTGATCAATGCTGAAGCCACAATTGGGACAAAGTACACTTGCACCATTGGATCTAACCGACTACTATTCATATAGATTATTATTTTTAATTTGTATACATTTATCCCTTTCTCCAATAATGGAAAATATTCAAGAAACAATACAAGGCAGTTTGTTAAAAGTGAATACTTAGGTCCATTTTAGTTCTACATACCTATTGCATCTCAAGGATCATATTAATACAGAACTTTTTCGTTTCGATAAAAGTTTGGGAATAACTGGTTGAATCGCATTCATAGCTTATGTTATTACTGATACCCAACCGTGAACGAACTTCACATTTCGTAGGTAGAGCTTTTTAGAGTTAATAGACCATAACTACATAGATATTGATAGACAAAGTAAATTAATAATACGACAGCTGTGTTACCTACATGACGGGGAAAAAATAATTAAACACGATTTAACTAGCTTGACTTGTATCTGTGATGATATGCACATATTTATGTAACGAATTCTTTCAAAGTAATATTTAATAGCTTTAAAGAGTCAGTCATTTAGAAACTTGTGAACGCATCTAGAATCCAAAAAATTTCAAAACTTTGCACTCCATTTTCAAAATTGTTTTCCCGCAATAGATCTCTCTAGTTACATCCAAAAAGAAACTCTTTTAATCAAAACGCCACTGTCATTGTCGCTTCCAGAATACGAACAAGAAGAGATCCTGACGTACGAAGAGGTAGCACTGTACTATCCGCGCGCGTCACACAAGCGACCTATAGTGCTGATAGGGCCACCCAACATAGGCCGACACGAACTGCGGCAGAGACTCATGGAGGACGGCTCGAGGTTTGCCGCAGCCGTGCCGCGTGAGTATCAAACTTTGATTGTCCCTATAGGGTTACGCTATCAAACTATCGTCGTCGTCGTGGCCTAAAGGATAAGACGTCCGGTGCATTCTTATCGAGCGATGCACCGGTGTTCGAATCCCGCGGGCAGGTACCAATTTTTCTAATGAAATACGTACTTAACAAATGTTTACGATCGACTTCCACGGTGAAGGAATAACATTGTGTAGTAAAAATGAAACCCGCAAAATTATAATTTGCATAATTACTGGTAGTAGGACGTCTTGCGAGTCCGCACGGGTAGGTACCACCACCCTGCCTGTTTCTGCCGTGAAGTAGTAATGCATTTCGGCTTGAAGGGTGGGGCAGCCGTTGTAACTATACTGAGACCTTAGAACTCATATCTCAAGGTGGGTGGCGGCATTTACGCTCTAGATGTCCTTGGGCTCCGGTAACCACTTAACAGCAGGTGGGCTGTGAGCTCGTCCACGCATTTATGCAATAAAAAGTAAAAAGTGGGATTGTTTTATAGACATTCTCTGTCATGACTAATGTCATGAGTAGATTTGATTTTGAAGTATAATCTTTATTAGCATTTGGCTCTGTTGTTGTTGTCTTTACTGATGAGTGATTGATGTCAGAACTGTTTTGTTTCCAGACACGTCGAGGCCGCGTAAGGACCACGAAGTGCCCGGCCAGGATTACCACTTCATATCGCGCACGCAGTTCGAAGCCGACATACTGAACAGAAAATTCGTCGAGCATGGAGAATATGAAAAGGCTTACTACGGTAAGATAGAAATCGTATAAAATGTCCCTAATACTATTTTTGTTATTTTCATTTATGTTGTTTACTTTATTACTTTTATAATGTGAAAACAATAACTTCCAATAATTGTATGAGTTTTAAATTCTTATAATTAAAGTAGATATTTTAAAACTGTTTGTGCAGTGGTTTCGTTATAGGAATGAAACCCTGCCGAGTTTTGAATTTTTGACTTCACACGTTGTCGGTTTCTTACTGTTAGGTACATAATTTACCTTAATTAATACTTTCATAATTTGGTCTAAATACGTATTTTTTTTATTGCTAAGAAGGGTGGACTAGCTCACATCCCACCTGGTGTTAAGTGGTTACTGGAGCCCATAGACATCTACAACGTAAATGCGCCACCCACCTTGAGATATAAGTTCTAAGATCTCAGCATAGTTACAACGGCTGCCCCACCCTTCAAACCGAAACGCATTTCTGCTTCACGGCAGAAATAGGCAGGGTGGTGGTACCTACCCGTCCGGACTCACAAGAGGTCCTACCACCATTTAATTGTGTTAATGTATTTCTTTTTTTGTAGGCACGTCATTGGAAGCGATACGCGAAGTAGTGAACTCCGGTAAAATCTGCGTGCTGAACCTGCATCCTCAGTCGCTGAAGATCCTGCGTAACTCCGACCTCAAGCCCTACACCGTGTTCGTAGCACCGCCCAGCCTCGAGAAATTACGACAGAAGAAGATCCGGAACGCGGAGGCATTCAAGGTACGCCGCCTGGATATTATCAATGGGTTTCAACAAATATTGCCATTAACGTTACCGAAAAAAACCAAGAGTTTTATTGATTCTCATATATTATTTTGATTAAGAACATTTAAATAATCAGTATGTTTAAAGCTTCAAGTGTTCAATGTTGTATATTTTTTTTTGTTTAAAAGTTTGAAATATGTTGGTTACATTGACGATATTATTATGTTTTCAAGAACCTTTTATTTCATTGCAGGAGGAGGAGCTCAAAGAAATAATTGCAACTGCAAGAGATATGGAATTGAGATGGGGCCATTTATTCGACATGATAATAATCAATAACGACACACAACGTGCCTACCAGCAGCTGTTGAACGAGATCAACAGCTTGGAGCGCGAGCCGCAGTGGGTGCCCGCTCACTGGCTCAAGCACACCTAGCGAGAATTCAACATAGTTGCTTGTCCGGCAACTAAAAGACTGATTCGAGTCGAAAACGAGATTAGGCGACGTAACGTTAACGTGACGGAGACGAAACGTAACGTAACGCGAACGTATACAAGGAGCGTCATGTTAAATTTTGTGTTTCTGTTCGAGATTTTAACGCAAGTGATCATACATTTGCTCGTCTACGTTATGAATGCTTGCGATTTGAAAAGACACAATAATAATCATACGTCTAAAGAGATTGTTTCGCGTAGAGCTAGATGTACCGATACGAGTACGAGTTTTGTAGAAAATATAGAATTTAATAATGTGTTCCCGAATTTAGTTGACGATGCTAATAAATGAAAATTACCGTAGGGATATCTTATTGTGTTTCGATAATTTACGCCAAATAACTTTACACTCTGTCGACCCGGTCAGAATCAACTACGGAAGCCGAAACGGTATAAATTAAATAAACCGTTAGGTACATAAACTTGTAACTGGGAATAAAAAATTGGTGATCTAAGTCTTGCTTAGTAATTTAATACTGCGTAAGCCCGCAATGTAAAGTATGCAATAATTGAAAAATGAAAAATGTTTCGCGAATTATTTTACATTTCGTTTAATATATTTTTTGTCATGTATTTTTGGTTAAGGGACTACAACCGCGCGGGCTGCCGTCACGTGTCGTGACGTATACCGGCGAATTTCAATTTGAAGTAAGAAATTATTGACGCGTTAGCAGGTATCTACATATGTAACCATGCCGGATAAGGCTTTCAATCTTCAATGAAGTTTTAAAAAGAGAAGTTATATTATCATTCAAGTTGATTAAATTAAGCTCGAATTTCATTTTAAGTCTAATAGAACCTGTAGAAATTGCGTTAGTAAATCTTATTTATGCAAGGTAAGGTTTACATTAACATGAAATATAAATTTTAGACCGAACGGTGTGACAGAGTGTGGGCTAAATTGGTAATTTAATTTTTATATTTTGTAGACACGTTCGTGTCATATACATTACCAGATGAAACAGTTTCTGTTTTAATCTTAATTTTGTACTTATGTTAAAGAAGCAAGCATCACTAATCAACGGTTTGTTTTAAAACGACTTATTGTTTGAGGGTTGCCAACATTCAATCTTCCAAAACACGAGTTTTTAGAGGGCTGAGACGTCTAAAACGAATTTAGTTCCAAATTAATGTTTAAAATTTCGTTGGCAACTTCGAGTAGCAGCTTAGTGAGATGTGAAATCTTATGAAAAGATGAGGGTAGAGGTGACAATGAGAGAAATTTACAATTTCAATAGTTAGCTCTTAATGTAGACCACTAAATTGGCACTTTTTCATTCCATTTGTCCAATACTCGTGAACACGAATTTTATCAATGTATTTAAAACTCGTTATTTAAAAATATATTTTCTGTGTATATTATGTTCCATTACCATGTTTCAAATTAAATTGGCTGTGTTGCCATTTAATTTTGTGTGCGTGTACCAATTCAAATAATCGTATTTTAATTAAGTATGTATTCGAGTTTTATGATGTTTTAAAAAATGTTTTTACATATTGAATAAAATAATTTTCCAACTTATTGAATAGTAAAAACTCGAACCCTTGTTGAATTATATTACGTATGTTCGAAAAGATATGTATTACATTTATTCAATACCTAAAACATTGCCTATTTATAATACATCCAGAACTTTTTAATTAATTAAACTAGGGGAAAGTTAATAGATTGTTAAATTTTACCATCACTGCTACAATAATATTAATGCGATGGAATTTACGGGCAGCAGTTAAATAAAATAAAAAACATAGATAGTTAAAACGAAAAAAAAATAAAGAATAAAGTACGATGAATAATACAATAAAAATATTTCTCTAAGGCCAAATTTATAAAGGTAGTTTTAATAGGAATTTTTTGAAAATTTTCTCCTTGTAGTTTTATCTTGAGGTTCTCGCTGATGAGGTGGATCGAGCGTAGCATGTTGATACCAACAAAAATCAATAAAATCGCTATCATAGTGAGTAGAGAAGCAATATTTTATATCCGTATAATCAAAATTCTACTGTGTGTAACGACATATCTGTTTTATAGAAAATTTCGATACCTTTGCCCGATTGTTTTATTAACTATTTGACAGCTGACGGTTCAAAAATTATGACTTAAAATACAGTATCCTGTTTTAACTGCAACACTATGCGATATTTCTGAAATAAAATCACATGTAAAATTCTATTTATTGGATTTCTTTTAGCCATCAATGAAATTATGTTTCTTAGTTCATCTCGGACCCTCTGTGATTCACTAATATAATATAACAGGATTATTATAGCAATAATGATACAAAATAAAATGAAAACAAATATTCTAAATGTCCAATAAATATACAAAGTCGCGGTAAAATTGTTTAGATAGAATTGTGTAAAAATTTTCAATTATGTTAGTGCCAAATGAAACCACTCGAGTAGTGGTACCAATGATCATCTTTGAGAATCACAATTTTCATATTAAGTACCTACCTATGTCATATGATAATTATATCACTATTGTGTATTTTTTTGTTTAGGCGTAAACTGATTTCAGTTTGAGCGCTGGTTAAATTCATAGTTTTTTTTTATCGCAAATCGAACTTGGCCATTGTATAATCTAAATGTTACCGTAAGTGGAACACACATATAATGGGTTCGGTATAAGCTCAGAATCATCAAAAACTGTTTCACATTATTAATAGGTCCTTTATTTGAAACCATGAATACATATTATAATTTAGCCAGTGGAGGTGCTATCGTTTATACAATGTTTTGTTATTTTTCGTTTGTATCTTTACTTTTTAAACTACATAATTTAATGTACTAGAGATTTCAACAAAGTATAGCAGAAGTCACTACTGCATTAAATTTGTGATTAAAATATAAAAGGTTCCACAGTATTGATATTATTATTACCTAATTTATAAATAGTCCTGTATATAATTTATTAACAACTGAATAAAGATTTATAAATAACATGTTAATAGAGAACAATTTAATGTAAATAATAGACTACCTATTAAATTTAATATCAGATAATATTGGTTTTAATTGAATTCATCACTTGTTGGTAAGTTTACGGGGTGTGAGGGTTGCCATCTTGAAATAGCATTTGTAATAATGTACTTCTCGAACATAAATAATCGAGGTTCATAATAATATTATTAAGTTTGTATATCGAAAACCGACGATCTAAGACATAAAAATCCTACCTATTATATTGACCTCGACCTCACGGCTCTAACCTGACGTTTGATAATATTCGCCGTAGCAAGAGCAGTGCTTCATAGAATTTACAACCGGATCGGAAACCCGACCAAATGAGAAGATCCGGTGAGAAACTCAGTGGACTGTGTCTGAGGGCTAGACAACACTCCGCCTATTTAACGCAATGACTTCGTGAGATTCTTTTTTTAATAGAGTTTCATTGCGCATTTAGAAACACTACGTTTGGTATTAACGATGTTCTATTGGGTCGCGTGGTAGATTCTGCGAAGCACGGCTCTTGCTAGGGTTCGTGTTAGCAACGTCGTCAGGTTTGAGCCCCGTGAGCTCACCTACTAGTTAAGGTTCCGCTGATATAGCCTCTCAAGGTTATCAGCTTAGGAAGGAAAAAAAAAGTTATCATGTCAATCACCAACATTATCTTTATGGACATAAACACCACTGCATTTTATATCTTTAAACGCATAAACAATCTGATCGCTCTCCGTTATAAGTGGTCATATAAATATAAATCTAATTTAAGGCACTAGAAATAACGAAAGTGTTGTATCTGATGGTCTATAATAGTCACCTTTAAATAGTCTGTTTAAAGTGGAGTCCTTTGAGACGAGCCGAGGCACATAAATTGTTTAGTTTAGTTAATTTTTAACTCTTCAGGATTCAACTATTAAACGTTGATTACTCATACTGGCTTACTAATTATTTAGGATATAACAAAGTGCCTAAATAATTAGTGGCAGTGGGCTGGCCATATATGCCGTAGGACTGACGATCGCTTGAGCAGACGGGTTCTCGAGTGGAGACCGCGCAGCGGAAGACGTAACGTGGGACGCCCCCTAGCTAGATGGTGCGATGACCTCCGCACGGTGGCCGGCAAGAAGTGGATGAGGAGAGCCGTAGACCGGGCTCAGTAGTGTAGATTGGGAGAGGCCTATGTCCAGCAGTGGACGACTGTGGGCTGTTGATGATGATCAGATGATGATGAAAGTGCCTAAAAATCTCCAGATGTGGCTTTTAAGGCTATTTCAGATAAATCAGATGCTTTAATTCCGCCCCATTTCACTTTTCAAATAACATGGCTTCGACCTTTAACAGCAAAATAAAAGATGACACTCATGGTATGATATCTTTGCCTGTCATGTATTGAACAATCTGAAAGTAGGTACTGTAAATATACATTTTGACGGTTTTGTTGTAGGAACGCGAGAAATGTAATTGTGTGAATTAATTTAGCGTCTTCAGGTTTAAACGATTACAAGGGTTTATTAACCGTTTAGCATCTGTGGAAGTGCATAATTGTAGGACAATGAAACAAAGTCGCTGGACGTGGTTTCTTGGGTTCTTCCCAATAGTCCACTGAAGTCTTAACCAGTAGCTTTTTTTTGTTTGTTTTTTTATTGCTTTTGTAGGCAGACGAGCGTATGGCCCACCTGATGGTAAGTGGTTACCGTCGCCCATGGACTTCAGCAATGCCAGGAGCAGAGCCAAGCCGCGCGCTGCCTACTGCTAAAAACGCTAGCTTCCATTTTACGTTTCATTGCATTCGAACCCAATCGATGATTCCGATAAATCATTTTATACTATTATATATTATTATATAAACATACAACATATTATTATATTATTTTCCAAATTATAAAATACACACATACAATTATACAAGATTGTATGTTATGGTATGATACTTTCGCCTTTCCTGTTGAAAAAATAAACCATTATTATTTTGACTTTTGACATTATCTTATCTATGACATTGACGTTAACTTCACTTTCACAAATTTATTTTGACGTAGGTATTCAAATTTTGCAATTTACTAATTGGAGCGAAAACACAATTCATTACAAAATTAAAATTAATTCTACTTCATAATTAAAAATATATTTCCGTAATGCCGTCAATGAAAGTGGAAGGCGATAGTGATGGAGATGGAGAAATGTCTGGGGGTGATACCGAAAGATCTGGGGGCTCTTCCCGTGGCCCAGACCGGGACTCTAGCGCTGAGGAAGCTGACGAGCCTGACTCCGACGATTCTTCGGAAATGGACGAAGGCGAGTGTGAGAGACGCAGAAACGAATGTCTCGATAACTTAGGTTCGTAGATAAGTTACTTTTGAGGTTATGTTTACAAAACAATGTCGAATTGTTTTCGAAACATATGGGCTCTAATCGCTGTTTCAGTAGAGTTATCGTATATATTTTTAACTAATAATACATTAGATTATTATAACATTTATAAATAATGTACTAAATTGAATTTCCTAGATTAAATTTCTAGAATTTCATTGCTAAAGTACTCTTAATGGACACGTTTGTATTTCGATAATAATATTGAACGAAAAAGACAATTTAAATTCGCTATTTGATAAAAAGTAAAAGTACAAATAATGCAATAATTAAAACTAGCTTTACAGTTGAACAACCAAATTCTTCTGACTATATAACAATTTTATGTTGAGCAATTATATTTTTAGGTGCTATTAAGTTTCGTAAATAAATTAAAACTCCCAAAGCCTCCTTGTCAGAAACATAAGTGTGAAATATTATTGTTGATTCTAACAAACTTTACCGAAATTATTCACAGCAAAACTTGAGAGACAGTTCACTGTGCTTCGAGAACAATTGTACGTAGAGAGAGTGAAGCAAGTTGAATATCAACTGGCCGAAGTGAGGGGTGGTCGCTCCCAGGAATATCTCGGTCCACTTCGAAGACTGCAGGAGAATATGAGAATCAGGTGCTGAAATTAAATAAAATTCATTGAAAACTTAGATACATTTGACAGTGGATCTTTTGAGATAATTTAATTCATAAAAAACGATAAAGTAGACAAATAATCATACCATCACCCCCACAAATATTACTTTCTTGGCTAACTAACTACAACATAAATAAAAACAATACTATAAACAATGATATTGTTAATTTTCTTGTGGTGTCTTCTTTCTTAGATTCTGTATTGCCTGAGATCTGTATCTTCTCTGAGATACTCATATGGAGTTCTGTGAAGAAGCTCAGACCCTACCTGTTGTTTAGTGATTTTCATTCCAAAAAGTCCACTACTAACTTTTTTAGTACTAAAATCAATTCTGAAACCGGCAGTAAAGTCACTTTGACTTCACTTGACTGTCTAAAGCAATAAAGTGATTAAATTGACAATGCTTCTAGAACAATAAATTCCATGGGAATAACTATAACTATAATTTGTTTATAATATTACAAAAAATGATAACATTTTAACAAATAATAGAAGTTTTTCAGTTTTTTAAGTGGTACTGAGTCAACTTGAGAACCACCAAAACAGCCATTTTACAACTTGTAATTTTATTGAAACAAAAGAAAATGTATCTAAAAATAAAACATTATTTGGAAACGTCCATCTCACAAAATGAGTTTGAATTCTATTGCAATAGAATATATGCTTCATGTTGAAACAGCAGAATTATGCAGGACCATTATACTTACCTATCTATCCTAATCCTAATCTGAGTATTTTGGTAGAGTGAATATAAACTAGGAATGATCTAGGCTGGAAAAAGACGGAAGAGCTTACTGCTAGATACTGACTAATTAGAATCAGGCTGTTATTTGAAGTTTAAATTCTTTGTGTGTTTATTTATTTTTGAATGCACAGTTAGCTGATGAAGTGGATCACAGCCCACCTGCTGTAAGTTGTTACTGAGGACCATAGACATCACAATGTGTGACAAAGCTGCTACATGTCCCTAAATATAAAGAGCTCATGTTAGATATGTGTTGCAAGTCTCACTCCTGCCATTCCAGCACCTTCAGGAAGTACATTATTACAGGTGCAAAACAGTTACTAGAATATGAGGCACTGGCTCTATGACAGTCTGTTACTTTTACGAAGTTAAGATGTGATTTAAAAAATAGACAATGATTTTGAAGCATTTTAGGCACTGGAGTTTTTGCCCTGACCCTTTAAGAGTTCCTTGGTAGTACAGTGAGGTAGTAAAAGCTTTATGAAGCCAAGATTCCATACCAGAACCCTATACATGATAGTTATAGTAAATAATTTAAATGAGTCGTCTATTATCAAAGGCGGCAATCTGTGCATTTGGACAACAAAATTTTATTGATATGTCAATACAGATTGATTTGAATATAATCGTCTCCTTCAAAGAATACGGTTCAAAACCTGCATTAAATAAAGGTTAATAGTTAACCTGTTATTTATCTAAGATGTCGTTCCGAAGAGTTTTGTGACTGCCGATGGAATACAAAGTCAATAATTTGTTTTTCTGATTTACCAATCATTGTCCAAAAGTCAGATTGCCGCCTTTGATAATAGTCGACTCAAATGTATGAATGAATTGGGTGTATATGATATATGATCTAATTCAGTAACGGTTATCTCCAGAATCGAAGTAGCCGGCATACTCAAGCAAATGAGGATCGAGAACATAAAACACAAGTTTGAGGCTGAAGAACAAGCAGCACACCAACATTTCAAGGTAAGTAATTGTTATACCCTCTCAGGAGTAATATCTGTGTTCAATAAAAACAAAACGTTGTTTCCCAAAGCAAAACCAACATTTTAAATATTCAATTCAACATTACAATCATGGTGAATAACAGCAAAAGAAAAACATTCTTCTGTTTGCGTTTGTGCATAGAATTTTAATCAACGATCAATACAAGCATAATATACCATCACGAAACATAATATCACCATCACCATCATCCCACAGTTGTTCACTGCTGGACATAAGTCTCTGAATTTAAACACTAAAGTTTTTGGCTTAATCAGTCGTAGAACTGTTTAAAATATGTAATAGTATAATGATGTATTTTTTTTTTCTTTTTTTTTTTTTATTGCTTATGTGGGTGGACGAGCTCACAGCCCACCTGGTGTTAAGTGGTTACTGCAGCCCATAGACATCTACAACGTAAATGCGCCACCCACCTTGAGATATAAGTTCTAAGGTCTCAGTATAGTTACAACGGCTACCCCACCCTTCGAACCGAAACGCATTACTGCTTCACGGCGGAAATAGGTGGGGTGGTGGTACCTACCCGTGCGGACTCCCAAGAGGTCCTACCACCAGTATAACCATGTATAGACAGTAACCAAAATTTGCATAGTATTGTGATAATAATGTTAAAGGTATAGATTCAGTTATATGTGAAGAGTTCAAGATGTAAAGATATTGATAATGAAGCTAGGTCGTTGTGTTAACGAGTGTAAGAATGCATTATAAGTGCCAAAATTTTAGTTACCATGCTCACTCTAAGCTTTCTAAGCCAATTTTCTATAATATAACTGTAACTCAATTGAAAAAAAATTTTTAAGAGCTGTCCATTGTTCACCTCAATCTAAAACTGTGCTTATTAATATTATTATAATTGATGTAAGTGTTGGATGATGAGACAGAATTATGTATGAATGAAAAACAATCACCCAGCTCATTAAACTACTTAGTTCTTTGGAAAACATATGTCTTCCGGTCTTTCAGTTTTCATTGATTTCCAACAAAGGTGAGTATATGATTGTTCTCATTGTATCTTCATACAATTCAATATTTGTTCTAAATATCTATCTGTAATGCATTTAAATTAAAATAATAGCATTCGTTCTAATGACGATTTTGAATGCTGGTAAATGAGTCTCTGGATAAACAGACAGACAAACACAAGCTACTGGTGGAGCCTTAACGTTATCTAAGAACGTTATGACATGTCCTTCTTCAAACGAGGCTTGTGGAGAGTATTAAGCGGTAGGCAGCGGCTTGGCTCTGCCCCTGGCATTGCTGAAGTCCATGCGCGACGGTAACCACTCACCATCAGGTGGGCCGTATGCTCGTCTGGCTACAAGGGCAATAAAAAAAAAAACGTTATGGATACGAGAATTTGAGCAATTTCTATGAATTTTCTTTATGTTTTACTACTACATGAAGACTGCGGGATGGATGTAATGTGATCTGCGTCAACCCTGTTCCGCCGTCTCAATGGCCCCGATTTGGCTCCGGCCCGGTCTGAGGTAGGGCGCCGTCTGTGAGCGGCAGGCGTTTTTAGTGAGGTTCAACTCCCACATACCCCATCTGCCGCGCGGGTGGGGATCCGGCGATTTTCTCCTGTGGAAAAAAAAAACTAAATGTAGCCTAAGCTAAGAACTGGAATTATTTGTTCTTGATTCCTATACCGCAATGGATTTTCTATTTCCCGCATCCTGATTCCTCCTTGGAGCTAGTATCTGATAATAGTTAATAGTTTCTGATAATTTGAATATAGGAATATAAGAACGAATATATGTATTTCGTTTTTCCGCGACCACTGCACAGGCCTGCCGTTTCAAGCCTATATCCTTAGTTTAAGAAAAAATCTTATTAATCTTGCGCGGTATTTATTATTGAAAACAATAAATTATTATGCCATATTTATGAATTTATTGGAAATATTGGTAACAGTAATGGAACAGTACATTCGAAACGAATATTTTAAATAAATAAAAAAAGAAACAATATTTATAAAACAAATAATAACAATACATTCAGTATGAAGTCGTTACGAGAAAAAAATATTAATGTTTTGTTACCTAGTTAGTATAAGGCTTAAACTTTAGGTCAATAAAAACGTTTTAGACTGTGTAACTCGCAGTTGCTTATCTCGTTCACAAATAGTTAACAAGGCGTAAACTAGATGGCGCTAGTTGTCACAAAAGTAGAAATATTAAACTAGAATGCAAAGTTTCGTCAATCGCAGTTTTTATTAAAAACTTAACTTAAGATCACCGTTTCCGTTTTTAGATGTGAGATGTTTCAATAAAAAAAAATCGCTTTAGTTCAAGTTAATGCGGATTATATAGAAAAAAAAAAATGTTTGCACCGGCAATTCTTATTAAGACGTAATTATATAAAATAACGTGAATTCCGAATCGTTATCAACACGCGTCATAACTGATAACGATTGTAATGTAACATGATGATAATCGCACGTAATTGTTATGTTTTCATGTAAGACGTAGTTTTAGGAATAGGACACCCCCTGCCGCGCCCCCCAAAAGATTTCAACGCATTGTTCGTCAAAGAAGTTTATATTATGTTACTCTTTACACTGATCCATTTCACGGACCAACATTTTTACGGCTCTAATCTCGCGATTACTATTTTCCTATTCAATAGTTTGTGGTACAGATTAGTACGATTCAGTTTTCTAACGATAAATAGTAAGTTTGGCTGTTTGTCTGTGTGTCATTGATTGTAATGCGTTTAAACTTAGTACTGTCGTTGTGACGTCAGCAAAGTATTATTATTATTTTATTGCTTAGATGGGTGGACGAGCTCACAGCCCACCTGGTGTTAAGTGGTTACTTGTGCCCATAGACATCTACAACGTAAATGCGACACCCACCTTGAGATATCAGTTCTAAGGTCTCAGTATAGTTACAACGGCTGCTTCACCCTTCAAAGCGAAACGCATTACTGCTTCACGGCAGAAACAGGCAGGGTGGTGGTAATTACGCAAATTATAATTTTGCGGGTTTGATTTTTATTACATGATGTTATTCCTTCAACGTGGAAATCAATCGAGAACATTTGTTAAGTACGTATTTCATTAGAAAAATTGGTACCCGCCTGCGGGATTCGAACACCGATGCATCGCAAGATACGAATGCACCGGACGTCTTATCCTTTAGGCCACGACGACGACTTCATTATGATGTAGTACCATCGTAACGCGATAGGTGGCGCGCGAGTTGTCTTAACAAATTAATTAAAAAGATGAAACTGAAATTGAATCTTGTAAATGTAACTATACTTGAGACCTTAGAACTTATATCTCAAGGTGGGTGGCGCATTTACGTTCTGGGTGTCTATGGGCTCCAGTAAACACTTAACACCAGGTGGGCTGTGAGCTTGTCCACCCATCTAAGCAATAATAAAAAAAGAAGTAACTACTTCTTGCCTTGAGTACCTACTTCTTACGTAGCGCAGTCATGCTACATAATTATGTATTTATATTTTTTGCCTTACCACTATAGACTGTTCGCTGGCCATCCCCCTTATAGTAAACGTTTGTCTCTTTTTAGTGTCGCTATTTCGTTTCATCGAATGTCATATCACGACGCCTTTGATGTGATTTCGAAGAAACTTGAAAAAGATAAAGAACGAATTAAAACGCAGTAAAGGGGTCGTTTTAAATTTTGGGACCAAAAGCGAGTTATCTATATTAATACGTGAAGCTACAACTTTGTACCACTTTTTACCAAAATTGCGCGGACGGAGCAGTATGAAATCTCCCACACTTATAGAGAATATAGATAAAGTGTGCAGGACGCTAATATTTTTTTTAAATTTTGCCTTGAAAATACATTAAATCAATAAAGGAAACATTACACACACTACCATGTATTTGACACACACATACTAGGTATATTCTCTGTTTATTGTCAAACTTTTCTCATTGCTTAAAGTCTGTGGTCAAATTGAGAATAGTTTACTATTGTTTATCTTTAAAATTATTTGTCCAAAGTGTAGTCTTGGCAAAATCTGTGATTATAGAGGTATAATAGTCTCTGATAACAGAACCATAATAATGTTCAAACTTATAATTTCAATTAATTATAGTTGAATTTCGACTACCGCGGGATCACTGGTTTGATTTAATTCTCATAAGCTTAATGTTACCGTAATTATAAGTACAGTAAATTTGTTGTCATGACAACAGGCACGTGGTCCTATAACTATATATTCGTAAACATTGTTAAATTAGGAGTTATACATTAAAAACTACCCCAAATCTCATTCGTATCACTGGTTCGAAATTCAAATTCTAACTTGTTTGCTATTTTTCCAGTAATGCGTGTTGAAATTCGACAATTTGATTTAATCAGTATATAATACAATAATAAAGGAAAACTAACTGGATATTAGAACATTATTAAAAACAAAAGAAGTACGATTTCTAAGCTTTTAAAAAAGTTCCTATTTAAATCGTCATCCGTGTTGGCGTTATCAAATGCGTAAAACAAAAAATATGATTGAATATTATATAATTAAAGAACATGACTAAATACAAAAAAAAATTTGGAAAATTAGAGAAAGTTTAAATTCATGAAATCGTTACTTTTTTGGCCGCAAAATTGAAAAGGACCCAAAGGCCGTTTTTTTTTTCTACTTATACTGATAGCCTTGAGATGCGATTTCAGCTTGGCCTTGACGTATAGGTGAACGAAAACGTTGCTAACATAAATAATCGAGGTTCATAATAATATTATTAAGTTTGTATATCGAAAACCGACGATCTAAGACATAAAAATCCTACCTATTATATTGACCTCGACCTCACGGCTCTAACCTGACGTTTGATAATATTCGCCCTAGCAAGAGCAGTGCTTCGCAGAATGTAGCACCGGATCGGAAACGCGACCCACTGAGAAGATCCGCCAAGAAGCTCAGTGGGCTGAAAAAGGCCGCCTTCTTACTGAGGTGAAATAAATATAACTAATCTCTGAAGACGTAGTACGTACGGAGCGAAGCCGTGTAACACTTCCGCTAAACGTGTAATCTATATAGGACACTCTAAGTACATGAGTGAAGGACATTTACGATCATATAGAAAATTTCTTAAGGTTTACGTTCCGCCGATTTCACACGTGTTAAAATTTATACATTGGTCTGACCGTGCCTGATAAAACTTATTTAACATTCTCATCGAATTCCTTCTCATTCCTAAGATATTCTTGTGGCCCGCTCCTAATTTTACTGTTAGTATAGGCATAATGTCAGTCCGCTCGGATAGGGACCGCAATTCTGCATATTTCTGTGGTAAATTTCTCTGTCTATCTGCCTGCATTATGTGGAAAGCATTGGGGAAGGCCTATGTCCAGCAGTGGGCAGATAAGGGCTGATGATGATGATGATGTCTGTCTATTTCTGCCGTGAAGATTACTGCTTTCGATTTGAAGGTTTTTTTTTATTTCTTAGATGGGTGGACGAGCTCACAGCCCACCTGGTGTTAAGTGGTTACTGGAGCCCATAGACATCTATAACGTAAATGCGTCACCCACTTTGAGATATAAGTGCTAAGGTCTCAAGTATAGTTACAACGGCTGTCCCACCTTTCAAACCTAAACGCATTACTGCTTCACGGCAGAAATAGGCAGGGTGGTGGTACCTACCCGTGCTGACTCATAAGAGGTCCTACCACTAGTAAAAAACTGGTGGTGCAGCCGTTGTTACATTGTGAGACCGTAGAACTTATATCTCAAGGTGGGTGGCGGCATCTACATCGTAGATGTTTATGGGCTTCGGTAGCCAAAATCAAAAGGTTTGTTTTTATTTTAGGCTTTTATAGGCACTATTAAACCATGACTTCACCACGTATAAGCAGCGCGATGTCGAGCTGGTACCGTGATGGTTGTGACCCGTGATTGAGGCCGAGGTTACAGAACCCCTAAAAAATCTACCGGTTGATACATCGATTTGGGTTTACTAGATTTATCGTAGCGAAAACTGATTCAAAAACCGTTTTTGTTTTTTTTAAACCTTATATTATTAACGGTATGTAATTGAAGAAGCCTATATTAATTCTCGTAGTGTGCGCATAATTTCTGCTGGTAAGCAAACGCGGGTTCCGGTGTGAAAGAGAATTTAACAATGGTGGCCGGCAAATTAAATTGTGTTGATACAAAACGATTTGATGACTGGTGGTAGACAGGGACGTCTTAAATTAGGCTGGGGCCCTTGGGCACACAAGAATTTGAGGCCCTTTTAGGAAGTAAAAAAAAAAGCGAATTATAATAACATTTTTTTACTGAGTATGACCATTTATTATAGGTAATCAAATACAGTATGATATAATATGTCATTAAGGATATTAGAATGCTGCTGGTTTTTTGGTTACGATTGCTAGATGGTGTAGGTACTTAGTAAATTAGGTAGGATGCGTTCGGAAATACTATTAATTACAGTAGTAATAGGCGCAGTCATCGATATAATGGCGTAGTATATGCCTTGTAAATACCTTACCTTCCTACCTAAATACCTTCTGATGAGATTACTGATTTGTGAAAAAAGTGTAATGTGCCCGACAAAAATGTTCTGAGAATAAATGTGTGAGAGAAATTGTCGGTCCTTCGGGGCCCCCTGAGAATGGGGGCCCTGGGCACGGCCCCGTGTGCCCTTATGGTAAAGACGGTATTGGTGGTAGGACGTCTTCTGATCGTCCGGATAAGTACCACACTACCGCCCTGTCTATTTCTACCACAAAATAATGCGATTCGGTGTGAAAATTAGAGCACCCGTTGTACTATAGAACTTGAGACTTAGAACTCATGTCTCAAGATGGGTGGTTGTATTTACATTGTTTGATGTCTATGGGCTTTAGTTACCACTTAATACCAGTTCGGCCGTGGACCGTTCAACCGAATAAGCAATTGTTTTGCAATATGTGATGCAAATGGGGACCCATAATAATATACTCAGCGGTGGAAGTTTATTACGATTTAATTATGTACGTATTCATTATCATGAAGTTTACTTTTTAAGACTAAATCTCTCGATATTCTTATTATCATTATCATTTTGTTATTTTTATTTTTTTTATTGCTTAGGTAGGTGGACGAGCTCACAGCCCACCTGATGTTAAGTGGTTACTGGAACCCATAGACATCCACGACGTAAATGCGCCACCCACCTTAAAATGTTATTAATAAAATTTAATAAAAGTAACATGGTAAATGCAAGATTAAACCATAAAAGTAGTTTTAAACGTGTTTATTACTCGCGAAAATGTATGACAATCATTTTTTTTCTCTACCTGTTCACTGGTAGCCTGAGAGGCTATTCCGGCTAAGCCCGGACGGGTAGGTGAGCTCAGGGGCTCAACCTGCAAAGAACTTGCTAACACTAGCCCTAGCAAGAGCAGTGCTTGGCTGAATCTACCTGGTGGATCGGAATCGCGGGCGCCGGCTGTGAGCGGCAGGAGTTTTTAGTGAGGTTCATGAACTCCCACATGCTCCACTCGCCGTGCGGGTGGGAATCCGGTGATTTTCTATTATTATTTATTATTTTATTTATTTATGTACACATAAAAAATATGACATAGTACAGAGTAATAGGAAAATTATGTACAAAGGCACTGCTGATTTCTTTAAGAAATCTCTTCCAGCAGACCTGCGAGAGGATTATGAGAATAATAATTAAAAGTGATGAGTGTGTGTAGAACAGCTAAAATAACAAATACAACATGATAATTATAGTAATGCACATACACATAGCAAATATTGTTAAACTTGAATACAAAATATTATAAGTAACACACTATATACGAAGAGTATAGAACAATGATCATTCGGTTTTCTCCTATACTAAAAAAAAAGACGTACTTATCAGCTCAAAGAATCCCGTACTCATTTCTGCGTAATGTCGGCCAAGCTAAATTTCCAGTGGTATTACATTTTTCTTCGAGAAGATGTGATCTAGAATTTAGGAGAAATTAGGTACATGTAATTCCCAATAATGGTCGCCGTCGTGTCGTGTAACATATGGACATGACATACTCAATGTTTTGTCCAATTCCGTAATACACCCACTGATTAGTCGAGTCCGTCGTAGGTCCGATCAGTGTTTGTTCGTGTGGGAGACGATCCGTGAACCGAATTCAGAGTCACTCGGGAGGATAAAGATATTGGCCGTCAACATAAATTACTCAAAATTTCATCTTATTTTAATACGCTTTTATTAACTTCAGACGTACATACGTTTGAAGTTAACGGTATTATCAAACCCGCAAAATTATAATTTGCGTATTTACTGGTGGTAGGACCTATTGTGAGTCCGTTCGGGTAGGTACCACCACCCCGCCTATTTCTGCCGTGAAGCAGTAATGCGTTTCGGTGTGAAGGGTGGGGTAGCCGTTGTAACTATACCTTAGAGACCTTAGAACTCATATCTCAAGATGGGTGGTGCATTTACATTATAGATGTCTATGGGTTCCAGTAACCACTTAACATCAGGTGGGCTATGAGCTCGTCCAACCAACTAAGCAATAAAAAAAAAATTATGTAAGGGAATCTTTGAACATGATTTTGACTCCCTTCAAAATATCGGATTAACTCGAAATGCGGCATACTTATTAAGGACCGATGACAATTCACTAAACACTTACACGCTTTTTTTTACAATAAAATAATTTTTTCTTGCACTATTTTTAATTTAAATTTATTAAAATTCATTTTAAATTTTTTTAGTTGGATTTTCTATAAAAGCGTATTTTTTTTTGTTTTTTTTAACTATTATTTATTATATTAATCACATTTGAATTCTTTATTTTTTTATTTCGTAGTAAAAAAAAATTAAACTACACTTCACAGAGTACTAACTACTAGATCATTACTGATTATACGCGATTATGTCGATCGCATAGTTTTTTTTTTTTCCTACCTAAGCTGGTAGCCTAGAGAGGCTATTCCAGCGTAACCTTAACTAGTAGGCGAGCTCACGGGGCTCAAACCTGACGACGATGCTAACACGAACCCTAGCAAGAGTCGTGCTTCGCAGAATCTACTACTACTGTTAGTGGATCGGGAGGATCCGAGATGACGTGTTTTGGGCGACGTCGACTGCTTTCCATTCTGTCCGCAGGACCGGGAATGTAGTTACCGGCGGCCACGATGAGAGGATTCTCGTGTCTTGCCGCTTTATCGAAGTGGCATCGCATAGTACTTACGTAAGCATAGGAAGGTTATTTCAATCGAGGCGGTTCAAATCGACTCCTTGCAAATATGTTCGAAATTTTTTACTAGAGGTCAAGTACGATTAATCTCTGTTTCTGAAATACTTTCCATCTTACAGAGATGTTTTATACAACAACGTGATGGCGTCTAGGCATTTTCCACGGAAATTAATCTCGTGTCTATGATCGCAATATCGACTCGAGTTGTTCTGAGCTAGATAAGCTAACTTTCCCGTGCTATGTATAATAAACAACTTGTAGCTTCACGAAGCGTTCTATATACCGGCTAATTGGGTCAGTATCAGCTTACGCGTGTTCGTTTTTGGGTAACCGAAAAATGTAACTTTTAGTTACCGAAACCAATTAAATGGTATGTGAGAACGAGCGTACGTATCGCTTGATGTTTTCTCGTTTTATTTACTCTGAACTCAAACGAGAATTTAGTTCACTTGATGGTGAATAATCAGCATTATACATGACACTTTCCACGTAGGGACCGCGTTTCTACACATCGCTGAGATATATTTTCTTGAAGAAGGACATTTCCAGAGCCCTACTAACGAGTATAACAGTTTACTTAGCTTATTGGCTGTATAAAGCACATAAGAGCGTAGTGTAGTAAAATGTTAAAATGGAAATTATAGATTCGGATCACCTACATCAGGGCTGGTTATATCTGAATAAATCGTGTTGCATTTTCTTCAAACAAAAACAACTTCTCGACAAAAATATATATGAAAAACTACCTACTAATGAAAAATATTAAATATTGTCTTCCTTCAACTCTGAAAACGTTTACTTCATAGGGCCAGCCGGTTCGTCACGATTTTTTATGTAATGTAAACACATAATGTAAATTGCTTTGGCCTAGAGTCAACTTATCAAGAACGGTAGGCAGCGGCTTGGCTCTGCCCCTGGCATTACTGAAGTCCATGGGCGACGGTAACCACTCATCATCAGGTGGGCCGTACGCTCGTCTGCCTACTAGGACAATAAAAATAAATAAATAAAATGTGAAAAACTCCTCAAAACCATTTAGTTGTTCTCTTTCGATTAGCTAATAGCGTATTTCTGGTGAGTTGAGGGATACAATTTGTTATTTTCATAAACGCAATAATGATTTTATTAATAAAAGCGATGTACTCAATTCCAGCTGACATTGTGTTTTGTTATTTCGATCATGTTTCAAAGCTGACTCATTCATGTGTTCTATATGCATCATACTATGTTATTCAGTAAAATTGTATCGTTCAGTGATACCCACATTTGACTTTTTTTGATTAAAATTTTATAAAAGTGAACAGCACAGCACTGCACACAGAACAGCAGTAAAAAGCAGTTTATGAAACTAAATACTTGCATACCGAAACCGGATTTAAAATACAATATTTTTTTTATTCAGGTTATCCTAGTTAAGATAATCTCATGTCAAGTTAGTCGTCGTCTGATTAAGATAATCTCATTTTAAGTCAATCGTACGTCTTCAAGTTAGTGAAACTTTCGTTGATTGAAGGCACGCATAGATGTAGATAGGGATCAAACTAATAACAACCATTTTTTAATAGTTATCTCACATAACCCTGCATATTGTTGGGTTTTGGGTTTTTAGGTTTTTAGCACCATGAATCGCCTTCGCAAAGGTACTTCGTGTCTGTCCAGTGCTCTTAGTCTGGTGGCAATCGACGTACTTAAAAAAAACGTAGCGAGCTTTTTAACCGACTTCAAGAGGATTTCCTTAATTCCTATTAGATGTTTTATTAATTTTTCTTTAATCGTATTTGTCTACGTTTCATCTAAAATGGTCGCATAAATTTACTACACTGCACACATCATTTTATTGTACTAATTGTAGGTTAAGTGTGATACGAAAAATTCCTGGTTCACTTTTCGAACGTGTTTCGCGATAGTGCGAGTCGTTTGTGGTGATAACGTGGTCATGTTTATTGTAAGTCACATTGCACTGCGTACGGGCTGGTTACGAGCTCGCACGGGTGGGTACCGCAGACCTGATCATGTCTGCCGCGAAGTCGTACCCGTTTGAAGGGTTGGAATAGCTGCTAATACTACTACAAAAATCGTGCCAATGTAGCTTTCAGTATTCGCATTGCAAGTCTATGAATTACAATAACGCTTAACGCAAGAGGGGATGTGAGCTCCTTTACCATCTTTTTTTTGTCACCGCCTTATCCTATCCACTATTCACTAGGTGGAGTCGGCACATTTTTCTCTTCCATTATCATCTATCAGCCGTCATCTCAACACTCACACTCACTCTCTCTCATATCGTCAATCACACACTCCATCCATGTCTTCTTCGGTCGATCTTTTCCCCTCTATCTTGCACTACCATTTCCATACATCTCCTAGTCACATGCATCTCCTTTCTACGCATCACATGTCCATACCACACTAACCGTCCGCTCTTTAATTTGTCAATCACTGGGGCTACCTCTGATATACTCATTCCTTATCTTGTCCATTCTTGTCACTCCACACATCCATTCAACATTCAACATTCGCATCTCTTGCATTTCTATTTCATGCTTTCATGTTCAATAAAAATATCTAAATAGAAAAGATTTGAACAGAAGTAATAAATATCAGATAATTAAACAAAACTATAGATAATACATGAATCGTGATATATTACAATAAGCATAATACTAATGAACACATAGTAGGATCTGTGTGATAACGAATAGTCTTATCATTTAGATCGGTATGTCACAGTGGACCTCGAATAAGAACCAAAAGCGGCCATTTTGTTTCACGCAGGTCAGGCTTAGTTCCAACAGACGCTTCGTTGTTTCGTCGCCGTATGTATAGTTTGATCTTTAATAGTTTTTTTTTTTTTTTACTAATAGAGACTAACCAAAGTTGTCAGTGAATGATGAAATTTAGCTTGCCTCTTCTAAAATGATTGAAATAATGCATGGTAGATTTTTTTTGCTTCTATTAGGTATTTTGACTAAGTTTACATATCGTATAACCTCACTAAATATTAAAATAAAAGTCTAAAATTCGATGGTTTCCATATAATCTACGTATTTTTGTGATAAAGTTTGCGAAACCACAAATATACACATAGCAAGTATTGACGTAAGTAACATAAATAACTTTGTGCGTCTTGCACTGTCACTTCTCACGATTTAATTAGTTTTTATGTAATCAATCGAAGTCCACAAATCTGCTAAATATTAAAATATTACTTTGTGGTGGTAGGACGTCTTGTGAGTCCGCACGGATAGGTACCACCACTCTGCCTATTTCTGCCGTGAAGCAGTAATGCGCTTCGGTTTGAAGGGTGGGACAGCCGTTGGAACTATACTGAGACCTTAGAACTTATATCTCAAGGTGGGTGGTGGCATTTACGTTGTAGATGTCTATGGGCTCCGGTTACCACTTAACACCAGGTGGGCCTTGAGCTCGTCCACCCATCTAAGCTATAAAAAAAACCTATAATATGATGTTATTAAAATCAATGAGTTGAAATTTTTTTACGACATACGTTCTTATAGTAAATCTGTAATTCAGTTATGACGCAATTAAATGTGAACAGAGTATTATTATAATATTATATTATTATAATTCTGAGCGTTGCACATTATTATTATTCACTTTATTCTGTAACTGCAGTGTTTGGCTCTTAATAATCCAGTTTTAAAAACAGTAAAAAATGTTGAGTTTTCCCGTCATAAAGTGTTGCTTGTATTGCTTTGGTCGATAAACTGTTTGTCAATTTGTACTAATTGGTTGGAACGTAAAATGATCGACTTGCGAACGAACTTTTGTATTTATATTAGAACAAATATCCAGCGTTGTTCGGACTATTTACTTCTACAAAAAGAATAATACGTAAGAATATGACGACGCTTGCAGCTGAAAGTAGGTATTGTACTTTTTGACGAAGCATGTTGCGGATAATAACATGTACTTTTAGGTTAGGAATGTTGTGTTCTTTTTTTATAATAAATAAAGTATAATACGTATCATATGTGCCAATCCATGCTATAAATTATGTATGTTCGAAATTTTATACAAATCCGTCCAGAAGTATATTAGTAAAATTGGTGAAAATACTAGGCTATAATTTCTCGTCCACTTTCCGGTTTCTACTCAACCGAGTGTTGATTTGGAAGTAAAATCGTCGACTATAGATCGATGCCGGTGTGTCGATAAATTTGTTTGTGTGCGTCGTGTCATCGACACTGAGGGCCGCCGCCTTGCCGTGTCGTCGTGACGTCACGTCCGGCTGCGCAACCGCACGCAATGAAACATGATTTTTCATGTGTTTCATGCTTGTTCTTTTGTTCCCTATGTATGATTGTCAAAGATAAGTACGTCTAATTAAAACGGCATGAGAGTCTGATGACAAAAGCTGTACGAGCTCGCTAAATTCTATTGCGACTTTTAAACGATCTATGTGAAACAATGGAGGTGGTCTTTGTTGAGCGGTGGACACCTTGGGGTCGATAATGCCGACAAACGGAACGTCTGGTGTAGTGGTAAGTGACATGGTCACTACACAAGATGGTCGCGGGTTCGAATCCCGCCAAGGGAAGATATTTGTATGATAAATATAAATATCTTTTCCAGGGTTATGGATGTATATTAAATATATGTATGTGTATAATAAATATCTTACATTTATATCCGTTATCTGGTACCTGTAACACAAGTCGTCGTGGCCTGAAGGATAAGACGTCCGGTGCATTCGTATATAGCGATGCACTGGTGTTCGAATCTCGCTGGCGGGTACCAATTTTTCTAATGAAATACGTACTCAACAAATGTTCACGATTGACTTCTACGGTGAAGGAATAACATCGTGCAATAAAAATCAAACCCGCAAAATTATAATTTGCGTAATTACTGGTGGTAGGACCTCTTGTGAGTCCGCACGGGTAGGTACCACCGCCCCGCCTATTTCTGCCGTGAAGCAGTAATGCGTTTCGGTTTGAAGGGTGGGGCAGCCGTTGTGACTATACTGAGACCTTAGAATTATATCTCAAGGTCTGTGGCGCATTTACGTTGTAGATGTCTATGGGCTCCAGTAACCACTTAACACCAGGTGGGCTGTGAGCTCGTCCACACATCTAAGCAATAAAAAAAAAAAAGGTCTTTACGAACTTATCACGGGACCAGTTAACGTGGCGTGATTGTTAGTAAATATATATATAATATTAGTAAATATATAAATGCTTAAATTCATAAAGCTTAGAGGATAACCTTTACGTTCCCAGAACTCTGTAATTCAAAACACATTACGGGTGGTAGAGTGTATTTTAAGGTCGCGCTGGTGTCTAGCGAATAGTTCGAGCGTTCTGTTTTGTGTGCGTAGTGAGAGTTTTTTAACGTTCTCGATAGCGTAAAAGTTACCTGAAATTCGTATGTAGCTGGAACAGTGCCCCTAGCGGCAAACATAAGCACACGTTCCAACTCCATACAAATTTAACTTAACTTTTACGCTATCGACAAAGACAACGTTGTTTATGTTGCGTGTTATCTATGCACCCATAGCGTACAGTCATAGAACAGCTACCCATGTATGAAGTACTGGTGGTAGGACCTCTTGTAAGTCCGCACGGGTAGGTACCACCACCCTGCCTATTTCTGCCGTGAAGCGGTAAATGCGTTTCGGTTCGAAGGGTGGGGCACAAATTTGACTTAACTTTTACGCTATCGAGAACGTTAAGAAACTCTCACTAAGCTCACTGAACCGTAACGAACGCCCTTTATTTACCTATGCCTTAGGCTAGAGGCTATATCAGCGTTACCCTAGCGTGTAGATGAGCTCTCGGGGCTTAAACCGGAGGTGTTGCTAAAACTGGCCCTAGCAAGAGCAATGCTTCGCAGAATCTACCACCGAATCGGAAACGCGACCCACTGAGAAGATCCGGCGATAAACTCAGTGGGCTGTGTCTATGGGTTAATTTACTCGTCGAGCCCTTCGTCGCAAGCGACGGGTTCGGCGAGGAGGATGACCGGTGCTTGAGGTACCTAAAAGCACCATTAATGGATCGGGAGGATCCGTAATGACGTGTTAAGGGCGACGTCGACTGTTTACCATTCGGTCCACAGGATGGGGTATGTAATAATTGGATTTTTTTTTGTTATTGCTTAGATGGGTGGACGAGCTCACAACCCACCTGGTACTAAGTGGTTACTGGAGCCCATAGACATCTACAATGTAAATGCGCCACTCACTTTGAGATTTAAGTTCTAAGGTCTCAAGTATAGTTACAAAGGCTGCCCCACCCTTCAAACCGAAACGCATTACTGCTCCACGGCAGAAATAAGCAGGCTGGTGATACCAACCCGCGCGGACTCACAAGAGGTCATACCACCAGTATCTACCATTCGTTTCCCCAAAGTTAAGTTACGTTTAGCAAATTTCACTTTAGCTGCCCGTGGGCGGCACTAACAAAGGGCGTTGAATTATAAAACGCGTATTGTTCGGTGCCGGTAAGGATGTGACGTCATTCTTCTATTGTTCGCTTGTAATGTACTTGATGGTTGTGGGTCAGCATCGTTCATTGTGCAGTAAGATTTTCGTTTGAGTTTCATATAATTATGTAATTGTTGTATTTATTATCTATTTATTGAACATTTGATATTATTGAATAAAATAAAAACATAATAAATCTAGCGAAAACACGTAGGGTGCATATAATTATAAGAAGCCGAAACTGTACTAGATTTACTTAACGAAAAACAATATTCAATTGCCAAGCTAAGCATAAATATATATTGATCTTTATATATGACTAGCCGTACTCGCCCGCTTCGCTGCGCATTTAAAATTAACATTATTATTTATTGTCATTATTATTAGGGAGTCCAACACTCATATAAATATTAGCCTATCCATTAAGTACATGTATTTTCTACATGGATACCAATTTTCATATCAATCGGATGCATGGTTCAGTAGTTATAACGGAACATCCGTAAAACCACTGTAGATTTATATATTAGTATAAATATAGATTATTTGAAAAGTTCGCGAACAATTACAGCCATGCTTGTTTCTATCTCGAAGCAAACGTGTGTTCCCATTAGAAGGGTCGGAAAACTGTTGTCTAAAGCGATTGAGATTTGGAAACGTAAAAATATATCTACATTCAACTATCGCTAAATATAGAAACTCATTTGTTTGAACGACCCGCTCCCTATATGTTCATGGTAATATGCCAGAAAACTTTGCTGAAGTGCCAACAATGTTTCTATACAAAGTTGAATACGTACTCTTAGCATACGGATAGAGAAATAGTTGATTTTCTAGGAGTATTTAATGTAAATTAACCGTAAACTCTTGTTGTACCTCTTGTTGTAATTCGACCGGTATACTAGTTCGTTTCCTCCCGATCCACTAACCCTCCTCCCGATCCACTAACGGTGCTTCTAGGTACTTCAAGCATCGGTCACCGTTCTCGTCGAACCCATCGCTTGCGACGAAGGGCTCGACGAGTAAATTAACTCTCAGACACAGCCCTCTGAGTTTCTCGCCGGATCTTCTCAGTGGGTCGCGATTCCGATCCGGTAGTAGATTCTGCGAAGCACGGCTCTTGCTAGGGTTCGTGTTAGCATCGTCGTCAGGTTTGAGTCCCGTAAGCTCACCTACTAGTTACGGTTACGCTGGAATAGCCTCTCAAGGCTACCAGATTAGGTAGGAAAAAAAAAAAAAAACTATTTCGTTTTTTTTCTCTTACCTATGCAGATTGATAGCCTTGAGAGGCTATTTCAGCTTTGCCCTAACATACTTACATAGCTTACGGGGCTCAAACTGGAGTGTTGCTAACACTGGCCTTAGCAAGAGCCGTGCTTCGCAGAATCTACCACCGGATCGGAGACGCAACCCACTGAGAACATCCGGCGAGAAACTCAGTGGGCTGTGTCTATGGGTTAAGCTAGTTCGTAAGTCACGGTCATTCTACTCTGTAACTATTGGTACCATAAGTTCGAACGTATAGTTTGGATTAGGTGAAATCTGAAGTGTCAACTCATGGTGCACTTAAATTATGAAACTAATTAAATGAATAGTAAAACTGATTACACGATAACTAATCATAATAATATGAATGCGATGATGCACACGATATGATGCATATTTTATTATTGTATACACATATGTGTTCAGCTCAGGTGGTGGATAATATTAATTAAATATTGTTTGTTTATGTCAATAATTGGTGATATGTATTGTTATAGATAAGTGTAATTGTTCAGATTTAAAAAAAAGTACACAGTAGTAAAGTAAAAAAAATACGAATAAAATGTAATATACGTGCTATTTATAACATGCACTCAAGGGAATCCCGGAGGGAAAAATTTAAAGAAATTTAAGTTCTTACTATGCCATCCCAGTACATCTTTGAAAATTTGATGTATGTTCGTAAACATATTGAGGAGTTTCCTAAAGCGTCGGACATACATAATAGAAATACTAGGAACAAACACAAGCTTGTTGTGCCGATGAGTAGGTTACATAAGATACGAAATTCATTCGGGTGTTTGTCTGTGCGCCTGTACAACAAAATCCCACAAGATGTTCAGAACCTACATATAAATAGGTTTAAGAAAACTATTATAGAACATCTCTGCAAAAAGCTTACTATAAAGTCAATGATTATCTAGAATATTGCACAAAGTGGGAATAAGTTGCTCGTTCCGGGCATTTTCAATATTGTAATAATTGTTATGTTATAATGCTCATGTAAAAATGAATATTTAACAAAAAACTTATATGAAAAAAAAGCAATCTAATATAAAAAAAAGACACGCCCGCTGAGTTTCTTGCCAATTCTTCTCAGGACGGAGGCTAGTTCTTGTGAATTGGCGGTAGTTCTTTTGACGTTCAACAAGTATGTACTTTCATTTATGTTGAATAAAAAAATTTGATTTGATTTGATTTGATATTTTCATTATTTATTATCCTTTTTGTATTTGAAAATCTAAAATGTACTGTAAAAGTTTTATAATAATAAAATTGAAATCATTGAATTAAAAAGGGATGTAGTAAAAGAAACATTAAAAGAATAAACAGAAAAATTCGCTCCCCGTCACACGTCGCAATGGAAATATATGGAGATATACCTAACCCAACGGGGGTTGACATTAGGCAGGCGCTCGGACGTAAAATTCATGCTGAGTCCTTATGCAGCAGGACAAGAGGACATGCTGACCCGACCCCACATAATGTGGGATAAGGGCAAGAAGAAGACATTCTTATAAGTAGTAAGAAATCTCCCCCTCCATTATCAGGTTGATAAAATAATAAGGAGAATCTCTTCGAAGTTCTTATTGGTATAGTATTGACAACCTTACCTTGTTTGGTATACCATGCATTCGTCACTTTAAAGTTTGATGTTAAATTGTTAGATTACAAGTAGAATGAATAATATCTAAAAGGGAATTATAGGCAAATATAGATACGAATTCAAGAACGATGTCTTTGTACAAAGATCTCACTATCCATTTACAAAACTCACCTAATTACAAATATACCAACACAAGGAACATTTATATTTAAATAGAAAATAAAACAGTCCTACAGATCATATAAAATCAATGCAACAATTTTAAAACCGGACAGAGTTATTTTTTTAAATTCATAAGTGGCAGAATGCGCTCGTGGCCCACATAGGGTTGAATGTTTACCGGAGCCCATAGACCTCACTACGTGAATGTCGCAACCCACCTTGAGACATGAGCTTTAACTGAATAGTACAACGCTAGTTCCACTTTTCAAACTGGAACACCTTATTGCTTCTTGACAGGTAAATGCTGAGCGGTATTCAACGCGTTCACCAGACGCCTTCCCATCAGTAATTACGCAAATTCGACACCCACGGATTCACTCTTGGTGCTTTTAGGCTCTTCAAGCACCGGTCACCGTCCTCGTCGAACTTGTGGACTCCTACGAAGAGTTCGATAAATGAACTAACCCATAGACACCATAGACACAGTCTACTGAGTTTCACCTCAGATCTTAGTGGATCACGATTCAGATTCTGCGAAGCTTTGCTCTTGCTAGGGCTAGCAAACTCTCTCAGATTGAGCCCGTGAACTCACATACCCGTTCGGACGTGGCTCTGGAATAGCCCCTAGGCTACAAGCGAATAGATAGGAAATATATATTGTATATAATATTAAAATTAAATATAAAATAATGATTACGTAGTGTAATGGGGTGCGTCTGTTCGCATTATGCTCTGTAGACGATGACGACTTAACCACATTAAATTGACAAGAAGCGTAATATTCCCAACATTGTCAATAAAAATTGTTTCTTTAGGTTTTTTTTTTCATTGCTTAGATGGGTGGACGAGCTCACAGCCCACCTGGTGTCAAGTGGTTACTGGAGCCCATAGACATCCACAACTTAAATGCGCCACCCACTTTGAGATATAAGTTCTAAGGTCTCAAGTATAGTTACAACGGCTGCCCCACCCTTCAAACCGAAACGCATCACTACTTCACGGCAGAAATAGGCAGGGTGGTGGTACCCACCCGCGCGGGCTCACAAGGGGTCCTACCACCAGTAATTACGCAAATTATAATTTTTCGGGTTTCATTTTTATTACACGACTAGCGACCCGCCCTCGCTTCGCTTCGGAAACATTAAAACACACATGAATCCAAAAAAAAAAATAAAAAAAAAATAAAAAAAAGTAGCCTATGTTCATCAGGGACAATGTCGGCTTCTAATGGAAAAAGAATTTTTCAAATCGGTCCAGTAGTTTCGGAGCCTATTCGAAACAAACAAACAAACAAATCTTTCCTCTTTATAATTATTACACGATTACACGATGTTATTCCTTCACCGTGGAAATCAATCGTGAATATTTGTTGAGTACGTATTTCATTAGAAAAATTGGTACCCGCCTGCGGGATTCGAACACCGGTGCATTGCTCAACACGAATGCACCGGACGTCTTATCCGTTAGGCCACGAGGTTTCAATGTAAATAGTGTTATATATAAGGTGTTATATATAGGGACAGAGAAAGCGACTTTGTTTTATACTATGTAGTGATGGTAGCTTGATAATCGTTTGACCTGTTGTGAAAGTGCACAACTTGGAAGTGGGGTAAATGAAATAGTCTCTGAACGTTGCTTTTCCGCTTCATCCAAAGAATCCACTAAGGATCTCGATCAATTCTCGGCGTTTTACAGCGAAATTCGTTCATCTGTTCGCGATTTACTGCATTCCATCTCATAATGACCTACAATCAAATCAAAAAGTATAGTAAAACACGTTGACTTCATGTTTAAATCTAAGGTGCATTCACACTGTCGTTTCTATGGGCGCGGTAATCTATATTGTTATTATTATAATATTATAAAGAGCAAAGATTTGTTTGTTTGTATTGAATAGGCTCCGAAACTACTCAACCGATTTGAAAAATTCTTTCACTGTTTGGAAGCTACACTATTCCCGAGTGACATAGGCTATAATCTTTTTTTTTTTAAATATGGATCCTTACTAAAACTCCAATAATGTAACCCAAGGTGTAAAAAAAATTACCTAAAATATTCTTTACATCGCGTGCCCTGCGAAAACTATTGATGATAGAATAAAATAATGAACTAAACGACTTTGTAGAACACATTATTAATTACGAAAAGTGTCGCGACAGCATATGTCTAACTATTATAGTTATGCCGCAATAAGTGTTCTTTTATAAAAAAAAAATAAAGCAACGTCAAATATCATTGAAATTTTTGTTGTCCCGAGCGGAGCCGGAGCGGGCCGATAGTTGATTATGACCAGGTGGGCTTGTGAGCTCATTCATAAAAAAAGCTATTCGACATAATACTGAATCATTTACGAAAATCTAAAACTAAAGCTCTCGAAATTCAATCGAATACCTCTGAATTGTTTAACATCGTTTAACATGATCGAATTAACTCCTGTTGAGTGGTTACCGCTGTCCACGGACATCACTGCTTTAAAATCACCATCCATTTTGAGAAATTGGCAAACATTTATCACGTAACAGTGTAGATTAACAATAGGTACGCATAGCAATAACATCGATAAGGTTTTTTAGTTTAGGCATACGGCCCACCTGATGGTAAGTGGTTACCGTCGCCATGGAGCAATGCCAGGGACAGAGCTAAGCCGCTGCCTACCGCTTAATACTCTCCACAAGCCTCGTTTGAAGAAGGACATGTCATAGCGTTCGGGAAGCACCGTGGAGGGGAGCTCATTCCATAGCCTGATGGTACGCGGCAAAAAAGATCTCTGGAAACGCACTGTGGATGACCGCAGTGACTCCAGGTAGTATGGATGAACTCTACTTCGGTGGCGGGCGGTGCGATGGTAAAAAGGAGATGATGGTATCATCTCGAACAATTCCTTAGAGCACTCCCCATGGAACATACAAGTAGTGATAAAAGGAAAAAAACGTATAAACGATTATAAATTAAATTCACAATTAACTCCATTATTGTTAATAGTGAATATTCGATATTTTTTCACTAAGATTCGGAGAGCTCATTGTCAGAAAGATCTTGAAAGAAGTAACTTAACTATCTGAAATCTCCAGTCCATATTGCGTCATTTGACATTTTATTGGAAAAAAATTTGAAAACATTTCTTCTTATACAAAACAGTGCTCAACAAACACGCCTACCTAAATTCAATACTTTTCTAATTAAATATCTACAAAGCCAGAAATACTAATGGCGTATCGATAAACGACTCTCATAGCTTATAAACTTCGGGAATCTAAACAGGGCGTCTCGGAAGAGTGTGGTTTAAAAAAAAAACCAGAACGTAACACGTAGAGAAGATGTTATTTTCGTAGCACGTATCTGTCACTGAACCCTTGAGGCCAATTAAACGTGGACACAAAACAAAATGACCCCTTAAATTAGTTAGAAACGGTAACGTGCCCCAGTGCAGGTTGAACGACCTTTGGGGTCAACGTCCCGCGTTGCCAACGTCTATATTGTGTGTATATACATACATACATACGGTTTATATATATATTTACGATTAGTCCGACTGAAACATTCTTGTAATATGTTTAGTATGAAGCGCGAACTGAATTTAGATTATGTTTTGGATATTATTCATCAAAATGATTCGATTATTATGTTGAATATGGTTCACGGGCTGCGTGGATGCTTTGACGAATGTATAATAGCTCGCATATCCAAAACTAAAATACGTACTTTCTCACTGTAGATTGTAGTTTTTAGTAACTGGTATTTTGACCAAAATTTTGACCAAAATTTTGACATAAATTATAATTTGCGTAATTACTGGTGGTAGGATCTCTTGTGAGTCAGCACGGGTAGGTACCATCGCCCTGCCTGTTTCTGCCGTGAAACAGTAATGCGTTTCGGTTTGAAGGGTGGGGCAGCCGTTGTGAGACCTTAGAACTTATATCTCAAGGTGGGTGGCGCATTTACGTTGTAGATGTCTATGGGCTCCAGTAACCACTTAACAACAGGTGGACTGTGAGAAAAAAAAAAAACTCCGTACGGGAAGACACCATATTCCCGTCAATTTACGCGGCGAAGGTTTGAAGTTTGATTTGAAGGACCAAATATGTATATTCAAATTTGAATTGAAGGGTGTGTTATACGATATAATTGAAGCTTAGACCTCATGCGTACGTAACGTAATCATAATGTAAATGTAAATCTCAATCTTGAGATTGGCGGAGACATTTACGTTGTGATGTCGAAGGATGACCATTTAGCGCCAAGTCGCCCGCAAGCTCGTCCGCCCGTGTTTGAAAAGAAGATTGCGATGATGGATTTTTGTGTGTAAAAATTTATTAGAATTTAGAACAGCTTTCCCTGTTCCATCAGTATTACTCATGCCGATTCTCCATAGTATACCTTTAGAGATGAGGTCGTAATCTTAATTGCGTTGAAATGATGGCTGTCCTTTAAAAACCTTTGATTGCTTCGCGTTCGAAGAAGAAAAGAAGAGTGTGACGACTCCGCAACAATTGAATTAAATGACTGTCCTTTAAAACCGAACCTTTGATAACTTCGTTGTCGAAGAAGAAGAAGACGTCTCCACAGACGACTCTCTGACAACTTTGGATGCTCAGTATACGAATATGCTCGCATATAATATATGTGAATCGAATTTATATCCTATCATTCGGAACGCATCGCATCGTTTATGCTACGTACCATCTTTTTTGTATTCGCTGGTAGTAGGGGGTAAGGGGCTATTAGAACTTCTAGCAGACGGGTTTCTGAGCTCACGGGTTCAACCTTTTTTTAATGCTTAGATGGGTGGACGAGCTCACAGCCCACCTGGTGTTAAGTGGTTACTGGAGCCCATATACATCTACAACGTAAATGCGCCACCCACCTTGACATATAAGTTCTAAGGTCTCAGTATAGTTACAACGGCTAGACCACCCTTCAAATCGAAACGCATTACTGTTTCACGGTAGAAATAGGCAGGGTGGTGGTACCTAGCCGTGCGGACTCACAAGAGGTCCTACCACCAGTAAAGAGGTCTTACCACCAGTAACCTGAGAGAATATGCTAACATTAGCCCTAGAAGGAGCAGTGCTTCGCAGAATCTACCGCCGGATCGGAATCGTGACCCACTGAGAGCATCCGGCGAGAAACTTGGGGAGGCTTAAACGACAAAGGGAAGATCTTCCACCGAGCGGATGATATTGCTCAGTACACCGACGGTCGGAATGTTGTTGTTCGGAACTTGTATATATGCGCTTTATCTTGAAAATGTCGTAAGCGAGATTCAGGCATCTGTCAATTATTCTGCGTTGTATGATGACTACCCGCCACAAAGTCTATGGGCAATGTACCCTGTAGCTTTAGAATGAATCCCCTGGTACGGTGATTCCCGAGCGCTATGACGTATCCTTCTTCAATTTAGGTTTGAACAGATTCATAGGTAGTAATGATAAATAATTAATTATTGACCATTTTAAGTTAAGTTATAGAATTAGGTGAACCATTGAACTCTTTCAGTCTTTAATCTAAGAGAAATCTCATTTTTAACAAGCTTTTGTTCGTTCGGTGTTTGTACATAAGTGCATATGTAATTGAATCTTAGTAGGTCCTGTTCATCGACTTCAAAACGTCCTATTTTAACTTGAAGATTTTCACGCACATTAACGACCATACAATAATTTTAAAATTTCACTCTAATTTATATATCGACGCTTGAAAGGCAAACGTGACTAAGCGACAATGCGTGAACTTTACAGTAGACTAATTTAAAGTTGAAATACCCGAAAACAACATTTATTTTAACGAATAGTAGAACCTAGCTAGTAGGTGTAGGATTGAAATGATTTTAATAGACCTAGAATATTTTTTTTTTGCGCATATAATATGGTTATTGCCTATCATTTATGAGCAAAGCAGTTATTGTCGCTTAGTCACGTTTGCCTTTCAAGCATCGATATTAGTAATACGTGAAGCTAAAACTTTGTATCCCTTTTTACGAAAACTTCGCAGACGGAAGAGTATGAAATTTCCCTCACTAATAGAGAATATAGAGAAGGAGTGCAGAATGTTATTTTTTTTTTTGAATTATGCTTAAAAATACATTAAATTAATGAAAAAAATCATTACACACACCATGTATTTGACACACACACACACACACACACACACATGCATACTATTTGTTTATTGTCAAACTTTTCTTTTTGCTTACAGACTGTGGTCAAATTCAGAATTAATATTAAATATTTCTTATTATTAATATTTGTCTAAAGTGTAGTCTTGGCGAAATCTGTGATTATGAAGTTTATACGTCTTTGACAATAGAATCATAATAGTATACAAGCTTATAAATTCAATTACTTACAGTCGAATTTCGACTACAGAGGGACAACTATATAGTAATATCTTAACCAGTATCAAGATGAATAAAATAAGGAGATCAAATTATTTCCTAGTTCAGCTATCTACTTAAGTGTGTGTTTTTTAGTTGTTAAACTACCTATAGGTATTATTGTTGTATCATCGCATCAATATTTAGGAAAATACGTGTCTCTACTGTCAGGCACATGTGTCCTTATTAGGTTTCCTTGTTAAAAATACAGCTTCGGACATAAAATAATTAACAACTTAATTAGTACGTAATTCGAATACCGCGTATCTCTATAGCTTCTTGAGAGCCTTTGAAATACAGTAGATATTGAAATTGAATTCTCTAAGGTCGTTTATTTATGTATATTATCGAGTGCAGTGTCGGCGATACATCGTTGTTTATCTTGAAACCACGTTCAGATAGCGGTTCATTAAATAGAACGTGTGTGTGTGTGTGTGTTGTATTATCAAACAATATGTTTTGTTTCCTTATATGGTTGAATCGAAAACGTATCGACAGGTTAAATGTTAGTATTATCTTCACATAGCTTAGCTTTCTGGACTGATACGTCTCCTTCATTTGTTTCAGTAGCATTTGTAGCATTGTTATTTGTTGAAAACCTTCCCGCAAACATCTACCATGAATTGGACAAAATAACATTCAATTTTGTCACTCGCGGGAAGATGGCCGGGTGTTGTAACCATTGTCAATAAAATATGACTGGTGGTACCACTTTACTGGTGGTATAACCTCTTGTGAGTCCGCACGGGTAGGTATCACCGCTTTGCCTATTTCTGTCGTGAAGCAGTAATGCGTTTCGGTTTGAAGGGTGGGGCAGCCGTTGTGCTGTAAAAACTGAGACTTAGAACTCATGTCTCAAGGTGGGTGGCGGCATTTACGTTGTAGATGTCTATGGGCTCCGCTTACCACTTAACACCAGGTGGGCCGTGAGCTCGTCCGCTCATGGAAGCAATAAAAATAAAAATAACTATTTAGTGGGATACATACGTGAAAGAAGGGGTTAACTTCTTCAATACAGACAATAGTGGCCTTACGATGTTAAAGGCCTTTCAAAGCTGGGCTGGTATTTTGGAGCCAAGTACCTAGCTAGAAGAAAAAAAAAACTATTTTGTATTCGGAACTCCTAAGTTTTCTTTTCCTACCTATGCTGATAGCCTTGAGAGGCTATTTCAACTTCACCCTAACGTAGGTAGGTGAGCTCACGGGACTCAAACCGGAGTGTTGCTAACACTGGCCCTAGCAAGAGTAGTGCTTCGCAGAATCTACCACCGGATTGGAAACGCGACCTACTGAGAAGATCCGGCGAAAAACTTAGTGGGCGTACTTAAATACACTAGCGAAACGTAATTCGGACATAGCAAACTAAAAAGGATATTGCTTGGTTACCGGTAATTAATTTCACAGTTAATAATTACCTGTCGCATTGAAGGCTGAATGATGGGACATTGGTTGCACAATGCAACTGAGATTTCAACTTCATATAAGAGGGGGGCATTAACATTGTGATGTCTACACGGGCTCCGATAACCACTTAACACCCGATGAGCTCATCAACGCAATAAAAATAAAAAAGGTACACCCAATTGTCATGGTTTATGACGCTTCAAAAATTATTAGGGACCGGTAATGACATTCAACTGGAGATTCAGACAAAAATTGTATTCATATATAACATACATACATACACAGCTTATATGAGTGTTGTTTTTTTTTTGTTGTTATCTTACGCAGCAAGCGCATGGCCCACCTAACAGTAAAAATCTGCCATCTTATTTTCAGAATCAATAATAAATTACAGTCCCGAAGCGAAGCGAGAGCGGATCGCTAGTTATTTATAAAGTTATTTATGTCTATTTACTGGGTTGTTTTCAATTTTTCTACGAAGGTAGGAAGAAAAAAAGCTAGTGTAATGGAAAACTTCGTTTTTTTTTTGTTACACTTTAGTCCATCTGTATCAGGAATTTCCAAGCTATGTATTTAGGGCAAGATACCTACCTCTTCTCCAAAATTAACAGATACCTCAGGACTATAAAATAGCCAAAATACTTTAAAAATTCTATTTCTAGATTTTATTTTTCTATTGCTACTGAATACATACCAATTTAAAAAGTTTGCGGTTGGTTAACCAACTGTGAGTCGAGTAAAGTGGAAGTCAATCGTGAACATTTGTTCAGCACGCATTTCATTAGAAAAAATGCGGGATTCGAACACCGGTGCATCGCTCAACTTGAACGCACCGGATGTCTTATCCTTTAGGTCATTACGACTACAATAATAATACTTCCCGTTAAAATATTAGTCAGTCTTTTTACACATAACACAACCTATACAGTATCTTGAAAGTTTCAAACAATAACCTAGGTTAATTAACACGGGTCGATTGTTATAATAGTTTCCGTCGACTTCCAATACAGTTTTCGTTTAATTCGACCCCCCGGGAAATCGATATCGACCACTTTGGTAATACCTGATCTATATAAATAAAAAATACATCATCGTATGTTTGTTGCATGCGTTCGTAAACTATTTATATGTTACGTGTGATGAAACTTGGTACAGTTGTTGTTGGCACTCCAGGGAAGGCGTCTGTCGTAGTACCATTAAGGTACAGTAAAGACCTCGATCAATGTTTTTCACACAATTAGCGGTAGGCACTGCGAAACGTGACTGGGTTTCATTAGTCCTTAATAAATAAGGTTCTACGGTTTTTTTATCTTTTGCATTGACAGTTAAGACACGATGTATCTTCTTCTTCTTTTAAGTAGGCATGACAATTGGCTTCTCGCGATGCTACTGTTCCCAATGTCGAGTTTATAAAAACCTTCAATAATAAAATAAATATGTTACGTATTGTGTTAAATGCAAAATGAAATAGAGCGAAATGACATGCAGTTGATTTATTTCAGACTGTAATAAGTTGGGATAAAATTAAATAAAACAAGATGAGATGGGACGAAATAAATTTTCAGTAAAATGTTGGTAATTTGCTGTGACTTCAGTGGGCGGACTTATATAATTTTTCCATACTGGTACCCTATTCACAGATTTTAAACGGTCAATAAGCCACCATCATTATACGCGTAAACTTGCAGACAACGCTTAACAAAATAAAATTCACACAATTTCGCTCCTCGCGTTCCCGCCAAGAGATTCATGATGCGCTATCTGATAAAGGTCTTTTGTACTTTATGTTAATAACAAAATGCACAGTTTTTTTTTAAATTAAAATTTTTTTTGCTAGCAGTTAACATTAAGTCCTTGAAATGTTTAATGTCTGAGTCACCACATTTTCGACGCATAGTGACGAAGTTTTGAGGGAAAAAATTTCAATTTGTGTCCTTAATGAACTTCAGGTGCCATAATTAAACAATAAAGCATTTTACCCGATGTTCCCTGTAATGGGAAGGTACTACGATCCCTCTCAGACACAGCCCACTGAGTTTCTCGCCAGAACTTCTCAGTGGGTCGCGTTTCCGATCCGGTGGTAGATTCTGCGAAGCACGGCCCTTGCTAGGGTTCGTGTTAGCAACGTCATCAGGTTTGAGCCCCGTGAGCTCACCTACTAGTTAAGGCTACGCTGATATAGCCTCTCAAGGCTATCAGCTTAGGAAGGGAAGAAAAAAACTACGATCCCACCGATTTGTGCCGCAAGCAACCTTGTACTGTACAATTGACAGTTCGACCTCATGTTTTTTGTTGTATAATCCACCGCAGTCTAAAGACGTCGCAAATTGAATGCAGTCGTCCAATGTTTCGTAATTATGACTCTGTTCTTTTGAGCTAGAAGTACGGACGCTTCTCGATAGGTCTAACCTTCTTATGGGCCAAAGACGTCTTTGGCCCATGACGGGCGCTCCATGGGCCAAAGACGTCTTTGGAGCTGCGAGTCTGGTTACACTTTTGATCGCGGTAACCCCTTTACCCCATCCGGGTTCTGACCTCGGGGCAGATAGAACGCTTGGACGGGAGTGCCTGAGTCATATAGTGGATAGGTTCCTATATACCATCATTGCGCCCGCGTCCCATCCCGACACCTGCGACCGTCGACTCACGCGTTCCCTAAGCGCGTGGATTCCACAAAAATCGGTCCCCAGCCCAAAATATAACGTAATACTAATACGAACCTGAACGTGCTGACAACTAAATACCGCCCTTAGGGGGCGTCACGTGTCTATCAACTGGCGAAGGTTTTTAATGTTGCATTTCTAAACACTACAGGCAAAAGTATACTATTCAGAAGACCTCGCTTACTAGTTCTTTGTATTAATCATCCTTGAGAACGTTTATGTCTCCTTTGCGTTTCTGTAAATGCATAGGTACCTATGAGATTTTTCGGAAATTTATCCCCTAACGTGTTGACCGACTCTCTTTGCGAACATATATTTACATAAAGTAAAATTATAAATACAATATTATAAATTATCTATAATTTAACTAAAAGAGGATAAATATCACATAAAAATGATAAACTGTTGTATTAAATTGACTACTCAATAATAAACTGTAATTAATCAAACAAGACTTAGTAACTCCCAAGTTGGCCGCTAGATGGCGGTAGCAGTCGCAAAATCATAATTATTTAGAATTTTTTTAATGAATTTTCGTAGTTCTTGGATAACAAATAAAAAAAAACCATTGTTTTTATTGAGATTTAACCTTATCTTCTGGTTAATGAACAAAAAAGGGTTTTAAATTTGATTTTCGTGTGGTGTCCTGTCCACGTTGTTTCTTATCTTATCTATGCCTCAGTAAATTATATTGATAAATTACATATTCAGTGATTCAACAATATTAACTCGTAATTGAAATTTAATGTGTTTGTTTTATGCATATTTACTGTATATATGTGTAAATACTGCATATCTCCTGATTACGTGTGAGCCTAAGAACGCAGGTGGTCAAATGTATCATAGGTAGGTATGTCGTGAGACATAAAATATGTTATTATTGTTTCGAACTTATTTCCAAAATATACTGGATCTTAAAATAACGGCATTTCAAAATAATATTTACCTACCTAATGTATAAATTAATATGAAACGAATGACACAGAAGTTTGTCTAAAACGTGTTACAAAAGCGTCTTATATAAATAGAACATAGCGACACGTGAAAGCAAAATCAGATTGTGAAACACACAGCAATATTCATCAAACATACAAAACGTAATCGACTATTCGAAAATAATTATCATTCAAGAAGAGCAATAAAACTTTGAAATTAACTAATAAAAATATTATGTATTTAAACATCAAACAAGTCGCGTATCAATAATTTTAATAAAGGAACGACAAAATGGCGGACGCTGCGCGTAGCGTTCTGAAAGCGTCTACGCCATGCGGCCGTCCTTGTCTCTCGTAGCGGCTACGAGACGATACGAACGAGACGGGTATAGTACCCTGTGGGGCCTCGAAGTGTCAAGGTGACGAACCCCGATGACTGCGCAAACGCAATCACTATAATATTCGTTTGTCCTTTAGAATAATTTCAGCTATATAACGAGTCTGTGTCGCTCAATTTTGAAAATCGAATGCATTCTGTCGACGGCGTTGTCTGCGAGCATCGGTTTAATGACCTTTACATTTATTGTGCACGTTGAAGTATTCACCCAGCACAGAGCAGATTAATTATTTATCTTGCACTGACTTTACATAGATACTCAAACTCATTTAGTTTCTTTATGAATGTTGTAGTTAAAGTTTTGCTAACGGTAAAACTGTGATTGCCCTTAGTATAATATACTTTATATTTGATTTAAATATTATTCATTGCATTGAATGACGTACAATGTACCCACGTTAAAGTAAGTCTTTGTGAATATTTAAATCGTTTTGCAATGCGTGTTCTGAATCCACAGATAATATATTTTGAAGAGAAAGAATTATTTATTAGCTTCTAAACAAATAATGTGGTTTGCTTATTAATTATTATGTTTTATTTCGTCTTTGATTGTAATCGTTTCGGAATGTGAAAAGGAACAATATGAATTTTCAATGATCTATGTATGTGTGAGATCATAGCGGCCTCTTATATCTCGTTTCGTGATAGAGGAAAATGATAAAACTACACTTTTTAAAGTCAGTTTCCAAAATAAGATATTTTTAACTATGCCGAATAGATAAGCGTGGCTAAGCATGGTTCCACTTAGTGTAGTAGTGTACTGAGACCTTAGAACTTATATCTCGAGGTGGGTGGCGCATTTACGTTGTGGATGTCTATGGGCTCCAGTAACCACTGAACACCAGGTGGGCTGTGAGCTCGTCCACCCATATAAGCAAAAAAAAAAAGTAGTTCAACCTTTTATTTATTTATTGGCCTTGTAGGCAGACGAGTATACGGCCCACCTGATGGTGAGTAGTTACCGTCGCCCATAGACTTCAGCAATGCCAGGGGCAGAGCCAGGCCGCTGCCTACCGCTTGAGACGTGAGGTCGAAGTTTCATTAAATGTAAGTGATATGCGTCATGCGTGGACCTCAATAAAAATACGCCGGAGACGACCATTGGACCACGGCTATCAGTAATTAATTTAGCTCATTTATGACAGATACCTACGGTTATGTTTATACGAATAATCAGTAAATAGCAAGCATATTACAAATCCCTTGGAAAATGAACGGTATTTTTTTATTGCTCAGATGGGCGGATGAGTTGGCGGCCCACGTGGTTTTAAGTGGTTATAGGAGTCCATGGACATCAGCAATGTAAATACCACCACAAATCTCGATACATGAATTCTGAATCTCATTATTTATAGTATTAATAATAAACATTGATTCCAAGCATAAATTAGGTACAAAAAATAAAAACAAAAATAAGAAAAATAATGAGTTTTGGAAAGGGTTACGGCTCAGTAATGCCTAATAGTATCGAGACAATGGGTACTGCGGCGCTGATCTACCGCCGACACCTGCGGAGTGACGTGCATGCACACCAGCATCAGACCGACCAATCATTACGTATTTGAGCTCAGCAATTTTTTTCTCTCTTTTTTTTAAATTGGAACATGCTACACTTTGTTAAGAAAACTAAATTTAAACAAACACACGTACACAACAGTGAAAAAACAAGAATTAAAAAAAAATGTTACGAAAAGGGACAACCAAATGAAATATATTAAATTAATAAAATAAAAATTACAATTGCAATGTATGTTATAGTAGATACGGAATAATTACAATTGATATTTTCGAAATTTATTTGTGTACTCAAAATATATATTTTTAAATTAGCATTTAGAACCGTTAAATCCACGTAATATAATCCGTAATAGAGGGGGAAGAGGTCGACCGAAGAAGGCGTGGATGGAATGTGTGAATGACGATATGAGAGTGAGAAGAGTCAGTGTTGAGATGACGAATGATAGAAGAGAATGGAAGAGAAAAATTAGCTGTGCCGACCCCATCCAGTGGGATAAGTTGGAGAAAAAAGAAAAAAGGTATATAGCATAAAATATATTCGAAAAAAGAAAATAAAGACCGACTGTATTTTTTTTTATTGCTTTGATGGGTGGACGAGCTCACAACCCACCTGGTGTTAAGTGGTTACTGGCGACACCCACCTTGAGATATATACCTAGTCTTGCCATAAATACTGAGACAAAGAAAAAAAAAATTCTATTGCAAATAACATTTATTACTTTTACTGTGTGTTAGTTTAATACATAAATATAAAACAATTTAAAATATAAAAAGCTTATTCGAAGTGGTCTCCATTGGCTGCAATACAGTCCTTTAAACGTTGAGGCCAGTTATCAATAGAAGCATGCACTCTTTCCATGGGAAAAGTTTTCACTGCCAATTGGGATTGTTTTAGGGACTCCAAATATCATGGCGTTTAGAGCAAGCCGTAGGTACTCTTTAAAACTGACCATAAATCATAATCCAGCGGATTAAGATCGGGACTAGACGACGGCCAGTCTTCTGCTCTGATGAAGTCCGAAACGTTCGTTTCCAACCAAGACTGCTTAGACCGAGCTTTATGACCTGGCGCCGAGTCTTGCTGGAAGGACCATTCTTGATTATTGAACATGGTGTTGTTAAGGGGCTTCACTGCCTTCTCAAGAATGGTATCTTGATACACTTGTGCCGATGTTTTGATGTTTTGATGTACTTTTCACAAAAGTATGGCTCAGTCACTCCTTCATAGCTAATACCCCACCAAACCATTGCTGAAGTCGGATAGTGCCCACGTTGCACTGTCGACTAATTGGGAAGCTTCCTTAGAGCTTTGAGCATAAATACGGTCATTTTGTTTGTTAAAATGTTGCTCAATTGTAAAAAAAATCTCATCCGTAAACATAATTTTTCTATGACCTCCCTTTGCGTACCGCTTCAGTAGTTGTTTCGATTTTACCACCCTATTCTCTTTTAAATTATCAGTTAAGAAATGACCAGTACGTCTCTTATAGGCTGCAAGTCCTAAGTCATCTTATAAAATACGCGACATGGTTCTAGGTGCTATCTTCATCTCCCGAGATAAAGTCTTTTGCTTTCGGACAGGATTTCTTCGAATTCTTTCCCTTACTGCTTTGACCACCTTTTTCGTACGAACACTACGTGGACGGCCAGATCTTTTTCTGTCACAAACAGAGGAGTGAGGAGGTCTCATTGCACTTATTAATAGCCCAGTGCACAAACATTTTACTAATACCAAGCGTATGGAGAGTTTTAAAAATTGCATTTGGCTCCATACCTACTTTGTGTAATGCAATCACAGCGATGCGGTTCTCTTTATCACCCCACTTCATTTTAATATCTTAAAATATTGTACAATGTATTGACGCCAAAATGAAAAAACTCAATTAGCAATCATATAAAAATGACAGATTCCAAATTCAAATGTAATATTTTGTTTATTTTTAATTGTAACAGTATTTATGGCCAGACTAAGTAAATTCTAAGGTCTCAGTATAGTTACATGTTAGTATGTACAATTTTAGGTTAAAATTAGAACTAAGTTAGCTATTACAGGATTAAGCAGATGACATTTTTAAATGATGTGCCCATCTTAGCTGTTATTATAAGACTCATCCATATCGGGACACTGAATTGTATGGAGCGACCTCTGACACTATTCTGACCGACGTGATACCGGTATTCGATAAGCTGTCGAGATTATATCCGCGCCGACTTAATATTATTGACGTAAGTACGTACCTACCTGGTGAGGTAGGACGTATGTACCTACGTGTTGCCCAGAACAAGAAGATTTATAAATAAATAAATGAGATATATAAATAACCGATAGCTGTAAGATCGATTTGATTGTATTCGAGTTGTGTCAACGGCGTGTGAATGTTGGCATTAAAACAAAAGAAAATGGACTGGAGGACCTTTGGACCTGCAGTCCATATGCAGCATATAGCAGCACGCTGAGACCAATACAAACAGAGCACCAATAAAGAATGTTGCAAAATCGGTTTGTTTTTTTTTTTTGAGAGCTTCCGCTGCGTGCGCTGCGGAAACGGTTAAAGTTTCGCTAAAATAACAGAAAATGACAGAATTGTGCCCCTTTAAAAGATTTTTGTAATTCTGAACGAAACGATGATTAGATTTATTATGTCTATTTGATGGGGATCGGAAGCTCATCAACAATGAGAAAATGATTCAAGAACGACCGTCGGTAATGGGATACAGGAAACGAGAAAAAGGACTCAATTAAGAATTTACAACAAAGAAAATTATAAGTATTATGTACTGAATTAAAGTATTACGAACACCATCAGGTGGGCCGTATGCTCGTCTGCCTACAAGGGCAATAAAAAAAAAATGAATGTACTAGAAACATTGGGAATTATAATATGATTTTTTTTTTTATTGCTTAGATGGATGGACGAGCTCACAGCCCACCTGGTGTTAAGTGGTTACTGGAGCCCATAAACATCTAAAACGTAAATGCGCCACCCACCTCGAGATATAAGTTCTAAGATCTCAGTATAGTTACAACGGCTACCCCACCCTTCGAACCGAAACGCAATACTGCTTCACGGTGGAAATAGGCGGGGCGGTGGTACCTACCCGTGCGGACTCCCAAGAGGCCCTACCATCAGCACTAAATTAACTCGATTAACTCGAATTAACTCGAATAAATTAACTCGAGATCAAGCCGAATTAATAAACTGAGCACGCGGTAACATTTGCGTTGATATGAAATGTAATCACAGCATACAATGTGACATTGAAGGATAGCAATATATTAAACTAGCTTTTGTCCGCGGTTTCCGTCCGCGTGGAATAGTTAGCGTTGGCATAGGTAACGCTAAATTGTACCCCCCACTTTATTTACGTAGAAAGTGAAAATATTTTGAAACTATCTTTATTGGTGCTCCACTTGTATGGGTCTCATGATCTTATATAGCCTATAACCTTCCTCAATAAATGGGCTATCTAACACTGAAATAATTTTTTAAATCGGACCGTTTCAAACAAACAAACAAACTCTTCAACTTTATAATATTAATAGACATACATAGATACTGGCTAGGTAGTGCGATGGCCTCCGAACGGTAACAAAGACCGGGCTCTGGAGTATGGAGAGGCATATGTCCAGCAGTGGACGACGGTGGGCTAATGATGATGATGGTGATGATGAAATTCTGTCACCGGCTACAAAAGGAGTCTCTCGTGAAGAACCGGCCATTTCTATTGTAATGATGATAATATTCACTTTACTGAACTTACCACTATCAATTATTCATGTATGAGAGTACTAAGCGGTAGGCAGCGGCTTGTGTCTGCCCCTGGCATTGCTGACATCCATGAGCGACGGTAACCACTTACCGTCAGGTGGGCCGTATGCTCGTCTGTCTGCTCGGGCAATATTATAAGTATTTTCATCGGCTTAGGCATCGATATATGGGCTTAGGCGAGTCCTATACACATTTAAAACTACCTTCATCGTTCAGTATAATGATTATTGTTTTTCTCGGTAATAATACAATAACAATAAATAACCCAAGAATAATAACCGTAAAAGTGTTTTTAATTAAATCGCAGGTAATAATAAAATTAAATGGTCTGTAACGAAGACCTAATGACGCATCGTGCCATCTAATATCTTAGGTAATCATTACATTACTCAGCATGCGCTTTGTTGCACTCACCGGAACGATGATATTTCATAATTTTCGAAGTCGTCTCGTGGCCTAAAGGATAAGACGTCCGGTGCATTCGTATCTAGCAATGCAACGGTGTTAGAATCCCGCAGGCGGGTACCAATTTTTCTAATGAAATACGTACCTAACAAATGTTCACGATTGACTTCCACGGTGAAGGAATAACATCGTGTAATAATAATGAAATCCGCAAAATTATAATTTCCGTAATTACTGGTGGTAGGACCTCTTGTGATTTCACACGGGTAGGTACCACCACCCCGCCTATTTCTGCCGTGAAGCAGTAAAACCTTAGAACTTATATCTCAAGGTGGGTGGCGCATTTACGTCGTAGATGTCCTATGGGCTCCAGTAACAACTTAACACCAGATGGGATGTGAGCTCGTCCAACCATCTAAGCAATAATTTTTTTTTTATCCGAAACTCTACTTATGTCATGATTAATTAAAAAGTCATTTGTAATTAGACCCTAAAATATTATTAAATTATTATGCATTGCTTGCGTGCGAAGGCAGATGAGCTTGCGACGCATTTAATTTTGATGTTGAAGTCACTATCGCTCATAGAATCACGCGAAGGCTAATGGTTCAACCAATTTAGTAGTAGTCATTTAGTAGGTAGAAACCTACTGCCAAGGACTTTCCAAACTTGGTTTTAAATAGCACAGGGGTGTAAATGATGAGTAATCGATTATATCTCTTACTAGCTGATCCGGCAGACTTTGTAGTGCCTCAATCGGTAAATAAAAGACACATGAAGGGGACACATCAAAGGAAAAACAAAATTGTTTGTTTTTATATAATTCCGAGCTTTTTTATATTTTCTTATCTTTTAAACCTTCCCTGGACTTCCACGAATAATTCAAGACCAAAATTAGCCAAATCGGTCCAGCCGTTCTCGAGTTTTAGCGAGACTAACGAACAGCAATTCATTTTTATATATATAGATTATAGTATGGTAAGACATATTTTTACGACACCATCTCAGATACCTCCTCAACATTTTGCTTTTGTCGAACGGCAGTTTTAATGACAATAGCCAAAGCTATTCGTATAATAGTATCGACTGTGAAAGTAAAGAAGCAAACACGGTTATGTAAGGAACATAAACTAAATGGTTTTAATTACATAACGTTGTATGTTTGGCGTATCAAACTCTTAATGCTTACGTGAAACTTGACCATTGTTCGAAATGAACAAACAGTATTGGTAATTGTCGTTGAAATGGTAATGTTTTTCATCAGACTAAGAATTAAAATTCGATTGTTTCATTAAGAATGATAAACCTAACACAAATACGCAGTACATCTAAAACTATGACTAATTTGTATGAATCTGATGTTTATTTGATGGCTTTGTTTAAACTGGTGGTAGGACAGTAGACCTCTTGACCTCACATTGCGAGGAAAGACGGCGATAACCTGGAAAAACTTATGATCACAGGGAAAGTTGAAGGCAACAGATCTAGAGGCCGCAACCATACTCGTTGGTCCGATCAGATCCGCACCGCTTTGGACAGTACAGTGTACAGCGCGCTGCATGACGCCGTGGACAGGGGAAAGTGGAAAAAGATCCTAAGATTGAAGCTCATGGGTGATGGTGGTCACGACCCTCAGACATGAGGAACACGACTCGAGGAGGAGGAGGAGGACCTCTTGTGAGTCCACACGGGCAGGTACCACCACCACGCCTATTTCTGCCGTAAAGCAGTAATGCGTTTCGGTTTGAAGGGCGGGGCAGCCGTTGTAACCATACTGAGACCTTAGAACTTATACCTCAAGGTGGGTGGTGCATTTACGTTGTAGATGTCTATGGGCTCCGATAACCACTGAACACCAGGTGGGCTGTGAGCTAGTCCATCTATCTAAGCAATTAAAAGTTCTTTCGCGCTCAAAGGAAGTCACGAATTGACGTGATTTTTTAGAAATTGTAGTATAAGTTCAGTAGAGTGACATAGACTATCTTTTATTCTGAAAAATAACATAAAAATATTTGCAAACTTTTCCTCGACCACGCGTGTATCGCAGCTGGTAACCGCTAGTCTTTAATAAATACATATATGGAAACTTACAATTTTAGATAAATTTCTAAACATATTTCTCAGAGTTCCTCTCGAATGTTCTGAAAATCATTTCGACATCGATCATTGACATTTTAGCGTCACGATTTTACATTACCAAAATTAATTATAATACTTGATATTAAAAGATAACCTTGATTGGTTCTAATATATTTTAGTTTTCCCACCACAGCCTCATCTCCGTGCACTTCAGTTTAGTAAACAGTCGACGTCGCCCTAAACACGTCATTATGGATCGTCCCGATCCATTAACGGTGCTTTTAGGTACCTCAAGCACTGGGCAAAGGCTCGACGAGTAAATTAACCCATAGACACAGTCCACTGAGTTTCTCGCCGGATCTTCTCAGTGGGTCGCGTTTCCGATCCGGTGGTAGATTCTGCGAAACACTGCTCTTACTAGGGCCAGTGTTAGCAACACTTCCGGTTTGAGCCCCGAGAGCTCACCTACACGCTAGGGTCAGGCTGATATAGCCTCTCAGGACTATCAGCATAGGTAGAATTAAAAATGCTATGTAACATCATTACAAAAATGTACAATAAAAAAAGTTGCAACTGACAATAACTTCTTTACAAATCCGTTTTTAATGAAACAAAACCTAAATTCTGCTCCAAATTAATCTCTGTTTAATAAAAACAAAGTGAAAATTCTGTCTAAAGTTCCTGAGATGAGCACGGAGGAATAAACAGACAGACCGAAAATAATTCTAAAACCCGCTGGTGAATATTCTAGTCCTCTTTGTTAGTTAAGCCCTATTATATTTTCAATGTACAGATACTACACCGGATTCAACTGTTTCATTATTTGTACAGATATCTCTATACATGTTTGCGGCAATTAGGTTACGAAAAATCATGACCGGTCGAGTCTCGGAATAAAAAAAAAAAACAATATATTTAAATGCTATTATTACCAAGCGCTCATTATAGTTCTATAGTAATTGATTATAGTTCTATTATAATATCGAAAATTTGTACATGTCACGTTTGGACCACCGATATGTATTTATTAGTCTAATAAATAAAAAATGGATTAAAAATAATGTTACTATTTACAGAAAACCAATATTTATTTCCAAAGTTAAATATAAAAATAAATTTCGGTTGACGCGTTTGGCTCTCTCGTGTTTCTTATTTCCATTAATGAATTCCGATGCTTCGTATATTTTATAGTTTCCAGTCGACTCTCGGAGTTTCATCCTCGCGATAAGATTTATCTATAATAGTTTATCTAACACCTGTGACGCTCTAAAACTTTAAGAGAAGATTTAATTTATTATAATCTTTATTTGAAAAGATTCAAATCTAAAGCATAGCGAACATCATCTTGTTTGGTTAGAAAGTTGGTTTTGAAGTCGTCGTGGCCTAAAGGATAAGACGTCCGGCGCAATCGTGTTGAGCGATGCACCGGTGCTCGAATCTCGCAGGAGGGTACCAATTTTTCTAATGAAATACGTACTCAACAAATGTTCACGTTTGAAGGAATAACATCGTGTAATGAACCGGGAACTCATTTGATTCTTTATTACGACGTAATGAAACCGAACTATTTTTGAAGAAGCTAATAACTAACTGATGATGAAAAATGGATCACGTACGACAAGAACGTGCGAAAAAGGTCGTGGTCAATGGCCGGTCAGGCTTCACAGACTGCGGCGAAGCCCGGGTTAACTGGACTGCCAAAACCAATTGTCGCGGTATTTTGATCAGGAGCCCCAAAACTTTATAGCAATGGGATCATCTCCCTACCTACAAGATGGCAAAAAGTTATCGAACAAAATGGTACCTACATACTGTAGTTAAATGTAAATAAACTATATTAAAAAATGCGAAGAAACTTTTTCCCCAACCCGTTATCTCAAGGTGGGTGGTGCATTTTTGTTGTAGATGTCTATGGGCTCCAGTAACCACTTAACACCAGGTGGACTGTGAGCGCCTTCACCCATCTACGCAATAAAAAAAAATTATATCTAATATATAAAATTTCCGTGTCACAATGTTAGTTACTATACTCCTCTGAAACGGTTCGACCGATTTTTATGAAATTTTATATGCATATTCAGTAGGTCTGAGAATCGGCTACTATCTATTTTTCATATCCCTAAGTGATAAGGGTTGTCCACCCCTAACATTAGTTATTTTTTTGGAACGAAGTTCCTTATAGGACGATGCGGAGGGATACCTTAACCGGGAAAAAACGTCCGTAACGTAAGATTTTTATTAGTAATGCACACAATGTACGACTTAGCTTTGTAATAACGTACAAATTAGTAATGCACACAGTGTACGACTTAACTTTTTAACAACGTACAAAAAATGTACGTCCAAAAAATATTTCTTTTTTCTGAATAACAAAATTAGCATATATGAAACCACGGAGCGCGTCTTGTAATTTAAAAACACTGATAACACAGCGTCGAGTTTAATTTTACTTGGGCAATAAATAAGGCACGAATTACGCTAAAGTTGGTTGATGAAGTTGCTCTCCAAACTATCTATATATTAATACGTGAAGCAAAAACTTTGTACCCCTTTTTACGAAAATTGCGCGGACGGAGTAGTATGAAATAACCCACCCTTATAGAGAATATAGAAAAGGAGTGAATAGAGCAAATTTTTTTTAATTCTTTCAAAAAAATACTTTGTATCAATAAAAGAAACATGACACACACTAGCATGTATTTGACACACATACGCACGCTTATATACTATCGTTTATTGTCAATCTTTTGTTTTTGTTTAAAGTCTAGTCAAATTGAGAATAGATTAATATTGTTTGTCTTTGATATTATTTGTCTATAGTGTAGTCTTGGCGAAATCTGTGACTATAATATATAGAAGTATTGTAGTCTTTGACAATCGAACCATAATAATGTTCAAACTTATAATGTCAATTAATTATAGTCGAATTTCGACTACTTGGGGACCACTAAGTAATACTAATATCATAACAATTATCAAAACCGAACTCTATTTCTTTCATGACAATTCACAACGCATTTTGTATTGTTTTTCGAACTTCACGACTGAGATAAGATAAGATAAATGATAATGTTTGAGTGTTTAGATACGCTTGCAGGGCACGTTGAAAATATCTAAATTGAGTTATATAGGTAAAGGTGATATCTTTTCGGAGAGCGAAGGTAGTCTTCAGCAGAGCAGGTATCATTACTCACCTTTGGACGGAATGTTGTTCAGAACTTGTAATTTTTTTTATTATTGCTTACATGGGTAGACGAGGTCACAGCTAACCTGGTGTTAAGTGGTTACTGGAGCCCATGGACATCTATAACGCAAATGCGCCACCCACCTTGAGATATAAGTTCTAAGGTCTCAGTGTAGTTACAACGGCTGCCGCACCCTTCAAACCGAAACGCATTACTGCTTCACGGCAGAAACAGGCAGGGCGGTGGTACCTACCCGTGCGGACTCACAAGACGTCCTACCACCAATAATAAATAAGTTTATAACCAGTAATAAGTAAATATGCGAGATATAATTTATGAATTTTTTACAGTTTTTGTGTTCCCGGATAGCTATGGTGTTATTTGTCGTAATTTAAATATTATGCTAACACTATCGTCTATTTTCCTAATTATAATATGCTAAGTGTTTATAAATATTTTTTGTGTATATACATACATATATTTGAGGCCGTCAGACCAAACGTGGCCCAAGCTTACCGTACTTATTATGGAACAAAGAGATTTAAGTTTTCATGAATTTGAATTTGAGTAGGCAAAAAACAATACGCACAAAAATAATGTTTCCAAAGCCATCTGTTATTTATGGGTGAAACTATGGATAGGCTGGTTTTGCATACAAAATTTTATTATATTTTAAATAAATTGCAATATACATATAAGTATGATTATGAAAAATTGTGGGTTAGGCCACTTTTGCGCTGACGGCCTCACATATGTAACTATATATAGGTTTTAGTGGATTTGTTATTTCGGCCGAATTTTGTATTCAAGCTTTTAAGAATTCAATCACTTCATCGCCATCATCATCGTATGAATTGTTAACTACCTCGCGTCCGATGAGATTTCCTCAATTAACACGAGATTCCGGGTGTCACTAAGTTAGGGTGACACGGATCGATTTGCATATAGCCGAAATATGTATGAATCTTGTGTAAGAGTTTGGAAAATTGTAAAGAACAGGGTTAATTTTTTCCCAAAAGGGAAACAGTTTTTGCTAATATGTTTAATTAATGTAATGTTGCGCTTGAGTATTGCTTTATAGTTAATTATATTACGCGTTACCGAAATATAAATTAATAAAAATATATATTTCATGCCTAAATTAGTAAATTAATGTCACATTGAGGTAAGCATTGATTTCCATTTTGACTTCAGGAGCCATAAAAGTAATGCACGATACGTAAAAAATATGAGTTCAATTATTATTCAATTAATTAATTTGTTGAGTATAGTTATTGTAAAACTATAACAAAATTATTAAATAAGGGTGCTTCTAACGTAACATTTCTACATCTCACACCATGACAAGTGTATTTGTGTCGCAGAAAAGCATTAATATAACTGTTTAAGTACGTATTTGGTTTTCATATCAGGTATTAATTAGGTCTAGGCAAAACATTTTAACGTAAATTTATTTATTTAAATCGGTCCAGGAAGCTTTATTTGCATTTTTTTTATTGCTTGGATGGGTGGACGAGCTCACAGCCCACCTGGTGTTAAGTGGTTACTAACGCATTACTGCTTCATGGCAGAAATAGGCAGGGTGGTGGTACCTACTCGCGCGGACTTACAAGAGGTCCTACCACCAGTAATTACGCAAATTATAATTTTGCGGGTTTGATTTTTATTACACGATGTTATTCCTTCACCGTGGAAGTCAATCGTGAACATTTGCTAAGTACGTATTTCATTAGAAAAATTGGTACCCGCCTGTGAGACTCGAACACCGGTGCACCCATACCTTAACAAATGTTAACGATTGACTTTCACGGTGAAGGAATAGCATCGTGTAATAAAAATGAAACCTGCAAAATTATAGTTTGATTGATTGACTACTTACTGGTGGTAGGACGTCTTGTGAGTCCGCGCGGGTAGGTACCACCACCCCGCCTATTTCTGCCGTGAAGCAGTAATGCGTTGAAAGGTTGGAGCAGCCGTTGTAACTATACTGAGACCTTAGAACTTATATCTCAAGGCAGGTAGCGGCATTTACGTTGTAGATGTCTATGGGCTCCGGTAACAACGTAAGCTGAGAGCTCGTACACCTATCTAAGCAATAAAAAAAAATAGAATTGCTTTATGCATCTATTGTTTTTCAATGACCTCATTCATACACCGTCAGTATTCCCTGTGCATTTGAATTAAGAACACCTGTTTATAATTGTAGCCTTGATCTATTCATACGCGAAGTAGTATTTTAATATAAATAAATAATAAGATTTTAATATTAATGCAGTTTTGCAGCTTAAACACAAAAATTATATTATTATCAGCTTTGAAAGACGCATAGCTAAGAAGCGAATCGAATTTCTCTAAAAACCCTCAACTGAATGTATCGAAACAAGCTAGCGTTAATTACGATGCTAAGTCATCCGTGCTTATGCGAGATGTCGCCAGTTTGAAACTTAGCAAGTACCTTACTGACCTTAGAACTCATATCTTAAGGTAGGTGGTACTATTTACGTTGTAGATGTCTACGGGCTCCGGTAATGACTTAAATGACGATGAGGGCCGTGAGCTGGTCCACGCACCTATGCAATAAAAAAATGTGTGGTGTCATGGGACACCGGATAGGAACAAAGTTCCTTATTATAAAGATATTAATTTTAAGTTCCATTCTAGGTATAAAGAAAATAATTATTCGGGTATACCTAAATTTTTTATTATGATTTTTTTATTAATAAAAAATGTTATTTTTTGTACGTTATTACAAAGTTAAGTCGTACACTGTGTGCATTACTAATTTGTACGTTATTACAAAGCTAAGTCGTACACTGTGTGCATTACTAATAAAAATCTTACGTTACGGACGTTTTTTCCCGGTTACGGTACCCCTCCGCATCGTCCCATTAGGAACTTCGTTCCAAAAAATACCTAGTTGACGAGTGTTCACATATTTTTTTTATTGCTTAGATGGGTGGACGAGCTCACAGACCACCTGGTCACATCTAGAAGTTTAACTATGTATTTACTATGTACCTATTAAAAGCTATATTTACCTCTGTTGCATGAGCGAAGGCTCTATTTGAAATTCTTTCGCTCGCTCGCTCCGAACAGACTTCTGATTCCGTTGATAGAATGGACTGGAATTTCGGAATTCTGTCGCGTTGCCATGGCAACAACCCAGACCCCTTCAGACGCGGTCCCTCCGGATACACGAGTTAATTTTCATAACCATTGTACACTGATTGTGGTTTAACAACTTTAAGTAATTGTTAAAATCAAAACGAGGGTTCATTTTTGAATAGGAAATATATATATAAATATATATATATATATATGAATATAGGAAAAAATACTTTCTGGATGGTTTAACAAAAATTAATAATAATATGTAATTAACAATTGAATGTTCAGTCGGCCTTTACGCTAAATATGTAATTTGAAGCAACAATGATCTGCCTAAGTGAAAGTCCTAGATGTAGAGATAAGTAGTTTTGCCTTATTTGATGCTAAGTACATAACGGCCTATAATACGTAAGCCCTCCGACCTGTCCTGGTGAAACTGCAAAGGCCTCCGGGCCACCAGTAACCTTTCAATCATAAAGAAAACATAAGCCCTCCGACATAACAGTGAGGCTGCCACGGCCCATTTTGAGACAGGAGATATGAGTTTAAATTGCAGTAATTATGCAAAATTTGACTACTTTGAATTTATCACTTACCTCAATTATTTGTTTGACCAACTTAATAAATTTCTTTGTTAAAAAATCTGGAACAATTGCTAAATATCGAATAACAACTTAGTAACATGAAAATATATCGGGATTCTGCATATTTATTGAGTCACAGATGAAAAAAGCTTTGAAAGGCCTTAAAGGAGGAGGTAAACCTAAAAAAAACTTGATGGATTGCGTGAAAGACGATATGGGTAAGAGGGGAGTGAGCGAAGAAATGGTATATGATAGAGGAGTATGGAAGGAGAAAACATGTTGCGCCGACCCTATGGGCTCCAATAACCACTTATCACCAAGTGGGCTGTGAGCTCGTCCACACATCTAAGCAATAAAAAATAAAAAAAAAGGTGACTGGGAGAAGGGCAGGAGAATGATGACAGATGAAAAAAAGCTTTCAAAATTTCTTTGTGGTATGTTCTATGTGGTATGTTCTATGTGGTATGTGGTATGTGGTATGTTCATGTATCTATTCATGTTATTAGTATCTAAGAAATTAATTATGTTTCGGACTGTAGCGTAAATTGGAATTATTTTCAAATTCAAAGCACGTACCACTTACTGATACCGTTACTACCGGCTACCGTACTATTTACAATAATGACTACATCAAGGCATTGCGAAAGGACTTCGCATTTTTTTTTGTTTTGTTAGAACGTAACCTCGGTACTATTACGGTTCATATAGACACGATCAATATAAGGCGACACGGAGGTACATGCCGTCCGGTTGTCATGGCAACCAGCAAACATTTTCAAGGCTGGCGTCCGAGCACTTACGCGCTTAGAACTAGCCATAATAATCTTAAATTGGTTTGTTTTGATCAACGTCTGGGATAGTTTTTCTCATTCAAACGAGATCTTTTTTTTATTGCTTAGATGGGTGGACGGGCTCACAGCCCACCTGGTGTTAAGTGGTCACTGGAGCCCAGAGACATCAACAACGTAAATGCGCCACCCACCTTGATATATAAGTTCTAAGATCTCAGTATAGTTACAACGGCTGCCCCACCCTTCAAACCGAAACGCATTACTGCTTCACGGCAGAAATAGGCAGGGTGGTGGTACCTACCCGCGCGGACTCACAAGAGGTCCTACCACCAGTAATCGAAAGAAAGAGAATCGTTATCGGTATACTGTAGCTCAACTGTGCCCCGGCCTTGTTGATGTCCGGAAACTTCAGTATCGGACTTTTAGTATCAATATCAACCAGTGTCGGAAACTTCAGTAATCATTCGCTATCAGATGGACTATATACCGGTCTGCATTCTAAGACAATAAAAATCGTTTATTATTTTATTGAACCATTTAATATGAAATATCTTAATCCGCAGACTACCGTGTATTTGCTTACCAATAGGTGTGCCGTATGCTCGTCTGCCTATAAAGATATTTAAAAAAATATTATTTTTTTCTCTCTACCTAGTAGCTGGTAGTCTAGGTGGCTATTTCAGCTACTCCCAGACGGGTAGGTGCGCTCACGGGCTCAACTTGAAAGAATTTGCTAATACTGGCCCTAGTAAGAGCGGTGCTTCGCAGAATCTACCACCGCATCGGAATCGCGACCCATTGAGAAGATCCCGCTAGAAACTCAGCGGGCTGTGTCTATGTGTTAGTTCACAGGTGACCGGGGCCTAAAAGCACTGAGAGTGGATCCGGGGGATCTGACAAGAAATATATCGGGCGGATTCGGCTTTGCGTTGTCCCGTCGCGCGTCGTCTGGGTCGTATAGGAAAAATAAGACACATAATTATTACTAGTCGGTACTAACCGCATCTTAGTGTGTGAGAAACGTGTCGTAAATGTTTCATGTTCACGTATTGTGATCGTTTTGAAAGTGTTACATCGATTTCGATGTTAAAAACGTTGCCCAACGTGAAATTTAATGTTTACGGTTGTGTTCTGTTGTTTTATATTCTTGCATTTGAAGTAAACATGCTCGGCGTTTTGTAGTTTTGTAGGTTGTTTTGTGATTTTAGTAAACTAATATTTTCTTCTTTCAATAACTTTTTGGTTTAGATGAGTAAAAGAGCCCACGTCCCGCTCCTGGTGGGATAATGAAGCTCTTAGATGACAACAACGTAAATGCCGCCATCTATTTTGAAATATGAGGTCTATATGTCAGTTCGATAGTACAGCGGCTACTACACATTCCAAACCGGAACGCGATGCTGTTTCGCGGCAGGAATAGGCAGGGTGGCGGTACCTACCGTGTAAGCTCACAAGACACTCTACCGCACGGGTTCAATACGGGAGGGTGACTACGTTAAGTTAAATTTCAGCATATATTCATTTATTAATTTATAAAATCTTCTCTCTCATTCTCACCTATGCCCATCCATGCTGTGTGTAGGTCTCTTCCTAAGCACCCCATTATTTTCGGTCTCATGGCTTTTCTCAACGTGACTAGCTCACAGCCCACCTGGTGTTAAGTGATTACTGGAGCCCATAGACATCCACAACGTAAACGCGCCACCCACCTTGAGATATAAGTTCTAAGGTCTCAAGTAAGTTACAACGGCTGCCCCACCCTTCAAACCGAAACGCATTACTGCTTCACGGCAGAAATAGGCAAGGTGGTGGTACCTACCCGCGCGGATTCACAAGTGGTCCTACCACCAGTAAATAAGATTTTCGAAGACAAATAGATACTTTTAAAAGGCAGCTTTTTTTAGACAACGTTCTATTTCAGTGTATAGATACGTTAAAAAATAGGAAAAGTCTAATCTGTGCATTTTTCTTTGTCTACCTATTATTAGCTACTTCGAGGGGTGAAGCTAGCTTTACCTGACCTTGCATGGCATGCGAAGCCAAGGCTTCAGGCCTTCAAGGCCTTCAAGGCTGTTCAATCAAAGATTATCTCGGGGTTCCAAAAAGTATTACTTCTTGTGTTTTAAAGAACTTTCACCGGTTGTTTTTACTTATCGAATGTTGTTTTTGATTTTTATTAAGTTATATTCTCTCTCTATATATCCATTACTCAAATTCCGATGCAAATTAAAACAATGAATTTAATTTTTCCACTCTATACCGCTTAAGTATTCACGAAGGGCGTACAGCGAGTGAGTCTTTTGCTTGGCAGCTGTTGCATTTTTAAATTCATAGACAGTAATATTTATGTTTGTTTGTTCGTGAAGTAAGCGCTCGTTCGTTTTATATTGATTTAAAACTTGGTAGTTTTCGAAACTTCAGGGAAATTAATGTCAAGGTACGACAAAGGTAGCGGTAGGCAGCGGCTTGGCTCTGTCCCTGGCATTGCTGTAGTCCATGGGCGACGGTAACCACTCACCATCAGGTGGGCCGTGCGCTCGTCAGCCTACAAGGGCTAAAAAAAAAAGAAAGAAAATGTGGCGGGATTAGATTAAACAAACCTGTCCTCAATCAATACATCTAGGGACAGTCACAGCGTAGTGTTTTTTATTTTATTTTCATTTTATTGCTTAGATGGGTGGACAAGTTCACGGTCGACCTGCTGTTAAGTGGTTACCGGAGCCCATAGACATCTACAACGGAAATGCCACCACCTACCTACCTTAAGATATGAGTTCTAAGATTTTAGATTTTACAGTATAACGGCTGCCCCACCCTGTAAACCGAAACGCATTACTTCTCCACGGTGAATTGATTATGTGGACAAGTCTCACTATTATTCTATATAAGCTATGAGTAGCTCACAATTTCCAATAGATTAATGACGTTTAATGAGTACTAGAGGTGCCGCGGTAGTCGAAATTCGACTATAATTAATTGGAATTGTAAGTTTGTACACTATTATGATTGTATTTTATATTTCTATAATTACAAATTTCGCCACTATAAAAAATATTAACAAAGACAAACAATATTTAATTTTAATCTATTCTCAATTTGACAACAGACGCCAAGAACAAAAGTTTGACAATAAATAGTATGCATGCGTGTGTGCGTCAAATACATGGTATGTAGTGTGTGTAATGTTTTCTTTATTGATTTATTGTATCTTTTATGCATTATTTGAAAAAAATATTAGCATTGTGCACTTCTTCTCTATATTCTCTATAAGTGTGCAAAATTTCATACTCCTCCGTCCGCGCAATTTTCGTAAAATGGAATACAAAGTTTTTGCTTCATGTATTAATATATAGATTATTTTGTTTATCACTCGTAGAATATAGGAATGCTATTTTATAATATTTTCAAGGTGAGTTAGGTCTGATGTGCATTATTAGGTTTTAAAGTATATGTGTGTATTGTGTTGCTTTCCTTTTTAGTTTTTTGTAAAATTAAATTTATAAATTTCTCTTTTTTTTTCTTTGTTCACTATCTATTTGTATGGTTTTTATAGTGAAAACTTGTTTGGTTTTTGTTTTAGCTATTTTTATATATATTTGTTTTGTACTGTTGGTTTCCAAATTTAATAAATAAATCACTCGTAATGCAATAGAACTTATAGAACCGACAGAGATCCGGTTCGAAGTGTGGGACAACCGTTATTTCTACACAGATTCATCTATGTTGTAGTTTCTATGAATTCAATTATTTTTAATTCAATTGATAGCAATAGAAACGCGAACTCCTATCTTCGCAGCTGTAGTCAATTAATTTTATACCTTTAAACGAGCAATTCTTGTATATATATATATAATCTGAATCTCGGAAACGGCTACTACGATTTTCATAAAATTTAGTATACAGGGGATTTCGGGGGCGATAAATTTTCAGAAAATGTTGTTTTATTCGTGTTTTCATTAATCAACTCTTCCCGACATCTATTGGCGAATAAGAATACTATTTTTCTTAATTGAGGGCAACTAACCCCTTTAAAGACACAACAAGATGGCGTTATCAAAAAAACAAACCTCGGTCATCATCTAGTAAAAATATATTAAAGTAATATTTAACACGTAAATTGTAAATCGTAAAAAATAAATATAATGAAAAACTAAATTAAACTAAACATGTAATGATATGGAATACTCCAGAATGAATTAACAATAATAAAATACGTAATTGCATTTTCTGTAATGTATATAAGAAAACAACATTCAAAGCCCTTAATCTCTTTTTAAATTAATATTTTAAACAGTCTTACTATATTATGCAAAACAACATTATATTATGCAAATTCTTTTCACTGAATGACAGATATGTGAGTGATTACGTCTAAGAAAAATCTTTTTTAAAACTAAAGCAGTGCCTTTGTACACAATTTTCCTATTACTCTGTACTGTGTCTTCTTTTCTGTGTGTACATAAATGAATTAATAAATAAAATAAACAAAAGATTTTAAGGTTTTAAAAGATCAAGGGTTTTTCTTTACATACACACTTAGTTAATAATGAATGAATGAATAGCCTTTTATTCAGATCCATATTACAATTATATGATTAAATGTAGAGAAAACTTAAATTAATGTGAAACTTAATCTGGTCTCTTATTTGGATTTTACTTAGATTCTGTAGATCTGTTTGTCAACTGCGACGTATATTTGTGATTCTTTGTAGTTTTTTCTCTGTGTTGTTCGAGGTTTTGTGGTCTTCATCCCCTACGAAGACCAGTCGCTTTGGGGAAAATAATATATTATGTTTGCATAAACTTAATTAATTATCAATGAGCTACCTAATTTAAATGTTCCTATTCAATTAGTAGTAGTTTATTTAAAAATTAAAAAACAGTTTTTTTTTTATGAGAAGCGGGGGCTCCGCCACCCCTACCCCCTGCCAGGGCTTCGCCTCTGCACCCTGGCTCTGTACTCCACGAACTTTCGGCATGGTAGGAGAAAAAATATTATGTGCACCAAGGGAGAAAAGTAGGACATTTTCTCCTGCGTATAAAATGCCTGCAAACTCGCGGGATGAGATGTCCTACTACTGGAGCCAGGGTCCAGGGGCGAAGCCCTGGCAGGGGGTAGGGGTGGCGGAGCCCCCGCTTCTCATAAAAAAAACTGTTTTTTAATTTTTAAATAAACTACTACTGATTGAATAGGAACTGTCTGATGAACTCATCTTTGTTTAATACTTCAGTATTAAATTTTATTGCCTTTTGTTTTTTTCACTTTTACACTAAACACAATATTGCAAATTACCCGAGCACAACAATGGCGGAGAATTTTAGGTGTGTGAGAGCAGACGTAGACACTAACGCGCATGCGCACTTGTACCCAGGGAGGAAAAGTTACACTTTCTTCCCTGTACAGCAGAAGGAAAACCGAACTTTCGGCGTAGGTAGGAGAAAAAACAAGATTTCCTCATTCACTGTGTCGCAAGTGGTATGAAGCATAGGAAAGCGGGTGTTCTGATGAAAGTGAGATTTCCACTACGTGATGTCTATTTTGGATTGCCTACTGCACGTTACTTAGTGAGTTCTCTGACGAATAAGGCATCAACGTTGTCTTTTTACCATTAAAACACGAGGTACGGTTGCGGAGATCATACTGCTACCTAGAAATACAACAAAACGGGTAGTGCGTAATTAAATATGGTCCTGTCTTCTTAAATTTTGTAAATTTGCGTAATTACTGATGATAGCGCGGATCATAGCCCTTAAATACCACTATTCAGCTTAGTTGTGGTCGTCATGGCCTAAAGGATAAGACGTCCGGTGCATTCGTGTTGAACCGATGCACCGGTGTTCGAATCTCAGGCGGGTACCAATTTTTCTAATGAAATACGTACTTAACAAATGTTCACGATTGACTTCCACAGTGAAGGAATAATAACGTCATGTAATAAAAATCCAATCCGAAAATTATAATTTGCGTAATTACTGGTGCTAGGACCTCTTGTGAGTTCGCACGGGTAGCTACCACCACCCCGCCTATCTCTGCCGTGAAGCAGTAATGCGTTTCGGTTTGAAGGGTGAGGCAGCCGTTGTAACAATACTGAGACCTTAGAACTGATATCTTCAGGTGGGTGGCGCATTTACGTTGTAGATGTCTATGGACTCCTTTAACCATTTAACACCAAGTGGGCTGTGAGCTCGTCCACCCATCTAAGCAATAAAAATAAAAACAGTATTTGTTTAGCAAAATGTATCGACTCTATTTTTTTTATGCTTGAATGACTGGTGGCCCGGAGGTGTTTCACCAGGACAGATGGGCGAGCAAAGGCTCAGCCAGGAGGGGTAATCGACTTTATTATCACGAGCTCACGTGTACAAGAGCGCTCGCGGTCGCTTCGAAAACTGCGCTTATGATGCTCACTATTTGCCAACGTAAACTTAACTCACAAACGAATTAAAAAACCAGCGAATTAAAAACCAGACGAATAATGTACTTAATAACACTGGTGGTCCCGCAGTAGTCGAAATTCGACTATAATTAATTAAAATTATAAGTTTGTAAATTATTATGGGTCTATTTACAAAGACTATTATACTTCTATAATCACAAATTTCACCAAGACTACACCATGCATAAATAATATTATAGACAAACAATATTAATCTATTTTCAATTTGACCAGACTTTAAGCAATAACAAAAGTTTGACAATAAACAAAGATATATGCGCGTGTGTGTGTGTCAAATACATGGTAGTGTGTGTAATGTTTTTATTGGTGATTTATTGTATTATTAATGCATAATTTAAAAAAATATTTGTATTCTATACTGCTTCTCTATATTCCCTATAAGTGTGGAAAATTTCATACTCCTCCGTCCGCGCAATTTTCGCAAAAAGGTGTACAAAGTGTTTGCTTCACGTATATAATATGTATATGTCGGAATAGTTTAATCTATGTATTTACTATGTCATTGTCTGTTAGTTGTCAAGAAGAAGTGTCAAAAGTAAGACGTTCCGCTGTTAAGACGAGAAATAAAATTAATTGAAAAACACTTGAGGAAGTATTGCTTTATTCTACTACGCCATCCCACATATATATATATATATATACCTAATTGTATAAATAAAGAAACGTTTGTTAGCAAAAATGTTGTGTGGAGTATAATGTACGTGCAAAAATGCAATAACAGATGACGCGTCGACCAGCATTAGAGATGGTGAAAGCGCTTTCATAACGTTCGTACGTCGGTATATTGATCTCTGTAACAATCATTTAATTGAATCTCATAAGGAAATCTGATCAACTAATTTTGTAAACGTCCTGTGTATTCGAGGAACTTTTTTTTTCCCTACCTAATCTGGTAGCCCTGAGAGGCTATATCAGCCTGACCCTAGCGTGTAGGTGAGATCACGGGGCTCAAACCTGACGACGTTGCTAACACGAACCCTAGCAAGAGCTGTGCTTCGCAGAATCTACCACCGAATCCGAAACGCGACCCACTGAGAAGATCCGGCGAGAAACTCAGTGGGCTGTGTCTGTGGGTTAATTTGCTCGTCGAGCCCTTCGTCGCAAGCGACGGGTTCGACGAGAACGGTGATCGGTGCTTGAAGTACCTAGAAGCACCGTTAGTGGATCGGGAGGATCCGAAATTACGTGTTTTGGGCGACGTCGACTGCTTTCCATTCTTTCCGCAGGATCGGGAATGAACGAGGACCGAATGGTGAGTTGCTATTTGAATGGTATGACTGTTTTTTGATAGCAATTTAGAATTCGACTTTTTGTCTTGAGTTGTTGTGATATTGTGGTAAGTTGTTTTTAATGTAATCCATTTATTTTTGGGGTGAAAAGTTTGATGATCGTTAATCTTGTCTAAAAGTGTATCTTTTCTATTTTCTCTCATCCGACTATAGATTGGAAAATATTAAAACAACTTTCTCGTTTTAAAGATTAATTTAATTAATTTTAATTCCCGGAGCATAAATCTGTAAAAAGATCATACCTTCTCGCCCTGTCTACGAAAAGTTTCGTGAAACATTATTTGGTCACGCTTTAACTAGTATATTTAAGCAGATCTTTATAAGCAGCTGACCTGAATAATGAAGTCGCAGAGAATCATCTAAATAATTTTAAGGCTTATTCAAAGTGGAGGTGCTGAGCTCGCTCAAATCTATATTTAACCTTTTACAAGACATGGGCGTTTTGATATGATTACGACAATGAAAACCATCGAAGACTTTTTATAAACAATACATAAAAGGAATTATGTATACCTTAGATTATTTTCTTTCATACCCCGTATACATACATACCTATATGTATAAAAGAAAGAAAATACATTCATACAATACGTTCAGAAACGATTCTAAGATATTTTTTTATTGCTTATGTGGGTGGATGAGCTCACGGCCCATCTGGTGTTAAGTGGTTACCAGAGCCCATATACATCTACAACCCACCTTGAGACAAGAGTTCTAAGTCTCAGTTTTTACAGTATAATGGCTGCCCCGCTCTTCAGACCGAAACGCATTACTGCTTCACGGCAAAAATAGGCAGGGTGGTAGTACCTACCCGTGCGAACATACACCAGTAAAAAGCACCAGTAAAGCTTTAAAAAAAACTAATTTTCTTCTGCGTGCGGGTTTGCAGCCCCTTCCAACTGGACTCGTTTACACCAGATGTAACTTCCAAACTACATAGCAACAATACACCCGTGCAATATAACATTTGCTCAGTAATGTTCTAAACAGTAAAAATAACAAGAATAAACTATTATTATCTAAATACATTGTAAGCAATTGTGATCGCAGTGTGCTTAGCGCAAATTGCAACATAATAAATAATATACATAATATGTATTCCTCTGTGCTAGTTCTGTTATCTATCTATGTATATATAGGTAAATGAATTGCTGTTCGTTAGTCTCGCTAAAACTCGAGAACGGCTCGACCGATTCGGATAATTTTGTCTTGAATTATTTGTGGAAGTCCAGAGAAGGCTTAAAAGGTAGATAAATATGAAAATGCTCGGAATTAATTAAAAATAACAATTTTGTTTTTCCTTTGATGTGTCCCCCGTCGGACGGATTCCTTTTGTTTGTTTTATTGATTTTATACAAACGCTTAGGTCTTTTATTTATCTATTGAGGCACTACGAAGTCTGCCGGGTCAGCTAGTTTAAAATAAATATTAATCGGTTGATAGTCTGTCAAGAAATGAGGCGCCCTAGGAATCTGAAGATTCTCGGTAATTGTTTATATGCTTTCATATTCTTCAAACTATTCTTACCGTTATAGTACTACCGCCGATTTAATTTAATGTCATAGAGACCGAATGATGGGAAATAATTATAGGATACCGAATCTTAAGTTTGTTGCGTCAAAGAATTTCCTTCGGTTTTGGGAGTCGTAAATAATTAAAATTATTATACTATTTATTTTAGTCGTCGGCGATAAAGAAAAGTTAACGTATTCGAAACGACAAAAATAATAAAAGCGAGATGAATTAGATGTTATATAAATATATTAGATACTAGCTGACCCAGCAGACATCGTAGTGCCTCAATTGATAAACAAAAGACCTAAGCTTTTGTATAAAATAAACTTAAAACTAACAAAAGGAATCCGTCCGACGGGGGACAGACACATCATTTAATTCCGAGTATTTATATATATTTATCTACCTTTTAAACCTTCTCTGGAATTTCACAAATAATTCAAGACCAAAATTAGTCAAATCGGTCTAGCCGTTCTCGAGTTTTAGCGAAACTAACGAACAGCAATTCATTTTTATATATATAGATAAGGAAATAAATATTGGTACGCAATATTGAGATTATTTCAAAATTGTTCAAAAATGATTGTTCTGCGATAAATAAACATTGAAAGATATACAGTGGCGTGTGTCTACCACAATCAAGACACTGTAATTAAATCGAATACTATTATAAAATAATTCAATAAAACACAAAATATTAATGAACATTTGGTACAAACCAAGACTCCTTAAGGCGTGATTCACTAACAATAACCTGATAGTCTACTCTTCAATTAATTTTCTCGATCCCCAACTGTTTTAGCCTTAACATCTTCAAGTCCATCTATTCATCTTGTGAATTTTAATCACGAACTATTTTGCGTACTTAAATTCAAAGTGACTTTTGATCAGCACTCGTTGACGTGTTAATAGTTAATTAATGATAAACACGTTCTAATCTAAATACAAACTGCTGCATAAGATAATACATTTATGAAATAGTAAACATATCTTTGCAACTTTCTACAGTTATTTTTTCCTACCTATTCTAGTAATCTCGATGGGTTATTCTAGATTCGCCGAATTAGTAGGTGAGCTCACGGGGCTCACACCTAAGAACGTTGCTAACACGAGCCCTAGCAAGAGCCGTGCTTCGCAGAATCTACCACCGGATCGGAAACGCGACTCACAGAGAAGATCCGGCGAGAAACTCAGTGGGCCTTTCTACTGTGAACATCTACAGGAAAACGGCTATAAAATAAATTTATGATTGATTTTACATTGTATACATTTTACATGTATTTTGAATACAAGTTACTTCTATTTCACTCCATACAGAAGAAGGCCGTTCGGATTGTCTATAATCTCATTCTGATGGATCGCTTGGAACCTCTGGGTCTGCGGAGGGACTTCGCTTCCCTCCGTATTTTGTACCGTATATTCCTTGGGAAGTGCTCTAAGGAATTGTTTGGATATTCCAATCATCTCGTTTTTATTATCGCACCGACCGCTACCGGAGTAGAGCTCATCCATACTACATTGAGCCACTGCGTTCATCCACAGTGCGTTTCCAGAGATATTTTTTGCCACGTACCATCCGGCTGGTGTTTCCCGAGCGCTATGACATGTCCTTCTTCAAACGAGACTTGCCGAATGCCAGGAACACAGACAAGTCGCTGCCTACCATCAGCATACGTATAAGTCAAGCAATATAATAGTTCATATACTTGGAAAATATTCATTTTAGGACATAATAGTTTTCTATAACGTGATTCGCAATGCGCAGCGGAGACAGTGGTAATTCTTCTGAAAATTGTCGTTAGGTGTTAGTGTTGCCAGGTCGGGGGATTCAGTAGCCGTTTTAGGGAAAATAAATTTATTATACGAGAATTTTGAGAGTAGGCATTTGGTAAATAAAATTAAAGTATGGTTTTTCAAATCAAATCAAATCAAATCAAAAAAAAAATATTCAACATAAATGAAAGTACATACTTGTTGAACGTCAAAAGAACTACCGATTATAATGTAACATTCAACATAGGAAGCTGTGAAAGCGACCTTATGTAAATAATGCTCTTCAAATTAAATAACTCCAATAGAACATGCGTAATGTCGTTTTATAGCTCTTGGTCCGAATTGACTATGATAATGATAAAACATAACAATTAAAACTTAAGCTATTACTGTACAAATACAAACGAGTTATATTATTTATTTCAACAGATATCATCAGACTATTGCACTGATGGAAGCACTCGCAAAAAAATAAAACCTGGCTTAATATATAGGATAGTTTTTATCATGAGGCTGGCAACACTAGATATACATATGTACATATGTATTTTAATTTTTAAGTTGGGTGGATGATCTCACGGCTCACCTGGTGTTAAGTGGTCACCAGAGCCCATAGACATCAACCACATCAATTTCGCCGTCCATCTTGAGACATGACCTGTAAATCTCGGTTTTTACAGTACAACGGCTGCTCCACCTCAATCCTAAATGCGTTACTGCTTCGCGGCAGAAATAGGCAGGGTATGGGGTTCACAAAACGCCTTACTTACTACCAGTAATTACATAGTTTTTGCGTGTTTGTCATTGGCACAGTATCGTCGCTCGATACGAAAGCACCGGCCATCTTATCCTTTAGGCCACGATGACTTCAAAATAAGATTGACGATCGATGACTTCATTCATGCATCTATAATAAACATGCGTCTGTTGTTTTACCAATAGATTTAAAAATCGTGAGTAGTCCTCTAAATATCTCTAGCAACTTTTTATGCCAAGAAAATGCAACTTGTTTCATTACTATAAGCATAAATATAATTCAATAATTCGTAAATATGTGTGTAAGAAGCTTTTTAATAATTACATTTTCAACAATGAATTGAGATGTATTTATGTTGCTTGATAAATACTAAAAAGTTATGATAATTCAAAGAAAAAATTAAATCGATACCTAGCCATAGTAATTACCATATAAATTGTGCATAGAACGCTTAGTATTAGATACAGGATGCGTGCAGATTGGAGACTGTGGAACGTTTTCACATGGACGGTCGTTTATCATACGATGACGTCACGGCAATCAACAAAGGCACGGGTAGCGATCGAGCGAGGCGCCTGCGTTTGCGACGTTGCCGCACAGCTGCAGGAATGCGGCCGCCGCGTTGCCAACCCGCCTGATGCCTCGTCGGTAGAGCGCGCGAGTGCATTGGGCGGCCCGAACTAAAACCGAGCGAGCCCGCGCGATCGCATCCACCATCTTGTTTTATTATTTCGATTGTTTATTAAGTTTTTGAAATTTTCAAACGCTCGTTCCATTTTTGGCGGCTTTTTTTTTTTATTCGTACTTCTTTTTTTTTTTTTTTTTCGTTATTCGAATCGTGTTACGGTTTTGAAAAATAAAAACATGGCCGCCGGTCGATGTCTTGGTTTTATTAATTTAATGGCTGCACCGTTGCATAGTTCTATTTTTAGCGAGCATGAAAGGCAGCGTGAACGCTTCGTCTCACGCTTTGGAGTTACACGACCGGAGATGTATTTACGAAATTATGGTCTCTAGGGTGGGTTGTTTTAAGGAAAATTTGAAACATTTATTAAGGAAAACAACGTTTTTATAAGCTTGCTTGTTATATACGTATCGGAATTTATTATAGGCTATGACTCATTTCACTTATCATGCTAAAGCGTACTTTGGATATGTTTTTGATGCGATTACGTAAGAATGGAAGTTTTCGTCAGCGGTTTCGTGTGAACGTGAAATTATTTCAGTGTTTTTATTTGCGAAATTATTGAATGTTTTACTTTAAAGTATTTAACAAATAAACGTACTTGGGAATAAAAAAAATCAACGTTGCCAAATTAAATTAAAACTACAAACATCTTGAAACTTGAAATATTAAACGTTCGAATTTGATGTTATGGTGCTTCATTAATCATTCTAAATCTACTACTACTGGGTCGGATCTGCCCATATTAGCTGTTAAAGAAAAATGTTAGATATCAAATATTAACTTGCTAAGAAAAATAAGAAGTTTCGTATGACATATGAATAGCATTGTAATATTACTTCAAAGATTTTATGTTCTCTTCGTAAAATATCATATAGTTATGAATAGGTTAAGATTCTAATTAATACAAAATTCGTATTTAGAACACACGTCACTGTTTATATCGCGAAACGTGGCGACAGATGGCATCACTTGACTCATGTAAAATACTCACAAACAGAATATTAAATATATTATGTACCTAAATTATGTATTAATATATCTTTATTCCTACTTTCGTATTATGTTATTTATAAATAAAGTTTTCCGAATAAATATTATATGATAAAACTTTAATGTATTTTTTATGTTATATTTTCATTTGATAACCTTTAAGTGACGGTGAAATGTCGTAAATGATATTTTGAAGGGTGATTCGATCTCATTTATTTTAATATTTATTTTTTTGTTGTTTTATTTTTGAAGTAGCAATTTCAAGGTCTCATTCTAGTTAAATCTGTTCAAATGACAACATGTTTGATGAATCTGATTTTGAAAGTTCTATTAATCAATCAGATGGGGTTTTTGACTTTGGAGTCAGGCGTGCCAACATGACGAGAGAGCTTGGAAGGCATTGCCGCTCCGAAACACTTCTTGTGTTTATTGAAAGAAATTTCATAAGTTAGTATCATTTAGTGACTAATTATGCCCACAGAGTTTCTCGCCGGATCTTCTCAGTGGGTCGCAATTCCAATCCAGTGGTAGATTCTGCGAAGCACTGCTCTTGCTAGGGCTCCTCCTCCTCCCTCCGTGCGTCGTATTCCTTAGTTCTGAGGGTCGTGACCTTTACTGAGCACTTTTGTTAGGATGTTCCTCTATTCACTTGTGTCCTCCGCGCAGTGGATAGCGACATTGATTGCTAGGGCTAGTGTTAGCAAATTCTCTCAAGTTGAGCCCGTGAGCTCATCTACCAGTCCGTGCTAAGCTGAAATAGCCCATTAGCACCAACGATTATGGACTAGTTCTCGTTCTCAGTTCCACATGACCTTCGCTCTTGCCTATATTTTTATCTGCTTAAAATAAGATAGGTAAACGCACTTACAGCCCTTCTATTCCTAAAGAAATTGCCGTGCAAAAAACACTGTCATCTCTTGCGATTTAGGCAACAGCTTAGCACAAGGGAGGTGGTCGTAATGTTTACCCATGAACATTAGGTGATCGTAATGTTTACCCATGAACATTTATTGAGTTTTTTTTTTGGGTAAAATAAATGGGTGGACGAGCTCACAGCCAACCTGGTGTTAAGTGGTTACTAGAGTCCATAGACATCTATAACGTAAATGCCGCCACTTACATTGAGATATGAGTTCTAAGGTCTCAGTATATTTACAACGGCTGCACTGTCCTTCTAACCGGAACGCATTACTGCTTCATGGTTGAAATAGGGAGGGCAGTGGTACCTACCCGTGCGGACCCACAAGAGGTCCTACCACCAGCATATTATAACGTCCATTGTAATTGTACGGAGCGACAATTCCGGTGTGTTTGAATCCCGCAGGCAGACACCAGTTTTTCTTATTTATTTGTCTAATTAATTATTATTTATCTAATTAATGTTGGTTGACCGTATAGCCAACACGGAATAGTATTGATATCTAGGCTATTTTGATTCATGTTCTGATTCGAAGGGTTTGTTAGCCATTAGGTCGTTTGTAGTTATTTAAATGCGGAGACAATTAAATGCTATTTAGTTGTAAGGTTAAAGTTTATATAGCTTAAGTTCACTGTTTTTTCTTCCTAATAAAATAAAATAAAATACAAATTGCACAATACATATAAAATTTCGAGCTCATGTCTTAAAGTGGGTGACGGAGTTCACGTCGAGGTGTCTATGAGCTGCTGTAACCACTAAAACCAGGGTATACTATGAGTTGAACCTCCATACCCCTATTAAAGCAAGTATAAAACAATAATACATTATTATCTATGAAGCATTTTCTTAGTTTAAGTAATAGTTGAAGAAAGACGTTGAAAGCAAACCGCATAAGTGGTACTTATTGAGACAAGTTTTTTTTATTTTTTTTTATTGCTTAAATGAGTGGACGAGGTCACAGCCCATCTGGTTTTAAGTGGTTACTGGAGCCCATAGACATCTACAACGTAATTGCGCCATGCACCTTGATATATGAGTTCTAAGGTCTCAAGTATAGTTGAGACGGCCGCCCCACCCTTCAAACCGAAACGCATTACTGCTTCACGGCAGAAATAGGCAGGGTGGTGGTACCTACCCGCGCGGACTCACAAGAGGTCGATCCTACCACCAGTAAAGCCCTTTGAATCCAAATCCTCACACGTCACATCAATAGCCATCAATTCTGGTTTTATAACTAAGTTTCTATGTCTGATCATCTGATGCAGCATCAGAGTACTCGCTAACTCAATGGTACTACACCAGAACATTTTGTATTATCAAAAAATCACTTAATTTCCATGATGCTTGAACAGTCAAAAGGGGATTAATAAATGAATTTTAATTTAAAGGTTTAGTACACGTATGTATCTATATATTAATACGTGAAGCAAAAACTTTGTACCCCTTTTTACGAAAATTGCGCGGACGGAGGAGTATGAAAATTCTCACATTTATATAGAATATAGAGGAGTGCAGAATGCTAAATTTTATTTTAAATTATGCATAAAAAATACAATATCAATAAAAAGAACACTACACACACTACCATGTATTTGACACACACACACAAATATGTACATATACTCTTTTTTATTGTCAAACTTTTCCTATTGTTTAAAGTCTGTAGTCAAATTGAGAATAGATTAATATTGTTTGTCTTTAATATTATTTATCTATAGTGTAATTTTGGCGAAATCTGCGATTTGATTATAGAATTATAATAGTGTGTGACAATAGAACCATAATAATGTTCCAACTTATAATTTCAATTAATTATAGTCGAATTTCGACTACAGAGGGACCACTGGTAAACATAATTGCAAATACGTCAGTTTAGGAGAGAATGTGCAACAAGGAAACTCGCAAAGAAACGGGGTGATTTCGTCATGTAATTTCCTCGGCACAGTTACTATCGTACGGAATTTAGAAGTCGTATGTATTGGATAGTAACGGTCATAAATGATTTTGACTCCCGAATCACGTCGATTACTGTAAGCAGGTTGAAAGATTTAAATAGATTTTCGGGACTCGATGTAATAATATCGCTAAACTTTAATCACTTTTGTTTTGTTATTCTTATTTTTATACTAGCTTATAAAGAGCATTATTATAGATTTGTATTACGATTGGCTCGAAGGATGTCTGTTGAAAATAAAATTTCTCAGTGCTTTATTATGAATTGATAAAAAATAAGTTCACTTAAAAAGAAGACAAATAAAAATTGAATTTGAATTTTAAAAAAAATCGTTTTAATTTAATCTTTAAACAAAATAAACAGATTTAAATAACTAATTTAAACATGTTTCCAATATTCATTGTAGTTTTGTTGAAGTGAAAAAATGAAAATTTCAACGCTTTTCAATGTGATTACGTCATCGGTAATAGAAAGTGTTGCCGTTGCCACAAAAAAAATTACCTGTGAAATTTTTAACATGGTGCTCCCTTCATCCCCCATATCAGCGTAACTCATTTATTTAAAAAATAACCTATTTTTCTACGAACTAAGTACAATGTCTGTGAAAACCTATTCTGATTGAAATACATTGATAGATAATTCTCAAAAGTGTACAAGTCATATGCTGTGAGTTGAATTAGAAAAGTGTTTTGAGGTTATCAATATTATGATAACAAATAATGACATTCGAGTAGTACACAGAATATACAACGATATAGACTAAAGTATCTATTTGAATAAAGCCAATGATGTCGTTTAAGAAAAAAATGCCCAGCAGGTATAATTAAAAATACTGGCAATTAACGATTATTTTTCATTAATAAATAATAGTTTTGAAAACTAACAAAATACGGTTTTATAGAAAAAGCGTGGGGTGCTTTTCAGGATATTATCAAAATAACCCTTCTACTCATATCTGTTCATAAAATATGTATAACTACTGATGATACCATGCACCCCACGCTTTTTTTACAATAAAATCATTTTTTCTTGCACTATATTTAATTCAAATTTATTTTGCATTTTTAGTTGAATTTCAATTTTTTCAATTTTTTTTTAAATATTGAATTGTCATCGGTCCTTAATAAGTATACCAAATTTCAAGTTAATCCAACGTTTTGAAGGGGGTCAAAATCATGTTCAAAGATTCCGTTACATACGTCTGAAGCTAATAAAAGCGTAAAGGTTTTGTGTAATCAAGTAGGCGATTCCTCAAACATTTTCCAAACAAAGAAAATCTAAAAAAGGTCAATGCCCATTGCGCCTCATTGTTCCGTATGTCCATCGTGCTCAACGTGACGATTGCCCAAGTTGAAAGGAAAATGGCGGCTCGAGTATAACGAGAAAATAGTCTACGGGCGTAACAAAATATTCTGACAATGCTGAGAACAGTATAAATCTAGAAATGAGTTACGAACCTATTATTAAATCGAATAGAATTTGAAAATTACAAAAAAAAACACTGTAATATTACTGCGTTGTGGTTATGCGGAAGAGGATCTCGTGATAAAAGGTCACAAGAGACAAAAAAAAAAAACTGAAATAAAGCTATGCTAAAGTCGAAAAACACGCAAGTCAGTACTTACGACTTGGATAACGTTAGTGATTTTCCTAAGGGTTCGTGAAGATTTACTTTTAGGTCCATGATTGTTTTAAACAATTGCGCTGATTTTGTGCGTGTATCTCATCTTACCTTGGAATTCTCTGAAATTGCAGAGTAGTTTTCGGGTAATAATTCCTCAACTTGAGTCAACTATGTAGTAATTTATACATTAACCTAAGTCTTGTTATTGTATATGCAAGTATTACAATTTCTAATTTTACTGGTGGTAGGACCTCATGTGAGTCCGCACGGGTAGGTACCACCACCCCGCCTATTTCTGCCGTGAAGCAGTAATGCGTTTCGGCTTGAAGGGTGGGGCAGCCGTTGTAACTATACTGAGACCTTAGAACTTATATCTCAAGGTGGGTGGCGCATTTACGTTGTAGATGTCTATGGGCTCCAGTAACCACTTAACACTGTTAGGTGGGCTGTGAGCTCGTCCACCCATCTAAGCAATAAAAATATACTACTAATATGTATCGTGAAGATCAGTATTAATCTTCTCCATAACAGGATATTATCTGTTTAATTATATTAAAAAAGAACGCATACTAGGTGTGTGCATCGGCTACATACGATTAGTTTGATTCCTATCATGAGAATTTTAACAAGAAATGACGTCAGACAGTCGGCCAATATTCACCCACTGTCATCGAGAAAAATTATAATAGGCTTCAAAAGTTTTTTAATGCTTTTCGATAACATACCGTTGAATTTAAAATACTTTATTGAATAGCGACTAGCAAAACTAGACATCGTTATGTTCTGAAAGAGCCGTAACTTAATCTTGGTTAGATGACCGGCTTACTTGAGTGATGCTACCATGTCAGGTTGCAATTTCCTGACAGATTCCTACTGGTGGTAGGACCTCTTGTGAGTGTGTTTCGGTTTGAAGGGTGGGGCAGCCGTTATAACTATACTGAGATCTTAAAACTTGTATCTCAAGGAGGGTAACGCATATACGTTGTAGATGTCTGTGGGCCCCAGTAACCACTTAACACCAGGTGGGCTGTGAGCTCGTCCACCCAACTTAGCAATAAAAAATAAAAACTTACAAGTAAATACTGTTTAAAACATCTGCAAAAATACGTCTTTACTGAACTAAAAAATATATATGTACTTTTTATTTTGTGATACTCGTCAGGATATTAGCCAAAAGTAATATTATCACTGCACTGTCATTAATTACCCTTTGGTACGAGGGAAAATTTACAAATTAATCGGAAGACGTGAATTTCGGAAAATGTCGTTAATAAATTCCGCTACATAGTAAAAGCGTAAATAAATTTAAACAGCCTATATGTAAGTTCGATATAAAGATTGACTATTTTCAACCTTCGAACTAAACTCTATTACGTTTTAAAAAACGAAAACAAGATTTTTTAATATTTTCTCTTAATCTATAAATTTGTACGGACTAACCTCCGGATCCCCCGAAGTTATTCTAATGAAGAAATCATAGGCATGAAAATGAGTTCTCCTAGAATAACAAAACACGTTCAAATGTAAAACATATTTTTTTGCAAGCGTTTAAAAAAAGCCTATTTGGTTTGAACATAAGTATATATAGTAGTAAATAAATAAACCATTATAGTACAATTTATTATGTATTAGAATTCTTCTGTATTTGTTTATTTGTGTTGTCTCTAGACTATTTACTGGTGGTAGGGCCTCTTGTGAGCCCGCACGGGTAAGTATCACCACCCTGCTGCCTATTTCTGCCGTGAAGCAGTAATGCGTTTCGGTTTGAAGGGCGGGGCAGCCGTTGTAACTATACTGAGAACTCATATCTCAAGGTGGGTGGCCCATTTACGTTGTAGATGTCTATGGGCTCCAGTAACCACTTAACACCAGGTGGGCTGTGAGCTCGTCCACCCACCTAAGCAATAAATAATAAAAAAAAACCATAGCACAACTCCTTCTCTTCTCATGGGTGTCGTAGCCACTATAGGATTCGTTGGTCAATGGGTAGCAGTGTGCTCTGAGCTTTATTCCAGCGTACTATGGTTGCCGATTGGCATTTGCTGTTGCGTATTAGAAGCCTGCACGGGTGGATACGACCAGGCTGCCTATTTCTGCCCTGCAGCATATGGTTTCCACTCGATTGGACTCGTTAACCCATCTAAGCAAAAAAAGATAAACAAATCCCATAGACACCAGAACGTAAATGACCCCACACACCACAGCAGGTATAATTTTTTTTTTATTTTTTTTTTTATTTCCTTTGTAGGCAGACGACCCTACGGCCCACCTGATGGTGAGTGGTTACCGTCGCCCATGGACTTCAGCAATGCCAAGGGCAGAGCCAAGCCGCTGCCTACCGCTAGTTTCAAAATGTTTAGCATAACGGCTATCCCAAACCGGAACGCTTGAAACTGTTTTACGGCTTAAATAGGCAGGGTGGTGATAAATACATGCCTACGTCTTACCACCAGTAATATGTATGATAACTCTGAGGGGCTGTATACTTGAATAAGTAGACCTCACAAAATATCCAATTACCATTTGTTCACAGGCCTAAGAAAACTGTCAAGTTGTTTGTTCAGTAAAGCATGACATAAAGTTAATGATTACTTTATAGATAGCAAGGCGTGGGAATGGGTTGTTCGCTCCAGATAATTTTGTTTTAATTATTGCGTACACTTTTGGACAAAGCGATGTGTGGTATCAATCACTACATAGTATAAAACAAAGTCGCTTTTTCGGTCCCTATATCCCTATGTATGCTTAAATATTTAAAACTACGCAACGGATTTTGATGCGGTTTTTTTTAATAGATAAAGTGATCGAAGAGGAAGGTTTATATGTATAATAACATCCATTAAATAGTGGAGAAATCAATAATAAATTACAGTTTCCGAAGCGAAGCGAGGGCCGGTCGCTAGTTTTATATAAAATAATAGTATATTAAGGGCCACAAAAAAGACATGATTATTGCTTATATTTCGTTTCTTCTCAGGAATGTGGCTCTTCTTGGAATCTGTGCTAGATTGGCATTGGCATTTAACATTTTACAATAAAAATCTATATCTATACTAATATTATAAAGAGGAAAGATTTGTTTGTTTGTTTGTTTCGAATAGGCTCCAAAACTACTGGACTGATTTGAAAAATTCTTTTTCCATTAGAAGCCGACATTGTCCCTGATGAACATAGGCTACTTTTTTAAATTTTTTTTTTTTTTTTGGTTTCATGTGTGTTTTAATGTTTCCGAAGCGAAGCGAGGGCGGGTCGCTAGTGTATAATAAATACGTTATAACTTGCACAGAAATGTAAGTTGTAATAAATAAATTGCAACTAATTTAGTAATTTCGATGTATCGGTATTTACGAGATAATAAGCTCGAAAAAAATTGCACCTAGGATTGAATTTTTGGTAGTATTTTTATTATTATTCATGTAAGCTCAAGAAGCTCATATTATAACGGATTAGCGCGCTTTAAGCGGTCGCCGGAACCCGAACCATAAACGTCACCGTGGGAAAAACGCCACGAGAACTATCTCGTAATAATGATCGATAGTATAATCGTAATGCCAGAATGCCTTGGAAAATAAACCCTTAAATATTATCCGGCGTATTGTGTCACGTGTAAGTTAAAACACTATTCTTTTTAAATTAAAAAAAAGCATTTTCAATTTTAAAACAATGTACAGTCAAAATCTGTTATAACGACATCGAAGGGACTGCTCATATTCAGTCGTAAAAACCGATAGTCGTAACAACCGGTGATGTTTAATGTGTATCGTGCAAGTACAAACAAATCGATAGGGAATTATTTGAAAAATATATTTATTCACCTATGTACATTTTGTTTATTACACATAAGTACAATGCATATAATTTTTCTGTGAGCATAAAATCTGTAATTTTGGTCTGTTTGGAACACTTCTGTTGTGCATAGATATTTTGTAATTCACGTTGGACTTTAATTAACGTATCGTCGTAATTGATGTTGACATGGAACTGTTCATTAAAAAGATCAATCTTTCTTAATACACTAACAGCATTGATACCATCATTCAAAGTTTTGGTGCGTCTTCTGTATAGATAAGTAACAAACTAACTGAAGAGATATGAAGAAGCGGGCTTTGACTCTACCGCATGCACTTGTTTTGTTTTTATGAATTAGAAAAGTCCCTACACTAAACTAAACCCTATTGTTTTCTCTCCTGATTTTAATAGCCATTGAAGACAAATGTGGATACCTATTCAAATTGTTTACAATACAACTTAGCCGGTCGTTCTAACAGATCGAATTCTCCGAAATATTAGTTAAATGTGGTCGTTTTATGAGGTATGTCGTTATTACCAATGTCGTAGAAAGCAATATTTTTAATAAGGCGGTCATATGGCATTCAGCCGGGACCTTTGTTCTAGGTTATTATAACCGGCATGTTGTATTAAACGATGTCGTAGTAAACGGTTTTGACTGTAATTACAGTTTTTTTGAAAGCATTTTGGATTGGGACATTTTAAAGACAAACTAAAAAAATGTAATAATATACAAAAAAAAATTAAGTATATTAAAAACTTTTATTGGATATTTTTAAAATGTCAACTACATTGAAATTTATTACCTATCGATTCGTTCAAACTTATTATTCTACCCCAAGAAAACTTACACATATATTTTTTACTTATGTATTTTGCTTATAATTTATTTTTACATGTATTTGTTCGTCACGTAGATATTTCTATGTACCTAAGTAATATATTACAATTTTTATTCATTTATTGCCTAGATGTGTGGACGAGCTCACAGCCCACCTGGTGTTAAGTGGTTACTGGAACCCATAGACATCTACAACGTAAATGCGCCACACACCTTGAGATAGGTATAAGTTTTAAGGTCTCAGTATAGTTACAACGGCTGCCCCACCCATCAAACTGAAACGCATTACTGCTTCACGGCAGAAATAGGCGGGGAGGTGGTACCTACCCGTGCGGACTCACAAGAGGTCCTACCACCAGTAATTACGCAAATTATAATTTTGCGGGTTTGATTTTTATTACACGACGTTATTCCTTCACCGTGGAAGTCAATCGTGAACAATTGTTAAGTGCGTATTTCATTAGAAAAATTGGTACCCGCCTGCGGGATTCGAACACCGTTTCATCGCTATATACGAATGCACCGGACGTCTTATCCTTTAGGCCACGACGACTTCATGATCACAATTTGTGCATTGTCCATAAGACGGCGTCTTTAGTCGTAACTTCGTACTGAATTACCTATTAATTGAATTACCGGAACTAAAACATAATATTTTGTGGTCATTAAAACTGAAGTAATTTGTAAAGTAAAATGTATAAAATTAATACAATGAGTTAATGCTGTAGTGTTCAACAATTAACGAATCATCGTGTATATTATTATATCGAAACCGTCGGGTTTACGTACGGGACGTAAGACGTCGGGTGCATTCGTATGTAGCGATGCACCGGTGTTCGAATCCCGCAGGCGCGTACCAATTTTTCTAATGAAATACGTACTCAACAAATGTTCACGATTGACTTCCACGGTGAAGGAATAACATCGTGTGATAAAAACCAAACCCGCAAAATTGTAATTTGCGTAATCACTGGTGGTAGGACCTCTTGTGAGTACGCACGGGTAGGTACCACCACCCCGCCTATTTCCGCCGTGAAGCAGTAATGCGTTTCGGTTCTAAGGGTGGGGTAGCCGTTGTAACTATACTGAGACCTTAGAACTTATATGTCGAGGTGGGTGGCGCATTTACGTTGTGGATGTCTATGGGCTCCAGTAACCACTTAACACTAGGTGGGCTGTGAGCTCGTCCACCCACCTAGGCAATAAAAAAAAAAAAAGTCGTGTGTTGTAATATAAAGAGCTCTAATTCTGCCCCTGTTGTCTACAACCTAAATATACTGCAATTGAGATAGCATTCCTTTTTTTTATGGACAGGGTGGCACCTCCTACGAGGTGTCCGCGCCTAGGAGACACGCGCGGTATGTGAGATTTGACGGTCTGCAGATGTTGGGATCAGACCGCAGGCCCAACGATAAAGACTGCATTTGGGATACTTAACGACGAAGGGAAGATCTTCCACCGAGCGGGTGATATTTGCTGTAGACCGACGGTCCAAATGTTGTTGTTCGGAACTTATATATATGCAAGCTTATCTTGAAAATGTCGTAAGCGAGATTCGATGGCTACCCGCCACACTGCATTTCATGTCTTAAGGTATTAGCTGACAACATCCACGTTGTTATGCGTGTACATGTCAGTTACTTCGGCTACGACCATGTTTCAGCCCCATACAGAAAGACTGGAAATACCATCTAACTACATACAGTCTAACCTTTTTATTCTTGGTTATACGTCTGTCTCTCCAAATCTTCACTAATCGCTCTACTGCTGATGATGTATGTGATAGCGCATCGACACTTGATCTCGTCTTCATGTGGTCTCTTGAATATTAAATTTGAAAAAAATCGTCTTAACTGCTCAAATTACTGAGATTTTCGATGTCCGATATGCCCTATTCATTCTAAGCCAATCCAGACGTACTCAGCGACTTGAGAACCGTTTTCTTTTTATTGCTCAGATGAAGAATTTGTTAGATGAAACAATTTTCCCTAACAAGAGCAATGCTTCGCTGCATCTACGACCGGATCGGAATTGCGACCCACCGAGAAGATCCGGTAAGAAACTCAGTGGCCTGTGTCTATGGGTTAGGTTTCACGTCGGAGTCGAACGTGAGAACGATGACCGGTGCTTAGAATGCCTGAAAATACCGAGACTGGATTGAGAGGATTCACTAAATACCAAAGGTGGAGCTTAAATATGAAGAAAAAAAAAGGTTATTTCCGTTTCTAATCATGACAACGTACGTCCGGGAGTGTTCTATTTGGACCTTGGACCGCATTATCTACAACGCAATGTCGTTCAACGATATGAACTCATGTTCACGTAGGTACATTTTGTTTCTCTTTCGCGCTTTGATAACTGAAAATGAATAATGCACAATTTTTTTTATCCTACCTACGCTGTTAGCCTTTAGAGGCTATATCAGCTTCGCCCTAACATGTAGGTGAGCTCACGGGGCTCAAACCGGAGTGACGCTAACACTGGCCCTAGCAAGAGCAGTGCTTCGCAGAATCTACCGCCGGATCGGAAACGCGACCCACTGAAAAGATCCGGCGAGAAACTCAGTGGGCTGTGTCTGTGGGAGCACGATTATTAACGTCACTTATACAAGAAACGGAACTGAGTCTTGCAATTTTAATTTCAGCAACACCCAATTATTGTGTAGTTTTATTATGATATAATAATGCAATTTCTGGCAATGCAATGGCAATGTGAAAAGGTTCGTCACCATTCATCCACCTCAACGTCTGCAGTGGTGATAAACCTTTTTTTAATTGCCTTTGGAGGCAGATGAGCATACAGCATCAGATCGGCCCTGATGGTGAGTGGTTACCGTCGTCCAAAGACGTGAGTAATGCCACGGGCAGAGCCAAGCCGCTGCCTACTTCTATAAAGTTGCTAACGGAAATCTTGAAGGAATAACAAAATAAGTAAACAAGTCTGTCTCTTTTGTTTATGCGTATATGGGTGAGCTCACATCCGGCGGTTACCAGAGGCTGATACAGCTATTGACAGTGTGAATAAGAATAAATAATAAATAAGGTCGAATTATCAATTCTTTTTTTCTTTTTTTTTATTTACTAACAATTACGCCACGTTAACTGGTCCCGTGATAAGTTCGTAAAGAACTTGTGTTACAGGTACCAGATAACGGATATAAATGTAAGATTTTTATTATACACATACATGTATTTAATATACCTCCATAACCCTGGAAAAGACATTTATATTTATCATACAAATATCTTCCCTTGGCGGGATTCGAACCCGCGACCCCCTTGTGTAGTGACCATGTTACTTACCACTACACCAGACGGCCGTTTATATTTTGTAATTGTATAGGTCACCCTACAAATGAATACTTTTCAAACTGGAACGCGTGGTTATTTGGCAGCAGTAATAGGTAAGACAATGATACAGACCCGTGTGGGCTAACAATACAATACGCCTTAAAATTCCAGTTCGAGATTGCATTATCCATACCTATCTTATACTATAAGAGATGGAGTGGTGGTGATACTTTAAATCACGCACTCATCATTAGAGTAATATTCACATTGTGATATTTTATTTATTTATTTTATTTATTTAATATATTTTGTACACACAGCTGTTAGAAAAAAACACGACAATAAGGATACAGAGTACAAGGGCACTTTATTTGTTTAAGATTTAAATCTCATCTTATGTTACTCAGTAAACTATGGCTCGTTTAGCTGTTTATGATTTTGGTAATCGGGCGATAGAACTAAGCTTATTAAAAAAATATTAAAAGCTATGTTCACTGAATCTTAAAGTTTGTATAACAGTGGCGTGCCATGGCGCTGTTTGCCGTTTTTTAACTCAAATTCTCTGGTTTAAAGTATTTTAGTCTCAAAAATAGTTCACAAATTTAAATTCCTGTCAACACTCGAGCTTATTATATTAAAACCATATAAAGACGTGGATTGATGAATCTCTAGTAAGTAAGTAGCAAAACTAGAATTTTTTTAAACTAACGAATAGAATAAAATGTTTCCACGCTGAACTTCTCCAATTTCGGTATTCTTCTCATGAATAATTATGATTTTAATATGTACCGGGATTCCCAATATCATTCGACTTCGTGATACGTAATCAGGGTCACTATCTTTGGATAACGACAGAGGGAAGATCGTCCACCGAACTAGTGTGGATGCCATCGACGCGTCAAGCTAAATACTATTCGGATATAAACTTGTTCTGAAGGTTGATAGCTTTTTTTTTATTGCTTAGATGGGAGGACGAGCTCACAGCCCACCTGGTGTTAAGTGGTTACTGGAGCCCATAGACATCTGCAACGTAAATGCGCCACCCACCATGAGACATAAGTTCTAAGGTCTCACTACAGTTACAACGGCTGCCCTGCGCTTCAAACCGAAACGCATTACTGCTTCACGGCAGAAATAGGCAGGGCGGTGGTAGGTACCTACCCGCGCGGACTCACAAGAGGTCCTACCACCAGTAAAAAATTACATTAGCCACATTAGCCGGTACACCAACGAAGCACTCATCGAAAGAACTAGAACTTTAAAATTGTTTCAGTGCCTGCTTAAAACAAAACAAAGATTACAATATAAATGAGACGAATTGAATATAACATGTTTGAACGAAAACAAATCTAACAGTTTCTCATTTAAAATCGCTATTCGCAAATCATATTTTATTTAAGTACTACGTGATGAGATACCTAACTCTCATCTTTCAACATGCTATCGAATTACAAACGCACACATTAACCCGATTCTATAGCTTCGTTTTATGTTCTACCTAATTAGCTTAATGACTATTTCTTCAACAGAGCAGGTAGGTATGTACGTTGTTACACTTATCATATGTAAACAAGGCATTCGGACTTTTGAATTCGGACGTAACAATGAATTTGGCAGGCCGAGCCGCCCATAAACGATTCGAACGCTCTTATAAGACGAAGGCTCGCCTTGGTTTGGTGCCAAGGAGCGTTTATTTTTATAGCGAAAGTGCGCACGCGATGCGCCACGCCGAGCACTGGGGAAAAGAGCCGTTACCCGAACGCTCACGGAGACGGCCGAACTCGCCCGAGCGCAGCCGCCGCGCCGTCACAACAACGAATGTAACAAAGACATCACATCTATATATTAATACGTGAAGCAAAAACTTTGTACCCCTTTTTACGAAAATTGCGCGGACGGAGGAGTACGAAATTTCTCACACTTATAGAGAGAATATAGAGAAGGAGTGCAGAATATTAATATATTTTTTTAAATTATGCATAAAAAATACATTAAATCGATAAAAAAACATTACACCCACTACCATGTATTTGACACACATACACGCATGCCTACTATTTTTTTATTGTCAAACTTTGATTATTGCTCAAAGTCTGTTGTCAAATGGAGAATAGATTAAATAACATTTTTGTCTAAAGTGTAGTCTTGGCGAGATCTGTAATTAAAGAATTATAATAGTATTTGACAGTAGAACCATATTAGTGTACAAACTTATAATTTCAATTAACTATAGTCGAATTTCGACTATCGGCAACTAGTTCGATTTAAAATACGAATTAAACAGAAAACAGTACATTTTATTTATTCATATCCAATCGCGAATAACTATTTCAACATTAAACTTTCTAAATAATTGTTCCTCAAACATTTAAAACTTCACGACGATTATATAACATTGACGGCTTTGTACGCGCAGTCTATTTACATTATCTCGTTCGAGACAGCTAACCCCTCTTGGCTTGCCGAGTGTTTTTTCTCTCTTTATTATTATTACTTGCGTCGTTCGCGTCCCGTGTTTCAAGAAACATACCTATATTAAGTTTGTACGTATATATGCAGGTATTAGTTGGCTCCGTTCTTACGCCGCATGCACTTTTAGATCGTGGTGACGCGTTTTATATAAATATGTATGCGCGCTCCTTGCAACGCTTATTTGTTAGATTAATAAATTAAATAAGATTTCTGTTTATATAATCTGTATGTAACTAACCGATTTATTAAATGCACATTGTGGTGCAACAAACAATGGCGTGGCTTGCGAAACTGATATGCCCAATTTTGGTCGTTTAGATTGTGATTCAATAACTGCGTTCCGGAACAAATCTAGAATGTTCCTTACGGAAAATTTTGAATTCGTTTCAATGGAACAACAGATGGCGTTGCACTCGAGTTACGTCGGTTTTGTTGGACTGAAATTTTATTGTAAAAGATTAATGAGATTGCGTTTTGATAAATTAAAGTGAATGTTTGTCTGGGGAGTAGATGATAATAGTCAAAGCTTTGACTTAGTCTCGTATTAGGAGATACAACGTGGTATCACGCAGATGATTATTTCTATGTTTTATTATATGTAGGTAGATATTATGGAAGTAAATAAGTATTTGATAGACAACAGCAGCGATGTGAATTTGGTTTTAAGAATGTTTTAAACGCTTTATCAATATTTACCTGTCTACCCAGTCCGAGTATCTGGTAGATGAACGACGGTAACTACTTACCATCAGATGGGCCTTACACTCGTCTGTACTTTTAGTAAAAAAATAAAATATTTATCGGTTACAGAGTCGGGAATCTGTATTTCGTTAGTGTAAAATCTGTTAAAAGAGGACAAAAACGCCACTATAACCGACCTTATTTCTTGGAAACGCTGCCTTCATCCTCAAAGCAATGATATTGACAGTTTTGACGTATTGACGGTATTGACATATTGACGGTCCGCTATTTCGTCCTCGATGTCTGCGCAAAGTTTTAACTTCTTCTTCATAGCAGAAGTCCTTGATGGTCCACTTAAGTGCCTATGACCGTCTTGCAACATCGAAATCTCATGGTATCTTCATTAACTACATAACATAAGCCAGACCGTAAGTTTTATAGCCAAATAAAAAACAACAAAAACATGCTCTAACTATTGAGCTAAACTGGTAAATTCCCGATAGTTCACAATTATTTCAATCGGCAAGATAACGAATAGATTAACCCACTGACTTTCTCACCGGATCTTCTCAGTGGGTTGCGATTCCGATCCGGTGGTAGATTCAGCGTGGCACTGCTCTTGCTAAAGCTAGTGTTACCAAGTCCTCCCAGATTGAGCTTCGTTAGCTCATCTACCAAACCGCGCGTAGCTGGAATCATCCCTTAAGCTACCAGTGATTAGGTAGGGAAAACAAAAACATGAAGAATTAAAGAAATATATAAAGCCATGTTTTTCGAAACCCTCAAATATTTTTTTTGTTTTTTTATTGCTTAGATGGGTGGGACGAGCTCACAACCCACCTGGTGTTAAGTGGTTACTGGAGTCCATAGACATCTACAACGTAAATGCGCCACCCATTTTGAGATATAAATTCTAAGATCTCAGTACAGTTACAACGGCTGTCCCACCCTTCAAACCGAAACGCAATACTGCTTCACGGCAGAAATAGGAATAAAATTAATTGTAAACCCAACTAATTTATTTGAAGTCAAGTACCAGGACGTAGGTATACCAGCAAAAATAGGTAACCGGTCACTAAGATATATCGCAGTCGCCGTAATGATAATAGCATAGCGATGATAAATTATATCGTGTTATTGACTCAATGCACTTACAGTAACGCGTGAGTCTGTTTGGAATCTATCTTCATCTGAATAAAAAAAACAATTGTTCTTTATATGTTTGTCCTCGATATATGGTTGCCTAAACCTAAAACATAACATAACTAAACTATGGTTTCCTAAACCATATAACTAATTGAAAGTAATTTTGAATTGATGAAATTAACAACGTCTGGGCGTACTGTAAGCCGAAATGCGTAAGAAAAACCTTACTATTTCCGCGAAAAATACCGGAGCAAAATTTGGACAAGAGCAGAACATGAAGGAATGTAGTCATTAGCCAGCCAGCGTGTCCTTCATGTTCGTGATTTTAACAACGGCCAATCGACGCTCGTAAAGTGATAGTTATTCGCGACTTAACTGAAATAAGTCTGATTTATGCAACAATCCTAAAAATAGCTCGGACGATTGCGAAAACCTGCGACAATTATCTGGTGCTTTGCAATCGTCTTGGGATTTTTGCAATAATCTAATTTGTCTATCTAAATAACCTAATTCCTCAAAAACATTATCATATACTAGCCGCCTGCTCTGGCTCCACCCGGGTCTTAACAAAAATTTCAAAGATATTTGACGTTGTTTTATTTTTTTAAATAAAATAACACTTATTGCGGCATAACTATAATAGTCAGACAATTATGCTGTCGGGACACTTTTTATAAATAATTATGTTTTCTACAAAGTCGTAGTACATTATTTTATTCTATCATCAATAGTTTTCGCAGGGCACGCGATGTAAAGAATATTATGGGTATTTTTTTACACCTTGGCTTACATTATTGGAATTTTAGTAAGGATCCCTAATTTTTTTCCAAAAAGATTATAGCCCATGTCACTCAAGAATAGAGTAGCTTCCAAACAGTGAAAGAATTTTTCCAATTGATTCAGTAGTTTCGGAGCCTATTCAATACAAACAAACAAACAAATCTTTCCACTTTATAATATTAGTATAGATAAATAAAAAACAGGGAATTTTATATTACAAATGTGGATCGCAAACTTGGAACGTCAGTGACAAGTAGAAAGCTGAGAGTCTCTCAGAATGTAATGGAGAGAAAGCATCCTCATTATTAGAATATAAGATGTAAATTTAAATGGTATAAGACATAAGATATAAGATTAAAGCTACTTATGTTACAAGTACAGTAAATAAACGGGAATTGAACTGGATAAGTTATGAACAGAAGTGAGGCACAAAAATGGTCAAAATATATCATTATCGTGAGAAGGTATGAAAGATGTCTCCCCACCTTTTTTCTGTAGTAGAAAAAAGGTGGGGAGAACAGACTAAGGAAACAGCTGGGCTACTATGCAGAAGAGAAGATACGAACAGAAAAGTATGGGATACTCTAGGGGATGCCATGCCAAAGGGAAATCTGATAATCCGAAATACAGGATTTTTGAATTTGATTACGAAAATAACCGTTAGTTGAGGGAGATCATTAAGGTTTCTACGAATTAGGGAGATCATTAAGGTTTCTACGAATTTGCAAACGCACAGCTTTTGTTAGTTGTAGAAAACGTTCGCTATTAACTATTTAATTTTGACTGCATCATTGCTAGAGAGTTTCACGCCTACGGTCGCCTTTTCATGAGGACTTGTTATTATTAGAGCATTAAGGCTTGTATTCTTTGAATTCCAGGATTTTGAACGATATTTTAACATGTGTTGGTTTTCACATAAAGTGATTTTCACAATATAATAGATAATCTCGAAGAATAGTTTCTGATTGCATTTGGTTTAATATCAGAACAGAGGATTGATTTCGTGAAGCCATTCGGTGAATTAGATTAATCATTGAAGATGACCAGCTGATGTGATCTACTTCGGATGTCAATCATCCTTTAATGTTCTAGTATTGGGATAAATATTTTCTTTTTATCGGCTATGGATAGACTGGTTTATGGTCCTGTACAGGCTACCAGGTCCCATAGAAATGGTGGTAGATCGTAATGTGAACACTCAGAGATCTCAGCCCTATTTGGAACAATTTCCATTACAGTTTTATTATTACTAGAGTACCTACTTGGAGTAATAAAATTAAAACAGATTAAAATATATATATTGTTCTATTGTTACATATAAGCCATAAGTGATTTAAAAATAAGTTAATTTCAGTATGAGCAATAATAATCAATTCAAAGCAATTATAAAATTAACTCTAAAACTACTCAATAAATGTAGGTATCTTATTCAAACCGATCGTTGGAAATTCTCAAACCCTTTAAAATATTGTAGTAGCATAGATTCTGCGAAACACGGCTCTTGCTAGGGTTCGTGTTATCAACATCGTCAGGTTTGAACCCCGTGAGCTCACCTACTCGCCCGGTTACGCTGGTATGATTTTACAAGACAATCAGCTTAGGTAGCAAAAAAAAATTACCACGCTGTGAGCCGCAAGTGCGTGTTCTTTTAATAGCAGTAAAAACACTTTTTTTCATTTCACATGTTTGCACCAAATAGTTCGCAAAGCAAGCAATAATTTCTCATAAAAAAAACTCACATTGAATATTAAATTAATTTTAATGCGAGAGAGAAAAATATATGTTTGTAATTTAATGTATACCAAGTATATATTGCATGCCAAGGCTGCCTGCAGAGCCTGCACAACTATTGAGAAATATTCTCTGGCATAGCTACAGTAACACGCGTTCACAAATTGAAAAAATCAAATTATGCAGGAATCATAGTCAGAGAGCGTAAATTTCAGTTCAAGTAAACTTTAAAACAGCTTCCCATGCTCAGAGAGATAATTTTTAGTGTATTGAACAACTTATGGTAATTTTTTTAATAATCTATACTTCTATACTATCTATACTAATATTATAAAGAGGAAAGATTTGTTTGTTTGTTTGTATTGAATAGGCTCCGAAACTACGGAACCGATTTGAAAAATTCTTTCACTGTTTGGAAGCTACACTATTTCCGAGTGACATAGGCTATAATCTTTTTTGAAAAAAAAATAGGGATCCTTACTACAACTCCAATAATGTAACCCAAGGTGTAAAAATATTACCTAAATATTCTTTACATCGCGTGCCCTGCGAAAACTATTCATGATAGAATAAAATAATGTACTACGACTTTGTAGAACACATTATTATATACAAAAAGTGTCGCGACAGCATACATCTAACTATTATAGTTAGTAACTAGTATAGCAATAAGTGTTTTTTTATTAAAAAAAAAAAAAACAGCGTCCTTGAAATATTTATTAAAGACCCGAGCAGAGCCGGAGCGGGCCACTAGTATTAAATAATTTTGGTTATCCCAGCACAGTTCGCTATGCCCTTTCCGAGTTTTATATTTGTACGGGGATCGAACGCTCGAAAAGAAGCAACAGAGCTGTTTAATGGGTTCGACTCTGATATATCCACTCTAAGATCTCAATAAACGTTCATGAATGACAATGACAATGACACTGACATTTGCGAGCCCACTACAGGCCCCACCACCGTCAGAACGTAGGCTCTGACATTTTTCTATTTAAATTTCGACACGATGAAATTTTGAACGTCCAATAAACCTCAGAATGCGGTAGAATGGCCTTGAGCAGAGAGCGATGGCGGAACATCGTGAGACACATCAAGTCTGCCCCCTCCAACACTACATGACGATCACGACCACTCAGTCAAGAGTGACACGATTGAGAAGAATAAGAAACCTTAGAACTGGATAGTATATCAAAAACGTCTCTCTCTCTTTTGTATAGATTGAATTTTTTTTTTTTTTATAAATAAATAAATATTTACTAACAATCACGCCACGTTAACTAGTCCCGTGCTAAGTTCGTAAAGAACTTGTGTTACAAGTACCAGATAACGGAAATAAATATAATATTTTTATTATACACATACATATATTTAATATACCTACAACACCCATAACCCCGGAAAGACATTTATATTTATCATACAAATATCTTCCCTTGGCGGGATTCGAACCCGCGACCCCCTTGTGTAGTGACCATGTCACTTACCACTACACCAGACGGCCGTAAAATAATATCTTTGAAACATTAGTACGATTTGGAATTCGAAATGTTCAAATCATAAATATCCGTCTCACGTCTCCATTATCGAGAAATTTAATTTCAAGCTAAAAAGTTTATTTCCACGTAGCGCGTCAATATAGAGGCGCTTACGTAACTATTTACAGAGCAACGTCACTTGGTAAACACGTGATCTTATCTCTACATTAATGTTACTCCGAGACTTGGTTTTATCATGAGATTCGCCTAATACTTAAGTTTTACATGCGACCTTCGCTTTAATAACGCTTTATAATGTTTACACAGTATTTTAGACTCTAAAAGTATTATACGCTAAGGTTTTAAGACGTTCGCCGCTGTTGTTCTTCTGAATTGAATGCCCAATACGTAGGAACCTTTCGCAGAATTTTCATTAAGTCGGATAGGTATATTAAATTTGTACTTAATATTTTTGAAATCACGAAGTCGTCGTGGCGTATAAGATAACTTAACGTCCAGTGCATTCGTATCTATCGATGCAACGGTGTTCGAATCTCGCAGGTGGGTACCAATTTTTCTAATGAAATACGTACTTAACAAATGTTCACGATTGACTTCCACGGTGAAGGAATAACATCGTGTAATAAAAATCAAACCCGCAAAATTATAATTTCCGTAATTACTGGTGGTAGGACCTCTTGTGAGTCCGCACGAGTAGGTACCACCGCCTTGCCCATTTCCGCCGTGAAGCAGTAAAGCGTTTCGGTTTGAAGGGTGGGGCAGCCGTTGTAAATATACCGAGACCTTATATCTTAACTTATATCTCAAGTAGGGTGGCGCATTTACATTGTAGATGTCTATGGGCTCCAGTAACCGCTTAACACCAGGTGGGCTGTGAGCTCGTCCACCCATATAAGCAATAAATAAATAAATAAAAAGGAGATAAAATTTAAAACTAGTTTGACCTACAAACATGAGAAGACATCATCAAAACCCTGCGAAAAATTTGGCATACCTAAGTTCTATAAATATATTTGGCTTTAATCACTGTTTGCAAAATCATATTTGCGTGAAATGTGTTCACAACTCGCAGTCGATAAGCTCTTTAACAATGCGCTGACGTTGTTAATAGCATAGCCGTCTATCAGAACTCAACATTCTACATAATGCTCGAATTTTCCGCCTGGGAAAGCCATTGAATTTCCTGTTACGTAAATGAAAACCATACATATTGAAACGGAGCAGTCACGTTTATATAATTCGCCTCTTCTTCATATTTATGTTCTAATCCCGGCTCGATCTGTTTTGTTACTTCACTGAGTACCCACCTACGCCTCATAATGCTATCAACACAATTGACGTCATACAGTACTTACCTAGAAGTCAAACGACTTTATCTATAAGTCTAAGATCAACAAAACCCTAGATTATTATTATTCGGTTTGAAGGGTGGGTCAGCCGTTGTAACTATACTGAGACCTTAGAACTTATATCTCAAGGTGTGTGGCGCATTTACGTTGTAGATGTCTATGGGTTCCAGTAACCACTTAACACCAGATGGGCTGTGAGCTCGTCCACACATCTAGGCAATAAAAAAAATAAAGATTATTTTTTCCTTTTTTTTTTAGTTCGGATACTAGGCTATTTAAATCTAAGTTGTTTGATTCAATTATTGTCTTGCGACTGATATCTTGTCGTACGTCATAAGGCTAATGAGGGTAGCCATAAGTTGAGGACTTAATTAACAGTGGGATGTGATAAATGAGGTAGTTGGAGTATGTTTTCCGTGGCTAATGCTAATCTATAAATTAATACGTGAAGCAAAAACTTTGTATCCCTTTTTACGAAAATTGCGCGGACGGAGGAATATGAAATTTTCCACACTTTAGAGAATATAGAGAAGAAGCTTGGTCAGTTTCTTGATAGTTAAAAAAATACGAAGACATGTCGTATTTTGCGTCACTTTATGCATGTAAATAGTCCGCTTGCAATAAAAAAACACGATACGGGGAACCCTTATTGAATTTTAGGATGACGTCGGTATATTAATAAAAAAAAAAAAACTACTTATTACACGGCATAATATATGATCTATGAATAAAAACCCCAGAAATATATCGGCTCTTTAGTAGTGTATTTATTATATATTTTATACTAAAACATGCTTAGTGTTTTGTGATTATATTTTACGAGTATACTAGAACATGTTTAGTGTTTTGTGATGTGATGTGATGTTATGTGATGTTATGTGATGACACAACTTGGGAACTCATCTAGCTGATAAGAGTATCCCATTCACAAACCAGATCACAATACAACTTAGACAACACAACAATAAAATGTATTGTGATGTAATACTTATTTATCTCGAAAGATGATGATATTAGACTAATCATATCTAAGGAACCATTTATTAAAGCTGAAACGGCAAAGAAGGCATTTTATGAACCACTGCGCACATAAACTTTATATCGGCGAGGGGGCGGAGTTATGACGTCAGCGGGTCGGAAATGAAATGACGTCAGAACTGTTTGCGGTAATGAAATATGTATTGATAATAGTGAACTAACTTAGTTATTTCTGTGAGCCTAAACTGACTTACATTGGATCATCGTCGTGCCATTTATAATGTCAGTCCTACTTGTTTCTAAAACATCATTATTATTGTTTTGACAGTACAATAGGCTTCAACTATTGCAGGAATATCGCAAAAACAATTATATATAACCTTGAGTCAGTTTAGTCCATATAATCTATACTAATATATAAATCTACAGTGGTTTTTACGGATGTTCCGTTATATCTACCTACTGAACCGTGCATACGATTGACTTGAAACTTGGTATCCATCTAGAAAATACATGTACTTAATGGATATGCTAATATTTATATGAGTGTTGGACTCTCTACACCAGTTGCGGGGGCGTTAATGATGAAAATCTTTGTGGGGGTGAGCAATAATAATGTCAATTTTAAATGCCCAGCGAAGCGGACGGGTACAGCTAGCTCGTTGATAAGTTTGCATATTAAAATAAATAAGATACTTTCCCAACCCATATTCTTATGCGGTCAATAAGTCCATCTTGGCAAATAATAAATACTTTCTTTAGGAAGTACATTTGCTGGTGACCCGTAAGCCTCTACATCTTTACCAGAGCCGGTGAGCGAGCACGAGTTCAGCTAAGAGTAGGACTTTACCAATAAAATGAATTGAATAAGAGGTTTATTAAATTTTGGAGTATTGCAATATCTGGTACCCTCGCCTTAAAACATGTTACTAATTTGGTTCTAAGCTCGTTTGAATCCATTTTCATTTTTATCCTTTTGTTTTTAATTTTATTTAATAAGTTTATTAAAAAAAAAAAAAACCTCAGATCAAAGAAGAACCGACAGTACAATCTCAACGGGCTTGCCTTATAAGACATAAAATCTTGGTAATCGAAGTGAAAAGTCGTCCGCCTATCTAAGACAAATGAGAAGATCATGTTAAAGAACCAAACATCATGATTGTAGTCGTGACATTAATATAAAGCCTTAAAACTCTTCCTTGTTAGGATGTGATAAGGATAAATAAGCAAACGGGGCTAGATTTTTCGGCTCTTACAAAAAATATATCCAGAAATAGAAGCATCATATTAAATTAAATCGGGGCAAATTGTAAACATTTTGCGAAAACAACTTGTTTATGTTCCAGTAATGGCCTTTAGTGACCAAGAATTCGGAAGAAGTCATTACGGATCCTCCCGATCCATTAACGATGCTTTTAGGTACCACAAGCACCGGTCACCGTCCTCATCGAACCCGTCGCTTGCGACGAAGGGCTCGACGAGCGAATTAACCCATAGACACAGCCCACTGAGTTTCTCGCTGGATCTTCTCAGTGGATCGCGTTTCCGATCCGGTGGTAGATTCTGCGAAGCACTGCTCTTGCTAGGGTCAGTGTCAGCATCACTCCGGTTTGAGCCCCGTGAGCTCACCTACTAGTTAAGGTTACGCTGAAATAGCCTCTCAATGCTATCAGCTTAGGTAGGAGAAAAAAAGATGCTATGCCAGAAGGCTTTTTCTGAAGAACAAACGAAGACCGCTGTTCACATAAATCAGACAAAAGCTTCGGTCGAACGCGATACGAACAAAAGAACCTACAAGGTTCGTTACAATCAGACTTATTTTTAATTAATCTGAATTTAAATATCTTATCTTCTAGGTTTTGTTAAACAAATCTCTACTTAAATCTTATTCCTAGCGGTTGGGCGGTTTTTGAAGGGTACGGCAGCCGTTGCACTCTAAAAATGAGATTTAGAATTCAGTGTGTTTAGTGCGAGTTTTTTACAGCGCCCCTAGCGGCAAACGTAGGCAAACGTTCCAACTCCATACAAATTTGAGTTAACTTTTACGCTATCGAGAACGTTAAAAAACTCTCACTAAGCACACATGTGTCTATCTACCTACCTATCGCTATCTGGCGACATTAATATTATTGATGTCTATGAATTTCGGTAACCACTTAATATTACGGTTGGCCGTGAGCTCGTCCATTCATCAAAGCAATAAAAATCAAACTACGAAACTAAATTATACTGAACTCCGAGATTTAACTCTATTATTAAGGACTGGTGTAACTCATTCACGCCTAGACTGTGTTTTACCTATTTCGATCTTCATCTTTAAATATGACTGTCATATATATGAAGATTATAAAGAAAATTATATACAAAAGAAGGTTAAGATATATAAATGAAGATTTATAATATTTTTCTGTATTGACAATCAATCTATGAAACAACATTCTTAGGTTATACTTGCTTACGTGCTTTATATAGGACGACTCGACAAAAATAACTCATAGGGAGTGTGTAGTCAATAAATGAGCAGTAATCAATTTTTACTGATGGTAGGACCTCTTGTGAGTCCGCGCGGGTGGGTACCACCACCCTGCCTATTTCTGCGGTTTTAAGGGTGGGGCAGCCGTTGTAACTATACTTGAGACCTTAGAACTTGTATCTCAAGGTGGGTGGCGCATTTACGTTGTGGATGTCTATGAGCTCCAGTAAACACTTAACACCAGGTGGGCTGTGAGCTCGTCCACCCATCTAAGCAATAAAAAAAAAAACTTGTAATAGTGAACAAACTTATAATTTCAATGAATTATAGTCGAATTTCGACTACCAGTAAGAATAAACACAAGTCAAACGAACGTTCTGTAAAAAGGATTCGATAAATCGTCTGTGAACGCACAAAAGTTTTAACATCGGAAGCGTCAAGGCGAACGAACAATTAAAATTCCTAACAGGTACGTCTCCGAGAGCGAAGCGATTTCATTTTATGAAAACGGTACGTATGGTGTTTCTGCTTGTGTGAGTATTTGTACTGTTTGTGTGTTTTTCGACAGATGTCGCTAGTTTGATACGGAAATTTTAACCAGGAATATATTATCGTCTTCTCGCATTAAAACTGTAATAATCTCAAAACTTAGTCATTTTACAGGAGAGTGTTTATTATCATGTGTTATTTTAATATTAATCATCTTAGCAACATTTATAATTTTTATTTTTTACCAGTTACATTTTCTGTCTTTTAAAGTAAGATCAAATTATGTATTAATTTTGTTATGTAGTAGTCAAAATTTAGGTAAACTAAAACTAACTAAACTAAAAAAAAAAACTAAACTACGCTCTTTTGACAGTATTTATGACAAAAATACTGGTGATACCAAATGATTCCGCATATTAACTCAATTTCGAATATTTTTGGAAATTGTGCACTTTTAATGCGAAAAGACGATCTGTGACGTCACGCAATCGAAAGCACTCTTCATCTAAAGCTTTAGCTTAGACCTGATAGCTCTGACACTATTGTTATTGCACGTTAGGGAGCTAGAGAAAAATCCGGACTGGAATAAACCTGCAGTATAAGTCCGTCTTTGCTTAAATTCAATCAAGGGCCGTGTCATTAACATTAATTAACTACATTAAGTGAATTCCAGTGATCGCAAATCTTTTTTTTACCGACATAACCCGGTCTGTTACCCCTTTCGACCGGGTATCGGGAAAAAAGATTTCCCAGCGTTAAAAAAAAAGATTTATTTATATTGCTCCCCTCTATTTTTGCTTAATGGCTTTGAGCTTTGAGTATTTTGGATCCCGAAAAAAATACGTTGAACAGTATGTGCGATTAATTATCGCGTAGCCTCCGAACTCTTTTTTTTATTTCTTAGATGGGTTGACGAGCTCACAGCCCACCTGGTGTTGAGTGGTTACTGGAGCCCATAGACATCTACAATGTAAATGCGCCACCCACCTTGAGATATAAGTTCTAAGGTCTCAGTATAGTCACAACGGCTGTTCCGTCTTTCAAACCGAAACGCATTACTGCTTCACGGCAAAAATAGGCGGGGTGGTGGTACTTACCCGTGCGGACTCACATGACAAAACTTCAATTCCTTTTTTTTGTGCATTACATTTTCTCTTCTGAAGGTAAAAAAAAACAGTATAAGTCTTTTTTTTTTGTTAAAAATAAAGCTAGTGAGCTGAGAAACAGAATATAAAATTTTATTTAACTGTTTTGTCTTTTTATTTTTATACGAGAGATGTAACGAATTTTGTAGACGACCTGCGTTTTCATTAACACTTTTGTGTTATTCTTTTGTTAGTAGTGTTATGTAGTTTTGTTGTACTTTTTCCTATCTGTATCTACTCTTTCATGTTGGCTGTAGCTTCCAAAGAATTCGGGAACTAAGTCAAGATGATCTCGCCCCTTATCGCCGCGCCCTGTTTCATGTCGTAAAACATGTTATTTGACATTTCTGTGTACAATAAATAATAAATAAGTTAATCCCAAATTGAAGTCACTCAGTGCTCCAACCACGCCCCGTACCTACGTCATTAAAAGTTATTCATGGCGAGCGAGGACACGCGTGAGTTTTACAAGTTAAATAAAAGTAGCAGCCTTATTCTGTTGTATTTTATTTAATTATTATTTTTAATCTGTGGGTTTTTGAGTTTTTACCACGGCAACACTGGTCGTCATTTGACGGTGCCTTCGCGATTTGACATCTGTCACTTCTTCTTTTCTTCTCTGACGGAAATATACATCCGCGTGTCGTGCTCGCTACGGTTTTGACATTCCATTTTTTTTCCTACCGGCAACATACCTACGGCAACACTGATCGTGATTTGACGGTGCCTTCGCGACTTTTGTTGCCGTGGTAAAAACTCAAAAACCCACAGATTGGTTTCGAACAGTTGTCGTGGACGAACGAGTTGGCCTTAAGTGACCACATTAGTGCCGCCGCTTCATCCGATGCTTTTAGGTACCTCAAGCACCGGTCATCGTTCTCGTCTAACCCGTCGCTTGCGACGAAGGGCTCGACGAGTAAATTAACCTACAGACCCAGCCCACTGAGTTTCTCGCCGGATCTTCTCAGTAGGTCGTGTTTCGGTGGTAGATTCTGCGAAGCACGGCTCTAGCTAGGGTTCGTGTTAGCAACGTCGTCAGGTTTGAGCCCCGTGAGCTCACCTACATGTTAGGGCGAAGCTAAAATAGCCTCTCAAGGCTATCATCATAGGCTTAAAAAAATAATCACGGTTGGTTACTCTTGGCAGAGCAGTCGTGGTCATGTGGAATTATTTGTTATTAAAGCCTTAATAAGTGCTGTCCATAAGGGCTTCCACCTGCCTTAAAGGTAAACCTTAAACGATCAAAGTCCTAAATGTAATATATAATTTCTTACCCTAGAAATCGAAACGCATGACGTGGCAAATTCACATTGTCGATCGATCTAGATTATTTTCCTTTTAATACATTAGCTTACGTTAAAATAAATGCGACTTTCACAAAACGAGCACGGTAGACTTACCCCTAAAATTTGACGCTCAAGTTGAGTGTTGAGTAAAATAGAGTCTTATGTTAAACAAATATCCTGAACTAGCTTTTGCCCGCGACTCCGCCTGCGTGGAATAGTTAATTTGGCATAACGCTAAATTTTACCCCCCACTTCATTTGCGTAGAAAGTGAAAATATTTCGAAATATTATTTATTGATACTCCACGTGTATTGGTCTTACCGTGATGTTGTATAGCCTATATATATAGCCTTCGTCAATAAATGGGCTATCTAACACTGAAATAATTTTTCAAATCGGACCAGTAATTCCTAAGATTAGCGCATTCAAACAAACAAACTCTTCAGCTTTACAATATTAGTATAGATATAGATAAGAAAGGAGCACAAAACAATATTCCATACATATTACTGAATCCGCTGGATGCAGATAATTGCTGATTGGGATCAAATTTATTATATTGTCATCGGTTCTTGATAACTTTGCGAAGTTTCATTTCAATCCGACGTCTAAAAGTGGATGAAAATCATATTTGAGGATTCCTATTTAAGATACATATATAGTTAATAAAAGCGAATTAAAAACATATTGCGCCTCGTATTTTTTTTTTATTGCCCTTGTAGGAAGACGTGCATACGGCCCACCTGATGGTGAGTGGTTACTGTCGCCCATGGACTTCAGCAATGCGAGGGGGCAGAGCCAAACCGCTGCCAACCGCAAATTATATCACAAAAGCCATATCTACATTCGTTTTCGAAAAAAATTGTATACAAATAGACAAAAAGAGAACTGTTAGCCCACTGAGTTTCTCGCCGGATCTTCTCATGGGTCGCGTTTCCGATCCGGTGGTAGATTCTACGAAGCACTGCTCTTGGTAGGGCCAGTGTTAGCAACACACTGGTTTGAGCCCCGTCAGCTCACCTACATGTTAGGGCGAAGCTGAAATAGCTTCTCAAGGCTATCAGCATAGGTAGAAAAAAAAACTGTGAAGTCCCTTCATCGCCTCTTTTATCAAAGGATCTCCATGGCAGCTATTGCCAAGCGTTAGAGTTGTAAATTAAAAAAAAATATTGAAATGGTTTATTTTGTTTCCATCTTGCCAAAATATACATTCCAAAACGAACGAGAAAATGTGATACATCTCCCTAAATCTTGAATCATCGATTACAGTCGAATCGCGATCAACGAGTGAGCACACGCTGTAAGTACAAGGGCACGGATCTCGGTCTGAAAACATGAAATTAACCTGGATGTAAAATTCAACGCGATCGAACCGCAAAAATAGGTCGCCATTAAACATTTATGAAAATACGGCACATGCCGTTTACGTGGCTTTGCATTTCAGCTGGGAATATTCTCACTGTTACATTGAAAAGTGGACCCAGGAATAATCGTTGTTGTTTAGCATCTCTAGATTTATTTATATTTTAGGCGCGCACTGTGCGGTACCGTAGGTTTCGTGGAGTCGGAGTGGTGGGCTCGATGGGGGTATTTTTTCCCTAACTATGCTGATAGCCTTGAGAGGCTATTTCAGCTTCACCCTAACGTGTAGGTGAGCTCACGGAGCTCAAACCGGAGTGGTCCTAACACTGGCCCTAGCAAGAGCAGTGCTTCGCAGAATCTACCACCGGATCGGAAACGCGACCCACTGAGAAGATCCAGCGAGAAACTCAGTGGGCTGTGTCTGTGGTTTAATTCGCTCGTAGTGCCCTTCGTCGCAAGCGCCGGGTTCGATGAGGACGGTGACTGGTGCTTGTGGTACCTAAAAGCACGGTTAATGGATTCGGTCTACAGGATCGGGTATGAATAGGGTTTAATCGGTAGTCGGTTTTGCGGGGCGGGTACTGCGTGGTTGACGCCACGCAGCGCCTCGCGCACCTTTCTCAAGGTAGTCCCCCAGTAGGTATTGGAAGAAAAGGAGGACTTTGGTCTTCCTCTTCTCCCTCTTCTCTGGAGGCGCTGAATTCCGACAAAACCTGGTCTGTTACCCCTTTCGACCGGGTATCGGTAAAAAGATATCCCAGCGTTAAAAAAAGGTCTATATAATTAGTCAGGTCATAAGTATTGTCACACAGTAAAAACTTTTCTTTTAGAATGCTGGCCACAAAAAAGTTTATTGAATTCGAATTTCAAATTGTTCATGAAAATAAAAATGTATACTTTTAGAATTTTACTCATTTTTAAAGATGATTAAAGAAGACCGTGTTGCAGTTATTGCGTTGCATCGTTGCGGTTACACGCCAATTCAAATTTTTAACATACTGAAAAATTTAAATATAACCAAAAGATTCGTTTATCGTACCATCAAACGATACAATGAAGACTCTAGTGTAGATGACAGGTCAAGAAGTGGTCGCCCTCGGTCTGTTAGGACTCCAGCAGTGATAAAAGCTGTGAAGGCGCGAATTCAAAGAAATCCCAAACGTAAGCAGAAACTGTTGGCCCTTCAGATGGGGTTAAGCAGAACCACGGTGAAATGGGTGTTAAATGAAGACTTAGGGCTTCGGGCATATCGAAGAAAAACAGGACATCGTTTGAATGCTCGTCTAATGGACCTGAGACTGAAGAGATGCCGCGCTTTGTTGAAGCGGTACGCGGGAAAAAAATATCGGGAAATTCTTTTTTCGGATGAAATTTTTTTTACCGTAGAAGAGAGCTACAACAAACAAAATGATAAGGTGTACGCACACAGTAGTGAAGAAGCGAACAACCGTATTCCGCGTGTCCAACGAGGTCAATTTCCATCCTCGCTCATGGTATGGTTGGGAGTTTCTTATTGGGGCTTAACAGAGGTACATTTTTGTGAGAAAGGTGTAAAAACGAATGCAGTTGTGTATCAAAATACAGTCCTGACGAACCTTGTGGAACCTGTTTCTCATACCATGTTCAATAACAGGCACTGGGTATTCCAACAAGATTTGGCGCCAGCTCATAGAGCGAAGAGCACACAAGACTGGCTGGCGGCGCGTGAAATCGACTTCATCCGGCACGAAGACTGGCCCTCCTCCAGTCCAGATTTGAATCCGTTAGATTACAAGATATGGCAACACTTGGAGGAAAAGGCGTGCTCAAAGCCTCATCCCAATTTGGAGTCACTCAAGACATCCTTGATTAAGGCAGCCGCCGATATTGACATGGACCTCGTTCGTGCTGCGATAGACGACTGGCCGCGCAGATTGAAGGCCTGTATTCAAAATCACGGAGGTCATTTTGAATAAACTTTAGTGTCATAAGAATCTATGTTTTGTTAAGTTCATTTTGGTATATGAATGGTTACATAATGAATAAACTTGTTTCAATTATTCTACATTAAACATGTGACAGAATTTATGACCTGACTAGGTATATTGCTCCCTTCTATTTTTGTTTAATGGCTAAAAGCTTTGAGTATTTTGGATCCTGAAAAACATACATTGAACAGTATGTGCGATTAATTTTCGCGTAACCTCCGAACTCTTTTTTTTATTTCTTAGATGGGTGGACGAGCTCACAGCCCACCTGGTGCTAAGTAGTCACTGAAGCCCAGATTTTGATAAATTTTTTTTATTGCTTTGATCGGGGGACGAGCCCATAGACATCTACAACGTAAATGCGCCACCCACCTTGATATAAGTTCTAAGGTCTCAAGTATAGTTACAACGGATGCTCCAACCTTCAACCCGTTTCGGGTTACTGCTTCACGGCAAAAATAGGCAGGGTGGTGGTACCTACCGGTGCGGACTCACAAAAGCCACCACCACCAGAGCTACCACCAGTAATCAAGCAAATTATAATTTTGCGGGTTTGATTTTCATTACACGATGTTAGTCCTTCACCGTGGAAGTGAATCGTGAACATTTGTTAAGTACGTATTTCATTAGAAAAAACGGTACCCGCTTACGATATTCGAACACCGTTGCATCGCTGAATACGAATACACCGGACGTCTTATCCTTTAGGCCACGACAGCGACTCTGTTTTTAAGATCGGATGATTAATCTGTTTAAACACAACCATCGCTCATGCCAATACTAACATTGCTATCGATACAAGCGGAAGCGTTCTGTTGACTCTGCTTCTGGTATTGCTGACGTCTCACTCATCGATTACAGTGAAGAGTTCGACGAGCAAGCTAACTAATAGTCATATCCCACTGAGTTCTCTCTCAATCTTCTCAGTGAGTGGGTGGCGATTCTGATCCGGGGGTTGGTTCTGCGAAGCACTGCTCTTGCTAGGTCTTGTGTTAGCAAATTCTCTCAGTGAGCTCACCTATCCATCCACGCGTAGCTGAAATAGCCCTATCGACGAATAGGTATGGAAAAAATTGAGGTATGGCGGAAAAATATCCAATTTATTGCATAAAGGTTGTCCCACTCTTCGAAACGATACGCATGATTGATTCGATTAGGGTGCATTGACAATGCACCCTACCACCAGTAAATGCCAATTGACGATCACAATAGTTGGTTTAATACTCAATGAGCGCTGCTGCTCATTCTCTTTTAAATATCCAAGTCGCCTTTTACGTTATCCACGAAAAGAGATGTTACTATTCTAAGTAGGCACCATATAATGCATTTTAATTTTAAAATGTCCGGTTAACGTCACTTCCAAAATGATAACATAAATTTGAATAATCGTTATTCCTCTGGGCTTATCTTAAACGGTGACTCATCTCCTCGCACAGAACGTTAACTGTTGAATCATCATTTTAGATTTAAAATGTTTGTTTCGTGAAACGTACGAATAATTCTGATATTAACTTACCGATGGACTGGGAGTACGACAGCTCATTACATGTACAGGGTTAGTATGACGATCCTACTTGTTTCTGTCGCGTAACATTATTGTTCTTTCAATTCAATGTTTTACTGGTGGTAGGACCTCTTGTGAGTCCGCACGGGTAGGTACCACCACCCCGCCTATTTTGGCTGTGAAGCAGTAATGCGTTTCGTTTTGAAGGGCGGGGCAGCCGTTGTAACTATACTTGAGACCTTAGAACTTATATCAAGGTGGGTGGCGCGCTTACGTTGTAGATGTCTATGGGTTCCAGTAACCACTTAACACCAGGTGGACTGCGATGTCGTCCATTCAGCTAAGATGAAAAATATATTTTGGAAAGTCGTAAATTTCGTATTTCCAATAAAAAAGAATACTTTGCTGGATGTCTTGTGAGCCCGCAATGGTAGGCACCACCAACTTGCCTATTTCTGCCGAGAAGCAGTAATGCGTTTCCGTTTAAAGGGAGGGGCAAGCGTTGGACTTAAAACTGAAATTTAGACGGTCAGGGATGAAAGCATTTATGTTCTTGATGCCTATGGACTCCATAACCACTTAACACCAGTTGAGCTGTGAACTCGGGTGGACGAGCTTAAGCAAAAAAAAAAATATGTGGGTACAGTCACGATTTTACCATTACATTATCATATATACATACAGACAGTTTATAGTACATACATACCATTTGAATACACCACACTCTAAGAAAAGAGTTCTAAGTGACAGGTCGTGCTTCAACTATGGCCCTGGAATTGCTGATATTCTTGAACATCGCTAACCATATAAACGGTATACTGCCTTTTAAGGCTATTAAAAAATTTTTCTTGTCTATTAGTTACTAAATTTTGGTGTTAGCCGACCAGGTACGTCATAATAGAGAACGCTTTCTTCTTCTTCCGCCTTGGCAAGCATGTAAATCCCAGACAGTAGACAATAAGATGAAACAGAACCGCTTTGTCCTGACCGAGTTGTATCGGCGGTGCCGGATACTTGGAGTTCAATTCAATTAACGCGTGCGTCGCGCTGACGATCGTTCAATTTGTAGGTACACGACAAAGGGAAGATCTTCCACCGAGCGGGTGATATTGCTCGGTAGACCGACGGTCCGAATGTTGTTGTTCGGAACTTGTATATATTCGTATGCAAGCTTATCTTGAAAGTGTCGTAAGCGAGATTCAGGCATCTGTCAAATATCTTGTGTTCTGTGATGGCTACCGCCACAAGCTCTTGGGGCACCCACTTGTCGAGTTTCTTTACCTTGCCAATTTGAAGCAAATAGCCCAATATTATTTTGATGCTAACGTTTAATGCTGCTGTTAGCTCAGCGGCAGATTGAGCATCGTCAGCTTCCACTATCGACTTTAATTCGTCATTGTTAACTGTGATTTTCAAGGGACCACAGGTTTCCTTTTTTTTTTCAAAACTATCTGACCCGGCAGACTTCGTAGTGCCTCCATCGATAAATAAAAGACCTAAACTTTTGTATAAAATAAATTTAAAACAAACAAAAGGAATCCGTCCGACGGGGGACACATCAAAGGAAAAACAAAATTGTTATTTTTATTTAATTCTGAGCATTTTCATATGTATCTTTTAAACCTTCTCTGGACTTCCACAAATAATTCAAGACCAAAATTAGCCAAATCGGTGCAGCCGTTCTCGAGTTTTAGCGAGACTAACCAACAGCAATTCATTTTTATAAATATAGATAGATTTCCATGTTGAAAGCATGCAAACCAATAATGAGTCGTGCTTACGTTTGTAATGTTTAACTCCGTACACGTCATTAATGTTGTGAGGATAGAAGTCATATTGCATAACTATTCGTATTTTTATCGTATTCATGTAGAATAAAATCAAAATACAAATGTAGTGAAAGAAAATACTTGTCAATAACCAAATGACTGAATTGTAAAATAGAAATCCATTTTTTATTATGTAAAATACATTTGAATTTAAAATTTATTGCCAGCTGTAAATTACGTTTCAAATGGCCGTTATTTGAAACAGCAATTTTATAGGTGAAGACTAAATAGTCTCTAATATAAATTATTTATACGGTCTTTACTGTTATTATTAAATTATTAGACCGTAAAAAATAGGTTTTATTATGGATATTCACGAAAACCGAAGAAAATACTTTACAAAATATTTAAATGTACGTACATTTACAATCTTTAAAAAAAAAGGCACCATAAAAACATTCCTGCCTAAACTCTATCAAATATTTAGCAACATCTGAGTCCATTGAATTAGCGTAATTGTCTAACTCTGTTGAGTATTTAGTATAGTATCTAATGATAACTTGGGCGATTTAATAGGATTTGATCTATTTGATGATCGACTCATAGTTCAATCAGTTTGTGCAAACTACCTTACTATCTTATCTTGAGTTTTTGGGGCAGAACAAATGACTGCCTCATACATTAACCTTTGAGGTCGTTTGTATCATTCCCTTGTTCTCTGCTGCACATTTCTGCAACGAAAGTCATGCCTCCCGATTTGAAGGGTGGGGCAACTGTTCCACTATAGAATTCAGACTTCGACTCCATGTCCGACATCCCATGTCCATGTAGCGGCATTCATGCTGATATCTATGGACTCTGATAAACCGTGAACTAGTACCCCCTTCCATGCAATAAAAAATAAAACACGTATCATTTGTATTTATATTCTACCTATAAGCACATTCTCGCCGCAGTGATAAAACAAAAGAATGAAAAATGCTCCAACTCCATACATATTACTGTGTGGGACGTGTATTCAGTATAATGCTTAGTCTTGCAAACAATGGTCAGTGAGTCACTGCTAAGCATTCACTGTTATATAACTAGGTTAATGATGTAAATTCTGGAAATATGGTGGTAAATAATTTCCTAACTCCTCCTCCAAACGTGCTCCTCGTATCAGAGGACAGAGACCGGCTCTATCCATGATTTTCGGGTTCACGATACCGTAGCCATCCCATCGGAATGCTCTTTACCAAACCTCTATAAATATATTTTTTGTATTCTCCTTTCGTTGTAAAATAAATTTGTCGGTTTTTTTATTGCCCTTGTAGGCAGACGAGCATACGGCCCACCTGATGGTAAGTGGTTACCGTCGCCCACGGACTTCAGCAATGCCAGGAGCAGAGCCGCTGCCTATCGTAATTAAGTTTGATGCGATGTTTCGTATAATATTATATGAATAATCAGCGTGTTTGTTTTTTTTTCTACCTAGCTGAGAGCCTTGATAGGCTATTTCAGCGTAACCTTAACTAATAGGTGAGCTCACGGGGCTCAATCTGGAGTGTTGCTAACACTGACCCTAGCAAGAGCAGTGCTTCGCAGAATCTACCACTGGATCGGAAACGCGACCCACTGAGAAGATCCGGCGAGAAACTCAGTGGGCTGTGTCTGAGGATTAATTTACTCATCGAGCCCTTCGTCGCAAGCCACGGGTTCGACGAGAATGATGACCGGTGCTTGAGGTACTAAAAGCACCGTTAGTGGATCGGGAGGATCCGAAATGACGTGTTTGGGGCGACGTCGACTGCTTTCCATTCTGTCCGCAGGATCGGGAATGTAGTTACCGGCGGCCACGATGAGAGGGTTCTCGTGTCGTGCCGCTTTATCGAAGTGGAGTCAGTGTGAGTAATAGTCGATTCGTTGTGACGGCGAGTGGTTCGCTGTTCATTGCGCGCGCCCTTCCATTCTTTAATGTCATTGAGTTCATAAGCTGCACAGTGCTTCCTATTTTAGATATTTCATTTTTGGAGTTTACTCCTTTAGAATCGATTTACATATATAGGCCCGGGGTATGAAAATTATGGGGACCAAAATCGTACTAGCATGTCACACGAAATGCGTTATGCGCCTGATTGGCTCCTGATTGCGTGATGCGTGCGCGCGCCAATCAGGAGCCAACGCGCGGCCGCGTTATCGCAGGTGACGCCGGGCTGCTGCGCCGGCAGTCCGCCACAAAGCCTCGTACTGATCGCGCGTTTCTCTCAGTATTGTATTTTCATATATTTGTTAGTCGTTTGTTTTGTGTCTCGTTAATTGGAGTTTACTCCTTAAGAATCGATTTACATATATAGGCCCGGGGTATGAAAATTATGGGGACCAAAATCGTACTAGCATGTCACACGAAATGCGTTATGCGCCTGATTGGCTCCTGATTGCGTGATGCGTGCGCGCGCCAATCAGGAGCCAACGCGCGGCCGCGTTATCGCAGGTGACGCCGGGCTGCTGCGCCGGCAGTCCGCCACAAAGCCTCGTACTGATCGCGCGTTTCTCTCATTATTGTATTTTCATATATTTGTTAGTCGTTTGTTTTGTGTCTCGTTAATTTGTTAATAATCTGTAGTGTATCGTGTTGTCGTAATATAGAACTATTTCTCGTATTGTTTCGTTTATTGGAGTTTACTCCTTTAGAATCGATTTACATATATAGGCCCGGGGTATGAAAATTATGGGGACCAAAATCGTACTAGCATGTCACACGAAATGCGTTATGCGCCTGATTGGCTCCTGATTGCGTGATGTGTGCGCGCGCCAATCAAAATCGTACTAGCATGTCACACGAAATGCGTTATGCGCCTGATTGGCTCCTGATTGCGTGATGCGTGCGCGCGCCAATCAGGAGCCAACGCGCGGCCGCGTTATTGCAGGTGACGCCGGGCTGCTGCGCCGGCAGTCCGCCACAAAGCCTCGTACTGATCGCGCGTTTCTCTCATTATTGTATTTTCATATATTTGTTAGTCGTTTGTTTTGTGTCTCGTTAATTTGTTAATAATCTGTAGTGTATCGTGTTGTCGTAATATAGAACTATTTCTCGTATTGTTTCGTTTAATTTTTTATATCCAGTAAACTCCAGTCGTGCGTCGGAGCGGACACACACACTTTTTTAATTTTTTATTGGAGTTTACTCTTTTAGAATCGATTTACATATATAGGCCCGGGGTATGAAAATTATGGGGACCAAAATCGTACTAGCATGTCACACGAAATGCGTTATGCGCCTGATTGGCTCCTGATTGCGTGATGCGTGCGCGCGCCAATCAGGAGCCAACGCGCGGCCGCGTTATCGCAGGTGACGCCGGGCTGCTGCGCCGGCAGTCCGCCACAAAGCCTCGTACTGATCGCGCGTTTCTCTCATTATTGTATTTTTGGAGTTTACTCCTTAAGAATCGATTTACATATATAGGCCCGGGGTATGAAAATTATGGGGACCAAAATCGTACTAGAGAGTATAGCATGTCACACGAAATGCGTTATGCGCCTGATTGGCTGATGGTGATGCGTGCGCGCGCCAATCAGGAGCCAACGCGCGGCCGCGTTATCGCAGGTGACGCCGGGCTGCTGCGCCGGCAGTCCGCCACAAAGCCTCGTACTGATCGCGCGTTTCTCTCATTATTGTATTTTCATATATTTGTTAGTCGTTTGTTTTGTGTCTCGTTAATTTGTTAATAATCTGTAGTGTATCGTGTTGTCGTAATATAGAACTATTTCTCGTATTGTTTCGTTTAATTTACCGACATCGTTTTGCTTGTGGCCGGACGCCGTTCGGGTTCGATTCCTGAACGTATCAACTGTTAGTGGGTTGATACCCGAATATAACCCGCTACAAATCATTTATTAATAAAGCTTATTAAATATAAACAATTCCTTCTATCAGTGAATGGACAACTTATATATTAATTGTAAAAGTGAATTATATAGACTTACTTAATTACCGCATCCACGTGTTCCGCAACTCCCGGATCATTCTCACTAGAATACGTAACTTCCATATTTTACTGTATTCAACTGACACAAATTTATATTTATATCCAGTAAACTCCAGTCGTGCGTCGGAGCGGACACACACACTTTTTTATATCCAGTAAACTCCAGTCGTGCGTCGGAGCGGACACACACACTTTTTTTTTATTTTTTTTACTGTATACATTATATTACATTTTTTTTTTATTTTTGGAGTTTACTCCTTAAGAATCGATTTACATATATAGGCCCGGGGTATGAAAATTATGGGGACCAAAATCGTACTAGAGAGTATAGCATGTCACACGAAATGCGTTATGCGCCTGATTGGCTGATGGTGATGCGTGCGCGCGCCAATCAGGAGCCAACGCGCGGCCGCGTTATCGCAGGTGACGCCGGGCTGCTGCGCCGGCAGTCCGCCACAAAGCCTCGTACTGATCGCGCGTTTCTCTCATTATTGTATTTTCATATATTTGTTAGTCGTTTGTTTTGTGTCTCGTTAATTTGTTAATAATCTGTAGTGTATCGTGTTGTCGTAATATAGAACTATTTCTCGTATTGTTTCGTTTAATTTACCGACATCGTTTTGCTTGTGGCCGGACGCCGTTCGGGTTCGATTCCTGAACGTATCAACTGTTAGTGGGTTGATACCCGAATATAACCCGCTACAAATCATTTATTAATAAAGCTTATTAAATATAAACAATTCCTTCTATCAGTGAATGGACAACTTATATATTAATTGTAAAAGTGAATTATATAGACTTACTTAATTACCGCATCCACGTGTTCCGCAACTCCCGGATCATTCTCACTAGAATACGTAACTTCCATATTTTACTGTATTCAACTGACACAAATTTATATTTATATCCAGTAAACTCCAGTCGTGCGTCGGAGCGGACACACACACTTTTTTTTTATTGCTTTGTTGTGTGGACGAGCTCACAGCCCACCTGGTGTTAAGTGGTTACTGGAGCCCATAGACATCTACAACGTAAATGCGCCACACACCTTGAGATATAGTTCTAAGGTCTCAGTATAGTCACAACGGCTGCCCCACCCTTCAAACCGAAACGCATTACTGCTTCACGGCAGAAATAGGCGGGGCGGTGGTACCTACCCGTGCGGACTCACAAGAGGTCCTACCACCAGTAATTACGCAAATTATAATTTTGCGGGTTTGATTTTTATTGCACGATGTTATTCCTTCACCGTGGAAGTCAATAGTGAACATTTGTTGAGTACGTATTTCATTAGAAAAATTGGTACCCGCCAGCGAGATTCGAACACCAGTGCATATTTTACTGTTGGTATTGTATGTTAAGAGTCCGCACGAGTAAGTTCCAAAAAACATTACCATTTTTGCTGCCAGGTAATAATGCCTTCCACTCTATAATGTAGGTAGTTGTAAAAAAAAATTATTGTCTTTTCCCGAGTATCGCTCTAACGAAGAGAAATCTTTTATTTTTTTCATGAAAATGGTGGTGTCCATGACCAGCCCGAGTTTCTTTTAGCACTCTTTTGACCAAAGTTCTATCGAAATTTAAAATGGAGAGTTAACATTTCTCCTGAATTATTTAAAAGTTTCATTAAATCGATTGGCGCAACCCCGCTACTAACTTTCGTTTTAATTCACTACGTTCTAAAAACTAATTCAATGATTTGTTAATTTAAAAATTACCTTTAAATTTTTTTTTATTTGAAATAAGTGAAAACATTTCTGTGTGCTTTGGAATGTTGGTCAGTATGCTTAGTGCGAGTTTTTAACGTTCTCGATAGCGTAAAAGTTAGCTGAAATTTGTATGAAGTTGGAACAGCGCTCTTAGCGGCAAACGTTCCAACTCCATTCAAATTTGAGTTACCCATACTCTTACCGCCCAGACAGGGCTTGGCTCCTGGACCCCGGCTCGGTACTCCACGAACTTTCGGCCTGGTAGGAGAAAAAATAGTATGTGCACCGCGGGAAAAAAGTAGGACATCTAAAATCCGCGTGTTTGCTACCACGCAATTTTACACGTGGTAGGAAATGTCCTACTTTTCTCCCGTGGTGCACAATGTACTATAATAATTGATAATTAACCAAATTTTGCCTTGCCTTGTAAGCAGATGTTCATACGTCCTACCTTATGGTTAGTGGTTACCGTCGCCCTTTTTTTTTTATTGCCCTTGTAGACAGACGAGCATACGGCCCACCTGATGGCGAGTGGTTACCGTCAGAGCCAAGCCGCTGCCTACCGAAAGGCCATGGACGACAGCAATGCCAATTTTGTGAAATAAGTAACTTTACCATTACTTAAGTTCATTCAAGTCATTTCAAGTCCAAACATATACAACAATACATGATAAGCGCACAAATGCTTACTGGATTACAAAGTTAGCAGAAACCAATATCGGAGTTGCACAGATGCGTTTACAGTTACATTAGAATGTACCGCTGTTCGACAGTTCGTCCCACTACATTGACCGGCTAGCGAATTATATACACGACGGAACATGAACTGGTTGTTTCAGTACTTGTTGAATATTTTTACTACTTTAGGATGATCATTATGTAGGTAGGACGCCTGGGGTGTGTTCATATCGAGCGATGCAACTGTGGACTCAAATCCCGCTGAGCAATCTCGTTTTAAGGAAACATTTTTGGAATGAAGTTCCTTATGGGGCGATGCGGAGGGGTGGGAACCCAAACCGGGAAAAAACGTCCGTAACGTAAGATTTTTGAAAGAACTTTGTAAAGTAGTTTTTTTTATCAATAAAAAAATCATAATAAAAAATGTATACCCGAATAATTATTATCTTTATACCTCGAATAGCACTTTAAATTAATATTTTTATAATAAGGAACTTCGTTCCTATCCGGTGTCCCACGACACCACCTTTTTTTTCTTGCTTAGTTGGGTGGACGAGCTCACAGCCCACCTGGTGTTAACTGGTTACTGGAGCCCATAGACACCTATAACGTAAATGCGCCACCCAACTTGAGGTATAAGTTCCAAAGTCTCAAGTATAGTTGTTACAACGGCTGCTCCACCCTTCAAACCGAAGCGCATTACTGCTGGCAGAAATAGGCGAGGCGGTGGTACCTACCCGTGCGGACTCACAAGAGGTCTTACCACCAGTAATTACAAATGACATACATGTCCCTGAGGCATGTTCATGAAAAAATCTTAATAATAAATAAGCACCAATTATAAATTTTGAATAATAAATTATGTTAAAGCGTATTTTAAGTTAAAACTAATAGATATTCAATCTAAATCTATATCTGCCGCGATATAGTATGCCATCGACTTTGCATCTGAATTGTTGAACAGCTGTCCTTCAAACGGGAACTGCATTACTGCTTCACGGCAGAAATAGGCGGAGCGGTGGTACCTACCCGCGCGGACTCACAAGAGGTCCTACCACCAGTAATTACGCAAATTATAATTTTGCGGGTTTCATTTTCATTACACGGTATTATTCCTTCACCGTGGAAGTCAATGGTGAACATTTTCTGAGTACGTATTTCATTTAAAAAATTAGTATCAGCCTAGAATTCGAACACCGGTGCGTCGCTCAACACGAATGCTTTTCTATTAAAATACAATAATTTATGCAACCGTAGAAAATTATTTTATTGCCGGTCTTAGGAAGAAGGGCTCGGCGAGTAAGCTAACCCATAAACACAGCCCAGAGTGCCTCGCCGGATCTTCTCAGCGGGTCGTGTTTCTGATCCGGTGGTAGATTCTGCGAAGCGCTGCTCTTGCTAGGACTAGTGTTAGCAACACTCCCAGGCTACGCTAGCATAGCCTCTCAAGTCTACCAGCTTAGGCAGGAAAAAAAAAAGAAATTTGAGTTAGCTTTTACGCCATCGAGAACGTTAAAAAACTTGCACTAAGCACAATAGTCTCAAGGTAAACTTCGGTTAGTGAGCGGTTTCTAAGGTAGCCTCGTACCGTTCGAAAACATAATGTAAAGTAGTTGCTGTTTTTTTTGTCAATTTAGATAATCGCTTGATTATTGGCGAACATCATTATACTTATAGAGGGCTATTTGGTTTAAGCGACATTTCGTTTACGAAATATACATTTCGAACGCTAAGGTCCTTTAAAACAAATTTAAAAGTATATCTTTTGAATATACAAGAAAAATTCGAAAATATCAAATATAATTACTCCGTACTATAATCAATTGTGCTTTGCAACTGCAATTTTTATTTAATTAATTTAATAATGTCATTTTGTTATCCTTTTCATAACTGTTTTTTTTTATTTTTTTTATTATTCATGTTCTTTTTATTTTTTTTATTATTCATGTTCTTTTTATTTTTTAATATATTTTACAATGATGTGTATTGGTCGGTCTGATGCTGGTGTGCGCGTCATTCCGCAGGTGCCGGCGGAAGATCAGCGCCGCAGTACCGATTGTCTCGATACTGTTAGGCATTGCTGAGCCGGTAACCATTTCCAAGCCTCGTTATTTTTGTTATCTTTTTTATTTATTTTTTGTACTCAATTTGTGTTTGGAATAAATGTTTATTATTATTTTTTAATTTTTATTTTCTCAGCTTATGCTGGTAGTACTTTAGTGACATTTACGGACTCGGTCAAGTAAATGTCACGGTTTCTTGGGGTTGGCTAACTATTGCATTATGTGGTTGATCATATTCTATTTGCAGAAACTTTCGTACAATTCTGCACGTGTTTAATATAGCAGCTTTTTGAAGAAGTATGTAGGTGTTAGGTTTTAGGTCAAGGAGCTTCAAACCATGATGTATATGTTTTGGAATAACACCAGTTGTGGACAATACTATAGGGACAATGTATACTTTTTGTTGTTTCCAGATTCTTAAAACTTCATCCCTAAGGTCTGCATATTTGTGTATTTTTTCTGCTATTGTTTTTTGTAGGTTGTGAGTGTTAGGGACAGCTATATCGATCAGGTAAGTGATTTTATTTATTTTGTCTCGTACGGTAATATCGGGACGGTTGTAGTGTATGGTTCTATCGGTTAGTATTGCGCGGTCATAGTAAATTTTATGAGTGCTATTTTCCAAAACTGTTTTAGGAGTGTATTGATAGTATGGTGTATGTGTGTCCGGGATGAGTTCATATTTGAGAGCTAGTCTTTGATGTATAATATTTGCAATTTGATTATGTCTATGTGTGTAGTCTGTTTGTGCAAGATTAGGGCATGCTCCAGTGATATGTTGAATAGTTTCTGGTTGGTTGTGACATTTTCTACATCTATCGTCTGTTACTGTAGAGTCTTTGATAATATGTTTTTTATAGTTCTTAGTGTTAATGATTTGGTCCTGGATTGCTATAATGAAGCCTTCAGTTTCTGGAAATAGAAATCCAAGAGTGAGCCATTTATTTGATGCTGATTTGTCTATGTGCGGTTGTTCGAGATCTTGAGGATGTCGGCCATGGAGTGTTTTCTTTTTCCATTGTTCTATTTTACAGTTTTCAGAGTTATTTTCTACATTACCTACTTCCAAATTTTGGGTTAGGTTTAGCGGTGTGTGGTTCAGATCATTACTAACTATTGCTTTGTGGATTTGACTACTGCTAGCTTTTTCAAAGAAAAATGATCGTAATTTAGATATTTGTGTGGTCCATAGGGTAAATATGTCGATAAGGCCCCTTCCTCCATCCTGTCTTTTGATTGTCACTCTTTCTATGGCAGATTTTGGATGTAGGCAATTGTGTTTAGTAAGTATAGTTCTTGTTGCTATTTGTATATTATTGATATCTGTTTTAGTCCATTTTATGATCCCAAAGGAGTAGGTTAATATAGGTATCGCATATGTGTTTATTGCTTTTATTAAGTTTTTAGCAGCTAAGTTACTTTTACTTAAAATATGTACCCTATGCTTATACTCATCCCTTAAAGAGCTTTTCAATTTATTATGGTCTATTCCTTTTGATTGCTGGTATCCTAAGTATTTATACAACTCATTCGGTTCCATAGCTGTAATTATTTCATCTCGACTTACTGTGTAATTGCCTGGCTGGATCTTTCCTTTTGCTATATGGATAGTTTTGCACTTATCTAAACCAAATTGCATACCGATGTTTTTGCTAAAATTAGCCGTAGCGTCTATTAGTGATTTCATTTCTTTTGCTGTTTTTGAATATAGCTTTATGTCATCCATGTAAATTAAATGTGATATACAAGTTTCAGTGCTATCATGCTTTAATCTATATCCGGCCTTGCAATTCTGCAATATCTGTGATATAGGGTTTAGGGCGAGACAAAACCACAGAGGACTCAGGGAGTCACCTTGATATATACCCTTTTTTATTACTATTTCTCTACTAATGATTGTGTTTAGGTGAAGTGTCGTTTTCCAGAGAGGCATTATGTTTTTGAGAAAGTCTATTATAACAGGGTTAATTTTGTATATTTTTAGAACGTATAGTAACCAGGAATGTGGAATACTATCAAAAGCTTTTTTGTAATCTATATATGTACAGTGTAAATTTCTTTTATTGGTAGCTGCGTGTCTATGAATTACAGAGTCGATAATAAGTTGCTCCTTACATCCCATATTGTCTCTTCTACACCCCTTTTGTTCCTCAGCGAGAATACTGTGCTGTTCTATGTGAGTGGTAAGTTTTTGGGCTATAGCTGATGTGAGAATTTTGTATATTGTAGGTAAGCAAGTTATGGGTCTATATTATGATGGTTGTGATGTGTATTTGCCTTTAGGTAGCATGTATGTTATACCTTTAGCTATGAATGGGGGTGTGCTTTGTTGACCGTGAATAATGCTGGTAAAATTTTTTGCTATTATTTTGTGAAGTGTAGTGAATTTTTTGTACCAGTAATTGTGAATCCTATCTATTCCTGGTGATTTCCAGTTATGTAACCTGCTTGTGACGAATCTTATATCAGATTCCGTAATGTCTTTGAATTGCATTTCATCTATGCCTTCCCACTTTCTTTCTTCCTCGGTTATCCATGGTGCTTCCTCGTTGTGGTGTACTTCTGTCTCCCAAATACCTGCCCAGAATTCTTCCAAATTATGTATTGCTGGAGTTTCTATGTTACTATTTGTCAGGTTTTCTTTATTTGTATTCAGGTTTCTATAAAATATTTTTTCGTTGGTATGGAACAGTTTATTGTCGTTTTTTCGTTGAAGTGCTTTTTTATATCTAGATAGTCTGTGCGATTTTAGTGCTAACTTTTGTTTTAGTGTGTCCAGAGCGTCTTCGGGTCTTTTATTGTTATTGTCATGACCGGTGTGTATCCTATTGTTAGTTATAATTTTGTTCACCGTATCTACTATCTTTTTTGATCTATTATTATTTAAATATTGTGTTAGTCTACCGATATTGGATCTAAGTTGCGTTATATCTCTTTCCAGTCTATCTTGCCAAGCTGGCTTTTTATTAATGCGTTGGGGTTTGGGTTGTGATTTGGTGTTATATCCAAGCTCTCGTGTTATTACTAGGGTACTACAATATATAAGTGTATGAATATCGGTTAATTGTGATTCATCAGTGAAAAACTCAGGTAGTAAGGTATTATTAAAAAACTGAGTTAATTTGGCAAGACGCAAACTATATTTTAGCTTAGGGAGTCGAGGTCTGAGTGTAGGGTCTAAACCCGCAAGTTCTATTATAGCTGTTTGTAAATTTTCTTTGAATTTTTCCGTGGATGAATCTGGGAGGACTGAAGTCTGTAAAGTTTCTATTTCAGTCTCCATTAATAGTATAGTAGTTTCAGTTTGCGTTGATACGTGAGTACTAAATGGTGTTTGTGTTTCGGTTGCATTTAGGTAGTTGTAGGGTGATTGTGTACTTGTTACCACTGTTTGTCGCGGAGTTTGGTCTGTACTGTTAATTATTTGCAGCTCGGCAAGTGATGGCTGTGTATGTAGGGAGATATCTACTTGTTCTAGTTCTAGCCTAACTTCTTCTTTTATTTGTTCTAATTTTTCATTGGTAAGCATTCTATTTCTAATAATAACTCGCCTTTGGTCTGAAACTCGTTGTTCTGAAACCATAACGTGGGGGTACTGTCTTAAAAAATGTTCATGTAGTAATTTCCTATATGTGGTCATATCTGTTTCTAATTTGGTGACGCGATAGTAGGTACGCATGATGAATATGTTTACATCTTCTGTCCATCTCATACGTACACGTGGTTTACCAGCCTTAGTGGACGCAGGTAAAAGGGTATTCACCCCCTGCGCAACATCTAAGGCAGGTGTGGCTATAGGTGCAGTTTGTTGTTCGGAATTCAGGTTGGCTGTAGCATTTTCGAGTGACCCGGAGGGAGCCCGCCTATTCAGCTCCTCTCCGCTGACGGTTCGTATGCTGCCACACCCAGCGTCAGCTCCAGGTGCGCCCCGGCGATCACCCCCGGGTAGCGGCCCTATACGTTTACTTTTTAAGCGCGTCTCCATATTTAATGGGTTGCCAGAGCCATGTTAGCCGTGCCAGTAGTTTCATATCACGTGTCCGCCCCCCACGTGAATCTGATGGTCGATTCGGACGTATGGTTGGAAATTCGGGAGGCTTATTATTATTATAGTGTATTAAACACTGCCACGCCTGGGAAGACGGCAGGACACACTCCGGCGAGGTGGGCAACAATCGGCCGGAGCGTTGGGGACTATTGGGAGAGAAACCGGCGAACTATACGGGCATTATCGAGCAAGACTGCCTTTTGCATTTGGGCCACCACCGACTTTTTGTTGAGACCAAGCCTCTCGAGATGTTTTGAGAGGCTTTTAGGGACCAAACCATTCACCGACACAACTACCGGGATTATTTCTGTAGATACCACCCTCCACATGTCGGTCACCTCGTGCGCCAGGTCCAAATATTTGGTCTTTTTATCTGCCTCGGCCCGCACGAGGTTCTCGTCGTAGGGGATGGTGATATCCACCAGAAATACCCGAGACTCCGTCCGGTCCATCAGCACGATATCAGGCTTATTCGCAAGAATAGTCCTGTCCGTAATGATGGGCCGGTCCCAGTAGAGCTTGGCACGGTCGTTTTCGAGTACAGCGTCCGGCTGGTACTTATAATACGGTAGCCTCTGTTCGATGAGGCCATACTTAAGGGCGAGCTCTTGGTGGAGGATTCTGGCTGCTTGGTTATGTCTGTGCAAGTACTCAGTATTAGCAAGCATAGAACAACCAGAGGTGACATGTCTGAGGGATTCACCCGGTCGGCGGCATAATCGACAGATGTCAGCTGTCCCATCCCTCAGAATGTGCTTCCTATAGTTGTTCGTCCTGATAACCTGATCCTGTATTGCACAGACAAAACCCTCGGTTTCCCCAAAGAGGTCACCGAATCGCAGCCAGTGCACGGAGGCTTCTTTGTCCACGTGGGGCTCATGCAGTGCCTGAAAGAAGCGTCCGTGCAGCTCTTTCCCTTTCCATATGGCCTCACGGTCAGAGGTACTGAGTACCGCCGGTGATTGCCACCCGTCTCTGGCCAGGGCTAGCGGGGTCAGTCCTTTGTCGCATTCCATGACCTCTCTGTGCATCACACTGTCAGCCCTCGATAGGAAATATTCCCTGAGACTGCACACCCCACTGTTGTGCATGACCTTGGCGCTAAGTAGGCCCCGGCCACCACACTTCCGCGGAATGTACAATCTCATTACCGAGGACTTCGGGTGGAGCATCCTATGGAGGGTCATAATTGAGCGGACTTTTCTATCCAGGGCATCCAGTTCGGTCTGAGTCCACCTGAGCACGCCGAAGGTATTATTATTATTATTATTATTATTATTATTATTTAATAATTCGTCCGTTTTACTTGTATTTGGTATCAGCATCAACAGTTCGGTGTTGTATATGTATATAACTTGTATATATACACGTGTGCAAGCTTATATTAAAATTGTAAGCGAGATTCAGGCATCTGTCAAATATTTTGTATTGTATGATGGCCACCGCCACAACCACGATAACCGTATTATATATATTTTTTCGCTGCATTGTACGAGGAAGAGTGTACGGCCTACCTAATGATAAATGGTCACCGATGCTCATGGACGTCATCAAACGAGGAAACCGCTATAGCGCTTCCAGTATTCTTTGTTTGTTTTAAATTTAAAATCAATTTAGATTTTTACTGCAAATTGTTTTTATAAATTTCCCTTGAATTAATTACAGAACTACAACGTAGTTTGACAATTTCAATGATATCGACACGGAGCGTTTTCGAAGTCAACGACCGTGCAATTAAAAAGAGAGAGGTTACGTAAAAATTGGTTTCTACAAAAATTTAACGCCACAGTGTTTCTAAAACATAAATTACTGATTTAAAACGGAAGATGAAATTAGAATTTTACGAAGTAGTATATATCTCGACCATGATTCGGTTTATTATTAATCCTGTGTTAAAACGTAAATTTTAACTGGCGGTAGGACCTCTTTTGAGTCCGCGCGGGTGGGTACCACCGCCCTGCCTATTTCTGCCGTGAAGCAGTAATGCGTTTCGGTTTTAAGGGTGGGGCAGCCGTTGTAACTATACTGAGACCTTAGAACTTATATCTCAAGGTGGGTGGCGCATTTACGTTGTGGATGTCTATGGGCTCTAGTAACCACTTAACACCAGGTGGGCTGAGAGCTCGTCCATCCATCTAAGCAATAAAAAAAAAACATTTTGGCCCGCGGTCCGCTCCCCATCAACTGCAGACCATCTAGTCCCACATTATGTGTATTATCTATGGTCCCATATAGCCCACGTGCTCCCTAGGCGCGGGGAGCTCGTAGGATGTGCGGCACTCGGCCCGAAAAAAAAGGTCCTCAACACGTCCAACAATATTTGCTTTTTTAATTGATTCTTCAAAATTGATTAACATAAATAAAATGATGCACAGAATTGCTTTGTCGCGGCCCGGAACTAGGTCAGTAGGTCGCGTTCCGGGCGCGGACGACTGCGGAGTCTTCACAAAAACGCACAAGGTAATTGATTTAAAGCTCTAAAAAACCATTTTGCAACCCAATAAGGATCGGATTACGGATTGGTCCTTCTCTACCCATCTTTGATGCGAGGTTCGGAGTCTATAGATACCAAATCGTGAACCCATTTACGTCATGACGTGTAAATACTCAATCGTATACATAACGTAATGCCTTTTCCACCCTTCAAACTGGAACTACTGACTACTACGCAGTAGAAATGGACAGTATGGATACACCAACACCCGTAAGGCTATCCAATATGCCCTAACAGTAAATATCAGTACCTTAACAGTACACTGTCTGTATATCCCAATTAGAATTTCGCAAATAATCACCCATAGACACAGCCCACTGAGTTTCTCGCCGGATCTTCTCAGTGGGTCGCGTCTCCGATCCGGTGGTAGATTCTGCGAAGCACTGCTCTTGCTAGGACCAGTGTTAGCAACACACCGGTTTGAGCCCAGTGATCTCACCTACATGTTAGGGCGAAGCTGAAATAGCCTCTCAAGTCTGTCAGCAGAGGTAGAAAAAAAAGCAAATAACCGGACAAATGTAGGATACGGTCTTTCCCGAGCGGCTTCACATGTCCTTCTTCAAACGAGGGTTGTGGAGAATACTAACGGTAGGCAGCGGCTCGGCTCTGCCCCTGGCATTGCTAAAGTCCGTGGTTGGCGGTAACCACTAACCATCAGGCGGGCCGTACGCCCGTCTATCTACTAGGTTACCCTTGTAGTTATATTGGACTTGGGCCAATAAAACGGCAGATTGCTTCAAACGTACCTACCTGGTTTTTTTACTCTGTATTACAGCAAAGTAAATATGCACGTCATCCGCCTTACAAGTTACAATGCGTTTCATTAAGCACTTTGCCTCGGGTGGCTACCCTCATTTCCCTCTCTCCTCTCAAGAAAACTACATACTAAACATTCATACGCCGTCTCTCTTACTTTCGATGACAACATAGCCTATCTCTTTCACTCGGTCGTGATTCAAATTCAAATCGTAACATTCCGTTCCAAAATAATATTGTTTGTGAAGTTAAAAAAAGAAAACCTCTGCGAAATTTCTAGAAACACTTGCTTCAGAAGAAAATCAAGAAAAGATTTCAACGTCTGCGTCTTGATACTATTTACCATCATTACGCTTCGTAGACAGAGCCACCGAAATAAACAGCCAAAAACTGCAAGCTAAAGTAACCTTTATCGTCACAACTATTGTTATTTATCGTCATTAGAAACATAATGTAGGATTTGCTTTGCTAAATTCACTTGTCATTTTGTTTAATTGCCAAAACGCAAGTCCAAGTGGTCACCGGGGGCCATGGGCATCTCAACGTGAGTGTCACCATCCAATTTGAGACTTCAGACCTATGTCACAGTGGTTTAGTAATTACACAATTAATACGCGACATTTATCTTTGTAACTAATGTTGCATTTTATTTGGTACTACCTGAGTCTAATGCGAAGCTAGTCTAAAAAAAGTTAAGCAAGCCTAAGTTACTCCTTATATCATCAAGTTAAATTAAAAATATTGAACTGTTGATGCTGATCTATACATATAAATAAAATTGGAGTGTCTGTTTGTAATATTGAAATAACCGCTTTTACATGCATATGAATATACGGAATATATACGGTATATAACACCAAGATAATATTTTTTACAATTTGTGTCTGTCTGTCTGTTTGTTCCGGCTAATCTCTGGAACGGCTGGACCGATTTCGACGGGACATTCACTGATAGGTAGCTGATGATATAAGGAGTAATTTAGGCTTACTTTTTTTAGACGAGCTTCGCCTTCGACTAAGCTAGCACTAAATAAAATGCAACATTGGTTACAAACATAAATGTCGCGTATTAACCAAAATGTCAAACCACATAGCCTTTTACCCCTCGATATGTTCTAAATTGAATAAGTGAATTTGTTTAAATCGCCTTACTGCAATCGTTTTAAGCACTGAACGCATTATTCATCATGCCTCGTATAAATGTCGGACGGAGGTATCCAGGTTGTGACGTCAGCCTACTTCGGTCACTGCTCACGACCAAGGTTAGGCGTCCAAACGATTTTGTTTTAATACCAGAGCGTTGTTTATCGTGTTTTCCAATCGACGATTACATTACTGCATCGTATTATCTTCGATGATCGCGGCTCGAAAACAATATTAAACTACATGTATGGTTCAATTTCGTCTTTTTATTGTAATTTCACTGTTATGAAGGACATTTCTAATACTTAACTGTTTTCGTGGTGACGGATTACTGAAACAATGAAATCATAACAAAAAACACGAAATTAAACCGTCATAGCAGTGTTAATTATTTAAATTTTATTACTAAGTTGATAATTCGTAGCTTAATAACGAAGATGTATGATGAAGTAACCTTTTAGAACACGAATAAATAATAGCTTAAAATAACTAAAAAAATACGCCTTTATAGAAAATCCAACTATGAGATAGAAAATAAAATTTTAATAAGTTTGAATTAAAAATAGTGTAAGAAAATATCATTTTATTATAAAAAAAGGTTGGGATGCTTTTCAGGATATTATCAAAATAACCTTTCTACTCATATCTGTTCATAAAATATTTATAACTGTTGATACCATGCATTGATTCAGATTTATTGAAATTTATTTTCTATTTTTTAGTTGGATTTTGTATATAAGCGTTTTTTTTTTTTTTTTTAACTATTATTTATTTTACATTTTTTAGTTGAAGTTCAATATTTTCAATTATTTTTTTCAGTTTTCCATAAATCTCTTCTGAATCAGTAGTCGGTAACTTATCCGAGAAATAGGTGATCGGCGCGCCTGGTAGTTTTCCTTCTTGGTCTTGACGCCGACACTCCGGGTCTCAGGAAAACAAAAAATCGCTAATCCTGATTATCCTAGTAAAGATAACGGGTCAAACTGTTTAAAGTATTAAATTGTCATCAGTCCTTAATAAGTATGCCAAATTTCGAGTTAAACCGACGTTTTGAAGGGGGTCAAAATCATGTTCAAAGATTCCGTTACATACTAACATACGTATGAAGATAATAAAAGTGACCTCTTCGCCGTAAAAAAGATTGTTGTGACGGGTCAATAAAATAAAAATGTGTCTCGCGTCCTCTTAGTACTCAAAGTACTTACTAGTGATAGGGAATATGTTTTGTTCCTACCTATTCACTTGTAGCCTAAGATCCTGTTCCAGCTATGCCCGGATGGGCAATTGAGCTCGCGGACTCAACCGGAGTGAATTTGCTAACACTAGACCTAGGCCCTAGAAAGAGCAGTGCTTCGTAGAATCTACCACCGGATCGGCCCACTAAGAAGATTCGGCGAGAAACTCAGTGGGCTGTGTCTATGGGTTAGTTTGCACGTCAAACTCTTCGTCGTAATCGAGGATGGTGAGCGGTGCTTGAGGAGCCTAAAAGCATATCAGCAATATCAGCCGCCACTGCTCCCACTATTCTGGTTGTTTCTAACGCGAAAATGTCATGCTTACAGGTTTGAAGTAGACCCATTATGAATTGAATACAAATGAGAATTCATTTATTTACTGGTGGTTAGGACCTCTTGTGAGTCCGCGCGGGTGGGTACCACCGCCCTGCCTATTTCTGCCGTGAAGCAGTTATGCGTTTCGGTTTGAGGGGTGGGGCAGCCGTTGTAACTATACTTGAGACCTTAGAACTTATATCTCAAGGTGGTGGCGCATTTACGTCGTAGATGTCTATGGGCTCCAGTAACCACTTAACACGAGTCGGGTTGTGAGCTCGTCCACCTATCTGGCAATAAAAAAAAGAAAATTCGATCACACGTCTCAAGGTATGTTTCAGGATGTACCTACGTAAATAGTCTTCAGTCTCCCGTAGCCACATTGCAACAGGGAGATTGAGTTCGTTCACCTATCCTATGCGAAAAAATCAGTGTGCTTAGTGCGAGTTTTTTAATGTTCTCGATAGCGTAAAATTTAACTCAAATTTGTATGGAGTTGGAACCTATGCCTACGTTTTCCGCTAAGGGCGCTGTTCCAACTTCATACAAAATACAATTAACTTTTAAGCTATCAAGAATTTTAAAAATCTGGCACTAAGCACACAGAAATGTTTTCACTTATTTCAAATAAGAATAATTATGGGAATTTTTTAATTGACAAATGAAATGAATTAGTTTTTAGAACGTAGTGAATTAAACCAAAAGTTAATCGATTTAATGAAACTTTTAAATAATTCAGGAGAAATGTTAACTCATCATTTTAAATTTCGATAGGACTATGCTCAAAACTGCTAAAAGAAACTCGGCTCGGAGAATGTTAAGAAACTCGCACTAAGCACACTGTTTCTAAGAAATACTTAAGAAGTACTTGAATATTTCGCCTGTTGGCGTGTTTAATACAATGAATTTCTCAGAAATTTTACATCGACTCAATTTCACGAATCGACGAAGTGTATAATAAAAGTGTATAATAAATTTTCCACAGAACGTTGACAGATACATATAAAAAAGTGTATTTAGGGTTCATCGAATTTTCATACATTATCTGAATGATAAACTGTATTTTTATTATTTGCGATCGAATTTAGGAGTCACCATCATTATCATTAACAGCCTAATTGTTTGAATTCGGAACGTCAAAGGTGTCAACGAGCGACGTCTGCTATGACGCCTTACCCCTTTCCATTTCCAGCCGTCATGGGCGACACATCTGTTTCTTATTTCTTATAGTCATTAATTTTAAATTCTTTATTTTGTCACTTATAGATAAATAAAATCAAACTAATAATACAGTCCACTCTTATTCACAACGCAACACTAATATAGACCACTGATTTGACTTTCTAAGCAATAAAAAAAAAACTTTCTAAGAGTTTCTAAGCCACACCACTCGACCTTATCCTGGGCCTCTCCATCCACCGTCCGTTATCAGTTTAGCGTATATCGTTTCTCCCCCTTGTGGAACTTGCGTGACCATATGGGACCATGTCACGAAGGTTCTTCATACCTCCTAATTGAAAAGCGTCCATGGACTAGTCATGAGGTTTTTCTTTTGTTGCCCTTGTAGGCAGCCGAGCATACGGCCCACCTGATGGTGAGTGGTTATCGTCGCCCATTTTCACCACTTTCCATCATGTGGTTCGTAAAATCGACAGATTTCTTGGTAAATTCTGGAAACCGATCTACGGTTGATTTCTCCTCCCCCCCCCCCCCCCGCACCTGTTCTCTCTATAAAGGTCGTGACCTCCATGTAACCCAATCCGATGGCAAATCAAACTTAAAACTACCTTACAATTAAAATTAAAACTTCTTCAACGGTCCTCCGCGTCTACAAAAACTATAAACTATTCGAAACATCGGAATTAGTATAACGACAATAATAAACGAGAGATTATACCGTAAATTTAATTTTAATTACGTCTACGACTCGAGATGACCGAAGAAAGAAGAAAAGACAACACTATTATTTTTAAAGCGTTACAAATAAAAAACAAGCGGAAGTCTTATTCACGTTTCAACTTTAGTATTTTAAACTAGCTGACACGGCAGACTTTGTAGTGACTCAATATAAACTAAACTTTTGTATAAAATAAACTTAAAACAAACAAAAGGAATCCGTCCGACGGGGGACACATCAAAGGAAAAACAAAATTGTTTTTTTTTTATTTCATTCCGAGCTTTTTCATATTTATCTACCTTTTAAACCTTCTCTGGACTTCCACAAATAATTCAAGACCAAAATTAGCTAAATCAGTCCAGCCGTTCTCGAGTTTTGCGAGACTAACGAACAGCAATGCATTTTTATATATAGGTACTTATATAGATAAGAATTACCAATTTAAATTTAAAACATTCGTAAAGCTAATCTGATACCAGTACCGTTATTTACAGAACAAAAGCTATGTTTCATTAAAAGAATCTCTTAAAGTGATTCTATAGCGAGTCTTCAGTACATAACGTTAGTATATAAAGACGAGAGGCCTTATGTACTGTCTAGTTCGCACGTCACTCGTCATGCGCAGTACATCGATCGATTCGTCGACGTTGAAGCAAATTCCTTATTTTGAGTACTTGTATAAGTCGATACTAGAGCCAAAAAAGACATCGGAGGATGCGTCTTTTTAAAGTTAACTATTCAAATTTGTAATCTTTCTTCCTTATTTAAAGGGTTACGCAATAAATAACACAAATTTACGTAATAATTTATATTCTTCTTTGTCTCCACCTTTGTATCCTATTAGTTGGGGTCGGTACAGCCAATTTTTCTATTCCATTCTCTTCTATCAGCCGTCATCTCAACACTCACTCCTCTGTCTCTCATATCGTCATTCACATACTCCATCCATGTCTTCTTCGGTCGAACTCTTCCCCCTCTACCTTCTCCTCTCTACGCATCACATGTCCATACCACGCTATCTTCTCTTTAATTTGTCAATCATTACGTAATTATTAATGATAGGGATTATTGTAAGCCCGGGCGGGTAGCTATCAGCATCCTTCCTACTTCTGCCGCGAAGCTGTCACGCATCCCCTGTTAAATGGGACATTTTTTGTAATATTAGAACTGTCTTAAGACGTTATTGCCATGTAGATCACCGGTGCCCTATGGGGCGCACTGAAGTAATTATGTGGATTTCTGTTACTAAGCGCTTAGATTACTTAACTTTGCATTATTTTGTTTCTTAATGTTTTAGTGTTTTAGGTCTCTTACAAATAGATTTATTCTCAGTATCTTCAGATTCGTCATTCCCAGAGTCTATTAAATATTCCGGCGCCTTAGTAAGAAGATCGAAAAGAGAAATCGACATAATGAAGTCGTCTTGGCATAAAGGATAAGACGTTCGGTGCGTTTGTATCTAGCGATGCAACGGTGTTCGAATCCCGCAGGCGGGTACCAATTTTTCTAATGAAATACGTACTTAACAAATTTTCGCGATTGACTTCCACGGTGAAGGAATAACATCGTGTAATAAAAATCAAAGCCGCAAAAATATTATTTGCGTAATTACTTGTGGTAGTCCGTTTTGTGAGTTCGCACGGGTGGGTACCAACGCCCCGCCTATTTCTGCCGTGAAGCAGTTACGCGTTTCGGTTTGAAGGGTGGGGTAGGCATCGTACTGTAAAAACTGAGACCTTAGAACTCATATCTCAAGGTAAGTGACGGCACTTACGTATCTATGGGCTCCGTTAACCACTTAGCATAGGTGGGCCGTGAGCTCTTCCAACAACCTAAGCAATGAAAAATGTGTGCCACTTAGGATTCCGGTGACGTACATGGTAGTTAACGTATTAAGGTGGATAGCAGAATTCCCGTTGTGCTGATAACCACAAGTCGTAAGCACTTTTACAAAGCTAAGCACTGTTTTTTTTTCTCCTAATAAGCTACGCCCGACTTTATTTTCTCGTATCGTCACAGATGTTTAATGTAAGTAAGTAATTAGTTAACACATTGACTTCCGTGTAGGTCACCGGTGCCCTACGCGGCGCACAAGTAATCATGTCGATTTTTTTGTTACTAAGCGTCCGGATTGCCTAATTTTGCCTTCTATCGTTTTTAATTTATGTTTTAGTCTTTTAGGTTTTTATAGAAATAGATTCATTCTCAGTATCTTCGGATTTGTCTTTCCCAGTGTCTACTAAGATAATTCGCCGCCTTAGTAAGAAGATTGATGAAGAAAGAGAAATCAACATAATTCAGTGGGCCGCGTAAAACATCGGTGATCTATATATACCTATATATGGCAGTCAAAGGGTTAAAAAAATTAGTATAGTGTAATTTGAATATAGTCCAGTACATTCGCCTTTTTTTTTCGGGCAGGGGCTGAACCTCACGTGAGGTTTCCGCCTAAGGGGCAGACGTGGTATGTGGGTCTTGACAGTCTAGAAACGGTGGAAGCAGATCTGAGGCCGAAAGGTATTGTTAGGGCACTGCCCACTATACATTCGTCTATTGTTCTAAAAACTTTATTAACAACAGCAAGCGGAATAAAAATCAATATTCTGTACATTAACTTCGGTTTTGTTTCCACGTTCAAGGTTACCCACAATAGATTGAAAGAATCATGAAGGTTGTCCCCTAATTACTCATATTTTATGAATAATCAACGTATTAATCTAATGCTTATTTTTAGGATAAATTAAAAAAGGTCGTGCTGTATGTACTAAGCAGAAATAAAACTGTGGAAAATTATTTGTTATTCATTATTGTACCGAAAAGAAACAAGAAAAGGCTTAAAGGAGACTGAAACGATTACATACATTTTTGGGCCCGAATGTAACGTGATGAAACTAATGTGAATTAATAGATTCAGATTTATCAGTACCTTGCTGAAAATTATAAAAGTATTCTCAATCTGAGAGCCGAGTTAATCAAGATTTAATAAAAGTTAGGTTATGTTACAATCTCTTTAAAAGAGCTGAATAATAACTTATTTAAGCATAAGTAAATGTTTATTATATCCATTGGAAAATCTTTTAAATGTCATAATAAGAATGAATATCAATGATATATATCAGGTATGGAATATGGAATTGCCATCCCACAATTCACACAGCGATCCATAATTTCAACAGTATCCAATGCAACAATTTCAAGTCAAACGTGTGAGCGATCTTCGGTGTCCAGTGTAGAAGCAATTGTCGTACAAGGCTGGCAGAGTTGAAATCCGTAATAATAAAGCAGTGATCGTTGAAAATATAAAAACAGCCCGATAGATACACACTCAAAATGCGTCGAAGATACACAACGAGTAGAGCAGAAAAAACCAACAAGCGCCAAAAAATAATTGTATAATCTATGAACAAACGTCATGTCAGCTTACTGTCAAAGCTGTCATTAATAATACAATCGATTTTAATCGATTTGAAATCGATAATCATATTACTTTGCTAAGTAATAATAGACTTCTTCTTCATTTATGTATATAATCGCAATTAAATCCGGCGCATACCGCACTTGTATACAACAAGTATAAATCGCTCATTTAATTACTTTGCATTAATTACCTAGTGCAATGTTTTTCTTTTTATAATCCTGTAATCAATTAATTAAATCGATCACACCATTATACCGACAAAAACTAACTTTCTCATTTTTCTCCGGTCCCAGAAAGAGGATTGAGCTGATTTTTTATATTCTTATATAAAAAAATATGACAAATTTTTTAGACCACATTCCAAGTTATTACATTTTTGGCCCACGATTTTCCGTCTCCTTTGAAATGGAACATTGAATTTAAGTGATGAGTTCGGATTGGAACCGTGAGACAATCGTTATACAGTACAATTAAGACTTCGTCCTTATGTCTCAATATGGATGATGGTATTCACGTTGTTGTCTATGGGCTTCATTAACCACATAATACCGGATCGCTCGTGAGTTTCTTTATCCGTCTACGCAAGCTTGAGATTGAAGTTTCAGTTGTACTTTCCCCCTTCGAACCGAAATACGTGACTGCTTCGCGGCAGAAATACGCAGGACTGTGGTAGCTTCCTGTGCGGTTTCATTCTATGTCATAACACAAGAAATTAGTGACTCACTGACATTAATTGACAAAGCAATAAAAATGTACCTGAAATATTATCCAAAATTCTAATTTGTAAAGTTAAAATTATTGACATTTTGCTTAATTTTATTTATAGGAACAAAATAGCTCAAATACTTTGTTATAAATTATATAGAAAACAAATATTGTTAATCTATGAATTTACAAGTTCTAGTAATAATGCTTTTATAACGAAAAGTAAATGCAACGTTGACACATATATTTTTTTTTTTTTTATTGCTTATAGGGTGGACGAGCTCACAGCCCACCTGGTGTTAAGTGGTTACTGGAGCCCATAGACATCCACAACGTAAATGCGCCACCCACCTTGAGATACAAGTTTTAAGGTCTCAATTATAGTTACATATAGATCTATCTCTCTCGCACCCCTGTACCTTAATAGCGATGACGCAATATACTTCTCAATCTGTTATCGGACAATTACCCGCTAAAATTGATATCTTATAACTTATAAACTTAACTTTCTCGTTTATAAAAATGTACTAATATGTAATAAAATGTAATAATATACTTATTTTTTATACTTGTTTTTGTCGTAAGTTTTTCTAAAAATTACCTACAAAACTAATCATCGTTCCTATTACGTCTAATGAACGTTGAATATTTTTTATTATCGTCGTTAATATATTTTTTATTACAGCTCTACAGAAAACCAGTCAACCAAAATTATATTTCTTAAATAATTCATAATTAGTCATAATGATTCATAATTAAAAGGAAATCTTAAATTTAGATCCTGGTGATCGAAATACCCACTCCAAAAAAATAAATTCACAAAAATTATACATCGTAAAAAGTTAATTAAGCGAGTAGAGCCGAGTGCGAAACTAGTCTCACCAAAAAATAGGTCCAATAAGTCATTAACCCGACTTATTGTTTCGTATGCCCGATCGATGTTTGACCTCGTAGAGTCGTAGCAAACTCGTAGCTCCATCGGTGCTACGAACCAAAATTATTAACACCATATATATACACATACATTGTTGTATGTCAATTTATTATTATAATTTGAACATTAATCCCACATGGTATTTTCAAACTAGAGATAAGGTTTTAAAAAAATGAAATGATTCATGCATGCGTCTGAAAATCTAATTGAGTTTTAAATAGCTGATATAGAATTTTACGATGATTTCGACATAAATTATCTTGATGCGTATAGAGAGCATAACAAAAATAAATTATGATTAAGATAATAAAAACCAATGCAAATTTTAATACAATTAGCGTTACTACTCGAGACAATCGCGCGCTAGGTTAAACTGCGCTAAATCAAATAGAACTATACAGTACGCTATACATAATCTTTCTAATAAAGTATAGTACGTTGATAGTATTTTAAAAAAACTTTCGAGAAGCTCCAACTATTAATGGACAAAGTTCGAACCAAGTTAGACAAACGACGACGGGCGCGAGATCATCTACACGAACAAACAGTGCGCTCAAACAGAAATTTATTTATTAACAATTTTTATCTGAATATTATAAAGCAATCACAAGTATTAAGTGCGGTAGGCAGTGGCTTGGCTCTGGCATTGCTGAAGTCCATCGGCGACGGTAATCACTCACCATCAGGTGGACCGTATGCTCGTATGTCTACAAGGGCAATAAAATTTTGTATGAATTTTAATGAAGAGAAGAAACTTTTTATTAATTTATTTTCTAATACATTTGGTTTGATGTCATAATAATCCTATGACATGTAGACTGAATGATACCTAAAACAGAAGATATGCTGGAACAAACATACAATTGCTGGCTTATCTTCTATCAATTTTTTATCGTTACCTCGTCATCATTATCCTGTCCTTATCCCAGGCACCTGGGGTCAATGCAACATTTTTTCTCTTTCCATACTCCTGTATCATATATCATTTCTTCGCTCACACCCCTCTTACACATATCGTTTTTCACGCAATCCATTCATTTCTTCTTAGCTCTACTTCTTCTTCTATATCCTTCCAGATTCATAGTTAACACTCTCTTACCAACCTCATTTTCATTTTGTCTCATCACATGTCCATACCATCTCAAACGCGCACTTCTCAACATTTCTGTCACAAGTGCCACTTTAAGACTTCCTGTAACATATTCATTCCGTATTCTATCCATTCTTGTTACTCCACACATCCATCGCAACATTCGCCTCTCTGCTGCATGCAATTGCCTTTCATCCGTCATTTTAGTTGTCCAATCCATACAGGACGGCAGGCCTTATTAAAGTCTTATATCTTCCCTTTATAGTTACCTCATATCTATATTTATTGCTTTTTTCAATGTACCAACTCAGTTTTTTTTTGTATTATTATATTATATCATATTAATTTACGCTAGTAAAATAACATAGATTATGCTAAAAATCTGTTAAAATTTTAGCTCTATAAAAATCTCAGAAATTGATTTTTTATTCGGTGAACACCGAAAATTCAAATCGAACGTGGTCCTTATTTTTAACTGACTTCAAATAAAAATAGAGGAAATTCTGACTTCATTCTTTAAGATTATCATCAGTTCTTTATACCACAAAAAAAAAAAAACAAAAGCATATCTCCCTTCACTACAACACTACACGAATAACTTCATGTTATAAATTTCAAGTCAGTGTAGGTATCTATCATCGCAATAATTTAGCAGACGCGTAATGTAAATACAAGTCAAGATAAACACGCAGATTTGTTTATCAACGTGACGCGCCATGTTGTTTGAGCTGCTGTTTGTTTTTGTTACATTGTAAACAAGCATCGATTATGTTATATTAAAAGTGGTCTAGTTCGATAGAGATTGGATGATAATTTTTCTTTGTTTTTTGCATTATTCGTTGGTTTGTATGTCTATTTGTTTTGGCCGCGCCAAGCACACTCTTCATATTATTCATTCCGATGCGGAAGAACACCCGCTCTCATGGCACCATTAAGAATTTGAAATATAAATAAATAAATAACCGGAAACAAATCACGCACGATCATCCGGTTCCAAATTCGGATTTTATATGTTATGGGTACCGGAGCCTGACATACATACTCATATACATTTAAATAAATACATATATAGATAATAAACACACAGACAATGAGCAAAATTATACGAATCTTTGCCGTTAATTTCTATGTCCCTTACATTAAAATATTCCTATTTAAGGTCTACTAAAGTGAGATTAGTGAAAATTAAAAACAAATTAGTCGAAATAAAGATATGTCGGAGTGGTCGATGATATTATAATGCTCGTGTAGCAATCCGGGCGAGGAAGTAATGCTCTTGATATTTAAATTTTTACGAATGACACACAACACAATTGCCAGATTAATTACTAATCCTTGGATACTAATAGAGAGAGAGCACAGCTTGCTTGCCACTTTCATTTCATTTAACGGCCGTCTGGTGTAGTGGTAAGTGACATACATGGTCACTACACAAGGGGGTCGCGGGTTCGAATCCCGCCAAGGGAAGATATTTGTATGATAAATATAAATGTCTTTTCCAGGATTATGGATGTATATTAAATATACCTAGTCAGGTCATAAGTATTGTCACACAGTAAAAACTTTTCTTTTAGAATGCTGGCCACAAAAAAGTTTATTGAATTCGAATTTCGAATTGTTCATGAAAATAAAAATGTATACTTTTAGAATTTTACTCATTTTTAAATATGGAGTGGACGCTTAAAGAAGATCGTGTTGCAGTTATTGCATTGCATCGTTGCGGTTACGCGCCAATTCAAATTTTTAACATACTGAAAAATTTGAATATAACCAAAAGATTCGTTTATCGTACCATCAAACGATACAATGAAGACTCTAGTGTAGATGACAGGTCAAGAAGTGGTCGCCCTCGGTCTGTTAGGACTCCAGCAGTGATAAAAGCTGTGAAGGCGCGAATTCAAAGAAATCCCAAACGTAAGCAGAAACTGTTGGCCCTTCAGATGGGGTTAAGCAGAACCACAGTGAAAAGGGTGTTAAATGAAGACTTAGGGCTTCGGGCATATCGAAGAAAAACAGGACATCGTTTGAATGCTCGTCTAATGGACCTGAGACTAAAGAGATGCCGCGCTTTGTTGAAGCGGTACGCGGGAAAAAAATATCGGGAAATTCTTTTTTCGGATGAATTTTTTTTTACCGTAGAACAGAGCTACAACAAACAAAATGATAAGGTGTACGCACACAGTAGTGAAGAAGCGAGCAACCGTATTCCGCGTGTCCAACGAGGTCATTTTCCATCCTCGCTCATGGTATGGTTGGGAGTTTCTTATTGGGGCTTAACAGAGGTACATTTTTGTGAGAAAGGTATAAAAACGAATGCAGTTGTGTATCAAAATATAGTCCTGACGAACCTTGTGGAACCTGTTTCTCATACCATGTTCAATAACAGGCACTGGGTATTCCAACAAGATTCGGCGCCAGCTCATAGAGCGAAGAGCACACAAGACTGGCTGGCGGCGCGTGAAATCGACTTCATCCGGCACGAAGACTGGCTCTCCTCCAGTCCAGATTTGAATCCGTTAGATTACAAGATATGGCAACACTTGGAGGAAAAGGCGTGCTCAAAGCCTCATCCCAATTTGGAGTCACTCAAGACATCCTTGATTAAGGCAGCCGCCGATATTGACATGAACCTCGTTCGTGCTGCGATAGACGACTGGCCGCGCAGATTGAAGGCCTGTATTCAAAATCACGGAGGTCATTTTGAATAAACTTTAGTGGCATAATAATCTATGTTTTGTTAAGTTCATTTTGGTATATGAATGGTTACATAATGAATAAACTTGTTTCAATTATTTTACATTAAACATGTGACAGAATTTATGACCTGACTAGGTATGTATGTGTATCGCCCGATAGTAGTGTTGGACGAGGCCGGGAAGCTCCTTGAGCGTGTGGTTGCCGGGCGTCTTGTTCAGCACCTGGAGAACATTGGGCCGGATCTCGCGTCCAACCAATATGGCTTCCGGAGAGGTCGGTCGACCGTGGACGCGGTCTTACGGGTCCGCGATCTTTCCGACCAGGCGTGCTCTGGGGGAGGTGTACTGTTGGCTGTATCGATTGATATTGCCAACGCTTTCAACACGATCCCCTGGAGCACGATCGTGGAGTCATTACGGTTTCACCGCGTCCCCACCGGTCTCCGTAATTTGATTGAGGATTATCTCTCAGGGCGGGCGGCGATCTTCCCCGAGCGGAGTGGGTGGGGACGAAAAACAGTGTCGCGTGGGGTTCCACAAGGGTCGGTACTGGGTCCACTCCTTTGGAATATAGGCTTTGACTGGGTCCTCCGCGGGGCTAACCTGCCTGGCGTCGAAGTGGTTTGCTACGCTGACGACACGCTGGTGACGGCTCGCGGAGACGACTACCGGTCAGCAGCCGTCCTGGTTGTGGCTGCAGTGGCAACTGTGGTAAGACGAATAAAGAGACTCGGCCTCGAGGTGGCCCTCCAAAAATCCGAAGCAGTGTGCTTCCACTCAGCTCGGAAAGGGCCACCTCAAGGCGCGAATCTCGTAGTCGGGGGTGTCACCATTGCTGTCCAGCCGAAGCTCAAGTATTTGGGCCTTGTGCTGGACAGCAAATGGAGATTCGACCACCATTTTAAAGCGCTGGTTCCGACGCTCATGGGGGCGGCAGGTGCGCTGACCCGTCTTCTTCCCAACGTCGGAGGATGCAGCGCCGGTACTCGGCGACTGTACCTTGGGGTGGTGCGCAGTATGGCCCTGTACGGTGCTCCCGTGTGGTCGCCCGCACTCTCCGCGAGAAACGCGGCTCTGCTGCATAGAGCTCAGCGGGCGCTTGCGTTGAGGGTCATCAGGGGGTACCGCACCATCTCTCAAGATGTGGCCTGCGCTCTCGCCGGATCCCTACCCTGGGACCTCGAGGCCGAAATCTTGGCTGCGGTATATCGGCGTAAGGCGCAGGCCTTGAGTCGGGGGCGGTCGCCCGGCCCGTCGACTGTCGGTCGGTGGAAGCGTGCTGCGCGTCATGTAGCATACGCTAAGTGGAGAGAGCGATTGCTGAAAGAACTTGGCCAAACTTCGGCCACCCGCCGGCGCACCCTCGAGGCCCTGGTGCCCGTGCTGGAGGCATGGTCGGATCGGCGTCACGGCATACTCTCCTTTCACCTTGCGCAGGTCCTCTCGGGACATGGCTGTTTCGGGAGGTACCTGTGGAAGGTCTGCAGGGGAGAGCCACACCCGGGCTGCCACCAGTGCGGGCACCCGGACGATGACGCGCAGCACGCGCTCGAAACTTGCCCGCGTTGGGAGCACTCGCGGCGAGATCTCGTCGCGGTGCTGGGGAGTAACCTCTCCCTGCGGGCTGTCGTCGCCCGCATGTTAGAGGATCAGGGCTCGTGGGAGGCCATGGCCAGGTTTTGTGACCTGGTAATGGCGTCCCGTGAGGCTGAGGAGCGTGAAAGGGAGTGGGATCCCTCTTCAGCACCTCAGCGCAGAAGGCGGGATGGCCGGCGCGGGCGTGAAGCTCCCGCTCAGCCCCCGTAGGGACTATCAGGTGGCGGGTGCGGGGGCGCCCGGTACTCGACTGTCGGTCCGGTGGTGGGGCGGTGCAAGGTGGCTCCTGTGCGCCGCCCACGGTGTATCTCCCGAAATGACGTCCTTCGGGATTTTCCCGGAGATGAAATCCCGTCTTATCATCAGGACGGGTACCGGCGAAGGCAGACTTTCGGCGCGCACTGCGGTACCGTATCTCTGGTGTAGCCGGTGTGGTGGAGCTCGATGGGGTTTAGTCGGTAGTCGTTCTGCGGGGCAAGTGCTTCGCGCGCCTTTTTCAAGGCGTAGTCTCTTGCGAGGAATTCGGGGAGGTGGAGGACCTTCTCGTCCCCCTCTTCCTCTCAGGAGGCGCCGGAGTCCGACATAACCCGGTTCGTTACCCCCCCGGACCGGGTATCCGTAAATGGATTCCCCAGCGTTAAAAAAAAAAAAAAAAAAAAAGGTATGTATGTGTATAATAAAAATCTTACATTTATTTCCGTTATCTGGTACCTGTAACACAAGTTCTTTACGAACTTATCACGGGACCAGTTAACGTGGCGTGATTGTTAGTAAATATTTATTTATTTATTTATTTTACCCCACCTATCCTCTGTACACCTTTAAAACGTTTGTGTCTCGTTAAACAATAGTAATCGTCATCCGCATTCGATGTATGAAACAAAACAAATAAAACACATAAGATTTATGCTTAAAATAAAAATATTAGTTGTATATTGCGCAGTAGCGTTTTCCCGGTCTATTGCCAGGGTCCGTTTTTCCTATTTAAGCTCCTCTACTTTGCCCGGTCTTTGCAAGTTATGGCTAAATAATTTCATTAGTAATTTAATTACAAAAAATACTGACACGGTCGTTTTACTGATGGTAGAACCTCTTGTGAGTCCGCGCGGGTAGGTACCACCACCCCGCCTATTTCTGTCGTGAAGCAGTAATGCGTTTCGGTTTGAAGGGTGGGGCAGCCGTTGTAACTATACTTGAGACCTTAGAACTTATCTCAAGATGGGTGGCGCACTTACGTTGTAGATGTCTCTGGGATCCAGTAACCACTTAACACCAAGTGGGCTGTGAGCTCGTCCACCCATCTAAGTAATAAAAAAATAGTAATTTAATTACAAAAAATATTGACACGGTCGTTGAGAGTATAAGATCTGAACGATGAATGAGCTAACATTATATTAAGGTCTCACCTCATGGCCATTACAATGCGTACGGCCATTGCCGATATCCACAAATAATCGGTATCCACAATAATCCACGATCAAGTTAATCGTAACAACTAGTCGTTAACGACAGAAAAACCCTTTCATTATCATCATCATCAGCATTTATCTGCCCACTGCTGGACATAGACCTTCCCCAATCCCTTCCACATAATGCGGTCCTCCGCCTTCCGCATCCAACGACTTCCCGCCGTTCAAATATCATTAATATCGAAAACTTTCTTTGTCTAAAGATTCCAAATAATGTATGCTTTAAATCGGTCAAATTTTAAGCCCATTACTGTACCCTGCTATTCCCAATATCCACGAACAATCATGATCATTAATTACAATCAAGTTGATCGAAATAACTAGTCTTTAAAAACAGAAAATCCCTTTCCACAATTATTATTAGTATCGCAAAATCGGTCAAATTTGCAATCAAATTAAATGAAGCAAACTTTCATTGCTAATAGAGCCGGGCGAGTTGTACCACCTCTGTTAAGATATATACGGCCAGTGATAGGATACAACGATCTTTAGTAATGTAGACAAATACGGCTGGGAATTATAAATTGATTGACGAAAGCGTCGAGAGGAATGCCTGATAGATTATCATTTCTAATTCTGTTTTAAAACAATAGAAGAGATTGCATTATTATTCTTGGTACATTTTGCAATAATCATGTGATGTTTACAAGCAACATTGTATTTTAGCTACACTTCTCTAGGTATATAATAATACTAGCGACCCGCCCTCGCTTCGCTTCGGAAACATTAAAACACACATGAAACCAAAAAAATAAAATTAAAAAAAAGTAGCCTATGTTCATCAGGGACAATGTCGGCTTCTAATGGAAAAATAATTTTTCAAATCGGTCCAGTAGTTTCGGAGCCTATTCGAAACAAACAAACAAACAAATCTTTCCTCTTTATAATATTAAGTATAGATATAGAATGGCGATGCGTCCTCGGATGTCGCCGCGGTGACGTCATACATCGTTAGCCATCGGCTTGCGGTATTGCGATGACACAGAATATCCGAAACGGATTTTACTAGGAAATGTGGTGAATAAGCTGTATTCGATGCGGGGGCGTTTTTCGCGGAAAACGAAAACAATGTGACTTGATTTTCGAGAACGCTTTTCATTTGGCTTTAGCTTTATCGATTTATAAAGGTGTATAAAGGTCGCCACAATATGTAGCTATGTATGGATCTCACGTTTTAAGGGCTGGGCAAGCTATGTTCTGTCACTATGACCCTTGGTATTTCCTATCAAGCTATTTATAGTCAGTGTGTTTAGTGCGAGTTTTCTAACTTCTCGATAGCGTAAAAGTTAACTCAAGTTTGTATCCAGTTGGAACAGCGTCCGTAGCGCCCATAGAGAACCTTATATTCTTAAAACAGTCTACACGGATATTTATCCGAAGGAACGGTTGTGCAAACTTTCCTGTGATCCGTTCGTAGTGTCTATACCTATTTTCCTGTCCCACTTTCGAATTCTAGTTGCTGCCATAAGTACCTAGTGGAACAGCTAAGGCATTTTTTTTTTCTGGATCAGCTATAGCAGTTTGGATCCAACATGGATAAATACCACCAACCTGTTTGTCAATGTCGCGAAGCAATCAAGCTTTATATTTCCAAACTCTTTCACCTACTCAGATCGGCCTTAATCTTTGCGTGTGATAAAAAATTATAGAAACTTAATTAACTTGTTGCCTATAAATATTCAGTTATTAATATTAGGTAAGATTAGTTCCCGGGGTCACGCTATTTATATATAATATGTCTGGTTACGAACTAGCGATATTCTAGATACTTATAAGACAACTGTTTTAATAAACAGCATAAACTTGGGTCCAAACCACCTCCACGCTAAATGGCAGCCATTTTGATTTTTTAAATGAAATCTCTTTAGGTGTGTACAAAAAACATCATATCAGTAAAAGTTTGGGTTTCACTGCGATAAAAATAGGCTTATTCGACCGTTAATAATACTGTCTGTCATTTACATTATAAAAGAATCTGTTTACTATTTTGTAAAAACTTTACAAAAAATAAGACATTTAAAAAAAAGTAAAAAAAAACGTAAATTACCAAATTATTGCTTACAAGCGGCCTGCTCCGGCTTCGCTCGGGTCTTTAACAAACATTTCAACGATATAAGACGTTGTTTTATGTAAATGAAAATGTGTTCTACAAAGTCGCAGTACATTATTTTATACTGTGGCGGGTAGCTATCATCAATAGTTTTCACAGGGCACGCGATGTAAAGAATATTTTAAGTAATTTTTTTACACCTTGGGTTGCATTATTGGAGTTTTAGTAAGGATCCCTAATTTTTTTCAAAAAATATATAGCCTATGTCACTCGGAATAGTGTAGCTTCAAAACAGTGAAATAATTTTTCAAATCGGTTCAGTAGTTTCGGAGCCTATTCAATACAAACAAACAAACAAATCTTTCCTCTTTATAATATTAGTATAAATTACTACAAAATCACTACCCATAACCCATTTAATCTATAAGTTTTTTTTTTGTCATAATAGTACTATAATATGCAATCTTGAAACATAAGATTAAATTCTAATTTGTAAATATGAGGAACGGTTGATTGTTACGCGACAGAAATAGGCAGGATCGTGGTAATTAATTGCCGGGATTCTTAAAACCCAATAACAATAATATTTTAGTGAGCATCAAAGTTGTCGACATCAGTTCCGTCATTGCGGAATCGAAACCCGAGGTGTCGTGTACTAAAGTTATTCCTCATTAACATTAATGCTCTAACATAACATTAACATAAAGTTCTTGTGTCTGTATTGAGACCTCTACAGTATGTTATAAGTTACCTATCATGAGAATTGAGATTTCTTGAATCAAAGTAAATTCCGTTGGGTAAAAATTTGAAAGAGAGATAGAGTGTGCTCTATTGCACACAAAAAAACGCAAAACATTAAATACAAAAAAGTACAACTGGCGGTCTTATCGCTAAGAGCGATCTCTTCCAGGCAACCATCAGGTGAACAAGAATCATTAGGATACATATTACACGCAGTGTACCGATCGACTAAAATATAAATATATTTATTTATTTATTTTGGAAACAAACAGTCCAATACAAACATATAATATTTAAAAAAATAACTATAACAATATAACAAATACATTTCCACAATCAAAATCACATATAAGTAGAAAGTGAACAGAGAAGAGAAATATAGAAATTTAAGTTACAAAGTTACAAAAAACCAAAGCAACACAATACATACATATTATTTAGTACATCAACTTGCACTATAAAATTATAATACTAATCGGACTAAATCACCTTATAAATATTTTAAAATAGCTTTTCTTTAAGCTACAAGTGACAAGTGTTCACGATTGACTTCCGCGGTGAAGGAATAACATCGTGTAATAAAAATCAAACCCGCAAAATTATAATTTGCGTAATTACTGGTGGTAGGACATCTTGTGAGTCCGCACGGATAGGTACCACCGCCCCGCTTATTTCTGCCGTGAAGCAGTAATGCGTTTCGGTTTGAAGGGTGGGACGTTGTAGATATCTATGGGTTCCAGTAACCACTTAGCACCAGGTGGGCTGTGAGCTCGTCCACATATCTAGGCAATAAATAAATAAAAAGCAAAAGATGTCAGCATTAGAGAACTTAGCATCATACAACCTACAAGATCGACGGACAAAAGAGTTATATAGACAAAAGAGTATGTATACACACATCATATATATCATATACATGTACACATCCACATAAATACTACATAAATTAACATAAATTTGCTGATATTTTGTTAAATAAAAGTGTATTTTCCAAAGAAATACTAGTAATAGAAGCTTTCTACATAATGAAATACAGAACTTGTTTATTCTCCTTGAAAGTACCTCACGCAGCACCTAGTCACCTTCGTCCTTGTTCATCCGAGTGGATATAGGGTTGTCCACTAACACATATTAGACGCTTGTTGGTCTAAAATTAGATAAATGGTTAGATGGTGTAGAGCACGACCTCAACGTTATCGGTGTCAGGAACTGGAAGGAGAAAGCCCTGAACAGAGTAGTCTGGAGAGACCTACTGGACCAGGCTAAGGCCCACCCTGGACTGTAAGGCATATGATAATGATGAGGTCCAAAATTAGAAGCAGGCACAGAGATCGTTCAGCAGCGGCTTGGCTCTGCCCCTGACATTGCTGAAGTCCATGGGCGACGGTAACCACTCACCATCAGGTGGACCGTATGTTCGTCTGCCTACAAGGGAAATAAAAAAAATAAAAAAAAACCCTGGTAATCATATTCATCGAACTCAATTTTGATGTTAAATACAAACTGCCGATGGAACATCAGCCCGCTGAATTTCCCACCGGATTCTCCCAGTGGGTCGCGATTCCGAATCGATAGTCGGTGAATTCGCGAAGTAATTTGCTTTGAGCTTAGTTAACTTCGGAGACGCTCACGCCGCTGTTAGCAAATCCCAATCCTTCCTTCTAAATCCGTGCTCGGGTACCTGTCCTGGTGAAACTGAAAAGAATTTCGGCCATCAGTAATTATTCCTTCTTTTTTTTATTACTCTTGTAGGCAGACGAGCATATGACCCATAATAATGAGAAGGGGCAGTAAAGAGACAGAGCCAAGCCGCTGCCTAGCATTGAATGAAGAAAAGTTATTTTTTTATTGGAGTTTACTCCTTTAGAATCGATTTACATATATAGGCCCGGGGTATGAAAATTATGGGGACCAAAATCGTACTAGCATGTCACACGAAATGCGTTATGCGCCTGATTGGCTCCTGATTGCGTGATGCGTGCGCGCGCCAATCAAAATCGTACTAGCATGTCACACGAAATGCGTTATGCGCCTGATTGGTTCCTGATTGCGTGATGCGTGCGCGCGCCAATCAAAATCGTACTAGCATGTCACACGAAATGCGTTATGCGCCTGATTGGCTCCTGATTGCGTGATGCGTGCGCGCGCCAATCAGGAGCCAACGCGCGGCCGCGTTATTGCAGGTGACGCCGGGCTGCTGCGCCGGCAGTCCGCCACAAAGCCTCGTACTGATCGCGCGTTTCTCTCATTATTGTATTTTCATATATTTGTTAGTCGTTTGTTTTGTGTCTCGTTAATTTGTTAATAATCTGTAGTGTATCGTGTTGTCGTAATATAGAACTATTTCTCGTATTGTTTCGTTTAATTTTTTATATCCAGTAAACTCCAGTCGTGCGTCGGAGCGGACACACACACTTTTTTGATTACTAGCGACCCGCTCCGGCTCCGCTCGGGTCTTTAACAAAAATTTCAACGATGTTTGACGTTGTTTTATTTTTAAAATAAAAGAACACTAATTGCGGCACAACTATAATAGTTAGACTTATGCTGTCGCGACACTTTTTGTTAATAATAATAATGTGTTCTACAAAGTCGTATTACATTATTTTATTCTATCATCAATAGTTTTCGCAAGGCACGCGATGTAAAGAATATTTTAGGTAATTTTTTCAACCTTTGGTTACTTTATTGGAGTTGTAGTAAGGATCCCTAATTTTTTTCCAAAAAGATTATAGACTATGCTACTCGGGAATAGTGTAGCTTCCAAACAGTGAAAGAATTTTTCAAATCGGTTCAGTAATTTCGGAGCCTATTCAATACAAACAAACAAATCTTTCCTTTTTATAATATTAGTATAGAAGTATAGATTAACTTATAATATTTTTCTTCTGAAAGCAGATAACCTAGAACAACGCCAAGAGCTCAGCCAAGCTACTTTTAAAGCGTGCAGTCATAAATATCCTAACAGTCCTTGAATATGTGATGGCTTTACTAGTTCTAATCGCTGCTTTGTACGATAAGGCCGCCTATTGTAGTTTTGCTTTCCGTTTTTTTCCTGTAGCGTATTATTTCTTGGACAATGAAGCATAGTCAATTTCACATTTTTTTCTTTTATTCCTTAGATTGGTGGACGAGCTCACAGCCTACCTGGTGTTAAGTTGTTACTGGAGCCCATAGACATCTACAACGTAAATGCGCCACCCACCTTGAGATTATTAAGTTCTAAGGTCTCAGTTACAACGGCTGCCCCACCCTTCAAACCGAAACGCATTACTGCTTCACGGCAGATATAGGCAGGGTGGTGGCATTCATGTTCTCGTATGACCTATGCCTTGCTCCGGCTTCCTTTACTTATCTCTGGGAGGAAATCGCCAGATTGCCGTCTGTGAGGTCTGAACTACACCCAATGTTGAAGCATAGTCCGATCTTTGTTGAGGTAAACACGAAAAGGTTTTACTGGTGGTAGGACGTCTTGTGAGTCCGCACGGGTAGCTACCACCACCCTACCTATTTCTGCCGTGAAGCAGTAATGCGTTTCGGTTTGAAGGGTCGGGCAGCCGTTGTAACTATACTGATGCCTTAGAACTTAATATCTCAAGGTGGTGACGCATTAATTAACGTTGTAGATGTCTATGAGCTCCAGTAACCACTTAACATCAGGTGGACTGTGAGCTCGTCCACACATCTAAGCAATAAAAAAATAAAAAAGACAACGTGGTAAATTTACAGAAGTAAGAGTCGCGTAAAATTGGCGCGGCGAGATCTCTTTCATCGGAGTGTCTTGTCTAGGGAATGCGCAGTTTGATTGGCAAACTTAACTTTTTTGTATGTGTTCAATGGTGCGAATTTATCTTCATTCACTCGCTCTTCATTCGTTTCGCCTTTGAGTTGACCACTATAATAATTTATAGTGGTCATACTCTACTTTATTAAGGGTATTGAAAATTGTTATCGTACGCGATGATTGTAACTTCATCACCGCTAGTGCTGACACTAATCCGTTTGAATACGGCTCGCGAATCTGAAATATTAAACTAGAGTATTACTTAAATGTGAGGCCGTCAGCGCAAAAGTGGCCTAACCCACAATTTTTCATATCCGTGCTTATATTATATATTGTAATTTATTTAAAACATAATAAATATTTATACAAAACCGTCCTATCACTGGTTTTATGTATAGTTAACATATGGTTTTGTAAACATTGTTTTTGCCTACGAAGCAGTGTAAAAGTTAATTCAAACCTCATTATGTCCATACTATGGACTATGGTAAGCTTAAGCCACTATTATGCTGTAGCCCACTGACTTTCTCGCCAGATCTTCTGAGTGGGTCGCGTTTCCGATCCGGTGGTAGATTCTGCGAAGCACTGCTCTTGCTAGGGTCAGTGTTAGCATTACTCCGGTTGGAGCCCCGTGAGCTCACCTACTAGTTAGGTTACGCTGAAATAGTCCCTCAAGGTTATCAGCTTAGGTAGAAAAAAATATATACTGAGGATCTCATATATTATTATACTGTTTGATATAAAATCTACATGTACTAAAATGAAGACCACGGACTGTCATGAGCTCGTAAGTAAATGGATAACGGAAATTCGGAATCGCAAATGCATAATTGTACGTGTCATTCAACCTAAGCTCACGCACGGCTTGAGATAGATGGCGTTAGTGAGCGTGTTAGCGACCGGCCAGGCGACGAAGCGTTTCCCGGAAGCGACCGGCCGCCATTTTGATCGGTGGGCTACTCGCGCGCATTGTGAACGATATGATTAATTGAATTAAATGTGATCTTACATTATTAAGAATTCGTTTTCAGGTTGTTATTTAAAAAAGATGTGTAGTGCCGTGGGACACCGGATAAGAACGAAGTTCCTTATTATAAAAATATTAATTTTAAGTTCTATTCGAGGTATAAAGAAAATAAAACTGGAGGTTTCGCAACAACCCACGGTCATTCGGTAACGTGCGAACTTATTGTGGTACACTTCATTCACGGTTGTTTGCATAAGAGTTAGTGTATGGCGCAAACGAATGCTCTGAGATAGTGGTCAATGAATGATAAAAAAATATGTTTAATTTTGTACGTTATTACAAAGTTAAGTCATACACTGTGTTGCATTATTAATAAAAATCTTACGTTATGGACGTTTTTTCCCGGTTAGGGTACCCCTCCGCATCGTCTCATAAGGAACTTCGATCCAAAAAAATCATGACCCATAATTAAAACCAATACTTTTAATTTTATCATTCACTAGCAGCCCGCTTCGGCTCCGCTCTTTTAAAATAAGAGAACACTTATGGCGGCATAATATAATAGTTAGACATATTATGCTGTCGCGACACTTTTGGAAATAGTAATGTGTTCTACAAAGTCGTTGTACATTATTATTGTTATTCTATCATCAATAGTTTTCGCAGGGCACGTGATGTAAACAATATTTTAGATATTTTTTTTACACCTTGGGTTACGTTATTGAAATTTTAGTAAGGATCCCTAATTTTTTCAAAAAATATTATAGCCTATGTCACTCGGGAATAGTGTAGCTTTCCAAACAGTGAAAGAATTTTTCAAATCAGTTCAGTAGTTTCGGAGCCTGTTCTATACAAACAAACAAACAAATCTTTCCTCTTTATAATATTTTATCATTCATTAATTTTATGATCTAAAAATTACAGTTTGATCTTGTCATTATTATTATTGGGATTTGATGTCGTTTTTTATTATCAAGCAAACTAAAATGTTAAAAACGTATACTAATAATTTTAAATGAAAGCAGGAAATAGGAGAATGAAGTGCAAAAGTAGTTAAATCATGATTGCATCTCGTCAAAACTTATACGAAAAATTAACTCATGCTTTATAAACTTCAATGCGGTATTAAAATTAAAAGAGAAATCGAACGTAAAGACGTTTCAGGTAGTCGAGGGCACGTTATCTGCAAAAAAAAACGGGGTGATGATCACCCTTAGGGACGAACTCAGGTAACAAACACTACACAATGGTACCGAAAATACTTGTTTATAACTTATGAATTTTGCGACTAACACCAACGAAGATATTTGATTATTGCAACATACCTACTAACGGTTTTATTTTACAGAAAATTTTCGTTTATGACAACGTGAAAACCATTGACACTTTTTTTTTATTATGATCATCTTGATAGTTTCATTAAATACACAATACATACATATTTAGTAAAAAAATGGAACGTCCTACTATCATCATCATCATCATCAACAGCCCACAGTCGTCCACTGCTGGACATAGGCCTCTCCCAATCCACACCACTGAGCCCGGTCTGCGGCTCTCCTCATCCACTTCTTGCCGGCCACCGTGCGGAGGTCATCGCACCACCTAGCCTACTATATTATACCTATATTATATACGCAAAAGTTTATAAGAATGTATGGATTTATGTTTGTTACTCTTTCACGCAAAAAACACTGAATGGATTTTGATGAAACTTTACAATAATATAGCTTACACATCAAAATAACACATAGGCTACAATTTATAAGGATATAGTGTGAATTACTCAAAATATAACGATAAGTGTCAAGTAAAAAGGCAAAGAATCTGTCATCTGCGAGTTACTTTTTATGTATATAATGTAAAATGGAAAATTTTATCTTAAATAGTCCTACAAAAAAGCCCGTATCGGCATATCTATCTTTTATTTGTAAGCTATTATCGCTCAAATAGAAGAAGAGGAAAAATTAGATTTTTTTCTTGTTACTGTCAGGACCAGATTATTATAAAAGGAAATTCAATAAGATCAATAATAAATTACAGTTCCCTGGCAGAGGGCGGGTCGCTAGTATTTAATAATACGTACGTCGGTTAATATTTATAGTTTCAACACATTGAGATCAAAGATGACAAACAGCATACATAGTGGAAAAAAAAACCTATATTAAAACTGATTGTGAGCTCATTCGAGAAGATACCACCATACGTATTCCAATTTCAAGAGTGGGACAACTGTCGCACAAGATAATTGAGACTTCAGCCAAGGCAACGGACGGTGATTATCACGTGATTATAGTTATTAGTCCAATCAACAATATAAACTGGGCTTTGATTTCAACTAGCCGTATAAAATAATTCAGATAAGGAACTTCTTGTTGCCCACAATGTAGGATCGGCACAGCGTGTCCTTATTTTCCATTCAGGACCATCATACGTAATGTCTGCACTCATACCCTTCTGTGGCATGTCCTCTTTCATACAATCCCACCAAGTCTTTTTAGGACACCCCCACCTCAGATTACCGTCTACCTTCATATTTAGAGATATAGATAAGGAATTCAGATAAGGAACATGTGTGATAACCATACGACAATTGTTGTAAGGCTAGACATGCCCCGCGTTGTTACTCGCGTTAAATTTGTAATTCCCAACGAATGAGGCACATTGCATAGTCCTGGATTATAAGCGTCCATTTATAGATCCGTTACTATGGTATTCATTATAACAGATATATCTCGCGTTACCGAACGCGTTCACGGTCCAGCCGATCTTAAATGCTTACCGGAGTCCGTGGACATCACAACGTGATTGCCACAATCTACCTTGATAATTGAGGTTTATTTCTCAATTGTATATTATCATATTATAATACGCAAATATAATTTTTGCACGTTTGATTTTTATTACACAATATTGTTCCTTCATTGTGGATATTATTCATGATGAGTCAAGTATATTACATTACTTTAGAAAAAAAATGCAGCTGCTTGCGAGATTAGAATACCGGCACAGGCGCATCGCTCGATACGACAGCACAGGGTGTCTTATCTTTTAGGCCATTACAACTTTCAATCGTTCATACGACTTACTGCGTGATTGAGTAACCAACATCGAGACATACAAACTCAAACATATTTGTATATAATAACAATAAAATAAATAATGAATAACTGCGAACAAATCCCACACGGCCATCCGGCCCCTATTTAGGAATCCCTGTGTTATTATGTAATCTTTTTTAAGAGATTTTATGACCTGGTAACTAAGACCTTTAAGTCATGTCTTATTTTACTTTATATTCTTAATTTTATGTAAAATGATAATATGGAGTGATATGAAATGAAGATGATTAATTTGAGACATTAATCAACTGGGATGAAATTTAATGAAATGAGATGAGATGATATGGGATGAAATATAATCGCAGTAAAATGGTGGTCATTTACTGAGATTTTTTCAGTGAACTTTTTGGAGGAACCCGAGAAGTTACGTCCATCAGCTTTGTTTCATTTTCCCACATTTGTGCACTTTCACAGATATTAAACAGTTAATAAACCACCATTATTACACATTTAAACCTGAAGAAACACTAAATAGACAAAATAAAACAAATCACACAACTTCACTCCTCGCGTTCCCGCCAAAAAGTCCCTATTATTTAATCTATTCTCAATTTGACCACAGACTATATGCAATAAGAAAAGCTTGACAATAAACAAATAGTATGCATGCGTGTGTGTATCAAATACATGGCAGCGTGTCCAATGTTTTTTTTAATTGATTTAATTGGTTATTTTTTTGCATAGTTAAAAAATATTAACATTCTGCATTCCTTCTCTGTATTTTATACGAATTTAAGTGTGGTAAATTTCATACTCCTCCGTCCGCGCAATTTTCGTAAAAAGGGGTACAAAGTTTTTGCTTCCCGTATTAATATACAGATTCATCATGTCACAAGATTAAACCTTACCGGTTTAAATTGCTATTAAAACAATGAATTAATTATGTTTTTTTGTTAGAACGAAACCAGTACCGTGCAAGTAAAAAATAAATAGTATGAACATAAAAAGTAGGTACTTCGGCAATTACAATTTTGGCCACTTCGTAAAATTAATTCAAATCGTTCCATTATAATATGAGTCACGTTAAAACAGCGTCGGTATAAACGAAGCTCGGTTTAGCTTTTACGAATCTCTTTACATCGGACGACGTAAGAACCGGTTTTTTGTTTTTTAAACGAAAATCACTCACGTACAATGCGTTCGCGTGAAAGGTACATAAAGATCACGGGGAACGCTTTGTTCTAGAACAAACTCGTATGCGATCTGTAGTTTGTGTTTTGTTTTCATGCCTCGCTCAGCCCGGGGGAAGGTCGAGATCGAAGAACCTGGATTAATGATAATGCTCTTTTATATATGTGACCTCTATGCGATTAATCTTAAAAGAGGTTAATATGATATAAAGATGACATAAATAGAATTTCGAATATTGAAACATAAAAACATTAGAAAGAACATAAGACATATAAAAGCATTTTTGAAATATAAAAATATAAAAATAGTGGTGAAGCAATAGCTTTAAATGTTGTTTCTCTTTATAAGAGCAACTCAATTTGTGCTATAGTTTTACTAAGCTAAACTGTATTTTGATATAAATAAAATAATACATTATAAAATAACATTTAAAGCTATTGCTTCACCACTATCTTTATATCTTTTTATATTTTTATATTTTTATATTTCAAAAATGCTTTTATATGTCTGATGTTCTTTCTAATGTTTTTTATGTTTCAATATTCGAAATTCTATTTATGTCCTCTTTATATCATATTAACCTCTTTTAAGATTAATCGTATAGAGGTTACATCTCCCCTCCTTAAAAATAAAATAGTACATCATATATATTATATATCTTTAAATCATACGCTAAATTTCATGATATTTCGGATTTTTACTTTTGATGTTGATCTATAAAAATAAAAAATGTCAGTTACCTCGTTTTTAGTTACCTACCACGTTCGTAATGTATGATGTTAAAATGCAATGTGTATATTTAAAAATTAAATTTTTTTCATTTCCTAACCGCGTGAACGATCTCACGGTCTACTTGGTGTTAAGTGGTTACCGGAACCCATGGACAAAAACAATTTTGATGCCACTCCCACCTTGAGAAAACGGTTCTAAGTCTCAGTTATATAAGATATCGGTAATACCGTTCAAAAAGTAGTGATTCCTACCCGTGCTTGCTCATAAGATGCTCTACCCACAGTAAATGATAGTAGATTAGTAATTTTTAGAAACATAAAAGTAGAACTAGAAAGTGAATAATCATTATTACAAGTAGCATTACACTAACCCAATTTCTATGACATGACTTGAATGTATAATTGTGCTTTTTTCCCCCTCGCTGGCAGCGTAAGGGCCTATATTCCAGCTACGCCTGGACAGGTAGGTGGGCTCACGGGCTCAACCTGTGAGAATTTGCTAACACCAGCCCTAGCAAGAGCAGTGCTTCGCAGAATCTACCATCGGATCGGAATCTCAGTGGGCTGGAAATAGGCAAGATGATGGTGGTATCTACCCGTGTAGACTCACAATGCGAACTTCAACCACAGTATATATGGAGGGGTGAAACGCTTTTTGGTTTAAGCGACATTTCACTTAATACAGTAAAAGCTCTTTCTTTATTCGCGAGCTATGTATACGTTCCGTAAATATGCCGCCAATACAGAAACAGTGAATATGGAAAAGCGCGTTCACTATGTACCAATGTACCTATTAAATCCGCGAATAAAGAAACATTTAGCCGCGAATATAGGAATTGAGTTACAAATTTTTTGATCCGCGTATAGTGAAAACGCGAATGAAGGTAGCGCGAATAAAGAGCTTTTACTGTACGCGACATTTATCTTTGTAGTTAAAGGTCCGTTTTTAGCATCAGCATTTTGTATTTGAACCTCAATTAAGCTTACTCCATTTAAATAGCTAAAGAAGTTTTTTTGTTATGAAAATTTTCCCAAATTTTAAACTTTAAATGTCTCTTCTGTAAAATTGTAACAATGTCGCTGAAGCCTTTCACTCCTCGATATAATAAAGTATGGAAGAAAACTTGGGTGTATTAAAGGTATCTTATATACTTTATGTAGCCTTTTTGTGGTAACTTTGAATCATATATTTATTTATTTTCATTTACTATTTTAATTTTATCTTCGGTTTATTATCTTTTAAGCTTAAACCGACAACCATTCAGTGCATCCGTCAAGTAAATGTCGAGATAATAAAAACTGTAAAGAATTCGTTACTTGAGAAAATTGATATTCATAAAATTAACGCGAGAATAAATCTGTAAAAGTATTACTACAGGTCATAGCAGATGGGTTTTTAATGGGACACAGAGCATAGTCGTTCTATTGTGTACGGAATGCAAAGTGATACTGGCTACTTGCCACTAATGCTGCTTATACGTTTAATTTTGTTGGCAAGAAAATATGTACAATCTTTCGTCTGTATAAGCCTGCCAATACACGAGCGAGTGAGCTAGCATACTTTATGGCGCACCAAAACACAAATTGTAAAATATAATAATAGGCAGGTATAACTAAGCAAAAATCGACGTCTTCCAGAATGCTGTTTTTAGTCTAGAGAAATTCCGAAAAAGATACAACAAAATTATTCAGAATGATCTATAAAAAATAGAAAAGCTTTTCCATGCATTATTAAATAATGAATAAAAATAAATTTGTGCATTAAATATCTATATATTAATAAGTGAAGCAAAAACTTTGTATCCCTTTTTAAGAAAATTGCGCGAACGGAGGAGTATGAAATTTTCCACACTTACAGAGAATATAGAGAAGAAGTGCACAATGCTAATATTTTTTTTAAATAATGCATAAAAGATACATTAAATCAATAAAGAAAACATTACACACACTACATACCATGCATTTGACGCACACACGCATGCATACTATTTATTGTCAAACTTTTGTTCTTGATGTCTGTGGTCAAATTGGAAATAGATTAAATATTGTTTGTCTTTGTTAATATTTTTATAGTGTAGTCTTGGCAAAATTTGTGATTATAGAAGTATAAAATACAATAATAATAGTGTACAAACTTACAATTCTAATTAATTATAGTCGAATTTCGACTACTGCGGGACCTCTAGTACATGTAGATACAGTATAGCGTTCGGTCTACACTTAGCTGGTCCAACGTTAGAACTCTCCTTCGTCACGGGTGATAGAAAACCGTATATAATAATAATAATAATAATAATTGGGAACAAATCACGCACAGACACTCCCAATTTAGGATTTCCTGTGTTGTGGGTGTCGAAGACTGACAAACATACATATATTATATATGTTTAAGTAAAAAGATAATAAACACTCAAACAAAGAGCAAACAAACCCGTTTATCACAACGTTTGCCCGATGTGGAAATCGAATCCACCACCTCCGGCGCAACAGTCGGTCATAAACACCGAGTCTCAGTCATATAAATAGCCATAAAAAATAGCATATAAAGAGAAAAAAATAGCAAAGATCTAGTATGTCAAATATAATTGGGACGGCGGGATGGATGAATGTGCTCTGCGTCAACCCTATCCCGCCGTCTCAATAGCCCCAACTGGACCCCGGCCCGGTCTGAGGTAAGGTGCCGGTTGTGAGCGGCAGTTTTAGTGAGGTTCAACTCCCACATACCCCATCTGCCGCGCGGGTGTGGATCCGGCGATTTTCTCCTGTGGAAAAAAAATTGTCAAATATATTAAACATGATACTCAAACTGGGGGTCCAGCCGCGAACCTACGGTACAAATTTGAATAATTAACCCCGAAACTCCACACACGAGATCCACATGCTAATGTTTTAACTTGTGACAACTGAAACCATTGTAGCAACAAGAAAAAAAAGCATAGTAGTATTTTTATTATCCTTATAGGCTAACGAGCATACGGCCCAATTGGTTATCGTCGCTCAAGGATGTTAGCAAGCCGGTACATATTTACATAGTACTCTACTTAAACCATGCTTAAAAAAAGACATGTCATAATATCCGAGAAACAGCATCAGTCTGTGTGAATGTGGCAGGTTTTGTAGCTTGCGGCGCCGCGGCGTGAAGAATAGACAAACTGACAATAAAACATATCGTGCAATAATATTAATTTATTAATTTAACGTATACATCATGCGGTGTACCCGGAATGACCCCCCGAGTCTTTCTATATAATCCACTAAAAGACGCATCTATGCACTGAACTTAGAAAATGAGCTTTCTTTTTTTATTGCTTAGATGGGTGAACGAGCTCATAGCCCACCTGGTGTTAAGTGGTTACTGAAGCCCATAAACATCTACAACGTAAATGCGCCACCCACCTTGAGATATAAGTTCTAAGATCTCAGTATAGTTACAACGGCTGCCCGACCCTTCAAACCGAAACGCATTACTGCTTCACGGCAGAAATAGGCAGGGCGGTGGTACTTACCCGCGCGGACTCACAAGAGGTCCTACCACCAGTGAGCTGATGTAAAATTGGTGCTTTTTAACCATTCAACTAATATTCTTCTCGTTTGTCAACAGAGTGAAAAGTGGCTGGCGTACGAGAATCTAAAAGAAGATATACTGGAGAAGATTAGGAAGTTGGAAGAAGAACGGCATACCGTAGACCTCTGGTCTAGCGCCCCAGAGTGGGGAAAGAGAAGACGCAAAAGACAAGTCACCGTATCTCCCCCCTACGTCGTGTACATGCTACCCGACGCCGACATAATGGAAGATTGGAGATTGGTCAGGAAACTTCTAGAAAGGGCTGAGTAATGTTATCGAAATTCTTCGTCATCTAAATTTAAAATTTCATTGATCGGCAAACCTGTCTTGATGTCAAATCATGTGTATATAGAAATTTCCAAAATTTATTTTCAGTTTTCGTCCAAAACCACCCGTACTTCATTAAAAGACATATTTTCTATGATTAATTCGTTTTTGTTCTGTTGATTTTTCAATCCAACGTTAAGTACCGTAATAAAAAGAGGTTTGAAATAACTTTCTTTTAAAAATGTGTTTGATTCATAAAAGCTTAATGACATACAGTCGATTCGACAATAATCGAAGAATAATGAATAATTTTGTTTTTTAAATAACCTTAAGTTAGTGAAGATCCTTCTTGCATTTTTTATAATATTATTGCACATTCTGACATTGGTTCCCCTTTCCCTCTAATAATGGGAGGGCACATTCTTTAAGGATTTTCCCGCTACAAAAAAGTTTTTTTAATTTCTAGCACCTTTATTGGTGTGGGAGAGACCCGAAAACGGTCATTCTTAACACGACGCGATTCTTGAAAAGGTTGACTCTGCAACCCTAACTACTGGTGGCTTGTGTCCTGAATACGGCCGCCGGTTACGACCTGTCTCCGTAATGTTCTCTGGAATTATATTTTAATCGTAGTATAAGATATTAATGAATGGAACTGTAAATAAATAATAGAATGAAACTTCTGTGTTTATAGTGTTATAATTTGTTGTGACACTTTGACAGTAATTTTTTTTGATTTGATTTGTACCTCGTTTTTTGTTTTAAACTGAATTAATCGGATCCGTAAGAAAATTAAAGTCTGACATCTGCTACTCGCCAATAAAGAATATGTTCAGAAGGGTTAACCGTCCACATCAAAGGCAGTATCGTTTTTATAAATCTTATTCTCATCACAAGCAGCCTTCTTGTCATGTTTTTCTTGTTAATTAGTGTCGGATTCAGACTATCCTATTATACCGGCACATCCTATTCACTCCGGGCAAAGTAATATTCGACCGTTATCCTTTACGACATAAGGTTCATAATCTAATTAAATTGTGAAATGAAAGGAAGATGAAAAGGTTGTGTGTAAAATATTGCACACAATTTTAATATTGAAGTTTTGCAAATTTTTGAGAATTTTAAAATATTTACAATCAAGAGATAGGCGAATGTTAGTGTATGTATGATTCAGATAATTTTTTTTTAGAATAAATTCTTTTAATACAATTTTGTTTTCTTTTTTCCATTGGGCTCAATATGCTATGTTTAAGGCAACTAACTGAAAAGGTACAAAGTAGTAATACTGATCTAACATGATACCAGTGTGAGGCAAACGTAAGGGCGCTGTTCTAACTCCTTACAAATTTGAGTTAACTTTTACGCGAATGAGAAGCTAAAAACTGGCACTAAGCACACCGTATAAGTTGTTCTGCTCAACTTGCAACCTAACCCATGCATCAGCTCGCCGAGTTTCTGGCCGGATCTTCTCAGCAGGTCGCGATTCCGATCCGGTAGTAGATTCTTTCGCGAAGCAGCTGCTCTTGAGTTGTTAGGTCTCCTTTGGAGGCGTTCGAGCAGCTGCTAGCAAATCCCACCCCTTCTAGCTGAGCCTTTGCTCGCCCACCTGTCCTGGTGAAACTGGAAAGGCCTCAAGGCCACCAGTAATACTTCAATCATAAAAAAGGCCTTTATGCCAACCGAGCCTACTACTGGAGAATGGGCAGTAGTACTCATCTTGGAATACACCTCTTCTACCCTTGTAGCCGAAACGATACTAACAAACTAGGCGATATAAATATTCAGGATAGTGGTACTTGATCCTATACAGAATACCCTACTTAGTAATGTTACGCGCTGGAGTTCGGGATAAATAAAACTTCCACTGAAGTACAAATTAAAGCTCTATTAGCACATAGAAAGAACACTTACAGAACACTTTATAATTCGTAATTCACTTCTTCCGCTTCGCTTCAGGTGATCCGTTCGCTGTTTCGCTTTGAATAAATCCTATTACTAATCGCCGTCGTGTTATCTCTGCAACGCTTTTATAGTCGATACGACATCTCTACAATTATCGAGAACATTCCTGAAAGGTCGAGTAGTTTCGATGTGTGTTACCGCTGTTTGATAATAGATGGCGTTGTACTTCTCGAGCGTTCTCGATTTTACTAGTTCTTTTGATATTCGTTTCTGCTATTCGACGATAGATTGCGTTACTCTTCCAGGGTAACAGTAACATATAATATGTTTAAAATTATAATGATTTTTTTATTATTATTTTTTGCATAAATCTGAAGGTATGTTATTGATAAGTCGAGGGATAACATAACAACTAGTTCGCTACCTATACCATTAGCGTCATGCTTTAAAAGCTAATAAAGATTTATTTTTGACAATCTAATTCAAGACAGATGACGGAGTCCACCCGCTGATTTTGTTTGCATTACATCGCGTGCAACGAAAAAAACAGCAATGTAATTTAAAAAGTTTCATGGTCTTGATTTAATAATACCGGGTTAATCAGCAGTGCGTCTGAGTTGTTGGAAAACGGTTCTCTTATACCTATATACCTTAAAATATAAATGATATAAATAAATGATTGTAGGAGATGTGTGCATATTTTACGATTTAAAAAAAATATCTCTTAATTTTGATCTCTAGTTATGGGCGGACGATTTCCCCGTTTATTTTTAATGTTGCATAGTGTTCGGAGCTATGGACGCATACAACCGCGTGTCCACTGTGTGACTGAGCTAATCTTTACAGTTGAATTTTTACTGGTGGTAGGACCTCTTGTGAGTCCACACGGGTAGGTACCACAGCCCTGCTTATTTCTGCCGTGAAGCAGTAATGTGTTTCGGTTTGAAGGGTGGGGCAACCGTTGTAACTATACTGAGACCTTACAACTTATATCTCAAGGTGGGTGGCGCTTTTACGTTGTAGATGTCTCCAGTAACCACTTAACACCAGGTGGGCTGTGAGTTCGTCCACCCATCTAACCAATAAAAAAAATACAAAAATGTGTTGAAAATAGTTTATTTTCATAAATTGTTTACGACTAAAAATGTCTATATACAGTATATACAGTATGTGTATATACAGTACCAGAATTTAATTCATTTATTTTCATATTAATACGGTATAAAATAAAAAATTAAAAACAAAATAACTTTACAAATGCCTGTAAATACTTGATGTTGATAGATATTGATGTTGCTAATAAATTATTTTGTAGCCGTGATAAGCACACAAGTATACATACATACATTTGTCAGGATTGTTTGTATATAGCCTTAATTTTATAAGAATTTTCTTATATATTTTTACTTACTATGTACAAGTAATGCACCCGTATTAATTTAGCCTTAAAACAACCCGAAGCTGAACCTAGGAACATCAAAGTCCATCTTTTAATAATCGTGTTTGAAATATTGATTTCACTGATTGTTTACGAGAACAGTATGACAACACGTTTAGAAAATAAGTAGGCTGTAAGCTTCTAACAATAAGGTTGCATTTAATAAAGAAATTTTATCATTACCTTTGTTTCATTTACAAGGTTATTATTAACATGAATGAGGTGCTCCAGATTGTGGTAATTGTTGATAAGTTTTAATGATTATTGACTCATAAACAACGGGATAATAATATTCTTGAAAAATTTTACTAGTGGTAGGACCTCTTGTGAGTCCGCAGTGTTAGGTACCACCACTCTGCCTATTTCTGCCGTGAAGCAGTAATGCGTTTCGGTTTGAAGGATGGGGCAGCCGTTGTAACTATACTGAGACCTTAGAACTTATATCTCAAGGTGGGTGGCGCATTTACGTTGTAGATGTCTATGGGCTCCAGTAACCACTTAACACCAGGTGGGCTGTGAGCTTGTCCACCCACACAAGCAATAAAATAAATAAAAAAAGATATTTGGCATTAGTGGTCAATAAAAAACAAGAAGTAAAAAAAGTTAGATTAATAAAATTATGATATTCATCAATTCTTGATACAAATTTTCAAATTAATCAATAGCCTCGAAGCTGGTCAAAATTACTTTTTAAAATTAATAACTTAAATGCAATACGTCCTTAGATAGCCAATAGAGCGTATAGTTTAACCTAGTTACGGAAAAATCACATACATTTCACAATATCCTTAGAAGTTGTGGCGGTAAACCTACAACTAAATGACACGACCTCCAGTCTCGGAGGGGAGTGATGTGGCGGGTAGCCATCATACAACGCAAGATAATTGACAGATACCTGCATCTCGCTTACGACATTTTCAAGATAAAGGGCATATATATATATACATATATATATATATAGCCATTGAAAAAATCAATTGAAATACGTGCTTTCCGTGAGAAAATACGCCAGTGGCCATATTGTGTAATTATTATGAGGCTTAGCATCTAACATACTCTAAAAATATCATACAATAAAATGAAATGAATTAAGATTTGGACCAGACGACAGTCTCCAACACGGATGAAGTCAAAAACATTTCTTCCCAGTTGCACATGTGGTTCAAGCTTCTTGAAAGGACCTTTTTTAGTTTAGTGGTAAGATTCACCTCATAAGTCATGCCTCGATATATTTTGATATAATTTATAAAATATGATGATAAACTTGATAGCTTACATCGCATCAAGCCATCACTAAGCAGAATTATTCCGACATTATATTCTACTGACTAAATGAGAAGCTTCTATCGTAATTTAAGCATAAATTTGGCCATTATGCTTATTAAAATTTTGCTTCAGGGTGAGAGGCTATCTTCTGATTCTTTCATTCATTTATAGTATTTCCAATGAGTACCAAAGTATAATTCGCATTTGTATTAAAATATTCTACTAGCACGTTATGGAACTATGCTATATACGAGTAGCGTAGGGAATGCTTAACAAATTGCATTTGTCTCCCTTTCCACTTTGTGTAATTCTATCACACCGATTCATTACTTTTTATCACTCCACTTAATTTTATTATCGCAAGACTAGTTAATATTAATGTCTCTTTTTATTTTTATTGTTTACGTAATAATAACTAAGCCGACAGAAACACCAGACGAACTTAAAGGTAGAATGATTGCTGACTTAGGCCACGTACACTGATAAATATAGCAATTAGTGTCCATATTAAAAGCGTTCCAAAATTTTCGTGGGATGATGACCAAGCAAGAAAGAAGACAAACTCATGCTTTTCTATGACATCACGCATACAAGACAATATAAAAAAACATTAATATCTTTTTGGAGCCCAATACAGTGAGTATCATAGGTGTATATATGCAACACTTGCAATATGTAGAAAAGACCTAATGATACTTCTAGGACTTGAAGGAATTGGGCTAAAGGTCGAGTTCGCTCGTACTAATTGAATACGATTTATTCTTAAGCTTTTGTTAGGGTCTTCCCAAGACAAGCTTTTGCACTTGGTAAACTTAATTGCTCTAATTACGTTGTCTAAAAATTCGTAAGCATCAGCTCGACGTTTCAGACGCCTAGTCGTCCGACCACTTCAGTCTGCATCGCAAAACTCTGCGTTATTGTCGTATTTTTCTATCCTCATCGACCTAAATCGATCTAAATAACAAAGTTCCTATTTAAGTTATTGCCCAATTCGAACACGTTTTACTAATTAGGTTGTTACTTAATGGACAACCATCGTGAAATACATGCGTAGCGTCGATTTTATGTGTACACCGAAACAGTACGTGTAGGATGTTTGACACGTGTATGTCGACCTAATGTACTCTTACCTTAACCCATAAGTTTCCTTGCAAGGAGCTAACCACAAGAGAAACAAAGAGAAACAGAAGAAAATGTACAGAATTTTATACGATTCAGTTAAAGCTCCCACATATTTCCTTCCTTCGTCGTGCAAGATAAAAAGGACGCTACAGAAGATCGCGTAGAATGCGGTGAGGTGCCTTAAATGAAAGCAACAGAATGACCTGGAGAACGGAGAGATGAAGGAACGTCCTAAAACGCGTCATATCTACCCCCTTCAACACTACAATGATAACGACTACTCAAGAGTGAGAAGAAAATTTCTTGTTTCTTAGGTACCGAAGTAAACCAGCGAAGAACCCGTATGGGTTTAGAAATAAACTCAGATTTTTACACACAATCAGGCAAAAAGAAACTAAAAATTGAAACTAATTATTTTATCATTTACCCAAATATAGTTACAATAACAGTGTTCCAATTTTCGTATTTCAGTTAATAATAGTCGGATTTGCATATACGATAAAAGATCCTAATACACTTTTTTATATTAAAATAATGATATTAACCAATCCTCTAGTCTGTGATTCTCAGAACACATACACGGATAAGAACAAAGATGGGTTTGCTCTGTCAGGTACTCGTATTTAGAAAATAATTAACTTTTTTCCCTATGTATTCGCGGTAGCCTAAGAGGCTATTTCAGCTACGCCCTTATGGGAAGATAAGTAACTTTTAGACCTATTAGTGCATATTTTAACTGTTCAAATACTGCTTATTCATGGTATTAAGAAATTCTCAAGGTTAAATTTGTGCAACAAGGCGTGTTAGGCAAGTAAGTTGTTTAATAGATGACACCGCGTGTGCCTTCGAAGCTCAACTCCGGGCATTCTATGTTTACTGTAGAAACATTGAGTACCAAAAATATTTGAATATCGTTAACATCTCTTTTTTTTTAATTGAAATTACCATGACCTTGGCAAGATAATATAATAATAATAATAATAGATAATAAAGCCATTTAATCCTAATCTCTCTTTCGATATATATTACAATGTTTGTTAGTAAGTTTTTGCTTAAATTTAAGAAATGCTTATAATTAACTTAACTATTTAATGTTAGTATTATTTATGAGATTTGGACCCCTATTTGGGTAAAGGCCTCCACCATCCTTTTCCACGACTCAGTCGTTTCCTTCGACGTTTCCTGTCGACGTGTCATCACCCAATCGTCTTGATTGTCGATCAACATTACTTTAATTTAATATAATATTAATACATAATAATAGATTAAAGCAATCCTCTAAGTTCGCTTCGACCGATCTTATCGGGACTGAGGTCCTTCTTGGAACATAATCACAAGTTCCTAAGATAATTTGGAGAAGAATATATATATATATTTTTTTTTTTTTTTATTGCCTTTGTAGGCAGACGAGCACACGGCCCACCTGATGGTAAGTGGTCACCGTCGCTCATGGACGTCAGCAATGCCAGGGGCAGAGCCAAGCCGCTGCCTACCATAAAGAACTCTCCGCAAGCCTCGTTTGAAGAAGGACATGTCATAGCGCTCGGAAAACACCGTGGAGGGGAGTTCATTCCAAAGCCGGATGGTACGTGGCAAAAAAGATCTTTGGAAACGCACTGTCGATGAACGCAGCGGTTCCAGATAATATGGATGAACTCTGCTCCGATGGCGGGAGGTGCGATGATAAAAAGGAGATAAGGGAATCATCTCGAATAATTCCTCAGAGCATTCCCCATGGACCATGCGGTATAAAACACAGAGAGAACCGAAGTCCCTCCGTAGACCCAGAGGTTCCAAGCGATCCGCGAGAGCAGGACTGTCGACCATCCGAACAGCCCGTTTCTGTATGGAGTCAAATGGAAGTAGCTGGTATTTGGGAGCCCCGGCCCAGAGGTGAGAGCAGTACTCCACGCGAGGTCGGACCTGCGCTTTATAAAGCGCAAGTCTCTGTCCAGGCGTGAAATACCGCTTCGCTCTGTTGAGAACTCCCAACATTTTAGAGGCCAATTTGGCTTTACCTTCCAAATGACTCCGAAACTGGACATCGCTCGAAATATCGACCCCCAGAATCCCGATACTCGCGGAAAGCTGCAGGGATACTCCTTGAAATTCCGGCGCCATGACAAAAGGGTCCTTCTTCGCAGTGAACGCGCAAACCTGTGTCTTCAATGGGTTGAACTGAACTGAATTCAGTTCACCCCACTTGGAGACCCGCCCCAGAGAGTTCTCCACTTCAGACACAAGTTTTAATCGCCTCTCGTGTACAACGCTTCGAGAGAGACTCTGATGGCCGATATATCGCGCATCCCCCGTGCTGTCATCCGCACAGCAATGCATGCCATCAATAGATAGCATGTCATTGATATGCAGTATGAAAAGCGTGGGGGAGAGCACCGAACCTTGTGGAACACCAGCGTTGATGGTCATGGTATCGGAGCAGCAGCCGTCGACTACAACTGCGATGCTCCGTCCATCCAAAAAGCTAGCGATCCACTTGCAGAGTCCCTCAGGGATCCCGTATGCTGGAAGCTTCGATAGAAGTGCCCTATGCCAGACCCTGTCGAAGGCCTTCGCAATGTCAAGGCTCACAGCGAGAGCCTCGCCCTTGCTTTCCAAGGCTTCAGCCCATTTATGTGTGAGGTATACAAGAAGATCGCCAGCTGAGTGACCATGACGGAAACCGTACTGCCGGTCACTGATCAGCTGGCGATCCTCAAGATACTTAAGAAGTTGGATGTTTATAATTCGCTCCATCACCTTGGAAAGCAAGGAAGTTATCGCGATAGGTCTGTAATTCGAGGGGTCCGACCGGTCACCCTTCTTGGGGATAGGGTGGACATGAGCAGTCTTCCATGAAGACGGAACCCTGTTGGTATTGTACGAGAGGCGATATAGACGCGTTAGCGCGGGTGTCAATTCAGGGGCGCATGTTTTTAGAACCACTGCAGGGATGCAATCTGGCCCACTCGACTTATGGACATCAAGAAGCCGTAGCTCCTGCCTGATCGCACGCTGTGCGATGCGAATCTCAGGCATGGAGCTGTCACACCGGGAGATGTTGGGCGGCGTGGCTCCCCCGTCATCCAAAGTCGAGTATGAGGCAAAGAGCTTGACCAGAAGGCCAGCCTTCTCCTTCGCACTATGAGCCAGACTGTCATTGGACTTACGCAGTGGTGGAAGGCTAGACCTGCAGAAGTTACCTTCTGCAGCCTTAGCTAGCGACCAGAAAGCACGGCTCCCAGAGGGATAGCTATTCAGTCGCTCGCCAATTCTGGCAACGTGCTCCGACTTCGCCTTGGCAATAGCCCTCTTATAGGACCTAGAGGCGGCGTTAAATTTCCGCCCTTTCTCCGAGATATCAGGATCCCGGCATCTCCTAGCAACATTAAATGCCACGTATGCAGACCGCTTGAGGCGTGCAGCATCCCTACTGGCTTTATTATACCAGGGTTTGCTGCGACCCCCAACGGGCACCTCAGAAGAAGGAATGAATAATTCCATTCCCTGAAGCACCACGTCTTTAAGTTGGTCCGCACAGACGTCAGGATCATCGGAGGAAAAGCAGAGCCGCCCCCATGGGTAGGATGCGTAAAATTCACGCATTCCATCCCAGTCTGCTGACCTGTACCGCCAAACTGTTCGAAACCCAGTCGTCGTTCGACGACTAGGACGAGAGAGTGGTATGGAAGCACGGATAAGGCAGTGATCAGACGATCCAAGTGGAGCGTCGACCACCACACTGTATCCAGCTGGGCGAGTGGTCAGCAGAAGGTCCAACAAAGAAGGCTCGTGCCCCTCAATGTCTGGGACACGGGTGGGCTGTGTCACCAGTTGTGAGAGGCCGTAGGACAAGGCGAAATCGTAGGCAGCCCGACCCGGGAGGTCAGTGGTTCTGGACCCCAACCACTCCTGGTGATGAGCGTTAAAGTCACCAAGGACCACCACCTCCGCAGATGGGTACTGCTCAAGCACGCGGTCAGTCCCCTCTTGTACATGCTCAAACAGAGCTGACCCCGCATCACTGCTGTGAGACCTGTACAGGCAAGCGTAGACTCTGGTACAGCCCCCATAGTCCACGCGTAGCCACAAGAGGGACAGGTCCCGTTGCTCGAGGCCCCGAAGCCGACGACAGCAGACATCCTCCCGGATAAACACGCACACCCCGGCTTTACGCAGGAAGGTGTGCTCCAATGCGTAGCCGGGGTATCCGAGGTACGACGTATCGTCCGGGGCAGATATCTGCGTCTCAGTCAGGAAAAAGAGGGCAGGCTGCGCCGTCTCAAGGTGGTGATGTACGGCGTCAAGGTTACTGTGTAGGCCCCTGACATTGCTGAAATCCACATTAAACGTGGAATGGGGATCCGCCGAAAAAACTCTTTTTCTTTTGTCGACTTTCATATTATTATTAATTTTAGTTGGAGAGTAAGGATTTGGAGAGGTAGGATGCTAGAGGTGAGATCAAGGCAATACCTGAATAAAGCGCAGGGCACAATGAACACTCGATCCGGGGTTGCGCGAGAAGCTGACGCAGGGCATGGAAGGGCCCCCAGTCCACCCTGCATACGATCGCCGGGATCCACTCCGGTCTCCGACTCCGGCACGACGACCGTATGACAGGATTTTACACCGGTTGGCGGGACAGCTTCCTGGGGCGGAGTTTAGTTGTGACACCCAGGTTCAGGTCCCCTACTGACCGGCGGGCGGCGGCAGGCACCGTTTCACTGGGTCTCCCTATACCCCCGTCAGCAACCCACGCCCCGCGGACTTGCGCGCACGTTTGCTCTGCATGTTCCAAGTATCACCAAGACTCACCCCCAACAAGGAGGAGGAAAGGAAAGGAATAGAACTGGCTCTCCAACCCACATGCCGGAACACAGCTAGGCTATTTGGCGGCAGACTCTAGTTGGAGGGTGGTCGCCAGCCAGTCGGACTAGGTCCTACCACCGATTGTGTTTTCGGCTCCCGTTTAGCACCACCCAGGGGTTACTTGTAGGGAATCGCGGGTTAAACCTACGGAAGCGGGAAGCATCAACCCCCAATATATAATATAGGCTTTGTTTCATTAAAATCTTGTATTGGAGAAAAAAGGAGCTAGAACTTCGACAAGTGCATTGCGAGGACATTGTTAATACCAAATCTATACTAATACTAGCTGTCCGGCAGACTTTATAGTGCCTCAGTCGATAAATAAAAGACCTAAGCTTTTATATAAAATAAACTTAAAACAAACAAACGGAATCTGTCGAAAGGAGGCACTACGAAGTCTGCCGGTTTAGCTAGTAATATATAAATCTACAGTGGTTTTACGGATGTTCCGTTATAACCTACTGAATCATGCATCCGATTGACTTGAAACTTGATATCCATTTAGAAAATACATGTACTTAATGGATAGGCTAATATTTATATGAGTGTTGGACTCCCTAATAATAATGACAATAAATAATAATGTTAATTTTAAATGCCCAGCGAAGGGGGCGAGTACGGCTAGTAAGTTATAAACTTTAACAACCAAATTTTTATTGAAAGTTGATAAATAACCTTTTGCGTGTAATTATAATATAAAAATTGCATAAATCGTATTTAAATTCAGAGACTCAAGTTTAGATACTTGAAAACGTATGTTTTTATTTTGTAAAATATCATGACAAATCAACCAGATCAACAAGTCAAGTTCCGATAAAGTTTTAAACAAAGTAGTATACACATGTATACACATAAAATAGAGTTGCATGTACATATGTGCGTATTGTGTTGCTTTCCGTCTTTTTTATTGTGTAAACTTAAATTTATAACTTCTTTTCTTTTTCCTTTTTTTCTACTTATATATGATTTTGATGGTGGAAACTTGTTTGGCTTTTGTTTTAGCAATTTTTTTATATATTATGTTTGTTTTGTACCGTTGATTTACTAAATAAAATAATAAATAACATTGGTAAAGTAAATCCTGAATTGCCGCGTAGTTTCTTAACAATAAGAAAACACTATAAATACAATTATATCAAACGACCTGAATGTCGAAAGAGTTTATGACCTCGACACAAATCTTTCGTAATGAACGCACAACCTCTTCTAGACATTTTCTACAACAATAAATAATACGGTTAAGTTAATACATATTTCACGTGCCAACAACTAGTCAATGGACATAGTTCATGATATAAAACCTTTTGGATGTGGCCTTGACAGAAAACAGCTACAATTTTATTTATATTCATACGGTTAGTAATGGCGACACGTTGCCATAAAAATTTTAAAGCTTTATTTACCACGTGCTCGGATAAAATGTCAAAAACAGTTTTGTATTGATTATTTCTTTATTTCTTTATTCATTAGTTTTAGGAATTAAATTAAACATTTTTCTTCAGGACAATTACAATTGAATCTCTTTTTTTTCCTACCTATTCTAGTAACCTCCAGGGATTTATACTAGACTCTCCGAGCTAGTAGGTGAGCTCACGGGGCTCTAACCCGAGGTCGCTGCTAACACTAGTCCTAGCAAGAGTAGTGCTTCGCGGAATCTACCACCGGATCGGAAACACGACCCACTGAGAAGATCCTACGAGAAACTCAGTGGGCTGTGTCTAACAGGTAATTTACTCGCCGAGCCCTTCGTCGCAAGCGACGGGTTCGACGAGAACGATGACCGGTGCTTGAGGTACCTAAAAGCACTGTTAGTGGATCGGATCCGTAATGATGTGCTTAGGGCGACGTCGACTGTTTACCATTCGGTCCGCAGGATCGGGTATGTTAATTAAATCATCAAGCTGACACCCTATGGGCTAACTCTATTGATTTTATCCAGATCCAGCATCCATGGACACCAACAACGTGGGTAACTCCAATCGTTACGAGATAAAGATTTAATTCTTATTGGTACAACGATAATTGTTCAACAAAAAACAACAACCAATGTATTATACAAAAAAGTTATAGCTTAAGCATTGTATGCGCTCTTATTAATCTTAGTTATTTCATATTATATGTATTTATATCTATTTATTGTATGCAAATATTTTCTATAATAATGTATTGTCACCGCAACATACCTGCTACATTCTTATATTTTCGAGAATTCCTGTAAATTAAACGGTTGTCTGAAAGAGATCGTACCTACGTTTGTACCGTATCTGCTTTTTGACTGTCATGAATGTAAATTGTGTTTTGGTGTGCAATAAAGTGTACCGCCCGCCACCGGAGTAGAGTTCATCCATACTACTTGGAGCCATTGCGGTCATCCACAGTGCGTTTCCAGAGATATTTTTACCACGTACCATCCGGCTATGGAATGACCTCCCCTCCACGGTGTTTCCCGAGCGCTATGACATGTCCTTCTTCAAACGAGGCTTATGGAGAGTATTAAGCGGTAGGCAGTGGCTTGGCTCTGCTCCTGGCATTGCTGAAGTCCATGGGCGACGGTAACCATTCACCATCAGGTGGGCCGTTAGCTTGTCTGCCTGCAAGGGAAATAAAAAAAATATCTCTCTCTCTCTCTCTCTCTCTCTCTCTCTCTCTCTCTCTCTCTCTTATCGTTACTGTTACAAAAAGTAGATTCAAAAAAGTCATAAAGAAAACAAAACTCGTTAAAATTCAAAAGGGGAATGACAGCTTGGTCGTGTTATAAATTTAAATTTGCACGCGTCATGAATTCTATGTAAATAAATGTTTTTCCGTTAATACTCGTACAACAAAAAAAATAATATTACATATAAAACACTTTTATTTTATAATAAACTTCGGTTTTCTTCTTCTCAGTCGTGTCGCTCTTGACAGAGTGGTCGTGAGTATAGTTACAACGGCTGCCCCACCCTTCAAACCGAAACGCATTACTGGTTCACGGCAGAAATAGACGGGGTGGTGGTACCTACCCGTGCGGACTCACAAGAGGTCCTACCACCAGAAAAATCTGCTAAAATGAACATTCTTTGTTATTCAATCTTGTTATATGCATTCAAGTGTTGTTTACCCGATCGTATTTTTGTATACCTATAGCCTGCATTCACAAGGAATTTACAAAATCGATAGTAAAACGAAGCCATTAAACACTTTAAGCGCGTCTTTATCACGACACAGATAATAACATGAACTCACAGATTAGATCAGTGTCACATTATCGATATGACAAGCGTCATGCAGTACTTATTTCGAATGTACTAAGTGCCAATTATATTTACATGATATATTTATATACCAGTTTAAATATCTAATATATAAAATTCTCGTGTCACAATGTTCGTTCCCATACTCCTCCGAAGCCGCTTCACCGATTCTCATGAAAATTTTTATGCATATCAGTAAGCCTGAGAATCGGCTACTATCTATTTTTCATACCCCTAAGTGATTAGGGTTGTCCACCCCTAATTTTTTTATTTTTTATTTGGACTTTTTTTTTGTTATAATGAGTTATTATGTGGTTGAATAAGGTTTTGTTATTTTTATTATATATTCCCTCATCGTTCACAGCGCTACATGCCTCTTTCACTCATTTACCACATCCTTACACACTTACAATAAGTTAGTTTTTCTACACTAGAAATTCCCTAGAAATCTTATATATATATGTATATGTATATGTTCCATGGGGAGTGCTCTGAGGAATTGTTCGAGATGATACCAGCATCTCGTTTTTACCATCGCACCGCCCGCCACCGGAGTAGAGTTCATCCATACTACCTGGAGCCACTGCGATCATCCACAGTGCGTTTCCAGAGATCTTTTTTGCCACGTACCATCCGGCTATGGAATGAGCTCCCCTCCACGGTGTTTCCCGAGCGCTATAACATGTCCTTCTTCAAACGAGGCTTGTGGAGAGTATTAAGCGGTAGGCAGCGGCTTGGCTCTGCCCCTGGCATTGCTGAAGTCCATGGGCGACGGTAACCACTCACCATCAGGTGGGCCGTATGCCCGTCTGCCTACAAAGGCAATAAAAAAAAAAAAAAAAAAAAAGTATATCGACGCTTGAAAGGCAAACGTGACTAAGCGAAAATAACTGTTTTGTACATAAATGATAGGCAATAACCATATTCGATGCGCAAAAAAAATATATTTCTAGGTCTATTAAAATCATTTCCACCCTACAGCTAGACGCGTTAAAATAGAATTTTTTTCAGGTATTTCAACTTTAAATTAGTCTACTGTAAAGTTCACGCATTCTCGTTTAGTCACGTTTGCCTTTCAAGCGTCGATATATATATTTTAAACCACAACCGCTTATCTCTTAATACGTGTATATATTTATTTTTGTGCATTTGCAAATCCGGACGCGTTCGTTATAATATACTATACGTTTTCTAAATTCATAAAATAGCACATGAAATTTTCGCTTCAATCATATCTCTAAGCTGTATATGATTGAAATTGGACACAAGTCTTGAGATACTGTTCTCTATTTTTTTCCTATCTAAGGGCCGGTAAGGAGTTTCGAGTTCTTTGGACATATCGCCAGAAAGAGAGGTGACAATCTGGAAAAGCTGCTGGTAACAGGCAAGGTATGCGGGAGAAGGCACAGAGGCAGAAATCCAATGCGCTGGTCGGACCAGATACGCTCCACTCTCAATACCTCAGTCTACGTTGCTATCCACACAGCCGAGGACAGGCAGGAATGGCGCACGATAATGCAGAAAAAAGTTATTAGAGGAGGCCACGATCCTCAGCACTGAGGATTATCGACGCAAGGAGGAGAGAAGGGCCGGTAAGACGGGTAGGTGAGCTCACTGACTTAACCTGAGAGAATTTGCTAACACCAGCCCTAGCAAGAACAGTACTTCGCAGAATCTATCACCGAATCGGAATCGCGACCCACTCGCGAGAAACTCAGTGGGCTTACTATTCTCGTGGCTTTCAACAAAATTGCATTATATTCTAATTTGAAATCAAACTTCAACAATAACATTAGCATTAACACTTGTAAGTAAAAATATGAATATTTTGTCTATGATGCTTGTAAAGTCCCAGTACAAAATTTCGCTCCTTCGGGACGTAGAAAAAACATCAACGCGAGCAACCATTTTGAAAGGCAACGGGTTCAAATATAATATACTAGCGACCCACCCTCGCTTCGCTTCGGAAACTGTAATTAATTATTGATTTCTCCACTATTTAATGGATGCTATTCCTTCGTCTTCAATCACTTTATCTATTAAAAAAAACCGCATCAAAATCCGTTCCGTTGTTTTAAAGATTTAAGCATACATAGGGGCAGACAGATATAGGGACAGAGAAAGCGGCTTTGTTTTATACTATGTAGTGATGTATATTTTAACTACACTACTTACTCTATATAAATTTTTAAATGTGTATTGTATAGCTTAAAGTTTAATTAAAATTTATATAATAATTAAATGTTTTTCATGTATGAATCTACTTAGATATCAATAAAATTATTAACGTTAAAAACAGGTATAGTTTCTATTTAAAAAGTTGGACCTATTTTGAAAATTAAGCTGAAAAGACTAGACCCTAGAGCGAACCACAGATAGCTGTCCACAGACATAAATAAATAAAAATATTGTAAGATATTTAAATCAAATATAAACTTTTTTGTTTAATAAAATTTGAGTTATCTCAACGACGATCTCCAGAAGTGAAGGAACTTAATTATATATTAAAAAATTAGGCAAACGAAATAACGAAATTGTGAAAATTGTTAAAATGAATGTTTTTTTTTTTCTAGACTCACTGGTAAATGAGCAAACGGTTTGAATAGTGTTTTTCGGATTTAACTAGATTGGCAAACAAAGTCATATCTCCCTTGGTGCTAAACGGTTACTAAAGCCCATAGACATCAACAACGTAGATGCCGACGCCCACTTTGAGACATGAGTTTTAGGCCTCAATTCTATAGTACAACGGCTGCACAACCCATCAAACTGCACCGCATAATTACTTCGTGGTAGATATAGACAAAGTGGTGGTGCCTACCCGTGCGGGCTTATAGGACACTCTCCCACCAGTAATTTTACAAATTGTTTTATTCAAATATACGGACGTATATTAATACGTAAAACAAAAACTTTGTACCCCTTTTTACGAAAATTGCGCGGATGAATGAGTGTATTTCCCACACTTATAGAAAATGTAGAGAAGGAGTGCAGAAAGCTATTTTTTTTTAAATTATGTATTGATAATACATTAAATCAAATCAAATCAAAAAAATACACACACCTTATACACATTACTGTGTATTTGACACACATACATATATTTACTCTTTGTTTATTGTGAAACTTGTTATTTCTTTAATAAATTATATTATATATATATATATTATGTATATGTTCAAATTGAGAATAGGTTAATTTTGTTTATTTTTAATATTATTTGTCTATAGTGTGTCTTGGTGAAATCAGTGATTATAGAAGTCTAATAGTCTTTGACAGTAGAACCATATTAATGTTCAAACATATAATTTCAATTTATTATAGTCGAATTTCGACTACATACTGCGTGACCATTAGTTATAAATAAATGTGAAAATTTGTAAGAATATATTAATGTGTATTTGTTACTCTTTCACGCAAAAACTACCGATGGATTTTGATGAAACTTTACAATAATATAGATTATACATCAAAATAACATATAATTTATAAAGATATAGAATTACACAAATTAAAACTATAAGTATCAAGTAAGAAGGAAAAAATCTGTCATCTGCGAGCTGTTTTGGCGTGCGCAGCAGAAACCGTTGGAGTTACACGTATGTAATATAAAATGGAAATGATTTATCTTAAATAGGCCTACAATAAAGCCTGTGATAGCATATATCTATCTTTTATTTGTAAGCCATTATCGCCAAAGTAGTGAACCATGAATATAAAAAGATGAATTATTAGATTTTTTGTTTGTTACTATCAGGACCAGATTAGTATAAAAGAAAATTCAATAACATCTATACTAATATTATAAAGCTGAAGAGTTTGTTTGTTTGAACGCGCTAATCTCAGGAACTACTGGTCCGATTTGAAAAATTCTTTCAGTGTTAGATAGCCCATTTATCGAGGAAGGCTATATAACATCACGGTAAGACCAATAAATGTGGAGTACCAATAAATAATGTTTCAAAATAGGAGTTTAAATAGCTTCCCTAACATTCTATAATTCAAAAATATTTTCACTTTCTACGTAAATGAGGTGGGGGGTAGAATTTTGCGTTATGGCAAGCCAAAGTAACTATTTCACGCGGATGGAGTCGCGGGCAAAAGCTAGTCAATAATAAATTACAGCTCTCGAAGCGAAGCCAGAGCGAGTCGCTAGTACAAAATATCATCAAAACAGTACATGCGTTTATACAAAAGTAAAACAAAAGGTTTTATGCATCCATGGCCAACATACATACCCATATATACTTAAATGTATATGTATGTGTATATATGACCTCGCATGACCTCCACACATGACACCTCTTGGTACGTTACTGATTTTAATTGCAAGTTCATTATCATTTTTATTGTTTAGTGTTTTACACAAAGGTCATGCGTGACCGCGACAACTTTAAAGAAATATATTTAAAATATCGAATATAAATATATACGAGGTTCTAAAACTGATGTCAATTAATAGGTAGGTAACAAACAAAAACTACTGTTTTTTTATTTATTTTTTATTGCTTAGATGTGTGGACGAGCTCACAGCCCACCTGGTGTTAAGTGGTTACTGGAGCCCATAGACATCTACAACGTAAATGCGCCACCCACCTTGAGATATAAGTTCTAATGTCTCAGTATAGTTACAACGGCTGCCCCACCCTTCAAACCGAAACGCATTACTGCTTCACGGCAGAAATAGGCCGGGCGTTGGTACCTACCCGCGCGGACTCGCAAGAGGTCCTACCACCAGTACTGTAACCTGTAATTGACTAAATGACTAAATGATTTGTACTAAACTGGAATTGAGTTTGCGAACGGCATTACTATGATCAAAAGGGTGACAAATTACACAGAGTTCGCGTTAAGGCGTTGTTAATGTTTTCTCCGAAACAACAGAGATTGTCATTTCTGTCAAGTCGTCAAGTCTCGTCAAGAGTTAATTGAAACTGTACTTGTTATCTTCATAATTGTATCGTAAAATGGATTTCCAACGAACTTGAAGCGCGGAAGGTGACTAAAAGATTCAATGGCGAGAGGGAGCATACCGGTGTAGTACATAATAGGTTCGGGAAAAAATCTTTCCGCATTAAGGTATGTATGAACTTGAAATAAAATCTCTTTGGCTATACTTTTTTTTTTCTTAGCTGTGTGGACGAGCTCACAGCCCACCTGGTGTTAAGTGGTTACTGGAGCCCATAGACATCCACAATGTAAATGCGCCACCCACCCTGAGATACAAGTTCCAAGGTCTCAGTATAGTTACAGCGGCTGCCCCACCCTTCAAACCGAAACGCATTGCTGCTTCACGGTAGAAATAGGCAGGGCGGTGGTACCCACCCGGGCGGACTCACAAGAGGTCCTACCACCAGTAATTACGCAAATTATAATTTTGCGGGTTTGTATCTATTTGTATCTGGCTGGTTTTGGTATCATTAAAAGTTTAAATTTTAAAGAAGATAATTTTTTATTAGTATTATGAGCCTGAGCGTACTGTAAGTACCACCACCCTGCCTATTTCTGCCGCGAAACAATCATACGTTCCTATACTACTGCTATACTATAGCAGACTTCAAGCTTGGGGGAGCAGTGAGTATTTACGTTCAAATAAAATAATGCTTGTGAATCCTTACTGAGAGGAGCAAAACAAGGGTTTTGCGTCAAAATGTGATGAACTTTGAACGATGTTATAAAGAACGCGCAGAATGTGACGAGATATTAGATTTTGGGAGTGAGACCGGAATAATCATTAAAAATATAACATTTTAGTATTGATCGTAAGTCTTGTATGCTATTACTGATAATTATTATTGATAAATAAATTGTAATTTTAATAAAATCATTAGATATAAAAATCTCGAAATTGTAGTTCTGTTTTTTACCTACCTACCTACCTATTCGCTAGTGGGTTAAGAGGTTATTTCATCTACACCCGGACGGGCACGTCAGCGCACGGACTCAATCTGAGACAATTTGCTAACACTAGCCCTAGCAAGAGCAGTGCTTCGCAGAATCTACCACCGGATCGGAATCGCGACCCACTGAGAAGATCCGGCGAGAAACTCAGTAGGCAGTAATTCCTCTTTATATGTTACTCGTAGAAGAAACCAAATTTTGATATTCGTAATCAAAAATCGTCTTTACCGGTGACGCGTCTGCGACTGGTGAGAGCCGATGCGAATACTTGTAAATACTTGACAATTTAGATAAGGAGACGCAGAAAACACAACAAAACAAAGTATCAACGTACATTTTTCCTGGCCGAATGGAAGTTAAAATTCAATTTTAACTTTTTGAAGGTATTACGATGGAAGGAAGATCTTCCACTGAGCGGGTTATATTGCTCGGTAAACCGACGGTCCGAATGTTATTATTCGGAACTTTTATATATGTAAACTTATCCTGAAAATGTCGTAAGCGAGATTCAGGCAACTGTCAAATATCTTACCCGCCACAAACTTAATGTTGCTTTTAATTTTCATTCCCGTTAATTGACAAAGGCCGGCTGTAGCCACGCGACTGGAATGTTTATGTTTACCCCAGACCACAGCCATCGCAAGTTCCAATAAGCGATAAGTCCCATCGTTTTCTATGAGGCATAAGGTAGAAATTTCAATAGCATTGTATTTTACATGGCTGTCTCACCCATTTGAGGTTTGAAAGGAGCTATGAGCAGAATGCATCATCTCAGATCGAGCCATTTTGGCCCACCATCGAGCCATACTCGACTGACTGCCTTCGGAGGCAAAAATAAAAATATCATAATACCGAGTTTCTAATAATCACTTCGTTTCTAATTAAATTCTTATCTAGTCTCATCTAGTAATGGAAACTAAACGGGCCAAAACGTTTCTTGGAATAATACGGTAAGCGCCCCTATACTGCATTGCTAAGATTAATCTTGGTTCATGATTATATTTCCATTTTATTAATATAATCATTTTAAGAGATCCTTAAAAGCTAAAATGTACCAAAAGCAAGTCACTTGTAACTAACTGCGTGTCCTATGCTGTTAAAAGCTGGTAAATGTGATAAATCATTCGATATTATTTCGCCGAAGCTTTATAGATAAGTTCGTTTTACAGTTACAAGGAACAGCAATTTCATAATCGAATCCTAAATGTTTCTTGTCCTTCTGTATGTTTTTGAAGTGAAAACTTCTTTAGAATCGTTGTGATTTCAAACCGGATGCAACGGAAAAAACGACAGGTAAGAGACACCAGCAAAGAATGAGACAGAAATATACATACTATTTAATACAGCGCCATCTGTGAGATTTTTTAATACTAACGTGTGTATGAAAGCTCTTATAGTGAATTTTAATTTAGGATTATACGTGAAATTAAAATATCAATTCACAGAGGGCGCTACCTTACAATTATTTACTAATGACAAAATTTTACATATACTTAAGACGTTTAGGATAATTGTATTTTAATTTTGGAAGGTTTCACTTCTACCACGTGTGAATTGCACACATGTTTTTTTTTTGTAGTTAATAACTTGGAAATATATTTTCATAATCAATTTCCTTCTAAATTACAAGAAATTGTTGTAATGGATGCAATTTCATTTTAAACAAATGAAATACTTTCGTCACTAAACCACCGTGACTTTGGCGAAAAAATACTCATAAAATATATATTTTTTACTTTGTATTCTAACTGTTCATGTGACACGTTAGTACTTGGCCAAGTTTTTCTTATTACAATCAATTATAATGTATAAATCAATTATAATAGTGTTAAGCGCTTTAGTTTATAGTTTCGTTATAACGAGATGACGTTAATTAAAGCAACGTTATAACTAGTTATTGTTAAAACAACTTTTTGTTATTACTTTTTAGTTCCGCTTTAAATTTTCTTGAGAGAGGACGTTAGTTACGCATACTATTTTTAATTAGATAAGTGAATCTGATCAGATTCCATTGTACGGTATATCCATGCTTATGAACGCCCGTAATCCACACCTTGAGAATTAAAATAGAAGAAGAATATATAGATTTTATTGCCCTTATAAGCAGATGTGCATACGCTCATACATTTTTTTACTGGTGGTAGGACCTCTTGTGAGTCCGCACGGGTAGGTACCACCACCCCGCCTATTTCTGCCGTGAAGCAGTAATGCGTTTCGGTTTGAAGGGTGGGGTAGCCGTTGTAACTATACTGAGACCTTAGAACTTATATGTCGAGGTGGGTGGCGCATTTACATTGTAGATGTCTATGGGCTCCAGTAACCACTTAACACCAGGTGGGCTGTGAGCTCATCCACCCATCTAAGCAATAAAAAAAAAACCACCTGATGGTGAGTGGTTACCGTCGCCCATGAACCTCAGCAAGGCCACGGGCAGAGCCAAGCTGCTACCTACAAATACCTATAACAGAACGTCGTACTGCTTCGTTGGCAGAAATAAGCGAAATATTAGTACCATCGGCAACATCCGACTCAGAATCCAACTCAGACACACAAATACCGTTATTTCGTACACCGTTACTGCTAGACTAACTAGTCTAGATAATGTACTTTACGAGCACAATACGAGTATATTTACATTTATCCAGCGTTACCATTTAGAAAATCTATACTAATATTATAAAACTAAAGAGTTTGTATGTTTGAACGCGCTAATCTCAGGAACTACTTACTGGTCCGATTTGGAAAATTCTTTCAGTGTTAGATAGCCCATTTATATAGGAGCTATATTACATCAAGCTAAGACCAATGCAAGCGGAGCACCAATAAAGAATATTTCAAAATCGGGGTATTTTGAACATACATAAATAAAAAATTATGGTCGAATTGATAACATCTTCTTTTGAAGTCGGTTAAAAGCGTGATTTTGGTACCTCAAATAGCTCCTTAACATTCTCTATTATTCAAAAATATTTTCACTTTCTACGTAAATGAAGAGGCGGGTAAAATTTTGCGTTATGCCAAAGTAACCATTCCACGCGGACGAAGTCGCAGGCAAAAGCTAGTGTAATAATGAAATTTATTAGTTTACCCGCATTTAACTTCTCGAACAATAGCGTAAATCAAAATCAAGTTAACAGTTCCCGATGATTGATAATTGATCACGACTTTTTTTAATTATTATTAGGTTCACACAACGGTTCACATAACGGTAGGCAGCGGCTTAACTCTGCCCCTGGCATTGCTGAAGTCCATGGGCGACGGTAACCACTCACAATCAGGTGGGACGTATGCTTGTCTGTCTACAAGGGTATTAAAAACACACACACACACACACACACAATTGCATAGCATGTACACATAGTGTAAGAAAAAATGACTTTATTAAAAAAAAAAAAATTTTTTTGTGGGATTTTCTATAAAAGCGTATTTTTTTGTTTTTTTAAACTATTATTTATTTCTCATCTTTTAGTTGAATTTCTAATTTTGTCAATATTTTTTTAAATGTTGAATTGTCATCGGTCCTTAATAAGTATACCAAATTCCGAGTTAATCCGACGTTTTGAAAGGGGTCAAAATCATGTTCAAAGATTCCGTTACAAACATACATACGTCTGAAGCTAATAAAAGCGTATTAAAAAACGAGTATAATACACGATTGAATTCACCCTTCTGGGTGTGAACGCAACTTGCGTAAGGGTGGTTGTGTTAAAGGAAGTTAGATATTGAGTTTTATTTGTTAAATAATATATAAAGAAATACCTCTTTATTTTTAAGAAATAGAAACAAGTAATCGTTACTCAATATTAAATGTTGAAGCTGATGACTCGGCTCTACAAAAGAAGACCCCCAAACCGCCACCCATTATACTATATGGTATTGAAGACCTTGCCAAATTAACAGAATTAATAGAACAAGTGTTGGAAAAGAATGACTACACCTTTAAAGTATCATCTAAAGACCAACTCATCATATCCTCTGCCACAATTGACAAGTATAAAATCCTTATAGAGCATATCAGAGCTAGAGGGCTAATAGGCCATACATTCACACGAAAGGATCAAAAATGTATGCGGATAGTAATCAAACATCTACACTTTAGCACACCTAAAGATGCCATCATTGATGCAATAGAGAAGACAGGTAACAAAGTACAAGGAGAGATCGTCACTGCACGAAAACCTGGCACCAAAGAACCATTAAATACATTTTTTGTCAATGTAGCATCCCATGAAAATAATAAACGTGTCAAAGATATAAAATTCATTTACCACCAAAAAGTAAAAATAGAAGACCCGAAACGAAAGACAACTATAGTACAGTGTACAAGATGTCAACAATATGGGCACAGCAAAAATTATTGTATGCGCCCATATAGATGCGTAAAATGTGCTGGTCCACATAAGACAACATTGTGCACTATTGACAAAAATACACCAGCTGTGTGCACTCTCTGCTCAGGAAGTCATCCTGCTAGTTACAAAGGATGTATGGTATACAAAGAAATTCTTACAAGGAAGAAAATGGCTAATAAACCTAACACGAAATATAAAATCAACTCTCTTGCTACAAAAGATCCAACAGTATATAGCGATACCCAAATAGAAACTGAAAAAGAAAGAAAAGTAAAAACCACCAAACAGCATGCTACTGTTCAAGAAAGTTTAAAACAATACAGTGAGGTTGTTAAAAAAGGTCTTGAAAATTCATCTCTCAAGAATCATACTTATGATCCAATCAAATATAAAAAAGATACGCAGGATCATCAGACATCATGGCCTTTAGATAACAGTACAGAAACACAGAGATCAGATACATACATAAATAGACATCAGCCAAGAACACAAAAACCTATGACAAAATACAACGATGACAATATGTCACAGAGAACACAATTAAAAAAAATAGATAGCGACAATGACACTCGAGAGCAAATACTTATGTTAGAAAAGGTCATAACAAGACAATCTGAAAGAATTGACCAACTTATAACACAGCTAAACACAATGATGAACCTTATCATTACACTCGTGAGTAAAGCTCCATAATGTTCTCGTTGCGCATCGCTACCTGGAATATCAATGGATTGGCGCCAAATAAACAGGAGCTAGAAATTTTGCTCAAGCTTAATAAAATAGACATTGCGCTAATATCAGAAACTCATCTTAATGACAATAGAACAATTTTGATAGATAACTATAGTGTATATAACACAAATCATCCTGATGGAACTTCACATGGAGGAACCGCCGTTCTTATTAAAAATAACATAAGGCATAATGTACACAGTGCTTTTCGAGAGGAATGGCTCCAAGCTACTACTATAACTATAAACGAAAAGTTTGGGCCTATTAACATCAGTGCTATCTACTGTCCACCAAAACACAATCCTAAGCAAGATATGTTTAATAAATTCTTCAACACTTTGGGCAATAAATTTATAAGCGGAGGTGATTGGAACTGCAAGAATACATTCTGGGGATCACGGTTGACAACTACTAAGGGACGTGAACTGAAAAAAAGTGCTGATGATTGCAAGCTAACAATCCTTGGAACAGGTGAACCTACCTACTGGCCAACAGATACAAATAGACTTCCAGATCTGGTGGACTTTTTTATAATAAAGGGTCTTTCATATGTATATTTTGAAGTTGAGTCATCACTTGATTCTGTGTCGGATCACACTCCTGTCATAGCAACATTTAGCATCTCACCTATACAAAAAGAACAAAAAGAAGTACTATATAATTATAAAACAGACTGGAACTCATTCAGCGATTATCTAGAGGAAGAAATTAAACTTAGTGTTAAACTTAAAACAGAAGAAGATATAGATGAGGCAACATTTTATATCACAAACCTCATTCAAGTGGCTGCGTGGCATTCCACTCCAAAATTAAGCGATCATACTGTTAGTAATAATATACCTATGGAAATACGCCACAAACTTCAAGTAAAGAGAAAGCTAAGAAGGCAACTCCACATGACAAGATCCGATACAGACAGAAAAGAATTTAATAAAATCTCAAGAGAACTAAAAGAACTAATCAATGAATCTGTCAACTCAGCATTTCATCATAAAATATCAGGGCTCTCAGCATACAAGAAGGACAATTATTCTTTATGGAAAATCACCAAAAACTTCAAAAAACCTAAAAGCCATATTCCACCAATGAGGAAATCGCCAACCGACCCTTGGGCCAAGAGTACAACTGAAAAAGCTGAGCTATTTGCAAATTACTTGTATGAAATATTTACCCCTAACCTATCACCAATGGAGGACTATGAAAAAGAAGTTGATGTCATGATTAATAGTGACCAGCAGCTATCCCTGCCACTCAAATCCGTCACCCCCAGGGAACTTACGCAATGTATACAGTCTCTTAAAAATAAAAAAGCTCCTGGTTTTGATTTAATAACTGGTGAGGTACTTAAAAAATTGCCCAAAAAAGTAATAATATTTTTAACAATGTTATTCAATGCTATCCTCAGAGTACATTATTACCCAAAACTCTGGCAAATAGCACAAGTCTGCATGGTTATAAAGCCTGGAAAACCAGCGTCAGATCCAAGTTCATATAGGCCCATAAGTCTTCTACCTGTGTTGTCTAAGGTGTTTGAAACGGTATTTCTAAAAAGACTGAAGCCGCTTCTTGACCAGGAAAAGATTATACCGGATCATCAGTTTGGATTTCGGGCGAAGCATTCTACTGTCGAACAAGTACACAGAGTAGTTCATAAAATTCGACAATCCTTAGAAAAGAAGGAATACTGTTCTGCGGCATTTATTGACATCAAGCAAGCTTTCGATAAAGTCTGGCATAAGGGATTACTATATAAATTGAAAACCCTCCTACCGAATTCTTTTTTCATGCTCCTGAGATCCTACTTAAAACACAGAAAATTCCAAGTCAAATTTGGAGAGGACTGTTCGAAACTGTATAATATTAACGCCTCTGTACCCCAGGGATCAGTGCTTGGTCCGGTCCTGTTTTCTATCTATACTGCAGACCTGCCTCAATCCCAAGATGTTGTAACTGCGACTTACGCTGACGATACAGCTTGTCTGGCAAGTGACATAGATCCACATAATGCATCATTACAACTACAAGTACAGCTTGACAAAGTAGATGCTTGGTTGCAGAGATGGCGATTAAAACCTAGTGTAACTAAGTCAACGCAGGTAACATTCACCCTCCGGAAAGGTATCTGTGGCCCTGTTTACATGGAAGGTAAAGCTTTACCAAATGCCGACTCTGTGAAATACTTGGGATTACACCTAGACAGAAGATTAACCTGGGCGAACCATATAAAAGCAAAAAAACGAGAAGCGAACTTGCAATTTCTCTCTTTGAATTGGTTACTGGGACGCCGGTCTCCACTGTCACTAAGTAACAAACTCCTGGTCTACAAAGCGATTATAAAACCTGTCTGGACTTATGGAATAGAACTGTGGGGTTCCGCTAGCAACTCGAATATCGAGATCTTACAGAGATTCCAGAACATTGCTCTTAGAACTATCTCAAACGCGCATTGGTTTGTAAGAAATAGTGAGATTCACGAATATTTAGAAATGCCGACTGTTCGAGAGGAAGTCAACAAGAACAGCAAGAGATATAAGGAAAGACTAAATGAGCACTCAAATGAATTGGCAAGGTGCCTGCTAGACACAACTGGAGATGTGAAACGTTTAAAAAGATGGCAAATTTTAGACTTAGACCAAAGATACTAAATCTACTGCTGTAATTGATGACATTTAATGTAATGTCATCCACAACTCGAACTTCTTGGAACACATCTGATTATGGCTATAGAGCCGATTGCAGATAAATATAGAGAAAAAAAAAAAAAAAAAAAAAAAAAATAATTTTTAAAAAGATGTTTCTAAGAAAAATTCAGTCACCTATCAATCAATGAAAAGAAATAATTCAATTTTACTTAATACAATAATATTGTTTAAAATACATATTAATTTAAATATAATAGAGAGATATTAAGGATTTAAATATGGTTTTCGTATTTATATTACAAAAAACGCAGTTAAATCGTTTATTGTCCGGAGTATTTGATATAAATATATATATCGACGCTTGAAAGGCAAACGTGACTAAGCGACAATAACTGATTTGTACATAAATGATAGGCAATAACCATATTCGATGCGCAAAAAAAATATATTTCTAGTTCTATTAAAATAATTTCAATCCTACAGCTACTAGCTAGATTCTACTACAGCTAGATTCGTTAAAATATTTTTTTTCCAGGTATTTCAACTTTAAATTAGTCTACTGTAAAGTTCACGCATTGTCGCTTAGTCACGTTTGCCTTTCAAGCGTCGATATATATTATTATACTATACAAAACTATGAAATAAAAAAATATAAACGGTTATTAAAAACTAACAAAAAGCACAAAATAAATTAAATAATGAGGTCTACAGATCAGTGTGGATCGCGGATCTTAAATTTATTATTAATGAGGCTAGGGAAGCGTGGCAAACAAATATGTCGATTTCATCATATATAACGATTTATTGGTCAGGGAGGTCATACGATTGTCAGGAGAATGTTAGCCTTACTTTTAGTTTTTGGTAGGTTGAAAGTTTTCCGATTACTTAAACGGCTGCCTGACCACGGTACACTTAACTAATTACATTACAAGTGTATCTGGGGAGTATATTATGTTATATACAAAGTTATATAGGAACACGTTTGTTTTTTAAGTCGTGAGCTTAATGACTGTATCTTATAAAATGATAGACGTTCTGTATATGATTTGACTTGCTGACACATTTTTTATTGCTTAGATGGTTGGACGATCGCACGGCCCACGGTGTTAAGTGGTTACCGGAGCCCATAGACATCTACAACATAAATCTCGCTGAATTTTCTCAGTGAGTCGCGAATCCAATCCTGTGGTAGATTCTTTAAAATTAAAGTATGATACTCTTATCATTAAATAACATCGCTTCTCTTGTTATAGCATCGAATTGCAGTTTTTATTTACTTTTCTTATTTTTTTATGTTCACATCGGTTTTTTTTTTAATAACTTAGATGGGTGGATGAGCTCACGGCCCACGGTGTTAAGTGATTACCGGAGCTCATAGACATCTACAACATAAATGCCGCCACCCACCTTGAAGATATGAGTTCTAAGGTCCCAGTATAGTACATGTCATTGTCAAAAAAACGAGACGGTAAAGGAACTGTTATTGGACTATTCCTATTCTTTTTCCGCGTACTTGGATACCAGTGTTCCAGACTGCAATATTCCAGAATGTTTCGTACGATCGTATCCTAATTATGAATGTTTAAGCTAGGTTGCTTAAATTTTCTCATTTGTCTGTTTATAAAACCAGAGAGCCGGAAAGACCTGCTAATTATGGTATCAATAAGACCTGAATAAGCTATCCCGAATGACGTCCAAAACACAAACACAATACTGACTTCTTAAACTGACGACTTTATAAAGTATGTGTCCTGAAACACAACTTTCTTTATAGTAAATTCAATTAAAATTACACTTTGCGTTTGCCCACAGCAATGATACTGATGACGACCAAGACCGCTCTGACAAGAGTGATCCGATCCGACAAAGAAAGAAAGAAACTTCTGCGTACTCCATTTGTAAATAGCATTTTTATCTGACAGAAGAGTCATTTTAATACGCTTTTATTAGCTTCAGAGGTATGTATGTTAGTATGTATCGGAATCTTTGAACATGATTTTGACCCCTTCAAAATTTTTCGTAATTCGAAATTTGGTATACTTATTAAGGATCGATGACAATTGAATATTTAAAAAAAAATTGAAATTCAACTAAAAAATGAAAAATAAATAATAGTTTAAAAAAACTAACAAAATACGCTTTTATAGAAAATCCAACTAAAAAATGGAAAATCAATTTTAATAAATTTGAATTAAAAATAGTGTAAGAAAAAATGATTTTATTGTAAGAAAAGAGTGAGGTGCGTGGTATCAGTAGTTATAAATATTTTCTAAACGATATGAGTAGGAGGGTTATTTTGATAATATCCTGAAAAGCACCCCACGCTTGTTTGCAATAAAGTCATTTTTTCTTACACTATTTTTAATTCAAATTTATTTTCAATTTTTTAGTTGGATTTTCTGTAAAAGCGTATTCTGTTAGTTTTTTTTAACTATTATTTATTATCTGAGTAGTCTTCAATCGGCCGATAAACTTTTAAGTCATCAGTCTATGATTTAAATTTAGATTAGATGACATGCTTAACGTCATTGATGTAATTAAGGAAGAAGAAAGAACCGAGATGTGATCCTTGAGGTTTACTGTCGGAACCATACGCGCTCTAAATTCAAACCCATGCTTAAAAATTGTGAAAGATTGCGTATGTACGACTCGTACAATCTGAGTAACGATCCATAGCTGCCCGGTTTTGCAAGCATGTGTAATTAAGTAATTGTGTAAGTAATACGTATTAAGCAGTTATAGTTGAGTAAGCCAAATGCAGACTAAATGTCAGACTGAAAAGACAACAACATGGGTAGGTCCACTAGGACAGGAAAGGAATAGGAAAAAGAGGAAGACAAAACGCCATCCTAATCCTACCAGACAACATCCTAAAAGTAGCAGGCATTCAATGGCCGCAAGCGGTACAGAATAAAGAATACTGGTCATCTCTGGAGGAGACCTTTACCTTTCATAAGAGGGGGTTCTTGCTAACAAAACTATATTAAAGAATAAATTGAATTAATGAAAAATTCTGTATACAGATTGTTCTTTCTTTGAAATTGAATTTTTTTTTGTTGCTTATATGGGTGGACGAGCTCACAGCCCACCTGGTGTCAAGTGGTTACTGGAGCCCATAGACATCCACAACGGAAATGCGCCACCCATCTTGAGATATAAGTTCTAAGGTCTCAAGTATAGTTACAACGGCTGCCCCGCCCTTCAAACCGAAACGCATTACTGCTTCACGGCAGAAATAGGCAGGGTGGTGGTATCCACCCGCGCGAACTCACAAGAGGTCCTACCACCAGTAAAAAGTATCATGTAAAAGCAACAAATAAAAGGCTTTTTTTCTTATTTATTAAGTCAAATGCCTTTCTGAACTCAATATATACAGAGCACATCTTGCCACCCACATTTATATTGCTAATTATATCCGAAACATAACCGACTAAGTTAGTACAGGGTGGCCCATAAGTCCTTTGAAAAGTAAAATTTGAATAAAACGAACAGGGCGCGCGTGATCGGTGCAGGGGAAGCGGGGGGAGTAACTTCGGTTTCTGGGAATTTAATCGCGATGGAGCGTTTTACCGGAGCGGACCGTGCGTTTTGTGTGCGCGAGTTTTATAAAAACGACAATTCGGCAACCGTTGCGCGGCGTAAATTTCGAGAACACAAAGGTTTACACAACTTTGACGACACTCCAACTCTTCAAACGATTAAGAACTGGGTTGCTAAGTTCGAGGAGACCGGTTCGACGTTAGATAAACCGCGGTTGGGTCGCCCAAGGACGTCACGTACGGAACAAAACATAGACACAGTGACACAGTCTATTCGCGAAAATCCGACACAGTCAACTCGTAAGCGATATGTGGCTATGATCGAAGAGTTTTTCATACCAGAATTGCAAAACTTTTCAGGCTTTAATGCCAGGACGTGGTTTCAACAGGATGGGGCCACTTCTCACACCTCTAACACTGCTATGCCCGTTATCCGTCAACTTTATCCTGGCAAAGTTATCTCTAAGAGAGGAGACATTTCCTGGCCTCCACGTAGTCCAGATCTGACCCCGATGGATTTTTTTTTGTGGGGCTACCTTAAGGCTAAAGTATACGACACAAACCCGCGGTCAATTGAGGCCCTAAAAGAAAACATCCGCAGAGAAATGACAAGCATTTCAGCAGTGACGTGCCGCGCAGTCATCGACAATTTTAGACGTCGTTTGCAAGAGTGCCGTGATCGCAACGGATTACATTTAGGAGATGTTATTTTCAAAAAATAATTCCCGTTTTTTAAGCTTTTTATGTAAATAAAAATTTAATTCATAATGTAATTAGTTTTATTTTAATAATTTTTTTTCATATCAAAGGACTTATGGGCCACCCTGTATTTGTCGATTTGGAAGGTAAAAAGCCATATTAATTTGTGTTCATAGACTGTTTGAAACGTGTTATGAGTATTTTTTTAAACTATGGCCTTGCCAAACTCAGCCAAAATGGAAATTGGTCGATATTGGGCAATATAATTCAAATTACCTTCCTTGTGAAATCGCAGTTATATGCGCTAATTTCTATTGAGTAGGGTTTCTCACTTTTCCTCTATATTAGAGTTTTACATAAGTTTAAGGCATTTTTTTTTTTTAATATATAGGGTATTAAATCTGAACCAGTCACTTTGTCGACATTTAAAAGCTTCATTTGAGCAAAACCTCAATTTCACAAATTTCGCCGAATTTATAAAATACGCGAAATGCGTAGGACACGCAGTGGCGTAGCGAGAGGGAGAAGGGTAGGGCAAGTGTGGGCATCATGCCCCGGGCGCTACTCAAAAGGGGGCGCCAAATGGTCCACAAAACGAAAAATTGTCGGATATTTTTTTATTACTATAATTGATTTCTGGAATATATATTTTAAAATTTAATGCCGATTTTTTAAATATTATAATTGTTAATTCGGAATTAAAAAGGAAAAACGGTATTGTATAAAGTCGTGGCTTAAAGGATAAAACGTTCAATGCATTCCTATGTAAAGATGCATCGGTGTTCGAATCCCGCTGGTAAGTACCAATTTTTCCAATGAAATACGTACTTAACAAATGTTCACGATTGACTTCCACGGTAAAGGAATAACATCGTGTAATAAAAACCAAATTAAATTAAAAGTCGTCTTGGCCTAAAGGATAAGACGTCCGGTGCATTCGTATGTAGCGATGCACCGGTGTTCGAATCCCGCAGGCGGGTACCAATTTTTCTAATGAAATACGTACTTAACAAATGTTTACGATGGACTTCCACGGTGAAGGAATAACATCGTGTAATAAAAATGAAACCCGCAAGATTAGAATTTGCGTAATTATTGGTGGTAGGACCTCTTGTGAGTCCGCACGGGTAGGTACCACCGCACCGCCCCGCTTATTTCTGCCGTGAAGCAGTAATGTATTTCGATCTGAAGGGCGGGGCAGCCGTTGTGACTATGCTGAGACTTTAGAACTTATATCTCAAGGTGTGTGGCGCATTTACGTTGTAGATGTCTATGGACTCCAGTAACCACTTAACACCAGGAGGGCTGTGAGCTTTGCAATAATAATAAAAAAATATTGGGAATTTTAATTAGTTAAGTTGCAATTCGATATTATAACAACATAAGCGATGTTACGTAATGATAAAAGTATCATATTTCATTTTTAAAGAATTTATCACAGGATTTAATTCGCGATTCACTGCGAAAATCAGGCGAGAAACTCAGTGATTTGTGTCTATGGGACTGTGATGACTCTTGACTGTGATGACTGATGACGAAACAAGTTGCTTTTCTTAAAGACATAAAAAAATATTCGGTTGACAGTTAAAGATAAAAAAAAATTTACATTTTTAGCCTTTTTATGTACACACGTGGATGATAATGGCGCGACACCGAACATTATGACATAAAAAGGGGAAAGCCTATGCCCAGCAGTGGGCACCAAAGGACTGACGAAGATGATGATGATGATATTACAGATTGACTCTGGAAGCAAACAGATTTAGGGCCAATCTGAATTTGTCTCAATTACACAAGCCCACAGAAATTCTCGGTCATAATATTAGGCGCCGCAGAAATAGGTAGAATTATGTTATTTATCCGAAAATTTCGTAGAACCAAATTGAATACTATAAAAAAAAGCACGGTTTGTGTTTTAATGGAGTCATTCAAGTGATATGCTAAAAGAAAAAAATATAATTTAGTTATCTTACATAAGTTACAAGAAAGTTCACTTTTTTATATATTACTAGCTGACCCGGCGAACTTTGTTCCGCCTTAGAGGCAATAAATGAGCTGACTTGTTATTTTATCAAGGTCAATTTTTTGTTTTTAATTAACAAATAAAAAATAAGGGTTGATCGTAGAGGGGTGAAAATTTAGGGTTGTATGTATTTTTGTATGCTGTATCATAAAAAAATAAAAAACAGAAAATGAAGTCTAAAAAAAACCAGGACACGGCGCTGCGCCTCCCAAGCGGGGCAGACAGCAAGCGTATGCTCCGCCGTGTCCAGGTCGTGTCCGCAATGGTGACACCTCATATATATTAGATATCTTAACTAGTAATTGACACTACATTATTTGTACCGCGGTCTTATAATTAAAACAGTTTCTTTGATTTAATTCTTATCTTATTATATCTATATTTATTTAGAGTACATACTACAGACTCGTGTTACTCAATTCTCTGCACAGGCTTGCATCGCCATCCTACCAACAAAACAGTTTCTCAAATATAGAGGAAATATAAAGGACCCTTGAGGCTGCGCAACGTATTTTCAGATAAGCTAGATGAAGCTGTATGAAGATCCTCTGAGTTAAATTTTTCCATACGTCGCGGAAATTATCTCCTCATAGATATGATGAATTATATTTATGTATAAATTAAGAAATCTGCCAATTCACTTTACAACTATTCTATACACTGCTGCTTTATAATAATTTCCGTTGTATAAGCCACTTCTAATAGATTGTAAGAGTTTTCTTCTTCCTTCTTCCTTCACACAACTTCGGTCCTCGCGTTCCCGCCAAAAACAGTTTTGTCACTTCTTTTTTGAGTATGGCAATTGGCTTTTTGCGATACTATTGTTGCCAGTGTCGTGTTTATAAACAACCTCCATTTATATCTATATACTTAATATTATAAAGAGGAAAGATTTGTTTGTTTGTTTGTATTGAATAGGCTCCGAAACTACTGAACCGATTTGAAAAATTCTTTCACTGTTTGTAAGCTACGCTATTCCCGAGAGACATAGGCTATATTCTTTTTTTTTATTTTATTTGGGGATCCTTACAAAACTCCAATAATATAACCCAAGGTGTAAAAATTTACCTAAAATATTCTTTACATCGCGTACGCTGCGAAATCTATTGATGATAGAATAACATAATGTACTAAGACTTTGTAGAACAAATTATTATTTACAAAAAGTGTCGCGACAGCATATGTCTAACTATTATAGTTATGACGCAACAAGGGCTCTTTAATTTTAAAAAGTAAAACAACGTCAAATATCGTTGAAATTTTTGTTAAAGACCCGAGCGGAGCCGGAGCGGGCCGCTAGTTTTAAAAATAATTCTGTTTTATGAAAAATGATATGAGATACGAAATGAGGTGAACTCAATTTATTTGTGACTGTAATTTATTGGGGTAAATTTAAATAAAACTGAGATGAAATGAAAATTTTGCTAAAGTCTCAAATCACTTTGCTTCGTGTTATTTCACTTGATACCGTTTTTCATATAACAGAATATGTATAATAAAACAAACTTGCCTATTTCTGCCGTTAAGCAGTCCTGTCTTCCTGTTTAAAGGGCCGTTATGCAATCGAGACGTGTCTCATAGTGGATGACGGCATTCACAATGTATTGACACGGGCTCCGATAACTACTGAACATTGAGACTGGTGCGTCAGCACTCTAGCATCGACTTAGAGATGTGAAATAGGTAGCAGCACTATTAATAGTATCACTATCGTGTAGTCCGGGCGGACGCTTTGGAGGACGCCAACTCTCGGCCCATTATCAGTAACGCGGGGAAGCCCTTTCCTGTATCAGTTGAGACTGATCGATAGCTGTGCGGATTACCGGATTACCACCTAAAATATTATGCCCTCACGTGATATCTATAGTAAGGTGCGAAAAAGGAATAACATGTGAAATAATTATTTTTGGTATATGAAATACAAAATGATGTAATGTAGAATTGGGATCGTGGCGTATAAAATAAGACTATTTCATTGTTGCACTTTTATTTATCTCTTCTCAAATCTGTATTACAACAATTAAAAATTTACTGAATACTTACTTTTTTACGCTTTGCTCGTTCAATCGGGTTCGCCATCTTGCTTCTCTCTGTCATTCTCTTTGCCTTTTCTTACCGTTTTCTGTAACTCACATGTTAACGCTTCGTTTCACATTCTTTTCATACGTTTCATTCTTACCTTCAATTCTTATATAAATGTTTATGATAAAATAAAAATCATAGAATCAAAAACGGATGTAGTAAAGAATACCAAAAGATGAAACAGAAAGACTCGCTCCCCGTAGCACGTTGTAATGGAAATATATTGAGATATAACCAAAGGAGGTTTGACTTTAAGAATATTATTATATTTTGCACTACAACAAGAGGACCTATCCCACATAATGTGGGATAAGAGCTAGGAGAATAAAAACACGTTATCTAAGCTAACGTTTCTAAAACATTAAATACTCAACTAAAGTATTAAATAATTTAATCACAGATTCCATTTGAAAAACAATCTTTAAGAATTTAATCAAGCTACATAATAAATAGTTATATATTATATATATATACATATGTTTAAGTACCTAATATCACTATACCACTACACCTACCAATGTTCATCTCCGCACTCCCCTAAGGTAGACAGTCAGAGAATGTCTATGGCATTAAGTACGCCTTTATACTGTCAACTATATAAAGTTATTTATAAATCTATATATTAATACGTGAAGCAAAAACTTTGTATCCCTTTTTACGAAAATTGCGCGGACGGAGGAGTATGAAATTTTCCACACTTATAGAGAATATAGAGAAGAAGTACATAAAGCTAATATTTTTTTTAAATAATGCATAAAAGATACATTAAATCAATAAAGAAAACATTAAACACACTAAATACCATGTATTTGACGCACACACGCATGCATACGAGTACTATTTATTGTTAAACTTTTGTTCTTGACGTCTGTTGTCAAATTGAGATTAAATATTGTTTGTCTTTGTTAATATTTTTTATAGTGTAGTCTTGGCCAAATTTGTGAATATAGAAGTATGTATATAATACAATCATAATAGTGTACAAACTTACAATTCCAATTAATTATAGTTGAATTTCGACTACTGCAGGACCTGTAGTAAATCCAATTAAGTCATCACGTGACCAGTAGTGTCGCAACTGTTTCGAATCTGAAGAGAAAAGAAAAGTTTTAAAAGCTTTTTTAACGTGCAAACGACAAAATCAAATATCCGGCCATTTAACTTTTAAAGCTACAGACCCGGACATATAAAAATTTTTAAACCACTGTCCGATGCCACTTTACCAGCGGCGAGAATTCTTCAGTTCTTTCCATTACGTCGAGGGGTGGAAGGCTTGGTTTAAGCGGTATCTAAGGTAATATTGAGTTATATATTCGGAATCAGCGAACTTTTTGAACTTCAATTAAGTTCAAACAGCTGAAGAAGTTTTTTTGTTATGATATTTTTTGCAAAACTTTAAATAGCTTTCCTATAAATTGCAAATTGTTGCTTAAACCAAATAGCTTTTCACCCCTCGTTAAGGTTGAAAGATAAAAAATAGAAGAAAATTGACCCGCAAGACCAAACTTGTCTATAATATGTAATAATCTATCCCTGTTATGTCCAAGTGGACTTTTGTATGATTAATGAATTGCTATTTTAAGAATCATTATTCATGAATGAATTAATCATTATTTTAAGCGACAAGCACCTTTTAAAGCAATCAAATCAATTTTGTGACGTTTTATGTCATACATATACAGCAACATACAGCCAAAACTGTTTTTTAAAATAAACAAATTAAAAAAAAAAAAACAATATTTTAAGTCACTATTATTAGGTCGGTACATACCTACCTATGTTACGAAATCTTTAAACGGCTTTTACATCGACTTCAAGACGTCTGATTAACTTGAAAATTTTACAGAAGTCCTTATGCGTTACATTCATATTCAAATCTTTTAATTAAATTAATCATAGAGTTTTCTTCGGTTTTCGTGACTCTTAGACAAAATATACAACTACTTTTACGAGTTTCGTCTCCCATTTATTTATTTATTCTTATCGTTTTATTGCTTCCTTTTTTTTTTTTTCCTACCTATGCTGATAGCCTTGAGAGGCTATTTCAGCTTCACCCTAACGTTTGTAGGTGAGCTCACGGGGCTCAACCGGAGAGTTGCTAACACTGACCCTAGCAAGAGCAGTACTTCGCAGAATCTACCACCGGATCGGGAACGCGACCCACTGAGAAGATCCGGCGAGAAACTCAGTGGGCTATATTTTTTTCGATGTGTCGAATACTCTACGGTTTTTTTGACCACAAAAATACTTAATATTCGGTGACATTTTATTATTGTGCTGTTGTCTAACTTTGTTTAAGTTTAACTACTTCTCGACCTTTGCTTTTCTTTTAATACAAAAAGAACTAACAAGCAGTTTGTTTGATTTGGATTTCTCATTTTCACGATAAGAGGAATTTAGATGTTAGAGAAGCGCCCACCGTTAAGTTAATCATAAAAAATGACAGTTATCAGCCTGGAAACAAAAAGTCCATCAAAAATCGGAATCGCGCCAACGCCACATCTAATATAATCTTACAGATGCATGTTCAGAAGGTCGTGAAGATCTTCACCAGCGGCTTCGAAATATAACATCGATACTTAAACATTTATATATCGATAAAGAAAACGTAGCGAAGAATCCTTTATGAAACCAATTTTTTTTATTGAATAGATGGGTGGACGAGATCACAGCCCACCTGGTGTTAAATGGTTACTGAAGCCCCATAGACATCAATAACGTAAATGCGCCACCCACCTTGAGATATAAGTTCTAAGGTCTCAGTATAGTTACAACGGCTGCCCCACCCTTCAAACCGAAACGCATTACTGCTTCACGGCAGAAATAGGCGAGGTGGTGGTACCTACCCGTGCGGACTCGCAAGAGGTCCTACCACCAATAATTTCGCAAATTATAATTTTGCGGGTTTGATTTTTATTACCCGACGTTATTTCTTCACCGTAGAAGTTAATCGTGAACATTTGTTAAGTACGTATTTCATTAGAAAAATTAGTACCCGCCTGCGGAATTCGAACACCGGTGCATCGCTAGATACGAATGCACCGGACGACTTATCCTTTAGGCCACGACGTCTATATGAGACAACCATACTGATAACGGCGACTGGACGAATTTCTTAATTATTAAGCACCTCGAGAATTCTTATTGTATTGGTAATTATACAATTTGATTGGAGTAATTTAAAAACAAATATATATTCTCGCAAATTTTTCTCCCTTTTTTCTACTAGGGACCTCAGGAATTTCCAATCTTTATTTATCTAAATTCAAATCGAATTTAATAAATAAAAAAAGAGCTTTTACGTAAAAAATGAACATGTAACGTAATTACATTGAACCCGTGGTCATTTCAAACAGAACGAATTGGAGTTAAGTCGATTTAACTCTAAGTTAAATATGGATTCCATAATGTTTGTAATTAATATGGGCTCCGTCCAAAAGTGCTTTTTTTGGGTCAGGAGGAAACATCCAGAATTCCGCCTAGGAGTGAAGGACGATCGGTTATTAAACCCAAAAGTACGTCTACTGACGCTACTGTGACCGCAAACGGGTGGTACTACCGCCCTACCTACTTCGACCTTGAAGCATTTTGGTTTTAGCAAACAGTCATTACGCAACCAAATTGCAATATCGCATCGATAAAGAGAACATTAACAATTTTTTTCCTACCTGTACTGATAGCCTTGAGAGGCTATTTTAGCTTTACCCTAGCGTGTAGATGAGCTCTCGCGGTTCAAACCGGGAGTGTTGCTAACACTGGCCTTAGCAAGAGCAGTGCTTCGCAGAATCTACACCGAATCGGAAACGCGACCCACTGAGAAGATCCGACGAGAAACTCAGTGGGCTGTGTCTATGGGTAATTTACTCGTCGAGCCCTACATCGTCGCATGCGACGAGTTTTGGCGAGACGGTGACCGGTAAAATCTTTAATTTCACAGATTAGTATCGCGAGTATAATTTTTATTTAACTTCATTTATTTTATTCACAATCTAGATTGGAATATCTTAATATTTAATCTATGAAAAAAAAGCGTATTTTTTTTTAAATATTCAATTTGATTTTTTCGCTTGTTTCCACTCCCAGGTTTTTTTTATGCAATTTAATTAATACTAATGTATTTTTAATCGAAATCATAATGAACAAGATAGTGGGGAGTTGAAAACTTGTCAATGGAGAAGCTCATTATCTGAAAGCGAAAAGCTTACAATGCTCTTTAATTTCTTTTGTTTCGGAGCCAACTAGTCTCTCTGAACTGTAAAAATACATAGTGGCAAAAGCAGTAGCTCCTTGAATGTATTTCAAAGTTCACCTCCGAAGTGTATTTGCGAAGTTTCGAAGGCGAAATGATGTGCTTTTCTGATGCCGTAATAAGTTGAATGTACTGATTGTCCCCCTTAATGTTAGTCCATCATATTGAGACAGAAGATTCAGAAGATTCAAAAATGGCAGGCAGCGGCTTGGCTCGGCCCCTGGCATTGCTGACGTCCATGAGCGACGGTGACCACTTACTATCAGGTGGGCCGTATGCTCGTCGTCTGCCTACAAAGGCAATAAAAATAAATAAAAAATAAAGCACCCGTAATATTTTCTTTATGATAGAAGGATTACTGGGGGCCCGGTGGCTTTTCACCTGGACAAGTGGGCGATCATTAACTCAGCCTGGAGGGTTGGCGCCCGTAACGTACCGTTTAGTGTGTTCAGATATTACTAAACAGGAATTAAATGCCATTTCAAAAAAGTAAAATAGAAAAGGTAACAAAAAGGCCAATATTTTTTTTTAGATCGGTTAACGAGTTTAGCGTACATGGTGTTAAGTGGTAACCGGAGTCCGGGGATATCAACAACGTAAATACCGCCACCCACCTTTAGACATGAGTTTGATAGTAAGTCTAAGTCTCAGTTTAATAGTACAACGGCTGTCCCACCCATCAAATCGAATGCTTCGCAGCAGAAATAGGGTGGTTATTTTAGTATTGTTCGGTAGCTGTGAGGGCTCACAAGACGACCAGTAAAGGGGACGGCCCATTTCAGGCCCAAAGCGGACAATAGATTAGAGAAAAAATACTTAGTGCATTAATTTTGTCATAAATAAATATGCATTTACTTTCTTCCAAATAAGCGCCACTACAGTTTACAATAAGTAGTTTAAAAAAAGTAACTCTATTGAAAAAAACAAGAATTTTATTTTTGCGGGAAAAATATTGCCAACTTCAAAACCTTTTACGTATTAAGTAAACATTTTAAGTATATAAAAAAACATATAAATAAATCATTTTAAATATTATCATTAATCAATCGATTTTAATCGATTTTAAGCACATAAAATAACATCAAAGACATACCCATTGGACTTTAACTTGTTACTATACTTGAGACCTTAGAACTTATATCTCAAGGTGGGTGGCGCATTTACGTTGTGGATGTTTGTGGGCTCCAGTAACCACTTAACACCAGGGTGGCTGTGAGATCGTCCACCCATCTAAGCAATAAAAAAAACTTAACTTGTATTGTTATTTAAATATGTACAACTAAAACAAAAACATAAAAAATAAAATATAATGTGTACTCGTAAAAAAAAGATTAAGAAATAAATCCAATATCGGTTATTTAAAAAAATGATCGATATATGAATTTCATGTAATTATTTTTCTTTATACTGACAACACTGATTTTAATCTGACTGACTGACACTTCGCTTGCTGCTTGTGCTTGCGTTCAAAATGGATGTGTTTTGATTTTTCTTCGATTTATTTTGCTTTTATCAATAACGTTTCATACTACGGCTGAAAACCATTGTGTGAATTGTGGTTTTACCCTGACCGTGATTTAAAACCGTGTATATGCTCTCTTTGCTATTTTTAGATGATACTAATTGTGTATGAAGATGAAGAAAATATAGAATAATATAGATATTTAAAGAAGTATGTGTGTTTTTTATACCCTAATAACTACAATTGGATAAAAATACATTAGGAACATCTTAAACATTAAAAAAAGAAAAGTTCTTGAGGTATTTATATAGAAAATTAACCTCAAAACGAGTTTTTTATTTTTATTATATTTTTTATAATAGTGGCGTCAATTTCAATATATTTTTTAGATATCTAATACATTTAAGAATTTGATCAGTCCATTTTTATAGTAATATTTAATGTCCACCTTGGGCCTAGCACACTATGGAAAGTGGGCAATCCCCTTTACGTAATTACTGCAAGCTCAGACGGGTACGTCCAACCTAGGATGTCCAATCTATTTATGTTCCAAAACATGCGTGGAGCCCGGTCTGTCGTTCGCACCACATCTGAATCCTCAACTTCGAGTTTGAAAATTCGTAAAGAAGCAGCTACTCTACCCTTGATGAACCGCACCAATGTTTTGCGGCGACAAGAACACAATCGTTTTGCAGAACGTTTACAATAAACGACACTCTTTAGGATGTCTTGTGAGTCCGCACGGGTTAGTACCACTACCCTGCCTATTTCTGCCGTGAAGCAGTAATGCGTTTCGGTTTGAAGGATGGGCCAGCTGGTATAACTATACTGAGACCTTAGAACTTATATCTCAAGGTGGGTTGCGCATTTACATTGTAGATATCTATGGGCTCCAGTAACCACTTAACACCAGGTGGGCTGTGAACTCGTCCACCCATCTAAGCAATAAAAAATTAAAAAATAAAAGTAAAAATGTTGTTGTTCATTGTCAAATGCTTCGTGTATAGGCATTCCTGAAACAGGGGCCCTTGACCTGCCTAACTTTAGTGAGCATTTGCCTCCCGACCCGCACGCCCAAGTAAGTACCTTGATGAAGCTGGAGTTGACTTCGATACCACAATAAGCTACAGGATTTTTCTACTAGCGGTGATATTGCGACCTCCGTTGGTCCGAATATGCTTTGTATCGTACCTAATTGTTTTGGATAGGATACGTGTTCTAATAAAAGAAAGATAGGCTTAAATTTCATAACACATATACATTAACATTAAAAACAACTTTAACATACAATTTAGATATACCAAAAAGCTTGTGAATTAATATGGTTGAGAAACAAACACTCGCCGTACTGTACATTGGAAATATCGATCAATATGTCGTTTCAGTAATTGAATTTGAATTTAATATTCATTCATTGCTAATGAAATTCTTTCATTTTTTTTTAAATCGAAAACAAACAGTTATTCTTAAAAAACAAAGCGTACAAATATGACGACACCAAACATAAGCCAATTAAAGGTATTATTTTGGTATTCCACATTTAAGAATCGTCAAAGAAATCGATCGATATTTCGGAATAGATTATTATAAATATTCATTTAACTTGTGACAAGATTTAGCACTACGACGTATATTTATCAATACCTAGTTGTAGTACACAGTTTCATGTTGCGTAATACTGAAGAATGTGAATAATGTTAGTAATCGCTCATACATAGGTTATAGATCAATTTTTCTTTGAAAGCAATTCCTATTAAATGTTGACGTTTGTGAATGCAGTCTGTTGCAATTTTCTAAATGATAATTACCCACCGAACGTATATACCTAGTTGTCTTAACGTTGACATATTTAGTACTGTACCTAAAAGTTTATTAAAATTTAGTAAATTATCAACGAAAGTCAAGAAAAACCAAACTAATTATGTAGGTAGGCACGTAGGAGTACTTTGCAATTATTATAAACATACAATAAGAATAATTATTCATAATGTCATCTAAACGTGTTAAAAAATTAAAAATCTAGTCTACTCATTTTTTTTTTTTTTAAAGCATAAGTGAAAACAGATCACGTAAATGGCCTATTATTTAATTTATATTACATAAATGTATACGATATTTCGATGTTAAGTAAGTACCTACAGGAAATTTGTTATCAGTCAAGCCAGTTCACTTCATTTTTATCTCAACTTCCGTAATCCAAAACCTAAATGTATTTTATTTAGTCATTAAACCGGCTGATGTTGCAAAAAAAACAATTAAAAAAGGCATTAATTTTGTATTTTACACTACCTACCTTATAATTGACACAAGTAATAAATTTTAATAGCCGGTAACGAAATATATTCATATAAGTTCAACATTTCATCTTGAAATTACTATTAAAAGGTTTTAAGCGCTCCTGTCTTCTGTAATTTAAAGATTATGCAATATAAATGACACGTGGCACTGAAATGGCCTTGAAATTTATGTTCTGTATATATTTTATGTATATAGATACAACATGGCTAATTCAATATACATACGTCGATACCTAAACGATATTACGTAACCATGCCGTAAACGTATCGATTCCCGATCACTTCTCGTAGGTAATTCACATATTTGTAAAGTTTCTAACAATAAAACGTAATTACGCAAAAACGAACGTTTTGAAGTTTCGTAATAAACTTAATGATAAAAATTAACCTAACAATACTAAATGTGTGTTTCGTGTGAAATAAGTGATAAGTTGCGATCGAATATCTGTTTTAGAGGACAGAAAAGTTGTTAGCAACAAAGAGTGGGATGCAAAGTAAAAATATCGCGGTGGAGAGGCCCCGAGACCGCGGGCGGATGTTATATAGCTACGTAGGTTAAACCTTCCGCCGTCGCCAGCGCCTCTGGTGGCGGCCAAACGAAATAAACTTCATGCCGCGTACACCCCTCCGATCAAGTTTCGTTCACGACGGGAAATATTGAGTGATATTTTTAAGTAATTTTAAATTTGTTAAAATTTTTCGTCTATATAAAATTTTAGATATTACATCAAATAAACACTATTCATTCAAGACGTTTTAGGTTATTTTCATAATTCACTGTATTCATAGGTAGTTCATAAAATTTCGAAGTCGAATTATAATTGTAGAATATGAATAATACATTAAAAAAGCTTTATTACAAATTAATAGTGGCACTGATTTTTTATTGTCGTTGTCATAAGTAGACGAAGCCCGCCTATTGTGAATCGGGTTCGCCTAATGTAGTTTTGCTGAACTTTATATTAATCATTAAGTTTCTCCAAAGCAATTAAAATTGTGACATCATATCTTAAGATATGGGACTAACCTACGCCAGATGTTACAAAAATAGATATATTTTTTTAAATTATAGTTTTGAAGATTAAACATATTTATCGTTTATTTTAATGACTGATTCAATATCTTTACAAAGATCATTAAAACAAAAATATTTTTACACTAAAAAATTTATTAGGAATTACCAACATTGGCTATTAAGTAAAAACTACATTTAAAAACCCTTGGATAGGGCCCATTCTCGTAAATCATTTACATAATCCCCTTTAGTTTCAATCAACCGCGCAACTTCATGGACTCTAGTTTCTACGTATCTCTTGTTCTTCTGTTTTAAATATTGTTTGATTTCATCGTTCAAAAGCCATATGTCGCCTTCAATTTTTCTTATTATGGATATTTTACGCATTCCCCTGTAAGTAATCTTTAAATAGATAGGTAGCTCAGCATTTTTTGTTCTTGATAAAAAGTATGGATGGTTTAACGCCTCTTCTTTTGGGGGGACCCATCCTGAAGGATAACTATCTTTGGGAATTATCTTAGGTATAGTAGTAAACGGCAGCAAACGTTTGACGTATTCCCATTCTGGCGGATTCTTTTCTATTTCATAATTATATTGCTCTTTGATTTTACGCACAAACGGTGATTTTCCGTAACTAGAGTAATGTTTTGAAGATAGTGCCTGAAACAAAAACATGGGTTTTTAATAGAAATGATTTCAAAAGATTACGGTTTTTTTCTCTATTCCATCCATATAAATGAAATAATAACCATTTTAAACATGTTAAATATATTTGAGCATAAATGCTAATCATTAATCAACGTCACACTGAAATTAATCAATCAAAAAAATGTTAAAGAAACTTGCGCGGTAGGTTGTACACCCATAGTACTGTCACATGTCGTGGTCAAAGCGACATTACGACGCGACGCGAGTGAAAATACAATAAAATAATTACCAATTGTGATTCCGGCAATAATTTTGCACCCAAATCAAGTGAGTTGTTCAAGATTCGTCCATTTTTTCCAAATAAAAGTCGCGCAAACGCGGAGTGTGTTCGTAATACGGTCGCCATTTTGAATAGCGAATAGAGCGAATTGCTACAAGAGCAATAAGAACTATATTATTCGTTTCGAAGGAAACATTATGGCGGACGCCTGCAGACATTCGTGCTTTTCAAAAATCGTTTTCTAAGTTTAATTGCGCGTTTTTATTGAACTTTTTCGCATATTATGGTGCATTGTGTATGTAAATAACTGTTTATTGTGGTTTTTCGAGATTCCATCGGATAAATTGTGAGTATTTTGTGAGGACATAGCAGAGGTGCGCCACGGCTAGGGAAATGATTTGGTGCTTTCGTTCGTTCGACGCACACGCACTGGGTCAGCTGTAGGTGGCGTTAGCTGTCGCTTCGTTTCACCACCAAAACATACAAGTTTTTCATGAGTTTTCCGCTGCGAATTTCTATGCAACTGTACATGTAAACAGATATTCTGTTAGTTAATGCTCTATGTAGTCCTTTTGTCATCCGAAATATAGCAAAATAGTCCTTTATATATAATAGAAATAACATCAAATTAATGCGCGAACTTGTTGATTACTGTGTGTTCGCTTTTGTTTACGAAGATTTGTGGACACGATTTTTAAGTGAATCGGAACAAAAAATTAGATAATTTAGACCTATCTATGTGAGAATTATATTTGATTTAATAATAATTTTTTTTTAAATGATATATAATAAAGAAAAACAAGAATAATTTGCTAAAGTAATTCACATATATTTATTACCACGTTGCTTGTTTTGGGGGGTGTAGTGGTACTTAATAAGTTATATTTGTCTTTTTCAGGTCCAGATGGCATATTATGGAGGCGTGTTATGGCAGAAATTCATCCTAGCACAAACAGTGAGGAGTCTGTAGAGCAAAATTCAAGCAATTTTGTAAGTAAAATTGAAAACGACTGTGATTCCTGCTCTGAAGAAGTAATAGGAGAACACAGTCTAAATACAGATACAAATAATCTTCAAATTGAAGAGTCCGGTAAAAAAAAACCTAGGGGCATCTCGTCGGTCACTCTCCGATCGACCAATAAAAACAAAGACAATCAACATCTACCTAATGTCGGGAGAACGGGAATATCTCCCAATACACATTCCATCATGAAAACTAAGCAAACTAAAGATGAACAGGACAAGAGTATTGATGAGGAAACAGTGATAGAACCTAAGACGAGGGCCCGCAAAAAGGCATCTGACCCAACTGAGGATGACAAAACCAAGCTTGGCCAAGATGAGCCTAAAACGTCCAAAGAAACCAAGAAACCTGTAAATAAACCAAAAGCAATAATTAAGAAGAGGCCACTCGGCATCAGAAAGACTTTAAGGAGTAAGAAAGTCCTAGGGACTAAAGAAAAAGTCAAGAAAATTATTAAAAGAACAATCACTCGAGGTAGAAAAGCCACAGCGGCTGTTAAACTAGAACCTGAAAATTCTCAAGATAAAGAAGCCGTCCCGCTGATCCCAGCATCAGAAATTAAAAAGGAACCTCTGGACGACATCACTCCTGGTTCTAGATCCTCAAGTCCGAAAACAGCAGGCAGGAGACAGAGACTTAGCTCAGATTTGGCCATGATGAAAACAATGCTAAGTGATACTCCTAGCAGCTTAGCCCTCGGGCCTCGCACTAGTCCATACTCAATGCGCTCTGAACGAAGCAATAGCCCTTCGGTCTTTGAAGGCAAGAACCTGCGAAGTGGGAAGCCTAGAAAAGTCAAAAGCAACCTTTTAAATGAGGTTGTCATGAAGGAACAGAAGAAACGACGGAGATTGCTCTCAGATTCCAAAGCCTCCGACTCAGCTGATGTAAGTGATGAATGCATGAAGCTAAAAAGGGGACGGTCCTGCTCCCGAGACGGGAGTGAGATCTCTAAATGCTCAGACAATACTGAATCAGACATGAGCCTCAGTGAGCCACTGAATGATACAGACGGTGGCAAGGAGCTCAGCAAAAAACTAGATAAATCTAAGACTGACCTAGATATAGATATTGAAAGTAATGTACAGATCTCGACTATTGAAAAAGTGCCTTCCGTTAATGTTGAAAAAATTAATGATGTTAAACTTGATGCAGAAACTAGTTGCATCTCTAATCAAAAGAAAAAAAAGAAGTTGTGCTTAAAAAGGAGTACATCTCTAGATTCTGACAACAACAATAGTAATAGGTTAAATTTAGATGGTTTAAATGCATCAGAAATAGAAGATAAACTTCTGATGAAGACTGAAAACATTACGCTTTTGGAGGCCCGTAGTAGTATATTGAATAGTATGTCCAAGACTTTAAACTCAAAGGAAATCACAAAGAACATTAAGAGGGCAAGGAGAGGGAGAAAAGCAGCCGCCGCTTCAAGGCCAGACCCCAACAAGAACTGCATCACGAGCACAGTGACCAACAACACTGAAGATAAGCAAGAGACCCTTGAGTCTCTCTCCAAAGAGATAGATGACCTCATCAATAATCTGGATGAGAACATAGGCCAGGATCACGAAGCCGCTCCTGCCGTTGAGACACCAGCAGACGGGATGCAGGTTAAGCCCGCATCGTCCTTCTACGGTCTCAATAAGACGGCTAGTGCTGAAGAAAATACCAATAAAGCTCCTGAAACTCCGGTCAAGAACGATCTTCTGACTTCACTGACTAATGAGAACACGCCGTCGAAGATCGACGACAGCGAAACCATCAGACTGCATTATGAAGAGGATCCAGTTGAAAAACCAGAGAACAGCAGACACGAAATTACATACAAAACTTTCGCCAGTATAGATAAACTAATGGACAGACTGAAGGAGTTTGAAGAGTTCGATAAGAGAAGACAGAGGCTCGAGTCAGAATCGAAATCTAGCGATTCCAAGCCCGTGATGGTAACTAGCGATGTAGTCCTGATACCTAAATCCGGGGTCGACATGAAGCCCCTAAAAGACATTCAGTCAGTGAGATCCCCTGAAAAAACATTTGAAAAAGAAAACGTATTGAGCTGCTTCGAAAATAATTCGGCCATTTCAATAGTAAAACGAGATCAAGTTCGGAAGTCTATTGACGTCGACCTTCCGAACTCGGTCACCCTCATCAAGAGGAACAGCGTCAGCGCGCGGAAGGAATCGACCAGCTCTAACCATTCTAAAGAATCGGATGCTATCAGTATATTTGAGAAGTCATTAGGCAAAGATGTAACTTTGACTGAACTTAGAAAATCTGTCGAGAAGCCAGCGCCCGCACAAGTGGACCTGCATCAGTTCGCAACCCTGCACGCCAACACGGCGGGTCTGGTCGGCGGAGTTGTGCTCGATTCCACTCAGATCTCCATAACTCCTCGCGTGCTCGACATTAAACACAGCAGCGACCTACAGAAACAACAGAAGCGTAAGCCTACCGAAAGCTTGCCTTTGAAGTCCACGGAGCCTAATGACGATGATAAGATGGCTACGATTGAGAGAATCAAGGCAACGCCTGTTGTTAATATTACGCCTGCAGTGTCCATCTCGTCCACTCCGGTCGCCATTAAATCCCCTGAGAGCACCCCCATGGAGACGGAAGCCTGTCCTCCTCCATTGGCGAACATCAAGACTACACCAGATGATACAACTTTGACTTCTGAAGTCTCGAAGCTCGATAGCGTCGTCGACGTCGCGAAAACTGACATACCGACAGTCGAAACTGTAACCGAAGCAGCAGTTCCCGTAACGAGTGACGACAAAAGTGACGCTGACGTGAAACCAGAAGTTTCCACCGAGGACAAAGCTGATGTAGTCACTGACACTGACATCAAAACGCCCGCAGTTGGTAAAACGACGCGAGTGTCTACAGAGTCCGAAGCTGGTCCTAGTAACATTAGTCAAGAGGCTGAAACTAAAAAACGCAAAGAATACGCGTTGAGGAAGGGCTCGAAGGAAAACGAACAGTTGGAGGCGGCTGATGCTGAACTGGAGACCGAGGAGATCAAAGCAGACGCAACGAAACCTAAAGAGTACGCGTTGAGAAACTGCACCAACGACGCGAAAGCTGATCCCATCGATGAACCAAAGCCCGCGCTCAACACACCCGCCAAGCTCGACTGTCAACCTGGGCCGAGCAACGTCTTCAACGAGACCCCGGAGACGAAGCGACACAAAGAATACGTTCTAAGGACGCTCGGCCTCCTCACCCACAAAGCTGCCAAGGAAGCCAAGATCGAGAAGCTGCGGGAGAAGGAACGCATCTACGGAACCAGCTTCGGCGGCCTCGTGCATAAAAGCAAGTCCGCCAAATCCGGAGACTACACCGGAACTCTGAAGACTGTGATAAAACTGAACCGAGGGTCCGGCGAGCGGGAGAAGAAGAAGCAAAGGAGCTCGCTGAAGATGACCTTCCAGAAGAGCAAGTACAGGACCGGGAAACCAGCACCGGAGGTCGGGGACGCGGCCGCCGAAGACGACGCGTATTACACCATCGAGAGACGCGAGGTAACCACAAAACTAATCTCAATCTCATTATTTAATTTATGTAACGATTGAGTCATTAACACTTAGGTAATAATTTCAAGGTCATTTTTCTTCCATAATAACTAGTATCTGATAAAATACTCGTAAGATGTAGATATTAACGATAAGTATTCTCACTCATCGAAAACAAAAAGTTTCTATTTGAAATGGCATTCACAGAAAACAGGATTTTGCTTCTTCCAAATCTAACTTTTTTTTATTATTTTTTTATTGCTTAGATAGGTGGACGAGCTCACAGCCCTCCTGGTGTTGAGTGGTTACTGGAGCCCATAGGCATCTACGACTTAAATACGCCATCCACCTTGAGATATCAGTTCTAAGGTCTCAGTATAGTTACAACGACTGCCCCGCCCTTCAAACCGAAACGCTTTACTGCTTCACGGTAGAAATAGGCGGGGTAGTGGTACCTACCCGCGCGGACCCCCAAGAGGTCCTACCACCAGTATTTACGCAAATTATATATATGATATTATATAGTATATTATGTACCTGAACTATTTTCGTATATAATTTTAATATAGGAAGTAAATATCGGTTTCCTAGTGGGCAACACAATTCAGGTTGTCATTTCTATAGTCTCGCTTAACATCAAGTTGGCTGTGAGCTCGTCCACTATCAAACAAATAAATAATGTACTTATTTTTCTTGTTCTGAGCACAACTTCGTCCCTATACCTTTTAGACTGTAACTTTAACTATACTTGAGACCTATTACTTATATCTCAAGGTGGGTGACGCATTTACGTCGTAGATGTCTATGGGTTCTAGTAACCACTTAACACCAAGTGGGCTGTGAGCTCGTCCACCCATCTAAGCAATAAAAAAAAGAATAGATAACAATTAGTAAAAGTTTTCAAGATAAATCAGAGAAACCTTGTTTTGATGTGTGAGTAGTTGTTAATTTTAGATGTTTTATCATATACCAGCTGACCCGGCAGACTTCGTAGTGCCTCAATCGATAAATAAAAGATCTAAACTTTTGTGTAAAATAAACTTAAAACAAACAAAAGGAATTCGTCCGACGGGGGACACATCAAAGGGAAAACGAAGTTGTTATTTAATTCCGAGCATTTTCATATTTATCTAGGTACCTTTTAAACCTTCTCTGGACTTCCACAAATAATTCCAGACCAAAATTAGCCAAATCGATCCAGCCGTTCTCGAGTTTTAGCGAGACTAACGAACAGCAATTCATTTTGATATATATAGATAATTCCAGAATTTCAGTACACGTTAGTTAATATTAGATTTAATTTTGTTCTCAGGGCATCCCGGGCGCAGTCATTGATGGTGGGCACAGAAAGTCACATTACAGTAATCGTCTTAACAACCATGGTGTGTGGTACTCAAAACTCACCCAAAACACTGCCCTTCAAATTTATTAAGTGCAAACAATTCAATGATTGCAAATGATATATCATATCTTTTATGTTAAGGCAGTTCTTTCATATATGTACGATTTTAAGTAGCTATGTTTCCAAAGTAGAGCCTAATAGGATATTAGAGTAACAATTCTCTAGGACGACATTATAATTGGAAGCCTTTTTCATCTTCCAAAACATAAAATGAGACTAACAGCAATTCATTTATATATATATATATAGATTTAATTAATTAGAAAACCGAAAATTTCGGAAAAATTCTCCCATTGACTGTCTTGCACTTAATAATTGAAAATCATCGCCAGATAAGACTTTATGTACGCCAATAGATATATTATTACTATAGGCTATATAAACTTTGATCGTGGCCATTATGAAAAAGCTACATGAAATAATTTTTGGGTATCGTTCGATTATGTCGAATGGCTTATAGATACATCGGAATTGCTAACTAAACCTTAACTGAAGGATACACGGTAGCTTTTTCAATACCTTACTAACACAACTGGTGGAAATATGCATGAAAATTTCGACTTAACAAACAACAAATCATCTCTCAAATAAATTATTAATAAACTTTAAAAACAAATGTATAAAGCTGAATTAATATGATAGCGTACTAAATCAAAACGAATTTGTCTTATGAAAGTATTATTGTTGATCTGAATTATTTTATATTATGTTTTTGGAGCCCATTGAAAACGCAAGGTCATTTACGTATCGTGCTTAAATTATGAAATAATTATTAAATAATTAATATTAAATTTATTAAGTAATTAATATTAAGACTTAAATTCAGAGTCTGAGTCTTAAATCATTTACTAATATCATGCCTTTCAAACTTTTCTGTGGTAGAATTTTTTTTTTCATATCTTAATAATTACACCTGTGTTTTACTGTTTTTCATATATCAAAGAAATGCGTCTACGCATTCCTTACTGACAGTCCGGTAATTTGACAAGTCTATTTATTGAAACTATTGTTCTCCAGCACGTTCTTAAAATCGTCCAAAAAAGTTGCACGAGCCTAATAAACAATCTAAAAGCAATTTTTCACTTTAGGTCGGACGTTACCAATATTCATAAGTAACACTTTATATTCTCGAATAATTATTAAAACACAGAAATATAGATTTTAGTAGATACTTTCCGGTGTTGTATTACGAACGCTCGTTTCTAGCGCTTAGTATGCAGCTTACAGGGTAGACAGAATGGAAAGCAGTCGATGTCGCCCCAAACACGTCATTTCGGATCCTCCCGATCCACTAACGGTGCTTTTAGGTACCTCAAGGGCTCGACGAGTAAATTAACCCTCAGACACAGCCCACTGAGTTTCTCGCCGGATCTTCTCAGTGGGTCGCGTTTCCGACCCGGTGGTAGATTCTGCGAAGCACGACTCTTGCTAGGGCCAGTGTTAGCAACGTCGTCAGGTTTGAGCCCCGTGAGCTCACCTACTAATTAAGGTTACGCTGATATAGCCTCTCAAAGCTATCAGCTTAGGAAAAAAAAACAGGGTAGAAACAGCATTGAGCCAATGCTTCTGAAATTAGCTTCATGAAAGAAGTTGGAATCGGTTCCACGACGTCAGGTACCGTGCGAAATTTAGGGGATTCAGAAATTTGTACGTGTCAATTTTATAACGAAATAGATGCAGAAGCGATACCCGAGCCGGCAGAGCCAAAGGAGACTCTGAATCTGGTGATACCGGAGAAGGCGTCCTCGTTTAGCATCCACCCTGGTCGTCTGTGCCAGGACCAGTGCTTCTACTGCGGCGGCAAGTTTGGACTGTTCGACACACCCTGTCATATCGCGCAAATCAAGAGCTCCGATCGACAGAAGAAAATATTGGACAGTAAGGAACTTTTTTAATACGCTTTCATTAGCTTCAGACGTATGTATATGTTAGTATGTAACGGAATCTTTGAACATGATTTTGATCCCTTTCAAAACGTCGGATTGACTCGAAATTTGGTATCAAGTACCAACGACAATGCAATATTAAAAAAAAAAAATAAAAAAATTTAAATTCAACTAAAAAATGAAAAATAAGTAATCGTTTAAAAAAACTAACAAAATACTCTTTTATAGAAAATCCAACTAATAAATGAATATAAATTTTAATAAATTTGAATTAAAAATAATGTAAGAAAAATGATTTTATTGTAAAAAAAAGCGTGTGGTGCATGGTATCAGTAGTTATAAATATTTTATGAACAGTTATGAGTAGAAGCGTTATTTTGATAATATCCTGAAAAGCACCCCACGCTTTTTTATAATAAAATCGTTTTTTCTTACACTATTTTTAATTAAAATTGATTAAAATGTATCTTCTATTTTTTAGTTGGATTTTCTACAAAAGCGGATTTTATTTTTTAAAACTATTATTTATTTAAATATTGTTTTAACAACAAAATATATTTGTCTCCGCGTTCCAAGGTTGCAAAGCCTAAACGACATAAGAGTCGACTATTATCAAAGGCGGCAATCTGACTTTTGGACAATGATTGGTAAATCAGAAAAACGAATTATTGACTTTGTATTCCATTGGCAGTCACAAAACTCTTCGGAACGACATCTTAGATAAATAACAGGTTAACCATTAACCTTTATTTAATGCAGGTTTTGAACCGTATTCTTTGAAGGAGACGATTATATTCAAATAAATCTGTATTGACATATCAATAAAAAAATTTTGTCCAAATGTACAGATTGCCGCCTTTGATAATAGACGACTCATAATACATTACGCGTTTAATGTTTTTTTTTTAAGCCGCATAGGAAAGCTAAATCCTCTGCCGAATTTCAGTTCCAATACGTGTGATGTAAGAACATTTAAAAAAGGCATCGCCGTTTATTTGTTATCGTCCGTAGCGATCAGTAATGTCACAATACACCCTTACGATCATATTCCGTAAACTGTTATCAGAGCTTTATAAGCTCGTCATAAGACGACTTTTAAAAAGTGTTTCCATCGTTTTAGCTCTATCGAACGTCGAACGAAAAGCCATGAGTATTAAAAAATAAAGTACATATACAATGCTTAAAATAATAAATACAATATACATTCGATAAATAGCAGAAATAAAAGTAAATTCATTAGTTATTTATCTCCTACAAAACTTTTACATTACGTCTCGTTCTCTGGTTTATAGCAGGGGAATAATATATTATAACGAAGTGAGTTGGGATATTTTGAATTTGAAACGAATTAATTTCAAAATTAAAACGAAAAGCACCTTAATAAGCGAGGGCGTATTAGACAGTTAACGACGAAAGTACGTATACAAAAATTTATTATCCACACGGCCAATCTACGAACAAATTATCTTGTATCGGAGCTTTGTAATTCAGAATAGTTTCTTCCAGTTCAAGTAATTTTTATTGTACTGATATAATAATTTGATTTTTATGTTTTGTGTGTCAAGTATATATAAAATAAAGAGAAGACTGAGATTATTGCTCTTGCTTTTCAGCACTTAATTTAAGTTCCGAATCGTTGATAAATGTCACAAGGATTTAAAAGCATATGTGAAAGCGTATGTACTTCAACAACAAAAACTATGTTTTTAAACTTATGAATAAAACAATTAGGTAGTCTTCTTATAACGAGCTTTTGAATCTCCTATAAGCTTATTAGTGATTTTGAATTATTATGAATAAAATAATTGGGTAGTCTTCTTATAACAAGCTTTTGAAGCTCCCATAAACACATTATGAAACCACAAAGTTTCTTTCTGAGATAATCTAATATTTAAAAAAATAAAGACATGCCCGCTGAGTTTCTTGCCAATTCTTCTCAGGACGGAGGCTAGTTCTTGTGAATTGGCAGTAGTTCTTTTGACGTTCAACAAATATGTACTGTCATTTATGTTAAAAAAATTTTTTTTTGTGCTGATTTGATTTGAATAAGTCTCGACATGATTAAAAGCTCAAAGTAAAAGAATATGATCATAGTTTTAAACGTTTTAAAATAACAAAATATTTAAAGACGAATTATGTTGTATTTATAGCTTGAAATCATAGTTTTAGGATCTGGTATACATGAGATGCCCAATTGTGACTTACCAGTATGTGTGCTTTCACAGATAATCTAGTCTTAATTCTTTGATAATTTATTAGCAACTAGCGACCCGCTCACGCTTCGCTTCTGAAACTGTAATTTATTATTGATTTCTCCACTATTTCATGGATGTTATTATACATATAAACTTTGCTTTTCAATCACTCTATCTATTAAAAAAAAGGGTGCGTGTACTTATTTATGTACGCGCGTAAAAAGTTATACTTTATTTTTATTAAACATATTTCTTTTTTTTATTATTTAAACTTTCATTAATTTGAGAAAAAATCGATTAAACAACATCCTCAAACACGCATATTGGAAATCCCTTTTCTTGACATCGTATAAATTCGGTAATTCTCGGTACGGTTCGGAAAGTTCACCTGCGGCTATATTCAGACTCGCCAAGTTACGTCGGTCGTATTGTAATGAGCGATTTAGTGGGCAACTTCATTCTGTTAATTTTGTGTTCTGTTAATATAACATATAATTCTGTTACTCACATCAATTTTTTATAACGCGCTTAAAGAAGTATAACTTCAAAAACCGCATCAAAATCCTTTGCGTAGTTTTAAAGATTTAAGCATACATAGGGATATAGGGACAGAGAAACGACTTTGTTTTATACTATGTAGTGATTAATAATCTCATCAGATGAAGAGAAGCTGACGATAGACAGCTGTCTGTGCGACGCTTGCTACAGGCACGTCGACCGGCGAGCTAACTGCCCCTCGTATCGTAAGCGACCCCCCGGGAAGCAGCTCGATACGAACCCCTTACCATCGCCCAACAACACGTAAGTTTCTTATGCAGCTGTTTTTTTTTAATTCCCGTGTAGGCTGACGAGCATACGACCCGCCTGATGATGGTGAGTGGTTACCGTCTCTAATGGACTTCAGCAATGCCAGGGGCAGGGCCGAGCCGCTGCCTACCGAAAGTACCTGTTTCTATAAGTATTATCAAAAATTCTAGATTAACGTACCGCCGACTTGATGATATGTGGTCATCGACCGATATCAGCAGTGTCCTGGACACAGCCAAGTCGCAGTCTACCACTTAACTTTACCTTTTTCGACCTCAACTCGTGTCTCAATGTAATGGTATGTGACATCGTAAGATATGTTAGTTACATCTATGGGTGAGAACTTAAAACTTGTTCAGAAGTAAAAGAGAAACTTGTAGGCGTTTAATTTGTACGCTACACAGAGATCACGTTTTCTTAAATAGTGACGTCATTGTTCACATTTATTGAATATAATAGCAGCACTCGTGTTGGAGAGAAAGAAAAACAAATCCAATAATTTTCCTTGTTATTTTAGAATGATTAAACAATTTCGCCCTTATTTCTGAATACATAAGAATGCACTGTTGTTGATTGTAACGCCCCTACTTGACTGTCCAGACTTAATGGTGCATGTACAATTTCCAGACAATCTGAGAAGCCGGTGAGCCCCCCTTTAGACGAGGAGTCGGATGAGGAGAGCTCAGGGCTCGGAGCCGGGCGGGAGGCTCTCTGCCACACCGAGGGGTGCGCGGCGCCCGCGGACCACTCCATACGGAGGAAGTGGCTCATCAAAATGAGGAGCAGTGTCAACAAAGTGGTCAGTCATTTTTTTTATTGCTTAGATGAGTGAACGAGCTCACAGCCCACCTGGTGTTAAGTGGTTACTAGAGCCCATAGACATCTACAACGTCTCAAGTATAGTTACAAATGAAATGAAATGAAGATGATTAATTTGACTCACAAGAGGTCCTACCACTAGTAATTACGCAAATTAAAATTTTGCCGGTTTGATTTATATTACTCTTTAGATTGTGAACATTACAGTGTGAAAATTCCAAAACTTTATTGAATTATCAACAAATTTCTGTTGTTGAACCGAGACAATTACTAAGGATACAGTAACACTAGAAGGTAGGGTAACCGATGGCCGCACACGTTAGTCTGGGTACACGAGGGCTGGTTGGGGACTTTTTGGCTCGAGGAGTGAAGTTGTGTGATTTGTTTTATTTTGGGCTCCAGTAACCATTTAACATCAGGTGGGCTGTTAGCTCGCCCACCCATCTAAGCAATAAAAAAATAACTACATTTCACTCCATATTATCATTTTTCATGAAAATAAGAATATAAATTAAAATAAGACTTGACTTAAAGATCTTGGTTACCAGGTCCTAAACTCCCTATAAAAATAAAGTGTCGGTTGTGGTTGCAGCTGAAGCTGAAGTGCGACTACCCGGGGCTGCACACCATCCCGCTGTGCGGCGAGCACCACCGCGCGCTGGCGCCGCTCATGGCGTGCGCGCTGTGCCGCCGCAGGATCACCAAGCACCACAACGTGCACTTCATACACCACGTCAGTACCGCCACCACCCACCCCACTACTCACCGGATCTCCTCAGTAGTCAAATTCAAATTCCAAATCAACTTAGACGTCAGTATAACACACTTGTTGAATGTCAAAATATAAATAACAATGTTAACTCTACCACCGGTTCCAAAAAAAGCCACAGTCCGGTGAAGAACCGGCGAAACAAACTCATCGGGCTATTTTTTTTTTGTTTTATCTCAAATATTTTCTTCTTTTTTTTTAATAAGTAAAAATGTTTACAATAAATGAAAAAACAAGTCAAAAAATACAATTAAAAAAAATATATAATGAAAAATGAAAAGTCGCGATTCCGATCTGGTGGTAGATTCAACAAAACATTACTCTTGTGGGGCTAGTATTAGAAATTTTCTCAGGTTGAGCCCGGAGCTCAGCTACTGGTCTACGTGAAGTTAGAAGGCTTACCTTAGGCTACCAACGATTACGTAGGAAAAAAGAACATTAGTACTCAGATTGATCTCACACTAAATTCTAACACAATCACAGGTATCGACTGTTTGTGTTAGTAAAACAAGAGGTTCACTGTATGGATACTAGGAAATCAAAAATATAATATTACAACAAAAATTTAACATTATTACATATTACTACTATATTTACTGCCAAATACATTATTACATAACTGAAAAAAAACAAAGTAAAACCATCCAAAGAATATCTGCGGTAATGCCCTAACTAGTCTGTTGAGAGGCGCGCTCTTACCGAGATTATTAGTATACTACTACTGTAGTATCTAGGACCCCTGAACACCCTCAACTTCAAAGCCCTTGTCGACTATACTAATAGTAATTGTTCGAGATGATACCGTCATCTCGTTTTTACCATCACACTGCCCGCCACCGGAGTAGAGTTCATCCATACTACCTGGAACTACTGCGGTCATCCAGAGATCTTTTTGGCCACGTACCATCCGGCTTTGAAATGAGTTCCCCTATACGATGTTTCCTGAGCGCTTTGACACATCCTTCTTCAAAAGAGGCTTGTGGAGACTACTTAACGGTAGGCAGCAGTTTAGTACTGCCCCTGGCATTGCTGATGTCGACGGGCGACGGTAACCACTCACCATGAGATGGGCAGTCTGCCTATACAAGGGCAACAAAAAATATCCATTAGTTTTATTTCCCAACGCGATAGTCATAATGAATCGTGATGACGGTTTCTAAGAGAATGTGTTGTTCGCTCAGGGCTTCCAGGAGTTGAATCCGATCCTGCGCGAGTCCGGGATCCCCGTGCAGTTCCTGGAGCGGCCGCTGCTGTGCAAGGCGTGCCGCTACTACTGCTCGCTGCTGCAGCGCCCCGCGCACGACCAGCACTACGTCAACACCTACAGGCGGAAGTACGTACATCCCACCACCTGGACCTCAACGGTGCCCCTACACGGCACACTGAAGTCATTATGTTTTTAATTTTTTTATTGCTTAAACGGGTGGACGAGCTCACAGCCCACCTGGTGTTAAGTGGTTACTAAAGCCAAATTAAATTTACTAAAGACGTAAATGCGCCACCAACTATGAGATTAAGTTCTTAGGTCTCAAGTATAGTTACAACGGCTGCCCCGTCCTTCAATCAGACACGCTTTACTGCTTCACGGCAGAAATAAGCTGGGTGGTGGTACCTACTCGTGCGGACGTCGATTTCTGTCTTCGATCTTCTTACTAAGAGGCCAGAATATCCAGTATAAACTCTAGGAAAAACGAATCCGAAGATACTGAGAATCTATTTCTAAGAGATCTAAAAGTCCGAAACATACATTAAAATCAAAAGAAGGTGAAGTTAGGGAATCCAAACGCTTAGTAATAGAAATCTACATGATAAGACAAAGACAACATGATTAAAAAAAAGAGATAGATATAGTTGCTCAAAGCGGAAATAATCCGAAAACGAATTGTAGTGATAAACCAAACTTTGAATCCTTGATGTTTTAGTAAGCTCGCCCTAATGCGGATGTCACCGCTGATGTTGGGTTGAAAGCTCAATTACATTAGCTTGACGACTATTTACGGCTTTAAACAGGTCGTGTGATAGCTTCGACAGAAGCAGGACCAGTAATAACCTACCTGTTCGGTCTCACTACGCCTATAAAAAAGGCAGATCGTTCGCAAGGGGCGCTGACCCCGCTTTTTTCCCCTTGTTTTTGAAGTGAAAACTTCTGTAGAATCGTTGTGATTTAAAACCGGATGCAACGGAAAAAACGACAGGTAAGAGACACATATACAAAAATGTGTAGGATGAAGCCAGCAAAGAATGAGACAGAAATATACATACTATTTAATACAGCGCCATCTGTGAGATTTTTTAATACTAACGTGTGTATGAAAGCTCTTGTAGTGAATTTTAATTTAGGATTATACGTGAAATTAAAATATCAATTCACAGAGGGCGCTACCTTACAATTATTTACTAATGACAAAATTTTACATATACTTAAGACGTTTAGGATAATTGTATTTTAATTTTGGAAGGTTTCACTTCTACCACGTGTGAATTGCACACATTTTGTTTTTTTTTCCAATGCGGACAATGTATGTTAAGGAAAGTTTTATGATCAATGGTGGTTTTTTTTTCATACTCAATGTCTATATATTTTAGGAACCATTCACACATAAATCGCCGACCATTTCCATTGTACTCAATAGTAGTCTAGTTTTACTGATCGCGAATAACTATCCCTTTGTAAATATTCTGTCGATATTCTAATTGTCGACTGGAATGAATCAATGAAATGGTCAGTGCTATAAGAGTTTAGACATACTAGTGTTATCTTTTCAGATATGCGTTTACGTGCTTACTTTTTGGTTTTGTTGGTTGTTGTAATTATCGGTATTTCATTACATATTTAACGAGAACAAAAAATCAAAATAAACAATTAAAACAAAACTCTCTTAACTTCAAAACTCTCTTTCCAGATTACTTCTAAGTTATAACATAGAGCCACCTCCGGGGTCTGACCACGAGGGCGACGACTCCACTTCTCAGGACGACAATGCCAAGAAGAAAAAACAGCGCGTCAAATCAAAGCAGAGGAAGTCCACTGATCCCGAACAGACCAGCGAGTCTTCTGAGCGAACTAATGACAGCACTCCAGAGAAAGACAAGATCTCACAGGAACTCGACTCCAAGGACGTAAGGGACGAGGAAGACATTGAAAGTCTAATATCATCTAATAAGATCCCCGTGCCAGGAGCCAAGCCAACCGAACCCAGCAGCGACTGTTCAGAAACTGAAAACATGGATTTTGAACCCACGTTAATACACATAGACAAACAAACAGAACTACAGTACCTTCTACAGAAACAAAACAATCCAGGCCCCTACTTGAAGACGGTTAAAATGTTAGAAATGTCCAAGGGCTTAATGAACGTGTTCTCTGGAATACAGAAGCCGGGATTGCAGCACAGGGTTCACAGTAAAAACGCCAAACGCATCCACAAAGTGGGGCAGGCCGTTCTGCAGAAGGACAGGATGCGCAGAGATGAGCTGCAAGAGGAGAAGTCAGTTGAGGGGATCCCCATCCTCAAGAATATTAATTTGAATGACGAGTGTACCATAGAAACGATACCCAACAAGCGGCCCGCCGACATCAACACGCTCAAAAACAAGTGGCAAATGTCAGAGAGCTTCACGCAGGTCAAGAAAAACTTAAGTGAGCTATCCAAGAAACTGACCGTCGAGAAGGACCCTAAAAAATCTGATGCCAAATATTCGAACCCGGTCAAAAGGTTGGAGACCAATCCGTCTATTTCGGTTCGCGAACTGTTCCCCGGAGAGGAGGAAATGAATTTACAGTGCAATATAGAGTTTAACAATGTCAAGGGGGTCACTCCTGAGGGCTGGGAGAAGTGTAACACCACCATACAGTACGACGTGGAGACTAAGAAGCTGTGGACCGAGCTGCAGAGGCCATACGGGAATCAATCCAGCTTCCTTCGCCACTTGATTCTGCTAGAGAAATATTTCCGAAGCGGTGATTTAGTTTTGGCTCACAACGCCTCGTCCAATGCGTCTAACTATAGTGACTCCGTGCAGAGCCGCCTTCGGGCCTACGACCACGTGGCCAGCGACCCACCTGCACGCAGTGAGGCTCCGGTCAGTCTGCTAGAGTACCGGAAAATCCCCTCGTTGAAAGGGAAAAGCTTATTGAAATCTAATCAGACTGACGCAGAGAGTGATCCAAAAATAACCATGCCTCCCCCGATGCAACCCAAACAGAAAAGCTCTAAAGAGAAAAGTAAAAGCAAACCTTTGCCTCCGGAGCTGATAGCGATAAACACTCCCAACGCTCAAGGGAGGAAGGCCATACAGAATGTGATACATAACATTCAGCAGCTGGTGAAGGGTGTCAGTGCGTCGGACCCCACGGAGGTGGCCAGTGCACCGCTGCCGGCCAAGTTTGAACCTCCTAAAGAGAAAAAAGACACTCCGAAGATGGAGACACCTAAGAAACCAAAGCCAGCCAGCAAACCGTGGAGACCCACACTCATGCCCATTACTCCGGTAAGTAATCAATGATTTGGCAAATTATATCAAATGTGGCATCTTGCTTAAAAATCACATTTATTAGAACAGCAAAGCGTCTTAGTAAATGGTACAAATCTGACAATTAATATTTGTTGCTATCTTCATCGCTAGTTTTTTTATATATTAGTTGGGTGGATGAACTCATCCACGTAGTTTAAAGTGGTTACTGGGCCCACTGACATGAACATGGGAAATACCGCCACCCACCTTGAGATATGACTTACAAGTCCCAGTTTAATAGTACACCATCTGTCTCGCTCTTGAAACCGTAATGCATTACTGCTTCACGGTAGAAACTGGCACGGTGGTGGTACCGAGCTCAAAAGATGCATTAGCAAACCATTGGTACTCCAAGCAAATCAGCTTCCCACCACATGATGAGCTGTCCTACGGTCTTAATTACCTTCCACTGTTTGAGTATATCATTTTTTCTGCATTAGAAGTCATAATCTATTAAACACTAGTGGCCCGCTCCGCCTCCGCTCGGGTCAACAAAAATTTCAATGATAATTGACGTTGTTTTATTTTTTAAATAAAGGAACACTCATTGTGGCATAACTATAATAATTAGATTAGACATATGCTGTTGCGACACTTTTTGTTAATAATAATGTGTGTGTTCTACAAAGTCGTTCTACATTATTTTATTCTACCATCAATAGTTTTCGCAGGGCACGCGATGTAAAGAATATTTTAGGTATTTTTTTTCAACCTTTGGTTACATTATTGGAATTTTCGTAAGGACCCCTATTTTTTTTTTCCAAAAAGATAGCCTGTCATTCAGAAATAGTGTAGCTTAGAAACAGTGAAAGAATTTTTCAAATCGGTTCAGTAGCTTCGGAGCCTATTCAATACAAACAAACAAACGTTTCCTCTTTAGTAATATTAGTATAGATTTGAATGAATGTATCATAAAGTGTCAATATTCATTCGCAGGAGAACTTGGCGCGGATAGCCCGCGAACCGACGCAAGTGGCGGTCGACGGGCGCCACCTGTCCAGCCTTGTGCAAGTCATGTCTTCCGGGAAGCGGTACCACATCACGCTGCAGGACTACAACAAAATGTGCATCATGAGACGAGAGAAACTCCAGCAGCTACAGGACGGGGAGAGGAAGAGATCGTCGATCGAAGAGACGACCCTCGTCACCGAGATCCAGCCCTCGCAGATGCTGGGCAACGGAGGCACGCTCCTGCAGAACATAACCGGGGAAGACAAGGACAAAAAGGACGAGACTCCGCAGATCGGGAACGCCGCTAGTATCTTGAAGAATGTTGGTCTGAAGAATATAACGATAGCGCCCATCAACAGCAAGTGCGGCGCGGGCCCGGCGCTGCCGCGGCTGCCGCCCTCGCTCACCGTCACGCCCGCCACCGACCACGCGCTCCGCCTCTAGCGACCGCTCCGCGTGTCTGAGTTTCGTTACGGACGTTTTGTGCAAACGGTACGTTGTGTAGTGCGGCGGACGATACTCCCAGCAAATATATATATTTAATAAATTAAATTAATGGTTTGATTGTCGTCAGGAACAGCGGAGGTAGAGCCCCGGGGCACGCAAACACCGCGCCCGGGACTCTGCCCCCGCTAATTTACTCGCCGTAATGCGAGAGCTTAGAATTTAATAAACTTAGTCTGAACCGATTTTTGTCGTCGACACTGTATTCGTTCGATAAAACTCAATAAAACAGTCCTTTAAAACAATATTAAATTAAAAGAAAAAACGCGATTCAAAAATGCATTTATAAGTTATATTTACGAAACATCGTAGCGTTTGCAAAAAACTAAATCGGTGTATATAGACGATATTTAACTGCGTTATTTTAATATGAAAAAGTTAAGTGACCGTTTCGTTATTATTTTTTCACTGTCATTATATTTATGATACATCATGGAACCATTTTAAAAATTAAAGATAAAAAAAATACATAAAAAAAACGAAGCTTGTGATAGAAAATTATTTAAAAATATAATAAAACATCACGTTTTTAATATTCGAAATATATTTATTTTAATTAAAACACCTTTTTTAATTAACAAAAGAACACGCTTAGCTTAATACCGAAGCCCGTGAAGTTAATTGTGGTACGTTAATGGAGAGCTTTATTCTGAATTGCGATCCGATGACGTCATTTAAGTTGCGTAAACATTGATTGGGAATGACTTGAAGTTCGCAAATGTTACTAAAACGTCACCGGTCGGGTGGTACTAGTATTTTTCAGTGTTGCAAACTTTAAATAGTACTAAAATCTATGACAAAATCCAGAAATCTTGCTTCAGTAATTTTAATAATTTTCAAAAAGAAACGTGGATTGGCACACGTATTCGCTACCAAAAAAGAATGTTGGCACTTTGTATATTTATACAAATGTGTCGATAAAATCAACTATATACATTAAAGTAAGGTTGATATTTCTTCACTGTAATCCAATGAATTTACGAAAGCAGTGGCTGGCTGGTTTTCCAAAAGGCTGAAGCCGCGTAGTTCATTAATTGAAAAAAAATATGTTCAGTAGTTAAAATAACACATTTCTAATTCAAATCACAACATTGATCTGCGACAATAACTTTCATAACAGCGCGTCAAAATCGAAAATATTGTTTTTTCACATTTAATTTTGGCTTGCTACTCATTATATTACGCCATCCGCATTTAGTAAAAGCTTTGGGAGTGTTTGTATAAATTTAATGGAAATTTTAATTCATATTTCGCCCACTGAGATCTAAATATCCATAAAATCTGCTGCAGTAATCAATAAGAATAAAATCGTTTCACTTATCAAACCTAGTAGTGAAGTTATAATAGCTAATGATGAAGAAAGGAAAATAGTGAATATAAAAATGGATTTTTCTTTCAGTTCTATTTGTTGTAGTGCAGTACAGTTGGTGATATTTGCGAACTTCTAGAAATTTCTGCGATTGAAGGGAACAAACAATTTTAATAAATTAACAACAAGTTATTTGAAGAGTCATGTACTCTGATAATGATACCCCAATTATGGAAACAAAAATTATTTATATATTATTTCTTTTATAAAAAGACAAGTCTTTCAATGCTTTAAAACGGACACTAAAAGTCATCAGTGCAAAAGTTTAATCTAGAAAAAGGGACCTTTCAATCATGGTAATAAAGTTTCTTTTTAAATGACGAGTCCTACGTGTGATGTGATAATGTAGATCCGATTTCGGAATGGCGATTCTTATAATATATTTCACCGTCTCTTAAGTAGGAGAGAAATTAGTCATTTGGGTGATTTTAAAACGACTAAAATCTAATACTATTTTTGTTTTTTTTGTTTTTCGACTATAATATTGATACTTTGAGAAGAGTATTCGTGATCTATGTGCCTCCTAACCGATGAATTTTGTTGAAAAAACATTTCCTAAGCACACTTTCCGTTTTAGAATAACATCGAATTATGAATGGATCGAGACGTTTAATTAATGTAAAAAAAAAAAATTATGTAAATAAAAACAATGTTAGTAAAAATTAAAAAATAAAACACAAAAAACATAATATAGTTTCTTAAATAAATGAATAAAAGAAATGAAATCTCACACAGACGAGATATAATCGCCCCCCAGATTCATTTCGTGTAAATAAATTTAATTATTATTATTATTATTATTAATATTGTAAACGGATTATATATATTTGTATCTAGTTTCTAAGGTATAAAAATGAAAGCAATGATATTTTATATAAACGTGTTTTGTACCTACATGGCAATGCTAGGATATATTTAGGTTGAATTACAAAAAGACCTCTTCGAAGGCACTTAAAGTTCTTGGGGACTATTGTTTTCAAGTCGTACAGAGCGAAAGAACTTAAGGATCTTTGCAAAAATACGATCGATGTCGGACTCTGTCATTCAGTTCTATCAACTTATAATACTTACTATAAGTTTTTTGTCGTGTAAAGGTACAAAAAGTTAACATAAGATTACTCTTCCTTAACTAGTGTATAAAATTGTGAAGAAGAATAGAATTTACATTTGGGCAAAAAAAAAACATGTTGATACATTTATCTTGTGTATAAAACTAAATATATTGTTGAGAAATTAGTATTTTATTTTGGTCCAATGATATAAATAGACATGTTCAGATGTTATTTAGGTAATATTGTGTACAGATAAACTTTTATGAATATTCCGTTAAGGCGACGTGCCTCGTGGGAAAATCGAACTCCATTTGGCTTATTGCGAGCATAAAGTTTCTTCTTCCATTATATAACTATGGTTTTAAAGTATTTTAACGTATTTATTCTTTAGTATTCTTGCAGTAACATTAAAAGCAATAGTTTAAAATGTTTACGTTACTCAATTACTTATACTTTTTCAATTGACGCGCTTAAATTTAAAAAAACTAACAATTGGGATTAACGAATCAAAAAGGCTAGTGATTCTGACTAAAATATATTTTTATATTCTAATAAACTTTTGTTCGAAGAGATCATATCTATTAATTAATTCTATTACAGCGGATCTGTAGCTGGGACTCTTGCGATACGATAATTTCTAAATAATTAAAATAAGTTGGATATTTTTCGTTAACACCATTCGGGTGAAATTATTTAGTAATTTTCATATTTGTAAATTGTCAAATATTAAAATGTCAATTTGTAATGAGATAATATTTATTTGTAATTTATTGCAAACAAAGTTCACGGCGAATTCGGTGTTGGCTGGTTCCCGGAGCCCATAGGCATCAAAACATGCATGACACCACCCACCTTGAGGCTTGAGGTCTGAGTCTCAATTAGGTAAGTAGTAAATACAAGTGCGGGCTCACAGAACGCCCGACACCCAAATACGTCAACGCTCTTAAACAAACTTTTACTTTTAAATAAAGTAGAATAAACCAAACAGCTGATACTCTGGTCACAAGAGGACAATGACCCCGAGTTGCTTCCTACTGTTTAATACAGAAAAACATGTTCGCTTTGTATTTTGTGGCCCTACCCTGCGAATATCGGAAATTACGAAGAGGAACGTCGCCTTAACGGATACGAAATGTTAAATATATAGTGTTAGTTACAATTTGGTATATTCACACGTATTGTTGTATTATGATTTGAGGGCGTGAAAGGCTTTGTTTTGTCTCAAAGTAGGTGTAGGATTGAAACGGCATAGCCCATGTTTGAAACAAGATACATTGTATTTTGTTACGTGTTCGTTGCGTGTTATCAGCGCCACGTGTTCCTACCGTGCGGGTAGGTTCGCTTACGTTTCGCCATACATTGCGCTTTTTGTGTGGTGGTACCGACAAAACTCATGAACTATAATCTGGACAATATAAAAATGTCAGATTACTACCACGACAGATACTATCCACCTTGTATTACATTTAACCAACCCAAAAGGTTTTAGTGTGAAATTCACACGTCATTGCTTTAAATAAATGGGAAGACTGAAGCGGTCATTTGGTATTAACAATGAATTTGCTTTTTAACGATAAACTAAATTTTTCGTGAAATGGTTTATTACTGGTGGTAGGACCTCTTGTGAGTCCGCGCGGGCGGGTACCAACACCCCGCCTATTTCTGCCGTGAAGCAGTAATGCGTTTCGGTTTGAAGGGTTGGTGAAGCCGTTGTAACTTACTTGAGACCTTAGAACTTATATCTCAAGTTGGGTGGCGTATTTACGTTGTGGATGTCTATGGGCTCCAGTAACCACTTAACACTAGGTGGGCTGTGAGCTCGTCCATCTAAGCAATAAAAAAAAATGTCTTAAAAAATTGCCTATAAGCCTTTCGCACCCTCGAAACAAACATAAGTATACTTTTTTTTTTGTATATTAACGTGATCCGGTGAAATGCTCATGTGTTTTTATTTTTATTTTATTTGAACAAATTCCTGTGGCCCTGCATCTCGGACGGTATTTTCCTCCAAAGATAGCGTGTTAATCATTTTACTATATAATTTTTATTTTTTAAATAGTCTTGATACGGTAAAATAGTCCTTATCGTTTTCCGGCGGTCGCTTGCCGTTCTGTGGTTTATGAAATGCAGGACGGTCGTTTTTCGTTCGAATTCGTTCTCCGTTAAGGCTTATTGTATCGTATTTATACGTTTAGTTTTTATTAAGGGCACGTTTCGTGTCTAAGGTATGAATTTTCTAATAAACATATCCTTATCACAAGAGCTTTGTTTTACTTAATGATACTTGTATTTTCAAGAAATATTTTTATCAGATCTATAAGTATGCACTGGAAAAACTATGGAGGTTAGAAGAAGCATCATTTCTGCGCATTAAAACTGGTCCACTGAAAGAGAGCCAATTTAGTCGTCGTGGCCTAAAGGATAAGACGTCCGGTGCATTCGTATGTAGCGATGCACCGGTGTTCGAATCTCGCAGGCGGGTACCAATTTTTCCAATGAAATACGTACTTAACAAATGTTTACAATTGTCTTCCACGGTGAAAGATTAACATCGTGGAATAAAAATCAAACACGCAATATTATAATTTGCGTAATTACTGGTGGTAGGACGTCTTGTGAGTCCGCACGGATAAGTACCACTACCCTGCCTATTTCTGCCGTGAAGCAGTAATGCGTTTCGGTTGGAAGGGCGGGGCAGCCGTTGTACTGTTAAAAGTGAAACCTTACAACTCATGTCTGAAGGTGGGTGGCGGCATTTATATTGTAGATGTCTATGGGCTCCGGTAACCATTTAACACCAGGTGGGCCGTTAGCTCGTCCATCCATAAAGCAATTAAAAAAAAAAAAGGTTAAAAATTAAGCGCCATAATAGCAAGTGGAAGGATTTTAATATCATTTCCACTTTCTACACTAGCGCTATTTTGGTGAGTCTTACAACAATAACTTGTTCTTTACAGGTGGACAGTATCAATTTGTCCTTTATAAACAAGATGGTGCTCCTTACCTCTACCTTCCATAGCTAACAATAATATAATGAAAAAAAAAACAAACACGTTCCCATGTTAATTACATTTATTGTCGTTAGGGTTTGATTAAAAACATTAGCGCACAGTCTCGTGTGATAACTTCAATCCTTTTTCTTGTTATGTTTGGCCCCCTTAGTCCTCTTCCATTTCATTCTCCTGTTTTGAAACCAGACTTTGACCTGTAAACCAATTGCTGTAATGATGCCGACTGTAGATACTTACTGACTGAGCGCGGATCAATGTGAATCATTCAAAGTATATACATTAAAGTCAATAATAAAAGTAAGCATACATATTCGAGACAAGAACACATATTTGTCGCTAAGTAAGGTACCTACAGTAATAGTCATTGTTTTTTAACCTATCGATTAGTGTAAAAAATAGCTAATGATTAACGGAGTGTTTATGGTATTAAATTTTCAGTCGCAAAATACCTTAATTATTTGATTCAAGTATATATCTATTTTTAAGCTACTACATAGCTTCTACCACGGGCCTTGAGCGCGGCGACTGAATCAAGAAATTCCGTAACGAAAATAACCTGACACCCCCACTACGCCTACTATGTAGCTCGCGTTTAACACATTCACACGTTGCGCTGGTGTAGTGTTTGTGAATAAGCGCGCGGCGTGACGTCGCACTGCATGAACATCATGAAAAGTCTGCCCATCTCTCTCTAACGCGGTCTAGCTTACGAGTGTGAAGGGGACAGATAGTGTTTTGCTTTTGTTAATGTTTATAAATATAGCGTGGTCTTATTTTTATTATTGTTTTAATATTAAATTATTATTGTCTAATTGTAATTGCATAAGTTGATAAAAAAATGCTTTGCAATAGCTTTACCGCGGCAGTCCCCGAGTGCCACACGTTTTTTTTTTTTTTTTATATATTAAATAGTTTCTTATGAAAGGCGATTGCATGCAGCAGAGATGGGAATGTTGCGATGGATGTGTGGAGTAACGAGAACGGATAGAATACGAAATGAATATGTTAGAGCAAGTCTGAAAGTGGCACCTGTGACAGAGAAGCTGAGAAGTGCGCGTTTGGGACGGTATGGACATATGATGAGACGAGATGAAAATGAGATTGGTAAGATTATGTTAACTATGAATGTGGAAGGATATAGAGGAAAAGGTAGACCTAAGAAGAAGTGGATGGATTGCGTGAAAGACGATATGGGTAAGAGGGGAGTGAGCGAAGAAATTGTATATGATAGAAGAGTATGGAAGGAGAAAACATGTTGCGCCGACCCCAGGTAACTGGGAGAAGGGCAGGATAATAATGATGAATGATATTTAAAGAGTTTCTTAATCTGATTAATATGTTATGAAGTACGTTACAAACGCAATATGAATTTAACCTGTCTCTCAGTCAAGTGAAGGGCCACTGCAATCTCGTATCTCCGAAGTCTTGTCAAGTAATTGGCTCGTGCGAATTCTGCCTCCAAACTCTTGATTTGTGCTTTGGTGAAGGCCGTGCGCTCCTTGCGGTTGCCTGCGGGGGATTGTAGTCCTGTAATTAGAATTCATCACTATTATTTCATCATTCATTCGGATTTTATCAATTCATGATAGGTTATTGAAGTCAGAATCGGGATGCGATTCCACAAATTAAAATGCATACGCAGACACGAACACGAATCATTGGTAAATGTTATTCGAAAAAAGAATTACATATCGACGCTTGAAAGGCAAACGTGACTAAGCGACAATAACTACTTTGTACATAAATGATAGGCAATAACCATATTCGATGCGCAAAAAATAATATATTTCTAGGTCTATTAAAATCATTTCAATCCTACAGCTAGATTCGTTATAATAGAATTTTTTTCAGGTATTTCTCAGGTAGGTATATTTTAAATTAATTTCAACTTTAAATTAGTCTACTGTAAAGTTCACGCATTGTCGCTTAGTCACGTTTGCCTTTCAAGCGTCGATATCTTATTCTTAACTAAAACTATTCGTTTTTTTTTTACTATAATAATATTATTTCAGACGTTTCGAATTTTTAAAATTACAATTTTCAGTCGTCCGTGTGATCACGAAAACTACAGTATTGAAAACATTGGAAATATTAATCTATTTTTTCCCTACCTATTCGCCGGTAGCCTAAGAGGTTATTTCGGCTACGCCCTGACGGGTATGTGACCTCACGGACTCAACCTGAGAGAATTTGCTAGCACTAGCCCTAGCAAGAGCAGTGCTTCGCAGAATCTACCACCGGATCGGAATCGCGACCCACTGAGAAGATCCGGCTAGAAACTATATAAATATACAATTCATCTATGGTTAAAACCTACCAACTTTTTACTTGTTTATATTAAATAGGCATCCTAATCTAACACTGGTGGTAGGACCTCTTGTGAGTCCGCACGGGTAGGTACCACCACCCCGCCCATTTCTGCCGTGAAGCAGTAATGCTTTTCGGTTTGAAGGGTCGGGTAGCCGTTGTAACTATACTGAGACCTTAGAACTTATGTCTTAAGGTGGTGGCGGCATTTACGTTATACATGTCTATGGGCTCCGAGGACCACTTAACATCAGGTGGGCCGTGAGCTCGTCCAATCACATAAGCAATTAAAAAAAAAGTTGGAAATATTTTTGACCTTCCTAAAAATAATTATTTCGGTATACCTGTATGTTTCCTAAATGAATTTTGCAAACTATCTATATACCAATTTGCAGTTTATGTACAGATGCGTGTGTACTGTGTCTACGTGTGCATAAACACAGTACACGCCATTAAAACCACCTGACTTTTCATCGTAAACGCGCGAAACCTATTATCTGGTTTACGTCGTGCGTATTACTCAAGTTATGCTTGTGTCGTTTGGCGCCGGCGCTGACATCTGCACGCCATTACAGTTTTATCGCTTCCCGTGTAGTAAACAAAGGAAACAGGTACACACTAAGCTAAGACATACATAGATACAGTTGAAGTAGAAATTCTAATAATTAAATCTAATGTTACCATCGTCCGTGACCACGAAAACTAAGGTGCTTGAGACGTCGGCGACAATTGTATAATGGCAATAATAAAACGCTACATGAAATCGTAAAATTAATTCTAATTATTTGTTTTTGCTCTGATGGGTGGACTAGCTCACAGCCCACCTGATATTAAGTGGTTACTGGAGCCCATGGACATCTACGACGTAAATGCACCACCCACCTTGAGATATAAGTTCTAAGATCTCAGTATAGTTACGACGGCTGCCCCACCCTTCAAACCGAAACGCTTTACTGCTTCACGGCAGAAATAGGCAGGGCGGTGGTACCTACCCGCGCGGACTCACAAGAGGTCCTACCACCAGTAATTACGCAAATTATAATTTTGCGGGTTTCACTTTTATTACACGATGTTATTCCTTCACCGTGAAAGTCAATCGTGAACATGTGTTGAGTACGTAATTCATAAGAAAAATTGGTACTCGCCTGGGATTCGAACACAGGTGCATCGCTCAACACGAAAGCACCGGACGTCTTATCTCTTAGGCCACGACGACTTCAAATTATGTCGACCACTCACAAAAATCGAAGGAATTAAGGATGGAATTATAATTAATTGGTGTATAATCTATGCAACCAACAGATAAGTGAAAAAAATGTTCAACTGTCAGTAAATCATTAATTCAAAATATATTTTCATTCATAACATGTCGCTTCTTATGAAACTTCAAGAGCCTTCTCTTCTCAATCTCTCTCTTTCTGAATTCGGACTCTATTATATTTTATTTAGATGACTATAAAACTATGACTACCTGGTTTCTCAGCAGTAGTTCACAAAAAAGGTTCTAGTCATCTTTACACCAAAGTTCGCTAGATGGCAGTTGAAGAAAAATATTTTACTACTTTCGTTGAAGGCTTCCAGTTTTCCTCGAGTATCATTTTAATATATTTGTAACAATCAATATATCTATCTTTAATCCGTAAATCTATCTCACGACACATCTAGTGGAAGGCAATTTCGGTCAACGAACTTCATATGCAATCTTTTTTATTTTTATTGTTAGATGGGTGGACGAGCTCACAGCCCACCTGGTGTTATGTGGTTACTGGAGCCCATGGACATTGTATTGTCCCTTTTTGTTTTTTTTTTTTTGCTTAAACAGAGTATGAGAGGCGAGAAGTGATCATCGAAGCCCATAGACATCAACAATGTAAATACCGCCACCCTCCTTGCGACATGAGTTCTAAGTCTAGTTGAGTGCCTTCAAACCGGAAAGCTCTTGCCCGTGCGCTGTCAAAAGATGCCCTACCACTGTCAGAAAGATATTTACTGGGTGTTTTATATGTAGTTTAGCATACCATCTAATGGGATGTATCCATGCCATCGTATATAGACAAGGGCATTAAGTTAAGATCTTACAAGTCATACCCACTCGGGCCGTCCGTCATAGAGCTCAATTAGAGCTAAAATATATAGAGAAAATATTCAATGAAAGATAGTATTATAGCACGCTTTAATAAGTTGGCATGTTAATGTTTGTAACGGAATCTTTGAACGCAACATTTCAAAGGACTTCAAGACGTGCGATTATCTTAATAATTTGCAAACGAATCAAGGTTCAATGACACGACAGTAAGCCAATAACTTTATAACTTCGCTCTAATATCCTGACCTGAATATCAACAGAATAAAAAAATAAGGCTTAGTTCAGTTTACTATTTAGGCGAATTTTTTGTTTTTGTTTTAAAACTACATAATATTAAATTTATTGACAATAAAGAATTTCACTCTTAACGGGTCCATCGCCTGCTTACCTTTTTTTATTATTTTCAATTTGAATTCAAGCTTCAGGAAGCCACCACCATATCTTGAGACATGAGAACGAAACTCCTATTGCATCGTTTCTACGACGAACCTAGCATGCCGACAAAAATGACTACATCAAGCTGAAAAAATCCTGAATCTATTAACCGATCGATTAATCGATTAACAATTTTTGCAATGAAGCAGTAATGCGTTTCGGTTTGAAGGGTGGGGCAGCCTTGTAACTATACTGAGACCTTAGAACTTATATCTCAAGGTGGGTGGCGCATTTACGTTGTAGATGTCTATGGGCTCCAGTAACCACTTAGCACCAAGTGGGCTGTGAGCTCGTTGACCCATCTAAGCAATAAAAAAAAGGTGAGGACAAAACTCCTATTGCATTGTTTCTACGACGAACCTAGCATACCAACAAAAATGACTATATCAAGCTGAAAAAATCCTGAATCGATTAACGCAAAACCAACTACATACCTTCATCACTAATACTGGAACCAGCAGCACTAGTGTCCCCTTCGATTTCCTCCTTCACCAGCACAGAATCATCCCAAGAACTCCACCAGTCATCTTCATCTCTTTCCGGATGGTATTCGTAAAACATCTGCATATAATTCTGGGGAAGCATTTCCCTTGGGCAGTCCACGTTAGCGTAAGATTCGTAATAGTTCGGTTGATAGCTTTGTATGTTCGTCTCGTAAACATATTTATCAGTGTCTTCGTAAGCTTGAAAATCTGTTCTAATGTATTCCATTTTACATCTACCTTTCCGAGCGCTGTTTTTAACGTTCAAAAAAGATCTAGAATAACTTTCTGTAACTTTAAAAGCTTGTGTACGAAAGATCAATGTATGCGAATATAATGACTCAACGTAAAACACTTTTAAAGGACCACTGTTGTTGATACATTTTAAACAAAATACGAACGAAAGATAGTTTTCGCATTTAAAGATACGAATTTGTTAATTAATTAAAATTATTTTCGAATAATGAATATTGTCGAGTTGACAAACGTCTGAACAGTTTGGGCTGCTGTTGAGCTCTTGGATCCTGGACTGATTTTAAGTGTCAATCAGGACAAGCGGCGTAAGCGGCGATGTAGGCGGGGACAGCGGTGGGCGGAGTTTGTCTTTAAGACTTCGTATTATAGCTTCGATTAATTATTGTAATTTTTAAATACATTTCTATCAAGGTAATGCCTTAATTTTAGATTTCTGTATAGAGAGCATTAATAATGAATTTATCGAAAACGTGGAAATGTGAAGATAAAGTTTTTAATTTTCCGCGAGTAAAGCACAAAAGGGGCTGATTCACTGAAAGTAACTGTAGTACTTCAAAACTGAAACTAAATCAATTATTTTCCTATTTTTTATTACCTTGTGAACTTTTTTTAATTGAATAGATGGTTGGACGAGCTCACACTCCACTTGTCGTACCGCGGGTGACAACGCGGGGCGAAGTTAGTCTAAAAAAGTTGCCTAAGTTACTCCTTATATCATCAGCTACCTATCAGTGAAAGTCTCGTCAAAATCGGCCTAACCGTTCCAGAGATAGACGGAAGAAAAAAAATTGGTTTATGTACCTTACGCATTTAGTAAAAAGTGGTTATTTTATTATTACAAACAGAAACTCTAATTTTATTTATTTGTATCGATGTTATTCCTTCACCGTAAAAGTCAGTCGTGAACATTTGTTACATACGTATTTCATTACAAAAGTTGGTAACCGCCTGGGATTCGAACACCGGTGCATCGCTCGACACGAACGCACCGGACGCCTTATCCTTTAGGCCACGACGACTTGTGAATTTAGTTTTATTGAACTTAGTAACTTTTTTTAATTCTTAATAGAACGAACCAAGACAATAAGGATCGGACAGCCATTATGCAATTCGATTGATACTTGGACTTTAAGACTGAATGTGTGGATGCAGTCATTCAATCATGTCTATGGACTCCGATGATCAATTTATACCATGAGCATCTACAGTGTAGATTCTACTACACAAATAAAAAGCAAATGAACTAAGCTCAAGGTAGTTAAAAATTGTCATCCTAATACATCAATAAAACATTATCGTTACAACCTACATCCGCTTGCTGCAAATATATGACATTAGAGGTACCTAATATTTTTTATTTATAAATCTCTTAAACGATATATTTATACTTGTGTTGGCGAAATTCCCTCGGGAGGGTCGTTGGGACGCCCTTTGCCCTTCATTTCTCACGGTATACGACGTGTAGAACATTTATTTTAACTATTTCAATGATAAATGTACTTCTTCCTGCAAGTTGTAATAAGAATTAAATATCGCATCAGGAGGTAATCTGAATTCAAGACTAAACAAGTCAAGGTTCTTCTTCAAGAAGCAATTGAAGTGAAATCTAAAGATAAATGAATATATTTTATAAGTCAATAGAATAAACATTTCTTATAAAACATCGATGATAGCTACATTTGAAGTCTATGACAACGTAAAAAATAGAATTATAATGAGCTTTTCTCCATAATAAGGATTATTTTTACCATGAATTTTACCAGCGCCTTTGCATACCAAATCAGCCTGTTTTTTTGCGCTTGTAGACAGACGAACGTACTGGCCTACCTGATGTTGTGTAATTACCATCGCTCATGGACGTCAGCAAAGCCAGTGCACAACCAGTGTGCTTAGAGCGAGTTTTTTAACGTTCTCGATAGCGTAAAAGTTAATCCAACTTTGTATGCAGTTGGAACAGCGCCCCTAGCAGCAAACGTAGACAAACGATCCCATTCCATACAAATATGAGTTAACTTTTACGCTATCGAGAACGTTAAAAAACTCGCACTAATTCGAAGCGTCGGAAATATAATAATATAGTGATAATAAAAATACCCGAGATTAATTATAACATTTTATTAATGTAGTATTCATAAATTACATAATCAACACTTCTTTAAAGCGGCACGACACGAGAACCATCTCATCGTGGCCGCCGGTAACTACATTCCCGATCCTGCGGACAGAATGGAAAGCAGTCGACGTCGCCCCAAACACGATCCACTAACGGTGCTTCTAGGTACCTCAAGCACCAGTCATCGTTCTCGTCGAACCCGTCGCTTGCGACGAAGGGCTCGACGAGTAAATTAATCCTCAGACACAGCCCACTGAGTTTCTCGCCGGATCTTCTCAGTGGGTCGCGTTTCCGATCCTGTGGTAGATTCTGCGAAGCACGGCTCTTGCTAGGGTTCGTGTTAGCAACGTCGTCAGGTTTGAGCCCCGTGAGCTCACCTACTAGTTAAGGTTACCCTGATATAGCCTCTCAAGGCTCTCAGCTTAGGTAGGAAAAAAAAACATAATTAATGTAGACACAACTCCAGGTAGTTGAGGAAAATACTGACGTCTGTGTGTGACGTTATGCGACGTACGTTGTTTGTCTACGTGCAGTAAACATTTAAGAGCAATTGGACTCCGACTCGACTGCCGTGTTCGTTAATAAAACAATACAACAAAGCTACCGTCTCTTGAACTCTATCTCCTCAAAAATGGCAACTAAAAAAGATCAGGGCATTCGAAACGATAAATAACTAACTGAAATAATATTTAGTGAATCTTTCTTAAGGCGTCAAAAATGTGCATTAAAAAAAACAAACATATTTCTTGTGTCGATTCATGGAGTAATTCGATTTATTAAATTACTCTGTCGTAGTTGAAATTAGAACCAGTATGTCTACAGGGACTTTGACGTTCTTGGGACTCATGTACTGTTCACGTCACGGCAAGTGAGATTCAGTGGGTTTTTATTGCGTAGACACCCTCCCCATGTTTATAGGTTATCGGAGTCTCTAGATATCATAACACGAATACTACGTGTCAGATATGAGGAAGTCTCAATAGTATAGTAAGCATATTTTAATTTTTGCGGGTGACGTTTTTATTACACAATGTTATTCTTGCGTTGTGGAAGTCATTAATGAGGATGTATTAGGTATTTGATAAAAAAAATTGGTACCCGCCTACATAATTTGAACACGGACACAGTATTTTTAGGTTAACTTTAGGTTACGACGATTATAAACTCTGCGACAGACTGTAAATCGCACTGTCGCACTGTTATCAAACAGCGCAAAAATAAAAATTTCAATGAATCATTCGATAGTATTCGTACTTACAGATGTGAGTCTCCACATGCTATGCTCCTGTAGGTATTTATTTTTGGAAACAATTAAACTGGTAATAATATTGTAAGCTAACGAATAATTTCCATGATGAAGGAAAAAAATGAATTCAACAAATTTGTAAAATGAACAGTTTTAGGCATGCTGTGAGCCCTACGGCCTGGCCAATTCTGCCGTAAAGCAATTACCTTATCTCATTTTAGAATATATAGTAGTTTCAATGCAATTCAGACTCGTCTTTTAACGGGCAGGCCGTGAGTTTTTCTATTTGTAAATGCTAGTTTTTTTTTCGTCTTGTTATATAATTTTAATTTCTGATATTTATTTAAATATGTGTAAACAAATTCGTGAAAGAGAAATCTAAGTTTTAAGTAAAGTTGTTAATGTTGCCCTAGATGAGAAAATGCAAAATAAAATCACTTATTAGAAAATGTTTTTTTTTGTTAATTATAATTTTATTAGACATAAAAGTTACTACATGTTTCATACTCTGTGTCGTTCTCGTGCTCACCCTCATGAGTCCTTGTTTTGGCAGCTGTATCCACAGCAATCAATACATCGTTCCTTCACCATACATTCTATTTGCTTTTTATACGAGCTTATAACGTGCCAGTGATAAAAGCACGTTGACTTAAACATTTTACATTTCTTATTCAATGTTATTGTTTTTCTTTTTCAATTTGAAAAAAGAAGCTTTGTTTTCTGCGATTTAGCTTTTGGATAGCACACGTAGCTCTATTTTTTTTATTGGCCTATAATGGAGACGAGCATACGACCCACTTGATGGTAAGTGGTTACCGTCGCTCTTGGACGTCAGCAATGCCAGGGGCAGTGCCAAGATGCTGCCTACCGTTTAATACTCTCCACAAGCCTCGTTTGAAGAAGGACATGTCATGAAGATCTCTGGAAACGCACTGTGGATGACCGCAGTGGTTCCAGGTAGTATGGATGAATTCTACTCCGGCGCGCCAATGGTAAAAACGGGATAATGGGATCATCTCAAACAGTTCCTCAGAGCACTCCCCATGGAACATACGGTACAAAATACAGAGGGAATCGAAGTCCCTCCGCAGACCTAAAGGTTCCAAACGATCCGTAAGAATGGAATTATCGACAATCCAAACGAATATTTGGATACGAATATTTAGAACGAATATTGAATTATATTTGTAACGGCATCAGTGAATGAATAGATATCTGACATCAACTTGTTTGGCGCTAACGACATTTTCTAGATAAGCTTTTAGGTCCCGGTCTTTTGCACCGTCGGGCGCTTCATAAGACATCTTCTCTTTGTAGTATTCTATAAATTTGAACTTAGTTTGTATTGCTAGAATAAGAATCACAGCTAAAACCTTTGAAAGGATAGTAAAGATTTTGTTAGCTTGTACTTTTTCCGTTTATAATTTGATAAGTTAACTAAGTATAAGGAAAACGTGCTACTCCTTTGAAGAGATAGGAGAATGAATTGAACAATGGCCAATAATATTGGCCATATATTACTAGTATCTGCGGGAACTTTAAACGTATTCACGTGTAGAAATAAAAACTAAATTAGCTTCAAAACGTTCGGTCTTAATGAAGTAATATCTAAAAATTATATTGTAATTAAATTCAAATTTTTATTTCATTCAATGCGATGATGACGAAATTAATTTTTTTCAGGGCTGTCATAAATGACATCAAACTTCTTAATCTATAATAAATAGTAAAAAATAATGGTGTTAAAGAATTAGCGGTGTCTGTGCACACACGCTACCAACCTAATCAGGTTTTTTTTTTAATTGCCGTATAGGCAGATGAGCATATGCCAGCAATGCCAGGGGCAGAGCCAAGCCGCTACCTACCGTTAACTACGTGCCTACGTGCGACAAGCCTGCAACATGCGGTCACGTATCACGACTCCCTTTTTTTCCTACCTAAGCCGATAGCCTTGAGAGGCTATATCAGCACCGCCTTAACTAGTAGGTGAGCTGACGGGATCAAACCTTATGACGTTGCTAACACGAACCCTAGCTCTTGCTGAATCTACCACCGGATCGGAAACGCGACCCACTGAGAAGATCCGGCGAGAAACTCAGTGGCCTGTGTCTGATGACTGTGTTAAACGACTCCCACTGCACTCACTTCACTTATTACAACCATACGGCGAACACATGTAGGTACGTCAAACACGAAAATCTATCGAATTCGTAATGTAAATGTATCGATTCCTAGATATGAAAACAGATTACTACTGGTTGTAGGATCTCTTGTGAGTCCGCACGGGTAGGTACCACCACCCCACCTATTTCTGATTGATTGCCTTGAAGCAGTAATGCGTTTCGTTTTGAAGGGTGGGGCAGCCTTTGTAACTATACTTGAGAACTTAGAACTTAACCTCAAGGTGGGTGGCGGCCTTTACGTTGTAGATTTCTATGGGCTCCGGTAATCACTCAACATCAGGTAGACCGTGAGCTCGTCCGCACATTTAAGATATAAAATAAATTCGTTGTTAACATAAAAATAAATGAAAAGTAAATTACAAGCACAAAAATTGATACGTTTGACAACCCTGTGTCCCAACCAGTCGGTTCCCGTTGCACCGTGATGAGTATAACAGACACTATTAAAGTCAAATGCCTCTTTATTTATAGTCGGTCACTTCATTATATTTGTATCCACGACACTAATTGTTATAATATTTCGGACGGAATACAATATAGTTTAGTACCGAAAAAACGTATAAGACAAAAAAGTACTTTTTACCTACCTATTCGCGGGTAGTCTGAGGGGCTATTTCAGCTACGCCCAGACGGGTAGGTGAGCTCATGGGCTCAACCTGAGAGAATTTACTAACACTGACCCTAGCAAAAGCGGTGCTTGGCTTAATACAAAATTCTTGTTTTTTGGTAAACGCCAAAAATGTAATTGAATAATTGTAATTGTTCAGTTTACATTTTAATATTTTAAGCCTTAAAGCGCATACCCATGCACATTGTGCACAAGCGACTGTTTCATAATATTAATATTTTATTTTTCGTTAATTTACTTTTGTAATATTAACAGTCATACTCTGAAATGGGAAAAGCATTTCAGTGGTACATTGAAAATCAAGGAGAGGTACATTGGAATAAGTTAAAAAAAATATCATTATATTGATCATTTTTTTATCTTCAAATTATAGATTTAACAAATTTAAATATAAAATCAATGCGGTAGGTAAGATTTAGTTTATCTAATGATTTACAAAAGCACATTGAATCTAATGCATTGGAAGTAACAAAACCGGTGCTATAATTTCAAATTGTTAAGGATTCATCCAGATTATGATATTGATATCATTTTTAACTAATAATAATTTTGTTACAAAAACGAAATTTTCACCTTTTTAGATTTTGCTAACCTGAAAAGGTCAATCTTTTCTTCTTCTATGTTTTTGTATTTTTCTATCACACAATAATGATACATTACTAAAAAAAAATCTAATTAAAGTGCTATAGGCTACTGGAAAAATAAATATCTGGAATGATGACTAGAATAACATCTGTCAAATTGTAAAGTATAAATTTAATGGCGAAATTCCTGTTTTTTTATATATTATTTATAATTTTTCTCCAGATCACACCAACCCTATCCATTATCCATTAAATTACAATCAGTCATTCCCTGAACATCACTAATCCCCGAATCTACAGGATCTTGACCGTTCAGACTTAAGATAATCATCTAGAAGTCAATATCAACCATCAGGGATGTTGAACATTTTTTTTCTAAAAGCTTACATACACAAAGAAAGGGCTATACATATCCAGTTATGTAGTTATGTTTTTAAAAAAGTTCTTATTTAAATTTGTCATCCGTGTTGGCGTTATCAGATGCGTAAAATGAAAAATATAAATGAATATTATATAATATTAACAATAAATGACTTGTGATCTGATGAAGCATTTGTTTATTCAGAACACGCCTAAATACAAAGAATGGAGAATTAGAGAAAGTTTAAATTCATGAAATCGTAACTTTTTTGGCCGCAAAATTGAAAACGACCCAAATCTTCATTACCAAACTGTTCCACATATCCGTTTCTTAGCACATTATACGCCGGCCCTGCGAAAACGCGGGATTCGAATGTGCTTAACTTAGTGCGATTTTTTTTAACATTCTCGATAGTGTAAAAGTTAACTCAAATTTGTATTTTTGTTTAAAGCATCGGATAGCTTAGAGAGATTATTCGTCTGTAAGATCGAAGGAAAGACACCGCGCGGGCACCCCACACACACAGCCCACTGAGTTTCTAGCCGGGTCTTTTCAGTAGTCACGACCCTCAGCATTACAGAAACGACGAGTGGAACGCTTGCCGCTAGGGGCGCTGTTCTAGCTTCATACAAATTTAAGTTAACTTTTACGCTATCGAGAATGTTAAAAAACTCGCACTAAGCACATGGGTCTGACGCTTTAACGTCGGCCCTGCGTTAATGCAAGATTCTTTTGCTTGGTAATCCGCCTTCGCCGATTACGCCGAACGTAATCTTTTTATTGTTTTACGAAAATGTACAAAATTTTAAATATTTTCTTCAAGTACTCATTGACTGTAAACAAGTGAATCCTGCCGGCGCCTAGGTTTTAGGCGATCGATACGGTGTCGGCGCTGTGATTAGGTAAATATCTCAGATGCCAGCGGCGTACAATGTGCTAATGTTAGTTTCTACATAACTTCACATCCAATCATGGCAATTATTTAGGTGCTTTTTCACAGAAACATTGTTTTGGATAAAATTAAAAACAATTTACAAACTAAAACATGAAATATCCCATTATGTGAAAATTTAATTGCTTAGTTTTCTTAACTGTAAATTGATTTGAATAGGAATTCATGTTGATTACAATCTTCCAACTAAATTTAGCATACATTTCTCACGCGTCTCTTCCCGAGTAAAAGTAAGATATTTATATTTAAAATTATGAAATAGGCACTATTAAAAAAGCATATAAGCGTAACAACAAACTTTGGTTTACACATTTTTAACAAATAATGTTTTGTTAATCGTTAAAGCGCTATTTATCTTTAGTTCATTGTTGCCTTATCATTAGAATTTCACGTCATTACGGATCCTCCCGATCCATTAACGGTGCTTTTAGGTACTTCAAGCACCGGTCACCGTCCTCGCCGAACCCGTCGCTTGCGACGAAGGGCTCGACGAGTAAGTTAACCCATAGACACAGACAACTGAGTTTCTCGCCGGATCTTCTCAGTGGGTCGCGTTTCCGATCCGGTTGTAAATTCTGCGAAGCCCCGCTTCTGCTACGGTTAGTGTTAGCAACATTGTCAGGTTTGAGCCCCGTGAGCTCACCTACATGTAAGGGCTACGCTGAAATGGCCTCGCAAGGCTATCAGTTTAGGCAGAAAAAAACCCGGAAATCCACTTAGTTTATAAAAATCACAAAAAATTAAACGTTTTATATCTTTTATTTCTGTTTATACGATAAATCTGCGTCAATTTTATGTCGAAATAATTTGTCGCTTATCCACTATAAATAAGCGAGATCATGATATCGAAACAAGCTAAGTGTTATGAGGCTAAAGTCAGTAAGAACACTATGAAATTATTACTCTAACTCACTTACTGGTGGTAGGACGTCTTTGTGAGTCCGCACGGATAGGTACCACCACCCCGCCTATTTCTGCCGTGAAGCAGTAATACGTTTCGGTTTGAAGGGTGGGGCAACCGTTGTAACTATACTGAGACCTTAGATCATATCTCAAGGTGGGTAGCGGCATTTACGTTGTAGATGTCTATGTGCTCCGGTAACCACTTAACACTAGGTGGACCGTGAGCTCGTCCACCAACCGATGCAATAAAAAAAACATGCCTGGTTAGTTACTATGGTCCAGCCTACCCCTGCCGAGACGCACTCATTCTGTGGTCTTCAAGCTCATGTTTCGATCGTGGATCATGGGGGCCCCATTCACGTTTCGTTCCGTTTCCGGGAACAATTTTACCGCAACAGGTATAATAGTAGTCTTTACTTTGGGATATCAGGAAATCGATATTGACGAAATATTATACAAGATTGCTTGAACTCATTTAAAAAAATGTGTAAAATTAAACTACGTATTGCAAAATGTAGGTATATTGAAGAAGTTTTTTTTTTAATAAATATATTTTACATATAGCGAAAAGAAACGGACTGTAAGGAGAATGAAGTCATATGAAAAACAGCAGATATGGTGACCTCTATGAAAACGCAATTATATTATTTCATTGGATTTTTTTCTGAACATACCAACTAAACAGTTCAATGAAGATAATATTTGGTTTTCTAAATCATTAATTCTTGTGTTTTCTTTATTTAATCAAAATATTCATACAGATGAGTAATAAATACATAGGTTACTTATTACTTATTTTGTATTAAAAACATATGCATAAATATTACAGGGTATTTTAATGATTGATGTTTGAAGATAAATTATGCCCGAATCTACATAGAGATTTAAGTTTTACGTAAGTTAAAATTTTTTCTGCGACTCATAAAAAAAAATTCCGAATATTAACCGAAGTCTTTTTTGCAAATGACATTTACCATTAATTTTTCCGCAAAAGGTACCTATGTAGGTATGCAAAGTATCGTGCATTATTTTGTATATACAGATTTTGCATCTGTGTTGCGAACTTAAAAACTCATGCCCTTTTGAGTGTCAATTGTGCTGATGCCGTCTAAAGTTATCTACCTACTTATTTCAGGCACAAACTTTTAAAACATACATGCCAATAAATGACGGAACTGTCAATTATTACAGTTCTAGCACAAACATCACGAATGTAATGCCAATAATCTGACAAATGTGAACGTTGTGTATTTGATCATGAGTTTCGTTTTCTGCGTTGGTGTCAGCTACCGAGGTTGTAGTTGGTCCGTCGGGCTGCCAGGCGAGGAATTACTGAGCGCGGACAGGGAGCTTGCGCGCTTCATGCTGTAAATAACATAATTTACCGATAATTCTATTTTACTTTACCTTTTTTATATGCATACAACCTTCAACAGTTGTGAAGGTCAATGTTTACCACTGTCTATAATTAGTGCAATCTACTCACACGATTACTTACCTTTTAATCGCTATGTTACGTTTACTTTGCGGATTTGTTTTAAAGATGACAGATAAATTAAACACTGTGCAAAGCTTCTATAACAAAGACAAGACTCCGTAGGCCAAGCTGTTTTACATTTAAAATATAGCAAATCATAGCCTCGTTTACCTCTCGGGATCAGTGTAGTCTACGTCAGGCAGGTGGGCGGAATGGCGGCCCGCGAGTCGATTGAACAGGCGCGCCGACGAGCGCCTCAGTGACTCGCGGAGTTTAGAGAAACTGCCACTTCGCAGCACCGCATCCGAATCCTGCCCCCGTGTTATGCAATTTACACTCCTTGGTGAAGGAATTTAGGACTATTTGGTATTTCCCAAAATAAAATTATGGCTTTTGTGGCAAAAAAATCAATAATTTAAAACTGAGAAACGTTATTTTTATAAATTGAAAATTTATCTACTAGGCTGTTTAATTCGAAATCTTTTGTCACTGGGAAAAGTCAACTGTGTTTAATGGCGGGAGTTCTGATGACATTTTCGAGGTCTACAATGAAAATGATCATTGAAATGTACACAAAACTGTGGAAGTCGATACAGAACATCAATGAATGTGAACGAGATGCTATTATCATGCACCTAATTAACCTCTAACAGAGAAAGCCGATCGGGTGTGTCGTTACGATTGTGTTTTCATGCATTTCATTCGTTTTAAACCTGACCTAAGTCTAACTAAAGATGTTTTTTTTTAATAAAGGAAAATATTCAAATATTAAGTAATATTAAGTTAAAGGCTTTGAAAAACGTCATACGTAACTTCTTTTTTTGTAAAAAAGTTTTCTCCATAATTCTACATGTAATTTCGGAATCTAAATTTAACTGTCAAAGTTAGCAAGGCTGTTAAAATATGGTTTTTATTTAAAATATAATTGTTTTAAGTTTATTGGGATTTATTTGCGAAATTTACATTATTTATAACGTAAGTATTGTTTAATAATTGTATTATGATGTACATTAAAATATTTAAAATAGGACCAGGCGTACAAATGATGTATTTTTTACACATGATTTCGCTGTTTCGATATTGTGTTCATGGGCTATAAATTGCATAACACAGTAGACTCACCTTACACACCGAAACCAAAAATAAAACAAATGAAAAAAAAATGATACATAAATATTTATTTATTAACAGTTAAAATTTACCAATCGATTTGTTATCAGACAATAATAATCAACAAAAATAAATGAAATGATAAAACTGAAACGTACTATTGAAATGGAGATTCATTATTCATTATTTTCTTTTTGTTTATTTTTTGTAATGAAAATTCACATTCTCAGACAGCACCTTCAAATTCAAAATTAGAAATATATTTATTTCAAAATTATTACAAAATCTATAATATATTTATCACTTAGACACTCATAAAGCTAAGACCGACAATATGCTAAAACACTGGAATGACAGTTTATATAAGCATCAGATATTACCGATTACAAATATCAGTAAAGATAAAATTAAAATAAAAAGTTCACGATTATAAAATTAAAATAAAACATGCATTCTTGCTATCGGAACGCAATATATCAGCAAATTAAAATCGAACATTAAATTATTATAAGCGATTATTTAAAATGATAAATAAAAAATCGTTGTTCGTATGTACATTATGCGTAAATAATATATATTTATATATACATATCATTGGGACGATTCACAAATGAAATAAATGCAAAATAATTCAACTATATATAGATATATGATCTTACGTTTTACGTAGTCGAATAAAATCGATAGCAATTATAAATCGATTTAATTCGATAAAAATTTTTGATAGCTTTATTTTTTTTTTTAATTTAAAATTGAGCATATAGACTACGTAAAAGTCACATAAAATGTGTGTCATCTTTATTAAAATAGATATACAAGACTTTTTATTTATTGATATTATAAAATCGTACTATACTAGGACGGCCGACATGCAATATTTATCACACATACCTACTTTGTATTTTTATTATAACATTTTAAAATTTTCAATAATTCCAGTACCTGACGCATGCTAAATAAATAATAACGCTAAGCTATTGACGAGAGACATTCTGAATTTCGTTAAGAAAATAGTTTATTACGAAATTCAAAATGTCGCGCGTGTATTTTTTGAGTATAGAACGCACGTGATCCCTTCGACGACGACGATCGAACACAGATAAAATCCACAGAGTATTAATTGTTCTCAACAAAATCATACATCACTTTTTTTTTCTATATAAGCAAAAGGATCAGGCACGCTTAAAGCGAGTGTGGTGTTTAAACTTTTTTAAACCTATAAAATATAATTAAAGCTATCCTACTGGTGCGGCGCATTGCTTCCCGTGTTGATGCCTAACGCATTGAACAATTTTGACTTTAAGTTCATGCGCGGTTCGCTCGTTTGATTCGTGCCCTATAATAGAAAAAAAAAGAAAAGTGTCAAAACAAAAAAAACGCAAATAATAATAATACAAAAGCGTGTATTTTAAAATATATACATATATTATTTAGTAGCGAAAAAATAAATGTGTAGGCACAGTGATATAATTTTTTTGTGATAAGCTTCATAATTAAGTAAGGCCGCTGTTTTGTGGCCGTTATACCCTATTTACAGCATGCCATATATTAAAACAACAAAAATCGACCGACAAAAGCGTGAAAACGTTTACAAAAAGATCGCATCGGAAGTGTGCATCGACCCGACGACTTGTATGAAACCCAGTGCGGTGCGAGGTAATGCGTATCGATTACCATGCTATCGATATCGATAATCAAGCCCCACGAATGTGAAGTGACGACACAATGAAGTTAACACATAAAACGATACGAAAAAAAATTGCATCTTCAATGTATTGAAGAAAATGAGCAAACGCGACAATAAGATGATCTTTGATGATAAAATCCAAACAATCATTTTACTGTCCACGACACTAATTTAGCTTACGTCACCGCTGTACATGATATAACAACAATATAATATTTACAAGTACTTATAAGCGAAGTTCCTCTGGCATATTATTATAGAATTTAAATGCCAACTTTACAATATATATTGAGGGGTGAAAGGCTTATTTGGTTATCGCTCTCGTCGAACCGGTCACTTGCGAAGAAGGGCTCGGCAAGTAAATAACCCACAGACACAGCCCACTGAGTTTCTCGCCGGATCTTCTCAGTGGGTGGCGTTTCCGATCCGGTTGTAGATTCTGCGAAGCACTGCTCTTGCTAGGGCTAGGGTTAACAACATCGTCAGGTTTGCGCCCCGTGAGCTCACCTACTTGTTAGGTTACGCTGATAATATAGCCTTTCAAGGCTATCAGCGTAGGTAGGGAAAAAAATTATTTGTTTTAAGCGAAATTCGCGACGTTTATCTTTGACAATCTTTGTAATTAAACGTGCGTTTTCGTTAACAGTTCGATGTTTGTAATTGGACTTCAATTAAGTTTACTCTATTCAAATACCCGAAGAAGGTATTTTTGTCATAATATTTTTTCCAAATTTTAAACTTTAAATGTCTCTTAAAATATCGCTTAAACCAAAATAGCCTTTCGCTCCTCGATGTAATAATATATTTTTTTCGTTTCACCAGAACATTTCTAATCTCCTCAGATTCGTTTTGTATTTATTAGATTGGCAACACTAGGCCGAGGCGCGCGGTGAGGTAAGCTAAGCGGACACACAGCAACCCCACAGAACAAGGACTAGGCGCGTGCGCTGACCTCCTCGTGGTTGTCGTGGTGGTCGAGCGAGTCGCGGGCGTGGCGGGCGCCGCCGCGGGCCCGGGACTGCTTCACGATGTCCAACGCCTAGCGACAAGTCACACTAGACTTTACCATCAACATCATCACTATCCATTACGTGTCGACCACTTTCTGTATGTTTAGTGCGAGTTTTTTTAACGTTCTCGATAGCGTAAAAGTTAACTTATATTTGTACGGAATAGGATCGTTTGCGTACGTTTGCCGCTAGGGGCGCTGTTCCAACTGCATACAAAATTGGGTTAACTTTTACGCTATCGAGAACGTTAAGAAACTCGCACTAAGTATATAGAAAACTAGCACTAAGCACACTGATCTCACTTAACTCAGAGAAACATTTCATTCCAGAGAAGCTTTCCAATTTGGAACAACAATGGCACAAATATTGTCAATTTGTTCAGTTTCAGCGGACTTATGTTAAAATACTTAAAAAAAAAACTTAAGCTATATCGAAATTTTGATTACAACGCTCACAGCGATGACTAGCGTATAATAATGACGTAATCAGTCAAACTACTTAACGCTTCAATGAAAGCAGATATCAAAGTATAATTATAAGATTACTAGCTGTACCCATCCGCTTCGCTGGGCATTTAAAATTAGCATTATTATTTCTCAACCCCACAAAGATTCTCATCATTAACGCCACCGCATTTGGTGTAGGGACTCCAACACTCATATAAATATTAGCCTATCCATTAAGTACAATACGACCGACGTAACTTGGCGAGTCCGAACTTCGCGCAGAAGGCTGCGCACAAACGTTTTTAGGAACCAAATGGTGGTATGAGCAACGTGCGCGGGGCGGAGGTCTAGGCTAGGGATTGACTCTATGTAAACACAATCGTCCCTTTATTCAATCAAATATCACAATCGATTTTTATCGGTTTGGAATTTATTGATTTTTGTTTATATGAAATAATGAATGAAATAGATTTACAAACATATTGAATGTTGTCGTTAGTAAACGAGACTTCATCTTTAATAAAAAAAAAAACTAATAACACTTTATTTTCTTGGTTGAAAGACATGATTTAGTTGAATATCAGTTATTTATCAACAACTACTACAATAGGGACTGTTCGTGAATATTTTAAACCTCCTATAAAATGGAATATAAATATATATTTTTATATAAATTTTAATCAATTTGAAAAAAAATCGATTAAACAACATCCTCAAACACGCATATTGGACATCCCTTTTCTTGACATCGTATAAATTCGGTAATTCTCGGTATGCGGTAATGTGTCTCACTCACACGCTAGCATTAGTGTCGTGTTCGTGTCGCTATCTCTGTCTTGAGTACGGGCGGCTACAAAAGTTTTCATTGATTTGTTATTATTATACTGTTTTTGTTTAGTGCTCAGTTTTTTGTTTAGTTTTAAGATTGTTTGTGTTTAAATTTGTTTTAGTATTGAGTGTCCCTTGGCATTTATACTATTCGTTAACAAAGATGCCACCAAAGCATAATAGTGTTTTAAATCGACGGCCGACAAACATAATTTTTGATTTTTTTTTAAAAAGAAAAAGAAGAAGGCGTAAAAGATGTTGACAGTTTTATTTAGAGTTGCTAACGATCTGGTGTATCGCAACGCACAGTACAGCGGATCGCAACTGAAGGCAGTGTTCGGGCTTACTTTCGAATTAATTTAATTACGTTATTTTTACCGCTTTCTGTCTTAATTTATTATTTTTTTATTACCTCTCTTTAATTTATTACGTTATTTTTATAGCTTTCTCTCTCATAGTGTTTTGATATTCATTTTATTTGTACTTGGTCCCTGTATATGGAAATTTTAATTCGTATTTTGATTTTAAAAAATGAATACTAATAACACTTTTTTTTACAAGTGTACATGCGCGAAAGTTGACCTGCGGCTATATTCAGACTCGCCAAGTTACGTCGGTCGTACTGTACATGTATTTTCTACATGGATACCAAGTTTCAAGTCAATCGGTTGCACGGTTCAGTAGTTATAATGGAACATCCGTAAAACCACTGTAGATTTATATATTAGTATAGATTTGTAAATCATTTATAAATGAGCACGAGAAACATTGAAGTTTTGAAGCCAAACAGAATTGTCTGTCTGCATTAAGGGTAACTAATTCTATTCCAATAGTATAGTTCGCTTTTTAACTTACTTGCGGTACGTGCTAATAGGGCAGCGTGCATAATGAAACATCTCAATTCTAGGGTCAGCAGACTAAAGCACATAAGTCAAAAAACTCTACTTTACAGGAATTAAAAAAAACTATTTAGAATCTTATACATTAACAAACTTAATAATGTTTATTTGAATTATATAAGTCTATAACACTAACTTATTATTAAAATTAAATATTTTAAATTAAATGTGATTATTTAATAATTAGATGACTTAAGTTATAAGGAACACAATAATAGTATGAGTTAAGTGAAAAAGATCAACAATTAAGATATATATTATAATAATATAAGTCATAAATATAAATAACAACTCAATGTTTAATTAAAATTCTTCTTCTTCATCGAGTTCTAAAATATCTGGATCAGTATTTCGTAAAGTTTCCAACGTGGGAAGACTTATGTAAAATTCATGGAAAATATCTAGTATTAAAGGGAGCAGCGAAATTAAATCTTTTTTTTCCTCGATGGATATGGGTAATGGCTGTATAGATATTATATCATCAGTTTGAGAACCCCCTATGGATGATCTCCTTTTCATAGCAACTGTCTTTATAAAATTGTCACTTTCATCTAACGGTTTCATTAAACATCCTCGGCAGACAGGTTCATGTTTACCATGCACAGTAAAAAAGTATTTTTATGTCTTCATTCTAAGCTTTTGCTTTTCAGGTTCAATAGCTCGTATTCTTTGCTTAGATTTATTTTGAATTTCCATTAAAGACGCCAAGTATGCAGATCTTTTTGCATATGACCCCATTTGCCAATATTCTGTAAATATGGCACGCCTATCAGTTAATGGTATACGTTCTTTACATTTCATTCTGCAAACAGGTAACTCTTTCAAATTCAAAATCATTTATTTCAACTTAGATGTCAGTATAACACACTTATTGAATGTCAAAATATAAATAACAATGTTATCTCTACCACCGGTTCCAAAAAAGCCACAGTCCTGAGAAGAACCGGCGAAACAAACTCAGCGGGCTTTTTTTTTTCTTTTTCTCAAATATTTTTTTTAATTCATAGTGCGATCTGATGTACATTTTCCTTTTAAAGTTTTGTATGCCTGTCCTAAGTTACGTTTTATTCTTTTTTCTCTTTTTATAGTACGTATACTCTTTTTTGGAGACACATTAGGATTCATTGAAATTTCATCACAAGTACTTGAACTTGATGTGATTGGAAGTCTCGGTAATTCATAACATGGATCTCGTACAGAATCATCACTAGAGAAGTCAAGTACAGAATAGTATGTTAAGCTACTGACTTGACCTGATGATGTCGACGGTATAGGATCGTCTACTACTAGGTTCTACTAGAACTCTGTGTTCAAAATCGACTGTTGATTTACATTTTCTAAAAAAGGACAAGACAATTAATTATCTATTTATAATGATATAATATTGATATAATTACGTAATTTGCAAATCATAATTTTGAAGATATGTGAAAATATACCTTCATTGCTTTCCAGATGAGTGGATGACGCCATTTCAACTAATTTCTTGCCTCTTTGAATATTCATCTTAAATAATTAAAATACTTAAGCACTCACACAAAACTAACCAACAAACTGTGCACAATCGACAACATTAGTAAATTAAAACCACTTACCGAAGTATTGTTTACGTTATAAATATTTTTAAGTAACCACTTTCTCTAAAGAAATGTTACATTTTGATGTTCTTTATAACATAAGTCAGACTTCTTACGTTAATAACTTTGTACTTATGGTGTTCCTTAGAACATAAGTCCAGTTATGTTTTTTAGTTCGTTTGACTATATTAGGATTTGATAAGGTTGATACAGAACGCCGCTTGAATACGCCATGAAATACTTGAGTTTGATTTATGTGCTTTAGTCAGATTGTGTGTTGAGCAAAATGTAAACCGATGATGTAATAAAAAATAAATTGAAAATTTTGACTTATGTGCTTTAGTCTGCCGACCCTAGAATTATACTTTAGTGTATTTTTTTTACCTATTATATTATACATTAAAAAAAATAAGCGGTAAAATTTCGGTTATTTTTTATTGCTTATATGGGTGGACGAGCTCACAGCCCTCCTGGTGTTAAGTGGTTCTACAACGGGACATCTACAACGTAAATGCGCCACCCACCTTGAGATATAAGTTGTAACGTCTCAAGTATAGTTACATGGCTGTCCCACCCTTCAAACCGAAACGAATTACTGCTTCACGGCAGAAATAGGCAGGGCGGTGGTACCTACCCGTGCGGACTCACAAGAGGTCCTACCACTAGTCTCTAAATAATTTATACAAAAATTTCGTTATCGTGTTTTAGAATTATCGTACCGAATTTTTCTTTTCGTGTTAGAATGAAACCGCGTTATAGGAGGATTACCTGTATCACGGTCGACTTCTATACTTTCAATTCACCCTATTCCAAAAGACTATTCTTTTGTTACCATCAAAACGTGTTTTTCCACTAATTACGTATTCAGCTAAACCTCTCAATAAATCAATACATTCCTTAGACCTAAAGTCAATCCTCTAAATACATTTTTTCCTTGTTTACAAACGCAATGACTGTATCGTGCTCTGTTTTATTTTAAATAGTAGTTTTGAAGTGAAACTTCTAATGCGACTTCATACAAGGTTGCGTTAAACGTTCAACGCTCCTTGGGAGGGGGAATTGAAAGAGACAGAGCGAGAGTGTATGCGTGGCACTCGAACGCGTGCGCGTAGTATATCTGTTACAGCGCGAGCGTTAGCAACGAGTAGCGCCCAATATTTTAATGAAGTATTTAAATATATTATATATTTATTTTTCTATAAATATAAAATTTAAATATTGAAGATGTCGCATCTCTTATACACAGCATTCCCTATTACAAGAGCCAATCTGATTTAAGGATGAAAAATGAAGAAAACCACAATAGGTACTACACATCGAAAAAGAAGTTTCACTTCATTCACGTGCCCCTAGTTGCACGCGCACCGTTTTTTGACTAGAAGGTAGTCGAGTGTGCTGTACCTCTTTCCGGCTCCGAAGGGCGCAGTCCTCGAGGGTCTCGGCGGCCTCGTACTTGCCCTGGCGCCGGTACAGCGCGCCCAGGTTCTTCAGCGTTGTGGTCACTGTCGGAGAGTCCACCTGCGGCACCACGCCCTACAGTTAGCTCTAAGTCTATCTAACTATACTGAGACCTTAGAACTCAATCTGAACGTTGTAGATGTCTATAGGCTCCAATAACCGCTTAACACTAGATGGACTGTGAGCTCGTCCACCCATCTAAACAATAAAAAAAATTCACGACGAGTTCACGGTCAGTCGGAGTCCGTAAGCAACAACAGCGTATATACCGCCACCCATCTTGAGACAAAGGTTCTAAGATCTCAGTTGCGACAGTACAGCGGCTGCCCCACCCTTCAAACCGAAACGCATTACTGCTTCACGGCAGAAATAGGCAGGGCGGTGGTACCCACCCGTGCGGACTCACAAGAGGTCCTACCACCAGTAAAGAGGTATGGTATGATGGTATCATGGTATGGCGTACCTTGGCGGCCTTGTGCCAGCCTCCGTACTCGCCGTACGGGGCGTTCTCCTTCTGCAAGTGCTTGTTCTCCTCGCGCTCCTCCGCCACTTGCCAGATGGGCTTATTGTCACCTGTCAACAGACACCAGTTAATGACAGACGTCAAATATATACCAGTACAAAAACGACATATAGATTGACTTTTCGCATTAAAAGTGTACAATTCCCAAAAATATTCGAAATTGAGTTAATATGAGGAATCATTTGGTATCATCAGTATTTTTCTCATAAATACTGTCAAAAGAGCGTAATGTAGTTTTAGTTTTTTTAGTGTACCTATGTTTTGACTGCTATTAACAAAATTAATACATAATTGTATCTTACTTTAAAAGACTATGTAACTGGTAAAAAATAAAAAATTAATGTTGCAAAGATGATTAATATTAAAAATATCACATGTTAAACTTTTAAAACACTCTCCTGTAAAATTAGTAAGTTTTTAGATTATACAGTTTTAATGCGAGAAGACGATATTTGATACTAATAATAATTAATTTACGGATGCTTGAAATAAAACGTTTTCAGAATTAACATTAATTGAATAGTAAATAGAAATTTCATTAATTACAAATTAGTAACACTACTGTGGTTAAGAGCGAAGTAGTATAAAATTAATGCAACCACATGATCCTTTTATTAAGATATTAATACAATTATTCTACCCGCCATAACCTTTCTTCTTCTTCCAGACTAAATTAGTGTACCAAATCTTTATTCAGATACTGAAGATTAAATTTTGATGTAATTCATCTTATTTCCCTCCTCCTATTTCTTACATATTAATACATAAAGGCTAGTTCATACTACAATCAAAAGGCCATCAAAGTATCCATCACCCTGTGTTATAAAAACAGATTACAAACTATATGTGACACAAGTCGGGAAGGTGTGACACAATTGGCAACAGCTGACGTTTACAACATAAACAAATAAAAAACAAACAAAAAAAAAAAAAGTAAAAGAATCTACATCCATACAGCCTTTCCTACCTGTGCCACACACAAATCCAAACTTGTGTCACTTACCTAATGTCATATTTTTATCAATCCATTATTGAGCGCACACATGTTTCACAAAAAAACACTTTTTCTTTACATTTCCAGAAAATTGCTTATCTAAAAACATGGCAAAAAATATATATTTTCGTTATCCTATATCACAACAAGAAAATAAAAAGCATTATTGAGCAAACAAAACAACAGACTATAATAATACAACCGTTTAATAAACATATTTAGTTAAATATTAAATCAACAATATTTTTTATTTAATAAAATTTACATACAAAAAATTCAGCGAATATTTTTTTTGGCAAAGCATTTTGGTTTCAACAAATAAACTGATACATAAAATAAACGGTGGTCTTAAGCAACGAAGCAAATAAAATATTTTCAAAACATTAAAAAAAACATCACGATATTTCATATTTATTTACATAACAGTTTTTTTTTTAAATGAAATATGGCAAGCGTTTCATCATCGAAATTTAATAGCTTCTTAAAAGCGATATAAGTCTTTGAGAAATTTATTTCATTAATACATTATCTCAAATTTAATAAAAAAATATTATGTAATGTATGATAATTGAATTCAGAATCATGAATAAATAATATTTAGTTTTAACAAAATTTCGTTTATTTCGACAGAACAAAAAAAAAACCCGATGAGAGATAATTTACTGCGCACCATTTTCTACAAATTTTTCGAAAAGAAGCTTGTATTTTTGCTACTAAATAACAAGCTCTTGAACGAGCGACACTTTCATTTCTATTTCTAGTTCTCAAACATTAACGCATACTACAGAAATCTAACTAATCGTCTTTCTTTAAAAAAGACGGTAGAGACGAAATAACACTTATTACCTGAAGCTATAAAATTGATAAGTGATCAATAGTAGTCAGGAGGGAGATCCTCGTCACAGTTCTGAGGATTGAATATTTCACATTCGCCAAGTTACATTGCGTTACATTGCGGGATTGGAAAACAAATTATTTCTATTGCGGAACCTAGCAACGGTGAGTTAGTTAAAAACAAAGTTCATCTCTAACTATTCTTACATTAAGTACATATCTCATTTATATCATCACGTAGTACGGTCCGAAAATTCATTCCTTCTTTATATTAGAGAATATATGAAATAAATTATTTAAACAATATACTCCAATGATTTTTCTAAGCGACAAGTTTATAACATAATAGGAGTTTCAGATAATAGCTCACACATTTCATTGCATTTCACACGTTTATCTGTAATGTTGGCAACACCGTGTAACAATAATAAAAAAAATTATCCTATACATGAAAGACGGTAGCACATTAAATAATTATAAAAGCAAGAAAAACTAACAAATGCACATAAGAGATCTCATAACACAGACAGAACTCATAAGTCTAACATTGAAATAGCAACATCAGTTTACATCTATAGCCTCTTTTTTTGTATTTTCTTATAATTTCTTATCGAACGACAGCTACCTATCTACCTAAAATAATTGTATACAATAAATAAATAAATGCATAGCGCGAACGGATTCAAGAATAAAATATAGCAACATTGAAACGAGAAAAAATAATATCATTTATGTGGTAACACCGCTATCGACACCCTGTTTTTAAAATCGTGTATTCACCGAGAAGCGTTTCCTTATAATTTATTAGCTTTTAAACGTGGCTTCGCTCGCAGTCATAGTATTTATTTTGGGTACCTTTTACGCAGAAAGTAAATATCCAGGGGTAAAAGGCTATTTGATTTAAGTGAAATTTATCTTGTAATTAAACGTGGGTTTTATTTGGTACTAGCTGACCCGGCAGACTTCGTAGTGCCTCAATCGATAAATAAAAGACCGACAGGGGACACATCAAAGGAAAAACAAAATTGTTATTTTTATTTAATTCCGAGCATTTTCATATTTATCTAACCTTTTAAACCTTCTCTGGAATTCCACAAATTATTCAAGACCAAAATTAGCCAAATCGCTCCAGCCGTTCGCGAGTTTTAGCGAGACTAACGAACAGAAATTCATTTTTATATATAGAGATTAGCATCCACAGTTCGATGTTTTTAATTGAACTTCAATTTAGTTTACTCCATTATTCAAATAGCTGAAGAAGGTATTTTTTGTTATGATATTTTTCCAAATTTAAACTTTAAATGACTCTTCTGTAAATTTTCAAAATTAAAATGTGGTATCGTGGGACACCAGGTAGGAACGAAGTTCCTTCGGCTAATGTAGAATCGACACAATTTGCAAAAAAAAAATCGTACTCAATTTTATGTAGGTTTTCTTGATTTTTCTCTTAAATTTTGCTGATTAGTTTTTATTTAAGTATAGGAAAGTATTTAGGAAATTCAGTATTTTAGGAAATAATAAATTACGTAAAATAGAAAGAGAATGGACGAGAGAACGAAAAGAAAGAGGGAGAAAGAGAAAGGTATTATACACTACTCGCTTGTGTATGCGACTGTCGCGCCTGCGCACGTCTCATATAACGGTTTTATTCCACGCACTTTTTTCCACGGATTTTTTCTTACGGTTTTACTATCACATTTTTTTCAGTTCGGTCGCGCAGCAAAATCCCTATCCCTCCAAGCCTGCCGTAAGGAACTTCGTTCCAAAAATGTCACTTAAACCAAATAACCTTAACACCTCGATATGTAGTCATGATTAAAAAAATTTTTTTGAATTTTCTCATAATGTTTTCACTTTAAGCCGCTTTCAGACTACGCTATAATATAATAGCATGTAGTATATAGCTCATAGCACAACAATATCGCACACCATACATTGTTATGGACATGTTCACACTGTACTGTACTATATATTATTGGCGTAATATACGCTGCTATACTATATGGCACTATAGTACAGCGGAGCGGTCGCGGAACTTTTTTACTTATTACCCCAAAATATTTTTGTGTAATTAACCCATGGCGAAGAACAAAAAAAAAACGAAATCGCTTCTTTTTAGCGTCTTTCATATTATAGCCCCCATGATAATTTTGAAAAAATATATTATTTTTTCGTTTCGTTTCATTTCGTTTCATCGAGTTTGAAATCACAACGATTCTAAAGAAGTTTCACTTCAATATAAACATTTTACTCACAAAAGTTTCATTTTTACCCCCCAAAATTTCATTTTACCCCTGTTCCCCGACTGCTGGTATAGCGTAATCTGAAAGCAGCTTTAGTTTAGACACAAATTCATTCAAACCACTGGATTTAAAGTGAATAAAAGGTAGCAGCTTACCCCGGACTAACACATGAACAGAAAATTGTAAAGAAACTTGTTTCTCAAGGAATTCAAGATAAGAAATCTTCAGCATTTATTATATTTAATATATTCATTATGTTATTAAGGCACAGTTTTATAAGTCATTCTTTTTCCTTTATATATGAATATTGCACGTTGAAAAATGTTCGTATACTAAAATATATTCAATTTCTTATTCGGTAAGACTTTAGCAATCAGTCGAGTTGGGAATGTAGGAAATAGAACGTATAACTCGTTATAAATAATGACCATCGAATTGATTTCATATAAACAGGTGAATATTTAATATGTACATTGTAAATATTTATTTGAATCACGCATAACACTTTTACCTCGGAACGATACCTTAAAGATTAATTAGCTAAGTTCTATGTTCTCTTAGAACGCTTATAGCTACGGGTGCTGGGTTATGTTATTTTTTAGGTTTTTTTAACGATGCTATATATTCTGAAAATGCAAACGAAAATAAATTTTACTAAAATACGAATTATGTGTACATTCTACGTTCATATAAAAATATAAATTTTCAAAATATGCTATAAAATAATAATAAAATATTTTTTGGCAAAAAAAAAACCTTATAAAGTTTAATTATTGGCAGGTGACCGTTGGAGAATAATGATCACTTACCGTCAATGGTTCCGAATTCTCGTTCATGAGCCCGCGTCAACACCTGCTTGTAGAGAGTCTCGGCTTCCTTGTATTTGCCCTGCGAAAGAATTACCCAAATATTATACATTCTTTAATGATTACTCTACTTTAGTGTTAGTTTTTACTGGTGGTAGGACCTCTTGTGAGTCCGCACGGGTAGGTATCACCGCCCTGCCTATTTCTGCCGTGAAGCAGTAATGCGTTTCGGCTTGAAGGGTGGGGCAGCCGTTGTAACTATACTGAGACCTTAGAACTTATATCTCAAGGTGGGTGGCGCATTTACGTTGTAGATGTCTATGGGCTCCAGTAACCACTCAACCCCAGGTGGGCCGTGAGCTCGTCGTCAACCCATCTATGCAATAAAAATAAAATAAAAAACGCAACTCATCTGAAATCATCCAAAATTATTTCTAATTTGTTGTAAGATAGCAAGCACTATACGCATTACAATTATTTTAAGTAAATAGTGATGTTTAGCGTTGATTTAGTGTTTACAAAACAGTTATACAATAAAATACATAAAATGGATATAACAATGTTACATGAGATGACATTAAATAATGTTCAAGTATAGGTCACTTAGACATCGGAGAACTCTAGAAGCAACATTCAGGGAATTTGTTTAAATTTTTTATATTTGAACAAATTCAAAGACACTAAATAGTGAACGAGTGAGTTACTACACATTCAGACCAGTGTGCTTAGTACGAGTTTTTTAACGTTTTCGATAGCGTAAAAGTTAAGTCAAATTTGTATGCAGTTGGAACGTTGCCTACGTTTGCCGCTAGGGGCGCTGTTCCAACTGCATAGAACGTTAAAAACTCGCACTAAGCACACTGGAGACACAATGAATTGACTAATGAACACTAAATCCCACAGCTGCACTGCCGCGGTGTACCGGTAAATAAACAAATGTGTACTCGCCTGTTTGAGATAGCAGGAGGCGAGGTTGTTCTTGGTCTTGGCAACGTTGGGGTCGTCGGGTCCGAGCTTGCTCTCGTAGATCTCGAGCGCGCGCTGGTAGTACTGCTCCACCTCCTCGTACTTGTTCTGGAACGAGCGCGTGACGTGAGAGAGCGTCGGGGGGCGGGGCGGGGGGTTGGGGGCGGGGGCGGACCTGGTTCTGGCAGAGCAGCGCCAGGTTGTTGAGCTGCTTGGCGACGTCGGGGTGGTCGCGGCCCAGCACGGCCTCGCGGATGCACAGCGCGCGCTTGCACAGCGGCTCCGCCTCGCGGTACTTGCCTGCAACCACACACATCCATTACACACGCGCCAACAAACTTAATAGTAAGAAAACAAGTATTAAGTATAAAGGGTTTTAATTATATTAGTTTACTAGAGAGAGTACCCGTTCGCCTTGCCGGGCATTTAAAATTAACATTATTATTATTTCCCTCATAAAGACGCCTAATTATTAACGCCCCTGCAACTGGTGTAGGGAGTCCAACACTTGTATAAATATTAGCCTATCCATTAAGTACATGTATTTTCTACATGGATACCAAGTTTCAATTCAATCGGATGCACGGTTCAGTAGTTATGAACGGAATATCCGTAAAACCACTGTACATTTATATATTAGTATAGATTACAATTTTAGTAGTATTTATTTTAAAAAATATTTTTATTTATTTATTTCTTATGTGGGTGGGCTTACAGCCCCGAGCCAAGGAATCCATAGACATCTACAACGTAAATGCTGCCATGTACCTTGAAGATATGACGGGAACAATTTAACTTTAACCATTTTGAAATGTTGAGCTCTTCCAACTACGCCCTAACTGGTAGGTGAGCTCACGGACTCAACTTGACAAAATTTGCTAACACTGACTCTAGCAAGAGCAGTGCTTTGCAGAATCTACCACCGGATCGGAATCGCAAGGCATTGAGAGGATCCGGCAAGAAACTCAGTGGGTTAAAGTTCTTGTGTCCCCCAAGCTAACGTTGGATGCAGAAGTAGAGAAATCATCACCTCGCTTCCCGTAGAGCACGGCGAGGTTGTTGAGCGTGGCGGCCACGGCGGGGTGGTTCTCGCCGAGGGTCTTCTCCCGGATGGACAGAGCGTCGTTCAGCAGGTTGGCGGCTTCCTTGTATTTGTTTTGGTCTCTACAATACCAAATACAATATGAGTTTTAATGCTAGAGAATAAAATTTCAATTAGTTTGCAGTGTCAGCTTAGAATATTCCCCCGACCACCCCAACCTCTCCCCGTTGGTGTCGTAAAAGGAATCATTAATGTACTCCTGTGTATAACCGATATTCACAGACTACATACAGGCCTTTTAAATTATATATTAAGAAGATTATACAAGCATTTTTTTTTAATTGCTTAGATGGGTGGACTAGCTCACAGCCCACCTGGTGTTAAATGATTACAGATACTCACTTACCTTACTACTTACCTTAGAACATATATCTCAAAGTGGGTGACGGATTTACGTTGTAAATGTCTATGGGCTCCAGTAACCACTTAACATCAGGTGGGCTGTGAGCTCGTTTACCCACCTAAGCAATAAAAAAATCTATTACAGACATAGATTTAGCGAAAAAGAATTTGTAAGCAAAAATTAAAATAGTTTCATTTGACGACCTGTAAACAAGAGCCAGTATGTTCAGCATGGTGGCGACATCGGGATGGTCGTGGCCCGAAGTCTTCTCCAGGTCTTCGAGTGCTTGCTTGCAGAGGGGCACGGCGACCTCGTACCGGCCCTGCGACGCGTACTGTATGACCAGGTTGTGGAGCGTGCGCAGGCGGGCCGGGATCTCGTACCCGGCGTTCACTTGCTGGGCGAAGTGCATCGGCGGCGTCGGCGACATCGCTGTAACATTGTTTACATTGTCGTCTTCTCAAACTTTTTCGTCTGTGTGTTGCATGTCGCGGGACGGTCGGCCGCGGAGTAGGGATAAAGTGAAAAGCGCTCGTCAGAGCAGCCAAGACCAATATGGCGGCGCCTAGAGCTCGCAGCAGCTGACCGTGTAGTGTAAAGACTATTACTCATTTGTACCAGTGCTGCAGTAATGTTACTACAATAGACATAATGAATGCTTATCCGCCACTTTGAGACACGTGAGGCACAAACACAGCATCACTGACAATCTGTGGACTCGTCCGAAGAGGCAGCATTTAAAGCAGTTCCTTACATTTATTATTCCTGTTGTCGTCGTGGTCATCGTCAGGGAACAGCTCGACCATCGGGTCCTCGCGTTTCTTCTCGCCCTGACCTGTACGGTTACTGTCCGACTCTTCGTTTATGTCGCTGTCGTATTTACTGCAACAATCCACAATGAGCTTTCATTCATCAATTCGATTTCAATATTTCTCAATAATAAAATCGTTAGTATTATCGACATTTACGTCGGAGACAAAATCATTTCCATACTACGGAGGGTAGATAAAGGAGACCTTTCTAATATGAGGATTAAACCGACAAAATGCTTAAAACTTAAAAACCGTTTACGAAATGTCCAAATTGGCGCTAGTGAGTCGTCTATTATCAAAGGTGGCAATCTGTGCATTTGGACAAAAAAATGTTATTGATATGTCAATACAGATTGATTTGAATATAATCGTCTCCTTCAAAGAATACGGTTCAAAACCCGCATTAAATAAAGGTTAATACTTAACCTGTTATTTATCTAAGATGTCGTTCAGAAGAGTTTTGTGACTGCCAATGGAATACAAAGTCAATAATTCGTTTTTCTGATTTACCAATAATTGTCCAAAAGTCACATTGCCGGCTTTGATACTAGTCGACTCTAGTATCGCATGAGGATTAGATACGGTAAATTGTCAAATACAAAATTTATAAATGAGTTTAAACGTCGTGGCACGTACATACGTTAATCGCTAACCTATATTAATAATAGAATAAAAACTTTTGTGTGTGACAGACATTTGTCGATACAGAGTTGATTTTGTTATTATCTACCCTTCATGATGTCATAGGGTAACATTAATAATTGTACTCTCGAATCTTTTTCCATTAATTGGAAGTCATTTTGAAAGTGTTTCTTGAATATTTATTTATATTAATAGGCAGAGGACAAAACGGTTTAATAGTTTTTGTTAACCGTATTTTCTCTTTTTTATTCCATAGCTCGGTAGGTTATTCTATGGCAACATACAGCATGATGATAATTTTAAATAATTGTAAATAGACATGCTTTAGATTTAGATATTCCAAAACAATTTAATATACACTAAAAACAATAATCATCGAAATCGGTTGGCGTGATATTGAGTTATTGAGTTATTCATCTATTATGTCGCGCACGTACTTAATGCAAATTTAAGACTTATATGGTTTTCTCATGGGTACCATTATCAGAACTGGACTAAATTGAAATGGGACCACACGGGGAGCGTCAGCTTTCTAATAAAAAAAAGAATCATCAAAATCGATTCACTCAGTCAATATTTCATCCCATATCATTTCATTTAATTTCATCCCAGTTGATCTCAAATTAATCATCTTAATTTTATTTCATTTCATTTCACTCTATATTATCATTTTTCATATAATTAAGAATATAAAAAAAGTAAGATATGACTTAAAGGTCTTAGTTACCAGGTCATAAAATCCTTTAAAAAAATTGTCACAAGTATTTGTAGATTTAATTCTTAATGTACGTTAGTTTTTTGTCTTACCGTATGGAAGCCATGAACTCCAAATGCTTATTCTCCTCCTCCAGCTGTGCTACGCGTTGTTCGGAAGCCTGCAGGTGCTGCTGAGCTGCAGCCAGCTCGTCCCTCAGCCAGGCGTTCTCTTGGCACAGCCTGCGGACCTGCGTGCGGAGTTTTTGCTTCTCTGCCTCGACGGACTGAAGGTGAGATGCCAGAGCCGTCATTACCTGTAGGAAAAGGTATAAAAATGTGGTTAAAAGCTTCTTTTTTTGTCAGGAGGAAAACGCCGGACTTTCGCCCTTCACTGGGGATGGAGGGCGGGGCATGTCGGAGTCGAAGCGACTAAAACCTCCTGTCGCTCAACAACCAGCATGCGAACCTCGCATGAGACAGAGCTTATGGAAAGGCAAAGGGGGGAAAGAGAAGCGTTTAGTGCGGAGCACATCTCTCCCATCACCCTCCCCCTCGGGACGCCGGGCCGGCGGTCGTCGGCGCCACGACCACCAGCCCTCTCGGTCGGCAGGCTATCCAAAGCCCATCTAAGGTTAAAAGCTTAGCATAATTCGTCTTCTCGTATTAAAATTGTATAATCTCAAAACTTACTAATTTTACAGGAGAGTGTAACATGTGATATTTTTTATATTAATCATCTTTGCTACATTTATTTTTAATTTTTTACCAGTTGCATTATCTGTCTTTTAAAGTAAGATAAAATTATGTATTAATTTTGTCAATAGTAGTCAAAAAATAGGTAAACTAAAAAAAAACGCTCTTTTGACAGTATTTATAGGAAAAATACTGGTGATACCAAATGATTCCGCATATTAACTCAATATTTTAGAAAATTGTACACTTTTAATGCGAAAAGACGAATTATGTATAACTAGTGGTCCCCCAGTAGTCGAAATTCGACTATAATTAATTGAAATTTTAAGTTTGAACATTATTTGGGTTCTATTGTCGAAGACTATTTTACTCTAAAACCCAGATTACGCCAAGACTTGTTATTGATGTGTATTTTTAATCCATAATTTAAATAAATATTTACATTCTGCACTCCTTCTCTATATTCTCTATAAGTGAAGAAAATTTCATACTCCTCCTCCGTCCGCGCAATTACGTCGTAAAAAGGGATACAAAGTTTTTGCTTCACCTACTATTAAATATAGATAAAATAATATCAGAGGATCAGCCCTGTACTTCCTCCGAGATTATACCCTAAATGCCAATGAAATACCTTTTAATTATAATAAGATACTGAAGTGTATCAGTAAAAACTTTTCTCACTTGATATCCTTTCTCAAAAATATTTAAGTACTGCAGTCAACTTTTTATTTTTACTGCTTAGATGGGTGGACGGCCTCACAGCTCACCTGGTGTTAAGTGGTTACTGGAGCCCATAGACATCTACAACGTAAATGTGCCACCCACCTTGAGATATAAGTTCAAAGGTCTCAAGTATAGTTTCAACGGCTGCCCAGCCTAACAAACCGAAACGCATTACTGCTTCACGGCAGAAATAGGCAGGGTAGTACCTACCCGCGTGGACTTTTAAGAGGTCCTACCACCAGTAATTACGCAAATTATAATTTTGCGGGTTAACTCCATATTTTTTCTCTTTGGTTTAATTTCATGAAGGTTAACATCACTCATTTTATCTACTTAGAAGGACGCTTAGAGTGTTGTCAAAGTTATAAGATATATTAACTGCTGGCTGCAGAAGCATTCGATGGGAATTCGAACAAAACCGTCTTCGGTTCCTGCACAGCAACAGCAAATAACTTTAGTCGATGCTCAGACCTGTTTCTCTGGGTTTGTTAAATATAACTCGATACGCGAGACAGTTGGCAATGATATTTCTAGAATTAGGTTCATTACGGAAACGGAACGATTCTCGATCGATTTTTAAAAATATTTTTTATAGTTCTTTAAAAAACTGAGCATTTAGAGACACGAGCCCATTGCATTGGATGAATGAACGACCTTTTAGCTCATTTGCTGTGAAATAGTTGTCGGAGCTCATGGAAATCGCAACGTTAATGTTCTCAACCTCTTTGAGTCATGAGGTTCAATTCCGACGTAACCTAAGACCTTTCGATTACAAAGTACGTAGGATACCATTCGAACTCTTGATTGTATTCAATTCAGTATACATAAGAAGGTACGATCTTCAAGCACTAGAGATTTCGACCTTGCCTCTAGGTCAAGGACAATAACCTTGAATGGCAACGGGTTGTCGTGATACAGTCGTCGTGGCCTAAAGGATAAGACGTCCGGTGCATACTTGTTGAGCGATGCACCGGTGTTCGAATCTCAGGCAGGTACCAATTTTTCTAATGAAATACGTACTCAACGAATGTTCACGATTGACTTCCACGGTGAAGGAATAACATCGTGTAATAAAAATCAAACCCGCAAAATTATAATTTGCGTAATTACTGGTGGTAGGACCTCTTGTGAATACGCACGGGTAGGTACCACCACCCTGCCTATTTCTGCCGTGAAGCAGTAATGCGTTTCGGTTTGAAGGGTGGGGCAGCCGTTGTAACTATACTTGAGACCTTAGAACTTATATCTCAAGGTAGGTGGTGCATTTACGTTGTAGATGTCTATGGGCTCCAGTAACCACTTAACACCAGGTGGGCTGTGAGCTCGTCCACCCATCTATGCAATAAAAAAAAGTCACTGGATAAATATTAATGTTCAGTATGATCAACTTAATATTATAATAAGGAATACTTTCGTAAGGTTTAACGAGTCGTGGTCAATCGAAAATTCTTTTATTAACCGACTTCAAATAAAAAGAGAACGAGGTTCTCAATTCAGAGTGTTATCTTTTTTGATGCGTTCGTTCCATTTTTTGGTTTTAAAACCCCGATGAATGGTTTGTTATAGCTTGACGAACATAGAAGTAAGGAAAACTACATAGCTTGTTGTTTTTATTTACAGTTGAAGCACCGAGCTGTCAACCCTCCTTGGGTTAGATTACGTTAGATTTTTACGAAATATAGACGAACTTTTACCGTAACCTTTTTAGAATGATCGTGGTAAGCTTTTTACCAATGAAGTTTAGCTGAAGCGTCGAGATCCGCTGCTAAAATTGGTCACCCTTAGTTGTGGCTTATGAAAAATTATTTGTACTAATAACAGGATGGCAGCGGTCAATAGTTTTTTTTTTTTTTGAGAGGAAAGATAACCTGGCTCAGTGGCCTTTTTTGCCAGGACAGGTAGGTAGGCGAGAAAAGGCTCAGCCAGGAAGGAGGAGATTTGCTAACAGCTGCTTGAATGCCTACGGAGAAAATCTAACAACTCAAGGGCAGCTGCTTCACGAAAGAAGCTGCCACCGGATAGGAATCACGACCCGCTGAGAAGATCCGGCGAGAAACTCAGCGAGTTGGTCAATAATATCGACGCAACATTTATACGAAAATAAAAACATTTTAATTTCTTATCAATGACGATGGAAAGAAATCGAAAACTGCTAAACTATAATAATATGGGGCTCGTGGTGCCCATCTATGACCATGGTTTCTTCAGAAAGTTTAAGCTATAGCTTTGCCCGTTTACCATGTTATCGACCAGAAAATGGTTCAGTAATCGAAGCGGTTTTATGTACAATATTACCCACTTAAAAGAATTTCGTTGATTATTATTAGCTGGAGATTTGAAACACGCAAACATAAAAAAACAGAATTATTAACAATTCATTTTACTTCGCTGGAGCTTCAGAATGTAAATTGATATGTAATATCTTTTTTATTATTATCTACTGTTTAATGTAATTTGTACCTTGATATATCCATATCTACCATACAACAGATTCCATTCACTGCCAGTCTGGCAGAATTGTTTTTACTGGCGGTAGGACCTCTTGTGAGTCCGCACGGCTAGGTACCACCACCCTGCTGATTTCTGCCGTGAAGCAGTAATGCGTTTCGGTCTGAAGGGTGGGGCAACCGTTGTAACTATACTGAGACCTTAGAACTTATATCTCAAGGTGGGTGGCGCATTTACTTTGTAAATGTCTATGGGCTGCAGTAACCACTTAACACCAGGTGGGCTGTGAGCTCGTCCACCCATCTATGTAATAAAAAAATACAGTAACGTAGGAGGAACTTTTAAACCACTAAAAAGGGATTTAAAAAAAATGCACGAATTTTTCCAACTTCCGTCTGTGGTACTAATATAGTCCTCTCCTAATTTAGCTTCGTCTTGTCTATCTTGGTACAATACCTTTATATTTCTGAAGCATTATGTATATCGGTCGAAACGTCGGGTTAGTGTTTAACGGCCACAAAACAATTACACACTTTATTATAATAAATTCCCGAGGGCTATTGTACCAAAAACTTTAGAGCAAAATTAAATTTAAAAGTAATTTAATAACGAGGGCTCATTAGACAGTTAACGACTATGTTAATGACGAAAGTACGTAGAATTTATGCTCCACATGGCCACAGCACGAACAGATCTTGTGCCAGAGATAATTAACTCAGAAGTTTCTTCAAGTTCAAGTCATCTTTATTGAACGTACCTATTTAATAATACAGTGCAACCTAACAAATTCCCGAGGGCTATTTCACCAAAAACTTTAGAACATAATTAAATTTAAAAGTAATTTAATAACGAGGGCTCATTAGACAGTTAACGACTATGTTAATGACGAAAGTACGTAGAATTTATGCTCCACATGGCCACAGCACGAACAGATCTTGTGCCAGAGATAATTAACTCAGAAGTTTCTTCAAGTTCAAGTCATCTTTATTGAACGTACCTATTTAATAATACAGTGCAACCTAACAAATTCCCGAGGGCTATTTCACCAAAAACTTTAGAACATAATTAAATTTAAAAGTAATTTAATAACGAGGGCTCATTAGACAGTTAACGACTATGTTAATGACGAAAGTACGTAGAATTTATGCTCCACATGGCCACAGCACGAACAGATCTTGTGCCAGAGATAATTAACTCAGAAGTTTCTTCAAGTTCAAGTCATCTTTATTGCACGTACCTATTTAATAATACAGTGCAACCTCGATATAACAAATCGGTAGGGAACAAGTAAATATTCGTTATATCTAGCAATTCGGTAAACTGAGGTTTGTTATATTAAGGTTAGGTTGGTCTACCATTTGTTATAACGAGGTAAAAAAAAAATTTATTTTATTTACTTCAACATTACATACTCATCTTACTAATCACTTTCAACTTACTATCAACTTTTACTAATAAATGATAACACATTTCTATCAAATTACTGTATGTTTTTTTCTACTTAAAAACCATTAGGTAGGTAACATTTTTTCTCAAACCTTTCGAGACCGATTTACACACTATGGGAATAAGGGTCATATTGTTGGGAACGTTATATGAAGGTTTTGAGTTTACAAAATTCGTTATAAAGAGGTTGTTCGCAATGTAAAGGCATATTTTACATTGACTCTTATGAATAATTCAAGGGGATAACGAATTTGTTTAATCGGGGACGTCGTTATATTGAGGTTCGTTTTTTTTGTTTATTTTTTCGCACATGAGTGAACGAGCTCACAGCGCACCTGGTGTTAAGTGGTGATCGGAGCCCATAGACATCTACAACGTAAATACCGCCACCCACCTTGAGTTCTAAGGTCTCAGTATAGTTAGAACGGCTGCCCCACCCTTCAAACCGAACCGCATTACTGCTTCACGGCAGAAATAGGCAGGGTGGTGGTACCTACCCGTGCGGACTCACAAGAGGTCCTACCACCAGTAAATTACCACCGTTATATTAAGGTTGCACAGTATATTGTAAATTTTGTGCGTCAAGTACCTATATAAATTTGGCAAAGAGCAAACCCTGACTTTCTTGCCGATTCTTTTCAGCGGCGAAACTGTATTCCGAATCGTTGATAAAGTTATTACGATTTAAAAGCAACAGTGAAAGAGTACTTCAATAAAAAAAATCATCATTTTAAATTCTGAATTAAAAAAAAAACTCATTTCTTTTCAATCTGTACGATTGAATGTAATCTGTGACACAAAAAAGCTTCAGTTTTAAAGCCCATTTCGGTAGAGCGCGACCTAAATGACGTTCCATTTAAAAGCTACCAGCCCAGTACACTACGCATTGAAAGGAACTAGGGTAGTGTATGCAGCACGCCTTAAGGCTGTGGTCTTTGAAATAGTGACATCGTAAAGTCGGTGTGGATCGCTTCGAAATATGATACGTCATAACTGACTATCGCACTATATTTTCTATTAACATATCGAGCGTTGAAATGCTATTAGATTTATTTAAATAGCAACATTGAAACGAGAAAAGTAATATCATTTATATGGTAACACCGATATCGACATTCGGTTTTTAAAATCGTGTATTCACCGAGAAACATTTCCTTATAATTTATTAGCTTTTAAATGCGGCTTCGCTCGCGGGTATACTGCTTGTTTTGGGTACATTTCACGCAGAAAGAAAATAAATACTGTGAGGTGAAATGCTATTCGGTTTAAGCGACATTCCGCTTAATACGCAACATTTATCTTTGTAACTAAAGGTGCGTTTTATTTGATATTAGCATCAATAACTCGACCTTTTTAATTGAACTTCAATTAAGCTTACTCCGTTCAAATAGCTGAAGAAGTTTATTAGTTATGGTTTTTTTTCAAATTTTAAGCTTTAAATGGCTCTTCTGTAATATTGCAAAAATATCGCAATAACCAAAATTAAATAGTCATTCACCCTTTTTTATTGCTTACGTGGACGATGGACGATCTCACAGCCCACTTGGTTTTAAGTGGTTACTGGAGCTCATAGACATGCCATAGAAATGCGCCACCCACCTTGAGATATAAGTACTAAGGTCTCAGTATAGTTACAACGGCTGCCCCACCCTTCAAACCGAAACGCATTACTGCTTCACGGCAGAAATAGGCAGGGTGGTGTGGTACCTACCCGTGCGTACTCACAAGAGGTCCTACCACCAGTAATTACGCAAATTATAATTTTGCGGGTTAGATTTTTTATTACACGATGTTATTCCTTCACCGTGCAAGTCAATCGTGAACATTTGTTAAGTACGTATTTCATTAGAAAAATTGGTATCCACCTGCGGGATCTGCGGGATCCGAACACTGTTGCATCGCTCGATACGAATGCACCTGACGTCTTATCCTTTAGACCACGACGACTTTAATACGATATAATCATTAATTAAAAAACACGAGAATGGTAATGACAGTATTTTCTGTTGCTAGTTAATGCCACACCGCTGATCAGCAAAAATATTTAACCGGTGTTTAGTGATGAGATGGCTCTCACAGATTTGCTTAGTTTGAACGTCGTCTTTAAAAACTAATATTTTTTTTCATGGTATTCCCTGCAGCAGATCCAACGATATCATGATCGTTTAAAGCAACATAGGACAGGATTGAAATGCATCCTCGTCGCCGGCGACGCAACCACACGCGGTCACAAGTGAGCCGAGCACATGTCGTATTCAAACTACACGTGTACACACACGACAAACGTATTCAATGTATTCATTTACTGAACTCTAAAATACTAGAGGTCCCGCGTAGTCGAAATTCGACTATAATTAATTGGAATTGTAAGTTTGTACACTATTATGATTGTATTTTATACTTCTATAATCACAAATTTCCCCAAGACTACACTATAAAAGATTAATAATAAAGACAAACAATATTTAATCTATTCTCAATTTGACCACAGACGTCTAGAACAAAAGTTTGACAATAAATAGTATGCATACGTGTGTGCGTCAAATACATGGTATGTAGTATGTGTAATGTTTTCTTTATAGATTTAATGTATCTTTTATGCATTATTTTAAAAAAATATTAGCATTGTGCACTTCTTCTCTATATTCTCTATAAGTGTGAAAATTTCATACTCCTCCGTCGGCGCAATTTTCGTAAAAAGGGATACAAAGTTTTTGCTTCACGTATTAATATATAGATAAATGAAACTTATTAGAGTACTGAAGACGTAAAAATATCGATTTTAACTTACAGGTTTTTGTATTAAATTTTGATAGTCTAATAAGTCAATGTCAAAAGAGTGAGTGAGAAGTGAGATGACGTTTTGCTGTTATTTTTTTATCTCGGTTAAACATTTATATCAACGATTTATTATCAATAAATTAGTATAATTTGTGGCCGAGCGGTGACATGTTTATATCAATCGCAGAAATCACAGGTTTGAATGAAAGCACGTGTTATATACGTATTTATCCCTACTAATATATAAATGTGAATGTAAGTTTGTTTGTTACGCTTTCACTAGAAAACTACTCAACCGATCATCATGAAACTTTGTACACATATTCTTAAGGTTAAGAAGAAGGTTAATTAGGAAGGTATAAGAAGTAACATAGGATACTTTTTATAAAAAAAAAAATTTTTTTTTACGAAAAATTAAAAAATTATTTGTCAAAACATCTCAAAATCTAGCTTCTTCAACGCCATCTACCGGTTCAGTAATGAAGTTCCAATCCTGAGTGCTGTATGTGAATGAAGTCGCGGGTAAAATTTAGCGTTATGCCAAAGTAACTATTCCACGCGGACGAAGTCGCGGGCAAAAGCTAGTTACTCTATAATTGTGAAACGTTAACTCTGTTTACGTCGGTCACCGTCCTCGCCGAACCCGTCGCTTGCGACGAAGGGCAAGTAAATTAACCCACAGACACAGCCCACTGAGTTTCTCGCCGGATCTTCTCAGTAGGTTGCGTTTTCGATCCTGTAGTAGATTCTGCGAAGCACTGCTCTTGTTAGGGCCAGTGTTAGTAACACTCCCGGTTTGAGCCCCGTGAGCTCGCCTACTAGTTCGGTGAATCTAGAATAACCCCTCGAAGTTACTAGAATATGTAGGGAAGAAAAAAAATCTGTTTACGAGTCTTTCGGTAGGCAACAGTTTGGCTCTGCACCTGGCATTGCTGAAGTCCATCGCCATCAGGTGGGCCGTATGCTCGTCTGCTTACAAGGGCAATAAAACAAAAAGAGTACTGACCTGAGCTTCTCCCAATCCAAGATCGATAGCTTCGATGCTCTTCTTAACCAGAGAAGCCTTTTCATTCTCGTGTTCGGTGTTGGTTGCGAGGCCAGCCAGCAGCTGCGTGTGCTCGGCTCTCAGGGCCTCGAGCCCCGCGGCGACGGTACGAGCGCCCGCCACCATTTCCTCCTGCGTCATCGCCGTCATCCTGCCCAAGGATTCGATCTTCTTTCTGGAAAGAATAAACAAGTTATCAATATATTAATACGTGAATAAAAACTTTGTATCCCTTTTTACGAAAATTGCGCGGACGGAGGAGTATGAAATTTAACATACTTATATAGAATATAGAGAAAGAGTGCAGAATGTTAATTACAGTCAAAATCTGTTATAACGACATCGAAGGGACTGCTCATATTCAGTCGTAAAAACCGATAGTCGTAACAACCGGTGATGTTTAATGTGTATCGTGCAAGTACAAACAAATCGATAGGGAATTATTGGAAAAATATATTTACATAATACGCGATTTTTCTTCAATATTAATTTGTTTTCTTTTTCTTTGCGACATTTTGAAAGTTTCACGAATAACTCCACAAAGTTTTGGTGCGTCTTGTGTATAGATAAGTAACAAACTAACTGAAGAGATATGAAGAAGCGGGCTTTGACTACCGCATGCACGTGTTTTGTTTCTAAGAATTAGAAAAGACCCTACACTAAACTAAATCCTATTGTTTTCTTTCTTGATTTTAAAAGCCATTGAAGACAAATGTGGATACCTATTGAAATTGTTTACAATACAGCTTAGCCGGTCGTTCTAACAGATCGAATTCTCCGAAATATTAGTTAAATGTGGTCGTTTTATGAGGTATGTCGTTATTACCAATGTCGTAGAAAGCAATATTTTTAATAAGGCGGTCATATGGCATTCAGCCGGGACCTTTGTTCTAGGTTATTATAACCGGTATGTTGTTCTAAACGATGTCGCAGTAAACGGTTTTGACTGTATTTATTTTTTGTTTATTGTGAAAGCCTGTGGTCAAATTGAAAATACATATATTAATATTGTTTGTCTTTAATATTATTTGTCTATAGTAGAGTCTTGGCGAAATCTGTGATTATAGAAGTATTAGTCTTTGACAATAGAACCATAATAATGTTCAAACTTATAATTTCAATGAATTATAGTAGAATTTCGACTATTGGGGGATCACTAGTATTATTTAGATGTATGTGGCTGAAATTATACAAAACATAATCACAGCGTTTTGACTTGATTTTTTTTTATACAATGTCTGACATTCGCAATTACTTCATGTCGTCACGGATGTGGACGCATATAGTAAGCTCCATAAAAATTGATCTAATTATGCATGCCGACCCAACTTAAGACAAGGTGAAGCAGTAATGTATTTCTGATTTAGTATTTAAATTGAAGACTTATTGTCGACTTTTACTGTAATCACGATTACTCGTACTAAAACAACTAACTATAAAGACTATATCAAACTTCCTTTCAGTAGACCACACTATGTAATTACTTAGTACATAGCGGAGTTTTAAAAATCACTCAAATTATGAAATATGCATTTGTTTTTCCCTACATATGAGGCCCTAAGTTTTAATGACAAAATGATACGCTCTTAGTTGTAAAATTGATAGCACTAACTAAATAGTTCTATGGTGAAAACTAAACTAAAAAGCTGTGGTAGTTATTTGCTATTATGCAACGCGACGATAACCAATTAGAAACGGGCAAACTAGATAGGGCTGCCACGCATTCTTTGTCCTGCGAATGTTACGCGAATCCAAAATGGCAATGTCATGAATTACTAAACGAGAATCTGTCGTCATTATCTATACTAATATTATAAAGAGGAAATATTTGTTTGTTTGTTTGTATTGAATAGGCTCCGAAACTACTGAACCGATTTGAAAAATTCTTTCACTGTTTGGAAGCTACACTATTCCCGAGTGACATACATAGGCTATAATCTTTTTTGAAAAAAATTAGGGATCCTTACTAAAACTCCCAAGGTGTAAAAAAATTGCCTAAAATATACCTTACATCGCGTGCCCTGCGAAAACTATTGATGATAGAATAAAAAAATGTACTACGACTTTGTAGAACACATAATTATTTACAAAAGGTGTCGCGACAGCATATGTCTAACTGTTATAGTTATGCCGCAATAAGTGTTCTTTTATTAAAAAAATATAACAACGTCAAATATCGTTGAAATTCTTGTTAAAGACCCGAGCGGAGCCGGAGCGGGCCGCTAGTACTTAAATATAAGAAAAAATAAAACAACTATAACAACATTGTCAATATTTTCAATTATGTACATCGGTACATATTCACGAAAACCCAATTTCATTGTTTGTCAACCTATTGTTTGTAGACAAAGACGGGTGATTACAAATAACGATTATGTAAATGAACAAGCCGTTTAGCTGACTAGACTTTTCAATCAAAACGTTATTACGGTGTTTTTAATAATCATTATAATTAAATTATACGAAGGTAGTAGAAAAACCAAACAAACATCCTAAAAGAGATTCGATTTTTAAAATTCGAATAATGACACCGAACATGTTTATTATTGATTCAGTTGAAACGTTTATAGTTTCATAGGAAATTAAATCAACGTACCACAATAATATGGTCTAGTCTGCTACTGAAGCAGATCATATCAAAACCATTGAGTTGTTGCCCTTAAAGGTCGCCTAAGCTGCATTTTTATCAAGCAATGCAACTGTGCCAGCTTTCGAATCCTACAGGCAGGTACTAATTTTTATAATGAAATACGTATTCTATACTAATATTATAAAGAGGAAAGATTTGTTTGTTTGTTTGTTTCGAATAGGCTCCGAAACTACTGGACCGATTTGATAAATTCTTTTTCCATTAGAAGCCGACATTGTCCCTGATGAACATAGGCTACTTTTTTTTTTAAATTTTTTTATTTTATTTTTTTGGTTTCATGTGTGTTTTAATGTTTCCGAAGCGAAGCGAGGGCGGGTCGCTAGTCATATAATAAAAATCAAACCTGCAATAATTATAATTTGCCTAATTGCTGTTAGTAGGGCGCCTTGAGCGCTGGCACGGGTAGGCACCAACGCCCTGCTTATTTCTGCCGTGAACCAGTAATACGTTTCGGTTTGAAGGGTGGGGCAACCGTTGTATTTTAAAACTAAGACTCATGTCTCAAGATGGGTAGTGACAAACGTTAATATCTATGGGCTCCGATAATCACTACCACACAAACACCAGAAAGGTCTGTTTAAGCAATAAAAATTTTTTAATTGAATATTCCAAATATTCCAATTCACAACATAATCCAAACGGCTAATTGCGCTTTTTCCCTACCTAAGATATGGCAACCTAAGGGGCTATTCATGCGGACCAGTACCTAAGCTCACGGCTCAACCGATGAGACTTGCTAACACTAACCCTAGCAAGAGAAGACTCTAGTAGATTCAGTCTACTACCGGATCGGAATCACGAGCCACTGAGAATAACCGGCGGGAAACTCGGTAGGTGTAATTGCGCATTCAAATATGTTCCATCAATACTTTAATGTACAATGCGCAGGTGGAAGTGTTACGAAAGATGAGGGGCGCACCGATTTAGGACAATGATGCTGTGACTGATAAACTGTAACGCTTTCTGTGTGAACCGAAACGCTTCAGTGTCAATAACCTCTCATGCTTATTCATAAATGCTATTTGTAAAAAAGTATTTCTTAGCAACGTTCTGATATTCCATAGGAATTAATTATATAGCAATTTTGAAGGAGCATTTTTACTGGTGGTAGGACCTCTTGTGAGTCCGCGCGGATAGGTACTACCGCCTTACTTTTTTCTGCCGTGAAGCAGTAATGCGTTTCGGTTTGAAGGGCGGGGCAGCCGTTGTAACTATAGTGAGACCTTAGAACTGATAACACCAGGTGGGCTGTGAGCTCGTCCATCCATCTAATCAATAATAAAAAAAGTAAATTTCCAATAATTTCGTCTACTTTTTTTTACAATAAGATATGGCTATAGATATGAGATCTTATTCTCCTATTTAGACACCGGACGAGATGAGGTGGTGCTGCTCTAAGACATCTGTATCCTCATCTTCCGATTGTTTATGACCCTAAAGCCTTACATTATACTAGCTCACTGAGTTTCTCGTCGAATTTTCTCAGTGGCTTGCGATTCCGATCCGGTAGTAGATTCTACAAAGCACTGCTCTTGCTAGGGCCAGTGTTAGCAAATTCTCTCAGCTTGAGCCCGTAAGCTTAACTACCCGTTTGGGCGTAGTTAAAATAGTCTCCTAGGGTACCAGCGAATAAGTAGGGAAAACAAAAGCTACACTGACCTTAGTTGACGGATAGGAGAATATAAGCTATGTTGATCTTAGCTGACGGAGTGATTTTCATCGTTAATGAATACTGAAAAATGTGACAGGTCAACATACCTAAGTCGCTTATTGGAATATTATGACATAGATACCAAAGAACATTACGGTTTTGGTCCACATTTTAAATATCCTAAATCCAATTACGCATAATAGTCACGAAATAATCCAAAAATACAGAAACCATACGATTGCCTAATCTGTGCTGTCAATGCTTCACTTGGGTAAATGAAAAACGAAACTTGACATTAATGATATCCAGTAAAAGGATTACAAGTTTTTTTTTTAAAGTAACTGGATCACGCACGCTCATTCGGTCCCAAATTCCTTGTGCTAATGGCATCCGAGACTGACATACAAACTTGTATACGTTTAAATATATAGATAATAAAAACCAAGACAAAGAACAAACAAACCTGTCTATCAAACGAATCTTGCCCGATGTAGGAATCGAACCCAAGACCTTAGGCGCAATAGTCAGGAGCCCTAACTACAGCACCACCCAGTCAGTCCACCAGTTTAAAGAGAATATTTAAAAATCAAGAATATATGTATTCATTTTGTTTGTTAATTGTGTGAAAGGGATAGGAAGACATGATTTGATCATGATTGACATGAGATTGAATGGATTAAGCAGTAGAATGTTTAATAAAATTTAACATCGTTAGCAATAGTTTTATAAATACAAATTGGGTTGCTGCAGAATAATTAGCAAAACCGTCATAGAAACCAGGGAACGTGAAATAGTCTAACCATTATAGTAAAAACTATTTATTCGCGAGGTTCCATAAATATATACGCCGCGAATACAGAAACAGTGAATTTGAAAAAGCGCGTTCACAAAGGACATTCGGTTGGATACCTACATTTTTGAATCCTTTTTATCAATGTGTATATACCGATGAACAAAGAATATAGCAATCTTTAGCCGCGAACATAAGAATTGGGTCAATTTTTTTAAATTCGGGACTTTCCGGGAATTAATAGCGAAAATTCGAATGGAGGAAGCGCCATTTTTTTTCTCCTACCCTTGATAGCCTTGAAAGGTTTTTTTAGCGTTGCCCTAGCGTGTAGGTGACTCTCGGGGCTCAAGCCGGAGTTGATGCTAACTTAACTTACTCGCCGAGCCCTTCGTCGCGAGCGACGGGTTCGGCGAGACCTGTGCTTGAGTACCTAAAAGCACCATTAATGGATCGGCAGAACCGTAATGACCTGTGGAGCGCCATTAAGAACTTTTTACTGTATTGAAATAAATGTTTTTAAAATCTAATCAGCTTAAGCAGTGTCACTAGTACGTAAATAAATAAAAAATAGGTTACTGGAACATAAACACGTTTTACAGACGATAATCGCTAATAGAAATACAAATCATGAGACATTTACAATCGAATAGGTGCTACTAAAAATAAGCACTACCTACATCACGTACGTGACAATACGAATATGGATACTAGGTACCAAGTTTTATAGACTATAATAGTACTTGGTCGGAATGCGAAATTTTATACGTGAATGAATTTAAGATTTATAACGGCGTTTATAATTTTAACATAAAAATACACTTAGAACGTAGAAAACTAATTAAATAAATAACTGGAAACAACTCAAACACGATCATCCGGTCGCAAATTAGGATTCCTTGTGTTATGTACACCAGAGGCTGACATACATACTTATATACGTTCAAATATACAAGTACACATATTGTTATGCCGGTAAGAACAACGCCATCTATCGTCGAATAGCAGAAACGAATATCAAAGAACTAGTAAAGTCGAGAATGCTCAAGAAGTACAACGCCATCTATTGTTAGATAGCGAGAACACACATCGAAACTACTCGACTTGCCCAAAATGTTCTCGATAAATCTAGGGATGTGGTATTGACTATAAAAGCATTGCAGAGATGGTACGGAGTCAGTAATCGGAACTACTCGAAGCGAAACAGCGAACGGATCACCTGAAGCGAATTGAGAATTTTAAAATGCTCATCAAGTGTTTTAAGTGTTAATACAGTTTTAATTTACACTTCGGTAGAATTTTTATTTATCCCGAACCCCAGCGCGTAACAATATATAGATCGTAAAAACACAAACAAATAGCAAGCAAACTTTTTCATCACACGAATGTTTGCCCGATGTGGGAATCGAGCCCGCGACCCTCGACGCAAGTCACAGATAAACCTAGATAACTTAAGATTTCCACGTCACCGATTCCTTTGTAGGTAGGTAGTCGCGTTGTAAGAGTCCGCCTGCGGTGTTACAACATTTAGGATTCAACAAACTCCTAAGCGACTATTATAACGTTCTTCAGAGAGCGCATAACATTGGAACAAGTTTCGAGGTTCGCGTCAATTTTTTTCAGTCCGACGATCATTAAAATTCGTTTTAGTTTCGCTTCAGTTCATAAAACTTTCAGTGAGTCACCGTGTAACAAAAAAAAAACTGCAAAGAAACGCCGTTATGTTCGCGATTACCTATCTTGCAGGATTCTATAAGCAATGCATAAAATTCATTGCTCTGAACATTGTATCCGAATTCAGAATTCAATTTTAATGATTCAGTTTCCAGTGTCTTGATGGTTAACGTGTTTTTTTTGTGAACTGAATTATAAGGTTATTTATTGGCGATTTGGTTTATTGTATACTAGTGACCCGCCCTCGCTTCGCTTCGGAAACTGTAATTTATTATGGATTTCTCCACTATTTAATGGATGTTATTATACATATAAACCTTCCTCTTCAATCACTCTACCTATTAAAAAAACCGCATCAAAATCCGTTGCGTAGTTTTAAAGATTTAAGCATACATAGGGATATAGGGACAGAGAAACTTTGTAACTACTTTGTTTTATACTATGTAGTGATGATACAAAGTTCGGTTTGATTTCATTAACATTTTTTTTTTGTGATATAATTACGTTAATTTTATTTTAGAGCTTATTAACGATCGCTAAAGGAGCTTAGTTGACGTTCTCGGGAAAGAGACGTAAGTCGTACTTCGATGTGGAGCTTTTGTAAAATCGATTCGTTTGCCCTTATGGTTATGGTTTCTTTTTATTATTGACTTTGTAGGGAAACGAGTATACGGTCCACCGGATGGTAAGTAGTTACCGTCGCGCGTAGATGTCAGCAATGCCAGGGGCAGAGCTGCTGCCTACCGAAAAAAAAATTATATTGTATTGTAGTTATACCATAATCTTCAGCATTCGTCCCCAGCCCAGTACCACATTACGAAGGCGTTTATTTCGTTTGTTTCCACTTTTCCCCTATACTATTGATTGATTATTTTATAGATATCTAAGCTATAATAAAAGGAAAAAAGATTTTAGCCTGCAAGATAATATTAAGTATTTAATTATTTAAATTAGTTATTTTTTCTACTAAATTTTCAATACCACAAACATATTTTAATGTAACGTCTTTTACGGATCATTCTTATTTACAAAAACACAACACGGAAGAATAGTGTGAATAGTCGTCATTCTTATCTTGATGACGGTCAAGTGGCCCGGCAAAGTTAGTATTGTGTTCCTTGACAGATTCGTATGTGACGACCGATGCGTACAATTAAACTTTATTGCGAAAATCCATGCCATTTTCATAAAACACACATCGGATATGTTTAAACGAACTTCAACTTAATTTTCATGCCAAAAATATCGGCTATGATCAGTAAAAATGATAATATGAAGATTTTTTTATTTATCGAGCAATAAGACAGACGAGCATACGGCCCACTTGATAGTAAGTGGTTACCGTAGCTCATGGACGTCAGCAAAACTCAAAGAGAAACAGTGAACAGCTGTCTGGTTGTGTCCCTGGTAAGGACGTTTAAGAACGACGGTGACCCTTCACGGCCAGATGGGCCATACCACTTTACCTAAAGTGGCAACTTTTTTTTAATAATTACAAATAAAATATATTATGTACTTAATCTTGTATCATCGACAAAAACTAGCTGTTCTCGAAGTTACGACCTGCAGTACCGCTGAAGTTCACAGAAAACATGCAATAATTTATTTATCGAACATGTCAAAATCAGCTGTAGAATACTGTGTAACCTTAATATAACGAACTTCAATATAACGACGTCCTCGATTTAACAAATTCTTCGTTATCCCCTTGAATTGTCCATAAAAGTCAATGTTAAATAATATACCTTTACATTGCGAAGATTTCTTGCGAACAACCTCTTTATAACGAATTTTCAATTGTCAAATAGTGTAAATACCTCTAACTAGGTAGCGAATTTTGTAAACTCAAAACCTTTATATAACGTTCCCAACAATATGACCCTTATATATGAATCAGTCTGGACAGGTTTGAGAAAAATGTTACCTACCTAACTCTTTTTAAATAAAAAATACATACAGTAATTTAATAAAAATGTGTTATCATTTATTAGTAAAAGTTGTTCGCAATAATAAGATGAGTACTTTTTTTTACCTAGGCTGATAGCCTTGACGTGTAGGTGAGCTCACGAGGCTCAAACCGGGTGTAATGCTAACACTGGCCCTAGCAAGAGCAGTGCTTAGTAGAATCTACCACCGAATCGGAAACGCGGCCCACTGAGAAGAACCGGCGAGAAACTCAGTGGGCTGTGTCCATGAGTTAATTCACTCGTCGAGCCCTTCGTTGCAAGCGACGGGTTCGGCGAGGATGGTGACTAGTGCTTGTGGTACCTAAAAGCACCGTTAATGGATCGGGAGGATCTGTAATGACGTGTTTAGGGCGATGTCGACTGAGTAAGTCTGAGTACCTAATGTTGAAGTGAATAATAGTATTTTTTTTTACCTCGTTAAAACAAATGGTAGACCAACCTAACCTTAATATAACAAACCTCAGTTTACCGAATTGCTTGATATAACGAATATTTACTTGTTCCCTACCGATTTGTTATAGCGAGGTTGCCCTGTATCAAATTAGATTTTGACAAATACGTAAGATTAATTAAATGATCTCTTTATTGAGATACTTTTTCAATCTCATACAGATACGTGTCCGTATACAAAACACGTTGGACACCGACATCTTAACCGATATTCGCGTTGTCCAATCGATCGACCGGAATCGTGTATGCGACAACAAACACGAAATCCTAGCATTCTGACCTTGGTCTTATCAAGGCAGTTTAAAATTTATGTAAACGCGACAACGTCCTTATGTTGTGTTTGTAAATGATATTATCCGATGTTCTTCGTGATTCGCACGGAGAAGCAAATCGATATCTTAAAAATAAACATGGACATTGAAATGCCCGTGACCAGGTGATGTATGGAAATGATAGTGCAAGGTAGAGCGGGAGGAGGTCGACCGAAGAAAAAATGGATGGAGCGTGTGACGATATAAGAGAGAGAGAAGTAAGTGTTGAGATGACGGCTGATAGAAGAGAATGGAGTAGAAAATGTCACTGTGCCGAACCCACCTAGCGGAAGTAGGTGGGGTAAACGTAGAGGAAACATAAACATTGAAAGTTTGTCTCAAACTAAAGTAACTGTTAAAACTCAAGGTCACACTGGTACACTGTAGTTACGAGTATTTTTATTACTAATTAGCAAAAGAAACAACTTTACGTTGTAACGATAAATCTATTCACACGACGCATGGTTGATTCACGATAGGTTCATATTGAGGCGAGGTTATTTAAAAAAATGAGGCTACTACTACTATTCCTCGTCTAGCTAACCTTTATAATAATCTAGTCAGAAAAGCTGAAAACCTTGACACATTTGGCGATTCCCTTCCAATATTCAGGAACAAAATTATAAAAAGTTGTTGTTGAACCTCAGCCTCAGCCTTGGTCTGAGTACTCGGGTATTACTGTCCTTGTTGTCTTTCTTTTGTTTTTAATTTTCTATTATTATTATTATCTAATTAGAGTTGCAGTTATCAATTGCTCTATACATGTCAATGTTAATTTATGTTTTACTGTAAACATATTTCCAAAATAATGTGTTAGTTACATTCAGTTATGTATTGTACAGTACCTAATTGATATTAATGTAGTATCCAACTGAAATACTCATTTCATTTCTAGACGCTAGGAGCATAGCCTTGACAAAGTCTCACCCTCCCGGGACGCACGACGGACGTGGGGAGCATAAAATTCTCGTTTCCATGACAACCAAGGGCGAGAACCCTCTTTCATCCCGGCACGTGTTGGAAATTAGGAATATTCGTAGACGGGGATCTATGAAATGAACTACAATAACCCAGTTTTATCTCTTCAATATGTGCTTTACATATTGTAAGAGTGATTTTGAGACAATGCCTAAATTTGTGATTCAATCGAAAAGCGTTGACGTGTGGAGATGCTCTTAAAACGTAGATATTATATGTGTATTATTAGCACTAAACACACCACTAGTCAAATGACCCATTTTGAACTTTTGCATTAAAAATGCACGTATCGTCTTATTGCTTTTGCAGATTTTGACTTCATGACTTTTTCTTACCAATTAATCTACAATTATTATACTATTCTTTTGTTTTTTTTTATTATTTTTTTATTTATGTACACACAGAAAACAAGACACAGTACAGAGTAATAGGAAAATTATGTACAAAGGCACTGCTTATTTCTTTGAGAAATCTCTTCCAGCAGACCTGCGAGAGGATAATGAGAATAATAATAAAATGTGATAAGTGTGTTATGTTATATTATTGTTATATTTTGTTTATTTTGAGTAATACATGTCGTATACTGTTATGTACCTGCTATGGTAGTAATAGGTACCAGTAAGTGTTGGTATGATTAGTGTCCTAACTCAAGTCATAAATAGCTTTTTAAATATCTTCTGATTAAGAAATTATTGAGAAAACTGAATAAATTTTATCATTATTTCAAAACTCCAAACAACGCACGCAACACAAACAGTAAACAAAGATAGCCTATTTTGAGCGTAGCTCCTAGTTTGGTAATGATTATGCAATTTATCAAGTGATTAAAAATGTCATTAATTGTTCAGCATAACGAAATTCTTTTGGCATCTACTGAGTATCTATATATTAATACTTGAAGCAATAACTTTGTATCCCCTTTTACAAAAATTGCGCGGTCGGAGGAGTATGAAATTTTCCACACTTATAGAGAATATAGAGAAGAAGTGCACAAAGCTAATATTTTTTTAAAATAATGCATAAAAGATATATTAAATCAATAAAGAAAACATTACACACACTAAATACCATGTATTTGACGCACACACACATGCATTATTACTATTTACTGTCAAACTTTTGTTCTTGACGTCTGTTGTCAGATTGAGATTAAATATTTTTTGTCTTTGTTAATATTTTTATAGTGTAGTCTTGGCGAAATTTGTGATTATAGAAGTATAAAATACAATCATAATAGTGTACAAACTTATTCCAATTTCAATTAAATTCCAATTAATTATAGTCGAATTTCGACTACTGCGGGACCTCTAGTTCAATTTAAAATACCACACAATACATGATTTATTTTTTTCTCAGATTGTGAATTATCTCAAGCAATTCTTATGAAGAATACAGAAATGTAGAGGAAAAGCAAGGTTCATAAAATATGTACGTATCTTGTAAAACTTCACGAGGGGAAATTTTATTCCGCAGGCACTAGGGGAAAATTCATTACACCACTCTGCGGTTCCTTACTGGGTTGATCAATTTTAATGAGGTAGGTGGAGATGTACCTATGCTTGGTCCTTTATTCTGAATGGCCTTCAACATTCGCCACGGAAGAAACGTTCAAAGTTGAGAAATTGATTTTGGAGCAAAGTCGAATATAAATAAAAAGAGTTGATGATGATACCCAAAAGTATCAGTTTTAATTGACGAGCTGGACCTTCGAAAATATGGATATATATCATGAATGTTAACAGAGGGAAAGGAAAAGCGAATCGTGGGAAATATCAAGCCAATTTTCCAACGTGATCCGAATTGATTTTCCAGCCGTGTTGTCACCGTGGGCATCAAATGAGTTCATCATTTAAATCTCTAAACTAAGAATTATAGCAAAACCAAGAAAAGTCTTAGAGATGACAAAGTTTTGAATCGCTCCGTCGGAAAAGATTTGGCCTCAGCATACTACGATAGTGAACGAATCCTTTCTATAGATAACATGTCAAACACTACTCATAGTACTTATAGATTTAGTCACAAAAGTACATACATAAAGAGATTACCGAAAAATGTCGTAGAATAAAACGTTAGGCGTGTTGTTTCATCGCTCATTGATCAAATATTTCCGATATTGGACATCTTGTTTAAATACTTAACAGAATAAATAAACAATTTCGATGCCTCCAATGAACACTACGCTAACTCCAAATTCGTAGATTTACAGGAGGAGCGTTTAAACGAAAAAAGTTAATAAAATCTTTATTATTGCAGATATATTTATGGTTTTTTTTGTGTAACTAGCTGATTTACTCTTGCTTCGAACCCCATCAATAACGATTAATTGTAATACTTTTGAAATAGTGAAGCGATTTGCGTGAAAAACGAAAATTTCAAAATTTTGAGTTAGAGTAGTGTTCATTGGAGGCATCGATTTTGGAATTTGTGTAAAATGATTTATGTACCATTTAAATGGATCATTTCATTTTCTATATTTGTAAATTTTTTTATTAGTACAATATTTTTAACATACTTTATGGAGATATTGTATTCTACTTAGTCTACCCTTGATCAGGGCGTATGCAATAGCTCCGAAATATGTAACGGGAACACATCTGAAGCTGCGTTAAGAAGCCATTGAACAATACTATTGGTGAGGCATCGTACTGGTTTTTTTTCCCCGAAATATATAAGTTGCAAGTAAAGGAGCCCTGGCTTCGGTATTCTTGTCCATACTCTTCTTCCGATTGATCGTATAATCATTTTCAATAATTTTCAAAATTACGAGAGTATTAATGCTGATTTTTTCTATAGCACTAGTAGTTAACGGTAGTCATAGCAGGTAATAAACATCAGTAACATAAGGAACATAACTTCCGGAAAAACAATAATTTTATCGAATTCGTATGGTAGACTAGGATACTTAACCAGGTTTTTTAATAGACTTCAAAAAAGGAGGTTACCAATTCGATTATTTTTAAAACTTTTTTCTAAGTGAATCGATTTTTATGATTTGATACCTTTTAAAAACTGATGCTTCTCATGTTGTTCCTTTTTTTTTTTCAGATCTGACCAATAGTTTTTGGGTCATACTTATTTATGTATATTTGAATGATTTCGACAACATGGATGTCATTCATTAATAGGAATAGAAATTATGTCCATCCTACATACAGTTGGAAATATTGTAACAAGTTAGACGTCGTAAAAACTGTCTAGGTATAATAAAAAGGTTTAAAAGAGTCGTATAGGGTGAGGTGGGGGTTGCATAGTCTCACCTTTTGTGTATGGTTTGACCACGCCCGTTTACTTGGACATGAGCCAAGAACCTATCTCCCTATAATATCATTGTACGTGTTCAGGCGATGTTTTTTAATGCTTTGAGTGCATGTACAATGACTATTTGTGGATGTACATATTTGCTTCCTTCCTAATTTAGATTTTCTGACTTGCCTTTATGGTTTGTATGGTAAATTCAAAGTTATGGCGAATTTAATTATTGCACAATTACGGCGAAACTATTTCCCTACATGACAACGCTTGGCCTCATGTTGCAAAACCTGTGAAAACCTACCAGGAAACGCTTAAATGGGAAGTTCTACCCCATTCGCTGTATTCACCTGACATAGCCCCTTCTGATTTTCACCTATTCCGTTCGATGGCACATGGCCTAAATGACCAACACTTACATTCGTATGAAGAAGCTAAGAAATGGATCGATTTTTGGATAGTCTCTAAAAGACACATCGTTTTTCCGTCGCGGAATCCATATATCGCCAGAAAGATGGGAGAAAGTTACAGAAGGAAGAAAAAAAAAGAAAGAGAAAGCTAGCGATGGGATTATACTTTGAATAAAATATTTTTGTTCCTTATAATTTAAATTAAGATTTATTTTGAAAAAGAATCAGCCAGAACTTATTCAAAGTCCTAATAATAATGACCAGTTTTTATTTTCACAGAAATTTGCAGTTTTTATTCATACCTAACTCTGAAAGACCAACCTCTGATGATTGAAGGTAATTTAAGCTATATTCGTTCCTTTAATGAACTGGAACATTAACGCAATACGATCGTACATTACTCGGAAGCCCCTGGTATATGAACATCGTAAATACATCAAATAAAACGAACCAATGACTCAGGAAACAAAAGGCTAATGCAATTATAATCGTGTGGACGGGAAAGGACGAAGTCAGACCAATCGATGAGTCTAGACGCGACGGCGGCGGCGTGCTGACCAATAACGGTAGCTTAAATTTTCATTCAAGTTTTTACATACAACCTTATCTTTGTACAAATTCACTGTACGGGTGTATGTCACTGAACTCCTCCTAAACGGCTGGACCGATTTGAATGATTTTTATATGAGTTTGGATTAGATTTATAAATCAGCCCGGCAGATGGCGCTTCTCGGTACCTAGGTTATTTATCTATACTGCAACTAAAAGGCTGGATCGACTTGAATGAATTTTTGTGTATGCATTCACAGGACGTTTGCCGGGTCCGGTAGTAAGATATAAGACCTTATAAGTTATAAGATAAAAACCATTTCTTTTGGGCTTATTAACCGCAAAAATATATATACATATCTAGCTTTGTTGTTTTTTTATCATCGATTGAAAAATCTCTTACGAGCTCAGAAAAAGCAATCGAGAACAATTATTGTTTTCTTAACCAAAACATAAATCAAAACTATTTGTTGTAATTAATTATTATTCTGCGAGAACCCGTAACCTAAAGCGAAAACAATTAGTGGTCACCGCATTCTAATATGAACATACAATGCGTGCAGCAAAGATGTTTTTATCTATATATTAAAACGTGAAGCAAAAACTTTGTATCCCTTTTTACGAAAATTGCGCAGACGAAGGAGTATGAAATTTTCCACACTTATAGAGAATATAGAGAACAAGTGCACAATGCTAATATTTTTTTTAAATAATGCATAAAAGATACATTAAATCAATAAAAAAAACATTACACACACTACATACCATGTATTTGACGCACACATGCATGCATACTTTTTATTGTCAAACTTTTGTTCTTGACGTCTGTGGTCAAATTGAGAATAGATTAAATATTGGTTATCTTTATTAATATTTTTTAATAGTGTAGCCTTGGCGAAATTTGTGATTATAGAAGTATAAAATACAACCATAATAGTGTACAAACTTACAATTTCAATTAATTATAGTCGAATTTCAACTACTGCGGGACCTCTACTCCTCTTAATTTTGTTTATTGTCATCATGTCAGTAATTATTGTCAGGCACTACTCACCTGTCAATTTGCGTACGGGAAGTTTCGTCTAAGAAGGACAAACACTATTAAAAAAAGATAGATACATATAGTTTTGCTTATATAATTTTTCGTTGGTATCATTGAAAATAAGTTATCATGTTATCGGTCACTTTTAATTGTGTCAATAACCGAGGGAGATATTCTCAATGTAGCTATGAACTTTTAAGAAGCATTTATTTTTTAACCTTTAATTGCTAAGTTGGGCTTTAATTGATTTACTTTTTAATTGCTCAGGTGGGTGGACTAACTCACCGTTTTCCCGATGTTAAGACGTTATCTGAGCCCATAGACATCAACAGCGTAAATACCACACTACCCATCTTTATATGGGAGTTCTAAATCTCAGTTTTTACAGAACAAAGACTGCCCAAAACTTCAAACCGAAACGCATTATTGCTTCATAGCAAAAATAGGCAAGGTGAGGGTACCTATCAAAAGTTTAATATATAAAAATGAATTGCTGTTCCTTAGTCTCGCTGAAACTCGAGAACGGCTGGACCGATTTGGCTAATTTTGGTCTTCAATTATTCGGGGAAGTCCAGGGAAGGTTTAAAAGGTGAGAAAATATAAAAAAGCTCGGAATTATATAAAAACAAACAATTTTGTTTTTCCTTGATGTGTCCCCTTGACGTGTCTTTTATTTATCGATTGAGGCACTACGAAGTCTGCCGGGTCAGCTAGTGATAAATAAATAAAAAAGGATAACCCTTTATTTTTTATAGAAGTTTTTTCATTCGTGATCGCGAAACATCGCCGCATCGTAAATAGCAAGTAAAGTTAAATAAACACGATGATTAAACCGTAAAATTGTTTACCCACGTCTACGACCCGCGGAAACCTTACAGAGTGCTATATAATATAGCTGAATTAATCTACTTTACTCGCCATTAAACAGGCTATAAAATGTTCGGCGACAGTTCAGAGTTTAACGTCGTTTCCGATATCACGTTTCCGCCCTAATTGATCACAATGATAATTGTACGTTAATCTACTTATTATGGATATTGGATGTACGATGACTCATAATTAAAGTCGTTTGACGATTCTTTCGTCGCTTTCATCTACTGCGGTTGGAATTTCGTTTAGTCATGAATAATTCAAAACAATGTTTTTACATAACAAGCAATGTAAAACAAACAGAATTTAATCACGCGAGGAATCTACCGTATCGAAGGAATGCGGGCGTCAACCTTTACGTTACATTGCGTGTTCACGTCACATGAACTTGTTAAAAGGATAAAACTAAGTATTTATCTTGAGTTCAGTACCTTAATGTACATTATTTTCCGTTGACATCCTGTATAATTTAAATTAGTTTTCGTTTGGATATAACAAACACGAACAATATGTATATTATATACTTTTACACAACACAAATAGTATGCATTGATAAAATAAAAAGTAGCAGCAATAAACCTAAGCAGGTTTTTCCTCATGTATACATAGGCAACAGTTGAAATACAGCTGTCCACACATTTTCTTTTAAACAAAAAAGAAGGTAACGGTGAAGTCGTAACATGGAATTCAATCTACGGATTTATATTATAGATGTTACTAACAGGGGTTAATTTCAAGATAACATAACAAATACGGATACTGAATATTGTTACTGGACAAAATCAGTATCTAATTGCTGACAAAAGACAAGCGAGCGATTTAAAAGCATATTGGCACAGCCTACTTGACCGCTCGTGAACAAAATTTAGTTTGTTTACGTATTAGGACTTAAAACAAGATCCCCTAGTGTTTTTATTTATGCGTGAAGTTCCGACACCTCACACGTGAGGCACACATGCTTTATTGTTACCCAAAACGAAGTGATTCAGATCGACTTGTATTTTTAGTGATCTAATTTCATTTTAATCTCAACTCTTATCTCAGGTATTGTTATTTTTTTTCCCTACCTATTAGGTGGTAGCCTAAGGGGCTATTCCAGCTACGCCCGGACGGGTAGGTGAGCTCACTGGCTCAACCTGAGAGAATTTGCTAAAACTAGCTCTAGTAGGAGCAGTGCTTCGCAAAACCTACCACCGGAACGGAATCGCGACTTAATGAGAGCATCCGGCGAGTTGTAGCTTGGGTTCGTGTCTTGTTCCTTCGAGCAGCAACAAATTGACAGATTTCGATCATATTTACAACTTTTTTTTAGTTCTAAACTCACTTCTAACTGTGACAAAAATGGTCCCCTTTTTTATCAATTCATTACAACAATGAATACCTGAATAATTGTAAAATAGTGATACATCATAGAGGTAGAAGTAATCCTAAGAAGAAATGAATAGATTGCGTGAAAGACGATATGTGTAAAAGGGGAGTGAGCGAAGATATGGTATATGATAGAGGAGTATGGAAGGAGAAAACATGTTGCGCCGACCCCAGGTGACTGGGAGAAGGGCAAGAGTGATACACGATAATTTTTTCGAAAAAAATATAAGTATATCCTTTAGTCAAATACTATTCAAGTTTATTATTCTTTTAAGGCGGATGGCTATGGGAATGCAACCTAGCAATAATACACTAGTAAATATAAACGACATACTTACATTCTGTAGGCGTTCAAAGTTTTCGACATTATGAGAATCTTAATTAGCAAGAATAATCCATTTCACTTTAACACTAAAAACACTACACTTAAAATATAATACAAAAATATTCACTAATAATACTGTTCCACTATAAAATAATGTTATAGAAAATTAATTATTGGTTAGCTATTAAATCTAAAACGCATTTACACATTTCTTGACGACCTCTTGGAGCAATTATGAACACAAGCTTAGTGGAGATGTTATTGTATCTAAACAATTTTAACATTTATTTTATTTTATTTAATGTTATAAGACACGTGTGTTTTTGGCACGTGTAACGACAATAAAATAAATATATACATGACAATTGTTGCACAATAAATGACAAGACAGAGACGGATATATGTTGGTGTCATACGTTAGACAGAGACGACATCGACAAGTGTTCAAAATAGATCAATCCTACGCAACTATCCCGGCGTCGGTGCGCTGTGTCGTTGATCTCATCAAATAGTTTTTTTGTTTGTTTGTTTATTTTTATTTTACCGGTCTAGATCCTAAGAATGCTAAGGATCTAGGAATCTAAGATAATATAGGGTGTATCATATACACATACTACTTTTATTTATTCTTCATTACATTACGAACTAAATATGTATGCTTCCAACTCTTGTCCGTAGATCTTGTAGGTTGTATGATACTGTCCTCTAATGCTGACATGTTTTGTTTGTCACCCGTAGCAAGCATATAGAAATGCTATTTTATTAAGATTTAAAGTGTAATTTGTTGTACATATGTGCGTAATGTGTTGCTTTTGGTTTGTTTGTGTAAACTTAAATTTCTGAATTTCTCTTTTTTCTCTTACTTCACTTTTTACTTATATGTGATTTTGATGGTGAAAACTTGTTTGCTTATTGATTTAGTTTTTTTATTTATTTATTATACTCCTATTTGTTTTGTACTGTTGGTTTTCCAAATAAATAAGTAGAAAATAAATTAAATACGGTATATAACACGGTAGCCGCACGTTTTGCTTTACTTTTTAAGAAAACCAAACGTGGCCCGTTGCCATTATTGGAACGATTTGATTGAGAAACAAGCCTTTATACCCACTAAGCAGGGCTTATCTTAAATGCTATTAACACATATATTAACATATCTCATGATAGAATGGTAAGATCGACTGTTATGTTCAAAAGCGCAAAACGCTCCTTTAATCTGTTAAGAAATTATTAATTTCCAAACGGCGCTTGACTAGTTCGATACTGAATCACAAGCAAATGTCTAAGAACGGTGCAACTGGCTCTCAAATATGATGCAGGAAATTGGATTTCGATTTAATTACGGAAGTGTAGTTGTATTCAAGTAAAACAACATTTATAACTTTTAAATCGTAACAGAGAAACATAAAATGATAAACGGTTATTCTAGAGCAGACAACGACGCCGCAACGTCTGGACCGTAGTACAAAATAGCTCCAATAGCTTAAGTGTAAATTTAGATTTGTCATGGGAATACCAATCGAAGAGAGCATTCGATTATATGCTTTTACGCAACTTATAAGAATCGATATTCCAACAATGAGGTTTTATTAAGAAAACATAAATAGACGACCTTGAAACGACTCTGGTCCCTGGAGCAATGACACTGATTTACGTAGCGGGGCAACAACCAGAGTCTAGGACGCAAATACCCATGCAACTATAATTTTATTGCTTTTGTCTCAATCGCCAACCACTTTAAATTGGCTACTCTAAAAAATTGGACAGTTTAAACATTACTAGTGGTCCCACGGTAGTCGAAATCCTATACTAAATTCTAGACTATATTTAATGGAAATTAGAAGTTTGTACACCATTACGATTCTATTATCAAAGACTTCTATAATCACAGATTTCCCCAAGGATACACTATAGACAAATAATATTGAAGACAACATTATTAATCTATTCTCAATTTGACCATAGACTTTAACAATAAACAAAAGAGTGTGTGTCAAATACATGGCAGTGTGTGTAATGTTTTTTCTATTGATTTAATGTATTTATTATGAAGAATTAAAACAAAAATTTGCATTCTGCACTCCTTCTCTATATTCTCTATAAGTGCGGGAAATTTCATACTCCTCCGTCCGCGCAATTTTCGTAAAAAGAAGTACAAAGTTTTTGCTTCACGTATTATTTTAAAGATGAAGAATGTGTGAATAGGGAATGAAAAGAGTTCTGAAGGAGCACTGTTTCAGAAGCACAAACTAAATAAATGTTGTAAGAAGTACGAAGAGTTGAGGGTATTTCTCTTGGACTTAACCGTAAAATAGACATTACTCCAAATGACCAACCAACATCAAAGAGTTAAAAAAAAAACCAAACACTAAGTACAGCGTAGTAATAAAATCGGCATCCTTCCAAATTACCAATATTTAAAAAAAAAACCAAGCTCCAACTACAGAGCAGTCATAAAAATATCAGCTGAAGAAACGAGAACAGACATCAATCGATCTGTTATAACACAATATCACAATCATTGAACAGTACTCAAAAACGTACTCAAATAGCATCCAACGACAGCTAAAGTAGTTTCGTTGATACGATATAGGTCAGCCGTTGTGCTATTGTGTGTGCGAAATCATTTAAAACGTTTCCAACATTGCTTAATCACAAATAGCCGTTGCAAATCAAATAGCAACACAGTTATTTTCTTTATACTTCTGTTTAAACCATTATCTTTATTGTTGTTGCACTTTAGAAAATCTGCTTAAGATTTTCCGTTTTATGTCCTTATTAATTTAATTATATAACTAAAAATATATAAATAGAAAAATATTATAATATCAAATTAAAGATAGTTTTGAAGGTTAGACGTGGCCTCTAAATGTTACTAAGGACTTAGTGAACAAATATGTACATTAGCAGATACCAGATTAGGAATGGTCATTTTTAAAGGCATTATACATTAATAATCTATCGAATAGTGCCTTTGAAAAGGATTTTTCATATTGAAACTTATTTTTCTGCAGTGAAAATATTTATGTTGTGTCCAAAGTCTGGAAAATAAGCCCACGGAAGGATATTATTTTTTCTTGATACCAATCCACGAGAACTACGCAAACAAAAGCATTTTTATTAAAAATATGTGGTCAGTGCTTTATCGTCAAATTGTTTTAGGGACCGACCCTCAAGCTAAATACTGCCCACCTTTTTAAAAAAGGTCAGCTTTAGTTCAATGTCCTTTAAGGAAGGGAGCCGTTCAAAATATCGGAATTTTTAATAAACCGATTCGTTCAAAATAGCTTCCGATGAGAAGAATCATTGAGATGGAACAATACTTTTTGTTCACCTGTTATAATCCTACATCAGTACATGTGACTCTTTTTGCATAGCGAAATTCGAAAATAAAAAATAATACTATTTCTAATTGAAACCGCATCAAATTCGTTTCAAGATATAAAATGTAATTGGATAATAACAAAATTCGTAGTTATCATGATTAAAATGTTGTACAGTGATAACTGGCTTAATAACCGAAATGATATTGTGTCCTATTATTTGACAGTTGATGACATACAAATTAAGATGGATAGACGGATAGAATTCAGATACAGTGTATACAATGGCGATTGTTAGAAAGTAACATAATGCTCCAAGACTAAAATTGAAACCATCGGTGAAAAAGAAGAAAGACCTTGATGGGAATTTTAAACAGCGAAATCTAATTAACATAACGATAACAACTTTATAGACCTATTAAAAATCATTATACTGAAAATATTTTCTGTTGTGTACACAAATTTTTTTACAAACAGGCACACTCTACACGTTTTTATAGTACACAATCAATACATTATACAAAAAAACCTCGTTCACTTGCACGCAATATTTAGGGTCGCAACATTTTAACCAATCGAAACAGCGTATAAATCGCGTTATGCACTATATATCCATCGTAACGAAGAAATATCTGAAATCGCATTGAATTCCTGGACTAGAACATTGAACAAATTAAAAACAAAAGGTCGTCAAGAAAAAGCGGTAACGTTCTCACTTGGCTAATCGATTTACATTAGAAAAACTGCGGACGGTTTCTTTTTGGACGCGTAAACGTTTTTTTTATTTTTATTTGTAATTTAATTGTGTGCCGGTATGCGGTAGATATAGGACACGCCCGCCCCTCGTGAGCGTCCGTTGCGTACTAAACTAAATCGACTGGGCTAGTGTGGCGCACGCAGCCCGACGCTATGCGATTAGTATTATCGAGTCGATAGAAGACAGCGCGACAAGCTGATTTTATGAATATTTCAACTGTTATCTATTTATATTACCTAAAAATTCGAACATAATCTAAGAGGTAGATAATTCTCACCATCTATTTTTTGCATTCAATCTAGTCATTCTATTCATGAATTGGAGTTTAATTTCTCTTTATCTATAATTTTATACCACGAAAATGGAAGAACGAGCTTACGGCCTACTTGATGTTTAGTGGTTACCGCAGCGCACTTAAATCAAAACGGGAATGTTGTACCCAATTGTGACCCATTTTGACAGGAGCCTTGAAATAGTCAGGGCGATGTTACTCATCAATACGCGCTCACTTGATATCTCACCAACATTAAATTTGTTCCATTTCCGCTCTATGTTGCTTCTTAAATGTTGTAGTTAACCATTTCTGTGCGTAAACGATAATTCTTATGAAACTAAGTATTATTTTGTCTACTGTATTTTTATTATATAAATATTGTATAATTTATTGCATAGATAACGATGCAATGAGCTCACTGTCGAACCGATCAGCAATGCGTCCTTTTGAATTCCCAAATTTAAAATAAAACCAATATACGTGAATCGAAAACGTTGCACGACCCTAGTTTCCAATCGCGTTAGAGGGAAGTCCATCCCTATCCTCGCCCCTGAAGTTGTGCAAACTACCCTTATGCACACAGACGAAATGCGGGGGTTACCATGATTCCAATACTTATGGGATGATACGATCGATTTAGACAAAAGAATAACATTTAATAGATAAACTATAAGAAAATCATTCGAAAACTAAAAATAGCCTTCGTAGCTGGAGATAAAATTATTTTAGCCAAATACGTTCAAGAGTCGCGTTACATAATAAAACTATGGCAAGGTCAAAAGAATCGATCGCTTAGAGACGCCGAAACGTCTGGATGAACAAATGTCTTCAATACGTATTAATGAACATTATGCAATTTTAAACCCGTCAATGTTTACAAAAACGGGTAATAATAATTTAAAGCCGTCTGTGTAAATATTAATTTCAATATAATTTACTTTTATATCTTAATGTACTGCATTATTGAGTTGTCGGAAGAAAACTCCAGTATTGAGGTTAAGTGTTTATTCTGTTTGTAATTTGCAGTTTTTATGGATTTACTTTATGTGATGGTACTGCAAATATTGAACATAATGCTTTCGAGTCGGGTACACCAGTAAAGCTGAGTTGTTACAGATGCTTATGAACATCAACAATGGTGGGGGCTCAGCTGAGCCGCCGAAACTACTAGAACATTTCTTGAATATTATAAAGTAGGAAGTAATGGTGGTACAAGTACAATTTGGTAGCTAAGGTAGTCGGAGCGTGTCCATTGCGCCAGCAAACGACAAAAGATAAGTAAACAAAATTCTACCTTATTTTAATTCTAAAACACGATTTGAAGCATTGTCGAAACGTCTTTATTTATCTCAATCAAGTTAATCTATGTTGACCTTCTGGATGTGACGGCGAAGCCTGCTAATTACAGGTACCCACTGCCGCAACGCGCTATCCGTGAAAATTAAATAAATTAGAGGGTCATCGGTCTTATGTAATGAATGAACGCTTCCACTGCCTTCATGGTCAATTGGTGACTTCATTTATATAAAAAAAAAAATAGCTGACCCGGCAGACTTCGTAGTGCCTCTATCGATAAATAAAAGACCTAAACTTTTGTATAAAATAAACTTAAAACAAACAAAAGGAATCCGTCCGACGGAGGACACATCGAAGGAAAAACAAAATTATTATTTTTATTTAATTTCGACATTTTCATATTTATCTACCTTTTAAACCTTCTCTGGACTTCCACAAATAATTCAAGACCCAAATTAGCCAAACTGATCCAGCCGTTCTCGAGTTTTAGCGAGACTAACGAACAGCAATTCATTTTTATATATTCTATAGATAATAGATAATTTGATATATATGTAAAATCCTCAAGAATTCATTTGGTTTGTATTTCGTTGATTGATATCGTTCGAGCATGGTCACCCTTTGTGGTCGATATTACGATTTACGTGCATACAAACAAACCGATCCTGTTTATACCTAAATATATATACCTACGACAGAATAAGCCTTGCGTCTGATAATTATAGCCTGGAACATCAAGTAGGATTGTTTGTTCGGTACGAATTTTCTCTCATCCAATAAAAGGGTATATGAGTCGTCTATTATCAAAGGTGGCAATCTGTGCATTTGGACAAAATTTTTTTATTGATATGTCAATACAGATTGATTTGAATATAATCGTCTCCTTCAAAGAATACGGTTCAAAACCTGCATTAAATAAAGGTTAATAGTTAACCTGTTATTTATCTAAGATGTCGTTCCGAAGAGTTTTGTGACTGCCAATAGAATACAAAGTCAATAATTCGTTTTTCTGATTTACCAATCATTGTCCAAAAGTCAGATTGCCGGCTTTGATAATAGTCGACTCATATGTAGTACTCTACCAGTAAAAGTTTTACCTTAAAGTTCATTACTCTACTAAGTATATTGTGCTTTATTGTACACTAATTAAAAAGCAAATGTAAAAAATACAATAGATGGTCTTATCTCTAAAAGCTGACAACCTGATGGACAAGAAGAAACATCTAAGGAAATAAATTTGCCACGGTGAGCTTATCTATTGAAAAAAGAATGTAAATATCACTAAATTAATGACCTCAATTCCATTTTACACATGTAAATAAATAAACAACGATAGATTAAATGCATATAGTACTATAAAATTAAGTATTTTTCGTGGAATCGACTAAATCTTTGCGAATCCCCTAATGTGTGAAGTCGTCGTGGCCTAACGGATAAGACGTCCGGTGCATTCGTGTTGAAGCGATGCACCGGTGTTCGAATCCCGCAGGCGGGTACCAATTTTTCTAATGAAATACGTACTCAACAAATGTTCACGATTGATTTCCACGGTGAAGGAATAACATCGTGTAATAAAAATGAAACCCGCAAAAGTATAATTTGCGTAATTACTGGTGGTAGGACCTCTTGGGAGTCCGCGCGGGTATATTCCACCACCCTGCCTATTTCTGCCGTGAATCAGTAATGCGTTTTGGTTTGAAGGGTAGGGCAGCCGTTGTAACTATAATTGAGACCTTAGAACTTATATCTCGAGGTGGGTGGCGCATTTACGTTGTAGATGTCTATGGGCTCCAGTAACCACTTAAAACCAGGTGGGCTGTGAGCTCGTCCACTCATCTAAGCAATAAAAAAAATAAAAAAAATGCATACAGTACTATAAAATGAAGTATTTTTCGTGCAATCGACAAAACCTTTGCGAATCCCCTAGTGTCATCATTGATTCATGAACTATAAAACGCAAAGTCCATCCGTCTTATTACAGCTTAAGTTACGGAATAATCCATGATTCCCGATACCAAAACACGGCATATTTTTACTACCCGCAAAATGATTAGACACTTCGAACAATGAAAATTAGAAATCTTCAATAATTGCAATTCGGAAACGTTACAACAATTGGAAGTTAGATAAGATTATGTTCTCGACAAACAGCTTATTGTTAAGTCTCAATCAACTTTCACCATCATCATAAGTCGACGGGCGGCAAAGATTAACTAATTATTTTATCTGTGACCACCCTACATCGTGCAATTTACGTTACAACAAATAGGTTTCGTGGTGAACACGATTGAATTGTCTTTTCTCTATAGTGAAAGTTTCACGGCGTGAGAAACCATATTACGGTAGATAATATGTAGAATGATTGTAAATTTGTAATGAGGACTATAATTATGAATTCGAAAACGTTTGAGAACAGACAGAAATGGTAATAGCATAAATCTTTAATATAAGAGTATCGCTTGCCACATGATTTAATGACAAAATCCACTTCGATAAAGCGGCACGACACGAGAACCCTCTCATCGTGGCCGCTGGTAATTACATTCCCGATCCTGCGGACAGAATGGAAAGCAGTCGACGTCGCCCCAAACACGTCTTTTCGGATCCTCCCGATCCACTAACGGTGCTTATAGGTACCTCAAGCACAGGGCATCGTTCTCGTCGAACCCGTCGCTTGCGACGAAGGGCTCGAGGAGTAAATTAACCCTCAGACACAGCCTACTGAGTTTCTCGCCGGATCTTCTCAGTGGGTCACGTTTCCGATCCGGCGGTAGATTCTGCGAAGCACGGCTCTTGCTAGGGTTCGTGTTAGCAACGTCATCAGGTTTGAGCCCCGTGAGCTCACCTACTAGTTAAGGCGACGCTGATATAGCATCTCAAGGCTATCAGCTTAGGTAGGAAAAAAAATGACAAAAAGAACGATAAGAACAGATATCAGAAACATAAACAAGATGTCAATCATTAAATAAAGTAACATAAATAGTTAACCCAGCATACAAAGTGGTTCGTGGATACCGCACCGTCTCGTTCGAGGCGGCGTGCGTGCTAGCTGGGACGCCTCCCTGGGACCTGGAAGCTGAGGCGCTCGCTACGGATTACGCGTGGCGATGCATCTCCGCTCCAGAGGGGAGCCGCGTCCTGGCGCGGCGGAAGTTCGAGCGCGGAAGCTTCAATCTCGGCGTGCCGTGCTCGAGGCGTGGTCTCGCCGCCTGGCGGACCCCGCCTACGGGCGACGGACCGTCGAGGCGATCCGCCCGGTCCTCTCGGACTGGGTGAATCGCGACCGAGGACGTCTCACCTTCCGAGCGACGCAGGTGCTCACGGGACACGGCTGTTTCGGTCGCTACCTGCACCTCGTCGCCCGGAGGGAGCCGACGCCGAAGTGCCACCACTGTAGTGGCTGCAACGAGGACACGGCGGAGCACACGCTCGCGTACTGCCCCGCTTTCGCGGAGCAGCGCCGCATCCTCGTTGCAAAAATAGGACCGGACTTGTCGCTTCCGACCGTCGTGGATACGACGGCCCGGCTGGGTGTCGGAGGATGGCGTTTGTCCAGCTCCAGCCCCTATGAGGAGGCAGTCTCCTCCCGGTGATGGTCACGGGGCGACCTAAGGGGGTTGAGGCTGCGCCGCACGCTACCGTCACTCTAGCGCGCTGGCACCAGGAGGACGGGACGGCGCGTCGGCGGATGCGGACTGCGATGCGGTCCGCATTTTCGTCGTCGCTGTCGTTGCCGAACATACTGTTGAAGAGCAACCCGGTCGGCGGTGTATCGCGTTCCGACCCGGCAGGCTGGTTCTGGCCCAGCGGGGTATCCCGGAACACCAGCAGCACCGCCCGGGCGGCCTGGTAGGGCCGCCGTACCGCGGAGACCGACGTCGTTGGTCGTCGACTATCGCCTCGACGACCCGTCGGTCGGGCGTCCTCGGGGTGGCGCCGCGTGTCTGGTTGTAGTGTTGACCGCGGGAACCCCCCTACTCTGACTGGGTTCTGACCCCGGACGGAGATCGGACGTCGGGTGTAAGAGTGCAGGCGAGTCGTTTAGTGGGTGGGTCCTAAAATCCTTGGGCCCGCGATCTGCTCTCAACACCTGCAGATCGTTGAGTCTCACATACCCCGCGCGCCCCCTAGGCGCGGGGACCTCGTAGGAGGTTCGGCCCACGGCCCGAAAAAAAAAAAAAAAAAAAAGGATACAAAGTGGTGAGCGAAACTCATCTCTCGAGTGCAAAGGGTTAAAACCGAACAATACACGCACATTTTCCAAACAATTTCTAGCTAAAGCTAACAATACCTTTCAAATGACACTTATCCGATTTATCTAGCTAATTTTCCAGTCTTTAGATATGACAGCGTTTCACTCACCCTTTCAACATTGTTTCTTCGCTGCCAAAATAGAAAAACTAGCAGTAATGGAATTGCTGTTCGTTAGTCTCGCTAAAACTCGAGAACGGCTGGACCGATTTCGCTAATTTTGGTCTTGAATTATTTGTGGAAGTCCAGAGAAGGTAAATAAAAGCTAAATAAATATGAAAATGCTCGGAATTAAATAAAAATAACATTTTTGTTTTTTCTTTAATGTGTCCCCCGTCGGACGGATTCCTTTTGTTTGTTTTAAGTTTATTTTATACAAAAGTTTAGGTCTTTTATTAATCGATTGAGGCACTACGAAGTTTGCCGGGTTAGCTAGTTACTCATAATTTTTCAGAAATGAAGATCTTTTCTTCACGAGAATAAACGTTTTAATAATATTTTTATCCCATCATTTAGACTTACGACAGTGTGCAACCGCATGAAGTACTACACCGCATAATTAAGAATAATGTATGATAATTATGGTTACGAAGTAATGACAGACGGTTGTCGCTCCAAGGGAAAATGAACCGGTTTTAGAATAGTAAGGAACGTGTTTATGAGCTGCATTCTATTGTTTTTTTTTTCTTGTTCTAAAGGTAGCTCCACACTTTAGACGAGAATATAAAAAAATATAAAACACCATAATGCTACAACCCCGTTTGTACAACAACCCCGTTTTTATTGACTCTGTAGGCAGACGAGCCTACGGCCCTCTGAAGGTAGGTGGTTACTATCGCTCATAGAAGTCAGCAATGCTAGAGGTACAACCAAGTCGCTGTCTACCACTAATAACTTGTGTTTTCTTGTTCTTAAACATGTTCGTCTTTATTTTACGTGTTTTTTCTTTTATTGGCCAACGTCTAGCATTAAAGCAATTACGGTTACGGTTAATTTTTGCGGTCGTCGGCCGTCGAGTAAAGATTAGCTCCGTATTTATCGTCTTTTAAAAATAGTAAAAGTAACATTTTGAGTGAGTAAATGTGATAATATTATGAGTATATGCCTGATAATCAACATTTAGTGTTGGTGGAAGAAAAATATATGTGATAATAATAAAAACAGTGATAAACTATTTTCGTTGCAACTCATAGTAAAACAAGTGAGTTATAAACAAATAGTGATTAATATCTACAAAAAACATATATTTAAAACTTGATTCATCTACATTAGTGAACAAAATACATAATTCATTGTGCATAAACTATAAACAAAGAGATTAAGTGTCAAACTTAACAAACAGCATCTGTTGATTACATTCAAATTTAAAAACTGAAGCCACTTTTTCAACTGTCATTAACAATTGGATATGATCAACAATTTAGCAAGAATTAGTAATGTGGTATTAGCCCAGTGGGTTAACACGTTAGCCCTATCCAACAAGTTCTGAGATCAAATCCCGGTAGTCGGGTGTGACACTTTTTGTTATTTATTTAAATAATTTAAATTCGAATAAGTTATTTCTGGCCATTATAACAAACAGAGGGCGCGGACGCTGAAATAAATACTCAAAATAATTTATTAGAAATATTTACGAATACTAGAGGTCAATGACATATGTACTTTCAACAATGGAGGATAACAGTAATGTAACTATAAGAGACCGGAGACGATTCATGATGACTGGATCACTGTCCATGGAGTCAACTGACTCGCTAGAAGACGCACCTTCCAGTATAAATGCAAGGAGTATGATCGACCTGTCTACTCATACAATGACTAGTCATCAAGAAGTAATAACATCATTGCAACTATCCATTGAGAATCTGAAGAAACAATTACAGACTACTCGTAGTGAAAATACAGTATTGAAACAAAAATTAGATGAACAAATACATATCAATAAGCAACTTAATAAGCAAATAAATGGAACTACGGTATCCAGTCCAAAGAAGAAAAATAATAATAATAAAACAGAAATAAGAGCCATGAAACCAAACATAGAAGCTAGAAAATTAGATCTGGACCTAGAATTTCAAACGCCTAAGTCTTCTCCCCTGGTACCTAAAGATACAAAAGTAAACCTTAGCCTCAGTCAATGTGATGATGAATTATTAGAATCCTCCCACATTGACAGGAACAAACCAACTCTGAAACCAAGTGGTAGTAGGAGATTACTCATATTTGGAACACAACAGTGCGTTGGACTAGCGGCTAAACTACTTAAAACTAGATTATATACGAACTATGAAAAATACCGCATCACGGCTGTGACTAAACCGTTTGCTTCGTCTGAAGAAGTCTTCAAATGTTGTGAAAATTTGAACTTAAATAAGGATGACAAGCTTGTCATTGGTGTTGGAGAGAATGATACAAACCCTTTCAAATTGTTAATAGAGTTATCAGCTACTTTGAAAAGACTCTACGAGGTAACTGTGATAGTTTTAAGAATAAATTATAATAAATCTTTAAATGTGAGCATGCTTAATAACAATGTAAAATTAGTATGTAATAACTTTCCAAATTGTTATTTTATAGATTACTTTGGTTCTAGTTATAATAAAAATAAGTATATAATATGCCAAAAAATAAACTACATTATAGATAGTATAGATTATGATACGAAATACTTGTCATTGAAAAACAATAAAAATAGTACGTTACACACAATTGAAATAAAAAATGATACTTTAGGTAATTTAACTAAAAATAATTCAAGATATACTCAAAGAACTATACTGGACTACTTTAAAAAAATAAATATACAAACCCCTAATTGTACGAGTATACAAGCATTACCAACAAATAATAATTTATTTTTTCGTAAATAATAAAGAACGTAATATAGATTGTAAACTAACACTATTGCATCAAAACATAGCTGGGATATTAGGAAAAATAGATTTACTTAAAATTACTTTAGATGAGCTTTATAGTCAGAATACTGATATAGATATACTATGCTTCAGCGAAACATTCCTCAAAGTAGGGGAAGAATCTAAACTGGTATTAAGAGGATATAATATAGCTAACTTTTATTCAAGGAGTAAACAAAGAAGGGGTGGAGTAGCAATACTATGTAAAGATTACATAAGCTCTAAACCTATCTTGTGGTTAAGAGACTTAGCATTAGAGTTTTCCTTTGAATGCTGTGGTATAGAGATTCCGGAATACAAATGTATAATTATATGCATCTATAGAACACCAAATTCAAGAGTACAAATATTTTTAGATAAAATCGAAATTGTATTAAGCACAATTCGTAATAAAACAAATAAGAAAATTATTGTCTGTGGTGATTTTAATATAAATTTATTAAAAAGCTCCAATGTATTAAATGAATATAAAAGAATAACACAAAATCACAGATTTAATATTCACATTAACGAACCTACCCGACAAAATGCGTGCTTAGATCAAATAATAAGCAATGTTAGTGAAGCAGAAGGCAAAATACATTCCCTGGGATTATCAGACCATGAAACTGGACAAACAGTCTGTATTCCTGTGAAATATGTAAAAAAACCACAAAAGATATATTACATTAGAAAACGGGACTTTGATGAATATAATATTAATAAATTTATAGAATACGTAGCTTCCTTGTCCTGGACAGAGGAATGTGAGATGACTGATTTAAATGCAGCATTTAATTCATTTCATGATCATATTGTTCTACTCTATAACTTATGCTTTCCTTTCAGAAAAATTAAAATTGATAACAATAAAAGCCAAAAAACGCTATGGATTACTACAGGTATAAAAAAATCATGCGTAAGTAAAAGGAAACTCAGATATTCATATATAAAGAATAAAACTACTAGTTCAAAAATTAAATATAAAAAATACAATAAAATATTAAAATCATGCATAATTACAGCTCAAAAAATTAGAAACGAACATCATATAAATAAATCTAGTAATATATGTCGGACATCGTGGAATATTATAAAGCAAAATGACAACAAAATTAATTCAAATAACAAAAGCAATATTAAACAAATTTTACATAATGGCAGAGTAATCACTGACACTACAGAGATAGCTAGCATATTTAACAATTATTACATTGAAATAACAAATGATGAAAACAAAAACTATAATAATATACAAGCAATAAATACACAAAACATAAATATATCTAGCTCAAGTATATTTTTAATGCCAGCTACATGTGAGGAAATTTATAAAACAATTCATTCTCTCAATAATACTAACTCAACAGGTTATGATGAACTGCCCACCTTTATACTAAAACAATGTGCAATAGCCATTACACCTGTACTCTGTCATATTATCAATCTTTCATTAACTGAAGGTACATTTCCTGATAAATTGAAAATCTCAATAGTGAAACCTATATACAAAAAAGGACATAAGGAATGCATCAATAACTACCGACCGATTACTTTAATACCTATACTTGCAAAAATATTCGAAAAAATCATGCATTCTAGACTCACAACTTTTCTTAATAAATCTGAAGTTATAAAATCTGAACAACACGGTTTTCAAAAAGGCAAATCTACTACACTAGCAGCTTTTAAACTCATTAGTAAAATTACTGAAAATGTAGACAGAAAAATACCCACGGTTGGAGTTTTCTTTGACATGACCAAAGCCTTTGACTTTGTTGACCATAACATTCTTCTACGGAAGTGTAATAATTATGGCATTAGAGGGATAGCTGAAAAATGGCTTAGTAGTTATCTAAGCAACAGACAACAATATGTTGAAATTAGGGATATTGATAATAACAATGAAGAAGTGGCTTTTAAATCTTCATTAGCGTATAATAAAGTAGGTGTCCCACAAGGGAGCATTTTAGGACCGCTACTCTTTATCATTTATATAAATGATCTCCCAGAACACATACATTACCCATGCAGCTTATTTGCTGATGATATAGCCGTTGTAATCACCAAAGATGCCACACTAGATTTAAATGATGAGATAAATGCTACTGTTAGTAAGGTCATAGATTGGATGAATAAGAATAACTTAAAAGCTAATTTAGACAAAACGAGATATATACAATTCTATAATAGACACAAATTTATTAATAACTTAAATATAACTTATAATAATAACACACTAAATGAATGTAATAGCATAACATTTTTAGGATTAAATGTGGATAATCAATGTAGCTGGAATCTTCACATAGATATTACTTGTAGTAAAATTAATCGATTCTCATATGCACTTTGGCGACTTACAAAAATATGTAATTTAAAAACTGCATTACAGGCCTATCATGGATATGTCGCCTCAAATATCAGATACTGTATACCCCTCTGGGGAAATTCTAGTCACATAAATAGAGTGTTCATTGCACAAAAGCAATGTGTTCGTGCCATGTGCAATATTCATCCTCTGACTTCTTGTAAACCATTCTTCCAAAAACATAATATTTTAACTGTACCATCCATATATATACAAGAATGTTGTTTGTTTGTTAAAAAGCACCCACAATTATATAAATCGTGTGGCGAGTACTGTCAATTTAATACAAGATACCCTACTAAACTAATGTTACCAAGTATAAATACTCGTTACTACCATACAAACTGTTATCCTATGACTATCAGAATATTTAATAAGATACCAAACAGCATAAGAGATCTTCCACTAACTCAATTTAAAAGAAAATTATATTTATGGCTGATAGATAAGGCTTATTATAGTGTGCAAGAATTTTTAAATGATAAGTGTTGTACATAATAAAATATTAGAATAAGAAGTGATAGAATGTAAAAATAGATAGATTTAGTAAATTTTGTGTTATAATTAATATAAAAATAAATTAAATTTTCGCATGCCTAAACAGGCGAAATATATGAAGCTATGTCCTATATCTTATAAACTATATTTCTGGCGAATAAAGATTTTCTTTCTTTCTTTCTACCCGTTTTAAGGGATGGATAGGGCCCAATAAACGGCGAAAGGCGCCAATTGAAGCTTTAATGGCCACTCACACCTGGCCAGATAATTAAGTACAATTTTTATTGGACTAACGTTTATCTAGCTGGGACGGCGGAATGGATGTAATATATTATGCCTCGACCCTGTCCCGCCGTCTCAGTGTCCTTACTGCCCGGCCCGATCCGGGGTAGGGCGCCGGCTGTGAGCGGCAGGAGTTTTTAGTGAAGTTCAACACCCACATACCCCACCCGCCGCGCGGATCGGGATCCGGTGATTTTCTCCTGTAAACGCTTATCTAGCTATCGTACCGAAAAACACTTGGGATGCTTCGCGACATAAATATGCTAGAAGGCCGGGCCAATCCTTTATAACGTGCTCTACAACTAGAGCTTATGTTAAAATCAAATGTGTTATGTAGGAGAATGTAGGTACTGCTGGCCATATGCGCGTCAAAGACAGAGCCCAATGACGCGTGTTGGAACTGACATGTCCAGTGGGCGAGTGGGCTCGTAATGACAATGTCGGACTTTATAGTTGCAGTAGTATATTATTATAATACTTCTTACTTTTTATATGGATCCACATTATAGAACTACGATAAAAAAATACAGTGCAACGTCGATATAAAAAATCTGAAGGGAACAAGTAATTATTCGTTATATTAACTAATTCGATAAATTGAGGTTTGTTAGGTTGGTCTACCATTTGTTCTAACGAGGTAAAAAAAATAGTTTTATTCACCTCAACATTACGTACATACAACACATTTGTATTTTCTATTTAAAAACAATTAGGTAGGTAATTTTTTTTAGATTAAACTTACATTAATAATCAAAATTAAATGCAGTTAGGTCCGTAAAGGTACGTTCATTCATCATTATGTAGGTAATTTAATGTTAATTATAAAGATTCTCACAACGAAACTTACGAATTAAAGGTGAAAAATCAACAATGAGCAGCAAGCACTGTTTACATTAAATCCCATCAAACAACATACTGATTGTTTTACAAATAAAACGTAACGAAACCTAGGGTCATATTGTTGGGAACGTTATATAAAGGTTTTGGGTTGATAAAATTCGTTAATTAGAGGTATTTACCTTTTTTTTCATAGTTGAAAATTCTTTATACAGAGGTTGTTGGCAAAAAAATCTTCGCAATGTAAAGGTATATTTTATATTGACCAATACTGTCTTTACCATAAGGGCCAGGACACGGGGCCCGTGCCCAGGGCCCCCATTCTCAGGGGGCCCCGAAGGATCGACAATTTCTCTCACACATTTATTGTCAAAACATTTTTGTCGGGCACATTACACTTTTTTCACAAATCAGTAATCATATCAGAAGGTATTTTCAAGGCATGTACTACGCCATTATATCGATGACTACGCCTATTCCTACTGTACTAATTAATAATATTTCCGAACGCATCCTACCTAATTTACTATGTACACCATCTAGCGATCATGATAACGGTTTGCGTTATCGTAATCGTAACCAAAAAACCAGCAGCATTCTAATATCATTAATGACATATCATACTGTATTTGATTACCTATAATAAATGGTCATACTCAGTAAAAAAATCTATTTTTACTTTCCAAAAGGGCCTCAAATTCTTGTGTGCCCAAGGGCCCCAGCCTAATTTAAGACGTCGCTGATATTGACCCTTATGGACAATTCAAGGAGAGAAGGCAAGGAGAGAAGGAAAAATTTTGTTTGCATTAATGAAACCTTGCATTGATTTTTCTTGAAGTTAATCAGATAGCTCATTAAAAATTATAACGTCAGCCTACCTTGACCATTTTAACAGTAAATTATTCTACACGCAAGAGAGCAACATTAAATCATCATTAGCATTTTTAGTAGTGTCCCGTGTTCTTAAAAAATTTTACTCTGAATTTTATTATAAAAGTCATGAGCTATTTACATTGTACACTGTGCAAATCGCGAGCAGCCTTGCAGCCCGATCAATAAAATCCACAGTGAAGGAATGAGTCACGCAAAACGCTGCATACAAACAAACGGTCACGGCCGTTCCTAAAGCCTTGTTCGGACTAGGCGAGTATTTTAGTCGAGTACCGAGTAATTTAGTAGCTAAATATGTCTGAGCACTAAAAATTTAGCCGAGTAGGTTAGTAAATAATTTAGTCAAGTCAATCCATTTTGTTCTATTTTTTCGGGTGAGTAGAGAGTAGTTTAGTCACTAAATTACTCGGTACTCGACTAAAATACTCGCCTAGTCCGAACAAGGCTTAACAGAACTAATCTGTTCCTTTCGTACATGAGGGGAAAACGTATTTTACTCTAATATCAGTTGTGGTGTAGATTATTTTTTAACTATAGAATGTTGGAGAAACGTTGAAAAAAATTCTAGACAGTTCTAGTCTAGTTTTAGAACCTTATAGTTTTAAAAAGATTTAAAATTCGAAACTTAAAGCTACTAATTTTAAAATTAGTACTTGTAGACCAAGATATCTTTTTTTTCTACTTAAGCTGGTAGCCTTGAGAGGCTATTCCAGCGTAACCTTAACTAGTAGGTGAGCTCACGGGGCTCAAACCTGAAGACGTTGCTAACACGAACCCTAGCAAGAGCCGTGCTTCGCAGAATCTACCACGGGATCGGAAACGCGACCCACTGAGAAGATCCGGCGAGTAACTCAGTGGGCTGAGAGTTAATTTATTCGTCGAGCCCTTCGTCGCAAGCGACGGCTTCGACGAGAACGGTGGCCGGTGCTTGAAGTACCTAGAAGCACCGTTAGTGGATCGGGAGGATCCGAGATGACGTATTTTGGGCGACGTCGACTGCTTTCCATTCTTTCCGCAGGATCGGGAATGAACAAGATACCAGGGCCCCCAGACGTCACATATTTTCTGACGAACAAAATGTGGCCGATTGCGTAGTGTTAGTATGCACTAAGAACGCATGCCTACCTGCTACCTTGCTTAGACGGGCAATTTTCAGGTATCAGGTACTTAAGGTACATAAAACCATGACCTACTTCACGTAATTTCTGAAAGCTGATTTTTTACGTATATTTTAGGCAATATCCTTAAAAATAAGTGGCCAATACTCCCAGACACTTTCCGTCGGCCAAATTGCTTTGCAGACGCTTTAAAGCTCCCAAAATAATGACCTAACTTCACGTAAATTCTGAAAGCTGATTTTTGTATATATTATGTCCACCAGACAACTATTTTAAAACCTCTTACAAAAAGACAGACCGATCCAAGGGGCCAATCATCCCCTAAATTCAATTTAATACCTCTGTGGGTAAGAGCGCGAGGGCATTATCCACGCGCATGAGACTGAGTGAGACATGTATTAGAATATATTGACTTCTTTGTCTCTCTATCTATCAAACGTAGGCAAACGTTCCAACTCCATACAAATTTGAGTTAACTTTTACGCTATATTAAAAAACTCGGATTAAGCACACTATACAAAAACATAGCCGGCAGAGGTGCAGTCGGTACAGTTCACATAACAATTCATAGTTATGACGGCGGCACCGCCTACGCGAGTTCTTAACGAGCAATTATTTAAAAATTGAAACCATGGGACATAGGCCTCCCAAGGTTGCCCACAACAGCTGCTTCTGGGCTGTCGTATTTATGAGACGGCCACACGCTGGCTACGAGCTTCGATCATTGCTTAAAACCAGGTTGACTAGCCCTTAAATAATAGGTAAATCGAGTTACATTTACAAACTTATTCAATGCAAAAGATTATGTAATAGTGTATATTGAATAGTAAAATATTGTGTTTAACTAGTAAAATGCAAGATATTATATTATATTTTCACATCTTTCAGTTCCTTTCCCGCTAAAAGGAATTTCCAAAGCATCATTGAGTGAGACAACTTTTTTAGACTTTTTTATTATTCTAATTTTAAATATCTTACAAAAACAATGTATATAAATATTCTTTTGTCTTCAGCAGACTAATCACTCCAATAAACCCTGTATACATATTGAAAATGGGTACCGTTCTAAGCTATTGATTAACCTTTTTTTTTATTGCTTAGATGGAAGAACGAGCTCATAGCCCACCTGAAGTTAAGTAGTTACCGGAGCCCATAGACAACTACAATGTAAAGGCCGCCGCCCACCTTGAGACATGAGTTGTAAGTTCTCACTTTTAACAGCACAACGGCTGCTCCACCCTTCGACCCGAAAGCATTACTGCTTTACGGCGCGGTCATCTGACCTACAAATAATTTTATGATTGCTTTACCTACTGCACTTGATTACGGTGTTAGAGAAACCATTAAAATACAACTGATATTAAAGATATTGTTGAAGTAATTACGGCTCTTTCCGAAAGATTCGCAGTGTCTAGCTTTACTGGCACAGATGATCGTTGGAGTGCACTGACCAGCCTCATTGTGAGTTCGCAACCTACGGCCAACAATCGTTAAACAAAAGGTCAATATCGTACTTTGACATTTAGTTCCTGGATTGTACGTTTGTTTTCGTTAATTGGGTCAATCAATCCGCGATTTGTAAAATCTATTTAATAGGTAATGCGTGAAGCAAAAACTTTGTACCCCTTTCTACGAAAATTGCACGGACGGAGGAGTATGAAATTTACAACGGTTATAGAGAACATAGGACTAGGAATACAGAATGCTGTTTTTTTTTTTAAATTATATATGGTTAAAGACATAAAATAAATTTAAGAAAATTACACACAATACCATGTATTTGACACAGACAAATGCATACATATATACTCCTTTTTTTATTGTTAAAATCTGCGGTCTAATTGAGAATTTTTTACTGGTGGTAGGACCTCTAGTGAGTCCGCGCGGGTAGGTATCACCACCCTGCCCATTTCTGCCGTAAAGCAGTAAGTAATGCGTTTCAGACCTTAGAACTGATTTCTCAAGGTGTGTGGCGCATTTACGTCCTAGACGTCTATGGGCTTCAGTAACCACTTAACACCAGGTGGGCTGTAAGCTCGTCCCCCCATCTAAGCAATAAATAAAAAGTTCATGACAGTTCCGAATAATGTTCAAAATGCGTACGGAATTTCGTTACAATCTTAAGACTTAGATTTCGTCCTATTGCCTTGCAATCTTTGATACTTGCCTCTTGTGAGGCAATAAAAAGTTTTATTGAATAACTGCACGTGGAAGCTCCTTAGATCGTGGCGCCAACTGCTTTATTACAGAAATAATTGAATTAGAAGGCAGCCGGAGAAATTAGGGCGATGCCTTCCGAGCCTTTCTATTTTATCAGCCTTAATACTTTCCCTCCTAATGCATAACATAGTACTGTGCATTCTTTGTTCTCGTCTCAATTACGATTCTATGACTTAAATGATTGTTATTAGGAATTTCAAGACAATAGACAATCGCCAGGCCAAATTATATGAGCAACTTTTGATAAAAAGCAAAAAAAAAAAAAAAAAAAAGACTGATTTCGATCATGACAGTATGCAATGTATATCGGCCGTGAATTCGCTGTTACATGTGTTACGTTTGATTCATACAAAATTCGAAAAAAATAACATGATTGAAATTTACGGTGTAAAGGCACATACGAAAACATGTTTGTTAAGCCGGAACGTTTAGAACCCCCAGAGACCTCAATAGGTAGGTATGGGTCGCATTATGTGGGTACATGGTAAAGGGCGATAATATTCCCATATTATCGTACTGTTATAACCCTAGTATGAAGGCTATTTGGCTGACAGCCCTAACCAAGCTGCACGATCAGTATTCCCGAGCTCTCCTGTTCCGTCCGCCCCGCAAACGGACAGTCTGGTACAATCTCTCGACCAGAGCGGTCAAGTCTTCTTCTATCCTCCTAAATCAGTGCGCGTGACCGTTGTCGGATCTCCATAACTTCGTATTTCATTTTTTAAAATCTACGTAGCGAATCCCGCTATAACAGCCCCGCCCTTCAAACCGAAATGCGCTACTGCTTCACGGCAGAAATAGGCAGGGTGGTGGGGTACCTACCCGCGCGGACTCACAAGAGGTCCTACCACCAGTAAAAGCTGATTTAATTATATCTCAAGTTCTTTGATAAATCCGCCTTTTCCAAAATATAAAAAATGAAGATTTTAATTACATATCCTCGAATGGCCGAATAAAACTACTATTGCGCGTACAACTTAAGTACTTTTTTTTAATTAAAGGCAACTATGGACAATGATAATTTATAAATGGCAACGACGGACTCAAAAGTATACAGCTCCTTATAGTTCGACATGCCAACGACAGTACAAAATACAAGAATCACCATAAAAAGAAATATCAAGGTCGTCGTACAATGGCGACTAAAAAAACCTTAGGACGAGACCAGAAGTCGAACTATGCGGACGCACACAATAAAAAGAGCTCGCCCTAGCGACGTGTCACAAATAACCCTCGCATATTGTCATCCGGCGTCGAGTAATGCAATTTATTGAATGCATTTACAGTCTGCGACACGATATCTATAATGTGAATCGTATACAAACTTCAAAATAAATAATAGTTTAAAAAAAAACGCTATTATAGAAAATCCAACTCAAAAATAGAAAATAAGTTTTAATAAATTTGAATTAAAAATAGTGTAAGAAAAAATGATTTTATTGTAAAAAAGCGTGGGGTGCTCTTTTCAGGATATTATCAAAATAACCCTTTTACTCATATCTGTTCATAAAATGTTTATAACCACTATACCATGCATCCCACGCTTTTTTTACAATAATTTTCTATAAAAGCGTAATTTTTTTTGTTTTTTAAAACTATTATTAATTTTTCATTTTTTAGTTTATAGGTATTCAACTTTTTTCAATTTCTTTTTCTTTTAATATTGAATTGTAATCGGTGCTTAATAAGAATGCCAAATTTCGAGTTAATCCGACGTTTTGAATGGGGTCAAAATCATGTTCAAAGATTCCGTTACATACGTACTAAGATACATACGTCTGAAGCTAATAAAAGCGTATTAACAAAAAGCAAAAGCTCTCATTCGAGGCATAGGCTTTTTTTGTTTGCCGTTGAATAGGCAAACGGATACGAGGTCCACTTCGGAAGTTAATATTTTTGAAATATTTTGTTCAGTCTGTTCGCGGCTTACGCATTTGCAAATCTAACGCCGGATTGAGAATAAACTTTTAACAGCTGTTGCATGGCAGTTTTAAGGAGAGCTTAGTTTAAAAAATGCGCGATAGATGGGACATAGGTAGTTTTAAACGTGTTTCTTTGGTGATAGTGCATTGACTAGTAAACAAGTGATCTCTATCAAACCCCGCAGGTTCTAATCATTAGTATATGATTATTGATTTTAATAATTTGTCCTAAAAAAAAACTTAAATTTTTCGATTTTCGCGGCACAATTTTAATTTCAGTATATTCGAATCGTACGGTCAGAATAGTAATCATTCGTTATAAAGGTATAAAATATGTCGTCGCGTATGACCGTGAACTTCAATGAACGCAGGGGTCGAAGCCTGCGTCGACAACTTGTTTCCGATGTGCCGCCAGATAACAAGTCAGTGGACCGAATGTACGCACATACCTTTAAGGGCTTCGATTATCAGATAAAGCTTTTTTAACACAATAAATCTTCAAATCGGCGGTCCATTCGTGATTTTAAGTTATCATATAAAAACATTCGTTCCATGGGTCACGAATACGTATAAAATCGATTTTTACAAATGATTAATACGATCACTGAAATCGAGAAATATTCTTGAAAATGTGTATTCCAAGATGTAGAGTTGAAAAATTCGATTGTTTTATTATTATTTTCATATAGGTAACATTTATAGATGAATGTGGCATACACAATAAATGTCTCATAACGAATTTAATAGTCACTCATAAAATAAAAGTTGCAAATAATATGCATCCGTATATCTTGTAATTTTTTTTTATTTTTTTTTTATTGCCCTTGTAGGCAGACGAGCATACGGCCCACCTGATGGTGAGTGGTTACCGTCGCCCATGGACTTCAGCAATGCCAGGGGCAGAGCCAAGCCGCTGCCTACCGTTTAATACTCTCCACAAGCCTCGTTTGAAGAAGGACATGTCATAGCGCTCGGGAAACACCGTGGAGGGGAGCTCATTCCATAGCCGGATGGTACGTGGCAAAAAAGACCTCTGGAAACGCACTGTGGATGACCGCAGTGGCTCCAGGTAGTATGGATGAACTCTACTCCGGTGGCGGGCGGTGCGATGGTAAAAACGAGATGCCGGTATCATCTCGAACAATTCCTCAGAGCACTCCCCATGGAACATACGGTACAAAATGCAGAGGGAACCGAAGTCCCTCCGCAGACCCAGAGGCTCCAAAACTAAATAATTTCACCTTTACATTAAATATAAAAAAAATTTGCTAAAAATTTATTTGATTACTCGAGCAATATTGGTGGAAGGCAGTTTGTGTGTATGAATGACCACAACTTGTCTTCTTAATATTATTTGATTATTATAAAGCTTTAAATCTCAGTATAATAAACACACACAGATAAACAATGATAATTTCATATTTTGAAGTTGCAACCAGTTATCATGTATTATAGGATTGTGTATGACCATTTCTCTTCAAACTAAAAAAAATAGAGAAATTCAGACTGTAAAAACAAAAATATTGAAATGAATACATACAAAAGGCATTTCTTCAGAAAGATTTCACCTTATTCAGAAACGCATTACACACATAACACTATAGTATATTCTGGTTCTTCTATAATATTTTTTAGTGATTTAACTTTTTAAGCTCTTTAAGTTGATACATTCAATTCAGATCTCTACTGAGCCAAAAGTTTAGATAAATATAAAAAACTGCACTGTGTTTTTTTTTTTTTTTTTTTTTTTTTTTTTTTTTTTTTTTTTTTTTTTTTTTTTTTTTTTTTTTTTTTTTTTTTTTTTTTTTTTTTTCCGTAACGATTCTTCATTTCAGAACACTCCACATGGAACACATTGTACAAACACAGAGAAAGCCTCTCTCTCAGAACTCTTTGATAGACTCAATAGTTTGAAACATAGCAAGTAGTAGTAAATTGATCATCTATTTTCTTCATAAGCAACTGTATTTTGAATCTAGTAAAAATATAAAACATAGTTTATACCGAGATGTGAGTCAGCTTACAACAGAAGCCATGTAATTACAGAGCACAAACATTGGCTTACAGCCAAACCTTATGTGTTATTGTTTACTAATTGACCTCATATCTACATTATATCTACATATAAAATTATTTTGTCATTAAATTTACATGTTATAATGTTTTAAATTCCATTGCTGGTTTCTTTTATTTGCTTCTTAGCTGACCGGATTGATGTTTTCCAATTGAATTGAAATTTTTGTTCCATATAAACCCCTCATTGGGACTGTTACTAACATTTTTACACCAAAAATAGTCATGCAGGTACAAAAACCAAAGAAGCCTATATCATATCATATTTACAAACGAACACCATTTCATGTTTATTTATATGATTCAAGACTTTTATTAGACTTGTCTATTATTAGTTGACTTTTTATACTTATTAAATATTTTTTCAACACATTGTTATCATGAGCGACTAGAACTCTGATTTATTGTTATAAGTTAACTGGCCCTAAACATATATATCAATTTGTAGGGCCCTATGTACCAGGCTGGCTGGTACTACCCGCAGGCTAGCTTACAACTACAACAACAATAAACACCTATATATAAAAATCCAAAAAAATATGATAATTTTAAAACCTTATATTGAAATAAAATTTAAGCTATAATTTTCATTATCCAGTCTCCTAAAAATATTAATCAAAAGGAAATTTTTGGTTTCTGGATTTTTATTACACTAAATATTTTAATTTTTTTTAAACCTATTGGTAATCAGGGAATGACTATGTATTGGGCTTGCGTGTGATTGAATCCGTAAAAATATTTATCTAGATTATAACCTCAACAGTTACAACAGTCTTTTTGCAAATACATGTTGCGTTTATATTTTTCACAAGCATATTAGACCTTGTTAGCGATGATTAGTCATCAAATACTAACGAAAGGTAGATGAATGAAAATAAAGTAAAATCTAAGTTTCCCACGGTATGTACTGCAGAAAATTATAAAGAATACAACCGTCTTCAAACATTGCTAAGGTTTCACAAGTTAATACCTACCATATACCTGATGACGCACGATAAATGAAAAAAATAATCGGAATCAACTCCACAGACCGTAAAATGGCGATATGAAATATTGGTAATACTTGTAATGTCGAGTAATTTTCGAAGTCAAATGAAAATTAAAAACGCTCTATTAGTTACCGATTCCTGTTTTACAGTAATTAACGATTATTTAAGCTGCATAAATTGAAATAAACTCACCTTTCTAAATAACTTGACAGAAGCACTGCTATCTTAAATTCACTGTTATTGAAACTGCCAACATAATAAAATGACTTTTCCTTTGTCAATTGTTACTTTTGTTGTGTTGTAGTTCTGGTAACATTACAAAGGATAGAGTAGCAACAGAAACTGGGTAAAAGAGCCTATGCAATAGGAGAATCTTTATTATCAAGTGACTATGAGATGGCGTTGGTACTGCTGCAAATTGTTCAAAAATTGATTTCTAAATAGTGCAAATATAATTTGGGAGTTTTGTTTAGAGTTGGAGTTAGAACGTTTGCCTGCGTTTGCCGCTAGGGGTGCTGTTTCAACTGCGTACATACAAATTTGAGTTAGCTTTTACGCCATCGAGAACGTTAAAAAACTCGCACTGAGCATACAGGTGTTTGTAAATATGTGCTTGAGGTCGATACTCCACCTGTTCTGACCAGACACTATCTCTAATAAAGATCTCTGAACTAAATTATAATCCTATCGCCCAAGACATTTCCCATAGAAAATGGCGTTTGACAAGAATATAGGGCGCAGCGGATTCGTCGCAGCATCGTTCACTTTTGAGTGCTTAGCCGGAGAAGACCTAGACACCCTGTATACAGTTTTGACGATGTATCGTGGAGAGCGAGATAAGGACTGCCTGCCTGACCTGGAGCGATGTTAAGGATCAAGTGCAATACAGGGTGAAGTGAAGACAGCTTGTGAGGGCCATAAGTACTAGCGGGTTACTCTAGGACTACAACAACAACAACAAAACTTTGTTTAATAAAAATCGTACTTAAACTATCCATTTCATTAAATTTTGAATAGCCAAATAGAAAACTCATCTTAATTTTCATTTATAAAAAGAGGAGCCATTCAAGATTCTTAAGGAAATTAATTTAATGCCTTTATTCGTAAATTTTGATGTAATCAGACCAATTAAAAATGATTTTTTTAATGCACAAGAAGAGGCGTACTTCAATTTATCCGTCTTAGTGTTACTGTTCACACTAATATAACTAATTGCATTTTGTGAAAACCGCGGTTGCTTAATTAAAGGTGTTTTTTCGTGAATATAATTTATTTGAAATGTATATTTGAACACACAGTGAAACGAAATAACCAATGATGGAATACTCTCGAGGGTTACTTCTTTTTCTTTTCAGTATAGAAATAGCTTCTTGCGATGCCATTGCTGCCAGTGTTGAGTTTACAACAATGTTCAGTTGACATAATTTTGTTCATTTTTCTTGTAACAGTATATATTTTATACTGTATACAATACAAGAAAAACAAAATTAAAATAAAATTCTAATTCCGAATTAAAAACCATTGAGATAAAATTTAATAAAAGACATTGATATGAGACCCACGTAAAATCTTGGGAATATCTGATAATTATTAATTATTTATATCTAAACCTCCTACGAGGTCCCCGCGCATAAGGGGCGCGCGGGGTATGTGAGACTCAACGATCTGCATGGTGTTGTAGGAGGTTCGGCCCCAGGCCCGAAAAAAAAATAATGAAAAAAAGGTGATGGTTTGCTTATTATTTGGAAGTCGTCGTGGCCTAAAGGATAAGATGTCCGTTGCATTCGTATTGAAGCGATGCACCGGTGTTCGAATCCCGCAGGCGGGTACCAATTTTTCTGATGAAATACGTACTCAACAAATGTTCACGATTGACTTCCACGGTGAAGGAATAACATCGTGTAATAAAAATCAAACCCGCAAAATTATAATTTGCGTAATCACTGGTGGTAGGACCTCTTGTGAGTTCGCACGGGTAGGTACCACCACCCCGCCTATTTCTGCCGTGAAGCAGTAATGCGTTTCGGTTTGAAGGGTGGGGCAGCCGCTGTTACTATACTTGAGACCTTAAAACCTGTATCAAATCAAATCAAATCAAAAAAAAATATATTCAAGAATATTCAAAATTCAAATACAATATACAATATTCAAAAATATTGTCAAAAAACTCAGCGGGCATGTCTTTTATTTTTAAATATGAAATTATTATATTTTTTTGTTTATATAAGATTTTTTTTTAAATATGAATTTTTTACAAAGGGTATTATAACGTAACAATTACTACAATATTGAAATGCCCGGAGCGAGCAACTCATTCCCACTTTGTGCAATCTTCTAGATAATCAATCTAAGCAATAAAAAAAAATTGATATAAAATAATTAATAATTGGGAATTTAATTGTTTTTATAATCGAACAATCATCAGTAGTCGTCGAACAAACGATAATTCATCAAAATTAATTAATCTGAGCGATAAAAATAAAGATATCTATTAAGGGGGGGCCCACTTAGCGGTGATCATTGGTTTAATTAATTATAAATAAATAAAAGACGAACAAACAATTTTTATATTTGAACATTAACGAACAAATGACGAACAAATAATGAAATATAAAAAAAAATGAAAATCAAAAAAAGGGAGGCCAAATTCACTGGGCCGAGATCTTCGCCATTCATGTTGAAAAATGGAACTACTCTGTGTTAATAGTGACATCATGGAGTTAATATGTACCTACAATAGTAACTCCATGTAATTTTGTTAATTACCTACTACCGACATATTCTGTTGCAAATGCCTCGGTAAATTATGTAATGACTTTTTGGCGGGTACGCGAGGAGTGAAGATAAGTGATTTGTTTTATTTTGTCTATTTAGTATTTCTTCAGATTTAAATGTGTAATAACCGTGATTTATTAACTGTTTAATACCTGTGAACGTGCACAAATGTGGGAAAATGAAACAAAGCTGCTGGACGTAACTTCTCGGGAAAATGAAACAAAGCTGTGGACGTAACTTCTCGGGATCCTCCACAAAGTCCACTGAAAAAATCTCAGTAATTGACCACCATTTTACTGAGATTATGTTTCATCCCATTTGATTAATGTCTCAAATTAATCATCATAATATCATTTTTCATAGAGTTAAGAATATAAATTAAAATAAGACATGACTTAAAGGTCTTAGTTATCAGGTCATAAAATCCCTTAAAAAATACTCTGTAGTACTCTGTGCCCTGTGCCACAGTCTATAGTAGTCTATACTCGAAGGTATTGGGCGATTTGTGATTAAAATCATACGGTATTTATTAAAAAAATACAGCTTTTTGAAGTTTAAATACTTGATTTATAAATATTTGATTGAGAATTTGAGATCAACTGAGTGCCATAAGAAGTTTGTGTGAACTATATTTCCTTTTAATACTAAATATATGATTTCCTGCATGAGTATGGAAATGTTTTACTTCGTTATCATTTGGGCTACGGAAAAATGAGTCTCGGTCTCGGGATTTATTTTTTAACCGTTTTATGGTTTATAACGTTGATGCTCTGTTGGGTTACAATCCGTACTGGCCATTATATCGGAAAAATATCATTAATAATATCTTCTACAATATCATTAGTATTATTGCTTTTGCCAAGTAGCGGAGAACAATATGTTAGTGCCAATTTTTACGACAGGCTATTTGTGACTCGTTACGCGATCCTAACATTCTTGCTTGCCAGTATTGTCCTCGGATCTGGGTACGCTTTTGTTTACGTTTGCCTAACGCCAATCGAAGTTAAAAAAGTTACTCGTAGAGGTCGATATTAATTTGCTTTGGTAAGTTGATTTCTGTTGCACTAAAATAGAAATAGTTTGGCACTTATCAAGTGTAATGCACAACTAATAAAAGGCATACTTTAGCACTGTAAACATTAATAATTTTCTGGAAACAATACAATTTTACTTTTTTTAAAGAACATTTCGTATGTTATTATTAAAGTACATTATCTTATCTTCGATTTTGCGAGTCTTAGGCACAGTAAAAATTACTTATACCGTTAAATCTTACATGTAAATATGCACAGAATATATTATCTTATCAAAACTCTTCAATGTCTTCAATTGCATGATGGGTGTATTTGCTTAAAAGTCAACTGCTTAAGTATTATTTAATCTTATTGTTTTAACTGTACAAATATGCACATGTTAACTATGTAAGATAATTTTTATAGTAAAATAACTATCTGTTAGTTTTGAAACGAGCCGTGGATCACATAAAACCTTTATTTACCTTTCAGACAATGTCTAATGCAATATGCAAAAGTTTGAGATCGCCAGTAAGGAATCTGGCATCTTTGAAGAAAGCCATCTCAACCTCACTAGTACATAATGAGACTATATTAGTTAGGAATAATGAAGAGTTTATTAATAAGGTAACGTGATTTAATAATTAAATATTATTGGAAAGAAGTTCCTTATCGCGCGTTGTGAAAGGGGGCTAGACGGAAAAAATTCTTACGAAAAGTTGTCACTACACCTTTTAGATCCGTCATTCTGACCAATCAACGTGTAGGCGCTTATCGCGTGACATTGCTCGTATCCATTTGGTCCGCGTAATGAGTACAGTTTACAAAAAAAATTACAATTCCTTCACTAATTAATCGAAAGGAACTTCGTTCCATCCAGGTGTCCCTTGACACCTCTGAAGTTTTTTTTGTCTATGTCTTTATTGTTATAAAAAAAGCTAGCAAACAAACAATTGGTCTACCTGACAAATAAGTAGTGGAAGACATGCCAGCATTTTGAGGAGTGCAATACTTATTGGAATAAAGTTTGCCTTGTTTTGAGGTGGGTGATGGCATTTACATGGTGATTTCTATAGGCACCAAATAAGACTTAACGATAGGTACAGAACGAGGGAGACCGTGGCAGATCATGTCTTCATAAAAGTGACTGGATTGGCTCATCCTGTAGTTGTAGATGTCTATGGGCTCCAGTAACCACTTAACACCAGGTGGGCCGTGAGCTCGTCCAATCATCTAAACAAAAAAAAGATTCTGATATGGCAGTAGATAGATGCACTCACAAAGCCCTTGATTAGTTACTTATCTCAAGGTGTTTAGGTAGTTTTATTGAGTATATATAGGTAAATTACAAGTCAATAGGATTAAGGCTGTGAGAAAATTCTATATACACATTAAGGTTTTGCATCTATCTTGTAAGAACTGCATGTTTCTAATTGTGAATAAAATGTGTACAAAAATCTTCTCAGGTCATGAACAATGATAAACCTGTGATAGTGAATTTCCATGCGGAGTGGTGTGAGCCCTGTAAAATACTGACACCACAGCTGAAGCAACTAATCGAACCCTTGACAGACCTAGATCTAGCTGTTGTGGATGTCGAAGACAATGCCGATTTAGTTCACACTTTTGAGGTATGCCGTTACATCGATAGAAAATTATATAGGATTGTTTTAAATTGTTCTTATTTAACAAGTAGATTTGAAACATATATTTACACACACACAGGCACAAATACACGTGCATACAAACACACGCATAGTGACCTACTTAAATGATAACACTAAATCGATGCCTCCAATGAACACTACGCTAACTCCAAATTCGTAGATTTACAGGAGGAGCGTTTAAACGAAAAAAGTTGATAAAGTCTTTATTATTGCAGATATATTTATGGTTTTTTTGTGTAACTAGCTGATTTACTCTTGCTTCGAACTCCATAGATAATGATTAATTGTAATACTTTTGAAATAGTGAAGCGATTTGCGTGAAAAACGAAAATTTCAAAATTTTGAGTTAGAGTAGTGTTCATTGGAGGCATCCAAATGATCTTTCGATCCAGCCCACAGGGTCTGTTCACAAAAACCTAAATTTATTTAGTCTAGGAAGGAGGGAACCTGGATGTCAGTATTACAGGTCTCTCAGGTCTCTGAATCTAGTACAGAAGCTTCCGTTTCAAAAGCTAATAAAATAAAGTTTAATGTTCAGTTGTATTTGTGCATAAAGCTTTAAGAGAAAAAAGATAACTAAAATATTATTATTTTCTTTTATCTTTCAAAACTTTTTTCTGAAAATATAACAATCTTTTTGTATGATTAGGAAGATTTTTGTTTTTGAGCTACTTCAATTATATAATTATTTAATACTTTCGTAAAGGATATTCTGTACACTACATTATCCAAATTTTTATGTCTATGTTTTTTTGCCTATCATGTCAATATTCAAGGGTCTACTGGAATTATTCTCGAGAAATTATTCATTCACTTGAGGCTCACAAAAGAAAACAGAGTATTTATGCATAAAAAATATATTGAATAGCGTTTATGTTAAGGCTCCGTCAAACAGAACGCGTAATTAGCGCGCGCGTCACGGCGCGCTATGACGCCGAGATGTGTTGTACTACTATGGTAATATACTGTCAAACAGCCCTAACGCCGCGACAGAGCGTTGCGTACTTATAGCGCTGGGGCTCTGTTTGACGGCATGTTACCATAGTAGTACAATACATCTCGGCGTCATAGCGCGCCGTCAGTTTAGCGCTCTGACGCGCGCTAATTACGCGTTCTGTTTGACGAAGCCTTTAGGGTTGAACTTTTTTGCTTGTGGTGTCGTAGGATGTGTGGAGTATTCTAATTGCCTGGCGCACCACACCTATCCTCATCCTGAACCTTTTGACCTGGTTGACCATTGATTTCAGGAATACCATACAATGTAAATAATCATATAAAACCTATTACAGGTAAAGGCGGTTCCCGCAGTTATAGCAATAAAGAACGGATTAATAGTGGACAAGTTCATAGGCTTAGTGGAAACCGATATGATCACCTGTCTTATTAACAGGATGTCGGGTAAAAAGAAGGAGGGCACATAGACTTTACACAGTAGTGTTTTAATCCAATAACAATCACACAGTAATGTTTAAAAGAATGGTTCCTTCCGCAAACAAAATGTTTTATTGTGTTACTTTTTGTACATTAATTATTAGTTAATATTTTACTTTCATTGTTTTAACTAGTAATCGTAGTGAATCGTACGGATTAATCTTTGGATATAAAATTATTCTAATACAGCTAGCGGCAATGTTACAAAAAATATGTAAGATAAGTTGCACACATTCTCCGGACACTTCATGTTACAGCTCAGTTTAGACTGTCTTTAATGCCCCTTGACACTTAAGATAGTAGATCGCTGTCGTGGACCTAATTAAGTTGTTGTTTCTGTAGTGCTAGAAAGAGATAGTAGATCTGCAACTTATAAAATAGTCCCTACATTACATTATGCACGGAATGATTCTTTGGTGTGTTTCTAGAGTAACACTAGATACGTGCAACTTATTATCTCTAGACGATTTTTAGCCTATTATTCAGCCCCTCCCCTTACTCTTGAAGTCGTCGTAGCCTAAAGGATAAGACGTCCGGTGCATTCGTATGTAGCGATGCACCGGTGTTCGAATCCCAGTTGGGTGCCAATTTTTGTAATGAAATACGTGCTCAACAAATGTTCACGGTTGACTACCACGGTGAAGGAATAACATCGTGTAATAAAAATCAAAACCCGCAAAATTATAATTTGCATAATTACCGGTGGTAGGACCTCTTGTGAGTCCGCCAACGCACTCTGCCGTGTCCACCGACATGTCGAGCCGTGGGCTCTTACCTCCAAACGCTATTGCAGGATTCATGCGGGGCTTGGACATGAGCAATAGAGGACGGGTGAATGTTACCAAAGATTTCGAGGGTCCGGATGTCGGGTGATTGTTTGCCCAGACACAGCAATTCAAGATATCGCCTCGAGCTGTAGTAGAGAGTTTTACTAAAAAAAAAGTTGTTTTTAGGACATTCAAAAATCAGAAAGATTCTAAACAAAATATTTAAATGTACGGTTAATAATCATATAAATTTAAAATTAAAAACTTACAATTTTCACAAACTAAGCGAGTGACCAAAATAATTAATTAGAAAAGCCTAAAATGGTAATAATATACTTTAAAATTAATGATTAATTCCGTAACTCGCACTTTGGTTTTTTTTTCATACCACGAGAATGTCTGGATTTTTTTTCATTTTTTGATATAAAATTCTTTTTTAGAAAATAAAACTAAACATATTTTCTTTATTCTGCTCATACAAAGTATGTTTAATATACCGCTAAACAAAACTGCTAAAATAAACCTTGGCTAGTCCTGAAATGTCTGACTATTTTAATAAAGAAATATATCGATTTAAGTTATAGATAAATTTTAATTACAAATAAATATATGAATTAATCTAGAAATGTTATAAAGATGTTTTTGTTTGCACACAATATGTATCGATATAAATGTGATTTTTTGTGTTTGACAGTTTCAAGTGTCAATTTGACACAAACTTCAATGTACAAATCGGTGGACAACCACAGTGTACGGTAGTAAACGGTAGTTAAGGTAGTAAATAGTGTAAACATACAACTAGTGCAAGGTCTAAATGATGTAGTAGGTACGAGAGAATAAAAAAAATTAAATAATCGATTGTGTATACGAATTACTAATTTGATTTTGGAATCTTGATTTAACCATGAATTAATAAATGTATCATTAACTTTTGTTGATGATACATTACGTCAGCATTCGTAAAAATGAATGCTGACGTAATGTCAAGGGTTTGCTGACGTCCGCCCAAGTAACCATGATAATAAATGATAATAGAAGAATTTACAATGTCTAGACCAGGGGTCGCCAAACAACGGACCGCGGTCCGCATCCGGACTACACACTTGGTAATAAATATCCAAACTACAAAAATTTTCTTTCAAACTTCTTACTTTGTTTGGGTGAACATAAATTTGTGAAGTAGCAATTTCGAAGATGAACTTCATAAAGAAAAAAGGATTGTGTGGTTTTATGAAACCACGGTAAAAGTGAAACTTTTTTTCACATTATAGACATTTAACTCTGACAAACAACATTCCCATTAAACACTGACAAAAACAAACAAAATAGCGTGGAGCACTGGCACAAATGAGTAATAGTCTATACACTACACGTTCAGCTGCTGCGAGCTCTAGGCGCCGCCATATTGGCTGCTCTGACGAGCGCATTTCACTTTATCCCTACTCCGCGGCCGACCGTCACGCGACATGCAACACACAGACGAAAAAGTTTGAGACGAAGTTTCACTTAATAAGTGTCGATCTCGATTTACTGATGCAATGAATCTTGCTTGCAATTTTACTCGAAACCTCAAAACAAAAAGACCTCAACAAAAAATTACATTTATCTTTTATTATTGATATGTAAAAAAAATATCTTTGTTATATTCGTAATTACATTTGTTTAATAACTATGTTTTCTATAAAATGTGCGATTTCTCAAAAAGGACCCCAAGGGAAATTAATTAGTGATCTCTGGTTTAGACAGTAAACAATAAATTTAAAAGATTAGTACTAATACGATTTTTAAGTACACGTTTTTTAAGTTTACGATCTACAAGTATTCAAGGCAATGGATGTATCGCATTGTTGGTGAACCTTCAGACATCTTTATTCTGTTAAATATATTTGAATTTTAAATCTATACTTATTTGTAGATAAATTATGGTGTTATTAATGTCCGTTAATAAAAACAAACTTCAAACGAGAATCAATCAATTCTAGATACTTACGATGTCTATAATTTTAAGGGAATTTAAAAGAGTTTGTATTTAAATGGGAGGCTATTTAAAATATCTTTAGATAAGTAGTGGCTCTGTTGAAATAGTCTTCCCGAATGCATACGGGTAAATAAATATTTCGAATTCTTTATCTAATCAAACACACATATCTTGCTGCCTTCGATTAAGTCTACGAAGCGACACTGCTGGATGTTTCTTGACTTTAATGTTCCTAATTAGCTAAATATATAAAAATATAGCAATCTTATAACTTTGCTTGATTACATTCAAGTGCTCATTTTTATATTAGTGAAGTTTTGTTGAAATATATTTTTCTTTTTTAAATGTTAATAGAATTGCTTTTATATTTTCATTGAATTAAAAATCCGAGGTTTCAGACGCTCATAGCAATTCATGAAACAATTTGTCCTGTTTCGTTACAAATTGTTAATGAAAAGGCAATACGAGAAGTGAGTACCGTTCAGCACATGATTTAATTATAAACCACAAAAGGAACGATAAGAAAAGATATCAAAACAATAAGTAAGATTTTAGTCACCAAATAAAGAGCGCATCGAATTACGGCATCAAAGTGATGAGTGAGATTCGCCTCTCGATTGCGTGATACCACTCGGCGAGTAAATTCTATGGATAGTGTTGTTGTGTGTAAAACTTTTGATAGTATCCACGAATAATAATAGTTGATAGTAGTAATAGTATTTTTATTTTATATGATTAGGTTAATGTGGGCGTCACACGGTCTGCAGTTTGTGTGTAGTTAGGGTCTAATTCTATCCGGGTGCTAATCGTACACCTCTTAGTATCTATTATCACTAATTAACTAATTTAAACAACACTTAATTGGCAACTCCAAAGTTGGATTAGCGTTAAGTCGTAAATGGTAAAATTTATAGTTAAGTTTCATAGTTTTGTGACCTAATAGTTTATATTAGCGCAGTTAGGATGTCTCCAAATGAAATTTTAGTAAAACCGTAATGAGGAAATCTAATGGTTTCTTGTTAATTTCGAATGTTTCAAGATAATTAATCGGCATGGCTTCGGCAACCTGATTTATGATTCATTTGAATATAGGTCGATAGTGTATGGGTCCAAATCGTATGGGCTTACGTTTCACATTGAACGGAAAGCTAGTTGAGAGATACGTGTTTGGGGTCGTTGTTAGTATTAAAGCTCAGATTTCTTCATTCGACGACTGAGCTTTGGAGCTTTTGTCAGGTTTGTGGTACGAGCTTATTATATTAGTAGATCGGGTCCACTGTTTGTTGTGAAAACCGCTCTCGCCGTCCAATCATGGTTGGCTAACTACTTGTATAGTAAATAAAAGAATAGTAATATGCATTGATCATCCTTCACCTTACAAAGATTTAGTTTAAAAAATGTAATGTTAATTTAAAAACTTTATAGATAGTTAATTAATGGGGGACAGGGCACATTGTCTACGTTTGATTCTAATAATTTGCAAATTCTAATTCATTTTCTATGTTTAACTTTGTTGTACAGTTCAGATCGGAACCGTAACTAGAATCTGGATAGTACAGTACATTGCGGCCTAAGTTTCCCACTAGTTTAAATTTCTTTACCAATAATTATGTCTACAATGTGTGATGTTCGACCAAAAATAATATCTGGGTACTTGACACTGAAATGACTGACGGAGCTTATGTTTTTTTTTTGGTTTCCTAACTATACCTTTAATCCAATACTGAAGTGTCTACGCGGCGTTTACTACGGTCAATCTTTTAAATAGGCAACCCGAAACGTCCCCATAACGCTTATTGTGTGCCTATCGTGTGGCCGCTTAGAGCAGGGCCGGATTTAGAGGTCTGGAGGCCTTGGGACAACAAAGGAGCGGAGGCCCCTTGCCCCAAATTATTCTCCAAATAAAATGAACAATTTTTTTCAGTCGAATTTTGAGAGTCCAATAAATAATTTATTGTGAAACCATGTAGATTCGATTAATATTTAACAAACATACATAAATATAATCGGAGACAAGAGTTATCTGAAATTAAATTTCAGAGGAAAGTAAAGATGTTATCTAGTGTTTACTTGTCGGAATTTGAAAGATTTTTTTTTCAAAGTCTATTGTGGGGGCCTCCCTAAATCTGGCCCTGGCCTAGAGAATGTCCCCGGGCCGCATCGACGATGTAACTGACATGCCGTTAAATTTACTATAACAAAATCTTGCTTAAAAACGTGTTAGTCTAATAAAGAATAGTTATTACAATAAAAAATATATCCATTTAGAAAAAAATGTTACAATTTCATGCTGAAGGATCGCATTCTCTTGCCCGTCGGAATATTATTTACTAAGGTATTAATTGTTATATTTTCCTAGTATATTTGTTGAACAGTATCAGATAAATCTTTAGTGCTGCTTCTTGAAATTTTTCAGTTCGTGATTAAACTTAATAATCACTACGTTGTAATAAACTAATAATTAAGAAAAAAAACGGAATGCAATTAAATACTTTATTAAGACACATGAAAATTGGTTTATGTAACGAAATAAGCTATTTTTGAATTTGTATATTTTTGTTTTATTGAATACATTATATTTTTCTTGAAATTTGTGGTTTTTTATTTTAAATACCTATATGACGTAACTACGTTTAACTCATTTTTTATACAGAAAAAAATCTGAATTTAAAAGTATGTACAAGGGTGAAATATGACGAGCCTTCTTATCATGGCCACTGCTTCACTACATAGTATAAAACAAAGTCGTTTTCTCTGTCCATATATCTGTCTGTCCCTATGTATGCTTAAATCTTTAAAACTACGCAACGGATTTTGATGCGGTTTTTTTAATAGATAGAGTGATTGAAGAGGAAGGTCTATATGTATAATAACATCTATTAAATAGTGGAGAAATTAATAATAAATTACAGTTTCCGAAGCGAAGCGAGGGCGGGTCGCTAGTACTGTATAATATCCGAGTCAGGCGACGGGGTAAAGCAAAGCCGCTGTCGTCCAAAACGTGTTTTATCGGATCCGGAGGATCCACTCCTGATGATTTTGGGCTCTTCAAGCAACGGTCACCGTCCTCGTCGAACTTGTCAACTCCGACGAAGAGCCATTTTTTCCCTACCAATGCTGATAGTCTTGAAAGGCTATTTCAACTTCACCTTGACGTGTAGGTGAGCTCACAGGGCTAAAACCTGACGACGTTGCCAATACGAACCCTAGCAAGAGCCGTGCTTTGTAGAATCTACCACCGGATCGGAAACGCGACCCACTGAGAAGATCCGGCGAGAAACTCAGTGGGCTGTGTCTGTGGGTTAATTTACTCGTCGAGTCCTTCGTTGCAAGCGACGGGTTGGGCGAGGACGATGACCGGGTGAAGCCATAATCATTGGTCACCAACTCTGTTACGAACATCATATGAAGGGGTGAAAGACTAAACGTCCGTTTTATTTGGTATCAGCATCAACGTTTTTAATCGAACCTCAATTTGCTTACACCATTCAAATAGCTGAAGAATATATTTTTCTAAATTTTAAACTTTTAATGGCGCTCTTGAAAATTTCAAAAATTTCGCTTCCGTTGCTTTTTACTTTTCAAGTTCAATCGCGAATAAACGCTCCGATTATCCAGTTGTGTTATTTAATTATCTCACTTCCGACAACGCCCTGAACCATTATTGACCACTACTAAAATAACACCTAAAGCTTAAACCATATATCCTTTCACCCTTCGATATACTCATAAGAGTATAAACATCACCCTAAATTGGTGAGATAAGGTGCACTTCTTAAATACTAAATAAATATGTCGAAATGTTACTGTGACTCAGTTAAGCTTAGTGCTTTAATACTCCGGACGGTTTTATAAGTGTTAATTTCCTTCATAAACTTGAATAAGAAGCGACAGATACGTCCATGCTGTGCTCATAATCTGTAAAAAAAATTAATTCGATCATAATTTGGAAAAATATTCAATGCTGATTTTCAATTCATATAGTGATAATTAATGGATTTGATTAGCTATGGTTATCAGTCAGCAATTAAAGCCGTTAGCAATGGGTGCCGATTGGCAGTCAACGATAAAATTCATAAACTGGATCCATTTTATAAAAGAAAATAATATTGTTTTACTACGTCAAATACCTTTGAAAATGATCGTAGAGTCATATTTGAAAATCCCAATGCAGATAAATAGCACGGATTTTGTGATCTAAAACAAAAACTTAAGTGCATTAATACATCTAACAGTGATGAATATTTAAAAGTCGTGTGGTTTCGTTGTAATGAAATGATACCACCAATTCACTACAATTTTATATTTAAAAACTGTACCCGTCCGCTTCGCTGGGCGTTTAACATTAACATTATTATTTCTCACCCCCACAACGATTCTCATCATTAACGCCCCCGCAACAGGTGTAGGGAGTCCAACACTCATATAAATATTAGCCTATCCATTATGTACATGTATTTTCTACATGGATACCAAGTTTCAAGTCAATCGGATGCACGGTTCAGTAGTTATAACGGAACATCCGTAAAAGCCACTGTAGATTTATATATTAGTATAGATTAACTGCTGGCTGCAGAAGCATTCAATGGGAATTTGAACAAAAGCGTCTTCGGTTCCCGCACAGCAACAGCAAATAACTTTAGTCGATGCTCAGACCTGTTTCTCTGGGTTTGTTAAATACCTATAACTCGATACGCGAGACAGTTGGCAATGATATTTCTAGAATTGATTAAAGAGCGATCTTATACAGATTTTAATAGCGGAGCACCCAGCTGATGTCTGTCTCGTACTCTTTTTTTATTCCTTAGATGGGTGGACGAGCTCACAGCCCACCTGGTGTTAAGTGGTCACTGAAGCCCATAGACATCTACGACGTAAATGCGCCACCCACCTTGAGATATAAGTTCTAAGGTCTCAGTATAGTTACAACGGCTGCTCCACCCTTCAAACCGAAACGCATTACTGCTTACTGGACTGAACGAGGAATTCTTTTTCGCGTCCAACGCGAAGGGTGAAAGCACTGGGAGTGGATCCGATAGGACGTGTATAGGGCGTTCGTCTGGATCGACTAATTAGTGTAAGCAATCGATAAATAGAAAAATAACACATACCGAGTGATGATAAACAACATTAGTTTTCTAAGTTTGAGGTCGCCTTCATACCAGAGGCTGTTGTAAGCGGCGTCAGAAATGTTAGAGCTCTGTAAATTAAAGTATTGTTAATTGTTAAGTCGACACCGTGTGAGTGGAATGACTCATCATTTCGGGTGTGAGTGATAGGTTCATGAGTTTGGGGGCAACAAAGGGTTAATTTCCTACCAAGCAGATTACATGAGATGAGGAAACAGATGCTCTGCCTGATCATTGGTCACCATTATGGGCATAGGATATACCGAGCCGCTGTCTACCTTTATCTGTCTACCGGCCATTTTCAATCTTTATTTGAAAGAAATGTCTCAAAACACCGGGGATATTTCGACACACCTTGGACTGTGCAGAAAGATATCTGGAAATAATAAGCCACCAAAATCAACCAGGCTGAGCTAGGAAGCTACATGTTCCATGGTGTCTTTTCTCATCTTAGACTTAAGGAGTTTGTGGTTTGTTATTCGTATTCTCGGGATATTGTGCTCCGAACACATAAAGGTCAAACACACCAATTCAACAATATATAATAATTATGTGTACAATGTTATAGTTTAAAGTAAAAAAAATAAATAAAACTAGACCCTACAAGATACCAATTCAAACTAAAATTACGTTTTTACAATGAACTTAAATCGACGCGCACGAATCTCGTACCATGACGTCACGGGACACCTGCGCGTTCGGGAACTCCGATCGCATCCGATCACGCCCGAGTGCGACCGAGTGCTGCACGCTACAAGTTGGCTTTTAGCGATAGCTGGATTATTATTAATTTTTAAAATTAAATATCATGATTCGCGTGAAAGACATTTTCAAGACAGCTTTGAATATACAAAAGTTCCGAACAATAGCATTTCAACTGTGGACAATGCCATAGAAAAACTGCGCTTGTTTGGACAGATGTTAGCAAATTCTCTCAAGCTGAGCCAGAATGAGCCCTAAAGATGTAACCAGTACAAATATCCATATACTTGCCGTGTCACACAATAGTTGTCCTCCAAGTGCTATCAGAAACACAATTAAAATCAAGTTCAAAACTGTTAGGAAATTAGATATTGTTTCTATTAGACCTCCATACACCTGGAAAATAAATTTAATGTTAGTTTACGCCGTAAACAGAGCTTACTTCACAGTTTCCTTCAAACGGAAGATCTATCAAACATGCGTATTTTTTCGGACACCATCATGACCTTTTCTTGTTGAGTGAGTATCATGACACGCGGACTAAAGCGTCGCAAAATTACTTTAAGTGCTATTTTTATTTGCGTGCTGGTTACCGGTACTCTTACTAAAGGAGTATAATGTATTTATTTATTTAAGGATTACCAACAGGGTTTACAGTAATACATAAAATAACATTGACATGTATACAGTGGCGTACCTAGAACTTTTGCCGCCCGAGGCGATCTCCAGTCTGCCGCCCTTTCTATTATAAGTCAATCAAATAGTGGTTTTTATAAATTAATACACATAAATAAATTATTAAGTTATTTAATCAATATTAATTAATACACAGAGTAATTTTTTTAGACTTATTTGTATTTTTTTTTTTTTTTTTTCCTACCTATGCTTATAGCCTTGAGAGGCTATTTCAGCTTCGCCCTAACGTTAGTAGGTGAGCTCGCGGGGCTCAACCGGAGAGTTGCTAACACTGACCCTAGCAAGAGCAGTGCTTCGCAGAATCTATCACCGGATCGGAAACGCGACCCACTGAGAAGATCCGGCGAGAAACTCAGTGGGCTGTGTCTATGGGTTAGTTCGCTCGTCGAGCCCTTCGTCGCAAGCGACGGGTTCGACGAGGACGGTGACCGGTGCTTGTGGTGCCTAAAAGCACCGTTAATGGATCAGGAGGATCCGTAATGACGTGCTTTGGGCGACGTCGACGGTTTACCATTCGGTCTACTGGGTCGAGTATGTAATTTCCAGCGGCTACGATGAGAGGGTTCTCATGTCGTGCCGCCTTCTCAAAATGGGGAGCGATGCCGACTGTAGATACTTACTAAGAGAGTCGAGCTCCAGGTCATCGTGGAGATCCACATTCCTAAGGAACCATGGCGCTCCGACGGCTATCCTGCAGAATCGTGATTGAATAACCTGAAGGGATTTCAAGTGGGTGCGGGCTGAGTGAGCGAACACTACGCTTGCATACGTCATGACGGGGCGTATACAAGTTTTGTAGAGAGTTACCTTATTGCGGAGGGACAGTTTGCTTCGACTACAAAGCATTGGATAGAGTCGTCCTAGAATAAACGCGGCGCGGTCGCGTACCGTTTTTATATGGGGACGGAATGTCATCCCTCTGTCGAGGGTGACGCCTAGATATTTGACCTTCGAGACCCACGGTATGGGCTGGCCAAAGAGAGTGATGGGACTAACGGGGAGGTGTTTGCGCGCCTACTACGGAGTGGGATGCTCGAAGTGATGTTCGGAGGGCGACCCCTTTTGAAGAGCACCGCTGCGCTTTTCGTGGGGTTGATGTCTATTCGCCACTTCCGGAACCACCGTCCCATGGTGGCTACTGCGATCTGGAGTCGCCGATGAAGCAGCGACATCTTCCTACACGAGTACTAGATAGCCGTGTCATCGGCGAAGAGCGCTAGATGGGTCTCCGGAGACCGGGGTATATCATTGATATACAAACTAAATAATAACGGGGAGAGCGCGGAGCCTTGCGGGACTCCGGCAGTCAGTTGACGGGGACGAGAACGAGTTCCCTCTACTCGATATCGAAACGAACGGTTCGACAAGAAGTCTCGTATGATGAGCACGAGTCTGTCTGGCACTCCCATGTTGTACAGTTTGTAAATTAAACCGTTGTGGCCAGACTTTGTCGAACGCCTTCGCGATGTCGAAGAAGAGGGCGCCGGTCGGGATTTGTTTACGCCTATTTAGTCCTATCAGAATGTGCTCCGTGAGGCGGTGCACTTGTTGTACGCACGAGTGTTTAGAGCGGAATCCGAACTGTTCGTCTATGAGAATTTTGTTCGCGGTAACAATTTTGTTCGCGGTAACAAAATCCCAGAGGCGTTTCCTAAGGAGACGTTCGTAAATTTTTCCTATCGTCGAGAGGAGACTAATCGGACGGTAACTAGAAGTTTCGTTTCTCGGTTTGCCCGGCTTATGTATACCGATAACGTCCGCTTCTTTCCACACCGCGGGAAAGATGCAGTGCGTCATAGCGGCATTTAAAATTGTAGCCAACATTGCTATCAGTTGGACTGGTAAGAGTTTTAGCGCGCGGTTGTGGATGCCGTCGGAGCCTGGTGCCTTCCTAGGTTGGAGGTTGTGGATCGCGTCTCTAACTTCGTCAGTGGTAATGGGGGTAACGCGTCCGAGGGCGGCAGGGAAGCTCTGCGCTCGACCTCCCTGTCGACTAACTCGGTGTGTTCGGGGTCCGCGTGTTGAGTGCTGGTGGTGCACTGCTCTTGCAGTGCATCGGCCAGCAGTTCAGCCTTGTCATCGTCATCGAATGCCGGTGGTTGGCCTGAAGGGCGTAAGAGGGGAGGCATAGTAGCGGTAGTTTCGGATTTGAGAGTCCTAGCTAGTCGCCAGTATGCTTGGTGGGAGGGTGCGAGTTGTTCTAAATAACTATGCCAATTATCGTTACGCGCGTCGCTTAAGCGGGAGTGGACTTCGCGTTGTAGACGACGCATCTGAATCCGGTTTGAATGCGTGGGAAGACGATCGTAGGCCCGGATTGCCGCGTTCCTAACTCTTAAGAGATTCCTAAGATCGGGGGACAGTCTGATGCGGTGGAAGCTGTCCTCCACATCGACTTCTTTTGAAGATCTAATGATCGCGGAAGAGATGTGATCGGTAATGATGTTTATGGATTCGACGGTGTCCTCGGGGGATGGATTCGAATCCGGGCCGTAAGGGAGGATTGGCGGAGCGGCGTCGGCTAGGCACGTGCCCAGCTTATTCCAATCCACCATGGTCCTCGTAACAGTGACTGGGTTGTGAGGGCGACCGAGCTGCATAACGACAGGTCGGTGGTCTGAGTCGAGCTCTGACATTACTTCGATGGAACGCAAGCGCAGAGTTACGTTCCTAAGCAATGCCAGGTCTATAGTGCTCGGACGGAGCGCGATGTTATACGGATAACATGTTGGAGTTGGGGGACCGACTATTTCAAAGGTGAGGTCGTCTATAAACGCGTCGAGACGCCTACCGTTAACGTTTGTACGATGGCAGTTCCACCTAGTGTGGTGGCAATTTAAATCGCCTGCCAGGATGACGGAGTCTCCCATGCCGAACAGTGACTCGATGTCACTGCTCAGGAGGGGCTTGTCCGGGGGGAGATAAACGGATGCAATGACGATCGGCTGGTGTCCCGTCAGCGAGATACGGCACACTGACGCCTCGATATGTAGGAGCGAGGGAGTATCGAGAGGGACAACGTGCAGGGCCGGTCTATAGTAAATGGCAGTCCCGCCTTTCGAGGCGGTGAGTCTGTCATTCCTAACCATGACGTAGTTCGCGACTTTCGGGTCGCGACGCGAGGGCTTCAGACAGGTCTCCTGCACTAACAAGATATCTATAAGATTGTCGCGGAGGAATTCGAAAATTTGATCGCGTTGCCGCGCGAGTCCGTTAGCATTGTAGAATGCTAACGTAAGGGAATACGGTTTTTCTCTACCTTTTTGCGCCATTGATTACCGGTAAAGATTTTATAACGTACGCGACACGGACTCGTAAACGTCCATGTGATCGAAAGCGGCCGCGAGCCGCTGTTCGGGGGTTACCGACCTACGGATAGCGTCAGCGAACGATCGCAGACGGTCGAAGTTCACCGCGGTGACGAAGTCGCGCACGAGCGCGAAGTCGTTGACGGCAGAGGGTTGCGGGGGACGGAACGCGGGCGCGGGGCGAGGTGCGAGCAGGGGCTGGGGCGCGGGGCGTGTCACGAGCGGGGGCGGGGGTGCGGTTTCCGTTCCCGCCTTAGTATACGGCAGCGGTTTTTTCCACGCCGAGACCGTGGGAACTGCAGCCGGCACGAAGGTGGGTTTCGGCACTGAAGGTGCCGAAGTCTTTGGGCCGACGGTTCGCGGAGCCGGGTGGGTTGGACGTTTTCGCGGAGCCCTAGGACATCCACGGTAGTTCGCGGGGTGCCCTTGCTTAAGGCATAGGACACAGCTTGGAGGTTCGGTCGCGGTTTCCCTAACACGCGAGCAATCTAATGTGGCGTGGTCGCCGAGGCACTTTACGCAGCGGGGGCGCGCGTTGCAATTACGAGCCGAGTGGCCGTAAAGCTGGCATCTGTAGCACTGCCCGGGAGTGCCACGTTTATGGGGGGCTTCGATGGAGACCCCGGATAGGCCGCAAACTGTCGAGAGGCATGAGATTTTCTTTTTTGCCTCCGGGGTTGGCTCCAACGCGACGAGTATCATGTTGTAGGGCTGCTTGCCCCGCCCACTGTGCATCCGATGCACACTAACTATAGGGAGCGCCTGAGCGATCAGGTCCTCCTTAACGTAGTCTATGTCTAACTCCTTGGGGACTCCGCGTATTACTACGCGGAGCTCGCGGTCCTCCTGAAGAGCATAGGTGTGGAAACCTATGTTCTCCTTTCGGAGGTATGAAGAGAGGGCCCTATGGTCGCCCGGCGTTGCGACCTTTATCTGAATTCCATGCGCGACGTTACGCGCATGGGTGTAATTAATTTTGTTGGCCTGAAGGGCCTGGGACACGCGATTCCACGCTGTTTTCTCTTGAAGTATCAGCGGGGGCGGGGCAGCTATTTTAGGAGCGGGCGCGGGCTTGGGACGCGGCGGCGGGGTTACGCGGCGAGCGGAGTCCGACTCCGGTGTCACGACTACCTGCGGGCGGGAGGCGGTCGCGGATTTTGTCTGCTTCGTCGTGGAGCTTCGAGACTCCACGGCGCGAGTACGCTTTTTACCGCGCGTTACGGTTTGGAACCCATCCGAAGTTCCAGGCTGAGGGCTTGACGCGGATTCGAAATCCATCTCCGATTCGGTATCGGAGCCTGAACTCGAAACGATCGAGGTCGCGACGGACGAAGCGCGCGATGACGTAAACGACGCGGGCGCGGGGGTGGGGGTAGCGCTAGGCGCTTCGTGAGTCGCATCGTCGGAACGTGCGCTCGAACTTAACGCGGCGGCGGGGGGCGCGCGGCGTGCCTCCGAGGCACGGTTGAAATACGCGGCGACGGACGCGGGGGGGGAGGGATTGCCACGAGAGGCCCTATATGCCAGATATTCGGCCCTAATTGTCGGGTACCTTTCCCGGAGGAACCCGACAAAATCACTGTCACTAACACTTTCACTTGTTTCTTGCATCTTCGGTCTTCTTGCCCGGGGGGGGCGGCCCCGGGACTTTTGTTGAACTCGCCGAAAGGCGAGGCCCCGGATAGTATTTGTAACCCCCCTGTGCTGCAGGACAGCAAGGAGCAGGGGGGGGAATGCCTATGCCGTGAAAACGGCAATCGGCGGGGAAAAGGAAAGGAACCCGCTCGGGCTGTATAGTGCTACAGCAGGCAGAATCGCGAGCGAGGGTCTAGTCTTGAAAAAGACTGTTGTTTTGGGAAGGGTTAGGAAATCGCTAGCCTGTGATAGTGCCACAGGAAGCCTGATCGTAGCGATTGGTTTTGTCTTGAAAAAGACAGTTGGTAAAGGGTGGGTTCGCGGTTACAATACTTTAGCGCACAAAAATGGACTCCGAGACGCAAATCGCAAGCGACCAACGGATCGGCACGTCCGCACTACCGAATTGTAAGCACGATGTATTCACGGTCACTACACTGTCGAGCACAACTGTGAGTTCAGAGACGCAGCTCGCAAGCGGGCCACGGATCGGAAAGCACGTCCGCGCACGACCGAGTCGTGAGCGAGAATATCTTATTTGTATGCACTCGTAAACATATTTATATAATATCTACTCTTCTAGCTTTCATACTAGAAAAATCGTGTATAATGCTCTCAAAATTTATATTATTTGTAATTTCTTGTTCTATTGACAATATTGCAAGATTTTGTAGTCTTGATTGACTCATTGTAGAACGAAGATAATTTTTTATCAACTTCAATTTTGAGAAGCTTCTTTCGCAACTAGCGACACTGATTGAAATTGTTAAAAAAATTCTTAACAAAATTACAATGTTGGGAACAGAATTTTCCAACCTATACTGCTGAATAAATTTTAGCAGGTCAAGAGGGCCCTTCTCCCCGTTTTTCCAATGTTTTACCTCTTCTTTTAGTGTAGATACAGCCATAAAAACCTGGATCCTTTTTCTTTCAATATGGAACTGTTCTTTATCAATGTCGATCAAATCATTTATTTGACATTCAAATTCTTCATTTAGTAGGTTACACGGTATTATACACCAATATTTTCTTACAAGACCATGCAATTGATCGAAGCGTTCTTTTATTTCCTTTATAATTCTGTCCATAGATGAAAACATTTCTCTTCGTACTTCTTCTTCTAAGGATAGCCCCACGTCTTGCGAATTTTCCCCACTCATATTTTTTCTCCTTCTAACTCGGCGCTCTGTCGATATTTCCATCTCTTCACAAATTATTTTGGCAGCTATAACAGCGTTTTGTACTAGCGTATCTCTTTGTTCCATTAAATGTGTTTGCAAAGAATTTAGTTTTATATGGCATTGGTGGACATTTAACCCCTTTATTTGCAGGTATTTTTGAGCGTCATTAATTTCCAAAAGAACGGATTCCCATAAATGAAGGTAACATAGAAAAGAAAAAGATTGCATAGAATTGAGTAATACTTCAGCATCTGATCGCGTTTTACTATTTTCTTCTTCAGATGTCAATTTTTCCAAAGCGCTTAAAATGTAAAAAAAATGTTTTTTTACTATAGTTACCGCGGCAGCTCTAGCGCTCCAGCGAGTTTCTACACTACGTTTAACACCTTGACCAGTGACCGAAAGTAAAACATTCCATCTATGAGTGGAAGAAGGAAACAACGAAAACAACTGTTCGATAGTTCCAAAAAATGTGATGGAATTGATAGCTGTAGAAGCTGCGTGCAAACATGCCAGGTTTAAGGAATGATTTGTACATGCTACAAATTCTGCATTTGGATTTATTTCTTTAATGCGAGTTTGAACACCGCTGTGCTTTCCTGCCATAACGGCAGCATTATCGTAAGCCTGTCCTCTGCAATTTTTTATATCTAAACCGTCATTTTCTAATTTCGTTAAAATCATATCTGTGATTTCAACAGCAGTTTTTCCTTTAGTTTCTACAAAATCAATAAACAATTCTACAACTTTAACTTCGCTACCTTCAATAACTACATATCTAATAATTTGACTGGTTTGATCTTTGTGTGAAATGTCAGGAGTGCTATCAAATATAATACAAAAGTATTTAGCCTGCTTTATTTGATCCATAATTGTTTTTCTGACTGCGCCTCCCAATAGCTCTATGAATTCGTTCTGAATCTTCGGCGACAAATAAGAGAGACTATATTTATTACCCATCTTAATTTTTACTACATGTTCTCGTAATACTGGGTCGTACTTAGCCAATAAGTCAACAACCTCGAGAAAATTTCCTCTATTTTCCAGTAAATCGATGTTTTCCTGATGAACACTTTCACGATGTCCTCGAAATGCCAAATTTTGTTTTGCTAAGAATCTAATTATATCAAGTATTCTTGTTAGAATTTCCTTCCATTTTTTTATTTCTTTATGAATATTCTGTTGTTGTAGTTTGTCAATAGTTGCTCCACTTCCAAGTCTTATTTCTAATTCCTTCCATTTGTAATATGATCGAATGTGCAGCGGACTAACCTCATGTTGACTAATTTTAGGATTAAGTTTCCACCATTTGTTAAAACCATTTTCCGTACTAAAACCTGCTTGACAAAGATTATCAAACAGTTTGCAGCAGAAACAATAAATACTTTTCTTCGATGGTGAATATACCATCCACGATCTTAAGAGCTTTTCGCCATTAGGCAAAATTTGAAAAAACCAGTCCCGACTCAGTTTTCTTGTTTCACCTTTGGCTTTGCTTGAATTATTAGAACGTTTTATTCCTTCGCTGAAGTCGGCGTCTAAATTTTGAATTAAAAAGGGACCTTGACGTACCAGAAATACTCTTGTATTGTCGTCAATTTTGTTAGGCCATAATCCAATATCTTTCATAGAAACAGACAGAATAATTTGTGCAGCAGATTCTTCATCAGGACTTGATAAACTTTCTACTTCTTCGCCATTGTGTGAAGCAGGTCTTTCCTCTTGAACAACATTGGATAATGTTTTTTCGCCTTCGAGCGCTGCTTCTTCACCCGTATTTGAGGCAACAATACTAAAAGAACTAGAAGTTGGCTTATGAGAGATGTATTTGAGTAGTGCTCCAGTGTTTTTAATCTGTATTTCCTCCCTTTTCTTTATTTTCTTTCTAAATGACGCACCGCTTTCTTTTACTCGTTTCATCCTAGGGATATATAATAAAAATATAACTTGTCGAAATAAATAGTATATTATGTATAGAAAACGGCAAAGTCATTTTACTTTGCTGAATAACATCTATATCTACAATACGTAATACAATATGCTTAACAATTATAAATTCTCCTTCTCTTTATATAAAACCAACAAAAAAATACACTCATACGCAGTTTTCATTGCCAAACGTAACATTTAAAAACGCGTACAAAAAAAGTCGGTTCGAAAATAAGATATCTTAGAGTGCCCCAGCCCTTAAACTGCACCAACGGACACTTCAAATTTGAAATTCAAAATTCTTAAAAGTTCACATATTTTACTCATGTTTTTTACTATTCCGGCTGATAATTAGTTGATCTAACATATTAATCGCATTTAGTATGATAAAACAGGCAAAAAATTACAAAAAATGAGAGTAAAATTATGGCGTCACTAACGCCAAAATGTACCACCAAATGTATCGGTTTAAAAAGGCTAAATTTTGTGTCTCATGCTGAAACCTTTATTTCTATGTATTAGTAGATAACTTACCTTATAAATAACAAAACACAACGTAAATACACTGACTAAAAGTATTAAAATTATCGAAACACAGACACGACAACTCACTCCCGCGATTCGACACAGACTAAAAATTTCAAAATCTGTTTCCTTTTATATGGCGCGGCAAGGAATAACGGTTTTTGCGTAGTTTGGTAGATAATTTAAATGAGAAGCAAGATAGTTAAATACAAATAGACCTTAGACAAACAGAGACAGGCAAATTTCAATAAAATAGAGGCCGGGCGTGCCAACTGCCCGTGTCAACTGGTACTTGACATGGACATTTGTAGTACAAAGTCCATGTCAACTGGTAGTTGACACGGGCATATGAGCGGTGCAATTTATCAATCCAAATACAATTCTTCAAAACGGACTGAGAATATTTATCTATTTGCGAGTTCTGAAATTGTAACTTCGTCAGTATTTTTGTTTTGTCTCGTTTAGATTTTGTTGTTTGAAAAATATAGTTCTTATGCCGGCGCTCTAATGCTTTGCAGACCTAGCAGATCGCCTTCCGTCGGCCCTGCTTTTCAAAAGAAAAATCGATGAATAAAAAAATATTGATATATTACTTCAAAGTAATCATATAAACTTTTCAAAAGAAATAACATTTATAAACTGATATTAAAAAATTTTAGTTAGGAAAAATTGCCGAACAAAATCGAAAATATACTTTTACGATTTCAAAGAATTTTAATGAATACAATAAAATCAAATTATTACCTTGTTCTTGAATTAGAATTCAAAATTTACACTAATATGCATTTATATACACCGATGAATAATATTCGAAATCATATAGTTAATCATAATTTATATAAATCAAATATTAAACTTATAATAATCATAATAATCATTTATTATTCAAGAAAGAAAATAAATATGAAATGAATAAATTGCTTTATACAACTAAAAGTAAATGCTAAAATGCCGCCCCAGGGTAAGTGCCGCCCGGTGCGGACCGCACCCACCGCCCCCCCTTAGGTACGCCACTGCATGTATAGAGCAATTGATAACTGCAACTCTAATTAGGGGTAATCACAGCGTGCATTACATTAATATATCAACAGAGATTTAACAATACTAATATTAATAAAAATAATAAAAAAAAACAAAAGAAAGACAACATAATATTTTTGGGACCGTATAAAATGCAACCTTAAAATAATAGTTGCTGTTTAAAAGTTTTAAATATTAAAAAAAAAAACTGCCGGATTGTAATAAGGATTTGGATATTGCTGTGATATCCAGTTATAGAATAAAAACATAAGGCGCATTGGCTTTAGGTTAAAAGCGCGTCAGAAAAAAAAAGTTCAATCATCGATAAAGACCGGACTGAATTAGTACAACATAAAAGGGAGTGAATGAGTTCAGAGTTTAGATCACCTCTTTTTGAGATTCGCAGCTTAGTAAAAAATATATTTTTTTTATTGCTTAGATGGTTGGACGAGCTTACAGACCACCTGGTGTTAAGTGGTTACTGGAGCCCATAGACATCTACAATGTAAATGGGCCACCCACCTTGAGATATAAGTTCTAAGGTCTCAAGTATAGTTACAACGGCTTCCCCATCCTTCAAACCGAAACGCATTACTGCTTCACGGCAGAAATAGGCGGGGTGGTGGTACTATAGAAGTAAACTTCTACTAAAACATTGAAAAATTCATTTGACCTTTAATAGATCCTAAAATATCACTGAAACCTTTGCTGATATTTCGATATGATTAGATGTCTCGGATTTTTCTGTTGACATAAGATCGAAGTCTCAGTACCTACTAGGGTTGCCAGAATTTTTTTAGCCTATAAGGGGCAAATGCTTAAATAGCCAAAAAAATACGGGAATTTAGTTTTTTACCCGGGACAAATAAAAAAGATAATTATATAGTGACATTCTTTAATTTTTTTTTATATTTCTCTGAAGAGCTAGTCAATTTTAACATATTTTTATCGGTTTTAACATATTTATAAAAATCAATACTATTATAATCGTAGGCTTCGAATACGAGACAGAGTCAGTCCCGTCGGGACATTTTAAACTAAGCCTAAAATACGGGACGTCCCGGGAAATACGAGTCGTCTGGCAACCCTACTACCTACTGTAAAAAAGATGATTAAAAAAACGCAAGTCATTAACAATCTCAGTCACGTTAGATTTTTCAATGGACATTTTACATTACACCTACCACATTACTAGTGTTAGGACCTCTTATGAGTCGGCACGGGTAGGTACCACCACCCTGCCTATTTCTGCCGTGAAGCAGTAATGCGTTTCGGTTTGAAGGGCGGGGCAGCCGTTGTAACTACACTGAGACCTTAGAACTGATATTTCAAGGTGGGTGGCGCATTTACGTCGTAATTGTCTACGGGCTCCAGTAACCACTTAACACCAGGTGGGCTGTGAGCTCGTCCACCCGTCTAAGCAATAAAAAAAATAAAAAAAAACATACCACAGTCAAGAAACCGAAGAAACATATCACGACTGCTGAGAGCGAAACATGAACCAATATCACTAACCCGAAAACTTCACTCAGTTTATCAGCAATTCTGAAAACAGCCATAAATAAAATCTCAGCTTTGACGGACGAGTACATAAGTATATCTTTCGGAACTTGCACACATACGAACTCATCTTGAAAATGCCGCTAGCACAATTCAGACTATCGGTAATGTTGAAGTTGAAGGTGGGTCAGCTCATGCCAAAGTGGAAACATCTATCCATCTATACTAATATTATAAAGAGGAAACATTGGTTTGTTTGTTTTGTATTGAATAGGCTCCGAAACTACTGAAACAATTTGAGATATTCTTACACTGTTTGGAAGCTACACTATTTCCGAGTGATTGCCCTTTTATGCAGACGAGCATACGGCCCATCTGTTGGTGAGTGGTTACCGTCGCCCATGGACTTCAGCAATGCCAGGAGCAGAGCCAAGACGCTGCCTACCGACGAAAAAAATTACATTATAAATTAACTTTAAATTCAGATCAACCGATAAGTAATTTATGAAATAAATATTTTGCAATCGACCTGTGATTGATTATAGGGGGTGGCAATCCTGTAAACGTAAATCCTACCGCTAAATTTATTTATTTTACTGGCCACTTATTTTCAGCTGGTCAATTGAGATGTTACTATTGTTTTCTTTGTTTTCGTTTTATGATATAAATAACTAATTCTTATTCAATTAATTTATTTTGTTTTTGGATATTTTAATTAATTAACATATTTACTGACTGCGTTTAATGTAAATAATTTTGAATATTTGCACGCCGACCTGGTAGAAACACGCTGTTCTATAAAATAACTATCATATAAAATAACAACTTTGTAAGCTGTGTTTTAGCTAATAAAATTTAATTTGATTTGCCCGTCATCATTAGGTAAAGGGCATCTTAACCTAACGTCTGCAATTTACGCTTCGATTTACGAAACCTATTTTTTAAACATTGACCTTGAATTTCAGTTTTATTACTTACTTCAATATCCTCTGGTGTCTAAATACGATTTCTTTGATTCTTTCATAGCTTTCATGATTATTAACATAATGCGTGTTTGGTCTTTCACGATGCAATCTGATGGCATTTTGGAGATCCGCTTGCAATAGTCTTAGGAGTATGCTGACATTGGATGTTAAAGTGACAATCAATAGGTCGAATGGTAAGTACAGGAATAATTGGCAAGGAGTTGCTGAAATTATATGAAAGTATCTTCAACACCGACTGCGTTGGAGTGACCAGGTGAAAGACCTTACTGAAACCCCACTTAACGAGTGTGTGCGCCGGGCCTCGGTTCGCAAACTGTGGAAAACATCTGTCAAGGCTTTAATGAGCCAAGAATTCCACTTGACCACAACTGCTCTGCCAAGAGCAACCGATTATGATGATGATGATGATGATCTTCAACATTAGAAATTGAACAACAATTTATTGAGATATTGAAAAAATTAAAAAAACAAAAGCAATGACCGATGCACTATTTTTAAACAAACTACCTAAGTTCCTTAAGTATGTAATTTTACGAAACAGTAAGAGTGGGAACAGTGAGCTAAAAAGTGCGTGGATAACACACACACACACAGTAAAAATAGGTATTTAAATCTAAATCTAATTTAAATCTAATTGACGGCAAGAGCCGTGCTTCGCAGAATCTACCACCGGATCGCAAAAGCGACCCACTGATATTATCCGCCGAGAAACTCAGTGGGCTGTGTCTGTGGGTTAATTTATTCGTCGAGCCCTTCGTCACAAGCGACGGGTTCGACGAGAACGATGACCGGGTATTTCAACCGTGAAGCAGTAATGCGTTTCGGTTTGAAGGGTGGGGCATCTGTTGTAACTATAAGGTGGGTGGCGGCAGTTACGTTATAGATGTCTATGGACTCCGGTAAGCACTTAACACCAGTTGGGCTGTGAGCTCGTCCACCCATCTATTCAATAAAAAAATAAATGAACGCATTCTATCGGTAATAGTAGTTACATTATTCTATTAAATGGTTTTCTACTTTAGAATGACGTATATTTTAGAGATTAGTTAGACGTTTAATAGAATATAGACGAAAAATTTATTTATCCAGTGGAGATACAATATCACTGTTCAAAAGCAAACCGTAATTGGATCATAAACAGAACTAAAGGGGACGGCCCATTTCAGGCCCAAAGCGGACAATAGATTAGAGAAAAAATACTTAGTGCATTAATGTTGTCATAAATAAATATGCATTTACTTTCTTCCAAATAAGCGCCACTACAGTTTACAATAAGTAGTTTAAAAAAAGTAACTCTATTGAAAAAAACAAGAATTTTATTTTTGCGGGAAAAATATTGCCAACTTCAAAACCTTTTACGTATTAAGTAAACATTTTAAGTATATAAAAAAACATATAAATAAATCATTTTAAATATTATCATTAATCAATCGATTTTAATCGATTTTAAGGACATAAAATAACATCAAAGACATACCCATTGGACTTTAACTTGTTACTATACTTGAGACCTTAGAACTTATATCTCAAGGTGGGTGGCGCATTTACGTTGTGGATGTTTGTGGGCTCCAGTAACCACTTAACACCAGGGTGGCTGTGAGATCGTCCACCCATCTAAGCAATAAAAAAAAACTTAACTTGTATTGTTATTTAAATATGTACAACTAAAACAAAAACATAAAAAATAAAATATAATGTGTACTCGTAAAAAAAAGATTAAGAAATAAATCCAATATCGGTTATTTAAAAAAATGATCGATATATGAATTTCATGTAATTATTTTTCTTTATACTGACAACACTGATTTTAATCTGACTGACACTTCGCTTGCTGCTTGTGCTTGCGTTCAAAACACTGAAGTAGGAAACCTATGGAAATGAAACGTCAACCAAAAATTCGTGCCACTGTGACGTCATCTGGCCACAAAACATGGCGATTTTAGTGCTGCCCAGAAGATTTTAATGTTAGTAGGTTTTATCGATAAACGTTCTTGGCTCATTTTATTTTAAATATTGTTGAGTGAATGTATTTGTAGAATTGATACTTTAATAGGAAGTAAGTATATTGTTATGTGCAAATATGATGTGATTTAGATATTATGTGAAATCTAAGACGAGTTCGTGCTTCAAATTTGCCAAGTAAACGATATGACGATTTTTAAAATTTGCTACACTGATTTTATAAAGTTGTCGTTTGCCGCAAAACATAAAGATATGGCGTAGTACAGTGCCATCTGCCCATTTCTAGCATGCTGAATGTTATCGTATTTTGAGTACGTGTTTTTCTTAGACTATTACAATCTATTTTAATTGTTTTGCTGACCTAAAGTCCGTAACACACTACCGCAGCGCACCTCAAGGAAGGTACGCCGCACCATTTGAATCACTCTCACTTGAGAGTGATTCAAATTTTAAACTTATCAAGGGACCGCCTGATAAAAAAAAAACACCTACAGAACATTTATTCGTTAATAAAATTACAAACGTCATTCCTTGTGACTTCCTCTCTAAAATCACTTAATTATTAAATATTTAACGAGTTGACAATAGTGTTATAAAACTATTTTATTTAAATAGTTCCGACGACTTTCTTGAGATCCTATAAAATATGTTTTAATTATTATTTTTGTATGTTTTAAGCATGATAAAATAAGAAATTTTATATAAGCAATTATATTAAATCGATATCAAAGTCAATAAATAATGTACAACCCAAAACAGACGGCCGAACTGACGTGACAATGACATTTGGCGCGCTAAACATGGCGGATTTTCGGCCTCATTAGACGGAGACGGAGACATTTACGTATATTCATGTTTCATTTTATGTACGCACTGAAATACTGTTATATTGTTTTCCTGCGAGTTAAAGTGCTGAGTAAGAACGAGATAGATATATGTTTATGTATGTGCCTTCAAAATTGGTGCTATTTATATAAGCAATTGTACGTATAGAACAATATGTCGTGTCCCTACTATATAGGTCTATGGTTCAAAATGGATGTGTTTTGATTTTTCTTCGATTTATTTTGCTTTTATCAATAACGTTTCATACTACGGCTGAAAACCATTGTGTAAATTGTGGTTTTAACCTGACCGAGATTTAAAACCGTGTATATGCTCTCCTGTGCTATTTTTAGATGATTTACTAATTGTGTATGAAGATGAAGAAAATATAGAATAATATAGATATTTAAAGAAGTATGTCTCTTTTTTATACCCTAATAACTACAATTGGATAAAAATACATTAGGAACATCTTAAACATTAAAAAAAGAAAAGTTCTTGAGGTATTTATATAGAAAATTAACCTCAAAACGAGTTTTTTATTTTTATTATATTTTTTATAATAGTGGCGTCAATTTCAATATATTTTTTAGATATCTAATACATTTAAGAATTTGAATCAGTCCATTTTTATAGTAATATTTAATGTCCACCTTGGGCCTAGCACACTATGGAGAGTGGGCAATCCCCTTTAAGGTTGATTCGTTATCTTCTAGTGTAGGAAAATCATAGAACTTTATTTATATAAAAACTGAGTTCTGTATTCTGAGACCGATATCGCGTAGGGCTATAGATATTTACTTAAGCAGATAATAGGGAAGGTGTTTCAAGATCGAAATCATGTTAAACACGCTCACTGTTCCGACTCGTGAA